>NC_081367.1:28953791-30252291 GCF_030684315.1 Stegostoma tigrinum | reverse complement strand
TTCCAAGTCTGATATTGTCAGCTGTGGCTGGGAGCATGTCCAGAGAGTTGAGTATCATTGCAGGCTCTTCCATTGGAGCTATCACTGGTGGTATATCCACTAATGGGAGGTAACTCATTGCATCCATACTCTCTACTAGGCCTCCTAGATGATGTTATAACTTGTAGCTATAAGCACCTAGGGGCGGCACGGTGGCTCAGTGGTTTGCACTCTCAAGTGGCTGTCTGCGTGGAGTTTGCATGTTCTCCTCATGTCTGTGTGGATTTACTCCCGGTGCTCCAGTTTCCTCCCACAGCCCAAAGATGTGCAGGTTATGTGGATTGGCCATGCTAAATTGCCCATACTGTTCAGGGATGTGCAGATTAGGTGGGTTATGAGGAATGGGTCTGGGTGGGATGCTCTGAGGGTTGGTGTGGACTCCCAGGGCTGAATGGCCTGTTTCCACACTAGGGATTCTAATGATCTATGATCCTATGAATTACAGGCCACTGCTGAATGCAGTCTGAACTTATGGGTGGCACTGCCTTGTCCTTTTTAAGCAGACAAAGTAGGGGTTTGCAGTTCATGATTATCAAAAATTTCCATCCATAAAGGCATCAGCAGAAATTCCTGACTCCAACTATGACCACCAATCCTTCTTTCTCTATTTGGGCATACTTACGCTCTAATTTGTCCTTATCTGCATACAATATTGGGTGTTCCTCTCCACCGAGCCACCTATGAGCTAATGGCATCATGTGACAATACCTGATCTTTCTTGGGTCATAGTACACCTACACCTCCCATGATGACAGCTGTTACTTCACTTTCCTGAAAGCTGGGGCTTGTCTATGTGGCCATCACCAAGGCTGAACCTTTTTTAGGAGTTGATGCAAAGGTGCCAGGATGGATTGTCAGGTTATGTATAAACATTCCATAATAATTTATCAGCCCACAGACATGACTTAAGGTCCTGGACAGAGGTGGGAGCTGGGGCACCTTTGATCGCCCTCACTTTATCTTTCAAATTGTATAACCTGGTCTTGTCAACTCTAAAGCCTTAATAGGTCACCTGGGAGGCCTGCAACACACATTTTTCCATTCTTAGGCATACAGCCACCTTGGAAATACACCTTAGGACTATATCTAACCTCTAAGTGGTCCTTATTAGTTTTCCCTATTATTAGAAAGTCATCTAGGTAAATGACAACCTGAGGTAGGCCTTGCAAAATGTTCTTCATTGTCTGCTGAAAAATTGCGCAAGCTGGCGCTACCCGAAATGGCAGTCTCATATATTGGTACAATGAATATTAATTATTGCATATTGCAGGGCATCCTCATCAAAATGCAATTAAAGTAAGTGTGGCTCATGTCCAGCTTCATGAAGGACAGACCCTGCCGGCTTTGCATGTCAATCTTCTATGTCAGGGTTTGGGTATCTTTCCAGCTGTGAAAAGCAATTGACCGTTTGTTTAAAACCCCCACAAAAGCAAACCGACTCATCAAGCTTTAAATTCAGAGTGGTCGGTGCTACCCATTCCGCTAACTGATGGCTCCTTCACTTTCCAGCCTTGTGATTTCTGCCTCTGGCTTTGCCAGTGGTAACATGAGGGCCTTGCAGAATTGTGAAATTGCTTCCTGGTCATCATACAAGGTTCTGAGGGAGGTTCACTAGACCTGAAACATTAACTCTGATTTCTGCCCACAGGTGCGGCATGGTGACCCAGTGTTTAGCACTGCTACTTTACTGCGCCAGGGACCAGGGTTCTATTCCACTGTTAGGCTGTCTGTGTGGAGTTTGCACATTCTCTCTGTGTCTGTGTAGGTTTCCACCAGGTGCTCTGGCTTCTTCCCACAGTCCAAAAATGTGCAAATTACGTGGATTGGCCATGCTAAATTACCCACAGTGTTCAGGAATGTGTAGATTAAGTGTGTTAACCTTGGGAAACACAGGGTGATAGGGATGAGTCTGGGTGGGATTCTGTTTGCAGGTTCAGTGTGGACTTGTTGAGCTGAATATCCTGTTTCCACGCTGCAAGAAATCTATGTTTATATGGTCCCTGACCTGCTGAGTTTTCCAGCAGTTTCTGCAATTGTTTCTGATTTCCAGAATCTGCAATTCTTTATTAGATTTCCCTGTTTTCCAGGAACTTGCTATTAACAAATTCTGCATGTAGAACCTTAAACCTCTGCACCTTTACAGTCCTAGTCTCACACCATTGAGAAAATGTAGTACCCTATTTTTCCTGGATCCAGAATGTAAGCCTACATTGAAACACATCTGTCATAGTTTGGTTCAATTGCTTCATCTACCATGACCCTTTACAATAGCGGATTTTCTCCAACTGCTTTCCTGTAGTTCCATGCTCCTCCAGCTTTGTTAACAAGTTCTTATCTGCATCAGAATTTAATAACAATATCAGTCCTTAAACAGATATGAGAAATCCAAGCTGGTGGCAGAGTTGCAAGGCTGCTTGCCCGGGATTCATCCACTCCCACATTCTTTTCTTTTTTTCTTTTTATTTCTGCTCTTTCTCATTCATTTTTTTTCCCTTTTGTTTCTCCTTTTCTTCGGAGCCTTTTGTGACGGTTTAGTCAGCAAAATCGGCGTGGCAGCTAGAGCGGGCTGTGCATAGAATGATGGCTCGTTATGGCGACTGGAAGCAGTGGTTGACATCAGTGGCAAGGACGCCGTCCTTGTGTTTTTGGCTGGCAGCAACAAAACTCCTCCAGTGATCGGGGGCAACAGCGACAGCAGATCTTTCAAGTTGGCAGCACCGGCAAGGCACCACCTTGCAGGAGGGCGGCCAGAGTGGCACCCTTGGTGAGACAGCAGTGGCCTAGACTGGCAGCAGAGCCAAGGACTCCTGGTTGCGGAGTGAGAGCAGGTGCAGCACAGGACCTGGCATCAGCCTCGGTGGAAGCAAGGTGGGCCCAGTGGTGAAGTGGTTGTGCCTGTAGAGTGACAACTCCTGCATTGGTATGTCTGGCACAGGTGGCAGCATGGTGGTGGAGGAGAGGTGGTGGCACAAGTGTCATTGGTGAGTCTGTTCAGGGCATAGAACTCGGTTTCAGTTATACCTTTCATCTTTTGTGTTCTTAAACAATTCAAATTGGCATCTGATTTTGGCAACTGTTGAAGATTTTCTGAGATAGTAAGAACTGCCGATGCTGTAGTCAGAAATAACACAGTGTGGAGCTGGAGGAACACAGCAGGCCAGGCAGCATCAAAGGAGTAGGAAAGCTGATGTTTCAGGTCGGGACACTGTTCTGAAGAAGGGTCCTGACCCAAAACATCAGCTTTCTTGCTCCTCTGATGACGAAGATTTTCATTGTATTTTACTGTATTATTTGATGCAAAATGCAAGCGATGATAGACAGATAGGTAGATAGATAGGTAGGCAGGCAGGCAGGCAAGCAATGAGAAAGAAACACAAATGTTCAATATTTAACATTTGCCAGCCACCATTGTATCCAGAAACATATGAGTGAACCACTGAAGAGCTGCCTTACTTCAACTAAATTATTTAATTTGGTTCTCATTTTTATGACATAAACTTAAAGCGATAAATGAAAGATGAGTAAAGACAGTCTTTCCCAAGCTAACTCTGCTCTATGAGAATAAATACAATTGAGTTTCACTCACAGAGATGGTGAGAAAGGCAAATAAATGGATGTCTGGTTCAGGAAAGAAATTTAACACCTTACCACCATTGCAATTGCCTGCTAGGTGTGAGGGTCCATGAAAGACTTTCTCAACTTATCAGAAATTAAGGGCCATAGATGGTCTATTAATCACTACATTGCACCTGGCATTGGAAGTTTCTTGATTAATTAACTAAATAACTTAAACATTGCTAAGTAGAGGAAAAAGGAAAATTAAAGTTTGCGTGATAGGCAAAATGTCTGCCATCAAGTCAAAAAGATGACTTCCTACCAGACAAACGGATAATGTGATAGCTGAGCTTCGGTGTGAGTTTGATGCCAGAAATGTAGGCTGTGTATCCCAAAGACTGTGAGCCAAATCAAAGAACTGGACCTGTCAACCATTCGTAGCTGGCACCATGCCACCCATGCTTGACCAGCTCGTGCTTGCAACTGCAGAAAAATATATTGACTGTTTGATGTGATTCTGCCATTGGAAATTATTTATTACATAATCCTGACTCTGCTAAGATTTATGTTGGACTCTGATTTAAGATCATCAGCAAGGCCAGGAGTGTAATGCATTTGCATATACTAGAAGTTACGTACATAAATTCTCAGGACCCCATTCTATGTAGGCAAAAGGAATTTGTACTTACATTGAGATAACAAGGTGTAGAGCTGGATGAACACAGCAGGCCAAGCAGCATCAGAGGAGCACGAAAGCTGATGTTTCGGGCCCAAACCCTTCTTCAGACCCTTTTTCTGAAGAATGGTCTAGGCCCAAAATGTCTGCCTTCCTCCTCCTCTGATGCTGCTTGGCCTGCTGTGTTCATCCAGCTCTACATCTTGTTTTCTCAGATTCCCCACTTTCTGCAGTTCCTACTATCTCTTGTGCTTACATTGTACTTTTTTTTAAAAAGGGTGTCATGGAGACAGCCGATGTTTACTGTTTCATGTCGTAATGCTCTGATCAATCCGATCTATCTGCCTGTCTGAGAATCAAGATTGACATGTTGTTTGAATTCCACTGACCGAAATTATCTGAATATAGTATAGCAGATTTCAAGACCAATGGTGTGAAAAGGATAATAAAATGTGAGGCTGGATGAACACAGCAGGCCAAGCAGCATCTCAGGAGCACAAAAGCTCATATTATATTGGCAAGCATATAATTTTGAAAGTTAGAGAAAGGAACGCACACTAGAGTCACACATGAAATATATAAGCTTTTTGTTTACATTTCTATTAATAGTCAATCAGTCTATTAGCCTATTGCATTTTACATCAAATAATACAGTAAATACAATGAAAATCTTCAACAGTTGCCACTCATTAAAACATGCTAAGTTTTTTTTCACAAGAGAAAGTCAATTACAGCCTGCAACCTGCAATTTCTCAGAGCAGGTAAACCGTTCATGTATGGTTGTGTTAGCAGATTAGCAACCTAGAGCATGGAGTAATGATCAATTTGTTCAATTCCCAAGAGGGTACTTAAACTTAACAAAATAAATCTAGCTGTAATGTTAGTTTCAGTCATGCTGACTTTGAAGTTATCGTATTATAATCAAAACTTATTTGATTTGCAAATGGCCTTTCGTGCAGGAATTCTACTGTTCTTACCTGATCTGGCCTATACACGTCTCCAAAGTCAGAGTAATATAATTACCTGATAACTGTCTCCTGAAATGATCTGAAGCAAACCAAATATATCAGAATACTTAAAAAAAAACACTGATGGACCACCTAGCAATGACCGAGGTACCAGGCAGCTAAGGCACACTGAGCCTGTTAAATCCTCACTAACATTTTGGAACTTGTGCCAAAGTTTGGAGAACTGTTGCACAGATAACTGAAGAACTGACCTGACCTGTTATACTCACCGAATCATAGCCTTCAATCCAGCATTTCAGCATTTCTATCATCAGCCCTGGGTGTGTCCTATCCCATCGTGACTATTCAGTTGAGGTGGGACACAGTAACATAAAGTCAGAAGGGATTGAACCACAGAGTCCTCAACTTTCACTCTGAACACCATGAAATCTCATGACATCAGGTTATTACGGACAAGGAAATCTTCCGCTTATTATCACCCACCAGCTTCATGAATCAGTATTCCTTCACATTGAGCACTACAATGCAAGAGCAAAGATTGTACTCTGTGGGGCAGATTTCAATGCCAGCCAGTCCCTAAGGGAGCCATGAAAATCTGCTCAATAACTCTCTTGTCACTCACTTGCTTAGTGCCTATTTATTGCCATCCACCTAGCTGAGCCAGATATGCTCCTGTCTGCTTTGTCTCTATGGTTAATTGCAGTTTATCTCTTGATATCTCTTGTGTTAGTCTATTTAATTTTGTGATGGTTGTTCATGTTCCAAAAATAATGTCACAATTATGTAATATTTGAGAGAATTGTCTTTCGTCTTAAGGACCTTTTGAAGTCAGTGAAATAAATTCATACAAATCTCATCTTACTTTCCTCCAATATCCACTCAAATCCTTTCATTGACAGTTTAAATTGTTAAGTACATAAACATTATCTGTTTGTTTTTATGGAACAGGCTTTCTACTGAAAAGAATTCATCGTTGCTTTTTAATATTTTCCAAGTTATATGAGTCCCCTTTGGGGATTTGTTTTCTATTAGTTCATTTTTTTTAACACATGTTCTGAGGAATTATGGGACTCTGTCTATAAAGTGCTATTTGCTGCTTAAATCCAGCTAAGCAGTACACTGCTGGAAATTGTGAAGATGTGAATTATAATGAAAAATGGGAACAAGAGAAAAGAAACCAGAAAATAACTGTACTAGAGTATGGAGACATAAATCATCATACAGCAGGCTATTTTTGAAATGACTTTCCTTTTTTGTGTTGTGTTTATTTAATACTTTTACCTTTTCTGTGTACTTGTATTATCTAGAGGCAAAGTGCATATTCTCGAATATAGAACACAGAATGAATTAGACAATTAAGGCATTTGCTTTATGGTAACTAAAGATAAAAATGGTTAACTTACTGGATCTTGAAGGAAGTTTGAACATTCTCAGATATTCATGTACCTCAATGAGTGGGGTTAAGAGTTTCAACCTTTCAGTCTTACAGGCAAATGAACCAGTAGCTAAGATTATACTTACAAAACAGTGGGAATGATCCGACAGGGGTCTGAGTGAAGTTGACTATGCGAGATTTGTGGCAGAATGGAATGAGGAGTCTCACAAGGCATATCGCAATTTTGGAGCATCTCCCACCATCTTAAATGTGTTTGACGAGTGATGCAAGCAGCCCATGTGCACAGACATTGGCATCCAGCACATACCATCTGCTCATTACATATCTCCAATATATGTACAGGATGCTTCTACACATCATTGCTGTACTTGAGGATGCATCAGTAACTATCATGGAAATGTTGCTGCAAAGACACTGTGCTCTCTGAGATAACAAAATGTGGGGCTGGATGAACACAGCAGGCCAAGCAGCATCTTAGGAGCTCCTAAGATGCTGCTTGGCCTGCTGTGTTCATCCAGCTCCATATTTTGTTATCTTGGATTCTCCAGCATCTGCAGTTCCCATTTTCTCTGTGCATTCTGAGACGTGTCTCCTGTCCATGGACCAGACCAGGTTGCATTTCTAGGCTGTTCATTTACTGTCATAGAGTTCACTCTGAGCTTATTTGGATGACCACAGGACCCCTGTCTTGCAGTACCATGCCTTGTTTTTGTGCATTTTTCACCCCACAACCACAGATACCAGGCTGATTCTATTTCTAACTTAAAGATGGTGGTACTTACGCTGTTGAAATGAGCATGTTATGCATTCCTCTGTTAGGCTGTGATTGCTGTAACATGGCTACACAACCTCAGACCAGGCTGGTATCATCTGGTGTTGTGGCCCCCAGTGCTGGGACTGCATGGAAAGAGAAATTCCCATATCTGCATCACCCCAACCATCAGGACCTCCAAGTACCTCCATCAAAGCAGGGCAATGATTTCCTCCTGTCTACCATGTCTAGGGCAGCTATCAGGAACTATGCAAGGCAGCCCTGCGCTGTTAGTAATTGTCTGGGTGCATTGTGGTCATTTAAAGTTAATGCAGGCACAAGGGTGCTGGAAAATTCTGGGACACCCTGGCAGTGGTGAATTTGTGTTCCCTGAGTAGTGTGTGGTAAGGTGGGGCTAAAATCCGATGACAGTATCACCATGGGGTGCTGTGGATAGTTAACAAAGCAGATTTTGTAAAATACAGTGCGGAAATGCACTAAGCCTCATGATGAAGGGCTCCCACGGCACCACCCCCCCCCCCCCAACACCCCATTAGCTATGATGCAACTTGCACAACATCAAAGAAAACCTTCTTTAACTTTATTTTATTTTATAATTAATATATCTCAATTCAATTTCCTCTGAAATTGAAGATAATTCATAAACTGGATTATTTAATGTCGGTATAAATAGTAGACATTTAGCACACTTGCCTTCATTGCTCAGACCTTTGAGCTATAGAGTTTGGATGTCATATTGAATTTGTACAAGATGTTCGTGAGGTCTCTACTAGAGAATTGTAAGCAGTTCTTGTTGCTGTGTTGCAGGAAGCATATTATTAAATTAGAGAGGGTTCAGAAAAGATTTACCAGGATGTTGCTGGGAATGGAGGGTTTGAAATAAAAAATAGGCTGGAAAGAACGATAATTTTTCCACTGGAGTTTAGAAGGTTGAGGGTGACCTTACTGAGGTTTATAAAATAATGAGGGGCATAGATAAGGTGAATGATAAGGGTCTTTTTCCAAGGATGGGGGAGTTCAAAACTAGGCAGCATTTTTTTAGGGTGAGAAGATAAAGATTTTAAAAGGAAATGGAGGCAACCTTGCTTTTTTTCACACAGAGAGTTGCTTGTGTGAGAATGAACTGCCAGAGAAAGTGATGGATTCAGGTACAGTTATAACATTTAATGGATATTTGGATAAGTTCAAGTACATGAAAGGTTTGGACAGATATGGGCCAAACACAGGCAGGTGGGACTAGATTAGTTTGGGAACATGGTCAATCTTGGGCTGGTTGCACTGAAGGGTCTGTTTCCATGCTTACTGACTGTATAACCCTATAACAGTAACCACATTTCAAATGCACTTAATCGACCAAAGCACTATGAGATGACTAGTTGGCTCAAAAAGTGCCATATAAAGTCAAATATTTCATACATGCAATTGCCAATCTATATTCATTTTTCTGTGATTTCTGATGTTGGTGGAAAGGTGGATTGGAGAGATTTGTCAGCAAACAAACCATACAACAAACAATAGGATGGACTGAGTATTTTAACATCTTTATTCTGATAAAGCATCCATCATTTTTCAACTGCACACCCTTTACAATCAAAAGAGACTACTTCTCCACCATTCCCTAAAGATATTTTCTAATCAACTTGTTTAAGGTTGTGATTACACATTTCTGGTGCAGATGAGACTTGAACCTGGGCCTTTTGGTTTAGAGGGAAGGACACTACCACTGTGTCAAAAGAGCCCTCATCATTTCCGGTAAGGTATTGAATAACATGGCACTTTTCCTTCACAATCTATATTTCTAATAGTGCATTAACTTAAGTGTTTGGTATTCAATTAATAATATAAAAAACATTTATTCCAGAAGAAAAACAGAAACTGCAGAAAAACTCAGCAAATCTGGCAACACATGTGGACACAAATCAGATTTAACATTTCAGATCCAGTAATGCTTCTTCAGAACTCATTTATTCCAGATTCGATGCAGCATTGTGTGCTTATGAGTCAGAAAGACATTAAAAATTTAAAAGACATTCCGTCATTGAGGATGGAGATATTTGTAAAGCCTCCTCCTCCAGTGAGTTGTTTAATTGTCCATCACCATTCATGGCTCGCTGTGGCAGGGCTGCAGAGCTTAGATCTGATCCGTTAGTGGTGAGATCGCTTAGCTCTGTCACTTGCTGCTTTCGCTGTTTGGCATGGAAGTAGTCCCGTTTGCTGGCAACACCTGGTTGACACCATATCTTCAGGTATGCCTGGTGCTGCTCCTGGCATGCCCTATTGCATTCTCCACTGAACCATGTTTGATCCCCTGGCTTGTTGATAATGGCTGAAGAGGGGATGTGCAGGCCTTGAGGTTACAGTTTGTGTTGGAGTACAATTGTGCTGCTGTTGATGGCCCACAGTGCCTCATGGATGCTCAGCCTTGAGTTGCTAGATTTGCGCAAAGTCCATTTAGCACGGTAATAGTGCCACACAACACGATGGAGGTTGTTCTCAATGTGAGGGCAGGGTTTCATCCCCACAAGGACTGTGTGATAGTCATTCTTACCGATACTGACATGGACAGATGCAACTGCAGCTGGCAGATTAGTAAGGGTGAGGTTTTTCCCTCTAGTTGGTTCCCTCACCACCTGCAGCAGACCCAGTCTAGCAACTATGTCCTTTAGGACCCAACCAGCTCAATCAGTAGTGCAGCTGCTGAGCCACTCTTGGTGGTGGACGTTGAAATCCGCCACCCTGCCCACCCCCCCAAGAGTACATTTTGTGCCCTTGAAATCCTCACTGCTTCCTCTAAGTGTTGTTCAACATCGAGGAGAACTGATTCATCAGCTGAGGGAGGATGTTAAGTGGTAATCAGCAGGAGATTTCCTTGCCCATGTTTAGCTTGAAGCCATGAGACTTCATGGGGTCCAGAGTCAATGTTGAGGACTCCCACAGCAACATCCTCCCAATTGCATGCCACTGTGTCTCCACCTCTGCTGGGTCTGTCCTGCCGGTGAGACAGGGCATATCCAGGGATGGTGATGGTAGTGTCTGGGACATTGTTTGTAAGGTATGATTCTGTGAGTATGACAGTGTCAAGCTGATGCTTTACTAGCTGGTGAGACAGCTCTCCCAATTTTGGCACTATCCCCCAAATGTTGGTGAGGAGGACTTTGTATGATCGACAGGGTTGTTTCTGCCGTTGTCTTTTCCGGTGCCTAGGTCAATGACAGGTGATCCATCCAATTTCATTTCTTCAAATATTTCTGGTGATTGGTATAACTGAGTAGCATATTAGGCCATTTCAGAGTCAACCACATTACTGTGGGTCTGGAGTCACATGTAGCCAGGCCAGATGAGGGTGGCAGATTTCGTTCCCTGAAGGGTATCAATGAACCAGATTTTTTTTTTCCCGACAATTGGCAATGATTTCTTGGTGATCCGTAGATTCTTAACTCCAGACTTTTCAAAAAAAAGATCCAATTTCAACCTCTGCCATGGTGGGATTTGAACCTGGATCCCCATAGAATCAGCTGGGTTTCTGGATTAATAGTCTAGCAATAATACCATTAGGCCATTGCCTTCCCTCAGGATCAAAAACAAAGTTACTGGAAAAGCTCGGCAGGTCTGGCAGCATCTGTGAAGAGAAAAACAGGATTAATGTTTCAGATTCTGAGGAAGGATCACCGAACTCAAAATGTTAACTCTGCTTTTTTCTTCACAGATGCTCCGCGTGAAAATGTTGCTCAATAGGCCCATTTTAAATCTTCCTTCTCACCTTAAATCTATGCCCTCTAGCTCTGGTCTCCCTTTCTTGGGGGAAAGACCTTAACTCTTCACCCTATCTATGCTATTCATGATTTTATAAACTTCCATAAGGGCACTCCTCAGCCTCCAATGCTCCATGGAAAATAGCCCCAGCCTATTCAGCCTCTCCCTGTAGCTCAAACCCTTCAACCCTGATAATATCCTTGTAAATCTTTTGCAAATCCTTTCAAGTTTCACAACAACATTCCTACAGCAGGGAGATCAAAATTGAATGCAGCATTCGAAAAGTGGCCTAGCCAATGTCCCGTACAGCCGCAACATGACCTCCCAACTCCTTTTTCTCAATGCACTGACCAATAAATGCAAGCGTATCAAATGCCTCCTTGACCACTCTGTCCACCTGCAGCTCCTCTTTCAAGGAACTATGAACCTGCACTCCAAGTACTCTTTGTTTGGCAACAATCCCTAGGACCTTAATATTAATTGTATAACCTCCATTGTGATTTGCCTTATCAAAATACAGCACCTCACATTTATGTAAATTAAACTCCATCAATAACGTCTCAGCCAATTTGCCCATCTGAGTAGTGCAAAGGCTCTTGGAAAGATAATTTTGGATAGAGTTAATAGTCACACACCAAATGTAGATATGTTAGAGAGAGGCATCATGGAGCCCTTAAGGCATCACCTGTTTAACCTGCTGGAGTTTTTTGAAGAAGCAGATAAGAGAGTTGATGAGGTAACACTATTTATGTGATGTACATCGAATTTCAAGAAGTGCTCAGTACAGTTCCCCTCAACAGAACTTGTGAGAAATGTTATAGCTCATGAAATAACAGGGATAGTAGTGATGTGGATATAAAATTGATGGAGTGATAAGAAACACAGGGTAATATTTGATGGATATTTTTAATGTTGAAGGAAGGCTTGTATGGGATATCCCAGGGTCAGTATCAAGTTTGGACTTTTTCTGATTTATATGAATGATCTAGACCCTAGAGTACCCATGGACAATTACAAAGTTTGTAGGTGATATTAATCTTGAAAGTGTTGAAAGCTATGAGCAGGACAGTGTAGAACTTAAAAAGGGACATTGACAAGTTGGTGGAGTGAGCAAATAAGTGGCCAATGAAGTTCAGTGTGGACAAGTGTGAGGTGATATATTTTGGTGGAACAAATATGGAGAGTTGATATAAATTAAAGGCTGATTAGGAATAGAGCCCTGGATGGGTATGTGCCTAAATTGTTTAAGGTGGAAGGACCAGTAGAGAGGGCAGATAATATAGCATACAGTATCAAAAGCTTTTATTAATAATGTTCATAAAGCACAAGAGCAGGGAGGTTATGCTAATCCTACATAAAACATTAGTGAAGCCTCAAAATAAAACAAAGAACTACCGATGCTGAATATCTGAAACAAAAACAGAATTACTTGTAAAACTCAGCAGGTCTAGCAGTATCAGTGCAGAGAAAGCAGAGTCAATGTTTCAAGTCTAGTCAGAACTAGTTAATCATAGAATCTCTACAGTGCAGAAACAGGCCCTTTGGCCCAACAAGTCCACACCAAACCTTAGACCATCCCAACCAGACCCATTCTCCTGTAACTGACCCTATCTACACATCCCTGAGCACGTTGGGAAATTTACCTAACCTGCACATCTTTTGACTGTGGGAGGAAACTGGAGCACCCAGAGGAAACTCACACAGACACAGGGAGAATGTGCACACACCACACAGATAATCACCCAACGCTGGAATTGAACCCAGGTTGCTGGTGCTGTGAGGCAGCAGTGCTCACCACTGAGTCACTGTGCTGCCCCAAACCTCAGCTAGAGTGTTGTGGACAGTCCTGGATTCTACACTTTAGGAAAGATGTGACCACATTAGGAAAACTGCATAAGAGGCCTACGAGACTGGTTCTGGGAATGTGAAGTTTCAGTTATGAGGTAGATTAGAGAAGTTGGATCTGTTTTCCTTGGAGAGGAGAAGGCTAAGAAAAAATATCTGATCAAAGTTTTCAAAATCATGAGAAGTCTGAACAGGGATGAGAAACTGTTTTCACTCATTAAAAGATCGGGGATTACAGAAAGAAAGTGATTTGTAAAACAAGTAAATATGATATCACAAAAAAATCTTCAGGCCTGAAATCCAGTGCCTGGGAGTAGGGTGGAGGCAATCTCAACTGAGATATTTAAGAGGGCCTTAGAAGGTTACTCTATAGAAATAATGTGCAGGGCTATGGGGAAAAGGTGGGGTAATTGTATTAAACATGATTTGCATTTTGAGAGCCAGTGCAGACCTAATGATTGTCTTCTTCACTTTAACAATTTTCAAATTCTTCAAAATGGAGTCAGTGGATAATCATAGCCTGACCCGCCTGAGTGAATAGAAAGGCTGCATATTTCACGAGAAAAGGCTCTTTGCATATGATTATACCAAACATTCTAGTTGCATTGGTTTTGATTGTGAACAGCACCAAGTGATTGGACTACAGGCCAAGCAAAGTATCGGGAAAGTTTGGAACTTTTAACGTTGAATTGTTATTTGGAGAGAAGAAGAGATCAGACAGGAACTGAGAACCAGACTTGGGGCTGGCTTCATTATTCCTGAAGTCACCTTAGGATCCTCCTCCACCCTCTCTCTAAATGTTGTCAAGGCTAATTCCCATTGGTATCCAGTAGCAACTCACTGATTACACATGCACAATCTTATCCACCAGCTCTCACCCATTGACACCATTGTCAGGGAAGAGTTCATCTTACCTTATTTCAGTGAGACCTCTGTTTCACAATGACTCAAATCTTGATAAAGGTCAGGGCTATTATTACATTTCTGTCGGTATTTCAGTAGAAATAAAGATTCCTTGTAATATGTACATGTTTCATGTGGACAAACCATGTTGCTTTTTCTTTGGTTTTTAAGGTTTGACTCTTGTCAGGGCATTACCTGAGTTGTTGATAACCCAGCTTTAAAGTGTCCACATTTGTCTGATTAAATTATTTTAATTAATTAAAAATTCTGAATATAGTGAGATCACCAGGGCTTCCTTTGCTCTTTAAGGTTAGTTTGTTTCTTAAATAATTCACTTTCTCAATTTAATATGTAAAACAAAAAAATCTGTTCTAACATTACAAGAACAACATACTTAAACCCTCTCAGTCGACAGAGACAGCATGAGTGTTATAGCCAATCTTTGGTGACCTAACCTGACTGCACAAATAGTCCAAATATCTGCTTGTGGTGGTATATATTTTCAGCTCCTTGGCCTGAATTTCATAAAAAAATATAGTTGATTATACTCTGACTTTATTAATGCAGCTTTGTATATTTACATTTAACCCAAAATAATCTCTAGCTTCAATTGTGAGCAGATCGTCATGCACCTACAAATTTATTTTTCAAACACCGTACCTGGGTAAATGAAGATTTTCAAGTGTTTGTTATTTTTCAATTTGTGAATTATGAATATAATCATATGGAACCATGGAAAACAATAGTACAATAAGATATTAATAAATTGATTTGCTCAGATACCACACAAAATTCCAATTAAGCAGAGCTTTGTGATATGCCAGAGGAAGCAATCAAGTGGGCTTGCAGCTGACAGTAGGGGAAATGAATGGGGAAATACAATATCAGAGTCTTGTATGGAAATACTCTGAGTCTTTCTGCATTTTGGCTATAAATTTAAAAGAAAATTATAGAAAAATACAGAGTATTTCTTGATATAACTGTTCATGTTATAATTAGGACAGATGATATGTATAAAAGAAAGCATCAGTCTTGTTGGGAAATGTTCAAAATCTTCGTGCCTACCCTTTTGAGCTTGAAATCTGCACAAACTTTTCCCATTTAGGCACCCAGTATTCACACTGACAAATCACAGATCATTTAACAAGGCTACTGATTGATCATTGTCATTTCCAAGTTCAGCTAATCCAAAGTACTCTGCAAACTTTGACTTATCAAAGATCCTGCTCAAGGAAATTTGATATTCTGCTGGTCAGACTTTCTTTCTGTTTCCCAAAGGCCAAAGCACTTGGTGAAACATAAATTGGAGAGAACACTCTGGACAGTAAGTAGTTAAAGTGGTCTGCAATATTTTCAGCTGTTATTGATCCAAGGATCTGTTAACCGACCATAGTCTCAGGTTAAAACGTTACACCACAAAGCACCCATTAAGTGCTTTAAAATTCATATTCTTTTAATTTCCTTTTGCACTGAGTGTTATCCCTTTTTAACTTTGGTTCTCTGTGTATGTATGCTTGATGTTGCATCTTTATCATTTTTCATGGAATTAGCAGACATTACAATCATTCTGTCAAGTGAACCTTACAAATGGCTCCTTACTAAGACAGTAAATGCTGAGCACCATTTCTTGTTAGAAAGAGCTATACTTATTGCTAAAAAGAACATAATTGTGTTCAACATGGAGGCTAAAAAGAGGGGAGCCAATCTACCCCTCTCCACACAGTTACCACAATATTTATTATTTTCATTTTGAATGACAAACAATAGATATCAGAGCTGACTACTACCAGAGCAGCTAATGTTTTTTGATTAAACTTACTAGATACTGATACCAATTTGTAATATGCTGTCATTACAGATATAGCGATTTAAGAGTGACAGACAATCTATTTTAGTGGTGTTGATTGAGACAGGAATTTCATATAAGACAGCAGAATGGCAAAGGAAGACTGGTATTCTGAATGATTAGTTCCAAAATCATGTGCTAAAATATACAATATTAATTGTGGAACGACCATAAACGTCATAGTGTTTATGAGAAACAGTAGTGAGTAATTTTTAAAATATACTTAACTCTTTGAAATTTGGTTCACAACTTCAACATCAAAATAAGAAGCAAGTTTGGATTCTTCCAACAACATTACAAATGATTTTTCATGCAAATGTTTCTAATTCAATTTTATCACATAAGCCGTAAGATCATAGAATTCCTACAGTTTGGAAACAGACCATTCAGCCCATTGAGTCCGCACTGACACTCTGAAGAGCATCCCACCCAGACCCATCCCATCCCTGTAACCTCACATTTCCCATGGCCAACCCAGCTAGCCTCCACACTGTGGGCAATTTAGCATTTATCAATCCACATAATCTGCACATCTTTGGACTGTGTGAGGAAACCAGAGCATGCAAAAAAACCCATGCCGACCCAGGGAAAATGTGAAAACTCCACACAATTGTCCAAGGCTAGAATTGAACACAGGTCCCTTGGTACTGTGAGGCAGCAATGATTTAGAGAATGCTATAAAAGTGTGAATATGTGTACATAAGCACACACCTTTTGAAATGATGAAGGCCCTTCAATATACAAAAGGTTAAAGTGTTAAGATTAATATTGTATATTTTCAGTCACTTTCTATTCCACAGAGTAAAAGAGTGGTGTACAGTTGCATCACCTCAGGGCCACTATTGACAATACTGATCTTCATTGAGACTGTACTATGTGTGACTTGGTCGTTGATGTTTGCAGAGCAAGGAATATTAAACACATGCAATACCAGCTGCATGCCTGTGTTCAGAAAGGCAAACAGTCAAAATAGTTGAATCATAATGTGATCGCTGTTAATTGCTCTTTTGAGCTAATAATACCATTGCAATGATTGTTGTCTTCATAATTGTTATAAATGACTTTGATTGAAGCCTTGCTATTAAAACTTCAAAACAGAAAGCTCAACACAGTTCAAGTCAAGATGAATCAGAAGGCTGGTTATAAATATGAACACTATCTATGTATTTATGTATGTATTCACATATTTATAGCTTTGAAATTGAAGACTAAGAATAATACTAAAATAAATAAATTGATGACATATTATTCTTATTCAGATTATGCTATATTTTAAGATGACAGTGTTATAGCTTGCAACTTTACTATCAATAATAACTCATTTTACCAAGCAAATTTAAGGATTAATTAATTGATGTGATTCCAGTTGAGACCCTGGCATTCGGTACAAGAAGGTGCCATAACACAACAACTCATTAGCTAAAAGCCACTGTCAGAAACAATACAAGTTCATGTTACAGTAGAGGAAAACGGTGAGATTTTCTTTAAATCCAGCTACAATATTACAATGGGCTGAATCTTACATATTGTTAGCCAAGTTTGAGTTCTATTGAGTTTTTGGGATTATTTTTTGCCCATGACGACCAGTGAGTTTTCTCATTCTGTCTTAGCAAACCTGCTGCATTATTAACCCACCATGCCCCTATTGCGTCTCTCACATCCAATTTATACCCGATCTTACTACACACCATTCCAAAGTCATCACTCAGTAGCTATCTACCAAAAGACTGGTTTTCGTTGTGCCTGTGCTTTCTTTAAATGTTAGTGCTGCCTCCAGGGTGCAGAGGAATGGCCATAGAGAATGAAAGTCAATGACCTTCTCTGCTTTACCACGGTAACTGTGACTCTTCTCTCTGCCATGTCACCTTCTCACTATGTCTGCCACTGCACCTATCTCTCACCGCGACCTATACCCCACCATCATCACTGATGCCTGCAATGGCTTCAGTCATCTGGTCATAGCTCTCAACCTTCCATATCATTAACTCTGCATGGCCCCTCAATCTTCAGAACATCTCACCACCTTTCCCCCATATGCACCAGCACTAACAGCTGCACTGCCTTCTGTCATCTCACTCATCCCCCTTTTCACTAATTACAGAGAATACAGTCCATAAGGAGGCAGATAGGGAGGGTTTGACATCCAAGTCCTCACCCTCTAGAGGAGACAATCCTGACCTTATTGGAGAAGACTGAGACCTCTCTTGTGAGAAGGTCAAGGCATTTGTGTCCAGCCACATGAATAAGTCCCACTTTGGATGACATTGCCACTCTCCCATCAGCCTTACTATCATTCTCAATCATCGTATACCACTTCTAAACAATGACTGTGAGGTCTTCTCTCTCTTTTGGCTTGCAGGCTCTGCAAATCTCCCGATGACAGCCGTAAAGAAATGGCCGATAATGAAAGAAGAAACCCTGGAGCTCAAGAGGACAAGAATACAGAGGCCTTAGAGAAAGCATTGGGAACTTGTACTCACACCCCTCCCCCACCAGCCCAGATACTAACACCTCAGCGGGAACCATATGAGGAAGGGGTGTACAATCTGGTGTACACCCTGACAAGAACTCTGCTGTTTTCTCAGGGAAAAAAATGCCCACCATGTTTCTTACAGTGGGAAGTCTATCGGAGGTGAGGAGCCTGCTCAGCCCCAGACAGGAAAGGACTCTGTGGTGTTGGTGGCCAGGGACTTTGTCAATGTGCACAGGAAAGATCAGGAGTGGCAGACAGGGATGTGGGACATGTTAACCCTCATTGCCCGGAATCTGTAGCAGTGTAGTGAGACATGTGACTGCCAGCCTGTCTGTCTCTGTGGCCACATGCCAACTGAATGTCTGACTGTGCCCGATGCCCTTGAAAGGCTGCCCTTGATTAACTGCGTCACAATCCCCTGACTGACAGGTGCCTTCATGGACTTCAGTAAAGACGACTCTCTTTAAAATTGGATAGCTCCTTCCTTGCTACACAAGCAGTCTGTTTGCTGTCGGTTGGTACATTGTGCAGGTGTGACTTTGGCATAGCAACGTTTCATACAGCAGGACATGTGCCCCCTAGACTTAGGGTTACTTAGCAGCAAAGCAAGCTCCTTGTGCCTGTAGTTGTAACTGTGCTAACGAGCAAGGCAAGGATGCTGTGGACAAGCAGGTAGATGCCAACTAAATGAATATTAAGAGAGTAAGCGAGCAGCTCTGAATTGTAGCCTAATCAGCTTTGTGAACTGTGTGCATGTCCACGCACACAAGGCGTCCCTCTTGCAGCTTTTAATTGCAAGTTAGTCGTGTCCCTTAAATGCAGGTTTGTGCTTCTAGATGGCACTCCCTGTACTAATTAAAAGCACCAGGAGGTCATCCTAAGCTGGCAAATGGCAAACCTCCCCAGAGGAGGAGCCTGTTCGCCTGACTGATATGCAGGTAGGTGGGAACACGTGATTTGCTGTATCTGCTAAATACACCCTCTAGCTAGCTGTTGAGTTTTTCCAATTGTTATGGACTAGCATAAACCCCCTCAAAATATGTCAAGGAGATAGCCTGTAAAATAACTTTTTCTTATTTTAAAGGCAAGTGCCAGACAATTGGTACTTAGATGCAATTCGATTGGTCAAACTCTCAGGCTTGAAACCAAATGTCTTGTATTCATACAGTGTGTTTAAAATGGAGCCAAGTTTAAACTAAAAGAAATGACTTGGTCTACCTGTAATTCTATTGAAATGTTTAACTAAATAATAAACTATTAATTAACTGTTCCAATATGGTAACATCCAATTAGCATATACTTGGCAAAGGTAAAGTCAGTAAAATAGATTGCCTCACATGCAATTCTAGCAGCAGAAACAGAACTTAAGCTTTTAGCTGTAGCAAATAGAGGGAGAGATGTTACAGAGATAGTAGGAACTGCTTATGCTGGAGAATCTGAGATAACATGGCGTGAAGCTGAATGAACACAGCAGGCCAAGCAACGTCAGAGGAGCTGTCCTGAAATGTCAAACTTTCCTGCTCCTAAGATGCTACTTGGCCTGCTGTGTTCATCCAGCTTCACACAGTGTTATCTCAGAGAGAGAGACATGTAGCTGGTTTCACAACCCCAACAGCTACTGAAAGCTAAAACTAAGATGCTGGTTCTGTGTGAGCTTAATCACACCCACTCACGCTGCTCCTATTGTTCCAACTTTAAAAACTCAAGGGCTCACAAGCTACTTATTTTGTTGGCTTGGAGCAGACTGTTCGCTGCTTCTGTCTCAACCTCTCTTCACAAAAAAAGAACAAAATACACCTCTTAACGCCAATGTATTGGCACACAATGTCCAGCTTGTTTGATAAGATGTGAACCTGAGTATTAATGAAGTGAGTGGTTGCATTGTCAAGGTATTTATCAATCAATAATAACCGTCAATTGGTACTTTACTGCATCCTAGCTAGAATCTGGCCACACTGCTCGTGAAAAGTATAAAAGCTGTAGGGAAATGGTTTCACACTTATTGTCATACTCTGCCACATATGGCCCATGTTGTTTAGGATCCTACAGGATTCCACCCAACAAATCTAATCTACATCACCAAGGATGTGAATACCTGAATTTATGAGGGCCCTGACAGATCTGATTAAAATGGCATCTTACTGCACAGAGTTCGATGATATTCTACTCTTTCGGCTGAGACAGTCAGATATGGTTGAAAATGCATGCTGCCAATATTTAAATACAGAAGGCTTGCATATCCTTTGGATGTTAGAGACAGAAGTCAATTAAGTAGCTGTGGGTGGCTTTTGCATCTTGTTCAGTACGGCAGCCTAACACCAAGAGTTGTAAGCCTAATCAGGAGGGTTGAAGAAGCTAGGACCCTTCACCCTTCAGCTAGTAGGTTAGAAAATTATGTTAAACATTTGAGAAGTCAAGTTTTGAAACAAAAACACCCAAGAGAGATCACTGGTGCTTTAGCACTGCCTTACCTGCCCATGTCTCCCTTACTGTTTTAAAACCCTGCCTCTCCCAACCCTGTGTTGCTGCTGGGGGATCACTTCCATTTAACTGGCAACCATTCCATCCCATCTGGGCAGGGGATTCAACCTACTTTCAACAAAATGCCTAAGGCATGGTAACCATAATTCTTACACATGGCCCTTGTTTAAACTTTTGCCTCGTGGTGAAGGGACATGGCCAGGGAGCTGAACTGGAATCGGAATGTGATGGATTATTAATATAGAGATCCTGGTAATGTCCTGGGGACCCAGGTTCAAATTCTGGCATGGGCAGATGGTGGACTTTGAATTCAGTAAATACCTGGAGTTAGGAATCTAGTAATGACCATAAAACTATTGGACCTGGATGTGGAAAGTGAGCCTTTGGGTGACTGCACGGTGCCAAAAATCACTCAAATAAACAAAAAGTAAAATTCTGGATAGACAGTAATTGAATTGTACCAAATTAATAATGGAATAGGCTTTGAGTAGGGAATTGAACCTGGAACTATGAGCCCAGAAGTAAACACACTACCACTCTGTTACAGGACTTTTCTATAGAATTTAATAACAGACAGTGCACTCATCTTAAATTAAATGTCTCAAACTGAATGAAGATTTAATAATTAAATGTTTGTTTAATTTCCACAAATACCACACTTTATTCTTTTCATTTACATTTTCAAATAATCTTAATTGTTTCCTTCCAACTTGATTTTCAAATCCAATTCCCTTGATAAATAGATCCTTCAGCATAATAACTGTTCACCCTGCTAATAAAATTTTAACTGTTTCTCGAAGGATCAACCTACTTTGACATTATTTCTGCTGGATCTTTCACTTTTTTCATATTGAATGTCTTGCAGTAACACGTCCAGCACTGGCTATCAAAGTGTAATTATATCTTCAACACAGAGTCAGAATGAAGGGTGCAAAGTGGAGTATAGCACATGAAGCAATGCTTCATATTGTGTTTATCATTCATTTAAATTAATGCAAGTATATCACACTGTTTTGTCTTTGATAAACTGTGATTTGTATTATTTTCATTAATTTTCATCAAGCTGAGTGGCTTTAGATTGGTGTGTGAACAGAATGTGACTGAAGTAAGTTCCAGACCTAGTGGTCTCATGATTCATTATGTGCTACCTGACTCAAATTAATTACATATCCATGGTAGTCATATAATTGCCTTGCTTACTCATGTTCAGCACATGTCCAAAAATGTAAAATCGTATTGATTTTTACCCTAAAACATTTTTACACTAAGAAATACATGATTTGCATATTGGTAGGTTTTGTATGCAATGGATTACTTCTGTAGTTTAAGGAAAAAGAACAAGGTAAGTTTAAAAGTGTTATTTTATCCGAACAAAAAAAGAACTCGCCAAGAACTGTGGATTCTGGGAATCAGAAACAAAGATAGAAATTGATGGGAAAATTCAGCAGGCCCGGCAGGATCTGACAAAAGAAACCGGAGTTAATATGCCGGGTCCAGTGGCCCTTCTTCAGAACTGATTGTAGCGAGGAAAAGGTTGTATATATGCGGTAGATGGGGGTGGAGAAGTGGATAGGAGTAAACACTAGGTGGAGATGCAGCCCAGAGATAGAGATGGGCAGACAAAGGAATGTGTAAAGGTCAGCCTGGGTGCTAGTAATGCGGACCATTATTGGATGACAATGGGTTGGTTGTGGTAGCAGCCCATGTGATGACAAGGCCTGATGTGCAGATTTGGGGTAAAGACACGGGCAAGGTACTCAGGGTCTAAAATTATTGAGCTTGATATTGAATCCAGAGAGCTGCAGGATGCCTAAGTGGAAAATGAGGTGCTGTTCTTCCAAATTGCTCTGAGCTTCACTAGAGCACTGCAGCAGGCCCAAAATAGAGATGTTAGCCAGGGAACATGGTGCCATATTGAAGTGGCAGACAACTGGGAACTCAGGGTTATTTTTGCAGATAGAATATAGGTGTTCTGCAAAGCAGTTGCCCAGCCTGTGATTTCATCTCCCCAGTGCAGAGGAGATCACATTGTGAGCAGCAAATATAGTGGACAATATTGAGTGAAGTGCAGATAAGTCACAGTTTTACCAGTAAGGTGTGTCTGGAGCCTTGGAAAGTGAGGAGGAAGGAGATAAACTGACAGATGTTACACCTTCTATGATTGCAGGGGATGGTGCTGTGAGGCTGTGGTGGTGTGTTGGAAGTGAAGGAGGGGTGGGCCAGAGGAAATGGTCCTTGTCATAGTCTGACAAGGGAGAGGAGGGGATATGTGCCTGGTGGTGGCATCCTGCTGGAGGTGGTGAAAATGGATGCTAAAATTTCTCTGGATGTGGGTGCTGGTGGAATGGTAAGTGAGGACAAGGGCGGCCCTATCACTGTTGCGGAACAGAAGAGAGGGGATGTTGGCAAAAGTGGGGGGAGATGGATCGGACACGGCTGAGAGTGAACTAAAAGAACAGCTTCTAATTTTCTGCTTGGTAACTGTGCTACCTTCTGGACTCAATATTGAGTTAAACAATTTTAGGGCCTGAGCACCTTCTTCCATGTTCTTACCCCAACCGCCACACACTAAGCCGTGTGATCACAGTGGCTGCTACTGCAAAAAACCCATTGTCAACTATTAATGGTAATAAAATGTGAGGCTGAATGAACACAGCAGGCCCAGCAGCATCTCAGGAGCACAAAAGCTGATGTTTCGGGCCTAGACCCTTCATCAGGGAGGACTATTAATGGTCCTCTGTAGCAGGTGGTGCTTCTCCCAGGCTGACTTTTACCCATTCTGTTGTCTGCCTAACTGTCATTCTCTGTTTTTGGAACCATTTCCACAAATTATTTACTCTACCCACCCCACCCTCTGCACCGTTCATCGCTAGCACATATACCAATCTTTTCTGAGCTATAATCAGTTCTGAAGAAGGGTCACTGGACCCAAAACATTTACTTTGCTTTCTTTCCACAGATGTTGCCAGACCTGCTGAGTTTCTGCAGCAATTTCTAGCTTTGTGTGTTGTTTTGTTTCCTTTACATTTGGAATGTAATTGAAAAAATTGTTATTATTTCAGTGACCATTTTCTATAAAGAAAAATGCAAACAAGATATATAATCAATTAACATGTAATTTTAACTCTACTGTTGAAACCCCAGAAGTGTGTTACTCTGGAAAAGCTGAAAGTCACTTTGGACTCATGTTGAATTGGTTTTACGCAGCTCAAGAACCCCATGAAAATCTCATGCATATTCCTGTGTGATTAGTTATTCATGAATATTCAGAATGCCCCATATAATTTATGATTTGTCATATCCACCAAAGAACACTAAATTACAATTTTAGTGCATGGTCACTTGCAATACAAATTGAAATCTAAAATGCATGAAAATATAATTTATAAAAAAAAAACCATCCAATTTTCTGGGAGTAAATCATGAAGATCAATTAACCTATTTTGACAAGCAGGACATTGCTTGCCTCATCTTTTTGTGGTGCACCTGTAGATTCCAGAAAGAGAAAATGCTTTCTGCCTCTACTAAAAAGTCTCAGACAGAGAATTTGTTATGATCTCCCCGGAGACAAAAACTTTTTAAAATTAAACATAAGTATCCGGTTAACCTGAAAGGATGGCACAGTGTGATTTTACATTTAAGAAATTTCACCATAACAAAAATCTGAAAGCACTGTATTTTTAGGCAATGGTGTTGTTTAAGTCACATCAAAACATTCCTCTCTTTCTTTTAAAATAGCTGAAAAAATGACATATATATATTATACTGTCCTTTAAGTACACACTCAAGCCTTCAATGTGCAATCTAAGGTAATTCTTCGTTATTCAAAATTTATTTCAGCTATAGAACATTACACCTCAGAGATACAGTTCATCTTGTGGATTTTCCTTTGAGCATTTTCTTCTGGTACAAGGTAGAAATCAAATCTTCTGAGAAGTGGCAGTCACTGTTGGATTGCCACTTAGTTGCTGCATTTTTGCATCAAACTGAACTCTACGTTCCTTATGGCATTTCCAAAATTATTTCCTCCAGAAATGTGGAGCCTAACTGAAATTCAACAGTTCATGGCACATCTCTGATTCACATACAGGAGGCTTCTGCACATCTCTATGAAACCTTGTGCTGCAACAACACCGTGCACTCAGGGACACACACTCATTTTGTGGACTGGACCAGGCAGCATCACTGAGCCCTTCACTTATTGATGTAGCACTCATTCGTTCTGAGCCTATCAGGAAGCACCTTGTCTTGCAATGGCCTTGTCTTGCCACTTATGCACATTGCTCCTCAGCCAGTGAATAAAGACTCATCACTGTTTCTTGCTGTGCATTTTGTGCAGACACAAAGCTTTTCATATTTGTCAGTAGTCCTCAATCCAGCCAAGGCGAATAGCTTTTGCTCAGTCCATCCCTGCCAGTCTCAGGAGCTGTAGGTGTTTGCTCCGGACTGTCACTGCTTGCATAGGTTCACATTGACCTGCTTAAAGATGGTGCCAGGGATGCCAATAAATTTCGAGATATCCAGTGTGTAGTGAATTGTTTTGGGAATGGCTCATTGTATATCAGGTGGCAATAAGGTATGATGCATGCCGTGGTGCAGAAGCAACATCTTGCATGATGAATTTGGCAAGAATCGTCAAGAAAATTCACTCAGCCTTGAGGTAAGAATCTCTCCACCAACTTGAGGTGACTTGCATTTAGCCAAAAAAATCATAAAATTCAGCCCAATGACTTTGTTCTGTTAAATCTAACAAAAGGCTAATATAGTGCCAAATACAAGTATATAGGATTGCAAGGTAAAAAATCTTAAACATTGCTAAAAACAATGATAAATTTAAAGCTTTACAGTTTCCATTTATCAGGATTAGTATTCTAGACACCAAATTTGAAAAAGGAATAACAATTTATGCAGCATGAGAAGAGGTTGTTTGTCAGTTGAGTGTGGAGATACAGCAGGAACAGTTAATTATCAATTCCATTCTCAGACAAAGTGAAGAAGATACAATCTCTGCTGGTCTGCAGGCCTGCAAGTGACTGACGTTTTTCAGTTTGGATCCCTAATCCACGCATGTTTCTTCTTTCTTATATGTGACATTATATCTTCCAAATTAAAATTATCAGATGAAGTTGTGATATTATGCTTAAGCACATACTACAAGTCACAAATACTAACGCATAAAACCTGGTTGACAGTAAATACAGTTCATAGAGACTGACAATTTCTGCTGCATTTCGGAGTAACACCATGATCAAGAAGCTACCTTCCTGGTCTGAGGACTCCAAAATAGTCCTTACTCTCATTTCTCTAGATGCTTTTTAACCTTGTCCAATAGAGTGGCGCAACAATCTCTTTTACTTTGAACAAATTTACCCTTAGCCAGATTTAGGACCAAATTACTTTCTTGTAACTGATCAAAAACTTCAGGCAAGCTGCATAAAAACAATTAAATTGTCATCATAAACAACAGTTGTTTAGTCTTTCAGTACTTAAGTGGTTAATCGTTGGAACTTTGCAGGTACATTTTTCATTTCAAACAGCATGCTTTGCATTGATAAATCCCATTCAGTGTTGCAAAAGCTGGCAATTGTTTGGCTCCATCAGTCAATGGGATTTGCCAAAAGCCTTTTAACAAGTAAATTTTTGTGACAAATTGCGAGTGTCCAATTCATTCAATATAATTGTCCAATTTCAGAGGAACAAGCAAGTTTGCTTTTGCTACCACATTGACTTTGTAATAATTGGTACATTATCATTATGACCCATCTGGTTTTGGCACTGCCACAATAGGAGAGATCCACTGAGTATGACTTGATTCAATAATATCATTGTCCATTACGAACTTTCCTTTCTTCACTTGAATTAATCTATCTGGATGGATGCTATAAGCATATTGTTTAATATGTGGCATACTTCCCCCATTAACATTGCAAACAGTCAAAATGGTTGTTACATAACTATTTACACAGATCAAGCTATGATATTATAATAGACTTTATAAGTCATTTTGCTGGAATCATATTTTATCATGCAGAAAACTACCTAACCTTTTAACAACTTCTGTATTAATCAATCTGATCTTCAGAGGGTCAAAAAATAACTCCAACAAAGTTTGGTGTCCAGTCGCCAAGTCACCCTTTACTTACACATGGAGAGTCATAGATCATAGATCACAGAATCATTACAGTATGGAAACAGGCCATTTGGCCCAACCTGCTGCTCCAAAGAGCACCCCACCCAGACCCATTCCCCTGCATTTCCCATGTTGAACACACTTATCCTAAATATCCCGGGGCACTATGGGCTATTTAGCATTGCCAATCCACCTTCACATCTTTGGACTGTGGGAATAAACTGGAGCATTCAGAGGAAACCCATGCAGCCACGGGGAGAATATACAAACTCCACACAGTCACCCACTGGAATCAAACCCGGGTCCCTGGCACTGTGAGGTAGCAGTGCTAATCACTGAGCCACTGTGCTACCCAACCCTTGACACTGACCCAGTTCCCTCAGAGCCAGCTCTCAGAGTGAACAGAATCTCTGACATTCCTGTTCAACCAGTCAGCCAGAGCTCTCTGATAGGACTAGATTAACAGCCACAACCAGAGAATTCATACGCTGTGAGGTTCACCTGGCTAACCTTCTTCTAATCACTACAGCCCTTCTGTTCTGAATCCAAGGAAATAGGCTGGCTCTTTTCTTTTGTCGCCCCACCTGGGGTGTTTTAGCACTGAGCCAAGTCCCTCCAACTCAGCGTCTGATACAGTAGCTCGCCTCTTTTGCTCGGACAATCTTGGAAGAAATTCATTCTCCTCTTCAGGCAGCAAAGGCATTCATTATGGGGCGGTACGGTGGCTCAGTGGTTAGCACTGCAGCCTCACAGCACCAGGGACCCAGGTTCAATTCCAGCCTTGGGCGACCGTCTGTGTGGAGTTTGCACATTCTCCCCATGTCTGCATGGGTTTCCTCCGGGTGCTCCGGTTTCCTCCCACAGTCCAAAGATGTGCAAGCTAGGTGGATCAGCCATGCTAAATTGCCCATAGTGTTCAGGGGTGTGTGGTCTATAGGAGGATGGGTCCGGAGGATGCTTCAAGGGGCAGTGTGGACTTGTTGGGCCAAAAGGCCTGTTTCCACACTGTAGGGAATCTAATCTAATCTGATTATGTCTGTCGCAGATTCTGAGGCATCTTCAATGTTTGACAGAGAGGGAGTTCTGAAGAAGGAAACATTAACTCCGATTTTCTTCCACAGATGCTGCCAGGCCTGCTGAGCTTTTCCAGCAATTTCTGTTCTTGTTTCTCATTTACAACATCTGTTCTTCTTTCGGTCTATATTGTGAATAATTAAAACTTGGAACACTACTCGGGAGGCTAAGTGATGAATGCAAATGTATTGAGCCATGTCCCGTTTGCTGGCGGCACCGCCACGGGAAGAGTCCATAATATTTTTAAATTTTCGGGACACAATTCCATCAGAGCTGACAGTATCAGACTTTGGACACAGTAAGATCTGGTCCTGGTAAAACTGAAACAGCTGGTGGTAAAGGGATAAATCAATGTGTCGTTACAGACAGAATTGAAACCTTTTTTGAGCATTTCTACAAAGTTCAGGTAGAAACAACCGTCCTGAATAAGTGCATGGGCCACGTGAAAGCTTCAAATTCACAAATGGGATAGAAGCAAAACGTGTCCCGCTCCTCACTACAGGCACAAAGGCGGGTGGAACATGTGGGTTCTCCATCTCTTGAAGAGACCTTGGAGTCTGAGAAGCACACAGTGGATCTGGCTGCCTCAATGCCTTTGCTACCTGAAGAAGAGAAAGAATTTCTTCCAAGACAATACAGGCACAAGAGGCGAGCTGCTGTGCATTACATATCTCCCATATCCAAGGCAGAGTTGGAGGAACCTGACCTAGTTCTGAAAACAGTCCAGGAGGAGCTCCAAAGAAATAGAACCATCCTATGTCGCTGGACTCAGAGGGAGGGAAGGATGTAATGATTGTAATGAGGTCAGCCAGATGGATCTCATAGAATTGAGGTCCCTGATTGGGACTGTTAATCTGGTCCAATCAGGGATCCCTGGCTGACAGATATAAACAGCAGTGTCAGAGATTCTGTATACTCTGGCTCTGGCAGAGCTGAATCAATGTCAAGGGGTGATTGGTGATGGGGTATCAGTATCTGTGGAGTAATTTCAATGTTCTACCTGCAAGGCTTTTGTCAGTCAGTTTGACAGATTCTATTTCAAAATGATATCTGTACAACGAACGCAGCAATGTTACCAATGCTCTGAAATGCATTTAGTTAACTTCTTCCTACTAATATGACTTTTTGTCTATTAGCACCAGTTGCATAAATACATATTTTATGTTTAGATTTTTAGAAATTTAATCTGTTCAGATATGTTATGGTACATGTCTGGTGCATGTGACAATTGACCCAGAGGAAGGGACATCACTAAGAGCCCTTATTTTACCTCTAGATTTTTTCTTGTATTAATTACCCTCTATTCCTGACTAAACAGGAAGAGATGAACAACAAACTTTAAAGGTATAGTTATCTTGACAGTGGAAATCAATGATGAACATGATTTAAATTAAAGTACAAATTGTGTAATTACTCATATCAAAATTTTTTAAGATATTGACAGCTCTAATAATTGACTGAATTAGAACCTGACTGTTGTTAAAAAAAAGCCAATTTCATGTCATATTCTTTATTTCTAATTATACAGCAAAATTGATAAGATGGAAACCCATTACTTTTAACTGTGCTCTTTTAATGTTAGCCTTAGGCAGAATTTTTGTTCACATTTTGAATTGAGCAAGGAGACAGTCACAAAATTTGCATTACTGCCTGGTGTGCTAGCCCTATCCAATGTGAGTATTATTTTCACCACCAGCAGTGGGTGGGTAATTAAGGAAAGCCAAAAGCCTAACAGGCGTGGATATTTCCTAACTGACCCACAAAGTAAAATAAGTTGCAGCAGAGATGGAAGTCAAACGATTACAAGACAACTGTCACGCTGTGTACAAATGTATTTCTTTGAACATTCCCCAAATGGTTTCATTCCCCAAATGGAGAGTGAGTTTGACATTAACCTTTGTAGGGATTAGAAATATTTTGCATAATTACTGAGAATCCTAGTAATTATGCCTCACTACAATTTAGTTTTACTTACTGTCTTCATGCGAAAATAAATTTTGTTTATGAAGAACAGTGTCTCATCTGTAAAGATTATTATGGTGTATCTTCTATTAATGATCATTAGGAAGGCCCTAAGCAAGGTAGATACAAAGCAGAATTGGAGTTTGCAAACTACCTCAATCAAATATTACCCTGAACCACATACTAGTAGAGGTGGTAGATTCCACTGGGGTGCCAGTAGTTTCAATCAGGGCAATACCACAATATTCCTACTCTGATGACAAACTTAGCTGAAATGAACAGATGTTACTTAGCATCTACTATCTGGAACATTTGTTTCCTGCTCTTCTTCTTATCTGTTATTAATATGGTTTAGCTGATCACCGATGGATGCAGAGTTCAATAACTTTCTTCAGATTCTGTTTCTTCGTTGTCAGCAGACCTGCTTCCACAATGGGTTTTCTCATGTCTAAGACAATTGTATCCCTGATTAAATCATCTTTTATTTACACAAACCTACAGGATTCAGCTACTTGTAAATGTCATCACATACTAATGGTCTTCCTCTCCCTCTGAGATCTAATGTTGAATACATGTCATTCACAAACATCATTGATATGCAGTTTAAAGTACAGCCTCAACTCTTTATAATGTTTCCTGCTTGGGCCGTCTTCTCTCAATGTACCATTCTTTCCCCAGCACTGATAGTAGGGTTGCTACTCATTTTTAAAGTTTTTATTTGTTTTTGTATCTTGGGCATAGCTTTGCCGCTAAGAATGGAAGAAAAGTTCCAAGTCTGCATCATATCTCTCCTAATTTCCTCAGCAGTGGGTGTGGAGTAGGAAATCCAGGCCTATTCTGACTCAAGTACATCATAGTTGCAGACTGCAGTTTCAACTCTTTCTTCCTTTTCCTTTTTTCCACAGTTGCCTGTTGCACCTCACAATTTTTCCACAGTAGCTGGCTCATTTTACAGCTCTGAAAACCCGCCCAACCTCTACTACACTATTCTGACACCATGTTTTAAGCAACTGAAGTTAAAGACAGTTACATCAGAGTAGAGTTCACATAACTACAGCAGCCACTTTTTACAAATGTATTTCTCCACACAATCTGGCAGGCAACAAACTACATCAATGATCTATGGTCATTGTTGTTCTCCTGTTCAATGCTTTACCAAAGTTTACATTTAAGTACTCTGCAGCAGAACTTTTCTGTGACTTCACTCTCTTGGGGCAGCTAAGTTTGTTGTCCCTAATTTGGTTGTACTTTACTCATGCCTGATGACCCACCAAGTTGAGAATCCAACCTTCCAGGTTGACAATACCTGAGCTAGTCATTTGCTAGTCTTGAGTAGGTGAAAAGAAAACAGAACTTTGCTGACGACCATTTTAGGATTGTCAGTCAGAATCACAAAGTGGTACACCCGTGTGTACTGGAAGCTATACATACTAATACACCGTCTTGTTCTGGTACAGAAAAAAAAATACACATTGTCATGATTCCAGCCTGATGTTATGACTGAACAAGTCAGATCCCAGACAGAAAGCTGGCTAGATAGATCATATTTTGTAGTGTTTTTATTAACTGAGGCACAAGCATATAATGCTACACTAATGGTGTTAGTAATACTATCTTAAATAATTGTGCAAAAGGATGAAGATAAAATAGAACAAAACACATTATTTGCAGATAGTACAAGTTGAAAGAGTTCAGTACACATGATTCTGCAAAATACCCCAACAGCATCTCTATACTGTACCAGCATGAGAGGGAGAATTTCCTTTACATCACGTCTATAAGATTTCGCTCAGCTGTTGTTTTCAATTCCTGGGCATAAGAGTTTGATAGCCTCTTCCTTGAGCACTCACACAATTGAGATTAGGCTTTTATAGTTACAAATAACTCACTTACAGCTCTAACCAAACTTTTCTGGTCGAAAAGTTTCGAAATAAACCTATTATGTGAAGGTAAAATAAATTTTAACAGTTCTAAACTATATCTGTTCTTCGGGTTAAACTATTTTACACATCCAACCTCTGCCAGGGCTTCTACACTCTGCTACCAAAAGATTTTCTCAGGCAATGTTCTACTCAGGGGAAAAAAACAATTCAAATCCTTCTAACTGGAAGCTGCCTGTTGTACCTCACAATTTACTCTTTGTGGCTGTAAAACACTTCCGATACAAATGAAAGCCATTACACCTCAGGAAGCCTCTGTTTCAAGCTATTCAGAAATACTGACATGTTAGTCATTAAATCCCTTGTTCAATGCAACCAAAATCCACATGCTACTCATGCAAAGTCCATAATAAATTATATCAAAGTATATAGAAATTACAAATATTATGTCATAATATACCATATCAGTTTCAACATAACAAATAGCTGACAACCAATCTTACATTCATTTCATAGGCCAATGCCTTAACTGATCAAATTCAACATTCTTTTGTTAAAATTTAATCACATAATGGCAGGGGACAGTCAGTCATCATTAACTGGTGCATTTCTATGACAATGTTTCCATCAATCAGCCTGCTAACCAATCATCACACTCCTGACATGCAGGATAAATGTTGTTTTCCCTTTACTTTAATATTTCTTGTGTTTTATCCTAATGAGTGAGCGATAAAATGTTTTGACAAAATATGTCTTTCTTTTCAGCATAACTCAATATCTGAGCCAATAGTTTAAAAAGGTGCTTCTTCATCAGATATCTTGTATTGATCTAACCTATCCTAATAAGGCTGTATTAATTGTTCATGCAGGAATTCTTGAAAATTTGGAGACAGAAATACTGAAGGGGATGTGGAGGTGAGGCTGAGAAAAACAATAAATCCAATGTCACATCATCGGTAAATTTCAGGGCATGTCACATAGCAGGATGAGACTTCAGAAAGGGCATAAAGCAAGGATATAGCTACATCCTGACTGCTCCCAATGTGACCAGATATTCTTCTACACCTTAAAAAAAGGGAAAAATGTCACTGACTGCTGCAACATTTTTAAGCAATATGTGCCTGCTTTAGTAGATGAACTGAAGGAACGTACGAGGAATGAGAGGTGTGTTTGTGTAAAGCTAGCAGCTTTGGAACTTGTGTAAAGGTCAAGTGCAATATCTGAACGTTAGTCCTGAGTCCTGGATGCTGAATGCTGTGATGTTGTGTATTGAGCAGCAAGAGAGGTTGGTGCTGCAGAGTGTGAGAGATGCCCTTTGAAGTTGCATTTTCTGACTTTAAACACACATCAACTCACTGAAGCAAGCAGTTAGGAATTAACCTCCCCGACGACCTTCTCTGATTCCCTTCTCAGATCTATGTCTTGAGGGCCTTTGTATTTCTTCGAGAAACAATGTTTTTGTTTCCTCCTGGTTACCGCCTGAACTATTGCTTCCAGTGCGATATCAGACAACTAGTTCCGTGCTCAATTTCTGCACTACACTTCCAGCAGTCTGCTGCCATTTCTGTCAACAGAGCACACATTTCTGTAAAGATGTGCAGGCACAGTTGAAATACATGCTAGCCAATCATATTGTCAAGCCACATTTTGAGCATGAGGCCAGCCGGGAGTTCTTTGGCTGCCGGGCTGCACACTAAGATCATTGAAACCAGGAGTCAGCACAAAGTTTGTATCTTTCCTATCCCAACAGGACCAAGCAGAAAGCATTTACAAATCATATCCATTGCGTCTAAGAATAGGAGTGTTCAAACTTTATCCTCTGGCATCTCTTATGTAAACACAATCATTCAATAAAATGTGCCACAGTATTCGGTCACTGCTAAGTGTTGGAGTGAACAAACAAGAACTGGAAATGATTTCATACATGTGGGATCATTTTAAAATTATATAAATTCTGAGAAAAGTCAACACTGTCTAAAACAGAGACAGTAGGAACTGCCGATGCTGGAGAATCTGAGGCAACAAGGTGTAGAGCTGGATGAACACAACGGGCCAAGCAGCATCCAAGGGGCAGGAAAGCTGACATTTCAGGTCAAGACCCTTCCTCAGAAATGTGGGAGGGGAAGGGGATTCTGAAATAAATAGGGAGAGACGGGGAGGTAGATAGAAGATGGATAAAAGGAGAAGTTAGATGGAGAAGAGACAGACAGGTCAAAGAAGCGGGGTTGGAGCCAGTAAAGGTGAATGTAGATGAGGAGTTAGGGAGGGTATATGTCGGTCCAAGGAGGATGGACAGGTCAATGAGGCGATATGAGGTTAGTGGGCAGGAGAGGGGCATGGGGTTTGACGTGGGAGGAATGGCTAGGGAGGCGGGGATGAGATGGGCTGGTTTTGGGATGCAGTCAGGGGAGGGGAGATTTTGAAGCTTGTGAAGTCCACATGGATACCATTGGGCTGCAGGATTCCCAAGCGGAATATGAGTTGCTGTTCCTGCAACTTTCGGGTGGCATCATTGTGGCAATGCAGGAGGCCCAGGATGGACATATCATCCAAGGAGTGGGAGGGGGAGTTAAAATGGTTTACGACTGGGAGGTGTATTTTTTCATTGTGAACCGAGCATAGGTGTTCCACAAAGTGGTCCCCAAACCTCCGCTTGATTTCCCCGATGTAGAGGAGGCCACCATGGGTACAGCGGATGCAGTATACCACATTGGCAGGTGTGCAGGTGAACATGTGTTTGATGCGAAAGGTCTTCTTGGGGCCTGGGACGGGAGTGAGGGGGGAGGTGTAGGGGCAAGTGTAGCACTTGCTGAGGTTGCAGGGAAAAGTGTCGGGTGTGGTGGGGCTGGAGGGGAGTGTGGAGCGGACAAGGGAATCCCAGAGAGAGTGGTCCTTCTGGAAAGCAGCTAAGGGTGGGGAGGGAAAAATGTCTTTGGCAGTGGTGTCGGAGGAGGATGCATTGGATTTGGAGGTTGGTGGTGTGGTACGTGAGGACAAGGGGGATTCGCTTTCAGTTGTAATTGCAGGGAAAGGGTGTGAGGGATGAGTTGTGGGGGATGCAGGAGACCTGGTCGAGGGCGTTCTCGACCACTGTAGGGGGGAAGTTGCAGCCCTTGAAAAGCGAGGACAAGGACGGCAACTTCCCCTCCACAGTGGTCCAAAATGCCCTCAACTGTGTCACTCGCATTTCCTGCAATTCATCCCTCACACCCCCTCCCTGTAATAACAACCAAAACAGAATCCCCCTCGAACTCACGTATCACCCCACCAACCTTGGAATCCAACACATCGTCCTCTGACACTTCTTCCATCTGCAATCTGACCCCACTAGCAAAGACATTTTCCCCACCCACCCTTAGCTGCTTTCTGGAGGGACCACTCCTTTGTCTGGTCTATGGTCCCCACCAGCCCCACCACACCTGACACTTTTCCCGGCAACCGCAGGAAGGGCTACACCTGCCCCTACACCTCCCCCCTCACTCCTGTCCCAGGCCCTAAGAAGACTTTCCAAATCAAACAGATGTTCATCTGCACATCGGCTAATGTAGTATACCTGTATCCGCTGTTCCTGTTGTGGCCTCCTCCACATCGAGGAAACCAAACAGAGGTTTGGGGACCATTTTGTGAAAGACCTACACTCGGTTCACAACAAACAACTATACCTCCCAAACACAAACCCTTTCAACTCCTCCTCCCACTCTGTGAATGACATGTCCATCCTGGGCCTCCTGCAGTGCCACAATGACGACACCCAAAAGTTGTAGGAACAGCAACTCATATTTCGCTAGGGAACCTTGCAGCCCAAGGGTATCAATGTGGACTTCACAAGCTTCAAAATCTCCCCTCCCCTGACTGCATCCCAAAACCAGCCCTTCTCATCCCTGCCTCTCTAACCATTCCTCCCACCTCAAATCCCACCCCCATCTCCTGCCCACTAACCTCACCCCGCCTCCTTGGCCTGTCCGTCCTCCCTGGGCCAACCTATCCCCTCCTAAACTTCCTACCTGCATTCACCTTTACTGGCTCCAACCCCACCTCTTTGACCTCTCTATCTCCTCTCCACCTATCTTCTCCTTTATCCATCTTCTATCTGCCTCTCCCGCTCTCCCTATTTATTTTAAAATCCCCTTCCCCTCCTCCATTTCTGAATAAGGGTCTCAACCCGAAACATCAGCTTTCCTGCTCGTTGGATGCTGCTTGACCTGCTGTGTTCATCCAGCTCTACACCTTGGTATTTACTGTCTTAAACAGTTTTGGACTGAGAATTATTTTAAAATCATTTCAGTGTTGCAGAACTGTGCCTACATGAAAATAAATTATTTTTTCTGGGATGCAGATAGTGTATTATACCAATTTTTCATATACTATGTTATATGATGCTAATGTTGAAACATCTTGCTTGATAGTACGTCATTCAAGCTATAATACTACAGGTATCTCAGGCATTACTTTTGTGGAAATAGTGAGCAAACATGAATGATGTACGTTGTATGGTTAATGAACAATTTTAATACAGCCAATGGGCTTTAACCAGAATTTACAGTGAGTCGGAGTGAGCATGTGTGGCAACATCATAATCTCTTTGAACACTCAGAGACATAGCAGTGAGCTTCTTTACCTAGTTTTGCCACTGTTGGTGCTGAAATGGTGCTCAAATATTTATCTGAAACAGAGGCAATAGGTATTTCATTTCTGCAAAGTGGAAACCATTTCTGCACAAGTTGTTGCAAATGCAATAAAATATTGTGATGCAGGTTGCAAATTTGAGGTGCTATTTTTAATAATGTGCTATCAAGGTGGTACTTGCAGAGTAAATCTGGGTGTCAGAGCATAGGATTACTTATTCCATTCACGAACATATTTAATCCAGAACATGTTGAATTTTCCTTCAACAGCCAAAGATAAGCAGTTAGGTTTTGGATTTTACAACTTTTCAACCTGCATCACGGTATCTTATTGCATTTGTAAGGAATTTGCAAAGATAGTTATACACACATTTGAGTTAAACATGAAGCTATATTCTCCATGAACATAATGCTGCTGTCAAGCCAAAAAGGAAATCTGCCTATCATACAAATGAGTGATGTGATATGTGTTTCAGTATGAATAGAATGCTAAGTATATAGGCAATACATCCATTCTACTAAAGGGACTACATCAAACAAAGCATCCCTGTGGCTGTCTGCATCAGGCAGTGTGCTGATTATGCTCAGTCAACCCATGCTTGCCAAGTCTTTCATATATATTGGAAACAGTTATGGTCCCAGCAATGATCTCTGGAGAACCCATTTGGTTACAGATCATCAACCCAAGAAAGAATCTCTTATCTCCACTTGCTGCTTCCTTCCTGTTAGCTAACTGTCTACCCATACCACTATACTGCTTCTGACACTGTGGGCTCTTATCTAATTACTTAACATTTTATGAGGTATCTTGTTAAACACCTTCTGAAGTCCAAATAAAACGCATCCACTGGTTCCTCTCAATCTAGTCTGCTTGATACTGCCTCAAAAACTCTAATAAATTAGTCAGATACAAATTCTCTTTCATGAGGCCATGTTGACTCTGCGATGATTCTGCTATTGGACGATATTTGTTAAATAGCCCTGAATATGTTACAAATTACACCAGCAACAAATTTAAGATTATCCATTGAGTTCACTGTGTGATTAATTTTTTGAACTGTGCACATATGGGGCTTTCTTTTGCAGACAAAGGGAACATGTTCATACCTTACACATCTTTCATTCCATAAAGGACTATGGTGATCCCTAATGCATCTCTATAGCAATACTCTGACCAGAATCCACCTGTCAAATTTGAATTTAACCAATTAAGTAAGACATTGAACAAGTCCTGCTGCATTTTCATGTCACCTCCAAACATTAGAGCGTCCATGTGAGTATGCGTGGCAACATCCTATGTAAATTGTTTCTTCTTTCTGAATTTGTATTTTTTCTTATGTTTCACCTCTTGATGCGTGCAAGATGCAAAGCTTTACCTTCATGTCATTTTTTTTAAAATCAATGTTTTGAAATGATGATAAAGTAGATTTCAACAAGTTCTTTGCACCTCTAACTTTGCAAATTTCCCCAACTGTTTTCACAAAGCCCTGCATCCTCTTCATTTATCTATAAATATAGGGACCAGTTTGTTAGCTTTCACATGGTTAAACTCCACTTATTTCATGTCTGTACCAGTACAGGCAGGAATTTGTATACATGGTGGTTATTTTATCCAACGCAGTCAATTTGCTGCAATTTTTTTTTCTGAAAAAAAAACAAATTAAACTGAAAATATGTTGCTACAGTACACTGTATGAAAATTATTCTCTATACAAAATATCAAAAGACAGTAGAAAGATATTAAGGCGACTGAAATTATCTGCAAATTTGATATATACAGCAGAAAAGATCAAACGCAGAGACTATTTACACAAAACATATCTTCAAAAATTGCAGATCTTAGTAGGTTATTATCTGTTAATTTTATTAGAAGGCGACTTGAAAGATTTTGCTGCTAAATCTGAAGAAAAAAATTGGAGGTATGAGGCAGTGAGTGAAACTGAAATCAGATTAGCTTAGTTCCTTGCTTCAGGCAATGTTATTCAGTGTCAGGGTTGAGAACATTTTTTTCATGTGATTGTGATACTGGGGCATATAAATGAATCGCGGATCCAAATTCCAGATAATTATAGTCAAGCTGCTAGCAGAATTTTTCATCTGCATGGATAAAAAAAACTATCTGCTCCTATATGAAGGTTATGTGGGTTTGTGCCAAATTTACTCCATCATCTCCCTTATTTTATACGTACAAGATATATATTCAAATAACTGCTTGAATTGCTTCCTGCCCCATTATTCTTTTTTTCTTTATTGATTCCACCCATAACTTCCATTTTCCAAATAATCTGGGTGGTGACTTTACAGTGATTTTTTCTGTGTTGATGTAGAACTCCCTCGAAGGCTAATAAACTTCATAAAAGTTCTGTAGGCTTACTTCAGTGAAAATCATTTTAGTCCATCATACCATTAAATTAATTTAGTTGATACTGAGCTTGAAATCCCTTGAAAAGAAACTGCAATAATAAACCATGATCAAATCACTGTGTAACATAGTTTAGAATAGTTAAATACAAATGAAACCTTTTGAGCTTGCCAAGGTTTGAGGGATTGTTTAAGATGTAATTTTGTTATTTAAATCTCATGATAGTTTGAAGTCAGCAATTTCACATCAAATCTCTAAGAGGTGTTTCTATAGTGAAGTATCAAATAATTAGTCTTTTACAATAAAGGCATTCCTCCAAATTATTGTGTTGTCGCACAGACAGTATGTCAGCTTACCTTTAAGACACATGTTCATGATATCATCACTGAATCACAGCATTTGCCCAAAGGTGTAAAGATCTCACACTCTAACTTAGCTTGGATCACTTGGAGCATGACTCTATACTTGAAGCGTGCTCCTACATTTTAATTAATAACTTGATACTAGCCCAGCAATCTCTTTGCCTGAAAAATATAATGTTTGATGGTCATAGTTAGCTGTAATAAATAGGATTTGTCAATACAGTGATATATGCCTCCTGTTCCTTATAATACAAGAGGAAAAATAAGCATTGCAGTATCAGGTAAAAACACATCTATGGAGATAAACGCATACCATGTTAGCTCAGTTGGCTGTCGAGAAAAGACTCCACTAACTTGGTGGTCAACATTTGTAAAAATAATTGAAGTGCAACCAGACAACAGCTTTGTACAACACAGAACTTGCACAAAGGGAGAATTTCTCACTTTTCTACAGCATCAGGGTCTGTAAGTACAGACAGGTGTACAGCTTTGTAGACAGAGCATTACCACTGCTTTCCTAGTAGTTAAATTACTTTTGATTAGATTATAGCACCATGTACAGATAGATGGGATTAGTTTAGAATATCATCCTGGTTGGTGCAGATGTGTGCAGAACGGCCTGTTCCTGTGCTGTACTGTTTTATGTTATACGTTAACATGTGTTCTATTAAGACAAAATAAATTTTTCAGACTGCTTTAATTAAAAGAAGTAAAAAGGCTACAGGGCATTTTTGAGCTAGAACTAACACCAGTGCAGTCCAAACACAGAAGCTGGAAGAATACTCTATTCCCAGAATTTGATACATAAGTAACAGTTTCTCAAAGCTGCAGAGTCTGTGTTCTTTGTGGCACAGCAGTAGAGTTCCTACCCCGATACCTCTAAATCCCTAAACCCTTAAGCCAAACAACACCTCATTTTACACTTGGGGACCCTACAGCCCTCTGGACTCAATATTGAGTTCAAGATAACAAAATATGAAGCTGGATGAACACAGCAGGCCAAGCAGCATCTCAGGAGCACAAAAGCTGACGTTTTGGGCCTAGACCCTTCATCAGAAAAGGGGGATGGGGAGAGGGTTCTGGAATAAATAGGGAGACAGGGGGAGGCGGACATAAGATGGACAGAGGAGAACATAGGTGGTGAGGAGAGTATAGTTGGGGAGGTAGGAAGGGGATAGATCAGTCCGGGGAGGACGGACAGGTCAAGGGGGTGGGATGAGGTTAGTAGATGGGAAATGGAGGTGTGGCTTGCGGTAGGAGGAGTGGATAAATGAAAGGAAGAACAGGTTTGGGAAGCGGGGATGAGCTGGCTGTTTTTGGGACGTGGTAGGGGGAGGGGAGATTTTGAAGCTGGTGAAATCCACATTGATACCATTGGGCTGCAGGGTTCCCAAGCAGAATATGAGTTGCTGTCCCTACAACCTATGGATGGCATCATTATGGCACTGCAGGAGGCCCAGGATGGACATGTCGTCTAAGGAATGGGAGGGGGAGTTAAAATGGTTCGCGACTGGGAGGTGCAGTTGCTTATTGCGAACCAGGTGTAGGTGTTCTCAAAGCGGTCACCAAGCCTCCGCTTGGTTTCCCCAATGTAGAGGAAGCCATACCGTGTACAGCGGATGCAGTATACCACATTGGCGGATGTGCAGGTGAACATCTGTTTGATGTGGAAAGTCATCTTGGGGCCTGGGATGGGGGCAAGTGTAGCACTTCCTGCCGTTACAGGGGAAAGTGCCGGGTGTAGTGGGGTTGGAGGGGAGTGTGGAGCAGACAAGGGAGTCGCGGAGAGAGTGGTCGCTCCGGAAGGCAGACAAGGGTGGGGATGGAAAAATGTCTTTAGTGGTGGAGTCAGATTGTAGATGACAGAACTGTCGGCGGATGATGCATTGTATCCGGAGGTTGGTGGATTCTCTTTTGGTGGTTATTGCGGGGGCAGGGTGTCAATGTATCGATGGTTTCAATGTGGATTTCACCAGATTCAAAATCTCCCCTCCCCCAACTGCATTGCAAAACCAGCCCAGCTCGTTCCCGCCTCCCTAACCTGTTCTTCCTCTTACCTATCCCCTCGTCCCATCTCAAGCCTCACCTCCATTTCCTACCTACTAACCTCATCATGCACCCTTGACCTGTCCGTCCTCCCCAGATTCAACTATCCCCTCCCTACCTCCCCACCTATACTCTCATCTCCACCTATCTTCTCCTGTATCCATCTTCGCTCCGCCTCCCCCTCTCTCCCTATTTATTTCAGAATCCTCTCCCCATCCCCCTTTTCTGATGAATGGTCTAGGCCTGAAACGTCAGCTTTTGTGCTCCTAAGATGCTGCTTGGCCTGTTGTGTTCATCCACCTCCACACTTTGTTGTCTCGGATTCTCCAGCATCTGCAGTTCCCATTATCTCTGATCTCAATGTTGAGTTCAATTATTTTAAGGCCTAAATGCTTCCATATCCCAGTCCCCCACCCCACACACCAGACCTTGTTACCACATAGGCTGTCATTACATACCCCAGTTGTTAGTCACGAACAGTCCCCATTAACACCAATTCACCCTCCCAGCCTTATTGTTAGCAACTCCTTTGCCTGTCCAACTGTCTTTTTCTCTTTTCGGACTTTATCCTATCGTTTACTCCCTACTCCACCCACCTCCTTATTTTCTGTATATGAACTGACGATTTCCCAGCTACTATCAGTTCTGGGGAAGGGTTACAGGGCTCGAAACGTAAACTCTGTTTTCTCCTTCACAGATGCTGCAAGACCTGCTGAACTTTTCCAGCAACTTTGATATGGTTCCTAAACAAGGAGGCTTGGGCTCTCGTCCTATCTAGTCCAGGGGTGTAATAACACTCTGAACAGGGTGATTAGAAAATAGGTTAAAGAAGTAGAACTTCTAAATTTGTACTAACGCAAAGTCAGAGACACAGTTTAAAGATGGCATAGTCAAAAAAAATTGTGAAATGAAAGATATCAGGAACCTCGCTATGGACTGGGTCGAATCCAGTGGCACCCTAACAAAATTGCAACTATTCTAATAACATATGCAGTTTAGTTTACAGATCAATCAATTGTTGATTCCAAAAGAAAATCTCAGTCATTAGCAAGGAGGTCTTCACTGAAACAGCACATTCAGTCTTTTCATGTGAGATCTCAAAGACCAACTCAAGATAAAAATTAACAATTCAGGTCAAACCATCAAGAACCACAAGTGTCTATTGGCCAGTTTGTCAGAAGGGCATGGGCATGACTTTTCAGAAGAGGAACTGTCAGAGGGGGCTCATTGAGAGAGTCTTCACGACTACAATTAAAGCCTTTATGAGGCATTTTCTGGGCAACAAAAGTGGCCATACCTTGATACATTAATTGAGGGCAAACACAAGTATGAAGACATTGTGGCAAGCCAACAACAGTTACATTCTTTGGGTGCAACCTCTCTGTTGTTACAGTCAGTGAAGCAATTGGTCATACCTCAAGACTGTCCAGATGTGTTTTATTTACAAAGCACATTGTGAGGACATTGGACACACACGTACAGAAATCTGGCTCCAGAGACTAAGCCAGAGCCCAGAGCAAAACACAGGTGATGACTGTGATGGTAAAACACCACATCACTGGTAGCAGGAAAAATATTAAGAAGATGCACAAGCAAAAATGCACATTGAGTTCAGAGTTAAATAAATAAAAATTAAGTTTCAGAAGATGATCAAAATTCCATATTGTTAACTGTGCACACCATGTCGACAGTATAATTTGATTGAAAGCCTTTACCACCATCAATATCAGATGTCCTGCAAAGATAGAATGGTATATAATAAAAGTTAAACTGAACAAAACAGCTTGTGCCAACATATTATCACATTGCATCCTGAGAGACATTTGTCTCAGCAAGTAGCATTTGACGACACAATCTATGAGGGGCCATCCTGCAGCATTTAATGGATCACCAAATCTGTGAATGGCAAGAATCACACTGCAGTGCCAATACACAAGCTCATCATAGCTTCCTACAATCTTCTACATGGTTAGTACCAATAGTCTAGCTGTGGTAGGACTACCGGTATGCAAGGATCTTGATATAGTCACAGTTCATGAGATTCAAACAAACCCACTACAGCAGAACAAACCAATTCTGGTGCAATTTTGAATCAATCAATGATCTCCAAGGATATGACTTCAAAGTGAGACCTAAACCAGGTCCCAGGATGATTTCATCTAAAAAACTCTTAAAGGCCACTATATTCTTCTTGTTCCATAAAGTTGAAGACATTCTCAAGGTTGACCTGTGATAATTTGGCAGCAGTCGACGTGATTTGTTGCAATTGACAACTCCCGAAGATGAGCAAAAACAAATGTTGTTATTGTTATGAAGGGAAGACTTCATCGCAATAAGTAAGTGCCTGAGAAGATTTGTTCCTTTTGGCCACAGAGAAATCAAGTTTATATATCATGACAAGTCATGTTCATGGGTAAATAAGTCCTAATTTCAAAATATTGTACCAAGATATCGTGACAATGTTATACCAAGGACATGTGGATACTGAACTCATGAGACAACTAGCATGTGATTTTGTGAAAATGACCAGGAAAGAATCAACATATTGTAAGCTCCATGGACACATGTGATGCATGACAAAAGTATCATATCCACAAATGGCAGAAAGAGCATCCACATCCAGATGATGCTCCTTCCACTTCAACAGGAGCAATATAGCTATTCACAGAGTACAGGGAAGAGTACATTCTGGTGAGGGATTACTTTTCAAATTTTCCCATTGTTTGTTTACTTAGCTACACACCGAACATTATTTCCAGTCAAATTGATTTTTCCAAAACAGATAGTGTTTGACAATAGCCTATAGTACAATGTACAATTTTTAAGGCGTGTGGATGAAGCAGGAAGGGATGCATATCACAAAATTACCCCACCATCAACACTCAAAAGGCCGAGCATTTACTATCTAATCGATTAAGTGTAAAACAACAAAGCAAACCTGTCAATGCTGTATTTCGCAATGTTGCCAAGAAACCACTGTCTATCCATTCCACAACAAAGGACTTTCTCTCTCAAAGTCAGAGAACGCAAGCAAGCAGGTTGGCAACTACAACACCAAGACTGTTTTGAGCAGAGAATGAGTGAGAAATCCAAACCCAAATACTCGCCTGCCTGCAAAGGCTTCAAAAATATGTAATCAGTCCAGAGCATACAAAATTAATGCTGATCATGGTGTTACATTGTGAAGGAACAGATTCAAATGAGATGAATGTATGAGGCACCAGCCACAAGCAACAAGGGTGAAGAAGAACACTATAATTATGATGATTGTGTCATGAAGTTGCTTGACAGTAACCAGTAGCAAGGTAACCATGCTGTCAAACACATTCAACAGAGAACTATAGGATGAGTTGTCAGACACCAAAGTATTAGACTTATGTTTGTGGTGTTAGTTTTATTTGCTTGTATAATTACCAGTTGACAACATGTGTCCATGTACAATGATGTATATCTTTTTTAAATTTGAAAAATGGGAGGTATTGTGTTATATTGCATGGTCAACATATTTATATATCTTTAAGAAGCATTTCCATGACATCATCGCTGCATCATAGAATGTGACGTGAAGGTTATATATCTCATTCTCCATCGTACCTCAGATTGCTTGAAGGACAAAATGTTGAGATGTTGTCAATATCCGATGAATGATTAAGGAGGAAATTAAACGCCCACACAAAATTTTCAAGAAATTCAGTACACATTTCCAGCCAAAAAGTCAGAAAAATTCAGAAATTACAAACCAGTGAATGTGACATTATTCTGTCAGAAAAAATGCTTGAACTTATTATTAGTTCTTAATAATGCATTTTTAAAAATCCATTTGGCCATCACTTGGGTATCACTGACTGGTCAGCATTTATTGCTTGTCCCGTGTTGCCCTTGAGAAGGAAGTGGTGAGCTGCTTTCTTGAACCACCGCAGTCCACTTACTAAATTATAGTGTGATCAAACAAAATCAATGTAGTTTTGCAAAGGGAGATATGTGTTTATTAAATTTATTATAGTTTCTCAAGAATGTAACAACATGATGAGATATCACATTGCTCTATGGCAGAAAGAAAAAGGAATGCTGCAAGGGTTAAGAGACAGGGAGAGTACAAGGTGAACAAGAAAAGCTGGAGTTGGAGGGAAGCTGGAGGAGGCAAGGTGACAGCAAGGGGAGAGGGGGAGGGACAATACAAGAAGATGGAGAGAAGGAGACACTTGAAGGTGGAGGTGCAAGGAGAGGAAAGTTGCAAATGAAAATGAATACTTTAAAACCTAACACAAAATAATAACTGGCCGACTAAGAGCTAGGAAAACTGGGAGACATTGGGGTAATACATTTCTTGCGTAGGGCTACATAATTTAGGAGCTATTATAGCAGGGGTAGGGCATAAGAAATATTTTGAATACTATTGTAATGGATACTGTGTCAATTATTCAATATAAATCAGAGATTGAGTTCTGAGATGCAGTGAAAAAGGTAGCAATTGCCTTGTTAAATTTTTCCAGGATTTGTTCATATCCAATGTAAATGCATTGGCTGTGACTTCACCAGTCAGTACAAGGTATGTTTAGGTCATGGGGGTTTTGTGTGAAGAAGTGTGCCAGCTATTTTGGAGACATTAAATGTAGCTAACTTATACCTGCGTGGTGCCAATTTAAATACTGTACAATCTAAGAAACTAATGCTTTCCTTTTATGTTGTGACTTTAAGTTTAATAGAGGGTTGAAAGTTTATTTTTGAAGATTTTGACATATTATTCTATTTTTGCTTCTGTGAAAGTCCAAACACTCCTTAAGTCAACATAAATTCAGAAGGCATTGTCAATATTTGATTGCATCAGGCTGTAAATGAGATCATGACAACAAAACTGTAACTTCCAAAAATCAAAACGTAGGCCTCAAGAAAATCTTGAGAGAAGTGCTCATCCCATTCTCACTTCAGAAGGATGTGAAGGGAAGGGTTTTCCGAGGGAAATGAAGTGGTGTTGAAATAAGAGGACCAGAAACAAGCCTCAGGGTATGTCGTTTCTCTCTCTGGCCTGTCTAGGAGCTCAGAGAAAATGCTTCTCCCCACACCCCTGTAAGAGCACAGATCCCTGTAATCACTACAATGTACATCCCCTCTCTTGGACCACAGTATCCATCTCTAAAGGTTATGCTTACTTTGGAAGCAGTATAACAAATCTCCATAAGATTGACACTGGGCTGCAAAGGTCATTCTACAGTGAGATGCTGTGTAAAGTGGGCATATACACATTCGAATTAAATAAATAAGTGGTGATAACAACACCCCTAGGCATTGGCGACCACAATATAATTAAATATTACCTTTAGTTTGGAAGTAAGGGTGTGGTTCTAAGGTTAAAATTTCAAATTTAAATATGGGCAATACCTGGATATGAAAACTGAATTAGTTGTGGGGAACTAAGGTAGGAGACAAACAGATTGATATGTAGAGTAGTAGGAGCAGAAATTTAAAGAGATAGTTCAGAATATTCAGAATATGCATTTTTCTACCACAAAGAAAAAAATTCAATGGGTGGAGCCACCATCTGCATTGAACTGAAGAGGCTAAGGGAAACATTAAACTTAAGGAAAAAGCACATAATTGCACAAGGGCGAGAGGCAGTTCAAATGATTGCCATCACACCAGATCTCGAGGTGATTCCTCGAACTGCGGTCTGACCATGGCTAAGCATGTAATTTCTTCGAAATGCCAGTGTAAACTAGCTCAGCCTATCCAAATTTAGCCTTATATGAAAAAAACACTAATTCAAAGTATGAATCCAGTAAATGTCCTCAGAATTGCCTCAAATGAATTTACATAGCATTTGCAATGTGGTTTCACCAAAGCCTTGTATAAATGAAAGATAACATCCTTACTTTTATGTTCAATTTTTCTCACAATAAAGGATATCATTCTATTAGCCTTCTTTATTATGTGCTGTAACTGTGTAGTAATCTTGTATGACTCATGCACTACAATGCCTAATGCCATTGCCTCAGTTATTCTCTGTTTTCGTAATACACTGCTTTTCCATTCTTCCTGCCAATAGTTTAATTTCCCCACATTATTCTCAATCTGCCAGATTTTATCTCACTCACTCAACCTATCAATGAGCATCTTAACTTCCGTATGTCTTCTTCACAACTTCAGTTGTCAGACATTTGCTTCTTTCATCTATATCATTGATGTAAATTGAAATGGCTGAGGCTGTAGAACAGAATGCCATGGGACATAACTCATCACACCCTATAAATCAGATACAGATCAGTTTATTTATACTATTTGCTTTAATCTGCCAGCCAATCTTTTACCCATGCCATGATGTTACCAACTACACCAAAAGCATTTTGGACTATAAAACATAAGAGTAGAAAGAAATTCAGCCCATTGAGTATTCTTTGCACTAAATTAAGTCATGGCTGGCTTGATCTTCCTCACTTCCATTTTCCGGTTTTTCCCTCATAACCCATCATGCCTTCGTTGATTGAAAATCTCTCTCACCCTTTGAACACAATCAATGACACAGCCTCAAAAGCTCTCTGCGATGAAAAATCCCAGGCATTCACCCTCCTCTGAGAGAAAATTTCCTCCTCAACTCTGTCTTAAATGGGTGGCTCCTTATTCTGAGTTCATGCCATCCAAACATAGATTCTCCTACATGGGGATCAACCCCCCTGCAGCTACTCTGTCAAGACCCCTAAGAATAAATTATCCTCTCATTCTAATTAACTCTGAGTGCAAACCCAACCTAGTCAACCTTTCCTCATAAGAAGATCCCTGCATACCCAATATCAATTTAGTGAACTTTCTATGAACTGTCTCCAATAACAGTGTACCTTTTCTTAGATAAAGGAACCAGAGCTGCTCATACTATTGTGTTCAAAGGGTGAGAGAGATTTTCAATCATTAAAGGCAAGATGGGTTATGAGGGAAAAACCGGAAAATGGAATTGAGGAAGATCAGCGGTGGTCTGCTTAGTGCCTTATGTAGTTTTATCAAGACCCTCCTATCTTTATACTCTATTCCCTTTGAAATACTGGCCAACATACTTTTCCGACGACCTACTGAACTTCTATGCTAGCTTTTTGTGAATCGTGCATTTGGACTCCAATATCCCTCTGTGCTATATTTTATTTTCTGTTATAACTTTTGATGGGCACCTTAAAAACACCTCTGAAAATCCAAATGTAGTGCATCTATAGGCTCCTTTTTAATCCACTGCACAAGTTAGTCTTGCAACAAACTCCAATAAATTGCTTAAGCATGATTTGCCTCAGATGAAACCATGTTGACTCTTTCTAATTATCTTGCATTTTTCAAAGTGCACTGCCGTAGTTTTTTTTTAAAATGCTGATTCCAACACCTTCTTCATGACAGACGTCAAGCTAAATGGTCTATAGTTTCTACTTTTCTGCCTCCCTCTCTTCTTGAATAGAGGGGTTATATTACTACTTTCTAATCTGATGGAACCGATTCTGAAATTTTAATTCATCTTCAGCAAGATTTTGAAACGTGGTGACCCATTTCATGAAGTCTGGATCCTTTTCCTACTTCCCCAGGAGTTTCAAGGATTCACTTAATTGGTGGGTGTGGGGGTTCTCCTCAGTCTGTACCTGAACTAAATGCAGATCCATCAGTGAGAGGAAAATGAGGGAGGAGTGAGAGAACAGCCTGCTTCATTTTCATACAGAAATATTTGCTAGATGAGCAACATAATGATTATCACTCAGTAGGTTTCCTTGTTACTGGTAAAGACTGGAAAGCAAGTGAGGAATAACTTTTCTAATGCTGTTTAGAGAAAACAACAACTTTCTTGTTACTGATGCTTATGAGAAACCAGACGTTCCAGTCTAAGTGAGCAAATACACAGCATAGGCTTGAGCTGTATCTGCCATTCAAATGTGGCTGAATCAGATATCATGCTGGGCTATACTAATGGGTCTGAATGAAGGCAATCTATTTCTGTCTGATCTCAGAGTAAAAACAGTTGTTAGAAAAAATGAAACTTCTTTATTCACTTTGGAAGATTAAACAGATATCTGATACTCAAGTATGTTGTTAATGAATTCGTACAAAATCAACTGTTTCTTTTCAAATAGCCTGGAGGTAATTATAATACTGTAGAGATTATAAAACATCGCTGGAAAAGCTCAGTAGGTCTGACAGCATCCATGGAGAGAAATCAGGGTTAACGTTTTGGGTCACTTGACCTTTCAACAGAACAGATCTGGTACAGAAGCTGGGGTTGAGCAGAGCTTTGAGTAATCTCATATCTAATATTAAACCACATATTTATCTCACTCGGTAAGCACATGCGCTTTTGTTTTCTTTATTTGTGCAAGGTATGTTAGAGTCGCTGGACAGAACAGCATCTTTTGTCCATCCCTAAACTCAGTCGAGAATATAGTAATGAGCTGTCTTCTTAAGTTTTCTCAGATCCTTGAGGTTTGGGTGCACTAACAGTGCTATTAGGGAGATGATTCCGGGATTTTCCTTCGGAGACAGTGAAGGAATGGTGATATTGTTCCAAATCACAATTTTGGTTAGAAACTTGCAGGTATTGTTTCTCCTATGTATCTGCTGTCATTTTCCTTCGAGGACACCATGAGTTTTGAAATATAGGAGCAAAATGTAATGTCACAACCTTAAAATAGATGTTTTTTTTTCATGTGGATATTATGTCTTAATTATATCATAATATTTTGGATGTATGTAACCCTTTTCCAATTTCTGCAAATCTGGGTCATGTCCCATTCATCCAATGGTTTGTGCTTTGGAGGTTGGAATTACGAGTAAAGACAACAATTTTTATTGGCTGTTACCTCAGTCTTAATATCAAAGGGTTTTGTTGTATGAAAAGTAATCAGTTAACCACATTGAGCATGTCATCAGTTGTACCACAGGTAATTAGCTCTGAATGCTGGCAGGGAAGCATTTGCCTTTTGCTGTGGTTTTGTACCATGTAGATAAAAAGGATTGTCGAATCTTGGTACTGCCTAACATTTTTTAAATTATTGCACTAACAATTTTATATGCTTCCTGAGTTATGTTGCCCAGTTTAGTTTCTATTTGGATGCTTTCTTCATGCTTTTCACTAATGGCAAGACAGAAGTCAAGAGAGTGATTGAGTAATTCTCACTTATCTAGATGAATACTATGCCAACAACACTGCTAAGAACATGAAGGGATATGGGATTATTTCTCCCTTTCCTCATCTCTCAACTAACCACAAGAAGATACATTTTTGAAAAGGAATGTTTGAACAAAGAAGTGTTGTGAATTTGAAGAACAGAAATGGGAACAGGCAGTCTTATGAGTGTAGGGCTGAAATATAATGAGATTTTAGCTGTCATTTTTACTAAATTTTTCTTGACTTTCTCCCTTCAAAGCTGAATCAGTTTTCTGAACATGGTTGTCTCAAAGAAACTGCATTAACTTCCTACCTCATCGACTATGCCACCCATCTCATCCAATGCTAGCCCAATTGTCCCACTTGCTATAGCTGGAAGTATTTACCACAGCATGCATATCTCAGGATAAGGTTTTGGAACAGATCTGTAACCCGGGTTGTGGGTGTTGTGGTTGGTTGGCTCACTGAGTGGGTTTGTTGTTTTGCAGAAGTTTTATTTCCATGCTTGGTAATATCCTCAGTACAGCCTCTGATGAAGCACTGGTGTGTTTTCCCACTTAGTTTTTAAACACTGCCCTTTTAAATAGTGTTCACACGCAACTTTGTTTGTGTGTGTTGGGATAGTTTCCACTGAAGTTCAGTACCCAGTCTATGTGTGTGGCTTTTCTGTGTACTTTCATTTGCAGTTCCCCATTTGCCTTGCGCTGTACCATGACGTCCAGGAATGGGAGTTGTTTGTTCTTCTCCTCCTCTCTGGTGAATCTTATTCCAGTGAGGGTGTTGTTTATAAGTTTGTGTATCTCTTCTAATTTGGTCCATTTAATGATGACAAAGGTGTCGTCTAGGTAGCGTATCCATAGTTTTGGTTGAATTTGTGGAAGGGTGATCCTTTCCAGTATTTACATCACTGCTTCTGCTATGAGTCTGGAGATAGGTGATCCCATGTGTGTCCTGTTGAATTGCTTGTATGCTTGGCCGTTGAAAGTGAAGTGGGTGGCCAGGCACAAGTTCAATAGTTTGAGCATGTTGCCCTTGGAGATGGCTTCATTGGGGTTGTGCTCTTGTACTAGCAGAGCTGTTATTCTTTCCCTTGATAGTGGTATGCCTATTGATGTGAATAGGGCAGTGACATCAAACGATACCGTGGTCTCATTGCCCTCTATCTTTATGTCTTTGATGGAGTTGAGGAGTTCTTGGGCTGAGTGGAAAGAGCGGGGTGACTTGTGACTAAGTGCCTGAGTCTTCTTTGTAGTTCTTTGGCTAATCTGTGCGCTGGAGTGCCTGGTAGAGAGACTATGGGTCTGAGGGGACCCTGGCAGGAAAACACACCGACGTTTCATCAGAGGCTGCACTGGGATGTTACCCAGCATGATAACGAAACATCTGTGAAACAACAAACCAGCTGAGTAAGCCAACCAACCTCAATATCTCAGGATATCTGAAACCTTTTGCATCTTTCAGAGGCCATTCTGTGCCTGGTCAAGCACTGTCAATCTGACACTGCCATGTTTGGTGTGTGTTTTTTTTTTGCCCTGGACATGGCAAACAAGGAGGTATTGGTGCCACTCTTTTTCAGCAGAGCCCTGGAGGCCATGGTGGGTGGTGTGGCACTGAAAAGGGCAGTCATCTTCCCATAGGACTGGCCAAAGGATACCATGACAACTGACAATGCCATCTCGATCAAAGATTACCATCCAGGTCAGTGCAGTCTCAGTTGGCTGAAGGAACGCCTAGCCATATCGAAAGAAATCAATGACCTTCTCCACTCCACCATGGTAAATATTGATTTCTTCTTTGCAATAATTCACACTCACTCTATCTCTGCTAAGGCACCAACCTTTACCAAGGTTTATGGCTCCACCCCTCTCACTATATGTACAACTTCTATCCTTACTTTCCTTATTCATTATGACTCACCCAAGCTAAGTCTCCCATACCAGTAAATCTGCAAGGCCTCTGTGCTGCCTACTCTACTCACCTCAGACACCCCACCACTTTATGCCAACCCTACAACAACATTAATAGCTATGCTAGCTACTTTCATCTCACTCAATCCCTCCATTTGTCTCATTTCAAGAGAAAATGGCCCATAATAAGGCAGAAAGAGCCATGATAGGTGGCATGGTGCCCAACATTTGGTTCCTCAGCCTTCACAAGGAGAATAACCTGATTCTGACCACCCTGAGGCGCTGACCAGCTCTGAATAAGCTCCTAGACCAATGTAGAAAGGTGCCTTTACACATTGTACCAGGACCACCTGAGTGAAGATTGACTTTGTTGGCCCACCTGAGGATCACTCCCCTCAGACTTTGAGACATGGCAATTAATTTGAAGCACATGCTGTGTGTGTGCTGTGTAAGAAGCTGGACAACGGTGCAGGTGTGAGATTGTCTTAGTACAGTAGTTGCATCATGCCTACTCCTTAACTGATCACTGCTGTCGATCATGATAAACTGTCTGGCTTTGTGTCAGGCCTAAAAGCTAAAGCAAGACAGAAATACTGGGCGATAGCAAGAACTGCTGATGCTGGAGTCAGAGATAACAAAGTGTGTAGCTGGAGGAACACGGCAGGCCAGGCAGCATCAGAGGAGCAGGAAAGTTGATGTTTCGGGTCAGAACCCTTCTTCCGATATGGGAGTATCCACTGCTCCCAACGTGGCCTCCTCTGTATCAGTGGGACAAAGTGAAGGCTTGGGGACCATTCTGTAGAGCATCTGCACTCTGTATGCAACAAATGACAACACCTTCTGGTCACCAACCATTTTAACTCCTCCTCCCACTCCCTGGGTGACACGTCCATCCTGGGTCTCCTCTAGCATCACAAAGACATCACCTGCAAACTGGAGGAGCAGCACCTCATATTCTGTCCCCGGACCCTACAGTCCAAAGGCCCAAATATGGCATTCACCAGTTTTAAAATCTCCACACCCCTGGCCTCATCCCAGGTTCATTCCACCTTCTCATCCCTGCCTCCTTGACCTGACACAATCTGTCCATCTTCTCTCTCACCTATCCACCCCTCCACCTCACTGACCAATCCCCACCACTCCCTACCGGCACTCACCTATCGCCAACTGGCTTATCACCATCCCATTTAAATTCTCCTGCCACACCCCTCCTCTATCTATTTCCCAGCCCCCTTCCCCCCACTCCATTTTTGAAAAATGGTCCCGACCCAAAGCATCAACTTTTCTGCCCTTCTGATGTTGCCTGGCCTGGTGTGTTCCTCCAGCCCCACACTGTTATCACAAAAATACTGAGTGCCTGGTAACTCTGGATGAGGAAGGGAAACACCAAAAGAGAAGGCAAGGCAAAATGCAGATCCTCAGAGTACCCAGATAGGTTGAAAATCAGCGCATGCTAAGAGAGCAAGTGAGTAGCCCTGACATGAAGCTTTTTCCATTCTGTGAGGTGGATGCCTGTCCAAGAATGCACAATGTCCTTGCAACAGTATTCCAATGATGGTGCACTGCCTGTACAACAAGGGCGATGTTGAAGCATAATGTAAGTGGATCAGAAGTGTGCATGAGGGTTTGGAGAGGCTGGTGTTTGTCGGATGTCAGCATCTGTGATGTAGAGTGCAGGTAACCAACATCCATTGATTTTTCTCTGAGACATTGATACAGGGTATCCAGAATGACTGAGCAGTGATCAGTCAGGAGTCTAGACATGATGCAATATGGAGGAGCAGCAAGCCGTAGTTGCCAGTACCCCTTCTGACTTTCATGTTGGCAGTTCTTCGGGGTATAGTTTCTATTCAATGCATGGTGAAATAGCAACCTACATATTAATAAGAATTGATAGTAATTAAGGCTATAATAAATGAGAACTATGATTCTGGTCAGGGTCAGGGTCAGGGTCAGGGTAGTGAGTAGGTCTTTCACTGTTCACTAACAAGAATCTCATTCAACATCTGGGAACATGTGATATATGTGAATTCTTGCTGTTGCCATTGAGACTGTTTCACATGACTTCTCACATGACTTTCCTAAGTTTCCCACCAAAACCCACATCACTTTGTGCCTTATAAGATTCCACACAAAATGTTTGTTAAAACACCTGAAAGTTTTACAAAAAGTACCCAACCCATTTTCACTTAGATAAACATACTAACAGATGTACAGAAAGATGCTTTCTAAAGGTGTAACATGCACTACGATACTTAAAGTCCAAACAGTCAATACTGCTTTGTTTCTCCACAAAAATTATGAAAGGTGCAGCAGACTTGAAAATTCTTTTTCAATTCTTTGAAGAAGGAAACATAATTTATAGTCATGAACTCATAACAATGCTGCAAATAAAACCAGGCTTCTGTTTTTTTCATTGAAGCTCTAGTTGAGACTCCAAAGTGAAGAAATATATTTGCAGACAAAATTAATAAACTCCTCTTCCTGTTTCAGGTAACTTTAAAGACAGAGTTTCCTCTTGTGCTGGGCTAGATATTACTTCCTTCTAACCTTTCTATCCTAGGCCTATCCAGTCTTTGTGGCTTAACAAGATATTGGCTCTTTCCAGCCAATTTCAGTCATATATTGATGGTATAACTGCACTCATTGTTCACATAAATGGTTGAAGGCAGACGATTGCCAATTTAAGGGTATTTAAATGGTTATTGGATAAACATATGGATGATACTGGAATAGTATAGATTAGATGGACTTCAGTTTGGCTTCTCAGGGTCGAATCAACGTCGATGGCTGACGGGCCGGTGCTGCGCTGTAATGTTCTATGTTCTATGTTATTGGCCTGTCATTGGGGAATGCTTGATACCCCATGAACAGTTTTGCAATGATTACTCTCTTCAAAGTCTTTGTCTGAAGCACCATCTTCTTGGGGCCAGCATACCTCAAGGCCATTGTTTCTCTAAGGCTCTTCAATTGAAATGTATGGGGTGGTCACCAACACCTGGGAAGTTTATTTACAACCTTAGGGTTTCTACTGTTGTGCACAGATGTGAAGTTCGACTCTGCTTACCCAAAATCACAAAATAAATCACCTGACCCCTCTGAACTCCATATTGTCAATACTGTTTTCATATTCTATATCGTTTTTAAAAGATGAAATGTCCAACTTCTAATACGTTTTACAGTCATATGATTGTTGTCATGTCAACAGTAAGGAGGTTCAACACTATTCGGGATAAATAATCCCCTTGATCAGCACCCCATCCACCGCCTTACACATTCACTTGCTCCACTACTGATGCACAGTAGCAGCAATGTTCATCAAGTACAAGATACATTATGGCAATTCGCCAAGCTGCCTTCAAAGCATGAGGACAAGAGCAGTAAACACATGACAGCAACTCTGTCTGCCATTTCTCCTCCAGGCCACAAACCATCCCAATTTAGAAATGTATCACTCCCGTCCAACTACTGCACCCCAAAACCAGCCCAGCTCGTCCCCACCTCCCTAACCTGTTCTTCTGCTCACCTATCCCCTCCTCCCACATCAAGCCACACCCCCATTTCCTTCCTACTAACTTCATGCTGCCCCCTTGATCTGTCCATCCTTCCTGGACTGACCTATCCCCTCCCCACCTCCCCACGTACATTCACCTCTACTGGCTCTATCCCCGCCTCTTTAACTTGTCTGTCTCCTCTCCAGCTATCTTCTCCTGTTTCCATCTTCGATCCACCTCCTCCTCTCTCCCTATTTATTTCAGAATCCTCTCCCCATCCCCCTTTTCTGATGAAGGGTCTAGGCCCGAAACGTCAGCTTTTGTGTTCCTAAGACACTGCTGGGCCTGCTGTGTTCGCCCAGCTCTACACCTTGTTATCTTAGAAAAGTATCACTGCTCCTTCTTTGTCAATGGGTAACATTTCTGGTACTTAATTCTGAGCAGCACTGTGAGACCTAGCTACATGGACTGCAATGGTTCAAGAAGGCAGCTCACAACCATCTACTCAAGGGAAATTAGGAATGGATAACAAATATTGGCCTAGTTAGGAATGCCTACATCCTCTGAGGGAGTAATAAAATATAGATGACAACAGCAAACATATGTGTTTGCAGTTAACAAATCTGAGCACATTGATGAAACTATTGGCTTCAGACCCAGACATAATTAAATCAGATCATGATTACAGGTTTGATTTCTACCAGATGCCAAAACTAAAACTGTTGTTTCTCACATGGCTGGTACTGGGCTGCCCACCTCTCAGACCATGGATGAGCCATAATTATAAATGCATGTTCAAACTTTTTTCTCTCTTTTAACACTCTTAACATAACATGAGGGCGTGTTGTTTTCAGTGAACATTTACAACGAAATCTATATTTTATTACCAAAATAAAACAAAAGTTTCCAGGATCAATTTACTTGGTATGTCGAGATCAAAACTATTTTTAAAATAAATAATTGCTAACCATTTCCACATTGTTCTAAATGAATTTTAAATCCTGCCTCAGGGGTTCATAGTATTCATTTATTATACCATGCAAAAGCTATTGTCTCTGATCTACAGAAATCTAACCTTGTAAATTTTCAATAAAACTCATGGTGAAATGCATATTTCTTCGACATTTTGAATTAATTGGAAAACTGTCTGAAAATTCATCATTTGATATTCTAATTATCGTTTTATAAACGACTGGATTTAAAATTGTACTCTTTGGTAGCACTCCTGAAATTGTTATTTTCGAATTTAGAAGGATTCCATTTTTTGTAGCTTCTCCTCTAGCACCAAAAGAGCATAAACACTGAACTTATCAAGACACATACATCTTTCATAATGGTGAGGAATAGTTTGGGCCATTTTTGATGCATTAGCAGTTCCAGAATGGGTTAGGAAATTATTTTAGTGAGAAAAGCCAAGTGTAATGTACACTTTGAAATAAACATCTTCCTCTACCAAGATAACAAAGTGTGGAGCTAGATGAACACAGCAGGCCAAGTGACATCTCAGGAGCACGGATCTTCCTCTCCCAAATCATTTCATGCTTCTAGAACAGTTCCAAAACAAATCTGTCAAGAACCACTGGCCTCCCTTAGATTGCAATGGCCCAGAAATGTTTATGATCAGAAAATTATTTCTGCAGCATTGACTCGGGCTGGCCAATCAGCAAACCTGATGTAACTGACTCCATGGGATTGTCCAAATATTTAAACCTCCTTGTGGCAATTACCCTGAAACACTCTGACAAAGTCATTGGAATTTGAGATTTTGGAGGGTTCCGACTCACTTAAGCTACCTAGTTACCCAGGAAAATTTAGATGGTTTAAAAAACCTACTCCAATTTTGGATAAATATTAAACTGCAACCCTCCCTCCCCCCACCTGTGGTTCCTGACACCCTCAGCGACATGCTTTCACCCTTTCCCCCAACACCCAACAACTCCCAGAACCAATAATCCCAACTCTTACATCCAAACTGACCCCGATCGGAATTTCAGAGCCAATATTCTTGTTGTGAAGAATTAACTTACAGCTGCCCTCAGAGTAACCTAAACCTGTTTGTCTTAGGTATAGCAGATGTCTGGATCGGCACATTATGATGGAATCGAACGGTTCCTGAAAGCAATAGATTTATTTATTGTGGTGATTTCTACAAGAAGGATACATTATTAATATGTTTTGTATTGCATCCTGCACTTAATACATATACAACTGTTTTAACAACATTGGAGGGCTAGTAGATTTTTGAAAAGGGTATGATCATTGGCAGTTCCTCAAAGCAGGAAGGATGTTTGTCATAAATTACAGCCTCTGATAATAACCTGTGCACGGTGTCTTTACTGTGGAGTGCTGTTACACTGTAGCATTCTGAGTGACTTGAAACCTTATGGCTCTTAGTAGCTGCCTTGGACTTATTAGAAGGATTTTCAAGTTAATAATCAAACTCTTTGGCTACATTGTGAATGCACCTTTTGCAGCCAACCAGTCCTAGAACGGGATTCTAACTGCAGATTCTTCTTCACAGCCTTCTTGAACCATTGCAAGCTATGTAGTTACAACCACAGCACTGTTAGGAGCCAACTTTGGCACTTTTAGGAGCACAGTGGTATATAATTGGAAGAACATGTCTGAGATTCATCAACTTTCACTCAACTGCTGGGAAAACTTCAAAGAATCAGGTCAATATGGCCAAGGAAGCCTCCTGCAGCTTATTAACTATTATCCTATTTCAGTTGATAAATCAATACTTCTATGTTATACGTCACTCAGAAGACCCACTGGGGGTAATGAGGACATGGAATATATTCTGGGTGGGGTGTTTTAAAGTACACTATCAATTGTGGCTCAGTAGCATCCCTATTGGCTGTGTTGGCCAAGTCCAGAAGGATGTAACTACAAGAATGATCCTTCAGGTAGTGATAAAGCTAAATGACATAATTTTCACTAATCTACCTGACAATGGAGTATTTATCCAAGGCACAGAGAAATAAAATAACCCTCAACAGTACTTGTGTATTCAAAATCAATTTCACATTGAACATGCTCTTGTGTGTGACTATTATTAAATGGGAGAAATTGAGAACAATTCAAGCAGATCAATACTGGGCATTTATGAGGTACTGTGGATCATGTGCAATTGCGAAATTATATTCCACCAAAGTCTGTAACTTCCTGACCTAGCGTAATCCAATTAAACGGGTTAAAACAGGCATTACCTTGTATGGCACACAGCCAAAGCAAGAAATAAGTGTAAAGTAGTCCTCAAAAGCAATTTGTTGTTGCAACGCTGGGATGGTTTAATTAACTGTTCTGAATTTGTGATTGAAGATCCTTTGATTAATTGCCCACATAAACCAAACCCTTGCTTGCAGGACTTCTAAGTAGCCAGTATCATTGTGAGTATGCATATTGCTTAGCAGCTTCATAAAGGTTCCCAAATTCAGTGGAACAGTATCCAGTTTGTTGGGTGCCATTGGAATATGAGCCAGAATTATTGGATTAGAGGTTATTTTGGTATGTTGCCTGGATGGGTGAGTATTTCCAGCATTTTCTGATTATATTTCAGATTTCCAGGATCTACAGAATTTCATTCTCCTGCTGTACATTCATGTACATCCTGCTGTACATTGTAAGTTTGATTAGATTTAATCTATAATGAGGGAGAGAGAGAGAGAGAGAGAAAGAGAGAGAGAGAAAGAGAGAGAGAGAGAGAGAGAGAGAGAGAGAGAGAGAGAAAGAGAAAGAGAGAGAGAAAGAGAGAGAGAAAGAGACCATGAGAAGGTGCGAGAGAGAGATGGAGAGAGACAGATAGACAATGGCATAGAACTCTATTTAGTAAATTGTAATAAAGATCCAGGCTAAAGGTGGACATGAAGGTAAAGGCTCAATTTTAATTTTGTTTTACTACTTGCTATTCCAGATGCACATTGGGAGAACTGACAAATAATAAAATCTTTTCTAATGTGTCTCCTCAACATCAGCTCTGATTATACAAGATCAGCCAGGGCATAATACATAGGAAAACAAGGGTATTGCTGGCTGGCCAGCATTTATGGCCTGTTCCTAGTTGCTCATGAGAAGTTGGTGGCCTTCTTGATATGCTCCATTCTATATGTTATAGGTTTACCCACAACATCTTTAGGTAGGGAATTCCAGGATTTGGACTCAGCATCAGTGAAGATATGGCAATATATTTCTGTGTCAAAATGGCGAGTGGCTTAGAGGGCAACCAGCAGGTGGTGGTGTTCCAATATATCTAATGCACTTGTCCTTCTAGAGCTAAGTAGTTGTGAGACTGGAAGTAACAAGGTGTGGACCTCGATGAACACAGCAGGCTAAGCAGCATCTTAGGAGCAGGAAAGCTCGGACCTAGACACTTCATCAGAAATGGGGGAGAGGAAGAGGGTTCTGAAATAAATAGGGAGAGAGGGGGAGGCAGATCAAAGATGGGTAGAGGAGAAGATAAGTGGAGAGGAGACAGACAAGTTAAAGAGGCAGGGATGGAGCCAGTAGATGTGAGTGTAGGTGGGGAGATAGGGAGGGGATAGATCAGTCCAGGGAGGACAGGCAGGTTGGGGGGCAGGATGAGGTTAGTAGGTAGGAAATGGACTTGAGGTGGGAAGAGGGAATAGTTGAGTAGAAGAACAGGTTCGGGAGGCAGGGACGAGCTGGGCTGGTTTTGGGATATGGTGGGGGTGGGGGGTAGGTTTTGAAGCTTGTGAAATCCACATTGATACAATTGGGCTGCAGGCTTCCCAAGTGGAATACGAGTTGCTATTCCTGCATCCATCGGGTGACATTGTTGTGGTATTGCAGGAGGCCCAGGATGGGCATGTTGTCTAAGGAATGGGAGGGGGTGTTGAAATGGTTCACGACTGGGAGGTGCAGTTGTTTATTACGAACCGAGCGGAGGTGTTCTGCAAAGTGGTCCCCAAGCCTCCGCTTGGTTTCCCCGATGAAGAGCGGGTCACAACAGGTACAGCAGATGCAGTATACCATATTAGCAAATGTGCATGTGAACCTCTGCTTGATGTGGAATGTCTTCTTGGGACCTGGGATGGGGGTGAGGGAGAAGGTGTGGGGCTGGTGTAGCTCTTCCTGCAGTTGCAGGGAAAAGTCCCGGGTGCGGTGGGGCTGGAGGGGAGAGTGGAGCGGACAAGGGAGTCATGGAGACAGTAGTCCCTCCGGAAAGCAGACAAGGGTGGGGAGGGAAAAATATCTTTGGTGGTGGGATCGGATTGTAGATGGCGAAAGTGTCGGAGGATGATGTATTGGATCTGGAGGTTGGTGTTCTGATATGTGAGAGCAAGGAGGTTTGGGCTGTTATTGTGGGGATGGGGTGTGAGGGATGACTTGTATCCTCCTGTACATCAGGGAAACCAAGCGGAGGCTTGGGGACCACTTTGCAGAACATCTATGTAATAAACAACTGTACCTCCCATTCGCGAACCATTTCAACTCCCCCTCTCATTCCTCAGCCGACATGTCCATCCTGGGCTTCCTGCAGTGCCACAATGATGGCACCTGAAGGTTGCAGGAACAGCAACTCATATTCCGTTTGGGAACCCTGCAGCCCAATAGTATCAATGTGGATTTCACAAGCTTCAAAATATCCCCTCCCCCCCTTGCATCCCAAAATCAGCAGGCTTGTCCCAGCCTCCCTAACCTGTTTTTGCTCTCACCTATCCCCTCCTCCCACCTCAAGCTGCACTCCCATTTCCTACCTACTAACCTTGACCTATCTGCCCTCCCTGGACTGACCTATCCCCTCCCTACCTTCCCACCTGCACTCACCTTTACTGGCCCCATCCCCGACTCTTTAACTTGTCGGTCTCCTCTCTGTCTATCTTCTTCTCTATCCATCTTCAATCTGCCCCCCTCCCTATTTATTTCAGAACTCTCTTCCCTTCCCCCCTCCACCCCCCATATTTGATGAAGGGTCTAGGCCCGAAATGTCAGCTTTTGTGCTCCTAAGATGCTGCTTGGCCTGTTGTGTTCATCCAGCCTCACACTTTATATTCTTGGATTCTCCAGCATCTGCAGTTCCTATTATCTCTATTATCTGTGAGACTGGAAGTCCTGCCTTAAGAGCCTTGGTGAATTTATGCAGTGCAGAACTTGTTGCTGCTACTGAGCAATTTTTAACATTTTCAAAATTAATTTGTGGGATGTTGGTGTCACTGGCAGGCCAGCATTTATTGCCCTTCCATCATTAGACTGCTGTCTTCATGGACCACTGAAGTCCACCTGCTGTAGGTTGACCCACAATGCCATTAGGAAGGGAATTCTAGGATTTTAGCCCAATGACTGTGAATGAATGTTGGTGAAAGAGCATTGGTGTTGGATGAGGTGTTTTTTTTGTGGATGTGGTGCCAATCTAGAGGTTACTTTGTTTAGGAAAGTGGCAAGCTTCTTGAATGTTGTTGGAGTTGCACCTATCCAGGCGAGTGGGAGGTATTCCATCACACTCCTGACTTATGCCTTGTAGATGGTGGACAGGCTTTGGAGAGTCAAGAGGTGAGTTATTTACTGCAGTATTCCTAGCTTCTGACCTATCTTTGTAGCACTTGCATTTATGTGGTGTGTCCAGTTGAGTTTCTCATCAATACTGTAACCTAAAAGATGATAATAGTTAAGGATATAGTGATGGTAATGTCACGGGGCAGTGACCAGATTGTCTCTTATTTGAGATGGTCATTTCCTGGCATTTGTGCGTTGTGAATGTTTCTTGCCACTTGTCAGCCCAAACCTGTGCTTGTTGTATTTGAACATGAACTACTTCAGTTTCTGAGGAGTCATGAATGGCACTTGACATTGTGCAATCATCAGCGAACATTCCCACTTCTGACTATATAATGGAAGGAAAGTCATTGATGAAGCAGCTGAAGATGGTTTGGCATGGGACACTACCATAAGGAGATGTCTTGGAGTTGAGATGACTGACATTCAACAGCCACAATCATTTTCCTACCATTTTTGTAAGTGCCAGGTTTGACTCCACCCAGCGGAGAGTCTGCCTCCTGATTTCTATTCACACCAGTTTTGTCAGGGGTCCTTGATGCCACACTTATTCAAGTACAGACATGATGTCAAGGCCTGTCATTCTCATCTAATATTTAGAATTAAGTTATTTTGTCCTTATTTGAACAAAGATTGTAATGAGGCCAGGAGTTGAGGGGGCTGGTGGGACACAAACTGGGCGTCACTGAGCAGGTAGCGCTTGATAGCCTGACTGATGACATCTTCCATCACTTTGCTGACGATCATGCGTAGATTGATGCAGCAATAGTTGGCCAGATTGGAGTGTCCTGCTTTTTTATGTGGAAGACGCACCTAGGCGGTTTTCCACATTATTTGGTAGACACCAGTGTTGTAACTGCACTGGAGCAGCTTGGCTGGGATTATGCAGATTCTCAAGCAGAAATCTTGAGTTCCATTGCAAGAATGTTGTCAGGGCCCATAGTGTTTACAGTAGCCAGTGCCTCCAACCGTTACTTGATATTTCATGCAGTGAATCGAATTGGCTGAAAACTAGTATCTGTGATGCGGGGACCACTGGGGGAGGCCGTGATGAATCATTCACTCAACACTTCTGGTTGAAGACTGCCATGAATGCTTCAGCCTTGTGTTTTTCACTGATGTATTGAGCTCTTTCATCATTGAGGACAGAGATATCTGTGGGGCCTCGACCTCCAGTGAGTTATTGATTTTCCACCACCATTCACAACTGGTATGGCAGGACTGCAGAACTTAAATCTGATCCATTGTTTGTGGGATCACTTATGTCTATCAATCGTTACTTATGCTGTTTGGCATGCAAGTTTCCCTATTTGTAGCGTCACCCCCAGGTTGACTCCTCATTTTTATATATATGTGGTGCTGCTCCTGGGATTCCCCTGCTACACTTCTCATTGTATCAGGATTGATCTGTTGCCTTCAAATAGCAATTTATTCAAAAGCATTTGACCTATTCAATAAGATAATGAAACATTTTGAAATTAACCAGAAATTCTTGTGAATGCATAAATAAAAGAAATACATTCTTTTTGTAAAATGCAAAGTATGATGTAGCCTTGAGCTTTATATAATGAACATAAGCATTGCTAATAAATATTTGCTGTTGGCATTCATATTAAACAGTGGTAACATTTGATGTATGAGATAATTATACTCCTCTGCAGTTGCATTGAATGCATTCCTGTACAATTATTTTGTAAAATCTATTTTCATGGAGGTTAGGATTGACTATCCAATTGATCACCAAGAAAAAAAAAGTCCTGGGCATTTTTAATAGTTTCAATACCAGTAAATTTGCATTCAGCTGGAAACAGATTGGAGTTCATGCCTACTAACTTATAGAAAGCTAAATTTAGAAGTAATGTTGTGGTGCTGTACCTTGCACAATGAAGTAGTGGTAAACAAAGGCACTTAAAATATGGATAAAATTATATAATATCAACAAGAAATCAGATGGTGAAAAAAAACAGCTGGGACGTAGGTAGTTTGGTGTCTATTGCTCAGCATAGACATGGTGGCCCAATTTGGACTCGAATATGGGGGCACAATTGAGAAATTTGCAGGTGGCACAAAAATTGGCCATGTAGTGGGTAGTACAGAGGATAGTTCCAAAATGTTATAGATGGCTTGGTTGAGTGGGCAGGAAAATGACGGATGGAGTTCAACTCTAATAAGTGTAAGGTCATACATTTAAGGAGGTCAAACAGTAAAAGGGAATGCACTGATAGGAGTAGATGAAGTGAGAGTTCTGGGCGTCCAAGTGCCCCAGTCCCTAAAAGTAGCTGTACAGGCAAATATGGAATGTTCTCCTTCATAGGCAGAGGTATAGAATACAAAAGTAGGGATACAATGATGAAACTGTATAAGTGACAGGTGAGGCCTCGATTGGAGTATTGTGTGCTTTTCTGGTCACCATATTATAGGATTGCTCTGAAGAGAGTGCAGAGAAAATTTACTAGAATATTGCCAGGGCTGGAGAATTGCAGCTATAAAAACAGATTGGAGAAATTTGTCCCCTCCACCCACTGCATCCCAAAACCAGCCCAGCCTGTCTCTGCCTCCCTAACCTGTTCTTCCTCTCACCCATCCCTTCCTCCCACCCCAAGCCACACCTCCATCTCCTACCTACTAACCTCACCCCACCTCCTTGTCCTGTCCATCCTCCCCGGACTGACCTATCCCCTCCCTACCTCCCCACATATACTTTCCTCTCCACCTATCTTCTTTACTCTCCATCTTCGGTCCGCCTCCCCCTCGCTCCCTATTTATTCCAGAACCCTCACCCCATCCCCCTCTCTGATGAAGGGTCTCAGCCTGAAACGTCAGCTTTTGTGCTCCTGAGATGCTGCTTGGCCTGCTGTCTTCACCCAACTTCACACTTTATTATCTTGGAGAAATTGATGATTGTTTTTATTTAAACAGAGAATTCTAAGGGGTGACAGTATTGCTTTATGTAAAATTGTGAGGGGTAAAAATACAGTAGATAGGAGGAACCTGTTTCCAAAGCAGAGAATTCAAAATCCACGGATCATAGAATCAAGCTAAGTGACAGAATGATTTGCGGGAATGTGAGAAAAAAAATATTTTTATGCAGAGGGTGGTAGGTGTCTGAAATTCGCTGGCCAAGTTGATGGTGGAGGCAACGACTCAAAAATCTTTTAAAACGACTTGGATTTGCACCTCAAGCACTGTAAGTTTCAGGCCAATAGGCCATGTGCAGGGAGATGGGATTGGGAAGGGCAGCTGTGTGTCTTTGGGCCAGCTTGGGCAAGATGGGTGGAATGGCCCTCTTCTGTGCCGAATGAATTCTATGGTTCTATTTAACTGCATGTAAGAATCCCACTTTGTCCAAAAACTATTTTATTTGAGTAAACTATACGAGCCTGTTTGTATCACACTCGTAAAGATTTTTCAAATCAACCTGTCCAGGCAGGAGAAGACAGCGCAGGTGGGACTTGAAGCCAAACATAGAAACACAGAAACAAAGAAAATAGAAACAGGATTAGGCTGTTTGTCCCTTTGAATCTGCTCTGCCATTCAATACGATCATGGCTGATCATTCATCCCAGTACCCTATTTTCTATCCTATTCTTTTTCCCATATTCTTTGATCTATTTAACCCTAAGAGCAACGTCTAAGCCTTTTTGAACACATTCAATATTTTGGCCTCACCCCTCTCTATGGCAGAGAATTACATGACCTTCTGCCCCATATGGAGTGATTCTACCATTGTGCCAGAAGAGGCTGTTTGTGCCAGGCGTCTATATTAAATTTTTCATATGTCCTATTAAACTCACCAAAGAGTGTGCAAACACTGTCAGCAATGATCTTCAGAGATTAATCTCATCTGAACTAGAATTGCAAGACAGGCTGGTCTACTAATTTCAGTTCTTAATCAAATGCTATAATGTACAAATCTACTTAAACAATAAATATTACTCAATGATGACAAATGTAAAGAAAAAATAGCCTTTTGTTTTCTTTTTTCCGCAGAAATATCTTTCTCAAAAAGAAACTAAATACATTTTACGTGTCTAAATTCATAACTGATATCTTTGTACCCAAGTGTATAATGGAGCAAATTCATCGGCAATACATTCCAAGGCATGGTGTCAGTCACCACTTAGGATAAATTAATTTGTATGACAGAATATCTTAATTTGAACATTCCAGTTTCCATTGTTTCAATCTGAAAGAAATGTATCACTTAATTATCTGATATATGAATGTCCAATTGTCAACCTTCAAACCACATTCAGCTTTCAAGCTCTGGTAACCTAGATCTTGAGCATCCATGTATCCCAAATTATTCTGACTTCCTAACCAGTTTGAATTTTGTTGATCCAACAGCCCTGAAAGAGCCTTTTGAATAATTTATGAGAAAATCTTAAATCAGAAAGTTAGTAACAGCAATTTGTAACAAACAAAAATGATAAGAAACATGGAGCAAAGCATAATACCTTCCCATGTGTTTTACTTGTAAACATAAAGCAGCACACAAAGAGAAACCCTTGAATGATTATAATTTAAGATTAATAACTTAGCTTAAATGTCAAGTTTAATAATTGTTGCATCTTATAGTCAGAGTAAAATCAAGTAAAATTGCACAGCCATTGGTATTTGAAATAGTGATTTATCCAGAGTAAATAATCATAGAATCATAAAATAGTACAAAACAGGATGAGGCCAATCAACCCATCACCTCTATGTCAGCTTTTTGATGAACAGTCCAGTGGCTTCACTCTTGGTACTTTTCCCAGAACCCTTATATTATTTTTCTACAAGTAAATACCCTTGTAACAGGTGCTAATAGTTTGGTTTACATTTAATTATCAAATCGTTTGTATGAATTGAATTGTGAAGAATCCAATTATTTTTGTCATTTTATGGAATGGCAACATTTTAACATTCACATGTGCAGAGAATTCTTGGGGTTTACTACATCTGACAATTCCAAAATTAATTTTATAAAATACTGCTGTGAGATAGGCGTCTTTCTTCCAGCCGCTGACTTTTATATTTTTCCACTGATGACACATAAGTGTTAGCTGGCCAGCATTTGTTGGCCATCAATAAGCCGCTCCTGCTCTAACCTCAGTGGCAATCTTGGTTCAGGATGGCATGGCCTGGTGTCATGTCCTCGACTTCAGATTCTGGGAGACAATAAAGTCCTAAGTTGTCGCCATGCTGTAGACTCTGCCCACAAAGCAGGGAGCTGATTTCTCTGTGTCTGTTACATTTAGCACAAATGTCAGAAGCCATGCAGCGCAGCTCCAAACTGACAGTGTTTGCCCTGGTGTACAGCAATCTTTCAAAGATAGAGCATGTACATTGGATGCAAACGTTTCAGCTGATGAGGCTGAGCGGTGAGTTGCTCTGGGAATGTTAGAGACGTCATGAAACATGGTAGGAAAATAATAAGGCCAATTTGTTAAGATAGGGCAAGATAATTCATTAGGTCTCCTGGGCAGAAATTCTCCAAAAAACTGAATGAAACTATAATTAGTCAAATGAATGTGTGATTCAGCCCAGTGAGTTGGAGAAGGAGACAGCTGACTCCATGTTAAGAGTGTAATAGTCAGCTGTCCTGACGGGAATACAGCTGAATCACCTACCTTCTGTGTAAAAGATTCAGTTTGGAGATAATAACAGTTAGATGGCTCTACACTGTTGAACAAACCCAAAGAGTTGTTGAACAAACATAGAAGTTAGTAAGCAAATAAGAAGCGGAGTCAAGACTCAAGAAGAAGACCTGAGTGAGCTGAGAAAATGGGAAGTTCACTGGTTCTGTGATTAGGTAACCCATGTGGGTCTCAGAAGTTTCTTATGGAACATCATGTGCGCAGTGAATATTTACTTTACTCCCAATCTTGGCATCTAATCTTGAATAAACAAAGGACTGTGGATGCTGGAGACTCGAAATAACAACAGCAATTGCTGGTGAAACTCAGCAGGTTTGGCAACATCTGTGGGAAGACAGCAGAATTACCCTTTTCAGTCTGGCGATTCTTTATCAGAAGCTATCTTGAAGGTAGGTAGCCAAATCATTCTGCCACCTTGTCCTATGACAAGATATTCTCTGGCTTTATGCATTTGTCTATTATGGTGCCTGTTTGAAGGCTTTTTAAAAATATCCAGGAAACCACAACTACTGTGTGCCCAAGTTCAACACTTTTTCTCACCTCAGAAAATTCAAGGAGTAGTCAAGCAAGATTTTTCTGTCTGAAATCCTTGGTAACTGTTCAATTCACGTTTTTGGGTCCTGCATGTTGTTGTATTCTCAAGCTTAATAAATTTACTTTATTTCTTCTACTGCATATTTCAAAATAACTGGCCTGTATTTCCCTCTATATGACATAATTGTTGGTATTGGATTAGCTATTTACCAATCATCTGGCATTATGTTTTTTTTCTAGGGAATTATTATAAACGTGTAGTTTTGCTTCTACAGTTGCTTTCCTAGCTCATGGATGCTGCAATCTGTCTGAACCATGGATCTAACCCTATTGAGTTTGGTTCATCGATTTAATAAATTCCCATTGATTTAAATATACTTAACACATTATTTAATGTCATTTCCAACTGTTACATCTTCCTCATGATTATATCATAGAATCTCTACAGTGTGGAAACAGGTCCTTTGGCCCAACAAGCCCATACCAACCCTCACAACATCCCACCCAGACCGATCCCGCATAACCCACCCAATCTACACATCCCTGAACATTATGGACAATTTAGCATGGCCAATCCACCTAGCCTGTACATCTTTGGACAGTGGGAGGAAACCAGAACACCTTGAAGAAACCCATGCAGACACAGGGAGAAAGTGTAAACTCTACACAGACAGACATCGAGGGTGGAATCGAACCTGGGTCCCTGCTGCTGTGAGGCAGAAGTGCTAACCATTGAGCCACTGTGCTGCTACTTCATCAGTTCTCTGCCTGAAGGTGGGTTTGACACAAAGAACCAAGATCTCCACAACAGTTAGGGGAAGGATGTAGATCTGAATAATTATATATTGTGATGTTAACTTTTTATTAACTAATTCAGATATAACTTAAATACAGCACCTTCTAACTTCCCAGCCCTCATTTAAAGCAGTGGCTCCCAAGCTTTTTAGTATCAAGATATACTTCAATGAGACAAACAATTCCAATGGCACACAGTGGAATTGTAAGCAGGTTTCCCTTCACCTGCACATGCACATGCAGAGTGATAATTTTCTACAGATTCTGCCTTCATTAATATGACCCAAGACTCCAGACGAGGTCAGAAGCATGGATGTTGCCTCGACACTCAGATAAATGATGCTACTTCTCGAAAATTTTGCAGCACATTCCTCACCTACATTCAACATGGAAGCTACTGTTCAGGATTAGAAAAAGGAATCTCAATATTAGTAACTAACTACCTGCCTGCTGCACCATGGCATCATGACTTGTTTCTTTTGAAGAAACATGGCATCGATAATGTTGTCTCTAAGCAGGTCCACAGTGCCCCAGTGCTCTCTGCTTTATAACCCACTGTCAATGCTGATAATGTCAACATGGCCCACACTGCCCCCTTGCTCTCTGCTTTATGTTCCACTGCTGTTGTTGGTGTCTCTGATGAAGCAAAGCCATAAATTGTTTCACTTTGTGAGTTTATTACATCCATTTTGAATTGCTTGTATTGAATTTAGTACAATGCAAATAGCAATATAAACAAAGGCTGCTGACTCTGTATCTCCCTTCTTGCACAACATCACAGTCTACCTCATAATTCTTCAGATTCTTATTATATGCCACCAGATTAATGCAGGCAGCTAAAATTAAAGTTGGAATGTCTATAGTCTGCTCTACTTTGTATTTGAGGTATCAGTAGAGAATCAAGATTCACATTCTTGATTTTAGTCAGAAGGTTGTGGGTTTGCCTCACAGTATAGGCTTGAGCACAATATTAAGAGCAACACTTCATGAAACTGCCCACCTCCAGCCCCAAAATAGATGATAATTCAGTCAGGAATGAGCAGTATTTGGTTGGCAGTTCATATTTGCATTTGAAAGCCAATCATCTAAGTTCAATGTTCTCTTATAACAGATTCAATTTACTCTCCACCTTGGTGAGCCAATGGGGTCAGTAGCAGCATAATTATTTCTTTAGTACATGGAGAATTTAAAACTAAGCATCACGTCAAGATCTGACAGAAACATTTGATTCATCTGGACTTGAACAACAATGATCACTGAAGGTGGAAGGATAAAGCTTTGACCATTTTTGCCTTTGCTAAATATGTTCTGGTTTCCATGTGATTTAAACAGTACCAAGATTCACAGAAGTAATAGAATACTCCACACTCGCCTGGATAAATATAGCTCCAACACCACACAAGAAGCTCAAAGCCACAAAGGACAAAACAGCCTGCTTGAATGTGCTGCATCCTTCACATTCATCATTCACTCCCTTAATCTCTGATGTATAATGACAGCAGTGTGCACCATCTACAACATGCACTGCAATAACACACCAAGTCTCTTTCAAAGGCATATTTCAAACTTGCAACCTCTGCAAACCAGAAGAAGAACAGCAAATGCATGAATACGCCACAAACTACAAATTCCCCTCCAAGCTACATAGTATCCTAAACTAGAAATAATTCATTATTTCTCCATTGTCACTGGGTTAAAATCCTTGATTTCATTGTCTTAACACCTTTGCAGTGGTTCAAGAAGACAGCTCAACACTACCTTCTCAATTTACATTCGACTAGCCAGCAACAACCACATCCTAGGAATGAGTACAAAAGAATGCACTGCACTAGAAGTCAACTCTGTCCTCAAGTCTGACCATGGCCCCAGATTAAATTAATTATTTGTGCTCATTTTGTATGTCTTTAGTAAGTTTTCAAAACATATTTTTGCCCTTTTGGGTGGAAGGGCACAAATAGGAATTGATTAAAAGCTTTTGGATGCAACTTCTTTAAAATGTAGGAAGAAACCGATCTATTGTGCCTCAATGTATCTGATAAATATTTTAAAGCTTGTTCAGGTAATTTAAAATCAGGTTGCTCACAAGTGATAGATCATACACTGTGTTTAAAATGTTTATTTTTACGCTAAATCTACTTTCAGCTGTGTTAATCAAGCATTCTTGAAATATATCAACGATATATTTCATTTATTTTGTTTAATATTATTTCCTAATACATTGCCCAATTGCAATACCACATTTTGCATTTGGTGACACGCAAGTCATTTGAGCAGAATCTCAAAACAAAACAGTCAACTGTAAATGTTTTATGAAAATGTCTTGTAATTAGCACATTGGTTCATTTCTCAGCACAATGCCCTGACCAATCAGACTCAACCTGACTGGTTTAAAATCTAAACTGTCAATCATCAGTAATAGTTGCAAAATCCATGGCAATAGCTCTACAAAACACAGGTCACTTCTCATCACTCTCCTTTCATGCAGTATCAATGTCAGTTCTCTCCTTTGCTGGTATTCATGGGAATTGTCTGAATAAGTGCAAGAAAACACATTCAGAAAAAAAGGCCAAGCAGCATCTCAGGAGCACAAAAGCTGACGTTTCGGGCCTAGACCCTTCATCAGAGGGATGAAGGGTCTAGGCCCGAAACGTCAGCTTTTGTGCTCCTGAGATGCTGCTTGGCCTGCTGTGTTCATCCAGCCTCACATTTTATTATCTTGGAATCTCCAGCATCTGCAGTTCCCATTATCTCTATTTCAGAAAAAAAGGTCTTTTTTTCAACAGTACTGAGGTCTTTTTGCACTTCAGAATTCTGCAGCTGTTTTCCTTTCACATGTTACTCAATTTTTGTTCTTCCTGCCAAAGTGAATAGTTTCACAGTTTCCAGCATTGTACAACAAATCTTTGCCCATTCACTCAACCTACCTAGATTGGTCTGCATCCTTCTTATGTCATCTTCACAACATTGTGTCCTTTGAATGACCTGTAGATAAAGCAACCATACCTTCATTCCCCTCATTTAAGTAATACGTATGAGTTGTAAAATGTTGAGGCCCCAGTATACACCCAATTTGAACATGCTTTCTGTTTCCTGCCAGCATGGCACTTTTCTGTCTAGTATACTGGTAAGTTATCTCTTACATTGCATGTTCTTACTTCATGTAATAACCTTTCATGTACCTTGTGGAAATGTAAGTATGGTTAATGGCTGCCCCTTATTCACAGCTCACATTACCCCTTCAAAGGACAACAAGACATTGGTTTAACATGATTTTCTTTTCACAAAATAAGCTGAGGCTCAAGGAAGACAACAGCTAAAAGTAAATTTCCAGCACCCAAGCTTGTAAATGGTATGCAGAGTTTCCTAGGTGCACTGAATGGGATTGGAAAGGTTAGACCCAATTTACTCAATTCGTAAGAGTCCTTTTGGAAAGAAGACCAACAATTTTTGTGTCTGGAACAGACTGCAACTTTTGAAATGATTAAGGAGAGGTTACTTTCTGCTGATGTGAAAGAACATTACAATCTTGGCTTGTTGACCAGTGTAGCTACTGAGGCTTCATTTGTAGGACTAGGAACAGCCTGTATTCCAGTGCAAATTGACAGCACATGAAAAGCAGTTTATCTTACTTTGGGAAATTTGAGGGAGATTGATCAGAGGTACACAACCAAACAGAGGGAAGAATTAGCTCTTATCTGGGAATATGAAAGGTTTCTACATATGAGAGAATACGTGGCTTTCACAAAATGTGGGGTTTCCTTACCAAGATGACATCTGATTGCATGCAGAGTGATACAACTCCAGACAGTACAAGGCTTATTATCCTGTTGTGAAATTCAAGTGAACAAGATTGGAATGTCCAGTGCAAATTTCAGATCTTCACAAACTGTAAGATTTACTGTTTAGCGGAACAGTGACTGTGATAATAGCAACAATAATAATTGTACCAGTGATGTTAGTAAAGTAAGTAAAACAAAGGTGCTTTATTCCCATCTCTCATTGTACAGAGAAGACTGGTGGTTGCTAAATCTGAGGATCACCACACTTCAGGTGAGGGGAGAAAATGAGAAGGAGAGTGCTTCACAGTATGTCAGCTGGTATTGGAATCGGGCCATGCTGTTGTCATTACTCTGCGTTGCAATCCAGCCATCCAGCTAACTGACCAAACAGGTATTCATAGTTATGTCAATAATTACAGAGACTACATAAGTAATTAAATTAAGCTATTAGAATAATATAGACCAAGTAGAGAGAAACCCGGGGTATGTGTGGTATAATGGGAGTCAAGTATGCAACACTGAAGTAACCGATCACATGACTGTGAAATCAGTGAGATTATAGGACCAGTCTCGACTGAGAATGCAAATGTGAAAAGACAGCTCGTATACACTACAGTAAAGAGCTATTTTTGATAACCTACTATGTTAAGATTTAAAGCAAGGATCATTAATGTTGTTGAGAAGTTGAAGACCATTACTTAGTGATAAGGAGCACCCAGCCTCAAGGGTATGTGCAGACACTCAGAACTTGCAACACTCCAGGCTGGTATCGCAACGTGCAGGTGATTGGGTTAGCTAAAAGGACAAGATAAACCACAGACAGACAACACTTGTTGCAAGAAATACTTTATTCTATGCTTTAAGTCAAGACTACTTGCGTACATAGATTTTTTTTTAGTTTTCTATCTACACATAAGTTCTTAGAAGCTGTTAGCTCCTTATGTTAATTCGCCTGAAGTAATGCAACAATCTTTTTCACTTTACTTACATTGGTTCGTTAGAGATTGCCAATATTGCCCTCTAGTGTGTATGGGTTCTCACTTTACATGCTTCTTCTGGAGACATGGAGTCATACAGCATGGAAACAAACCCTTCAGTCCAACCAGTCCATGCTGACCATGTTCCCAAACTCAACCAGTCCCACCAGTCTGCGTTTGGCCCGTAACCCTCCAAACCCTTCCTATTCATGAACTTATTCAAATGTCTTTTAAATGTTGCAACTGCACCTGCATCTACAACTTTCTCTGGCAATTCATTCCAATCACAAACCACCCTCTGTTTAAAACAGTTGCCCCTTATGTCTATTTTTATTTCTCAAATCATCTATTCCTGGCAACATCCTGGGAGATCTGCTCTGAAACCTCTCTGGTTTAACAATGTCCTCCTTCTAATAGGGTGACCAGAACTGCACACAGTACTCCAGAAGAGAACTTGCCCACATCCTGTACAACCTCAATGTGAAGTCTCAACTCCCATATTCAAAGACCTGAGCAATGAAGGTGAGCATGCTAAATGCCTTCTTGACCACTCTGTCTACCCGTGACAAAAATTTCAAAGAATTATGTCCCTGAACCCGTCAGCCTCTCTGTTCTACAACACTACCCAGGACCCCATCATTAGCTGCATAAGTCTTCTCCTTGCTAGTATTGCCAAAATGCAATACTTCACATTTATCCAAATTAATGATTATTTGCCACTCCTCAGCCCATTGACACAACTGATCAAGATCTCTTCACAATCTTAGATAACCTTCTTCAATGTCCACTACACCACCAATTTTGGTTTTGTCTGCAAACTTACTAACCAATCCTCCTATATTCTTACTTATGTCATTTATATAAATTTCAAACAAAAGTTTAATGTGTCCTCTCAAACTCTCTTATAGTTGCCATAATTACAACATCTTCATTTACAGAACAAAAACAATGTCGCTGGAAAAGCTCAGCAGGTCTGGCAGCATCTGTGAAGGAAAAACCAAGTTAATGTTTCGGACCCAGTGACCCTCCCTCAGTTTTGGGTCACTGGACCCGAAACATTAACTCTGTCCTTCACGGATGCTGCCAGAGTTGCTGAGCTTTTCCAGCAACTTTGCTTTTGTGCCTATTTTACAGCATCCACAGTTTTTTTGGTTTTTAATCATCATTTATTTATGTCATTATAATACAAAATGGTGCTAATAATTGACAAGACTTTAAAAACAGCTGAGAGATATGGTTAATGATAGTAAAGGCTCCAACTTTCTTTTTATCCCACTCCTCATCCTATTGACTGCAGCATATGTTGGAAACATTTGTAGTGATGCTCAACCTGTTAGGCCACTTTATAAATGCACACTCCTTGTCCAAAAAGTCCATCAAGTTGGGACATAAATATGAAATGCTAACCACTGCAACACAAAAACTCCTGCTGCGTACGTGTATCAAAAGAAAATTATGTTGTTGCTCATGTAGCACGTCAGGGAAAGAAATGGAATACTTTTTTTCCATCTCAGTGCAATATATTCTCTAAACAAGTATAGTGTTGGTTCGTTTGAGTGTAAAATGTTTGTTGCACAGCACAGTAATGTACCTTGACATAACCATCAGAAGAGAAGCTGATGTTGGACAAGTGTATCATTTCTTTTGTTTATTTTGTTTCTGTGAGCAATTTTTGTAAGTTTGTATTGTATTATGGGACACTATAGATGTTTAATATGGAAAGAGATTGATTCTACCGAACCTAACAAGTGCATATTGATCAATTTCCAGTGACAATACTGGAGAGTGACTTGAAAGCTTAAGCACTTTACAATAAAATCATCATTGGCATATAACACGTAACTTATTGCAAAGTATTTGTCTTTTGGGTCATTACTCATAGATAAAATAAACAAAAGTTTTGAAATTCTTCAGATCGTTGACCCAGTGGCTGCATCATAACTGTCTCTGACAGAGTGTTCTGTTGCCTGAACTTGCAGAATTAATATGACAGAATCGACAGTTGCAATGCAAGAGATCTCTTTCCTTAGCAAAGGATTTAGTCTTCAGGAATGTTCTTTAAAACAATTTCATGGATTTCTAGAGTGGCTGATGCAGCTCAGACAATTGAGATGCCATGGTGGACCCATTAAGGAAGCTGATATACATTCACAATGCACCAACATGACACTTGGTAACAACTGTGGATCAGAAACTGGAGCATCTCAGTTTTGGCAATCTCTAACCTTGGAACCACAGCCTGTTATTATCCTTCCAAGGAACAAGCAGAATTTTTTTTTTACCTTGGTGTTATGCTACTGCAGTGGTGCACTCACCACCCATGAAGTCACGGTGCCTGTGAAATATCTGTTGGTGATACTTGCTTTAAAGAATAGGACCAATACAATGTGATCTTTTGAAACTAACAAAGTAGATAGCAAGGATCTTGTTGTTTTAGTATATCTGAATTTCCAGAAGGCATTTGATAAGACACTGTACAAAAGGTTAATACACAAGGTAAGATCGCATGGGGTTAGGGATATTATATTAGCTTTGGCAGACATAATTGGAAGGCAGTAACGAGCTTTAAGACACAGGATTTGGTTCTCAGTCCACAACTATTTACAAGCTATATGATGATTTGGATGCAGGGATAGCATGTGTTTGAGCCAAATTAGTAAATTACACTTTAAAAAAGTGGAAACCTAAGTTGCAATGAAGAAATAAGTAATTTTACAGATGGATATGGATAGATTAGGTGAATGGACCAAAATTTAGTTGATAGAGTTCAATATGAATACAAATGAGATTATCCATTCTGCTTGGAAGAATAAAAAGGCTACTTATCAAAATGGACAAAAACTTCCTAGTGCTTCAGTGTAGAGGGATCTGGAAATCTTTGCGCATGAAAGCTAGTTTGTGGGCACAGTATGTAATAAGGAGGCCAAATGGAATTGTGTCATTAATTGCTAAACGAATGAAGTATAAAACAGAGAAGTGTTGTGGCAATTGTACAAGGTGTTGCTGAGATCAAATCTGGTCTTGAGTAATGCGGATAGTTTTGGTCCCCTTATGTGAGGAAGGGCGTAATTGTATTGGAAGCAGTTCAGTGAAAGTTCACAAAAGTGATTCTGGATATAAAAGTCTTGTCTTATGGGGAAGGATTGAACAGTTTAGACCTGTACTCGCTATAGCTTAGAAGGATCTGAGGAGATAATTAAAGTATATAACATGTAGAGTGGACATTTCCCTTTGTGGGGCAATCTAGATTGAGAGGCCATAGTTTTAGGTTGAGGGTTGGAAGATCTAAAACAGAGATGAGGAGAAATTACTTTTCACAAAGGGTTGTGAATCCATAGAAGTCATGACACCAGAGTGTGCTGTTAAAATTCTCTATGCCTTGTAATATCTTCATGAATTTCCTATACCCTCCCCGGTGAGATCATATGTTTCCTGAGAAATTCTAACTATGGCCTAACGAGTGCTTTTTAGCTCTGTTGTCAGCCGTTTTCTCTTATATTGTACTCATCGCTTTTTCAAATAGATTATTGGCATTTCTTCTTCAACAACTTATCTACTTGTCCTGCAACCTTTCAGGGATTTAGTGATGTGTAATCAATGTTCTCCTTTCCTCTACACTTCTCAGTACCCTACTATTTACTGTGTAATCCCCTGAGGGCTTTCATCGCACTCCTCCAGCGTATTCAACGCTTTCTAGTATCTAATGATTCTACCATATCCGCAGTGTATATTGTGTCCTCAAAGAACTCTCGTAGATTACTCTAATGTTACTCCCCTTTCACAAAACCATGTTAACTCTAACGTTCTTGAGTAGATTTGAAGCTCGGGTTGTGGATGGTTGGTTCGAGCTGATGCGTTAGTTCGCAGACGTTTCATTACCCTGCTGGGTAACATCATCAGTGCAGCCTCCGATGAAGTGCTGTTGTGTTTTCCTGCCTGGTTTTTAAACTCTGGGGTCTATTGGAATTGGTTACCTCGTTTCTGTTTTTGCTTTGTGGTGGTGCATATACAGGATTTAATTCTACATGTTTATTGATGGCTTTCTTGGTGGAGAACCAGGCCTCTAGAAATTCCCCTGCTTGTCTCAGTTTGGCCTGTCCTAGGATCTTGATGTCCCAATTGAACTGGTGGTTCTCCTTAACCATGTGAATGGAGATGAGTGAGTACTGAGGCCAAAGACAAGCACAGGAATTTCTAGAGCCCTGGCTCTCCACCAAGAAGGCCATCAATAAACGCATAGAATTAGACCCTATATACGCAGCACTGTGAAGGAAAACCGGAAATGAGGTAATCAAATCCAACGGACCCCAGCGTTTAAATACCAGGCAGGTAAACACAACATCGCTTCATCGGAGGCTGCACTGATGATGTTACCCAGCAGGGTAATGAAACGTCTGAGAACTAATGAACCAGCTCAGCAGGCGAGCCAACCACCGCATGTTAACTTTGCCTAACTACCTCAAATATGTCAAAGTGTCACTGAATCAGAGAGAAATTCATCCTAATTGTTAAAAATGTGTGCCCTTCAAAGCACACATTTCGATGCATGTGCTATTAATCGTATGAATAGGCTTTTATTATCACCACTGGGCCTTATAGGATGGATGTGCTTTAAACTGCCTCCTTTAATTCAAAGTAAAATGCCATAATTTGTAGACAGGGGCGTAACCTGCAGTAAAATCTGCCTATAGCGAAGTGCATGTGACCTTGCTGTTATTGGGACAGGTGCCAAGACTAAACCCGATTGAAAGTAAGGTGTAAGTTTTAACTAATGTCACAAAGGAACAGAGAAAATCTTAAAATTCACTGTCCAGCCAAATAAAATTACTTAATTCAAATGATTAGATCATTTTAGTGCAGAAATATCATTAATATCAGTACATTGCAAAATTAAACACTAAAGTTTGTTGTATATACTTGAGCTTCTATTCCCAAAGGTGTTAATTATGAAAAATGCATATTAGGCTAAAGATTTTCATCTTCATGTTCCTAACTGGAAGATATAGAAGGCACACTTCAAAATAATCAGAAAAGGTTTACAGGTATGTAGAATGATAGTAATGAGTCAGTGCTCCTTTTCTGAGGCACGGTAATTTGGTAAATACAATAATGAGGGATAATTGAAATACATCATGATTAGGTAATTGTGTTAACGTGTTGAGCATCTTCTTTCATCTGAAATGCAGTGTCATTTTCTTCTTTTGTTGCATTTTTTAAATATCTACTAACCAATTTTGCTAAAAGAGTAATTTATCATGATACCTTGAAATTCCAGTTGACTACTCTATTAGGGCCATCTATTACATGTCATCATGTTCATACAATCTTTGCTTTAAGTAGCTTTTGTGTTCTTTTCAGTTAATAATGTAAGACACAGGCTTTGTTTCCTTTTGGTACTTTATAATCATATATTCCAATTTTTTTCACTTTGGGCTTCTTTAGTGTTTTGGTCATCCAACTATTCCAGCAATACTATGATGTTTTAAATTGATTTAAATATGATTAACTTTTTTAAAGTGTTAAGCTTGGTCTCTAATCTTAGTAGTAAAAATTCATTAACAGGCTCCCCATTGAATTTTTCTGTTCATTATGTGACATGAATGCAAAATAAGCATCATCTTTATTTATCTTAGCTCACCAGCTATTTTATCACCAACATCACTGTAAAATTTAATACATTTTATCACCATCAAAATTAGTTTAGGCTGATCAAACACTGTGAGGTGAGGTATCTCCATTTGTGTGACTGCAATATTGTTTCCCTACTTCAAATATAGAGCAAGTATACCAATCACATTATCAAAAAAACCTCCCGTAATACACACTGTCATATAGGTGAGGGGGTGGTGGGGAGGGGAGAGAGAGAAAGAGAGACAGAGAGAGAGTGCAAGAGTAAGCGTGGCAGAATGAGAAACAGTGCATTTTTAAAGGTCGGGAATGAACTTCTTGATTTTTTTTTTCCCAGTTAAGGCAATAAAATTTACATAGACATTAACTGCTGAACTACAAGAATATAGAAAAAAATTCTAGGTGTGGATTGTTCAATATGGAATTTCTATCATGTGTCATTTTGGCTTTAGCAACGATTTTTAAAAATTCTTTATTTAAGGTTTGTTGGTTAATTTAATATTTTTTTGTTCCTAATTAATTAAGAATAGTTTGTATTAAATGTTTGGCATTAAATATAATCACTTTAAAATTATTAATTATGTTATTTTTGACTTTTAACAACATTCGGATAAATATTATTTATTGTGATGTTTAACTGACTCTCAACAAAACAAAAATTACTATGGACAATTGTAAGATAATGAGAAAAAGAAAACAAACAGTGGGAATATATATTAAATGACTCTAAGCTACAGGACTCAGTAGAGAAAAGGAATGTGAAGGTATCCATGAATAGCTTACTGCGTAACACACAGCAGGAATGAGAAGAATCTATGAAGTATAGCCAGAAGGATGGATTATAAATCCCAGGAGGTAGTAATAAGTCTGTACTTCAGTAAAAATAACCAAACATTGGAGTCAGCACAGAATATAGCTAACTAAATTGATACTTAGTCTGAGGCTACTGTGGTATAAGAAGTTAAATGTTTTAAAATAATTGTTCTGTGGAAAGAAATTGAGAAAGTAATATTCAAGCTTTCAAATTCAGTCAGAGGATAGGAAAATAGAGGGTCCAATGTATTTTAGTTCGAATTTGTAAAACAAAAACTGTTGTCAATCCTAAAAGAATAAGAAAGTTCTAACAGCGTTTTAATTTTAAATGCAAAGTTCTTTACATCGTCGTTCAAAAATTCAGGCAGAGAGATCTGTGTGCACTCGAGACTGTTTTACAGGTGTGACACCTGGCCTTTAAAGACAAAGAATGAAAGAAGGTCACATGTGACAGAGATGATGTTGAGGTGGATGGATCTGCCCAGTATTCAGAAGAGACCAAGCCCAGAATGATAGCAACTAGCAGAAAGTCCTGGTGATCGAAACGTCCGACGGGACTCGAGAGGGGATTTGGCTGGCATGTATTGTATAAGGTAATGAGTATGAAAGCGTTAATGTTAGAGATTGCATCAAGCTCTGTCCATTTTGCTCATGTTGGACAGTGGCGAAATCAGGAGAACAGCTCTGGATTATGCAGAAGATAGATTTGTCTATATCTGCCAAGAGTCATACTACCAAAGTCTAAGAACAGATGTGACTGGTACATAATAGTTATCATGCAATTGTTAAGACTTAGTAATGACTCTCTCATTGTAAACCAAATAGGATCTAAGATCCGTTCAAAGAAAGAGGAGTAGTGACGACATTCTTCTATCCACAATGACCACGCTACGGGCAGGCCCAATGAAAGCTGCAGATCATATTGCGAGCAGGAATCTGGAGTGGGCCATTTAAGAAAGGACAGAAGGAAGAACAAGAAGAAGTCAGATGGATGTGATCTACAAGGATCTGGAGGGAAAACTTCTCTAGAGAGAGGATGCCCAAGTCTGGGAGAGGTGAATGAGGGTCATTGTGAACTATGGAAGGCAGGATCGCCTATTTTACAAATCAGGAAGGCTGTCACTTTTCCCTCCTGCCAGAAACACTGTCAAATGTGTCACTGGCGTTTTGAAGTCTTGAAATGGTAGTTAATGGATCACTTCAGGACTTTATTTGGTCATGAATTAGGAAAATCAACCATGGGCATTCTCACTCAGAACTTAGTTGTGAGGGTGGCAAAGGGGGCAGAATCTTCAGGGTTCCAACCCATTCAATTATTTGCTCTTCCTCCACTTTTCCTGCCACTTCTTTGGAGATGGATATTCCTCAATGTTTATAACTGATTCAAATATTAGGGCTTTTTCACATGCAGTTAAGGGGAGGTTGTGCCTATTTGTTGATTTTATTGCAACATTGGTTTGCAGAGGCCACTCACCACCAACTACATTCAAGAAAATCATGGTTGTATGCAGGCTAATAAGTGGACATCTGCAGGTCATCACCAAAACTACTTACTTATACACGGACAGCATTAAAGTGGTAGTCTGACGTAAGTATTGGCCTATGTTCCATTCCTCCCAACAAAATTGTTCCCCCTCATAATGATAATATTGACTGCATTCTACATACTATTACCATCTTCCTTCCTGAAAATCCCTCTCACAGCCTCAAACACCTTCTCTGCATCCAGTTTAAAAACTTACCTTAGGGCCAGCATTGTTGTCACACAATGTTCAAGCCTTTCTCTCCAGCAAACTACCTGAAGTCAACCCTCAGATATTGGCAGTTCATGAATTCAATCGTAATGAGGAAAGGCTTAGTATTGGGAGTACCAAGAGCCTATAATTTCAGGTGCATGACTGTTACTGAGTGCAAGCAAAGACAAGTACCAGCTTGCAATCACATTAGAAAATATCTGATACTGAAACACAAGTTTGGTATCTGCTGAGTCAGATGATGCTACAGGATATTCTGGAACAACAGGCCCCCTCCAGCAGGAGTCTTGGAGCTGTTAACATTGGTTACATTCAGGTCGCAATGATGATGTAGCTGGAGTTGTCGCATGCTCTATGATAACTCTCAATCCTGGTGAAACCATCATGAAGCATTGTAAAAATGTGGTTACATAATTTGTTTCAATTAACTATCATTTGTTACCTAATATTCGAACGGGAACCCGATATCTGCAAAGTATGTAACATTTAGGAAACAACATTTTTTCAAAAGTAGACTCTAAGCACCATACCTTCCTGCTCATCTCCTATCATCAGTTTCTCTTATACCTTCTCTTCTGTGAATGTCATTTGTTGCACATCTTTCTGGCTCACTATCTAAGGTTCCATATGGAGGAAACATTTAACCAGATGTAAAGTTTTCTATGAATTCTAGTGTGAATTAACCTTCAATGTGTCATGTTCCCCATGAAGAGAAGGAAAAGATAGATTACAGTAACATTAAATTTTCAATAAAATAAAGACCAAGTGTCTCAAATATATGCTTTGTTGTTTGCAAGTAATTAAGACAACAGGATGAGGAAGAACAGCAGCAGATGTTGAGTTATCACCAACATCCCTCTATCCTGTTTTTCTGCACTGTATCCTTGCCTTCAAAATATTGACGTCTTTCTCCTTATAAGGAGTTCAACAGTTCAGTGGTCATCCTTCTGTAGATGTTTTCTCTGTTATTACACGTGCAATCTGAAAAGAACTAATTGCTAAGATGAAAGTCGCTGCCAACCATGAATATGATGTTAGGAGTCTTTTACGTTGAATGTATAGAGATCTGTGAATGAAGAAATGTGGTTCAGCATCACCGTGACATTATGTGTTGCTTTTTGTAATTCAGCAAGATCATCCAAAGAAGTAATATTCTTTCCAGCTTGATAATAAAGTTGAAGAGAGAAAGAGAGTGAGAAAAAGAGAGCGCAAGTGAAACAAAAGGAGAGATAAAATGGACAAAAGGGCACATTGCATATTTAAGATAGAAACTTTCTTTTTGATTGTGAGACAGACTGGAAATGCAGTGGTGTATACTTAACATGTTTCCTGCTATGAAAATACTGGCCAAACCATATTAGACTTGATAGAATACATTGCAGGTAAGAGCCAAGAGCATGAAAATAAATGGAAAAGCCCTGAATTTTAAAGCAAAACACAAAAACAATTTTTACTATACAAAGTTGAACCAACCACAAGCAATAATGACAAAGTAAGTAGAGTGAATAATAAAATTAAGACTCTAAAAAAAATGCTTCTACCCAAGAAAGAACTAAAAGAATTGTTGATACTGTAAATCAGGAACAAAAACAAAGTTTCTGGAAAAGCTCAGCAGGCCTGGCAACATCTGTGGATGTTCAGAACTGAAGAAAGGTCGCCGGACCCAAAACAATAACCCTTTTTTCTCCTCCACAGATGCTGCCAGACCTGCTGAGCTTTTCCAGAAACCTTGTTTTTGTTCATGCTTCTACCCAATACTGAATCCAACAGTCTCAACCCAACTTACTTGTTTTTGAATGTGATTTTCACTCTGATTTAAACATACTTAACCTTCAACGGCAGTTAAGTTTCATTTGGAGTTTGGTTCCACTGGTCACAACTCTCTTCTCATTTATTTGTGTCTTTAATGTGAAAATCCACCAATGTTTGTTTACGGCATACCTTCACCCTCAGCAATTACCTCCATACCTGTCTCAAGGTTAAGAGTTTTATATATATTGGATACCAATGTCTGTGGACGTGGGGACCGTTTTGTTAATGCCCATGGAGCATGTTTTGTGATGCTGGTGCCTGGTGTCCAACATGGATTCAACACAGAGGTTGAAATTTCTCAAAATCCTATGTGGTTGCCACAGTTGGTACATTGGGGAGCTGATTATTAATGATGTGAAACAAAAACAGAAATTTCTGGAGAAGGACTTGAAATGCTAACTCTGTTTTCTCTTCACAGGTATAACCGGATCGTAGTTTCACCAAAAATGTATGTTCTTGTTTCAGATCCATATTTCTTGGTTTTATATTATTGAGATGAGTTATGCTTTTATAAGCTGTTTAACAAGCTATTATCTTCTTAATGGACAATTCGCTTCACTCAGCAAAAGCAGTAGAGTTTGTGCAAGATGCTCTCAACGTCAAGATAGGCTTGCTGGGTTTCTCACAAATTCTGCCTCAAATCACCCCATGTCTCTCATCGCTCAGACCCCTATAAGGTTTCTCCTAAAGTCTTCTCATCATTACATTCCTTTTTATGTGTTATTTTATTTAACTTTTTTAAGCCATTTACCCCATACTTTCCCTCAAGAGAATATGTGAAAATGAAATTCACTGAAACATTGTTCGGGAATCCACTATACCAGGGCAGTAATTAAGTTGAGATAATATTATAGGAAATCCATGCAGGAAGCTACCTAGAAACAATCTGAATGGAGTTTATTTATAGAAAACTGCAGGACAAAATAATCAATAAATTCCATTATTCATTTAGCCTTCAGCAGTGGACGTTTCACTTGTGCTGTTTTAAGTGGTAATATTTGTTTTCCATTTTATAAAATTGTCATGATACATTTCTTTTTAACTACACTCTGTATAATTCTACAATATGTGATATGTATATTACTTCAATGCCAAATACAAATCTGAGTTAAATTTTGCTTCAAGCTGTTCTTGTGCTGATGCAACACGCTTCCTAATGCATGTCGATGTGAAAACAACAGTAACGAACAGAAGTTAGGTCAGCCACCTACTACGAGTGTACTGGAACCAACAGGTATCATACCATGTTGAGAAGGTTGTATCAGATAGCTTAGGTTTCATGTTAGGTGTAGTATTATTTCAATGCTGAGTAAAAACTTCTTCCAAGAGTGAGAAGGTTACTCAGCGTGTGTTGTGGTGATGGGTGGTGGGGGGTAATGTGTATGAAATTATCTCAATGTTTTTAATGTGAGGAGCACTCACACTCCTTTATCAGTTCACTTGTAACATTAAAAATTAATTAGTTAGTGAGCACAGCATGCACATACTCTATTTGTAGAATATTTTGTGTAGCAAGAAAAGTTAGATTTCTTAATTACCTTGCGCAAGTTGCACAATAGTATATTGTGTAGTATATTGAAATGATTATGTAATGACAGATATAAATCAATGGTGGTAAATCACATATTATCACATTATTTGTGTTTACAGGTGACATTGCTTTTATTCTACATACAATCAACAGAAGATCGTATCTGCTAATACAAAGAGTAATGAAGAACTTTTCTCCACTATTGCAGATCACGTATGGGCGTCTCGCTCTGGATGTACTGCTATTTCATGCATGTATAATACAAAATTACTGATGAAAAGATTTTCATTTTACCACTTAATCCCATTAGTCTGCATGGGTAGCAGTTCTAAGGATAGTTCTATTATTGTCAGAAATAAATTTGGAGAAAGTATGATTTTAATTTGTAAATGTATTTATAAAGATACAATAAATAATGATGAGAATTTGTCTCAAGCCCTGGAATTAGTAAATTTATTGTGTCAATTTATATTGCCAATGTTGATCCATCCTCTTCACCCAGATGACCTTGGCTCAGATCTTCCGGTCAATGGCCATGCATCACATTCCCCTAAAGGTTTATGCAACCTCACCAAAGTGTATTATTTCAGCTGGATTCTTAATATTGCCTGCAGCAGCAATTGGTCAGTGCAGTTTCTCCAGGGCAAGACTGGTGACAGCTGAAGTCAGATGAAGAAAGAACCACCATCCACCCCACACCCACCCCTACCCCTGCAACGATCCTTTTTACAACATTAGTTCCCATGTTCAAGCTGGTGTTTAAAGATCTCAAAAATTTCAGTGTATGGGTGAGTGAGTGATTGGATGGATGAGTGAATGACGGGCACATGGCTCATTATGTTATGGAATGGAATTGGGAAATAGAGTTATTGGAAAAATTTTCAGCTCATGGGTGGTCAGGATGTGGATAATTTGGTTAGGTCAAGGGCTCAAGTTGAGTTGAGGCAGTAGTTAGGTTAATGGAGTAATATGACTGATGCAAGTTGGAGTGGTTTTCGGATCAGTGGTTAATTGCGCTTGGAGTGGTGAGAATGAAAATCAGGTTGCATTGTGTTGAGAGATATAGTGGGAACTGCCGATGCTGGAGAACCTGAGATAATAAGGTGTAGAGCTGCATGTACAAAGCAGGCCAAGCAGCATCAGAGGAGCAGGAAAGCTGACGTTTTGGGTCTGGACCCTTCTTCACGCATCGATACGTTGAAAGACTTGAGATCTTTAAAAAAACAGCTTGAATGTGGGAGGTTCTTCAGAAGGGTCTAAATCCGAAATGAAAGCTTTCCTGATCCTCTGATGCTGCTTGGCATGCTGTGTTCATCCAGCTTTACACCTTGTTATCTCTGTTATGTGTGTGTGGGTGTCAGTGATTAAAAGTATGTTTGTTGAGGTGATCAATTCTGTTGTTCTGGTTAATCATTGAGTTACTGAAGACATTAAACTGTTGGATAGGTGGGGTGTGGTGGAATTTTACAAATCCCATACCATGCATGCGAGTTGATGTGTGAGTGAGAGGGGACTTAAAATAAGATGCGTTATCCCCTACCCCACACCCATGGACTGTCGAACATAGTATCTTGGGTATGTAAGTCATCAGACAGACCCCTGATCTGGGACATATTTAGGCCCTTAGCTGGCCAATAGATGAACTATTAAGGGGCCTAATTGGGGCAGCATAGTGGCTCAGTGGTTAACACTGCTGACTCACAGTGCCAGAGACCCAGGTTTGATTCACCAGGTGACAGATCCTATGATTCTAACTCAAACTCTGTGGCCAGAAAAGAGACAGGCATTTAAAGGTAAAGAAAAGTGCCCAAACTTTTTTTTTCATCGTCTGAAAAATTTCCTTCTGACAGGGGCTGTGATCGCAGGGTACGCCCAAAGCTGCTCACGCAAGTTGCTGAAATGAAATAACATTAGGCTTCCACAGAGAAGTGACTTAGGCTTCCGAGATAACAATTTGTGGAGCTGGATGAATACAGCAGTCCAAGCAGCATCTTAGGAGCACAAAAGCTGATGTTTTGGGCCCAGACTCTTCATCAGAAAAGGTGGAGGGGGAGAGGGTTCTGAAATAAAAAGGGAGAGAGGGGAGGCAGATCGAAGATGGGTAAAAGAGAAGACAGGTGCACAGGAGGCAGACAAGTGAAAGAGGGGGGATGGAGCCTGTAGAGATGAGTGTAGGTGGAAAGGTAGAGAGGGGATAGGTCAGTCTGGGGAGGACGGACAGGTCGAGGGGGCAGGATGAGGTTAGTAGGCAGGAAACGGGGGTGCAGCCTGAGCTGGGAGGAGGGGATAGGTGAGAAGAAGAACAGGTTAAGTTGAGCTGGGCTGGGTTTGGGATGCAGTGGGGGGAGGGGAGATTTTGAAGCTTGTGTAGTCCACATTGATACTATTGGGCTGCAGGGTTCCCAAGCGGGTTATGAGTTGCTGCTCCTGCAAACTTCGGGTGGCATCATGGTGGCTCTGCAGGAGGCCCAGATGGACATGTCGTTTAAGGAATGGGAGGGGGAGTTGAAATGGATCGCGACTGGAAGGTGCAGTTGTTTATTGCGAACCGAGCATAGGTGCTCTACAAAGCGGTCCCCAAGCCTCCGTTTGGTTTCCCCAAAGTAGAGGAGGTCACAACGGGTACAGCAGATGCAGTATACCACATTGGCAAATGTGCAGGTGAGCATCCGCTTGATGTGGAAAGTCTTCTTGGGGCCTGGGATAGGGGTAAGGGAGGTGGTCTGGGGGCAGGTGTAGCACTTCCTGTGGTTGCAGGGGAAAGTGCCAGGTGTGGTGGGGTTGGAGGGGAGTGTGGAGCGGACAGGGGAGTCATGGAGAAAGTGGTCCCTCCGGAAAGCAGACAAGCGTGGGGCTGGAAAAATGTTTTTGGTGGTGGAGTCATATTGCAGATGGCGGAAGTGTCGGAAGATGATGTATTGAATCCGGAAGTTGGTGGGCTGGTATGTGAGGATGAGGGGGATTCTCTTTTGGTGGTTATTGCGGGGACGGGGTGTGAGGAATGAGTTGCGGGAAATGTGGGAGACACAGTCGAGGGCGTTCTTGAACACTGCGGGGTGGTTGGTGGGGAGGTTGCAGTCCTTGAGAAACGAGGACATCTGAAATGTACGGGAGTGGAATGCCTCATCCTGAGAGCAGATGCGGCGGAGGCGGAGGAATTGGGAATTGGGGATGGAATTTTTGCAGAAAGGTGGGTGGGAGGAGGTGTATTCCAGTTAGCTGTGGGAGTCAGTGGACTTGAAATGGACATCGGTTTCTAGCTGGTTGACTGAGATGGAGACAGAGAGGTCCAGGAAGGTGAGGGATGTATTGGAGATGGCCCAGGTGAACTTGAAGTTGGGGCAGAAGGTGTTGGTGAAGTGGATGAACTGTACGAGCTCCTCTGGGGAGCAAGAGGCGGCGCTGATACAGTCATCAACGTAACGGAGGAAGAGGTGGGGTTTGGGGCCGGTGTAGGTGTGGAAGAGGGACTGTTCCACGTAACCTACAAAGAGGCAGGCATAGCTTGGGCCCATGCGGGTACCCACGGCCACCCCCTTTGTCTGTAGGATGTGGGAGGAATCAAAAGAGAAGTTGTTGAGGGGGAGGATGAGTTCGGTTAGGTGGATGAGAATGTCGGTGGAGAGGGACTAGTTGGGACTGCGGGACGGGAAGAAGCAAGGGCCTTTAGGCCATCTGCTTGGGGAATGCAAGTGTATCAGGACTGGACATCCATGGTGAAATTGAGGTGTTGGGGACCGGGACATTGGAAGTTCTGGAGGATGTGGAGGGCGTGGGTGGTGTCAAGGACATAGGTGGGGAGTTCCTGGACCAAGGGGGAGAAAATGGAGTCGAGATAGGTGGAGATGAGTTCGGTGGGGCAGGAGCAGGCGGAGACAATAGGTCGGCCAGGGCAGGCGGGTTTGTGGATTTTGGGAGGGAGATAGACATGGGCGGTGCGGGGTTGGGGAACAATTAGTTTGGAGGCTGTGGATGGGAGGTCACCTGAGGATACCCCTGGTTTTCTAATTGCTGGGCAGAATCATTATCGTGCAAACTAATTTCCACCTCATGTAATTGAGAAAATGTAGCATTTGAATACAATCTTTTACACAGGGTATAAGTGAATGAACTGATACTTGTACTTCTACAAAACTGATATTTTCGGTTATGTGATATTATTTTATGCCTTCAATAGCATTTCATAGAGTCATAGAGTCCAACATCAGGGAGACAGGCTCTTTGGCCCAAACTGATCCATGCCGACCAAAATGTGCCTCCACCATAAGCCCATTTCCCTACACTTGGACCATATCATTTTAAACGTTTCTTATCCGTATATTTGACCAAATGTCTTTTAAATCTCATTCATGTACCTGCCTCAACCACCTCTGCTGGCAGCTCATTCCATATGCATACCACTATCTGTGTAAATTAGTTGCCCGTCAGGCTCCCATGTATTCTTTTCCCTCTTACCTTAAACTGATGCCCTCTGGTCCTTGTTTCCCCAGCCCCAGGAAAAAGACTGAGTGAATTCACTCTGTCCATGCCACTCATGATTTTATACACTTCTATAAGATTCCCCCAGTCTCCTCCACTCTAAAGAAAAAAGTCACAGCTTGTCCAACCTCTCCCCATAACTTAGTCCCTTGAGTACTGGCAACATCCTTGAAAATTTGTTCCGTGCTCTTTCCAGACTAATAATATCCTTCCTATAACAAGGCGACCAAAACTGAACACATTACTCCAAGTGCGGCCTCACCAATGTCATGTACAACTGCTTCTTAACTTCCCAACTTCTATACTCAATAAAAACTGAAAGAACTGCGGATGCTGTAAATCAGGAACAAAAACAGAAGTTTCTGGATAGCTCAGCAGGTTTGGCAGCATCTGTGAAGAAAAATATCAGAGTTAACGTTTCGGGCCCGGTGACCCTTAGTCAGAACTGCTGAGCTTTTCCAGCAATTTCTGTTTTTGTTCTATACTCAATACCCTGACTGATCAAGGCCAGTGTGCCAGAAGCTTTCTTCACTGGCCTGTCTACTTGTGACTTCATTTTCAGAGAAAGTGTTTGTGAAAATAACTGGTCATAAACATACTTTAATAACAGAATTAAATAAATAACTGGAATATTTGTAATCAATTAACAACTATGAGAACCTGAATGTTGCATGCAGTAGCAATGCTGATGTTGAGCCACTGCAGGCAAAGATTCTCATGACCTGACACAGCTGTATATTTCTTCCAGGTGGGCAAAATGTATTCAGCATTCTCAGTTAAAAGGGGAAATATTGATGCTTTTATTGAATTGCAGGACAGATTTGTAGAGAACAGTGAATACAGCAGCTTAAATGATTTAATCAGGAACAAGATTGGTGTTGAAGTCTTAGAAGAGCATTGTCTCATTGCTTGCAGTCAGGGATGACAAGACACTTCCAAAAGCAATCAACTGAGTAGACAGGCTGAGATCAGAAAGTAAATTTGATTCATGATTCAGAGTGACAAGGGGAGACTATGTCCCAATAATTATTGATTCAGTGGAGCATGTTAAGTTTTAAAGCAGAGAGGTGACCATAGAGAAAATATGCATTAACCATCTCTGTTATGGTGTGATAGGAAGAATCACAGATGCACACATTTCCCTCCAAAGAGCTTGAATGCTATACTTTTAAGAAAATGGTCACATCCAAGCTACATATTATGGCGAGAAAATTGTACTGATTGAGTCAAAAGAGAAGACTTTAAAAGATGGCAGTGTGCATGAAATAGTAGATAACATTTGGGTGGAGATGTCACTGAACGAGTAGAAGCTGCAGTATTGCTGATATCCTAGCAGAGATAAACAAAAAAAAATGCCTTAAGTTAGAATAGGTACAATAGTCAGACTTTCCAATACCGAACTGTGATTGGAAAAATGGTCTCTTTAATTTCACAGAAAAATGCAAGGAGGCGTAGAATTCAGAGGCGTAGAATTCAAAGTCGTAGGACAATTGAATAGAACCTTTCCACATGTGGATGAGTGAAGAGCAGTTGACGTGGTATACATGGGCTTCAGTAAAGCCTTTGATAAGCCATTTATAAAAATGATGGTAGGCTATTGAAGAAAATACAGAGGCATGAGATTGAGGGAGATTTAGCAGTTTGGATTAGAAACTGGCTTACTGTAAGGAGGCAACGAGTGGTGGTTGATGGAAAATATTCAGCCTGGAGTCAGGTCACTAGTGGTGTGCCTCAAGGATCTGTTTTGGGACCACTGCCGTTTGTCATTTTTATCAGTGACTTGGACGCAGGCATAGGTGGATGGGTTAGTAAGTTTGCAGATGACACTAAAGTCGGTAGAGTGGTAGACAGTGTGGAAGAATGTTGCAGGTTGCAGGAAGACTTGGATAAACTGCAGAATTGGGCTGAAAGGTGGCAAATGGAGTTTGATACAGATAAATGTGAAGTGATTCACTTTGGGAGGAATAATAGGAAGACAGAATACCGGGTCAATGGAAAGATTCTTGGCAGTGTGGATGTGCAGAGGGATCTTGGTGTCCATGTACATAGATCCCTGAAAGTTGCCACCCAGGTTGATAGTTCTGTTAAGAAGGCTTACGGCGTGTTAGGTTTTATTGGTAGAGGGATTGAGTTCCAAAGCCGTGATGTCATGCTGCAACTGTACAAAACAGCCTCATTTGGAATATTGCATGCAGTTCTGGTCACCCCATTACAGGAAGGATGCACAAGCATTGGAAAAGGTGTAGAGGAGATTTACCAGGATGTTGCCTGGTCTGGAGTGCAGAAAGGCTGAAGGGACTTGGGTCTGTTTTCATTGGAGAGAAGGAGGCTAAGTGGGGATTTAATAGAGACATACAAGATGTTCAGAGGATTAGATAGGGTGGACTGTGACAGTCTTTTTCCGAGAATGATGGCTTCAGCTTGTCCAAGGGGGCATAGCTACAAATTGAGGGGCGTTAGATTTAAGACAGATGTCAGAGGCAGGTTCTTTACTCAGAGAGTGGTAAGGGCGTGGAACGCGTGGAACGCCCTGCCTGCCAATGTAGTTAATTCAGCCACATTAGGGGCATTTAAACAGTCCTTGGATAAGCATATGGATAATGATAGAATAGTGTAGGGGGAGGGGCTTAGATTAGTTCACATGTCGGCACAACATCGAGGGCCGAAGGCCCTTTTCTGCGCTGTATTGTTCTATGATCTGAAAAAGAGAAACATCATTGAACCCTTATATGTGATCCCAGACATGGGATTTTGATGGGATCTTGACACACATCTTCTGTCATATATTTGATCCTTGAGGAGCCATAGGCTGGAAAACCTGGACCGATATAAAAAGTTAACCGTAAAATGATCTATCATGCTGCACCAATGACTGAAAGATGACTGGAATACTAACCTAGCATTATTAATAATAATGAGTCATAAAAGTGGATATGTGATATCTCATATATAGAACCAAAAAGCAACTAAACTAAACTATCAAATGATAGTTGTTTTTGATGTTCAAATAGCTTTAGAAACAGATTAACCTATGATAAATCATGGTAATTATAGACTGAAGAATTGGTTTATGTAGTAATGCCCTATGTTGTGCATTTAATAAAGGTTGGTTCATTAGCTGTTAAGTAGCTCAACAATCAAGATGTCATTTTCCAGGAGCAATCCAACATTTCAGTAGTTAGGTTAAAGCTAACCTTGAAATCTGAAGTGTTATAATTGTTCACAACTATTTGATTGGTAGTAATAAGCAAATAAAGAATGTATGGATATATACATATGGACAAGGAACACAGTACACTGGAAACAGCAAAGACTATGAGCCTTAACAACATCTTGGCAGCAGGACAGAAGACATGTGTCCCAGAACTAGCTGTGTCCCTAGCCAAGCTGTTGCAGTACAGCTACAAAACATGCATCCATCTGACAATATGAAAAATTATCTAGCCATGTCTTGTTCACAAACAGCAAGGGAACAAAATTTTGTTGATTTCTGTCCCTCCAATTAACTCTTGATCAACAGCAGGTTGACAGAGAGTATCATTGATGGACTATAAATTGACATTTACTCACCAATAGCCTCCTGACAAACGATCGGTTTGAGCTCTCCTGGGGGCAATCAGAACCATATCTCATTAAAGCCTCACTCCAAACATGACAAAATAATTCCAAAACTGACATGAGAGTGAAGGCCTTGATAGTATGGTTGCGTTTGACGTGGTGTGCTACCTAAAAGCCCCAGCAACATTGCCAATGAGAATTCGAGGGAAACCTCGCCATCATTTGTCATCATACAAAACACAGAGGAAGACGGTTGCAGTTGTTTAAAGCCAATCACCTCAGCTGCAGGACAACACTGCGGAAGTTCTTCAGGATAGTGTCATTGTCTAAAATATTTTCAGTCACTGCGTTAGTGAGCTTGTGCCACTGTTATGTCAGAACAGCAATGTTGACTGATGATTGTACAATATTCAACATGTTTTGCAACTCCTCAAATACTGAAGCTGCCCATGTTATCATGCAGCAACATCTGGATATCATTTCAGGCTTCAAAAAATGATATACGCACTGTACAAGTAATCTTCAACAATAGAGAATCTTACCACATGCCCTTGACACTCAAAGACATTTCCACTGTTGTGTACCTTTCATCAACAACTGGTGACTGAACTGGGCCAGCTGTATAAATACTGTAGCAATAAAAGCAGGTTACAGGCTGGGAATTCTTTTGTAATGAACTTACCTCTGACACTCCAATGGCTATTCACCATTGACAAGGCACAGTAGTATGATGGGATGTTCTCTTCTCTACTTGCCAGCTGAAATGCAGCTTCTACAACAGTCAGAGATAATGGGAATTGCAGATGCTGGAGAAACCGAGATAACAAATTGTGAAGCTGGATGAACACAGCAACCAAGCAGCATCTGAAGAGCACAAAAGCTGACGTTTCGGGCCTAGACCCTTCATCAGAGAGGACAGTAGTCTACAACAGTCAACAGGTTTGTGCCATCTTGGACAATTGAATTCATGCAAGTAAAACACTATCCAACATCTTCAGCTCTCAGGCCCTTCACCACTGATCTATGATGGTATCCACAAGATGTCCTGCAACAACTCACCAAGGCACCTTCAACAGCACCTTCCAAACTCATGGCCCCTATCAGCTGGATGGATATGGAGAACAGATACATGGAAACTTTTAGCACCTGCAAATTTCCCTCCAAGCCATACACCATCCTGACTTGGGACTATATCATTGTTTCTTTCCTGTTATTGGGCCAAGTTCTGGAAGTTCATTCCTGACAGCACTCTCAGACATACACCTCAGGAACTCCAGTGATTCAAGAACACGGCAATTTACAAATTTTTCAAGGGCAACTAGAGACATATAACAAGTTCTGGGCTAATCAATGACCCCCACATCTCAAAGAACAGTCACAGCCATGTGTGATCTTAATATCAATAACATTCATGCACATTAATGAAGCTATTGGCCTCAGAACCCAGGCCATCGCCCCCATCCCATGACAGAATGAAAAAAAAAGCTGGCCAAAGGACAGAAATTCAACAGCGTGTAACTCATCTCCTGCCCATGATGCCTGTCACCACATACAAATTACAAGTTTGTAGTGTGATTGAATTCTCTTATTGCTTGGATGTAAAGTGTATCTCAAACAGAATCAAGAAGCTTGACACTGTCAAAGACAAAGCAGCCCAATTGATCAGCACTTTATTCAGCATTTTAAACATTTGTTCACCTTGTATATACAGTGCCACCATGACTCACCATCTAAAAGATGCATTGTAGCAATGTGCCAAGGTTCCTTTTGCAGTGTTTTCCAGATCCACTTTCTCAACCACTTACAAGGAGAAGACAAGTAACTTCATGGGAATGCCTTCACCTGGAAGTTCACTTTAAAGCTACATAACCCTGGTTTGGAGATGCATCATTCTTCCTTTATTGTGGTTGTGTCAAAAACCCGGAACACTCTTACTAACAATATTGCATCACCCAGACTTTAAGAAGGTAACTCGACTACATCTTCTCAAGGACAACTAATGATGCAAAACAAATACTTATTTTGTCAGTGAGCCACTCATGTCTCAGGAAGGAATTAAAAAATAATTCTAGTACAACTGACTTAACCATGTATATTCTAACAGTACAACACATTGAACTGTTGAATATGTCCCCTAAATCTAATTTACAAAATAATTTACTTTAATTATTTTAATTAATTTTATTTGGCTGTTCCAAAATGGATAAATAAGGTGCCAGCAGACAAACGATAGATACTTCTTGCCGACTGTGTTCATCCAGCTCTACACCTTGTTATCTCGCATTCTCCAGCATCTGCAGTTCCTATTATCTCTGATACTTCAGTATAGGTAGCTTACAAACAAAGAATGCAGCATTTTTCCAAAAGGAAGCACCTTCTCTTGAATTTATGCATGAACAATCAACTGATGCAGAATGACAGAAAAGCATTAGTGCTTTCTATTGCTTTGTCAGTTTCAAGCTGCTATGAAACAGAAACGCTCAAAAATGTTTCAATATTAAGTATGAAGACATGAACTAAGTTAATCTTTACATAATGGAAGCAGAGAGCAATGTTGAAACTAATACAATAAATGTATGGGCACAATACCTTTGCTTCCGTTTGGATATTCAAATTTGATGAAGCATGTTTTTTGGGTGTGGGGATCATAAAATGTGATTAGCCCACAGGCATTTCTGTTGATGCAGGCAGTATGTAAATTTTGAATTGTCTGACCAGTTCAGCGATTAGTTGCATGGAATCCAAAATGACCCATGCTGCTGATTAACTTCCAGAGATTGCTCATGAGATAATGCAGCGACATGTGTACTATGGAGAGCTAGCCTGAACCTTTTAATGAAAGCCTGCCCTCTTAAAAAGTGAGGCGCACTTGTGCTTCAGGAGCTGTAGCAAATGATTGAAATGTAGATGCAGACAAATGTGTTCAGTTTACCGATATGCTTCTTGATGCTTTAGGAAGAGATGTAGACAAGAAAGGAGACATTACGTTTTCACAAAAAGACCCAAAAGGTACATCTTGAGGATTGAATGGAAGCAAGTCTGGCCATGACTTTGCTGGAAGAAGAACTCTCATTGGTAAAAAGGTCAGTGAATGGATCTTCATGTGTCATCTCCTATCCACCACCAACAGCTCACACTGTTCAATTAGCAGCATCGGTGAAGAAAAAAATCAGAGTTAACGTTTTGTGTCTGGTAAACCCTTGCTCAGAACACTTCTGAGGAAGGGCCACCTGACCCAAAACGTTGACTCTGATTTTTTCTTCACAAATGCTGCCAAATCTGCTAAGCTTTTCCAGTAACTTCTGTTTTTGTTCCTGATTTACAACATCCGCAGTTTTTTTGGTTTTTCAAATCTGAACTTTGAACAGTTTCCCACCGATGGTAGGTTTCTGCTAAGTAAACAAACCAAGCTCTTGTTTCCCACATCTGTGATAATACACTGAGATATTCATCCAGGTGTACTTTGGCCAAAACGATAACTTTCATTCATTTTCTGCTTCATCCTTAGCTGTTTCCTTGATAGTGTTTGTCATTGGTAGTTTGTCATTGCCTTCCACTCTCAATGGCAACATGAGAAAACAGATCGCAAGTCTACCTCAGATAGACGAGAACTCAAGCCTGCACTGTTAGTGCTACGCTGAATCACATAACAGCCATTTAGCCAGCTGGGCATATTCGTCCCTAACCGTGGACATAAAAGATATGGGAAATTAACAAATGTACATATGAGCCAAGAGAGATTCTTCCAACACTGAGGCTGAATCACTTTGTTGGTATAAGCGGAGTTCACGTTATTTTGTAGCTGTCTGTGTTTTAACTGACCCACAGGTGATCGACTGAATGCCTGATATGAGGAAATATTTTATTCTTTAATGTTATGTTCCTTGATTTGATAAGGATATTATTTCATAAAAACCTGATGTAAACATTTCAAGGAAATAAATATTCAAAATAAAGCATAGAAGAAGCTGTAATAACAAACAATCATTGAGTATTACATCCCACAGCACTATTTTCATATCAACAATCAATCTGGTATTAATCAAGTTTGCAACATTAACCACCATGTACATTAACCAACAGTCACGTTCGGGTGCACTTTAAGCCTTATTGATTTTAAAGTTGCTTTTAGTGGAAAGTGAATGCATTGACAAAAATCCGTTTACAGCTTGTAGTTTATACTATCCGAAATAGAAAGCTGAAATATTTAATTCTACTGAATTTGGTTAGAGAATTGAAACCCATTACTTCATGATGTGATTATCATCTTTAATAATGTTAGAGAGTGAACAGAACAGCAAGAATAAATAGCATTGTTGATACTTCTTTACATTGGAGCTATTCGCACATAGAACTCAACTAGAAAACCATACACTTGATGGGATTGGCAAAATCTACCAAAAACATGGATCTTCAAAGGGATAATAAGTCAATTTAAATGCAAAAGTGTACTGAACTCCAGAGTCCCATTCCAAATGAAGAAAAGATCTTAAAGGAATTTCACAATTTGAATTCCGGGCAACATACATTGAATATTGCTGATCAAAAGAGGTAGAAAATATCAAAGAAGTATCTAGTATAATCAGAGATGTTATTACAACATTGTTCACTTGAAAAGGCAAGGACAAAACCAACGTTGCATCAAAATTTACTGCTCATCTATTGAAGAGTCTTGTTTAATATAATGAAACCAAAATTTCACTGAAATTGTTATAAAACTAATAAATATTACAAAAAAATTTCCTAATGTCTTGTGAATCATGAAATGAGATTTACATTTCAAATTTGTGGAAAGTTCCTTCAGGTCCCTTTATGAGCAGGGCATGGCAAAGAACAGTCATAGTATGCAACGTTCTCTTGACAGAGGTAGCACACAAGTAGTATGCTGTCTATTTATCTGCTATTCAGAACGTGGCATAAAAGCTACTGTGATGGGTCATGACAGATGATTATAAAGTGAAAAATGGAAGGCATCTATGTTTTGGAGGATGATATTTTAAAGGAAGCAGTCAGATTTTCTGCTTGCCCAGAGAAGCAGTGTACTCAATGTCTCCTGTCTCTTGTTCCCTTTTTCCAACTCAATTTATCTTGCCCCTCATTCTGAACAAAGCTTCCCATCTCTTATTTCAGCACTACTGGTCCAAATCTCACTGTGGATGAAGAAGTAATGCCACAATCAACATATTACTGGAGTAGACTTAACAGGAGTTCCAACACCTTGGAGTTCCAACACCTCAGACTTCCACGTCAATCGTCAGCTCCACTTTATTGAAAATCCAAAATATTTGCATATCACCTCCAATAATAAATAACATACTTTCATGAAACTTGCATTAACTTAAGTTGAAAAAAAATCAAAAGAAATCAAATGAATATCATCTGGAAATTGGATGATTGGCACTTTACATAGGAACATAGGAACAGGAGTAGGCTATTCAGCTCCTCAAACCTGTTCCATCACTCAAAAATAAAACACATTGGTGTGCAGGGCTATCTGTCACACATGTGAATACGTGTTCAACTGAGGTTGCTTAAGAATGGGTATTAACTGGACCAAAGCTATCCATCTTCAATGGCTACATTAATGACCGTCTGTCTATTATAAGATCAGAACTGCAGATGTTTGCTGATGATTTCACAATATTCAGCACCATTTGCTAATCCACAGTTACTGAAGTAGTCTATGACAACGAACTTACTCTTAACATTCACCGTAATGACTATTACTGAATCCTCCATTCTCAATATGCTGTGGGATTACCATTGACCAGAATTTAACTTAATCAGTCATATTGATACCGTTACTACAAGTGGTGAATAGCTCATCATCGGACTCGTCAAAGTCTGTCCACCATCTATACAGCACAAGGCAAAAGTGTGATGAACTACTCACCACTTGCCTGATGTGTGCAGCTCCAACAATACTCAAGAAGCTCAACAAATGTCCCGGACAGAGCAGCTTGTTTGGATGGGTCTCCATTTCACACCTTAAATATTCACTTCCTCCACCACCAATGCACCCTCGGCTGTACTGTGTACCATTGATAAGTTACATTGCAATAACTCAAAAAGCCCCATTCACAGCACTTTCCAGGCCAATGAACTCTATGAGCTAGGACAATGACAACAGATGCATGAAAACACCAGCACTGGTTTCCCTCCCATTTACACATTGTCCTGAGTTGGAAATGTATCACTATTCCTTCAATACCACAGGGTCAAAATCATGGATTTCATTTCCTAGCAGCAGTGAAGCACCTCTAGCAACATTAGAGGCTATTTGATGCCATAATTTGCCTATTCTTATTGAAGTGTTGAGGGGCTTGCCTGTCAGTTGGAGAGTGGTGAGACACCTAGGCTGGCTCACTTCAAAAAGGCCTGCTGAGCCATGTGCCTATCAGAGAGCAGCAAAGCCTACCCCCTCAAACCCAAAGCCAGCAGACAAAAACCTTTGTCTACAGAGAGCTGCATCAGTTCTTGTGCCCTGTGGAGTCATAGGTCACCATCAGAAGGACAGGCACCAGAGATCTTGGAATTACCCAGGCCACAGATGATTAGTGTGCGGATTGAGGTCAGGAGGAAAGGGGTACGGCTAGTTCAACAGCAGGGTGGCTGTTGCATCTTGGCAGGTCCCCTACCCCCATAAACAACACTCAACTTCCGGTAGTCAACATTTTAGCTGCTCTACGCCCTATATGGTGACAGGTCCACCTGCAGTTAGATTAATACCAGCAATAGCAGGTAAGACCCTTAAGGGATCATTAATTGGTCTAAATTGGTGACAGGGTGAGCAGGTCAACCCTGCATCTCCCATAAATTAATTTGGGAGGGGTGAGAAGTCTGAGTATGTATCCTGTATACATAAATGCCCCTCCCATCTCCAAACTCACCACTTGAAATAGGAGAGGAACAATGTTTTAGACATATGTATGGCTCAACAGCTTGAATTAGCTGCGTCAGTTAGAATGCACATTTGGAGAGGGTCACAAGTGGCTGGAAATTTTCTCGTAGGTATTTTGAGAGTTTGTGTCTTCCATAGCACTTTCACTAGCTTTAAGTTGTTGCTTTCTGTTTTCCAAACATCCTTGATATAAATATGACGGAGATAAAGATTTAACTCACTCAGATCAAGCAAATGTTTATCTGTTTTACATCCTATGTTTTTATAGGAATTGGAAACTAACACAAACATTATAATGAATTAAATGTTTATTTTGTTACATTGCATAGGTGATGTTTATTGTGAGTTATAACTGTTTTCTTTTGCCTGTCACCGCCCAAATATTCATGACCTAATTTATATTTTTGGGAGTAAATTGCATAATAAAATAAACAAGGCTTTCTTGAAATTGACAATGAAACTGCTTTAACGTCAACTCCTCACAATGGACTGGAGCCGTTTAGAAAAGTACAGAATTAATACTAGAGAATGTATTCTGATTATATCACACACCTACATGCGGTTACAAAAAGACAATGCATACCGGGGTAACAATTGTCTTACCGCAGAAATATGATACTTAATTTATACATTTTTGCAGATTCTATGGAAAACTTGCTGGGAGGAAAGATGAGCTGTGAAGATGATGCAGAGATGTTGCAGTGTGATTTGAGCAGGCCGACTGATGCATGGCAGATACAATATAATGTGGACAACGGTAATATTATCCACTTTGGCTGCAAAAATAAGAAGGCAGATTACTATTTAAGTGGATGTAAATTGAAATAAGCGTTGTTTAACAATAGCTGGGCCCTTCATGCATCAGTCACTGATAATAAGTGTGTGAGTGCAACAGACAGTGAAGAAGGCAAACTGTATATTGGCTTTCATAGTGAGAGGATACAAGGGCAGGCACAAGCATATCTTACTACAATTAAACAAGGCATTGGTGAGGCCACACCTGAATTATTGTGTGCAGTTTTGGTCTCCTTATCTGAGGAAGTATGTTCTTGCCATAGAGGGAGTGCAGTGAAAGGTTACCAAATTGTCTTCTGGGATGGCAGGGCTGATGTATGAGGAGAGAGTGAGTTAGTTCGGGTCATATTCACAGGAGTTCAAACGAATGAGGGGCCTATCTCGTAGAAACCCATGATATTCTAATAGGATTAGACTGGTTAGATGCAGGAAGGACATTCCCAATGGCTAGGGAGTCCAGAACAAGGAATCTTAGTTAAAGGATAACGGTTTAACTTTTTGGACTGAGTTGAAGAGAAATTTATTCACCCAGAGAGTGGTGAGCCTGTGGGATTCACTACCACACAAAGTGGACAATGTCAAATTGTTACATGTTTTCAAGAAGGAGGTAGACATAGCTTGTGTGGTTCAGGGGATCAAGGAAAATGGAGGTGAGGTGGGTGGGTGAGACTATGGTATTGAGCTAGATGATCAGCCATAAAAATATTAAATGGCAGAGCAGGCTCAAGGTGTTGAATGGCCTACTCCTGCTCCTAGTTTCTATGTATACACATCCTGTGGGCCAGGAGGAAGAGAGGTAGTTGTCAAACTCTTCAAAGGAACCCTCCAGCCACCCACCCGTTGTCAGCTGCTGCTCTCCACCTCCATCACAAGGTTATTGTTGAACTCTGCCATACCACTGGGCCTGGCTGACTCTTGCTCCCTAATGATATAAATAACAGCCTGTCTTTTCGCTCTCCCAGCCCCCATCCCCAAGTTCTCCCCATTCCTACGAATACCTCACATTGTCCAAGCAATCCCAGCTCTGATCACCAATCTTCCCTTACCATCTGCAAAAGCCTATCACTGATTATCCACACTTTTGGAAATGTGGCTGACTGGCAGAAGAGGAAAGTGGATGATACTCAGGTTCTGTTGATTGTTTTGGAAGATTTCTACATGCCCAAACTCTGTTGGGTTTTTAAGCCTGCTCCTAGAAATTTCACAGCTATTGTGTCTGGCAATGTATTATATATTGCTGGCAGAGGTTTAAACTATGACCAAAATTCAGAGCCGAAACTACTCTCACTTAATTCATTATCCTCTCAGCCTCTTCGTTACTCTTTGATTCTTTTGAATAACTGATGCTAAGAACTCATTCTTGTTAATACTTTGTTTGCTTTAATGAATCAAAGAAACGGACAGATTTCTTCACCCAATGAATGTCAAGCCTATGGAATTCCTAATCGCAGAAAGTAGTAGATGTCGAAACATTGAATTTATTGAAGAGATGGTTAGATATGATTTTTGGGGTAAATGGGATCAAAGGTTATGGGGAGAAAGCAGAATTAGGAAATTCAGTCGGATGTTCAGAAATGATCGAGATGAATGGTGGATTGGCCTGGAAGGGCCAAATTGTCTCCTCCTAGTCCTATTTTCTATGTTTCTATGACACTTCATTAGTTTTCAGAGTTCTTCAATTATATTACTCACTTGTGCTAAAGGGTGGGTTTCTCATACAAATTTCAAGATCCATCATATAAATCTCTCATTTTTGGATTTCCAATACTACTGAGAAAGCCTTGTATTACTGCAATGTTTGTTGTTGTTAAGTCATTGTAGAGTTCTACTGGATTTGTTTCATGGCTTTATAACAAATGTACCCTGCTTTTTAGTTATTCTGTTATCTTGTCATTTCCAGATAATGGTTCTTTTTTTTGTAAATCACATTTATGATCAAACATTTCAATGACTCAAATCTCGTACAAATCAGCATGGATAATTTGTTCCACATGGTAGTTAAGAGCGCTGGATTGATCAGGATTTGACATTTTTTGTGGTAAACATGTTCCCAGTATTGAATTTAGTAATTACAAATCCATCAGCAGCACATTTTAAAAAATATACTTCAAAACATTCTCAACTATTGACAATACGTCCCTAAATCTGAGTGAATTCTTTTAGGCTCCTGAGATATTAAGCAGGAGCCCTGGAGCTGAAACCCACTGAATACTGTACCTTCATTGAGTTGCACCTGCCAAATGTTTGTTAGAAGAGTGAAAGTATTGATTTTCAGCTACTGAAGTTCATTTTTTTTTTGCCATACATAACTATGATTGGAGTGACATGAGTACTATGTCTAAAGGAAGGGCCCCTTGGCTCATTGTCTGCTGATGCTTTTTCCTGAGCTATTTTCCTTGGTACCTTTTGTCAGCATTGGTTTGCTACTGCCATCGATTCTCAAGAGCAGGACAAGAAGTTTTCATGTCTTAACCCAGCTAAGGTTGTAATTGAATGTTCACTGATAGCTGCAAAATGATTGCCAAAAGATGAGCAATAATTCAAACATTATATGTGGACTGGAGGACTTTAGAGGCGGAAAATTCTGTAAGATTAAGTTTTTGATGGATTGAGAGGATCAAAGAGTGGTGGAAGTGTAGGTATGTGAAGTTTAAAAAGGTTTCACATTGAAGAAAAAGGGCCTCCCCCTCTCTCCCTATTTATTCCAGTTCCCTCTCCCCATCCCCCTCTCTGATGAAGGGTCTAGGCCCGAAACGTCAGCTTTTGTGCTCCTGAGATGCTACTTGGCCTGCTGTGTTCATCCAGCTCCACACTTTGTTATCTTGGATTCTCCAGCATCTGCAGTTCCCATTATCTCTCAAGTAATACTCTGGTGATTTGCACATGTATGTCATAGAAAGACAAAAATTCTTATTGAGTTAGCAGTAAATATTGATCTGTTTGAGAATACATTGCATACTTTTGGGCTTATTATCACAAGAAATATCTTAGAATCGTGAAGTGGATCATGAAGTGTGTATTTATTAAAATGGCATCAGGCTTGAGTGATGAAAGCCTAAAGTTACAAATGCCTGAGAAAGTGTCTACTGCACCATTCAATATGTTTATGGCTGGTCTTCCATCTCTATACCACTTCCCTTCTCTCTCCTTATATACATTGATTAGCTTACATGTAAAAAATATAGCACCACCAGTCTTGAAAAAAGGTCACTGACCATGCACCCACAACACATAGTGCTCGGGAAAGAAGGGTTTGGAGTACTTAATGAAAGATCACACTTTCTAGTAGCGTTTCAGTAATAAGTTACGATAACCCCAGATACATACACACCGCTTGATTTTTGTTCATGGGAATGGCTGTTGAAGGCAACTATTATGAGGGAATTATAGCCTTAAATAACAAAATTCTGAAGAGCAACAGGGGAAAAGTAGAGGAATGGCCTTAGTACAGATAGTTCTAATATAGAGTTTCCAATAACAAAATCAGAAGTGTTTTCAACATTGTGGCAAAATTGAGCTCAGCAGCACCTGGTTTTGAATGTAATGAGATGTCTTAAGAGTTAAAAATGGCATGTGCCAAGTGATGAATACTTCCAAAGAAATTGCACGGGATTCTGTATTGTAAATGAGTAAGTGCAGTCATGCCAGGTTGTAGAGGGTATCATTAATTGGCATGCAAATGATTTCATACCAGCACTGGCACTTTGAAGGTCCAATCTCCTGCTGATCTTACACAGCTGACTATGATTAAAAACAGTATTATGGAGTCCCCATTAATACTATTTAAGGGGATCATCAACAAGTTGCAGATTCTTCACTGAGCCATTTGCTCCTGCTGTTATAGCAACTCTAGAAATTTTGGGGAAACAAAGGACTTCTGTGGTATAGTGAGAGTATTTGTATCAATAGACCAGAAAGCCTGGGTTCAAGTCCCATCTGCTCTAAAGGTATGTCATAACCCGCCTGAAAGGCTGATTAAAAACATGTATGCATTATTTTCTATATTTGGTTAAATTTTAAAACAGTGTGCAGAAAGTGATGTGGTAAGTGCTGAAGTACTTCCATAGTGAACGTAATGAGGTCACCATCTGGTCCTCATAGAATGAGTTCACTGATTGGGACTGTTAATCTGGTCCAATCAATGAGCCCTGGCTGACAGATAAATAGGTTCAGTTTGAGACATACTGACCCTCTGGTGCTTGCCTCTGTATGAGGCAGTACTGTAGTCAAGGACTGTTCATGTGTAAATAAAGAGTGAATGGGAGATGGGATATCAGCATCTGTAGCGTTATTTCAACATTCCCTGTTTTAAAGGCTTCTGGGCACTACTTTAATCCAGTTTCTCTTTCAAAGTAACCACACCTAACCATTTAATTTAACTAACCCTTTAAACAGAAAACAGAGGTACATAACCAAACACCAATGATAATTTAAAAATTGATCTCTACAGTGACCTCCAGAAGTTCCACAAAGGTCCAGTTGCAAATGGTATATCTTGGTCTGGGCTGCAATTGTCTGTGCTAACTGATTGACAGACAGCAAAAGGATGACTGGCTGCGTGGTAGTAATGGGAGCATGAATGTTATCACTTGGGGGAAAAGACTGTATGTGTGAACACCATTGAACCACTGTCACTCACCTGGGATGTTGCCTTAGCAACCCCGCCATTCTGTTGAACATAGATACTCAAACAATTAAACTATTCTAGGAGCTATTTGGTCAGCCATTTACACAGCCATGATGACAGCAATATGAACAGACTGACAATAGGTGAATGCTACTTTAGTTGCAATGACAAAAGAGACATCAATCATCAGGCGGTGTTTGGCTCTGCAGGCATGCTTTTGGAATAACTACCCATTCCTGTTACATAGGATGGACTTCAACCTCTGCGCAAAGATTTTTGTCAAGTTGGAGCCAGGCTCTGTTCCTTGATACTTAACTCATTTATTGGGCAGGGTTTCCAGTCCACCAAGTGTATGAGCACATACACATTTCAATCATTTCACACAATCAGACTCCCTACAGTGTGGAAAAGCCGGACTCTCGATGTCTATACTTGATCCATGTAGGAGACATTCAGCCCATTCAGTTTGCTCCATCATTCGATCATGGCTGGTATGTTTCTCAACCCCATTCTCCTATTTTCTCCCATAAACCCTGATTCCCTTACCAATTAAGAGCTTGTCTATCTGCATATTAAATACAACCAATGACTTGGCCTCCATAGCCCTCAGAAGCAATGAGCTCCACAAGCTAATCATCATCTCTCTGAAGAAATCTCTTATCTCAGTTCCAAAGGGCCATTGCTTCATTCTGATAGATTGTCCTTAGGCCCTAGTCTCTCTATTAATGGAAGTACCTCTCCAGATCTGTTGTATCCAGCTCGCTCATATTCTATGAGTTTCCATAAGACCATAAGACCATAAGACATAGGAGTGGAAGTAAGGCCATTCGGCCCATCAAGTCCAGTCCACCATTTAAATCATGGCTGATGGGCATTTCAACTCCACTTCCCTGCAATACCTTCTCCAGATCTGTTGTATCCAGGCCTCTCGTATTCTATGAGTTTCAATGTGATCCCCCTCATCTTCTAAACTCCATTCAGTTCAGGCTCATAGCTATCAGTTGGTCCTTAAATGACAAACACTTCATCCCTGGGATCATTCTTGTAAATCTCCTTCAGACCTCCCCCAAGGCCAGCACATCTTCCATAGATATGGGAGCCAAAACTGCTCAATGTCCCAAATGCAGTCTCACCAGAGCCTCACGCAGACTTAGCAAAATATATCTTGCATTTTAATCCCTTTGAGGTGAATGCTAACATTGCATTTGCTTTCCTTACTACCACCTGAACCTGCATGCTAACCTTTAAAAAATCCAGTACAAGGACTCCAATGCCTTTATCCTTCAGATTTGCAAAACCTTTCTCCATTTAGAAAATAGTCTATAATTCTATTTTTCCTATCAAAGTGCATAACCTCACACTTTCCCACATTGTATTCCATTTTCCACTTCTTTGCCCACTATCCTAGACTATCCAAGTCCTTCTGCAGCCTTTCTGTTTCCTCAATACTAGCTGTCCTTCCACCTATCTTTGTTGTTACATTTGTTGGTATCACAATACCTTCAGTTCCTTCAAGCAGCTTGTTAATGTATAACATGAACAGATGCGGTCCCAATGCTGAGTCCTGCAGAACGCTACAAGTTAATAGCTGCCATGTGGCAAAATACCTTTTATCCTTACTGTCTGCCTTCTGCCAGTCAGCCACTCCTCTATCCATGTCAGTACCTTGCACCTAACACCATAGGCTCCTACCATATTTAGCAGCCTCCTGTGCAGCACCTTGTCAAAGGTCTTCTGGAAAACATAGATCACATCCACTGCCTCTCCTTTGTTTAATTTGCTTGTTACCTCCTCAAAGAATTCTAGCCAACTTTTTCAGGCATAATCTGGTCTTGATGAAGTTGTGCTGACTTGTACTTCCAAGTAATGTCAATCTCATTCTTTAATAATGGACTCTAAAATATTACCAATGACTGAGGTGAGGCGAACAGCCTGTAGTTTCCTGCCTTCTACCTACCTCCCTTCTTAAACATGAGTGTTACATAGCCATTTTCTAGTCCTCTGGCATCCTCCCTGATTCCAGAGATTCCTGAAAGATCACCACCATGGCCTCTATCAAACTCCTCAGCGATGTCCTTCAAAACTCTTCAGAAAGTCATCATCTGAGTCTCAAATAAGACAAATGTGTACCCTCAGCCCCTGCAATCTGGCATCTGCACTCTGTTTCTTTGGTCTGACAATGATACAGTTATGCCTGGTACCTCACTACATGCACATTCCACTTCTATACCATCCTTTAAATTGCATTCATTCAGTTTCAGCACCTGAGCTGATGGGTGCAATGATATATCTTCATCTTAACTGTCTGCTTGCCCTTTTCCATGACCTGAATAGGTTGTAAATTTTGGATATCTGCACCTTTTCCATGGGGACTAAAGCATGCAGAAGTATTGCTCCCATTCTGGTTATTTTTCACTTGAACCAGTTATAGGCCACCTCCTTATGCCAGAAATTGTGTATCAGTAAATATCATTCAATTTGGAGATGCAGCTTTCATGGTTGGGAGCTGCCCGTGTGAGCAAACGAAGAGATGTGAGACTGAAGCTTTCAATACGGGTAAATGTACAAGAGGTAAGATGGTATGAATGTTAAAGTTTAGCCCTAAAAAATGAATATTGCTGAGAGGTAAATTATGGGGCTCTGATGAGTAGGGGTATTTGAGGCTAGTTTTATAGTTCCTAAAATATGGAATTTGAGGATGCATTTAATGAACTCAGCACATGTGATCTAAGTAAACTTCCCTGATCTCGCAACTGTGTTTTTAGAGCTATCTTCTTGGTATTGATTTCCTTTATTATCTCCTATAGTTGCCTCCTTAGTAGCTACTTGAATAGCTGCCAGACTCCTCAGGGCATTTCTCCTTATTTCCATTTATTTAACCAAGAGCTTCAGTACTGCAGTCCAGAAACTTAAACACACTTTCTCACTTCTGGTCAGCCCTTTCAACTTGGTCCCCCAGATAAGACCTACTTCTACAATGATGCCCTATAAGTATACCAGCCATAATACATGTCCCTTGTAAACAGTGCTTGCTAAATTTAGTTACAGATAATATCAAGTCCCTTGCTGATGTCTACAGCCAAATGTAACACGGTGAGAGTTTTTGCTGCATGCAGTAATCATGATAATAAGTAAACAATATGGATTTGACATGTTGACATGATGATGAGTTAATCTTGAATTGTTATTGCTGTATCTATTTTCAGGGCCTGAGCATTTAACACTCCAAAATGTTATTATGGCCAGGTGAGAACAAGAACAGTTCCCTTCCTTTTAAACCCCTGTTGGTCAGTGGCAAAAAATATTTTTACATATTTTTGACATACAGCTATCTCAGTTCAATAAAATAAAAACAGAAATTGCTGGAGAAATTCTGCAGGTCTGACAACATCTATGGAGGGAAAGCAGACTTAGCATTTGGAACTTACACTCTGAAGAAGGGTGACTGGGCTCAAACCATTAACTCTGCTTCCTCTCCACAGATGCTGCCAGACCTGCTGAGTTTCTCCAGAGCGTTCTGTTTTTGTTTTGGATCTTTAGCATCCACAAATCTTTGTTTTAATTTGGTGCTCAATTAAAGATGTAATTTACCAGATCAAAATGTGGAAATCAATTACAAGTCAATTTCTTGAGTGAAAGAATGAAGAATTAAATTTCCAAGTCATTTCCAAAAAGTAAGAAAAGACATTAAGCACATGTAAGAACAGATAATATTTTTAAAATGAACAATGGTATGACCTGCTTGAAAAAGAGCAGTGATAGTTGAGAGAGATAATGGGAACTGCAGATGCTGGAGAATCTGAGATAACAAAGTGTGGGGCTGGATGAACACAGGAGGCCAAGCAGCATCTCAGGAGCACAAAAGCTGACGATTCGGGCCTAGTTGAGCCCCACTTTTTCAGGCATTGCAACTAAAGATAATAATTTAAGCAAATTATGCAAATTCCCAACTTACCTTCTTTGATTTCTGTTAACCTGATTCTACCAATGTGTACATTGCACACTATTTATCCTAAATAAATAAATACTATCTACATGCAAAACAAAATTGTGGATGATCATCACTAGATTTACTTGTTTAAACTCCAGCCTCCAAACACACATACTGATATAGACAAATAATAAGAAAACATTGGCATTCAGAGTGGAGGTAAAATGACCAGGAGACTATTGTTCGATAGTACTGGTGCATCCAATTTGATGAAATGTTCCTTTGCTTCACAAGACCTTCTTCTTTTAATGTCATTTTTCCAAGTTCTTTCAATTCTTCTCAGGAGACACATGGCAAATGGTACACTAATTATTAACTCTTTTTAGATTACTGGTTAAAGACAATAGCTTGCAGCAACTGTTAGAACATAACCAGTTTTACTTGTGTTTTAGTTACTTTAACTCAGAGATGAAGGCACAGCATCTGCTCTTTCAGCAGTTCAGAAATGCGGTCTGTCTAGTTTCCCTCTACTGTAAACATTTGAGTTGTGCAGCTACCAGGAAAAAAAAAATCACTGAGCTGTCATTTGGCTGATAATTTATGGCATCCAAAACTGGTCACAATTGCACAGCCAATCAACAATCTGGTGCATCACTCCCTAGCAATTTGCAGCACAGCAGTGTTAACAAAAGCCACAATGATTTCTAGTAATATTTTTAAATGTGCAGCAGTTTATTCCATGGTCCTTAGTCAAATTAGCATGCTGTTTTTCATTTTCACCCAGAATTAAGAATAAAGAAAAAAATAAAATGACGTGGTTTTTGCAACAGAGAATTTGATACTGAGAAAAATAATAAAGATTTTACAGTTTAAAAGTTCTTGCTATCCTTGAGGTGTTAGGTTTTTACCTGAGAACACAGTTGTTTAATTGTTGATTTGTACACTTAGCAGTGATGAGATTTCTAGGTGCCTTTGAGCTCTTGGAAAATGGCAATGTCCACAGATTTTTTTTTCACTGAACAATGCCTTTTGTTCTGCTATGTTTCTGTTGAAAGTAAGTGAAGCTCAGCAGTCTGCTCGGAGCCCAGCTAGCTTTGTATTTATTTTAAATTGGAACAATAGCTGCAGATTTAAAGGGTGTGGTCAAGCTCCCACAGAACCAGGATTCATGTTTATCTTTCAGTAGCTGTTGGGGTTTGGAAGCTGCTTTTCATCTTCCCTTGCTTTAGTAAAATGCTTGAGCTTTTTCCTCTCTCTATCTTTGAGGTTTCCCCTGATGTTCTTTCCTCCTGGACTGGAGAATTGCTCACGAGATAATCTAATTTACTGCAATGACCTTTTCCAAAGGTATGTTTATGGGATGTTATTATTTTAGAACATTTGCTGTTTAATGGTTAAATAATCAATTATTCAGTTACATTTTCCAATAGTTAAGTTATTCCAATTCTTCTTTCTTTCGTTTGTATTTCACTCTGGTGTGAATAAATCATATTTTCCTTCAAGAGTGGCATTAAACCAACTGGATTGTATTTAGAACACAACACCTTACACTTGCCTTTTTAAAAATAAGAAAAAGTTGAGGTATAGGTTTCTTTGTAACATATTTTGGGGGGGGGGGGGGGTTAGTCTGTTCCAAAACAATACATTTCAAACAACTGTAAATGAAAATAGGAGGTTCAATTTTTCTGACACTGACTCACTTAGCTGATTTTAATGTTTTCGTTGAAATGGTAATCTTAGTGCAGTTTCATTTATTCCAATTGGTATCGTGGATTTGCGTCCTCTGTTGTCAAAAGATCATGGCAGCTATTTTACTTCAGAAACTGTTTCATTTTCTAAAACAATTTTAGTCCATGAAAGGTGTAATAATGGGATGATTAAAGCTCACATTTAGTAGCATATTTTGTCAATATTGTAATGATGTTTGTATGAACTATTAAGTGAAATGCAACAACAGTGCCTTAGAGTAAAGAGGAAAAGGATCAATGCCAGTGACCATTTCTTTCCTCAAACGAAAGTAGCAACACAGATAAAAGAAAGAATACTCCAATATTCTGTTTGTAGCATCAAGGATGCAACATTTGGTCTGATGAGGCTTACCTCATTTATGAATGTCAGATCTGACCATCATTCTTCATTGTATAATATGTTTTACACTATAAATGAGTCTGTGTTCAGTTATTTTTCTTTTATTTAATGGAAAATCACGTACAGCTAAATTGAAAGTCTGAATGACAAATCTACAGCATTCATTATTTAATCATTTCTGTTTGGCCTACCTACACTCCTGTCATGCAAGCTATCTTGAAAAGAAATGACACAGGAAGTGTCATGGGTTTCCATTATTAACACTAATTTTATTATAATATATTATGCTTTCTACAGAAGACATTATGTGCCTCTAATTAGACCCTAAACATTTGTAATATTGTTTGATATTGTTTCTTGACAGATTAAAATCTGTAATTTAATTAACTTCAGCAGTTATTTGTTATGGTTATGTATGAATTCACTAACATGGTTGACCCTGCAATGTGACAGCCATATTGCATTCATAGAGTTATAGTCATATAGCATGGAAATAGATCCTTTAGCCTAACCAGTCCACAACAAACAAACAAACACAAACTCAACTAGTCCCAAATGCCTGCTCCTGGCCTATATCTCTCCAAACCTGTCCTATTCATGTATCTATCCAAAATGTCTCTTACATATTGTAATTGTACCCACACCCACCATTTCCTCAGAGTTCATTCCACATGCAAATCACCCTGCCTAAAAACAAAAATTGTTTCTCATGCTATTTTTTAAATATCTCTCCCCTCTCACTTTAAAAATAATTAGCCCCCAACTCTTGAAAACCCCTATTCTAGGGAAAGGCAACCACCATTAACTCCCGCTACTTTATAAACTTTTATCAGGTTACCTCTCAATCTCCTATGCTCCAGTGAACAAAGTCCCAGGCTATTCATTTTTGTTTTAAATTATATCTGAAAACCTACCATAACCAGCAAAAACCTAACAAATCTCTTCTGAGCCATCTCTAGCTTGATAATATCTTCCCTATAATTTGTCAATCAGAACTAGACACAGTATTCAAGAAGAGGCCTCACTAATGCCCTGTATAGCCTCAACATGACTTCCTAACTCCTATACTCAAAAGGACTAAGCAATTAAGTCAAGCATGCTAAACAGCTTCTTAACAACCCTATCTACACATGAAAAAACTTCAAAGAATTATGTATCTGCTCCCCCAGGTCCTTTCATACTACAACACTACCCAAGACCTTACCATTAATTGTGTAAGCCCCACTCTTGTTTGCACCAGAATTCAATAGCACACATTTATCCAGATTTAATTCCATCTGGCATTTTTCAGTTCATTGATCCATTTGATCACAATCCCTTTGCAATCTCACAAAACCTTCTTCACTGTTTACTATGCCACCAATTTTGGTGTCATTCCCAAACTTACTAACCAAGCCTTTTATATTCTCATCCAAATCATTTATAGTAATGACAGAAAACAAAAAGCACCTAAAACAATCCCTGTGGAATACCACTCCAGCCCAAAAAACAACCCTTTACCATTACTCTCTGTCTTTTAGTGTTAAAACAATTATGTATCCAATTGGCAAACTCTTGCCAAAATACCCTGTGGATCTTTATCAAAGGCTTTACTAAACTACCAGTCAACAACATCTACTGCTCTGCCATCATCAATCTTTCTGGCAACTTCCTCAAAAAAAAAATCAAGTTTGTGGGACACTATTTTCCATACACAAAACTATGCTGACTACCCATAGTCATTTTTTGCATCTCTAACTGTCCATAAATCATATCTCTTCTGATCACCTCCAAGTTATCCACAACCGAAGTCAGAATCGTAGGTCTATAGTTCCCCAATTTCTTCTTCCAACCTTTCTTATACATAAGGGACAGCACAAGCAAACTTCCAGTCATTCGGGATAGAACAGAGTGCATATTGTCTATACCAGAATAGTCCATTTGCTATAACAATTTGCAAAGCACTTAAGTAAATCATCTGCAGGTGGTATAGATGTTTAATTGGCTCCTAACTCTATAATTGACAAGGGCTTTTATAGCCAACCAGAATGTATTTCTGCCCCTCGTTAATTGAGATGAGGATATTATAATGATATGTTAATGGGATTTAAATGAGTTCAAAATGAGATCAACAGCTGCAGGCAAGGCATGCTGACTGATTTGAATTGTTAGGTGACTGTAGAAAACTTGTGCTGTTAGCTTTGCTGATGGAAGGCAACTTCTCATGCTGAAATTTACAATAGGAGTGTGAAGAATAGAAAAATATGCAAGAATGAATGTTGACAGTGAAACACAATCATACACTCATTCTTGTGGCATAGGCTATATTAAAGAAAAATTAAAACAAATAAGGAAATTCATGCTTTGTTAGCTATTTCTAAGCCATGAACTTTAAACCATGACAACAAAACTCTCAACATTACAATTCTTGGTAATATTGAACTGCCCTAAATAAGAAAGGGGGGAAATTAATAATATGCAAGGAAAGTGATTAGGAATGGATCTTTCATTTGAAGGCAAACTGTTTGAATATTTTGATAATCATGACAGCAGATAAGGTTGTTGACTTGCTCACCGAGCTGGCTTGTTCTCATACAGATGTTTTGTCACCATGCTAGGTACATTGTCAGTGGAGCCTCTGATGAAGCAGTGTTATTCAACTCCACTTGGGAATTTACCCCCGCAACTTCATCCCCAAATGCTTACTAAACAGACAACAACAGGAGGAAACAATACGCCCTAATACACTGGTCTACATCTAGAACATATTGGAACTGACAACAAGACTCCTAAGACCACCAGAATGATGGTACCCCACAAGCCCACAGCCACTCTCTGGCAAACACTTACAAGGATTAAAGACCCCATTCCCACAACATGCAGTGGGAATGTGGCTTACAAAATACCATGCAATGACTGCCACAAACATTACATCAGATAGGCAGGAAGGAAACTAGCCATCAGAATACACAAACATCAGCCAGCAACAAAATGGCATGATGAACTCTCCTTAATATCAGTACACACAGACAATGAAGGCCATCAGTATAACTGGGACAAGGCAATCATAGTAGCCCAAGCCAAACATAGACATGCATGGGAATCCCTAGAGGCATGGTTCTCTACATGTAATGCAATGAAAGAACACATAGAATTGGGACCAATGTACAAACCCATATAAATCAAAACAGAAAATGACAGTATTCACCATAATGGACCAGACATTATAAATTCCAAACAGAGTTGAATAGCATTGCTTCATCGGCGGCTCCACTGATGTCATTTAGCATGGTGACGAAACTTCTGAATGAGAACAAGCCAACTCAGCGAGCAAGTCAACAAGCTCACCCACAACCCGAGCTACAGATCTTTGCCAAAATTTTAAATAACAGATAGCATATTGTGCTAAATGAACCAATTGGATTCCTTGTAAAGTCAATAGCCAATTTCACCTAGACAAGAGCTGACAAGTAGGACCAAAAATGAACTAAGTAACTACAAAAGGAACAGAAAAGCGGTGTACAGCTCTTGGATCAAGAAGGTTGAGTAAAAAGTTAGGAGATAAAAATATGTATCTGATAAATTGTCTTTGAATAGCTTCGGGCCAAAACTTAGAAAGATAAATATTAAAATCATGTCAGTCAAGACATAGTGAAAAGTAATGGTGGAAGACAAGATCAGAAGATAAAAGATCAGACTATGTGCATGAAATGAAGGAGAGTAACACTGCAGCAGTATGCTTTAACTTCAAAAGGGAGATCAAGGTTACTTGCATTTAATAAAACTAAAGTATTACTTTGTATACTGTGTACACTTTAGGCATAGCAGATTCATGCCCATCTCAGTCAGAGGGAGAGTGAAGAATTATACCTTACATGTAGGAAACAATTACATCATTTATTTCTATTTGTAGTTTGTGTCAAACAACTTTTATACAGATAATAGCAAACAATTCTAAAAACACTTACTAGTTCTAAAGGGTTACATAAAAATATAATTCCTTCTATGATTCACCATTCTCCTGTGGCTAGTTGAAAAGTCCTACACAGTGCTGGTTGGTTTAAGAATATAGAAGATACCAGGAATGAAACTGAGTTATTTTGCTCATTGTGGCACTTCATTAAAAGCGACAGTGGATAATTCTACCAGGCGCTTTCTTCCTCAAGTATTCCTTTATTCTGGGTAAAGGTCTAATTGTGTCTTTTTTTCCTTAATGAAAAGTGTTTTTATGCTGGAAGTACCAACTTTACAACTGTGTGGGAAAATGTTGGGTTATGCCAGCTCCTCACTGCTCTGTATTCAGGCAAAATGGAAATCTGACCAGCAAATTTGAAGATATGCATAAAGTTCCACTTAGCATTGTTCAGCCATTGGCAAAGTTTTTAACAACAGAAAAGATATGACTCATCAATCTCTTAAATAACATTAAACTAGCTTATGGACCACCTGAGATATTTTAAAATGTTACATGTATTGAACACAAGTGTACTTCTTGAGGTGATCACCACTTGGCAAAATTATAGATGTTCTTTATGTCAGTAGGTTGTATGCCAATCACATTGGTGCAATACCTTTGATGTTTCTACCTTCACTGCACCAAAAGGTAAGTTGTAAACTCACAATGTGTGTTTAGTAATTATTTCACATACAGCAACTGACTCGACAAGAGAATTATTTTAACCTGGCCTCATGAACAACTGCAAATAATCCAGCACCTAAATGATGTAAATAGGATTTATCTCTTTAACAAACTGAAATTAAATGTTTTGGCACTGTCAGTATTAAAGTTAACAACATGGTCATTCTCAGTTATATTATTTTAGATTGTTGGTTTGTTTCTACATTTACTAAACAATATTGTAAAAAAAATGCTTGATCTAAAGGTAATTGGGTAAAGTTGCTTACTGTTGTGATATTCCAGATCCAAATCAAAAAACATGTGAGACCTACAATTTATCAGCAAAGCATCCTGACATTTGACACTTTTTTCTACATGCTCTGGCACAAGGTTACATTTTGACTACTATCAGTTTTATTCTCTGTTAAGTATCAATTATCATGCAAATTGTAAAAGTGCTTTTTCATAGTCACAGACCCTTCAGTTCAAATCATGCACAGGCTGCCTTTATCTGTACAGTGTGCAGTCAGCAATGTTTATTACATCATTAGATAAACTCTTGCTTTGCAAGGTATATAATTGAATATTTAGCTCCACAGAAATAAAAAAAACACTGCTTACTTATTGATGTTGACTAATATTTGATTGTGTTTAGTGGCTGTTGTAATGAGTAAGGAAGTTTTCATAGAATCCTGACAGCGTGGAAACAGGTCCTTTTGCCCGACAAGTTGACACCAGCCGTCAGACCCATCCCCTATAACCCACCTAGCCTACACATCCCTGAACACAATGGGCAATTTAGCATGGCCAATCCAATTAGCCTGCACAACTTTGGACTGTGGGAGGAGACGCATGCAGAATGTGCAAACACCACACTGACAGTCACCTGAGGGTGGAACTGAACCCAGGTACCTGGTGCAATGCAGCAGCAGTGTTAACCACTGTGCCACCCTAATGACTCTCGGCAGAATCGTCATTTAAAGACTTTAAAATTTGCTGGAGAAGAACTGCAAAGGAAAGTGGGTTGTTTCAAACTGTAAATTTAGTGTAGCATATGTGTATATTTGCTAGTCTTTGACTGAGATAGCGATTTACCTTCTGTAACATAAACTGAAATAGAGAAGACAATTGTGCAGTTGTAGAACTTAAGCAACCTCAAACTAGTGGAGTATGGATTTTAATTAAATTTCCAGTACCTTGCTTTCTGAAACTAATATATCTTTCAGGGCAATGAATGTCCATTTTACCACTAATGAACCAAATGAATTGTTACAGTTTCAATGATTCTAAAAACAACAGTTGATTGAAGCTGATTTTACAATTACAGTCTCCTTACAATTATAAAAGCTTGCATTTAAAAGAACAAACAGTGAAGAACTTGCCTACAATTGAGCACCTCCATTTACCCAATCACTCTCCCGCGCACTCTGGGTGCCATCTCCATCTATTCAACTCATTCCTTTCAGAGGTCACCCCACTCCCCACCAGTATAAACACCATTTCGTAGCTGGTTTCATTTCCGATGAAGAGCTATTGGATTCAAAATATTGACTCAGTTTCTTTCTCTCAACAGATGTTACCAGATCTGAGTTTCTCCAGCACGTATTGTGTTGATCTTGAGAATCTGCAGTTCTTTGTTTTATTTTATGATAAATGAACAAATGGATGTGAAGGGTCATTAAGATCATTTTCAGGTTAAGCAATCATTTGCAACTTTCCCAGAGACTTGAATAGTAAAGCAAGCCAATCTTGTTGATTTCATGAACAAAAGCAAATTTGCTGGAAAAGCTCATTAGGTCTGACTGCATGTGTGAAGGCAAAAACAGAATTAACATTTTGGATCCAGTAACCTTTCCTCAGAATTGATGGTTACTGGAAAAACATCAGTTTATATGCAGAAAATGGGAGGGGCTGGGGGTGGTGATTGTAAATGATAGGATAGAGCCCAAAGAGAGAGAAGAACAGTTGGACAGATAAAGGAGTTGTTAATGATCAGGCTGGGAGGGTGAACAGTTGTTAATGGGGACTGTTAGTGACTAACAATGGGTGTTGCGGAATGACAGGTTATGTGATAACAAGATTTGGTGTATGGGGTAGATGGCTGGAACATGGGAGAGTTTAGTCCCTAAAATTATTGAAATCAATATTGAGTCCGGTGGGCTGCAGGGTGCCCAAGTGGAAAATGGGCTTCACTGGAACATTACAGCAAGCCTGAGACAGAGATGTTGGCCAGAGAGCAAGGTGGTGCAGTAAAGTGGCAGGCAACAGGTAGTTCAGGGTCTTTTTTGAGACTAGAACGTAGATGTTCTGCGAAGCGGTCACACAGTTTGCACAACGTTTCCCCAATGTAGAGGAGACCACGTTGTGAGCAGCAAATGCAGTAGACTAGATTTTGGGAAGTGCAGGCGAAGTGTTGCTTCACCTGGAAGGTATGTTTGGGCCCTTGGGTACTGGGGAGGGAGGAGGTAAATGGGCACGTGCTGTATTGTTGCCCATTACAGGGGATGTACCGCAGGGCTGTGGGAGGTGGCGGGGTGGGGGTGTAGGGTGTGGTATTGGGGATGAAGCAAGAGTTGGACCTGAGTGTCCTGGTTGGAATGGTTCCTGCAGAAAGTAGGCAAGAGAAGTGAAGGGAATATGTGCCTGGTGGTGGCATCTGGCTGGAATGGTGTCTGATTTTCCAGTACCAGCAGCCATTTATTAGATGAGTTCTGTGCTGTATTAGGCTCTGTGGTTTGCCAATACTTTTACTTAAACTGGAAATAGTTGTACGTCATCGTGGAATAGCATGAGCTGTGTGTGCGGTGGTAGGAGGTAGTGCAGGTGAACCTGATGAGATTGAGTGCTATAATATTATGGGGCCAAGCAACACTGTTCTGATAAGATCAGCATAGAGCTGGAAGGCAACAACACCTTTGCTGATTAAAGGAGGATTAAGGAAAAAAATTAGTAATTGCCGAGACTGAGAATGGGTTTTTGACAAGTAAGGGTGAAGACTGCAGTTCTGATCAAGGAAAACAAGTTACTAATAAATGTCAGCTGGGATGGAGTCAGATGAGTTGAGTAGTCATAAATTGAATGGGAAGAGAAATTAAGACAGCATCATCTGGATCTCATAACTCACATAAACAATTGAGACAAAAATGGAGAAAACGACAGTGTGATATTAAAACAAGTCAAATGTTATTGAAAATCAGTTTAGAAGAGAGGTGAAGGGAGAAAAAGGCACAATCATGAAAGATTAACAGGATGGATGGTTTGAATTTCAGAGACAAAAAAATGCAGGAGATGCCTCACTTGATATTGACCTTACTCATCAATGTAGCTAAATTACAAGAAATATTATAGTAGGAAAAAAGGCCCAGCTTTTGCTGTCCATAGCAATGCAATGGTACTGACCATTGATTTTGAAGAAAGCCAATCACACAGATATAGACATTTCTGTGGCATTGCTGTATGGGCTACCAGGTTTCTCTTATTATTAATTTAATTCTGATGTCAGCTATGTGGTATCTCGAGTACCTAGCAACAGATGTCATCAAGGAGGCACAGGAGAATCTTGCAGGTGCTATTAAATCCCTGAACAGACATCAAATTCATGTGGCACTGGCCGCTACGTTTTCCTACATTAGGGTCTTCACAGGCCAACGTCATTAGGGACAGTGTTCCAAATTCCAGTGCAGGTAACTCTGTCTGCATTTTGTCACTCCCCTGCAGTCATGCCTTTTCCAATGAGCTTCACGAAATCCAAGCAATTAACTCAGTTTCTCTCTCCAGATGCCCTTGAGTACTTCGGGTGATTTTTGTACTGGAGATCTTGAGCATTTGCAGTATTTGCTTTTGTAATCTGTTTTTGTGATGTTGAATAAGAGATAAGTATTTGTCATGGCTTAAAAGATAATTACCCTGCTTCTCTTTGACATGGAATCTCTTCTGTCCACTTAAGTGGACAATGTCTCATCAAACAAAAATCACCAGCTCCCTTTGCTTGGAGTAAGGCTAGAAACTTTTAAAGTGAAATTTAATAGAAGCACTCAAAATCACAAAGAGTATTCATAGAGTAAGGATTGGACAAAAGGGTTGGTAACAAGACATCAAAGGTTTACTGTGATGAGGGATGAAGGGAGATCTTATAGAAACATATAAGATTGTGAAGGGAATAGATTAGGTGGAGGCAGGGACGTTGTTTCCGCTGGTAGTTGAAACTAGGACTAGAGGATATTGCCTCAAAATAAAGGGAAGCAGATGTAGGGCTGAGGTCAGGAGGAGCTTCTTCACCCAAAGGGTTGTGAATCTGTGGAATTCCCTGCCCAGTGAAATGGTTGAAGCTATCTTGCTGAATGTTTTTAAGGCAAGGCTAGACAAATTTTTGAACAGTAAAGGAATTAAGGGTTATGGTGAGTGGACGAGAAAGTGGAGCTGAGTCTCAAAAAGATCAGCCATGATCTTATTAAATAGCAAGGCAGGTTCAAGGGGCTGGATGGCCTATTCTTGCCCCTAGTTCTTATGTTCTTATGTTTAAGATTATTGGGTAAAAAACTAGAGGTGAAATGCTACTTTTTTCCAATGCCAGGAGTAATAATGATCTAGAATGTATTCCTATCAGGAATATTCAATACTGACTATAGCCTTCAAAAATAAATTAATTGAATACAGGGAAGGCGAAAATCTGCATGCTAACAAGAAAAGGGTAGGGTAATTAGACTGATTGGATAGCTCTTTAAAAGTGCTTACACAGGAATGATGGGTTGAATGGCCTTCCTATGTGCTTGATAACTTCATGAGCTGAACCAATCTCATGGAGTAAACAGCCAATTTATTTTGGATATTATAACAATATAATTCAAATATTTCCTTTGTTTTGGCGATTGGAATTAATTTTTCCATTCCATTCAAATTGAAAAATTATTTTGAGCGATGATGCAAACATTATTGAAAACATGCCTAAGGCTGTTAAAATTCATATCTCAATGTGCTGGCAAATCAATTGATGCAAATATATTTTAAAAAACGGCCATTTGAAACTTTTGCCAAGTAGGGGTTGTGCCATTGTTAATTGCAGTTAATAATACTTCCATATATTGCCACAGACAGTATTTGGAGCTGCAATATGTCACAGAGCAAGATTCTGTCAACATTATCAGCACATATTTTCCTTTCAAACCTGACTTCAAGTTTCAAAGATTTTGAAAGTTGACTGGCAAGTCAAGATAACACTCATTAAATTAAAATGATACATTTTTATGAAAACATACTTTCATATTTACAGATGCACCTGTAAACTGGAAAGTAACATATAAACCCCACTATTTAGGGAGAGAGAAGAACTACAGACTTGATAGTTTGATGTCAATAACAGGGGAATTTTTTTAAAAATTTACTTTCAGGGTGTGGGTATTGCTGGCGGGGCAAGCATTTATTGCCCGCCCTAAGATGCCCTTGAGAAGATTGTGGTGAGCTTCTTTCTTGAATTGCTACAATCCACACGTTGTAGGTAGGCCCATAATGCTATCTGGGAGGAAAATCACGAGAGGAAAGGTGATCTATTTCTAGGTCAGGATGGTGAGTGGTGCGGAGGAGAATTTGGTGAAGTTCTCAAGTACTTGTTGCCCTTGTCCTTTTCGATGGAAGTGACCAAAAGTTTGGATGTACTGTCTGAGGAATTTTGAAGACTTGCTGCAGTATATTTTGCAGATAGTACACATTGTTGTTATTGAGTGTCAGTGGTGGAAGAAATGGATTTTTATGGATGTGGTACCAATCAAGTGAACTGCTTTGATCTGGATGGTATCAGTTTACTTCAGGGTTATTGGAGTTGCACTAATCCATGAAAAAGGGGAGTGTTCCATTACACTCCTGTCTTGTATCTTATAGGTGGTAGGCAGGCTTTAGGGACTCAGGAAGTGAGTTTCTTGTTGCAGAATTCCTAGCATCTGACCTGTTCTTGCAGCAATTCAGGTTAAACCATCCAGTCATCTCTCTATAATGAAAGAGCAGCTCTATGGTCCAATAGGACTGTGGGGACTCCACCTTTTTTTATTTATATGATTAGTCCTGTCCAGTTTGTGGCCAGTGGTAACTCAGGTTGATATATAAAAAAACTTTCTCCACTTTACTCATCTGGTCAGAAGTCACATAACACCAGGTTATAATCCAATAGATTTATTTGAAATCACAAGCTTTCATAGCTGTGTTCCCTCATCAGTTGGAGTGAAGAGAAGCACATAGGTAGAGAGATAAAATGATTGTACAAATGTGAATGGAATGTTGACCTATATGTTCCTACATGGAATTTCATCAAAAGACTTCAAAGCTAAATAAGCCGTGCCTGCTGATTTCCCTTCATCTATTTATAAGTAACATCACTAAACAATTCCACATTTGTCCAACACAATTTCACTTTCATGAATCCACATTGGCCCTGCCTAATCTTAATATTCTTTCCTAAGTTAGTTAACACATCCTTCATAATGGATTTTAACCAATTCACTCCAGGTGATATTAAGAAATGGTTGGAAGTAATGGATGCAGCAAAAACTATGGATACTTACAACATTGCTGCAACCACAGCCCAGCCAAACCGTTACAGTATAGCTCTAACATTGTTTGTTTGATACTAATGTGGAAAATTTCATAAGACTATCCTGTAGACAAAAATCAGGACAGATATAACCTCACCAGTTACCGTGCCATCAGAATCCTCTCAATCATCCATTAAGTGATGTTGAGGTGCTAGTGTTGGACTGGGTGGACAAAATCAGAAGTCACATGACACCAGGCATAGTCCAATAGGTTTATTTGAAATGACAAGCTTTCAAAATGCTGCTCCTTCATCAGGCGGAGGGAAGAGAAGCATACTCATACGTAATTTATAGACAGAGAGATCAAGAGGTTATACATATGGTGTGAGTGGAATGTTGACAGGCTGAATAATTGCTGGAGGAACTCATCACATCAGCAGCTTCTGTCAAAAGAGAAACAGAGCTAGCATTTCGAATCCAGTGACCACCTTCACCTAGCGTCAGCTGGGAGGTTTAAGTAGTGATACATGGCTGAGGCATATAAAGAGTCGAAGCAACCTAGAAGCTTAATTAGCCTTACAATGGAAGCACTTATTCCAACCAGAGACTGGTTCAGCCTTCTAATAAGGTACTGAAATTGTCTGGTGTAGACGACCAGAAGGCTGGAAGAATACAACAAGCCAGCTAGCATCTGGAAAAAGGAGAAGTAAATGTTTTGTGTATTACCAGGACTGGATGTCGGGGTAGGGGAAGCTGCAGATACAGGAGAGCAGGAAGAGGAGTAGCAGAATTGGCGGTGATAGGTGGACACTGGTAGTGGGTACAACATAGTTGGTTGATGGGAGGGATGAATCCGGTCGGTGGAATGGAAGAGAGGAGACAAGGCTGGGAAGGGAGCCGGGGGATGGGTGGAATGTTTACTTGAAATTGGAGAACTCAATGTTGGGTCCTCTGGGCTGTAGGATGCCCAGGTGGAAGATAAGGTGTTTTCCTTCAAATTTGCATTCTGAATCTCTGCGACACTGGATGAGATCATGGACGAACGTGACAAAGGAGGAGTGGGGAGGGAGGCTGAAAGGGATGATGACTGGGAGGTTAGGTTGGCCATTACTGTCAGGCAAAGATGCTCAGCAAAACAATCATCCAGTCTATATTTGGTCATGCCGATTTGGAGAAGACTACATCGGGAGCACTGGATGCAATACACTAGATTATAGAAGATGCAGGTGAAGCTCTGTCTCACCTGGACGGACTGTTTAGGGCCCTGGATGGAGGTGAGGGAGGTGATGTGTGGGCAGCTGTTGCATCTTTTATGGTTACAAGGGAAAGTACCGGGTGGGTTGGGGTGGTTGGTGGTGAGTATGTTGGGAACTAAGGAGTGGCAAAGGGAATGGCTTTTGTAGAAGGTAGACAGGGGTGGGGAGTGAAAGATGTTCTGGGTAATGGAGGCTAATTGGAGTTGGTGGAAGTGTTTGAGACTGATACGTTGGATGCGGAGGCTGGTGGGATGGGAAGTGAGGACAAGGTGGACCCTATCTTTATTATGTTTGGTGAGGGAGGGTTTGGAGCTGTGGAGCCGGGAGTGGAGGAGGTGCAGTGGAGGGCTGTCTGGATGACGGGGGTTGGGGGGATCATGTTATTTGAAAAGGAGGACATCCGGGATGCTTGGGAGTGAGATATCTCCTCGTCAGAGCAGATGCAATGGAGATGGCGGAACGGAGAAAACGAGATGGAGATTTTGCAGGATACAGGGTGAGAGGAGGTGTAGTGGAGGTAGCTTTGGGAGTGTGTAAGTTTATAGAAAATGTCAGTCCATAAACTGTCACCAGAAATGGAAACAGAGAAGTCAAGAAAGGGGAGGGAGTTGCCTGAGATAGACTAAGTGAGTTTGAGGGCGGGGCAATGATACTGACTTGAGTAGTTACCTTGGTCTCAGCTGGCAGGTTGTGGTGGCTCGGCCTCCTTGATCAGTCCACCAGGAAGAGGAGACCTCTTTGTTGTAAAGTGGATGAACTGCTCCAGTTCAGCCTGGGTGCAGAATGCAGCACTGATGCCATCAGCGATGTAACAGTGGAAGAGTTGGGGAGCAATGCCAGTGTAGATACTGAAGAGTGACTGTTCAGCATTACTGACAAAGAGGCAATCATAGCTGGGACCCACGCAAGTGCCCATGGCCACCCCCTGGATTTAGAGAAAGTGGGAAGAATTGAAGGGAAAGTTGTCGAGGGTGAGGACCAGTTCAGCAAAGCAGAGGAGGGTATTGGTGGGAGGTGGGAGAGAGGAGTGGTGACTCGATGGGTCTGTTGGAGAGGATAAAACTGAGGGCCTTATGGTGTTTGGATCTGTGTAGGGATTGCACACCCATAGTAGAGATGAAGCATTGAGGGCCAGGGAACTGGAAGTTTCCGAAGAAGTGGAAGGTGTGGTTTTTGTTCCGGAAGTAGGTGTGGAATGCATGGACCGTTGGGAGAGAATGGATTTGAGGTGGGAGGTTATGAGTTTGACGGGACAGGAGCATGTGGAGATATTGGGTTGGCCGGAGTAGTTGGATTTGTGGGCCTTGGGGAGCAGGTAGAACCGGGTAGTGCAGGGCTGGTGGGCTATAAGGCTGGAGGTGGTGGAGGGGAGGATACCAGAAGCGATGAGGCCATGGGCAGTGTAATGACACTGACCCGAATGATTACCTTGGTTTCGGCTGGCAGGTTGTGGTGGCTTGGCCTCCTTGGTTAGTCCACCAGGAAGAGGAGACCTCTTTGTTACTGTGCCCTGACTACCAGGACCTCAAAGGGCCTGTCAGAGGAATGTGTGCCACCTTTCTCCCACCCCAAACCTTCAACACCTTGTCAAGGACATGTGCACAGAGCGTGGCAAATGCCAGTTCATGTCTGCGTACCGCTTGGCTTTTTAAAAACAGTGTGGGTGCAAAGAATGCCAGTCTTTCGATGGGTATCTGCTGAGTGGCAAATTCTTCCTGGCGATAAGGAAATCAACCATGAAGGATGCTCATTTGAGTGGGGTGGGTAACTAACAAGGCAAGTTGGTAAGATATGGTGAGAAAACTCACTAGGCCTCATGACAAGAAACTCTCTGAAAATCTTGATGCAATTAGCCAATAATATGCAAGATAAAGCCCTATAATTCCAGTCCATGTAGGTTTCTGCAAATATATATATTAAAAGATCCTTGTTGTTAAGTCATTGAAAATGAAATGTTTCATAGCTGTGAGCTGGAATATTAATTTACTTGAATGTAGCATGTTTATGAGGTACTCAGCACCCTTTCTAATGGAATTAATTCTGCACTGAATTTCCTTTCATCAAGTGCCTGGTATTAATTCTCACAAGGGATCAGGGGACAAAAAAACACATTTTAACAATTAGCTTAAAAATAACACAAGACCAGAAGTAAATGGAAATGGCACATGGAAACCATTTCCAATTCAATGTCTACAGTGAGGACATGTTAGATTATTCACAGGTCAAATCTGCCAATTTTTTTTTCTGATGGAACTGTACGACTTATGAGGTTGGACACTAAACTGTCACAATTTGCACAAAATCTTAATGTGTTCAGAAAATTTCACTTTCATTCCTCCAGAAGTAAACCAAACAATAGTAAAGCCAATTGTTGGCCAAGCAAACAAGATAATTCAGTCAATTATGCAAAGAAGCCCAACAGAAGTAATTCTTAAAAAGGAAAATTTAGTTTAAAAATTACTACCTCAGGATTCCCCCAACTTACTTGATAACAGATGATGTACTTTGATGTATTATGGTATTTCCTTATCAATTTTAAGTCGGTAGTTTATGTTTAGAACAAAGATCACTCATGTTATTTCTAAACAGCCTGTTAGCACTGTAATCAAAAATAGTACAAGTAATGAAATGTTAATGATTTAGGATTGCAGTAATTAAAATTTTAATCAATTCCATTTGTAAAGGAGTAATGATTTCATTGAGTATGCAGGAAAAAATGTAGAGTTTATTTTCTTAAACTGTGTACCATGGGAAGGCCGTATCAGAGATAATGGGAACTGCAGATGCTGGAGAATCCGAGGTAACAAAGTGTGGAGCTGGATGAACCCAGCAGGCCAAGCAGCATCTTAGAAGCACAAAAGCTGACGTTTTGGGCCTCAGCCCTTCTTCATGTAAGGGTCTAGGCGCGAAACATCAGCTTTTGTGCTTCTAAGATGCTGCTTGGCCTGCTGTGTTCATCCAGCTCCACACTTTGTTACCATGGGAAGACCTATCCACTGGTTTATAAAAAAATGGATCCATAATCCTTCAGGCCTTCTGAGAAGCAGTGAAAGGAGTACAAACATTTGCATCATTCTCAGCAAATTTGTCCTACCTGAATTTTCTCGAATGATTTATTTTTGATATTGCAATTTTTTCTCCTTTCAGAGTAAAGAATAGCTGACTGATTAAATGCTGGTGAGAATCACTCCTGCAGAACTGCAGCAACACATGTACTTCATCTGTTTGAAAACAGCTTGCCATGATTTCGGATGAGTTTTGTCCCTCGGTATAGATGTCCCATTCCATCATACTTTTGCAACTGGACTTCAGCAGGGGTGGCATGGTGGATCAGTGGTTAGCACTGCTGCCTTGTTGTACCAGGGACCTGCGTTCAATTCCAGCCTTGGATGACTGTCTATGTGGAGTTTGCACGTTCTCCCTGTGACTGCATGAGTTTCCTTCAGGTGCTCTGGCTCCCTCCCACAATCCAAAGATGAGTACATTTGGGTGGATTGGCCATGCTAAATTGCCCAGTGTCTAGGGATGTGTAGATTAGGACTTGTTCAGTCAAAGGGCCTGTTACCACACTGTAAGGCTTCCATGATTCTACTTCAGGGTCAACATGCCCAGGTGTTACACTTGGTACAGAGGCAGAACAAGTTAAAATCACTTGGTGCTTCTGACCAATGGCTTTACTTCACAATTTAAGACTAGTAATCTGTCAAACACTTTATCAAACAATTAAACTCTGACCATCTCAGACTACTTAATATTACTTCATTCTTAAAAAAAGGTCGCAGGTCTTCTTTAGCACACTAACCTAAAATAATTACTGTATCACACGTCCTTGCACTATAATGTTCAAACAATCCTTAAAGTTTAGAAAAATGTTTAATATTATGCCTTGCAATCAGTAACACTAACAATAACTATTCAGTTCTCCACCTCAGGAAAACTGCACCATGATGCCCAGTGCACTGCCCGACATCTGGAGCGAGCGCAGCTACCTCTAATTAACCAAGAACAGAATGCCAGAGTTTCAATATACAAGCTATGAACAATCTTTATGCATAACTGGAGAAAAAAATACAAGACATTTGCTATTGTTTTTATCTGATTTTTTGGGAAACAACAAGGAATCTATTTTGCCAGAAACTAAAATACATTCAGGCTGATATCAAGATATGCATAAATATAGAAATTCAGCCTTGCATCCTGTTGGTTTACACACAAAAAATGATTTGGAAGAATATGTTGTGTATTTCATACTGCTAGAAACTTGATCTATCAACTACTGTGATCAAAGCAATGAGGAGAAAAGAAGATACATGAGTTTGCAATAAAAATAATTGAGGCGATTGGTGTTCTCTTGAGTGGATGATTACTCAGAAAAGACAGTAAGATATTACTTTGCATGAGAGTGCAAGGTCCAGGAATTAACCTAAAATCTGCTGGGTTAGTTGAAATGAAATGAAATCAATTGAGAAGGAAAAATATACGAAGACTGCTGATGGCCTAATTGTTCTGTGTTTTGATAAGGAATGTGTGTGCTTAAATCAAGTGCTTTAAACAGAGTAGTGGTGACTGAACTGTCACAGACTGCCTGGTTGAAGTTCTGTTTAAACTAGGCAAAGTGAATCAGATGTGATAAAGTGGACTATTGATCAGTTGTGGTCGAACAGGGTGTGTAAATATCATATGGTTGATTAGATGACACAAAAGCTGCAAGGAAATGGCTTGTGTGAGCAACCTGAACAAGCTGACCTGAACTCAATGTGTTAAGAATGAAAGGTAAGCCTCTAGGGACACATAAGCAAATTCTAATGAAATAATTGATTAAATTGAAAAGAAAATCATGCAATGTTTTCACAAATGATTGTGATATTTGCCAGCGTTCAAACAAAGCATTTGCTGGAGACTGGATTGTGTCAGGGTTTGAACACATTGCTTTGTTCGTATGGAAAAAGTACCAATAAATCTTGCCTCAGAGCCTAGTTAGCTGGTGCAGGCTGGTTTGTCTGATAAGTGGTTTGAGGTTGGCACAGAATAAGCTGATTACCTGTTTCAGTCTGATCCTCAGACAAGTCAACGAAAACTGGTTGATATGTGACTCTAAGCATTTTTTGAGTAACATTTTTTGCAGCATTTTACTAGATTATTTTGCCCTCAAAGGACATTGGGTATATTCAATTGTTAGAACTGCCTAAGGATATTTATGTCCAGAGTGAATATGATGGATCAGGAAAGGTATGAATAAAGCCTGACAGTATAAAAGGATAAATGCAGAGCCATGCATTAAGCTGTAAACAACGATAAATTTGAAAATGTCATTTTATAGAACATATAGAACATAGAACAATACAGCGCAGAACAGGCCCTTCGGCCCTCGATGTTGCGCCGACCTGTGAACTAATCTAAGCCCCCCCCCCCCCACGCTATCCCATCATTATTCATATGCTTATCCAAGGACTGTTTAAATGCCCCTCATGTGGCTGAGTTAACTACATTGGCAGGCAGGGCGTTCCACGCCCTTACCACTCGCTGAGTAAATTGATCCAGGTGGGGGAAACAGCTTTTGAAAGTAAGATCCACCATGTAAGTCTCCTTTCCAGTCTCTCTCTAAAAATGTTTATCATACCAATGTAATACCTAGTTGCTGTCATTCAATTAATACATCTTGTTTAAGACAAGATTGACTTCTTATTAGACTGCCAAGTGGTTTTGCTTCACCAGGCCCGGCCAACTGCACCCTGTAAATCCCATTAGGAAACAGGGTAGTGGCAGCAATACTACCATGTATTTTTCCCCAAGATGAGTTGTGGTGAGGATTCATGAGACTGCATGGTGACAACAGTCAGCATTACTTTATCTTACAACTCAATAGCAAGTGGCTAAGTTCTGAAGAATTTTCAAACACAGTTTTGGGAATACTGCTTTATGTGACACACTGATGATGAAAAAGCTGAACATTCTTGTTGCCTGCAGAGGAGAAATTTGTGTCAAGAATCTACAAGGTAGAATCCACAGCAAATTTAAAAAGCATTATCGAACTTCTTTGGGACATGAGTTTGAGCTGCAAGCTCCATATTGTTGGAACACGTATTGATGAGTCACGTTTGGGCATTATAAATTGCATCAGACACTGGTGATCTGTAGGAGTAGTCCTGACTCCAGCATTGGCAATTCTTACTAGCTTTTCCATGTCCATCGTGTAAAGACTGCTCAATGTCTTATACAGTTTGGAGAAGTCATCCTTCACTCTTTTAATTCCATTTGAAACATGCCTGATCTGTTGAACCTTCCTCATATGACACACTGCTCATTTCAGGTATCAATCAAATAAATCTTCGATGAACTGCCTCCAGTACATTTGGCTTCCTTCATTAAAAAAGGAGAATAAAATTAAGTGCTGGGCTGAATTATAATTTTTGGCAATGTGCAAGTGATGGCAGAGTGATTCTTGCTGTATGGTCAAATAGGTTTTCTCACTGTGTCTTACCAAACTCATGATAAATTCATGTTATGTTTCAGCCATAATAGTGAGAATTGTGTCCGATTTCCACCCCATTTTATCACACTCCAAGCCCAGAGCAACTCACCACTCAACAGGTATCCTGCATTGATTGGCATCCCTGGCACCTGCATAGTATTTGAAAGTTTGTATCCAGGTGCACAGCCGCCTATCAGTCCAGAATTGTCCTGCAAGATAAATGAGATTTGCCCCAAACATTGCAAACTGGGGTAAACCAGTGTCCCATTTGCAGGCATGTCCCTGGAAGTCATCCTGGATGAATGGTGCTGAAGTATGTTATCAAGCCCTCAAACAGTTGTTGATTTTAACTTTAACTAAATCACAGGCAAATCAAAGAAACAACAATCACAAAAATTGCATTTTCTTTCCAACTTTGTAGGAACTGCCGATACTTTTTTTTTCTGAGGAAGGGTCCAGACACGAAACGTCAGCTTTCCTGCTCTTCTGATGCTGCTTGGCCTGCTGTGTTCATCCAGCTCTACACCTTGTTATCTCAGTTGCATTTTCTTCTGGGTTTAACAGGTGCCACTGTCATTTTAACTAAAACACAGTTATAGTCAATGAATGATGACTTCAACCAAATCACATCTGCCAGGGCAAACAAACTGCTGGACACACTCAGCAAGCCAGACAGCATCAATGGAGAGAAAAACATAGTTAACATTTCAAATCTAGACCTTTAGCATCCACAGTTCTTTGTTTTATTCACATCCGTTGGAACCAGGTCTCAATTAAACTGTTTCTGGCTTTTTGTACTTGGTGCTGCACTGCTGTATCATGGTGAATATGATGCTCCTCCTGCTTCTACTCTTCAACAGAATGTTGCTGCTGCTCATCAACACCCATCACGTCTCCCCTTTACCTGCTTCGGTTGTGCCACTCAAGGACACATGGCATATTCTGTTTGGTGTGCACTCCAAGGCTATCCAGGCTGATCCAAGCATCAGACTATACCTTCACGTTGCCTATTATCTGGTCCATGAGATAACCCCAGTAGAAGAAAAGGATGCATTGTATCTATACTCCACCTCAATCAGGGGACTGCAAAATGGAGTCACCAGTCCTGGCTGTAGACCATTACCCTTGTCTAGCAGCAGCCATCCTTATGAGACATATGGTTTTTGAAATGAAGTAGGAACCACTGCCTGGTGAAAAAAAACCAAAAACTTGCATATAATAGAGGGAGAATAGGTAATAACGAGAAATGAGCCCTGACTATTAAATAATTAAATTCTTATTTAACATTAAAACCTTGCCCAGAAAATCAGAATTTATTTTCTCAATGTCAAGAATCTCATTATTCCAATCTTGCCATATTTTCCCAACTGACTCAATATTGCTTATATCCTTTAGAGGCTGGGAAAGTTTCATCTAATGTCTATCGCACCACGGTAATTATAACTAGATGCTATAATCAAATAAAGTGCATCTCATTTAAGATAAAAGCCTCCTCTCATTAGACTATAGAAATGGTTTTCCTTTACCACATTGGACCAATAAGCACAAGAAACAAACTGGAATGAGCTGCATGTTCTGATTCCATATTGAAAGTAGGAATAGTACCATTACTGAGGTATGGTTGTAAGTCAGTCAGGAACTACAAGACACAGGAATGATAGCCTTTGTGATTAAGAGTGAAATTATATCAATAATGTTAAAGAACATAAGAAATGTGCAAGTATTTGAAGCTTTATATAACAAATACAGAAATTGCTGGAGAAACTCAGCAGCATCTGTGGAGAGAAAACAGAGTTATTGTTTCAGAAGAAGTTCTGCAGGAGGGACTCTGGACTCAAACATTTGCTCTGTTTTCTGTCGCAGATGCTGCCAGATTAGTAGAGTCTCTCCAGAAATTTCTGGGGTTTTTTATGGTTTAATTTCTCTAGCGGTTACTGTTCTTTGTTTTATGTTAGAGGCTTTATGAGTAGAATTAAGAAACAGAAAAGGATTTAAGTTTTATATAGACCTAGTCACAGAAGCTGAAATGTCAGAAAATACATAAATATATTTAGACATACAAGGTGGTGCATTTTTCATACAGAATTGTTATTTTGTTTTGTGTTATATCAACAAACTATCATATAATCAGAAAAGTGATGAATTTTTCATGTACGAGATGTTTTCTGCAACAATATGTCCTGGAACAAATAAATGGGCATGCTGTATTAAATTGAGAAGTGTGTCTAATGTAGTTAGCTATTTAATGATGTGTGAACATTTTATATAATAGTGATCATAATATGATCAAATTCAATGCACTGTTTGGAACAGAGAAGCATGAAACTGCTCAGTGTTTAAACTTTAGATAAGGCTGACTTCACCATGATGAGGCAGAAACTACATAGTAGCTTGAGCAAATTGATTAATGGATAAAATCAGTGAGAGATATTCAGTAATGCATTTAGTGTGATGCAGCGCAGATGACATCACAAGGGGATAAGTGCATAATTAGCCCCTAAAAAAATCAGTTACAAATGACCGAACAGGCAAGGGACAACATGTAATTTAAAAATATTTAAAAGGCATGAGTTAGCAGAGGAAAACTGAAAGAATTGCAAATGTTGTAAATCCGGAACAAAAACAGAAGTTGCTGGAAAAGCTCAGCAGGTCTGGCAGCATCTGTGAAGGAAAACACAGTTAATGTTTCGGGTCCGGTGATCCTTGTTCATGGATTTTTGTTTTGAATTAGCAGAGTTCCTGGCAACTGGGAGAAGGTAAACTAAAAAGAAATAATTAGAGCTAGAAACAGGAATTATGAAAAGAGTTGCAAGAAATATTGAAGTAAATACAAGAATTCTTTTTTTCCGAAGATAATTGCAAAGCTCACAGGAACAATATAGGTCCCTTGAGAACTAATAATAATGGAACTGAGCCTGAACACAAGGCAATGGCAGCCTTCCTTAGCAATTACTTTGCATCAGTGTTCACAGTAAAGGAAAACAAATGTATGCTGGCTCACAAACTTAATAAAGGGTCACCAAAATTTAATCTAAGCAAAATAATAGGAAAGAAAGAATAATGCTATTCAAGAATGATAAAAATGCAGGACCAGATGATTTCAATACCAGAGTTGTAAAGGAAGCAGAATATTGCAGATTCCTAGTTATGGTCCAAAATGCCCTTGATATATGAACCCTTACTGTAGATTGGAAAGTTGTGCATGCAAGTCACCTTTCAAAAAAAGAAAGAAAATGTATTTGAATTTCAGACCACTCTGCCTGCTTAACATACATTAATGTGAAGTAAAAGCAGTTCCACTTCAGTCAGCCCCTTAGAGCTGCTCTGCCATTCAATGTGGTCATGACTGATCTGATGGCAATCTCAAATCTGCACTCCTGCCTATCCCTGAGAAAATTTTATTCCCTTGATTACCGGAAATCTACCTCCATCTGAACTAAAACTATCCAGAGACTCAACACCATCACCTTTACAGGAAGAGAGTTCCAATGATTTATGACCCTCGAAGAGAAAAAAAATCACTTATCTTAGCTGTTTTAAATGGGTGACAGTTAATTTTTAAATAGTGACCCTTAATTCGAGATTCTCCCATAAGACGAAACTTTTTTCCACTTCTACGCTGTCAAGACACCTCAGTATCTCAAATGTTTTAACCTGTTTTGTAATTAACCAAAAATACCCCATGGTAATATTAGAAAAGAACGGAAACATGGTGTCCTGGTAAACATTTATCCGAGAAAATATTGATAATTGTGATAACGCGTAATGATATTTTTTTCTATCTTACTTTAGTCTTCTAAATATTTTTCAAATGATATCTGAACTGCATCTTGAGAGGGTCACTAGACAGCACAGGCATTAGGAAGGGCTGATAAGGGAAGAGAAATAAACAATGTAACTTCTTTGTAACAAGAATTACATGTTAACAGTTGGCATGCAATGATATGATCGGACAATATAATCACTGCAACAATACGATTGGACAACTTAATCACGAGTCTGTTTGAGAACCAGGGTTGCATAGATATAGAAGTGAGTAAGTTCAATTAAAAATTATTATCTGTAGTAACAGTCATTTGGAAGCTGGTTACCTGTATAAATGGTTTGAAACTTCTGTTTTCCAACATAAAGTTTGAGTTATATGCCATTTTCTTAATGTATACATCTCCTGTGAGTACACAAATAAACATTTAAACAAAACAACCTGAGTCTCATCTGGTATAAGAGAAAATGAAGGATCAACACTCACCCTTTCATAGCCCAGTAAATATACAATTCACAAAAGACAATGATGCCACACAGTTGTGGTAATAAAAACTTTAGTACAAAGACATTACTTTGCTTGCAAAAGATGTTTGCTTCTGAACCTGAGGGTATGCTTCTAAAGCTTAGTTTTGACCTAATTAAATGGCTCCAAAATGTTCAAATTAATGTCTAGTTTATGGATAACACATTTTGCAAATTGTGACCTGACACTCAATTTTCTTTGGCTAATTTCATAGTCATTTTAATTTGAGAAATTATCACACTATATAAATATAATGGGTATGGCCCAAATTCATATTTTGTTATACTTATAGCCCATTAGACAATCAAAGTGTTCATTAAAAGGTTGATATTGGATATGATATCCAAATACTAAATTTTTTTTTTATTTGACTGTGTTAAGTAGATTTGCTTAGAATGTACAATTAAAATCTGTCCCCGATTTTGCGGTGTGATTTGGTAGGGAAGTGGAGATGTCAAATATCCCACCTGCCCTTAGGATGATCGAGACCATTTAAAGGAAAATTAACTGCCTCTTTTCCTGCCTCAGTATTGAGTCTGGTGGGGAAGGGCACAGTAACTAGTTCATGATGTGGACAAGGTCAAAAATCACATGAAGCCAGGTTGTAGTCCAGCAGGTTTACTTGAAGGTGCAAAGTTTCAGAGTCTCACTCCTCCTTCAGGTGTCCATGAGAGAGGTAGCATCAGGCACAGAATTTATAAGCAAAAAGATCAAAGGGTCAAAGAACTGATGCGGTGTTGAACAAACCTAAGATGGCTGTTAAATCTTTAATCAGTTAGAAAGGATTAATATGCACTTTGGGGAGTTTCTTCTTGAACTGTTTCCAAGCCAGAGATGCAGACAGGAGACTGCCATGTGCGCAGGTTTGGAAAATCTCATTTGGGCTGCAGAGGAACTTGGAGTGGGATGGGAAAGGTCTAGTCGTTTTGTTCCTCTCAGGGACCAATTATGTAAGCGGAGAGAGTTATGAGGTTCTGCTGAGGGAATATACCCTGCTAGGGGCTAAATTATAAAGCAGAATGAAAAGGTAATTATCGCTGGATTACTGTCTGAGCCACGAGCCAATTGGCACAGGGTCAACAAGATTAAAGAAGTCAACACATGACTCAAAGATTGGTGTGGGAGAAGTGCATTTGAATTCATGTGGTGAAGTTTGAAGCTGTTCCAATGGCTATGCTCCACTTGATTCTTGTTAGGGCCTATGTAGGGGAGGGAGAGATAAAGTGGGGATGGTGGTGGGAAGAGTTGGATAGAAAAACTTAAAAGTGGTGAGGGTTTTGTGTGGAACCGGATATGTTATTAAAGCTTTCAGAACAAATAACAGAATATGGGATGCATCATGATTCTAACTTAATGCACAGCAGATAAGAGGACAAATTTGAGAAGGGGGAAGTTAACAGAAGACTAAGAGTGTTGTACTTAAATGCAAGCAAAGTACAAAACAGGGTAAATGAGCTACTAGTGTAGATTGAAAATTGGCATGTACAATGTTTTGGGTATCTCAGAGACGTGGCTGCAGGAAGATCAAGGCTGGGAACAAAACAAAAATCGAAGGATACAAGGCAAAAGAAGAGGCAGAGGGGGAGGGGTTGCCTATTAGATAGAAATGAAATTGAATCAATAGCAAGAGGCGATGTAGAAGGTGTAGAATCTGTGTGGGTAGAGTTAAGGAACCACAAAAGATGAAGACCTTCATGACAGTTGTGCACAAGTCTTCTAGCAGCAGTCAGCATGAAGGGAAGGAGAATAAATAAAGAGGTATAAAAGGTACATAAGAAAGGCACTGTTACAATAATAATAGGATATTCAATGTGCAGATGGACTTGGAAAATCAGGTTGGTAGCAAATGTCAAGGAAAGGAATTTGTGGAATCTCTATGGATAGTCTTTTGAGGAAGCTTGTGATAGAGCCCACTAAGAAACCAGCAATTCTGGATTTGATGATATGTAATGAGGCAGACTGGATTAGGGATCTTAAGGTGAAGGAAACTCTAGGGGACAATGATTATAATATTATAGAATTCACCCTGAAGTTTGAGAGGGAGAAGCTGGAATTGGATATAATGATAGTACACTTGAGTAAAGGTAACTACGAAGACTTTGCTTCAGAGCTGGCCAGAGTTGATTAGAAGGGAACCTATCGGGGACGACAATGAAGCAGTGATGGCTAGGCTTTCTTGGGAAATTCAGGGGGCACAGCAGAAAGTTATCTCAAGGAAGAATAAGGCAACCTTAAGTTTACAATGGAAGTCAGGGTTAGCAATAAATGCAAAAGAGAAAGCATACAATGTGGTGAAGTTTGGTGGGAAGTCAAAGGATTGGGAAGCCTTTAAAAACCAGCAAAGGACATTTAAACAGCTAGAGGGGAGAGCATGAAATAAGGAAATAAGCTAGCTGGTAAAAGGAAAGAGGAAAGATTGGACAAAAGGAATACTGGAGAATGATGCTGGAGAAGTAATAATGAGGAAGAAAGAAATGGGGGGTGAACTGAGAAGGTACTTTGCATCAGTTTTCATGGTGAAAGACACCAGCAGCACACCAGAACTTCGAGTGAGCCATAGGGCAGAGATGAATGTAATAGCCATCACAAAGGAGAAAATGCTGGGGAAGCTGAAAAGTCTGGAGGTAAATAAATCATCCAGACCTTTTGGACGATAGCCCATAGTTCTGAAGGAGATAGCTGAGGAAACTGTAGAGGCATAAGTTGTGATCGTTCAGACATTACAGAGATCAGGGAGGGTGCTAGGGACTGAAAGATAGCTCATATAATGCCCCTGTTTAAGAACAAAGGGAGGCAGAAAAGAGGAAACTATAGATTAGCCAGCCTGATCTTGGTTGTTGATAAAATATTAATGTCTTTTATGAAGGATGATATTGTGGAGCACTTTGGAATGCATTGTAAAATAAGACTGAGTCAGCACAGCTTCATTAAGGGGTGGTCATACCTGATAAACGTATGAGAATTATTTAAGGAGGTAATGCTCGAGTTAGACAAAGGAGAGCCAGTGGATGTTGATCTATCTGGATTTTCAAAAGGCTTTTGACAAGGTACCACATAGGACACCGCTCAATATGATAAGATCTCACGGCATCAGGGACAAAGTACTGACATGCATTAGGGATTTACTAACAGGCTAAAGGCAGAGAGTAGATTAAGGGTTCTGTTTCAAGATGGCAGCCAGTGAATAGCGGAGTTTTGCAGGGGTCTGTGTTGGGACCACAACTATTTGTATTATACCTTAACAATCTGGAGGAAGGAACTGGGGGCATTGTTGCCAATATTGCAGACAATGCAAGGATAGGTGGAGGGACAAGTAGTGTTGAGGAAGCCTGGAGGCTGCAGAAAGGCTTAGGCAATCTAGGGGAGTAGGCAAAAAAGTGGCAGGTCAAATCCAATGTGGGAAAATGTGAGTTTATGTACTTTTGGGAGGAAGAATAGAGGTGGAAATAGTTTTCAAAATGAGGAAAGGCTTTCAAGGTCTGAAGTACAAAGGGACTTGAGCATCCTTATTTAGATCAGGTTAACATGCAGTTTCAGTTGGCAGTTAGGAAGGCAAATGAAATATTACCATTGATTTCAATAGGACGAGCATACATCAGCAGAGATGTACTGCTGAGGCTGTGTAAGGCTCTGGTCAGACTACATTTGGAATATTGTGAGCAGTTTTGGGCCCCCATATCTAAGCCATGAGTTGTGATCTTTCAAGCATTACTGAGGTCAGGGAGGGTGCCAAGGAGTGGAAGGTGGCTCATATAATACCCTTGTTTAAGAAAGAAGGGAGGCAGAAAACAGGAAACTATAAGTTGGTTAGCCTGATCTTGGTTGTTGGTAAGATATCCAAGGGAGGATGTGCTGGCCTTAAATGAAGTCCAGAGGAGGATAAGAAGATGATCGTCTGGTTGAAGAGCTTCTCATTTGAGGAGCAGTTAAGGACTCTGGGTCTGTACTGAATGGAGTTTAAGACAGATGATGGGGCATCTTGTTGAAACTTACAGAATACTGAGGGGCCTGGATAGATTGGACATGGAGAAGATGTTACTACTATCAGGAAAGAATAGGACCTTAGGGCATAGCCTCAGAGTGAAGGGGTTGCCCTTCAGACCTGAGATGAGGAGGAATCTCTTCAGCCAGAGGGTGGTTATTTTGGAAATCATTGCAGCAGCAGGCTGTGGAGGCCAAGGCATTGAAAGTATTTATGAAAGAAAAGCAGAAATTGCTGGTAAAGCTTGGCCGATATGGCAGCATCTCTGGAGAGAAATCAGCTTTAACATTTTTGGAAGGGTCACTCGAACCAGATCATTAACTCTGATTTCTGCAGGTTGCAGGGAGACTTGGATAAACTGCAGAATCAGGCTGAAAGGTGGCAAATGGAGTTCAATGTGGATAAATGTGAGGTGATTCACTTTGGGAAGAATAGTAGGAAGGCAGAATACTGGGTCAATGGAAAGATTCTTGGTAGTGTGGATGTGCAGAGGGATCTTGGTGTCCATGTACATAGATCCCTTGATAGTGCTGTTAAAAAGGCTCACAGTGTATTAGGTTTTATTGGTAGAGGGATTGAATTCCGGAGCTGTGTTGTCATGCTTCAACTGTACAAAATGTTAGTGCGGCCTCACTTGGAATATTGCATGCAGTTCTGGTCGCCCCATTACAGGAAGGATGTGGAAGCATTGGAAAAGGTGCAGAGGAGATTTACCGGGATGTTGCCTGGTCTGGAGCGAAGGCCTTATGAAGAAAGGCTGATGGTCTTGGGTCTGTTCTCATTGGAGAGAAGAAAGATGAGAGGGGATTTAACAGAGACATACAAGATGATCAGAAGATTAGATAGAGTGGAAAATGCAAGTCTTTTTCCTAGGATGATGATGTCAGCTTGTACAAGGGGGCATAGCTACAAATTGAGGGGTGATAGATTTAAGACAGATGTCAGAGGCAGGTTCTTTACTCAGAGAGTGGTAAGGGCGTGGAACACCCTGCCTGCCAATGTAGTTAACTCAGCCACATTAGGGGCATTTAAACACTCCTTGGATAAGCATATGGATAATGATGGGGTAGTGTAGGGGGAGGGGCTTAGATTAGTTCACAGGTCGGCGCAACATCAAGGGCTGAAGGGCCTGTTCTGCGCTGTATTGTTCTATGTTGTTCTATGTTCTCTCCATAGATGTTGCTAGATCTAGTGAGCTTTGACAGCAATTTCTGTTTTTGTTTCTGATTTAGAACATTCGCAGTTCTTTCAGTGTTTATTTAAAGATAGATAGGCCGTTGATTAGTAAGGGGGTTGAAGGTTAAGAGGAGAATGGCAGGAGAATGGGGTTGAGAAACATGTCATCCATGATTTAATGGTGGAGCAGACTTGATGGGCCAAATTGCCTAAGTCTACTTCTATATCTTTTGGTCTTATGGTCAATGAATGAATGGGTCAGAGAAATGCAGCAAACCTAAAAGCCAGGCCATGCTTAAATGCTGCAAAATGTTTTAATTTCACCAAACTTACCTGCAGTTACCTCTCACTTCCCTACCTGGAGGCCAAGCCTGATTGAAAGGTTTGGCTATCAGCTGATTTGGAAGCAAATATAGGGCATAGGACCAGTTTCATCCATGGAAGGATGAGGTGAGTTCTGGGAGATGGAGGAAGTTGAAGTGATGGTGAGTGTGAAAACCCAGGCAAAAACATTCCTCTTCAAGATGGCAGTGGGTAGCAGGGCTGCACGTGGCCTCTTGCCCAGGGCTCATTCACTCCCATCTGCTTGCTTTCTTTCTTTTTCTTTTCCCTTCTACTCATTTTCTTTCATTTTCTTTTTCTTCTGTTCCTCTTTCCTTCAGAGGCATGGGTGCAAGAGTAAGAGCAGGCTTCGCATGGAATGCCTGCTGCCTCTTGCCGGTCAGAGCTGACGGCGGACCTGGCCCTTCCCGGGGACTGGAGGCAGCAGCAGCAGTAACAAGAATGTCATCCCAGTGTTTGGGGCTGGCAGTGGCAGCAAAAGACCTCCAGTGATTGGAGGCAACAGCAGCAGCAGACTCTTCGAGATGGCAGTGCCAGTGGAGTGGTACCTTGGAAGAGGGCAGTCAGAGCAGGACTCTTGGTGACAGCCTGGCTTTGCAGTGGAGCCAGTGGCTCCGGTTTGCAGTAGGGCCAGGGTCGGAACTCCTGGTATGGGCAAAGTGGCAGTGGAGATGGGGACCCCTGATTGCAAAGTGAGAATTGGTTCGCATGGAACTCAGCAACAGTGTTGCCAAGGTTGACCTAATGGTAGAGAGTCAGCATCTAAAGAGTGCAAACCCCTATGATGGTGGGCCCAATGCAGATGTCAGCGAGGCAATGGAGGAAGAGCAGTGGTGTGCGGGTGCCGTTGGTGTGTCCAGACTCATGGTGGAGGTGGCAGAACAAAAAGACTCTCATCCCATTATATCTTATGACTCTTTATATTCTTAAACTATTCAGAGTTTGTTGGATTGTGATGACATTTGAAGCTTTTTGCTGTAAAAAGCAAGTGCTAGTATATCTTTCAAAGTCAATTCAAATTCATTTATTTTTGGAAAATGTTTCTTCAAAGGAATAAGGTGTCATTTACTACTCACATACTACTGGCCTTTGAACTGAAAGGGCAGGTACATAGTACAAAATAGCTTATGTGATTATTGTTTCTACAGAAGCCTTGTTCAATTTATTTGGATGTTGTACCTGTTCAAAAGATCCTGGCTCCTGTGTTATCAACATAACTTACTATGTTTTTGAATGCTGCCTTGGACAGATGTACTTAAATGTCAAAGTGTGAGAAAAATTAATGCGACAGTTTCATACACAAGTCAGATATAAGTTATAAAGTAACCAATGCGAATGAATTAACAGTGAATTGTCAGTTGGTGTACATTCTGTATCCTTGTATCCTTACATTCTGCCAGTCATATATTTGCTCATCAGTAATATTTATTAATGAAATAAATGTGGAAAGTAGTAAAAGTATATTTCACAAAGACTGAATATTTGAAAACAGTTGACAACACTTTAAGACAGTAATACTTGATAAATGAGGAATAGAGGTTCAAAGAAGTTCAACAAAATCCACATTTTAATAAATTAATCACGTTAATTGAACCTATTGATTTTGCACCACATCAGAATTTGTGTACAACTCACAATATCAATAGAATTAATGAAGTTTAAATTGTGTATTATATTGTCGCAATGTGCATAGTAAGAAGCTAAAATATTTTTAGAAGTATTAATCATAAACGTTATGAATATTTTTGTATTTTCTAATAAATTCAACACAAGTAAAATTTTTAAGATCAATTTAAAATTAAGAGATGGTTACATTTAATATCATTTTAAATTATCACAAAGTTGTTGAAAATAGAATGTACACATTTGAACTGCATGCTTCTTCGGATGGATGCTGCAAATCAATATTTCAACACTTAACTTCAGAAAATATGTTTCTACTGATGCATTGTGAAGAATCCAACTTTGATACATGTGAATATCCTTGCTCAGAACTTCAAATGTGTTGTACGTACAAAAAATTGTACAACATCAATTTTGGTCGAGAGGAGAGAGAGTGTTAGGGAAACTAGTTGGTGAAGGGTTCAGGACCAAATATATCCATAGCAGTGTGGAGCGATTATGGACGGTAAGGAGGTGATTGACTGGACTGTCAATCATGTGATGGGTTAGGGTATATGATCCAGCTTTAAGATAGGGTAATCGAGGTCTCACGATGAGGGCGACAAAAGAATCTAACTCAAAGACCCTGTTGTGCACGGCATCAGAGACCAGGTGTGGGTGGAGAATTTCAAAGGCCAGTGGGCAAGTAGAGTTTGGAGGACACATGATGGGATGAAAGACCTCAGGAGAAAAGTCTTAGGGAGGTATCCAATTATGGGATCTTCTTCAGCTGCACTAGATCCAGGAGGTTAGTGAAAATGTACTAACCTCCCAGGCCCAGCAAGTATTTTCTTCAATAATTCAAACATGCAAAAAGTCTGTCAGACTTCAAGTTGAAAACTTAAGTGTCAGTAAGGTTCATAATGTCTTGAAGATACATGAGTTTCTTTTAGGGCTCATGTCTGAAGTTTTATAAACATTGATAATTTGAAGTACTGAGAAGATGCCTGCATTTTTTTTGGTCACTGAAAGGATACTGTAGAGCACATTTTCTTCAAAACCACTTCCAGGAGGTGACATGCTTTAAACTAGGTAAATACACAAGGCTGATGCACTGTAGAAGTGCTTGGAATTACTGGAAGTCGTTTATCTGAGTTTGTAGTTTCCAGGAGTTGTAACTATTTTTGACCATTTTGGAGTTCAGGTGGGTTTAGTTTGGAAATAAATGGTCACTTAGAAACCAAGCTATAATGGTTGCCTATCCATTGTACCATAACAATTTAACCTTTGAGGCAGTATTACATTTTACGTAATATCCAGCCTAACATGACACGTTTTGTAAATCAACGTGAGGCCTCGGATGCGAGAAAGTCTTCAAATAGTTGAAAGCATTCTTTTTTTTTATTAAACAACAGCTAAAATTTAATAAAAAGAAAAGCAGAAAAGCTACATTTGTTTTGGGCACAGACATTGTCATCCATGACAGGCAAGGGCATGTACTGGGACCAAAGATCATATAATGGAAACCTCTTGGCAAGGCAGGAGGGAGACCACCACCCTCCCCCCACCCTCCCCCCACACCCCCCCCCCCACCCCCCCACTCCCCCATTGGGCTGGGAATCTATATAGAAGGACAAATTTGCAGGCCTACAGGCAGATAGATTTTGAAGGCCACATGATAGAAAGTTTTGATGCTTTTATCAGTCAGGGAAGGCCTTGCAGTGCATTCCAAACAGAATTTTTAACTTATTCCAGCATGTTTTGCTCTGCACAACTGGAGTAAGCAAAGAGGGAATGATGGGACCACTACACCTAGATAATTCTATTGTAACCAGTTGGCAATTGAGCCATGTTTGAATTGTCACACCCAACTCTGCATGCTGAAGGTGATGTTAATCCTGCTCAATGTCCTCCTGAAGATTGCTGCTGCCGGTCTCCAAGCTCTCAGCATCCATCATATCCCCTCTTTGCCTACTCCAGTTGTGCAGAGCACAACATGCTGGAACAAGTTAAACATTCTGTCTGGACAGCTCTACAGGGCTCTCCCTGACTGATCCAAACATCATAGCCTCATATTCAGGAAGCTTATCTAGTCTACCATGTCCCTGGTCATAGAATGGGCTGCATTACATCGATACTTGGACTCAGTCAGGCACTTGTGTAATAAATATATCAGCTGTGGTCACAGAAGGTAGGCCTTGTCATCCAGTAACCATCCTTGTCAGGCATCCAGCTCTTGACACAACGCTGAAATATGACAGTTGTCAAGGATAGTGATATCATGGCAGTTTACAAAGTACCCAACACTGGTTTCTAAGATGTCGTACAGATGTTCACAGTTTGATGTAATGCAACCCTTTTCTGTTGGTAGTGTAGTAGACTTTAAGATATGATGCTCTTGACACAACCTGAGTACAGTCTGTAGTGAGCAGAGATGATAGGAACTGCAAATGCTGGAGAATCCAAGATAACAAAGTGTGAGGCTGGATGAACACAACAGGCCAAGCAGCATCTCAGCATCTCTGATGAAGGGTCTAGGCCCGAAACGTCAGCTTTTGTGCTTCTGAGATGCTGCTTGGCCTGCTGTGTTCATCCAGCCTCACGCTTTGTTATCTATGATCAACCTATAATGAGTTATGATATGGTCACGGTTACTTGAGAAGAGGTTTTGCATCCTATCTATTTGGACACTGCTTGCAATCTCAGGCAGTATAGCATGACCTTTTTGCTTTAGTCATTCGTGGGATGAGGCTATCACTAGCTAGGCATTTATTGTCCATTCATAATTACCCAGAAGGCAGTTAAGAGTCAACCATGTTGCTGTAGGTCTGGAGTCACATGTAGTCTATACCAAGCAAGGATGGTAGTTTCCTTCCCTAAAGGGTATTCATGAATGAGAATGTTTTTTCCTTTTCCCCCTCAACAACCAACTATCATCAAAACACAATTCCAAACATTTATTGAATCCAAATTCCACCATCTACTGTGAAGGGATTTGAACCTGGGTCCTCAGGACATTACCTGCATCAACAGTCCAGCGACAATGCCACTAGGCCATCCTTCCTCTTAATTCAGATTATGGATAACTTCAACATGCACAAATCAAAGAGCTGCTGATGCTGGAGATCTGAAACAAAGCCAGGAATTTCTGGAGAAACTCAACAGGTCTGGCAGTAAGTGTAGGAAGAAAACAGAGTTATCCTTTTGAGACAAGTGGCTCCATTTCAGAACTTCTGTCAATTTGGACTCTAAGTATTAACTCTACTTTTTGCCCACAGATGCTGCCAGACCTGCCAGCAATGTTTGTTTTTGTGTCTTCAACCTACACTGTGTAAATACTGTATTAATGTAGGTGACCCTCGAAGGGCTTCACCCCACTCACTAATATAGCCCAGGTGATCAGGCAGAGCAAAAGCATTTATTTTATCCACCCTGGGTGTAATTGCAGCCTTTTTCCCATTTTCATTGTATATTTATGAGACCTGAGTGTACATTTGAGGGCAGCACAGGTGGTATTGAACAGAGTGAGTTGCAGGCTTAGTTTGGTAATCAAGGGGGTCCCTAACTCTCAAATCCCAACGTTTGTTCTTACTTGTCCTCCCTGTCAACCTCATCAGTAGCCCTTAGCTTCCGTATGTTGCCATACAAGTCTTCCTTTCAATCTTGATCTCCCAGCATTAAGCCTAGTCCCAGCTACTTTTTCCCACTCTAGGAGTCTGCCTGCTTGTTACAGTCAGTGACTCCCCTTATCCATTTTCCATAGTCTCAAAGGCTCTATCATCTTCCACCCTTGAACGTTGACTTGCATCCCTTCATGCTATTGCTCTCTCAGCATTCCAGTGCAATGCTTCAATCCAGGAGAGACCATGGCTTGACTCCCACCATCGATTGACTTGTAATGAGAGCCCTGACTGATGAGTGACCGAACCCCTGACTGATCTCTGCATAGCTCCCTTACTAACTTACCACAAATCCTTGGACTTGTTGCAATGGACTTGACTGAAGACAGTTCCCTTTGATTTGACAGAGGATTGTTTGCCTTACACTTGGAATGATGGCCATTTGATTGAAACGCATTCATTGTGTTTGCCATGTAAGCTGCTGGCATGTAGTCTAGATGTGACATTGACATAGCATGCTGCCAACACAACAACATGTCAACCCCCTTGACTGATCACTGCTGACAACTTTAACAAGCTGCCTGGCTTTGAGTCTGTGCTGAATGGCAAGACAAGTCAGAAGTACAGCAAGCTTGTAAATTGCGAATGAAGCAATAAAGCACAAAGAAACAAGGCAAAGATGCTGAGAGCATCCAAATAGGAACAACATGTGTGAGTGCTAAGGGAACAAATGAGAAGGCCTGAAGTGGCACTCTGGCCAATTCATGGGGTACATCCCTGAATGTAAACTATTCCTAATAGCAATACTCTAATGAAAGGTGCCAATGCACTCAAAAGTGCAACATGGTAGTGGAGAGCTGCCCTTGAAGTCAGTCACAAGTGCCATGAAAATGTGACGAGCAGTGTACATCGGATATCAGCTTTGTGAAGGGAGGTGCAGTGCTTATCACTTGCACAAAATTTAGGATAAACCTTTCCTTCTGAGCTTTTATTGGTAATAGACAATGTCACCATGGCGACCAAAAAACATATTAATAGAGCATAACCTGAGAAGTCAGAGGCAGCTGTCAAAGATAGAGACCCAGAGTAGCAAACTGCGAGCAGAAGCTGCCAATGTTTTCTTTGACATTCGTGATGGTATTTTCACTGCTTAGCTTCCATCGACACATGGAGGAGAGACAACTAGCTATAACTGAGGCAAGGCTGGGAACTATTGGGATGGAAATGTATGCCAATAGATTGCTTGTTACTCATTAAAGAGATTCTTGTGTCACTGTTCAAAACTTGATTGAAAAATTGGGTTTTTATTTTCTAGATGTCAAAAATCTCATTTTTCCATACCTGCCACATTTTCCCAACTGACGTGCATTACCCCTGTCGTTGAGGGGTTGGGAAAATTCAGCCTGTAATTTTATAATTCCCACAATGCTTTAGCACAGACTTGTTGACAAATATAAAATTTCATAGTTTTGCAAAGACAAAAAATGCATTTTTTTTCATACATAACTTCATCGGTCAGAGCATTGAGTACAGGAGTTGAAAAATCATCTGACAGCTGCACAAGATATTTGTAAGGCCACATCTGGAGTACGATGTACAATTCTGGTCATCCTGCTATAGGAAGGATGTTATTAAACTGGAAAGGGTGTAAAAAAGATTTATAAGGATGTTACTGAGACTGGAAGATTTGAGTTGTAAGAAGAAGCTGGATAGGCTAGGACTAAAAAGTCCCTGAAGAGTGGAGGGCTGAGGGTTGACCTTTATAAAGGTTTATAAAATCATGAGGGGCATAAATAAGGTGAATAGTAAATTTCTTTTCCCGGGGCAGGGGAGTTCAAAACTAGAGGGCAGAAGTTTAAAATCAGAGGGAAAGATTTAAAAGGCACCTGAGGGGTTTTTTTTTCACACAGTCTGGTGTATACATGGAACGATCTGGCAGAGGAAGTGGTAGAAGCTAGTTTCAATCCCTATGTTTCTCACACTCTGTTTCAGATCCTCTATTTCTTGCACTTTGTTCCTCGCACTCTGATTCAGCCCCTTTGTTTCAGACCCTCTGATTCTCGCACCCTGATTCTCGCACCCTGATTCTCACACCCTGATACTCGCACCCTGATTCTCGCACCCCGATACTCGCGCCCCGATACTCGCGCCCTGATACTCGCGCCCTGATACTCGCGCCCTGATACTCGCGCCCTGATACTCGCGCCCTGATTCTCGCGCCCTGATTCTCGCGCCCTGATTCTCGCGCCCTGATTCTCGCACTCTGATACTCGCACCCTGATACTCGCACCCTGATTCTCACACTCTGTTTCAGCCCCTCTGTTGTTTCTTGCAATCTTGGGAAGAGCAGTTGCCATACCACGCTATGACGCATCCAAATAGGATATTTTCCAAGATGCATTGATAAAATTTGATAAAAATCCTTGCGTACATGCTGAATTTCCTTAGCCTCCTGAGGGAGTGAAATGTTGTTGTGCTTTCTTCACTATTGCATCGACGTGGATGGATCGGGACAGATTTCTTGTGATCAACACTCACAGTAATGTGACAGTCTTGACCATCTCCACCTTATTACAGACAGGCATATGCCTGCCACTCCACTTCCTGAAGTCAATTCCACCTCCTTCGTTTGGTGACTTTGATGGAGTGATTGTTACCTTTAAGTCGTACCACTAAGCACTCAAAATCTTTCCTGTATTCTGTCTCGTCATTGTAGGTTCGATCTCACGCAACAGCGGTGGTGTCAGCAAAGCTGTAAATGGAGGTTGGGTGGATTTCGGCCATACAGTCATGGGTGTATAAGGAGTATAGTAGGAGGTTGAATATGTAGCCATGCAGAACACTGGTATTGGGGATTATGGTGGAGGGGGTGTTATCACCTTTTCTACTGATTGCAATCTATGGGTCTGGAAGTTGAAGATCCAGTTACAGAGAAAGGAGTTGGGACTGACATGTTGAAGTTTAGAGACGAGTTTATTTCGAATTATGCTATTGAAGATATAACTGTAGTCAATAAGTAGCGTCCTGACATAGGTATCCTTGCTATCCAGATTTTCTAGAGATGAATGTAGGGTCAGGGAAATGAGTGTCCTGTGAACCTGTTGTGCCAGTAGATAAATTACAAAGGAACAAGGCAATCTGGTAGGCTGGAGTTGATGTGAACTATGATAAGCCTCTCGAAACGCTTCATAATTTTGGAGGTCAGAGCCACTGGGCTGTAGTCTTTGACGCAAGCTTCATGATTTTTCCTTGGCACTGGGATGATGGTGGTCTTCTTGAAGGAGGAAGGGATTTCAAATCATAGTAAGGAGACACTAAAGCTGTCTGTGCGTACTCCAGCCAGCTGGTCTGCACAGGATCTGAGTGCATAGCCAGGACTCCACCCGGGCCATTCACTTCCTGTGGGTTCACTCTCAAGAAGGTAGATCTAATGTCTGCGACCGTGACTGTGGGTACAAGTGGACCCGAGGCTGTTGAGTAAGGTGACATTGTTTCACTGACCTTCTGTTCAAAGTGGCAGTAGAATGCATTGAGTTTGTCAGGTAAGGATGTATTGTTGCCCGTGATTCTGTTCAAATTCACTTGTCAGCCTGTCGTGTTTTGTACTTTGTTGCTGGTAATGCTAACAAAAGAGATTGGATGAGTCATTGCAGTGAATTTGAACAATGGCACATATTGCTGTCACTATGTGTTGATGGTAAAAGAAAGTGAATGTTGAAAGCTGTGGTTGAGGTGCCTGTCCACTGAGCTGGATTGTCCTAGGATAATAGAATCCCTACAATATGGAAACAGGCCATTTGGCCCAACAAGTCTGCACCAAGCATCCAAAGAGATTCCCATCCAGACCTATCCCCTGTAACCCTGCATTTCCCATCACAAATGCACTTAACCTACACATCCCTGGAAACTATGCGCAATTTAGTACGGCCAAGCCTAAGTTGCACATCTTTGGGCTGTGGTAGGAAACCAGAGCACACAGAGGAAACACATTGCAGACATGGGGAGAGTATGCAAACTCCACACAGTCGCCTGAGGTTGGAATCAAACCTGGGTCCCTGGTACTGTGAGGCAGCAGTGCTAACCACTGAGTCACCGTGCTGCCCAAAAAACACTGGGCCACCATGCCCATATAATGTAGTATTATGCTTCTTAAATGTTGTTGGAAGTGTAACTCATCCAAGATAGTGAAGAGTACTCCATCACACCTCCATACATGGTGTCTTGTAGATAATGGACAGGCTACGACTTGCTGCAGAATTTCTGGGCTCTAATCTGCTGTCTAGCTCGCCCAGTTCAGTTACCAGTCAGTGATAACCTGCAGGATATTTTGTATTCTGTTGTCTATAATCAACAAAGGTTTTAACAACACTGCATTAATAAATCACATTTATGTCTGCTTAATTTTGTTTTACAAAAATAACACTGGATTTATTATTCCATTTTATCACTAAAACTGTTGGTTTATAAATGAACAGGATGTCATATGTCACATTTTTAACAACTACCTTTGTTTCGCTATGGAAGGCATTAAATTAAATTTGATCTTGTGCAAAAGAAGTTGCACAGAAAATTATGCTTTCCAAATGATAACACTTATTAAAAAGATTTGGTAGTTTGAAAGCTGAGCATATGCATTCTCTCATATTTATCAGCAAAACATTTCTGTATAACATCCCTTATGGATTCATTCATTGAATAATGGCTAAAGGCTTTGGCAAATAACAATCGTCCCACAGGTAGTTGCTTAGGGAATGATGGAGATAGGTTAGTACATAGTAGTAATGCTGATTTAAGTGAAGTGTTTATAAGAAACGGGATGAAGATTTGCAAATTGAATGAACTATCCCATTAAGACCTCATTAAGAAACATTTTGCAATTCCCAGCACCAAAGAGGGTTTCAGTGTGCCCTTAGTACAGTACTGACAGCGAAATGTCTGTGGGGAATTTTTAGCAGATTAAATAAATTTGGATTTTACATTTTGCAGAACACTTAGGTCTCATCCCTGGCTGGAATCTGTAGCAATATTAGACATTACAGAAGTAACATTTTTTTTGCCAGAATCTGGAAGATCACCGCAGATATTAGAAACTAAAGCAGGTCTGACAAATGATCGACTTATTCTTTCAGTTCAGTTTAAAATGGTAGCCTTGCAAATCAGAATTCAAGACAAAATGTGAGAGGAATTGCTAAGACTTTGAAACAGTAATTTTAGGAATTAAAGCTCACTGAATAGTAGCCATGAATTTCAAATTCCTTTTCAATGCAAACTTGGAATCTATTTTTAGCACGAGTTCAAATTGCATACCACTTATACAGGAATTAGGAGAAACTTTTCCCTCCAAGCTTTTGTTGATAATAGACAATGTCACTGAGGGTACTTAAAAGCATATTAATAGAGCTATTATGGGTATAAATACAATTTCATGCAAATGTTATTGAGTTTTAAAAGAAATTTGCAGCCAATCAGCAGTGATTAAATGAATAAACTTCTATGCTAATTTAAGAATAAAAGTTGCTTGGTTCAATTCAGATATAGTGTAATCACAGAGTGCTCTGATCCCAATTGTTAGTAAGACAGGGAAGGTCAGAGCCCAGTGTGAAACCTGATTTAAAAGACCCATGCCCTTTCTCTCACAACCCTTGGACCCAAACTGACTCTCCAACTAGCCCACCCCTCACCTCAGTGTTGCATTGGCAACAGAATCTAACTCCCAGATCCAATCCAGCCTAAAATCCCTATGGCCTCCAGACATGGCCCAAAGACACCCTCCCAGGACTGATCCAAACCTAACCTGACATTAGTTGCACCACCCCTGATCCAAAACTTACTTTGCTCCTTTGCTCCTTTGCTCCTTTGCATTCCATGCCTGTGGTGTCCAACATTCTATCCAGTTGGTACCTACTTACATGGCATCCTACCCCCTTACTCATCTTCCATCCAACTACCCTGTCAGCTGGCACACTTCCCTGCCAGCATTCTACTTACTTCACACCCTATCCCATCTCAGAATCCTATATTATCATAGAACCCCTGCAGTGTGAAAACTGGCCATTTGGCCTATCAAGTCCACACCAACCATCTGAAAAGCATCCCACCCAGAGACTCCCACCCCAACTTACACGTAACCCTGCAATTCCCATGTTTAATCCACCTTACCTGCTCCTCCCTGGATATTATGGACAATTTAGCATAGCTAATCCAACTTTAGGGCGGCACGCTGGCTCAGTGGTTAGCACTGCAGCCTCACAGCACCAGGGACCCAGGTTCCATTCCAGCTTCTGGCGACTGTCTGTGTGGGTTTCCTCCAGGTGCCCCGGTTTCCTCCCACAGTCCAAAGATGTGCAGGCTAGGTGGATTGGCCATGCTAAATTGCCCGTAGTGTTCAGGGGCGTGTGTGTTATAGGGGAATGGGTCTGGCTGGGATGTTTCAAGGGGTGGTGTGGGCTTGTTGGGCCGAAGGGACTGCTTCCACACTGTAGGGAATCTGATCTAATCTAACGTGCACAGTTTTGTGACTGTGAGAGGAAACTGGAGCATGCTGAGGAAACCCATGCAGACATGGGGATAATGTAAAAACCACACAGATAGTTGCCCAAGGATGGAATTGAACCTGGGTTCCTAGCGCTATGAGGCAGCAGTGTTAACCACTGAGCGCCGTACCACCATGGAGTTGCCCTCATGATTATCTTACATACTCATAGTTTGACAACAGCTGTCAAGTGGATGTCATGGCCTTTAAATTTTAGGATATGGCAGTGGGCTGCTCTGAAAAGGAGGTATAGTTTGCTGTTCTCTGACCGTCCTGTGCAACGAAAGAACTGTCAGTTGGAAATGAGGATCCATATTTCTGAGGTAGCTCTGATTGGAAATTGTTCCCTGAAATGCGGAGCTCTCTTCATTAATTTAAAATAAAGGCCAATGTGGCAATCTGCATGGGATTGCCATACTAAAAAAATCCTATCCTACGTTGTCGCATGTTCTCTGCTAGTATGCACAATATAGAAACAGAAATCAAAATTAAAAATTTACACGGTTCTGTCTACTTTAGCACCCGAGTTTCCAAGGAATAATAACGTATTATGATTCTTCATCATAACAGGAAAATTTAATTACACATTGTGATTGTAGACAGTGAAGAATATTTTCTCAGATTACAAAGGGATTATGATCAAATGGTTCAATGGGCTGAAAAATGGCAGATGGAGTTCAATCTGGATTAATGCAAGTTATTGCATTTTGGTACAACAAACAATGGTAGATCTTATATAACATATATAATGGACTTGGGTGGTGTGGTATAACAGAGGGACCAAGGGGAGTAGGTGCATAATTCTTCAGTGTTTGCGTCATATATAGGCAGGATAGTTAAAAAGGCATTTGGCTTGCCTTCATTGTTCAGTCCTTTGAGTATAAGAGTTGGGATGTTACGTTGAGTTTGTACAGGACATTGTTGCGGCCTCTTCTGGAATACTGTGTCCAGTCTTGTCATCCAGTTTTAGGAAGAATATCATCAAGCTGGAGAGGGTTCAGAAGAAATATACCTGGATGTTGCTGAGTATGGAACATTTAAGATATAAGGAAAGGCCAGCTAGGCTGGGACTATTTTTACTGGAGTGTAGGAGATTGAGGAGAACCTGATAAGTTATAAAATAATGTGGGGTATAGATAGAGTCGATGGTCATCATCTTTTCCCTAAGATGGGGAATTTCAAGACTGGAGGTACTTTTTTAAGGTGAGAGGAGGGGGATTAAAAATAGAGATAAAAGGCAATTTGGGGGTCGCTCGTGTGTGATGATGTGGGTACAATTACCAACACTTGAATGGATATCTGAAGTGGAAAGTTTTGGGACTAGATTAGTTTGGGGCTATGTTTGGCACGGACTTGTTGGACCAAAGGGTCTATTTTCCTTTCATCATAGAATTCCTACAGTGTGGAAATAGGCCATTCTGCCCAACAAGTCCACACCACCTCTCTGAAGAGCGCCCCACCCAGACCCAATACTCCTGTACTTCCCTTGTCTAACGCAGCTAACCGAAACATCCTGAACACTATGGGCAATTTAGCATGGCCAATTCAACTAGCCTGCACATTTTTGGACTGTGGGAGGAAACCAGACCACCCAGAGGAAACCCAGACAGACACAAGGAGAATGTGCAAGCTCCACACAGACATTTGTCCGAGGGTGGAATCGAACCCAGGTCCCTAGCACTGTGAGGCAGCAGTGCTAACTACTGAGCCACTGCATTTTTGTGTCGTGTGGCTTTATGACTGTGCGACTGAGTGGGAAATGGTGCAAAAGATAGAAAGAAGAGATTCACAAAATACCATTTCTCAAGGGTTGAGATCTTTGCAATGTTTTTTTCAATCTGCGAAAGACTATTTTTGAGTCTATGATACATACAGTTAGTATAAATGTTTGTTGAACATTTTTGCAAGTTGAAAAGATATATATCCTGACCTGTTGAGAAAAAATGAAAGTACATCTGAAATTGTGTTCCATTAAACAAAATTACTTACGAATTGCATTCAAACTTACTGGCAGCATTAAATTAACCAATATTCAAATACAGAGCATCCAACTTTTTCTCACTAGTGCTTTCTCCCTCAGATGGATGTACCTGTTTTATTTCTCCTTGGACAGGAGCAACTAGCTTGTTGATTTAAGAAGTTACTAGTAGCTGTTTTGTAGCATTATGTTAATGCGAACATCTTATTCAATTAATTCCAAGATAGTTTGATGATAAGAGAATACTTTATGGAATGCATGTTTTACTCAGCAAGCTGAAGGGTCTCATATAGCACAGAATATGTCATTTGGCCTACTATCTGTGAGGAGCTCAGCTAACGCTGCTTGCTGCCATTTCCCCCAGTCCTGCAAATGTTTCTTCAGATAATTCTCAACTTACTTTTTGAAAAGCATGATTAAGGCTAGCTTATGAACATTCATTCTAAATCCTAAATACTTGCGGATATGAAAAGATTTTCCTCCAGTCGCCTCTTGTAGCATTTGTAACAAGGTTGATGAGTTAATGGCACAAATCATCGCGAATGAATATGATTTCATAGCCATTACGGAGACATGGTTACAGGGTGGTCACGACTGGGAGTTAAATATCCAGGGGTACCAGACTATTCAGAAGGACAGACAGGAAGGTAAGGGAGATGGTGTAGCTCTGATATTCAAGGACAACATCAGGGCGGTGCTGAGAGATGATATAGGTTCTATGGAGAATGAGGTTGAATCCATTTGGATGGAAATTAGAAATTCTAAGAGGAAAAAGACACTAATAGGCATAGTCTATCGGCCACCAAATAATAACATCACATTGGAGCGGGCATTAAACAAAGAAATAACTAATGCCTGTAAAAATGGTACGGCAATTATCATAGGGGATTTTAATCTACATGTAGATTGGTCGAACCAGCTCGGTCAGGGTAGCCTTGAGGAGGAGTTTGTTGAGTGTATCCATGATAGTTTTCTGGAACAGTATGTATTGGAACCGACGAGGGAGCAAGCTATCCTAGATCCGGTCCTGTGTAATGAGACAGGGATAATTAATGACCTCATAGTTAGGGATCCTCTTGGAAGGAGTGATCACAGTATGATTGAATTTAGAATATAGATGGAGAGTGTGAAGATAAAATCCAATACCAGGGTCTTATGTTTGAACAAGGGGGACTACAATAGAATGAGGGAGGACTTGGCTAATGTAGACTGGAAACAAAGATTCTATGGTGGGACAGTTGACTAGCAGTGGAAGACTTTCAAAGCAATTTTTCAAAGTGCTCAGCGAAAGTATATTCCAGTGAAAAGGAAGGACTGTATGAAAAGGGGTAATCTGCCATGGGTGTCTAAGGAAATAAAGGAGGCTATCAAATTGAAAGAGACAGCGTACAAAGTGGCTAAAAACAGCATGAAACTAGAAGATTGGGAAAACTTTAAAGGTCAACAGAAAGCCACAAAAAGAACTATAAAGAAAAGCAAGGTAGAACATGAGAAAAGGCTAGCGCAGAATATAAAGACAGATAGCAAAGATTTCTACGAACGTATAAAACCAAAAAGAGTGGCTCAAGTAAACATTGACCCTTTAGAGGATGAGAAGGGGAATTTAGTTATGGGATATGATGAAATGGCCGAGGCAATGAACAGATATTTCGTATCGGTCTTCACAGTGGAGGACACTAATTATATGTCAGTAATTGACAAAGAGATAAGGGTAGGTGAAGACCTGGAAACAATCATTATTACGGATGAGGTAGTGTTGGGCAAGCTAATGGAGCTAAGGATTGATAAGTCTCCTGGTCCTGATGGAATGCATCCCAGGGTGATACAAAAATAGTGGGAGAAATAGCAGGTGGGCTGGTGGTAATTTTCCAAAATTTGCTGGACTCTGGTACAGACCCATCAGATTGGAAAACAGCAAATGTGACACCACTGTTTAAAAGGGGAGGTAGACAAAAGGTGGAGTATTATAGACCGATTAGCTTAACCTCTGTAGTGGGGAAGATGCTTGAGTCTATTTTCATGGAAGAAATAGCAAGGCATCTCTTTAGAAACTGTCCCATTGGGCAGATGCAGCATGGATTCATGAAGAGCAGGCCATGCTTGATGAATCTTCTGGAATTCTATGAAGACATTACGAGCAATGTAGACAGTGGGGACCCAGTGGATGTGGTGTACCTATATTTCCAAAAGACCTTCGACAAGGTGCCACACAAGAGGCTGCTGCGTAAGATAAGGATGCATTGCATTAGGGTAAAGTATTAGCATGGGTAGAGGATTGGTTGACTGACAGGGAACAAAGAATGGGGATAAATGGGTGCTATTCTGGCTGGCAATCAGTGACTAGTGGTGTCCCTCAGGGATCGTTGTTGGGACTGCAATTATTTACAATTTATTTAGATGATTTGGAGTTGGGGACAATGTGTAGGCTGTCAAAGCTTGCAGATGACACCAAGATGAGTGGCAGAGCAGAGGACTGTGAAACGTTGCAGAGGAACATAGATATATTGAGTGAGTGGGCAAGGGTCTGGCAGATGGAATACAATGTAAATAAATGTGAAGTCCTACATTTTCGCAGGAGTAATAGTAAAAGGGATTATTACTTGAATGGTTAAAAAGTTGCAGCATGTTGCTATGCAGAGGGACCTGGGTGTCCTTGTGCAGGAATCACAGAAGGTTGGTCCGCAGGTACAACAAGTAATTAGGAAGGCAAATGGAATTTTGTCCTTCATTGCTAAAGGGGTTGAGTTTAGAAGCAGAGAGGTTATGCTGCAGCTGTACAAGATGCTGGAGTATTGTGTGCGTTTTTGGTCTCCTTACTTGAGGAAGGATGTACTGGCACTGGTGGGGGGGGGGTACAGAGGAGGTTCACTAGGTTGATTCCTGAGTTGAGGCATTGGCTTATGAGGACAGACTGAGTAGATTGGGATTATGTTCATTGGAGTTCAGAACATTGAGGGGGGACCTTATAGAAACATATAAAATGATGAAGGGAATAGATAAGATAGAAGTAGAGAGGATGTTCCCACTGGCAGGTGAAGCTAAGACAAGAGGGCAGAGCCTCAAGATTAGAGGGAGCGGATTTAGGACTAAATTGAAAAGGAACTTCTTTACTCAGAGGGTTGTTAATCTATGGAATTCCTTGCCCAGTGAAGTAGTTGACGCTACTTCAGTAAACATTTTTAAAGCTAAGGTAGATATTTTTTGAACAATAAAGGTATTAAGGGATACAGTGAGAATGCGGGTAAGTGGATCTGAGTCCATGAAAAGATCAGCCATGATCTTATTGAATAGCACAGCAGGCTCAAAGGGCCAAACAGCCTACTCCTGCTCCTAGTTCTTATGTTCTTGTTCTTTCGCTATTTAAGTTGGCATCATCAGGGTACCACCTGGATTACATCTAAGTATTCAATATCCAGGAGACACAGCAATGAAGGAATCTGAGGGCAACTGCTTCTCCTGCATATAGGAGAGCTGTGCATCCAGGTTACTACTCCCCATACAAGACCCAGGCTTCTGCTACCAATGAAGATTTGCCAACATTGATATATTCAATTCCTGTGAAAATGAGCTGATAATATTGATCACATGGACCATCAGTGCTTTCCTTGTCCTGTCCTCCAAACTTATTACAGCAAAGGGCATGAATAAGGGTATTAACAGGGAGAGGGGTATTCCATTTGCAAATCAAGTCTACCAATATGGAGGGATCTTTGGGGATTGGCAGTATGAAAAGCTTGTGGACATTCCTGGTAGAGTGGAAGAAAATATATTATAATTCATAAAGAAGAGGATGGAGTGCAAACCAAGGCTTGATCTTATGACCTATTTCCTTTCCCTGATAGGCCCTGAAATTGAGTTTAGGCAGTGAGGAGAGATCCTTGTGTCAGCGTCAGGGATATCAGAGCAACCAGCATCTATACCCTCTACCGATGCTGGTACAATTACCTTGGTTGATCACTCTACACAACAAGGGTTAAAAGCATGATATGTATGAGCAGAAGATGAGAGAGGTGGAGGCAGCTCTGAGCAGTTTTCTTAGAGAGTGGAGAAGAGAAGCTGCCATTCACAATAGATTGCAGATGCAGGACTTCAGAAAGACAACTTGACTGTGGCCAGTCACAATAGATGTGCCCTGTATGTCAGAAGTCCCTGAGGCAGTGCAAAGTTATTGTCTGAGAATGAAGGAATGGATTCAACTCATGTCCGTGATTCTGGCTTAGAGATTTTAATGAACTCTGCCTTTGCGAAAGTGCCTAATCTCATGGAGAGCCGCATATAGCAGCATACAGTGTGGCACAGGATCAGTACACTGGCAGGGGCAGGATGCATTCTAAACTCTGCAGTGTTAGCCGGTTACTGGTGCTGATGGCTGGTAGATATTTGGACTGGAAGCCTGTTGTTTACCAGCTGGTGCTCCCACGGTGACAGTGTTACCATTTTTGAGGCACCATTATTATCAAAAGCTTCTTTGGAACCTCTAATTGAGGAGCCATTCATGCATAGGGCCCCATAATAGAGATTATCCACAGGCACCTCTATGATGAAAAACCGTTTTAAGATGCACTACATGGCACAAGTAGAAACAAGTTAGCAGACTGATTCCACTTCATCTAATGTCAAAAGGGAAATCCATAAATGAGAGTAGACAACACTGCATTGGGCACACACTGATTGGCCCACTGGTATTTTCTGCACCTCTCAATATACATTTTCCTTTCCAACACTGTATAACAAAAATTCACGATGCCGGATTCAAAAGCTTCCGTTCTTTAACAGTGAGCTAGGAAAAGTAGTGAAAGGAAGCTGGGGATCTTGAAGAATGCAATTCTGAAACATCTATTGCATGGGATGGCTGACTCATTACACTTCCTGAGCTGCTGTTGAATGTGAAGGCTTTGCCAGCACAGGAAATGACAAAGTCAGCTTGGTTGAGTGTGCAGAAGAAAATCATGCCCTGGTCTAACCAAAAGAGCCTTTTTGTCAATAAGATGTAGTTTATTCCACGTTAGCAACTAGTTACAGATTGATAGGATAGATATTGTTACAAAGACTTTGAATAGAACCAGATGTTAAGCCGCACTTCTTTGGCAGCATAAGTCCCTCTGTCTACAAGTCCATGTGCCATCATGGTAATAGGTAATACTTATGGCTCTTCTTAGTATTAACTTTCAGAACTATCTACAAACTCCTACAACTTCTTTCCCCTTATTATTGGTGATATATGTTTGTGTGCCACTACCCAAACAATGTAATCAAGCAGCATCCGCTCAGCAATAACCTGCTCACTGATGGCCAGTTTAGGTTCTGTCAGTGCCATTCTGATTTTGACTTTAATCCAGATTTGGTTCAAGCACGGACAAAGATATTGAATGCCAGAGGTCAGGTGAGAGTGTTAGCCTTTGGCATCAAGGAGCTCAAACAAAACAGGAGTAAATAAGAATCAGGGGTGGGTGTGGAACTCTAAAAGGACATTGACAAGTTGGTAGATTAGGTGGATAGGTGTCAGATGAGACCTGACGCAGAAAAGAATGAAGTGATACATTTTCACAGGAAAAACATTAAAAGACAATATAAAATAGGGGTTACAATTCTAAAGGGATGCAGGAGCTGATGGACCTGGATGTATAAGTGCATAGATCATTGAAGATAGGACAGGTGGAGAGAATGGTGGATAAAGCATACAGTATTCTCAGCTTTATTAGAGTACATGACCGAGGAGATAGTACTGAATTTATATAAGACACTTGTTAGACGTCAGCTGGAGTACTGTGTACTGTTCAAGCCAGCACATTATCAGAATGATGTGAATGCATTAGAAAGAATGTAGATGCAATTTACAAGAATGCTCCAGGAATGAGAAGAATTTATGAAGCTAGATTGAATAAATTGAGACTGTTTCCCTTAGAGAGGTGTAGGTTGAGAGGACATTTGAAAGAGGAGTTCAGAATCATGAGCAAAAGAATCTTATGGAGAAGCTATTACTGCTTGTGAAAGGAGAGAAGAACAAGAGGGTGTTGAATCAAAATGATGTGCAAACAAAGTAAGGATGATGTGAGAACAAAACCTTTCCACACAGTAAGTAGTTAGTGTATTGAATACAATGCCTGGAAATGTGGGGACGCAGTTTCAATTGAGGTATTCGATAATTATTTGGATAGAAATGGTGTTCCGATATTGGGCTTTGTCTCCATATCCTTTGATCTCTTCAAGCCTGAGAACTATATCGAACTCCTTGTAAACATGTAATGGCTTGGCCTCAACTATATTTGTGGCAGGGAATTCCACTGATTCACGATTCTCTGGGTGAAGATAGTTCTCTTGATTTCAATTCTGAAGGCTTACCCAGTATCCTTAAACTTTGACCCTGTTCTGTTCTTCCTAGTCAATGTAAACGCCTTTCCTACAATTAACCATTTTAATCATGATCGAGGACTCATGATCTCCTTCTTTTCTGTAAAAAATCTGTGATTCTTTTTTATATATTAAAATAAGTTGTTACTATCTATTAATTGATAGCTTATAGACAAGATTTATATTGTCCCTCCCTTACTTTTTGGTTGTCTTTTATTGGTTTAAAAACTTTCTCAATCCTCTATTCTACCACTAGTCTTTCTCACATACTATGTGTTTTTCTTTTAATTTTATACTATTCTTAACCTCCTTGGTTAACTATGGTCAGTTTTTCCGTTTCCTACAGGCCCTCCTCCTCACTGGAAAATATTGTTGTGAGTCATGAACTATTTTCTAAATATTTGTCTTTGTTTATCAACCATCTCTTCTGCAAAATGTTTTTCTCAGACCACTTCAGTCAACTCTTCTCTTATGCCTTTAGAATTGCACTAATTAACGTTTAGTACATTTGTTTCCAAACTTATTTCCTCATTCTCAAATGAATGTTAAATGTTAGCATGTTAAGGCTGTTGTTTCTGTGGTGCTCCTTTCCATGGATTGTTTATTAAAGCTCTCTCACTACACAACTTTAGATACAATGTAACAGATCCTTGCTTGTATTGATAACATAATTTACAGTGAAACTATCCCAAACATACTTCAAGAATTCTGTAAAACTTGAGGATAAAACAATCCAGTTGATCAGCATCACATCCACCAGAACTCACACTCTCCCCACCAATGCAGAGGTGCAATGTGCATTGACTACAAACAGACTGCATCAATTCACAATGACTTTCTTAGACAAAGCTTCCAAATCCATAACCACTTCTACCTATCAGGACCGAGGCCACAGATATATGTAAAAATCATTGCCAGCAAGTTCTCTTCCATGCCATTCACCATTCCAACATGAAAATATATTATCCTTCCTTTAGTGTTGTTGGTTCAGAACTTTTTTTTAATTTACTTGTGGGATGTTGGCACCACTGGCTAGGCAAATATTTTTTGGCCACCCTTAATTGCCCAGAAGACAGGTAAGACTGAACAACATATAGGCAAGATCAGGTAAGGGTGGCAGATTTCCTTCCCTGAAGGACATTAGTGAACCAGATGGGGATTTTTTTGTGACAAAAAGACAATGAATTTATGGTCATCATTCAACTCTTAATTCCAGCTCTTTATTGAATTCAAACTCCACCATCTGGTGTGGTAGGATTTTAACCCAGGTTCCCAGGACAATAACCAGCTTTCAAGATTAATAGTCTAGCCATAATCCCAGTAGGCCATTGGTCCCTTGGAATCCTGGAATTCCTCCCTAACAGCATTGTGGGTCTACGTCCAGGGCATGGACTGCAGCAGTTCACGTAGGCAGCTTGGTATCATCGTCACAAGGGTAACTGAGGATGAGCAATGACTTCTGGCCTAGTCAGCACAGCCCATTCACCATGAATGAATTATCAAAGAAAGGGGAATACTAACAATGCTTATTTCTTCTGTAGGTCAGAGAATCCCTATAGTGTGGAAGCCAGCCATTTGGCCTGTTGAGTCCACACCCACCTAGACTCACTCCCTACCTTATCCCTGTAACCCTACATTTTCCCATGGCTAATACAGATAACCTATACAGTATAGGGCAATTTAGCACTGCCAATCCACCTAACCCACACACCTTTGGACTCTGAGAGGAGACCCACACAGATTTGGGGAGCAATATGCAAAATGCACAAAGAATGGAACCGAACCTGCGTCCCTGGCGCTATGATGCAGCAGTGTTAATGACTAAGCCACAATGTCACCCACAAAGATATGGTTATCTACTAAGTATTGTTCAATTGAAACATTGACTCTGTTTTCTCCTTCACAGATGCTGTCAGACCTGGGGTTTTCCAGCAACTTTGTTTTTGTTCCTGATTTACTGCATCTGCAGTTCTTTTGGCTTTTATTGTTCAATTGATGTTGATCTGAATTTATTACAGTAAAATATTTATAACTTATAATCTTGCCATGAAGGTACTCTAGTTGTTCACTGACAATTTATTTTTTGAACGTGTATCAGTCTCCTAGGGAACATACCACTTGCAAGATGCAATGGTGTTAAGCCTTTTGAGATACAACACTAAGATCCACAGCTGTTACTTGGAAGGAGCCAGTAACAAGTTTATTCAAGGCTGCAGTGACTTTTGATGATTACATACAGGGCACAAGTGAGATGTGCTGCAAGATATGAGATCTTCCACAAGAACCCAAATCCCCGCAATCAAATGTTTGGCCAGTCGTAGTCTATTGCAATGCTACTGTTCAAACATCTCCAAGAGTTTTATTGATGGTGATAGATCCTATACTTCGAAATGACATTTATTTACTTCCTGCACCTTGTTTCACTCTTATGACCACCTTGAGACAAGGAGTATGCCTCTTCTGCGGGGATGGTACTCCTCATTGCCACTCAACCTAAAATCTGAGCGTTCAGCTCCTATTAACAGTTTCTTATTTCCTTGTACTCACTTGGATTTTAGATAAAATCTGGAAGCCTTAATACTTGTTTTTTTTTTCATGTCCCATGAAGCGAAGAGAATGATGACCCCTCCACTGCCAAAATACTTTTGGATCACTCTTTGTACAAAATGTGCATACATGGAGTTAATTGTCAATGACTTAACATTCCTTTCAACTGTGGTCCAATTTAGCAACTCACCTGATTTCAGGATACAACCATAAAAAACTCGTACATAAGGAATATAAGAAATTGGATCAGGAATAGGAGATTCTTCCTCTCAAGATTGTTGCACAATTTTATTAGATCGCGTCTAATCTGTGCCAGACCTCAACTCCTTTTTGTGCCATCTCTTCAACTCCTAACCTAAACTGGTGACAGCTTAATCTCTCCAATCTTTCCTCATCAGGCAACCTGTCCATTCCAGGTATCAGGCTGATAAATCTTCTCTGAACTGCTTCCAGCACTTTTATATCTATGGGTGCTGCTGATGCAGAGTGCGGTCTGTGTGGTTCCACTAAAATCTCGTGTGATCCATGATGATCTCTCAAGAAGTTCCTTAAAGAGTTTAATTGTTGAATTAATGGTGATTTTAATTAGAATTTGTAATCTTGCCATATAATGCCTTGACATTGGTTACCGGGAATTTAGTTTCAAATTTGTGTCAAGTAACTCACTTCCAGTTCCAGTCCCCACCTCCCACCTCACCTCCCAGTCTTGATTCACCACCTTCAAGGCACAAGTCAGGAGTGTGATGGAAAACCGTTCACTTGTCTTGATGAATATATCTCCAATAACACTTAAGAACTTTGACACTGTCCAGGACAAAGCAGCCTACTTGATTTGCACCACGTTTACCACTTTTAGCGTTCATTCTCTTCACCAACAATACACAGTGCATCTGTGTATACTATATTTCAATGCATTTCAGTAATTCACCATGGCTCATTCAACAGTTCCTTCCAAAAACTATAACCTCTCCATCTAAAAGCACAAAGGCAGTTGATGTATGGGAACGCACCACCTACAAACTCCCCTTTACGTGATGATCAAATTTGAGTCGGAACTATATCAGCGTCCTTCAATTTTTGCTGTGTCAGCTTCCTGCATGTCTCTTCCTATGCCCCAAGGATTGCAATGATTGAAGAAGGCAGTTTACCGCTACCTACTCTCAGACAATTAGGGATAAGCAATAAATGCTGGCCAGGCCAGAAACACACACATCCTAAAAGCAAATAAAATATGTAAATGCATTTTCATCTGGTTCCAAAATCAACTGTTCACGACCACTCAATTGCTTACCACTCAGCCTACTTCATATATTTGCTATTGCATTCCCTTTTATTCCAGTCTCCTAAACTTTGCTGACAAGTCCATGATGTGATACTTTATCAAAAGTCTTTTTGAAGCTCTTATACATCATGCTCACAGCATTATCCTCATCAACCCTTGCTGTTCCCTCATTAAAAAACATAATCAAGTTAGTGAAACATCATTTGCCCTGAACGAGTTCATGCCTACTTTCGCTACTTAATTCCCATTTGTCCAATTGAATGTTAACTTTGTTTCAAATTATTACTTTGATAAGATAATCCACCACTGAGATTAAAATATACTTACTGATCTTAACATTGCATCTTTTCTTGAACAAGGGTGCAGCATTTAAAATTCTACAGGTCTCTGGCAGCCCCTTAACAGCTAAGGAGGTTTGAAATGTGTCTCTGCAATTCTCTCCCTTAATTTTCCCATGCTTTTTGATGCATTTTATTTGATCCCACTGACATATCAACTTGAATTATAGCTAAAATATCTAATACTTCCTCTTTAGTAATTTTTAACTGATTGAGTCTCTCATCTATTTTGTCATACATTACTACTTGGGAGCATCTTCCTTGGTGAAGACAAATGAAAAGTATTAATTTAGTACCCATCAATATCTCTGCTTCTATCATTTTGTTTTTTGGTCCCTCGATGGCTCAATTCTTCCTCTTACGATTCTTTTAATCTGTACATGCCTTTTGAAGACTTCAGATTTGTTTTAATGATAACTGCCACTCTTATTTCATGCATTCCTTTGATTTTCTCATTTCTTTTTCACTTCCATTCTGTACTTTCTCTATTCATCCAGTTTCTAATTAGTATAACTAACTAGAAATCTGTCATAAAACATTTTTTTCAGCTTCCATATATTCTGTATAAGGTCATAGAGTCATACAGCACGGAAACAGACCCTTCAGTCCAATCACTCCATGCCAAACATAACCTCAAACTAAACTAACCCCACTTGCCTGCTATTGGCCCATGTCCCTCCAAGCTTTTCCCATTCATGTACTTATCCAAATGCCTTCCAACTGTTGTAATTGTACCCACATCCACCACTTCCACAGGAAGTTGATTCCATATGCAAGCTACCCTATTTGTAAAAAAATAAAATTGCCTTTGAGTCTTTCTTTTTAAATCTCTCTCCTTAAAAGTGTGCTCCCAAGTCTTGAAAAACTCCACCTTAGGGAAAAGACAGCTACCATTAACCCCATCTCAGCCCCTCACTATTTTATAAACACCTTTCAGGTCGCCTCTCAATCTCCTAAGTTCTTGTGAAAAAAGTTCCAATCTTTTCAGCCTTTCTGCTTGTTGTTTTTCTGTGTTTCAGAAGGCTATCCTCCATGCAATGTTTTGAACAACAGCATTATTCTCAACGCATCAATGAGCCTGACTACTCCAGTTCTTCTCAGCTATCTTTTGTTCAAGCGGCATGGCTCATAAAGAAATGTCAATAACCCAGATCATTCTTAAAACTGGTTTTGTAGCCCTTTACATTTCTCCAGGAGTGCTAGATGTCCTGCTCTGATTTGGTGAGAGCTTGATGTCATGGATTGTTCATGTAAACCTGACTTCAGAAGGTGTGATTCGTGTGAATGTAAATCCTGTTAGATGCTTTTATTCTTTGCACTGTGTAACCAAGGTGCTTGAACAAAAATGATTTTGGACTGAAAATAATATTTATCTCCTATCTTCAATAATCTCTCTTGTAGCGTCTTGGCATTAAAGTATTTGCACAAACTGAGCTGAGTGCTTGTATAATCCATTTTGTGTTCTTTGTCAGTGCATCAATGTTTTCAAATACTAACTCAAGTACTATGTCATGAATGTTCAGCATTAAAATGCAGACTTGCCTCTATTTCAAAAGGAATGCTAGGTTTTTGACTATTTTCCCACTACGTAATACTGGGAAAAAATATTTTTGGTATTTATATGAATATTGAATATAACTACCGAGTTTTGAGAAGATTTGTAGCTCAGGTTGAGATTCTGGATGTGAGTTTGCTCGCTTAGCTGGAAGGTTCGTTTTCAGACGTTTCATCACCATTCTAGGTAACATCATCAGTGAGCCTACGATGAAGTGCTGGTGTTATGCCCCGCTTTCCATTTATCTGTTTAGGTTTCCTTGGGTTGGTGATGTCAATGCAGGAAATAACACCAGTGCTTCATCGGAGGCTCACTGATGATGTTACCTGGAATGGTGACGAAACATCTGAAAACTAACCTTCCAGCTCAGCGAGCAAACTCACATCCTGAATAGAATTGCATTAGCAATAAAGATGGACTATAGAATTTGAACTTCCATCATCTAATTCTAATATCTGAGACTGTTAACGGACAACTTTTTTTCTAAAGGCAGAATCGTGAACCTGAATTGACTATTGTGATCGAAGCTTTAGGAGAGCCATATGGAATAAAAACATCACAGAGACTGAATCAGTGTCAAGATATCCTATTTTACTTTACACTCACGTATAGAATATTTACATATTTGAAGATGAAAGGCCCACCCGTCAGATAATCAGCTTAAAAAGACAATGGAACTAGACTCTGGAATATACATTGTCCTGTTTTTAAATGTATAACATGGATTCATAACATTAGAGTCTTAAAGGATTGTTCTTGTTCTCTCTTCCTGGTTGGCTCTTTCAACATCTCGAAAATGAATGCGCCTGGTGAAAACAAGGTGTAGAGCTGGATGAACTCAGCACGCTAAGCAGCATCATAGGTACAGGAGAGCTGATGTTTCAGGCCCAGACTCTTCTTATTATCTCAGATCCTCCAGCATCTGCAGTTCCTACTGTCTCTGCACCTGGTGAAAATGCAGCTTGAAAAACAAACATTTACCAAGGTCCAAAGATATCTACAGATTCTCCTGCTGCAGTAGATATGGATCAACAATGAATTAACTGTGTCTTCAGGTCTAAAATCTATTGCCACAAAGACTCTTAAGAAATTATAAACTGTGTAGTCTCCCTTTCTACATTACATATTCTCCCCTTTAAACTTATTCACTATGTTCATGAGTGTGCATTTTTTAATGTGTCTTTCATGAAGTTGGGAAGTAATAAAATTCCGTTCCTTTAATTTAAAAAAATATTTAATTGGCTTCATCACCTTACATGAAAATCCACTTTAATTGAAGTCTGACAGGTGCAAGCTACAAGGAAAATAAAAATATTTGTTGTCATTGATCAACGGAGGGCATAAAACCTGTATTTTGTTCTCTCCTCTTTGTACTAAAACCTTTGCAGTGTTCCAATGAAGCTCAACATAAGTTTGATAAGCAACACCTCACCCTTTAACTCAGCAATTTACAGCCTTCTGCCCTCAAAATTTGATCTAAGTTCAATGATTTCAGTCCATAATCTCTGCCTTCATTTTTTTTTCTGTTTCCATTGCAGCATTTGATTTTTGGCTGTTTAACATCCACATCTCCTTTGAACTCTTTTTTTTATTTTGCCTCGTTACTTTTCCCACTAGTACTGCCTTTGGGTTTGCCTTTTCAAATCTCCTGTCATTTAATCTCTCCTGTCTGCTAGCCTTTGTTTCCCTTTGTTCTTTTTTATATCTTTCCCTTTTCATGTGCTTAAAATTGCATGCATTGCTAACTTATCCCACTTTGATAAAATTTCAACAATGGGAAATTTTAACACTGCTACTTCTTCAAATATGTTATGATTCAGTTGAATATTTTTAGCATTTTCTGTTTTACTTAAGATTTGCTGTACCCAGAGTATTTTGGTTTTGTAAAGGATGGTGAGTTGACCTGATGAGCTTTGCTAAATTTCCTCCGATTTAGAACTGTTGACCAGCCTTTTCTTCAGATCAGGAAATCACTAAGGTGCGCAAAGCCAAAACTGTAGTACCTGAGCACAATGGCATTACAAATGCTTCTACGTTCCATTGCAAAGCTTGCATCTGCTTCATTATAAATTTGCACTGTTCCTTTAAAAGTTAGATTGTTACTCTTCCATTTTTGCACATTGTTTAGTGGTGTAATACAATTTAAATCTAATTTAGGTTAAGCGTTCTATTGTCAAATAATTTATAAATTTGAAAACCTGAACTCGCTTGGCATAAAATCCACAAAATTCTCATTTCTGCTTTTATTACAGAGTCTACTACTATATGCCTGGTATAACTTATTCAAATTTCATTTGCACAGAATTGAATTAAAATTTAATGTATTAATTGAAATATTTATTGTTAGTATAAATTACAGCATATGAAGAGTCAAAATGGAGAAATTGTGATAATAATCTTTTTAAGATAAAATATGTCACAAGTTATATACTGCGAATAGCAACATGACTTAGTGTGACTCTTGTTCGAGTAGATTTGCGAATTTAATCATATCATCCACCGTATTTTGAAACAAGGCTGTAAAACTGCCCTTTCTGAGATTGAAAAAAAAAGTTTACATGAAGCTCATTCGTCCACTGTAACTGAGGTCTTAATCTATTTAAACATTGACCCAGATTTTCTGATGGTTAGATTGTAATTTCTACAGCATTCATGGGAGAAACCTGTGGAAACCATACGGAATACAAGGGCCCAACTAGACGTAAAATATGGCGTGCATTTCCGATAGTGCTTGACCAGAAACTTCTCTCAGAAATGTACAGCTTTTTCTCAATGTAAAATAGAAGGAGCAGAATGGCAATCTCTGTGTGATTCCCAGTCCTCAGAAAATCTAGTAATATGCTTTGTTAAAATACCCTAATTTAAAGGAGCTTCATTCAAATATGTTCAAATTTTGAAGCTACCACATATAGCATTACCAAATTGACTGCCCCATTCTACATCCTACCTGACGCTCTCTTCCTTTGAACTGAAAAGAACAGTACACCAGATCAACAATCTTTACTACCAGTTTACAATACTACCAAAGTTGAACTCCAATCCGAATTGTTGCAGACATTCAAACATTTAATAAAACTGAAAATGAAACAACACAAAATTCTAAATAAAGTAATCATGAAAAGTAATGCCAGACTGAAATAAAACAAAATATTGGCTCTTATTCGCCACCCTTTTTCAGTTTGCATCACGTCTTGGTTAGAAGCCTGTTTATTGATTCAAATATTCAACTCAGAATGAATTCAATTTTTTGGCTCAATATTGATATTCTCTATCAATTCACCCTAGAAAATAACAGGATGAACAATGCTGCATGCCGGCAGTTTATTCTTACTCAAATGACAAAGTCGATTACAATAAGTGCCTTAAGCAAGCAGCATAGGTGAAATAATATTCCCTGACAACTTTGATATCTATACTGAGTATTGTGACAGAGTTGGAAACTGAAGATTTTTTAAAGCTACCTTCCAGTAACTATTGGCACATCATTAGTTTTTACTTCACTAATATAGCAATACCAATTATGCAACAAAATACACTTGAATGGATTCTCTGGGCAATCGTCAAGAATACTGGCAATAATTTCAAGCTATGGTGCACACCGATCAATGTTCAAATATTACAGCAGACTAGAAACCAAATGGAAATCTAAAAATAGAAAACTGAATTCAATAACATGTGATACATATGTCAGTGAAGTAAGTTAATAAATCATGAGGGGCCGTAAGTCAGATTACAAAAATATGACAGCAGGAAAGGAACCATAAATCAGAGTATAATAAAATGTGAGGCTGGATGAACACAGCAGGCCAAGCAGCATCTCAGGAGCACAAAAGCTGACGTTTCGGGCCTAGACCCTTCATCAGAGAGCTCTCTGATGAAGGGTCTAGGCCCGAAACGTCAGCTTTTGTGCTCCTGAGATGCTGCTTGGCCTGCTGTGTTCATCCAGCCTCACATTTTATTATCTTGGAATTCTCCAGCATCTGCAGTTCCCATTATCTCTCATAAATCAGAGTAACTATCCTAAATGTTGATAACAGGTTAACATGATAATGGGAAATAAAAATTTAAGTAGACTAAGTTTAAAAAAAGATATATTTTCTTAACGTCAGGCAATAAAACATTAAAATATTTTTATTCATAGAGTGATAGGTGTCTGGAAAGCACTGCCTGGGTTGGTGGTGGAGGAAGATAGGATAGGAGTGTTTCGATAAATTCATGAATATGCAAGGAATTAAAGGATATGGAGCAAGGGCAGACAGAAGGGATTAGTTTAATTTAGTATTATGTTCAGCACAACACCACAGGCCAAAGGGCCCGTTCCTGTGCTTTACTGTTCTATATTCTATGTTTGAATATATTTAAAGACCTCATTCACGTGGGATTTCCTAATCTACAGCAATGTCACACTCAGCTGACAGGAAGTTAAAGTATTCAATCATTGTTGCTGCAAAATTAAAAATGGGAGAAGCAGAACTGAACATTATGGCTTCAATTAAATTATTTTTCACGTATAGTTCTGTGCGTGTGAAGATTCATTTTTTAAAAGAACTTTCTATGTAAAATCATGCGCTTTTTGTGCTTTTTGTGATGTTAGAAATGGGAACACAATGATGCCCAATATTGCAGCACAACATCCTGAAAAGGTTCTGACCTGAAAATACACTGAATTATATTTCAAGCTTCTCTGACAGCTGCTTAAAACAAGCTTATTAATAATGTCTACCCACAGGATAGAACAATCCCGAGGAATCAGTCATCATTGTGTATAACATTGAATTTTCACCTTTACATTGGTGGAGTAAAGGCCTTTTTGATTTTAGTACGCAAGGTATACTGACTGTGCTTGGACTCAATCATTCCCTAAACTCGAGGGAACTGTTTAATTGGAGTTCTGTTACCTCAGGGACTGTATGTGCAGCTCTGTATTAAAGTCAATGCTCTGGTGGACATGAGTAAACAGTGCCTAACTCAATGTTTTATTAGTTCCTAAGCGAAATCATAGTTGATCAATGTGACGTATTCTATTGGACCTTGGGCGATACTAATAGGTTAGAAATGTATAACTTTCTTTAGCTTGACTGCTCATAATAGCACTGATTGAAGACCTCCCTACACTTTGGAGTTCCAAAGACAGTACAGATTGATAGCCAGATTCTTCAACAGGTCCAGCCTTAGGATCTGCTGCTGCTTCTCAAGGAGAAGCTTTTTGACTGATGTACACTGCCTTAAGATCATTTGTTGCCAGTAATGTATGAAATGGTTGTTCCAATTATGGGTTTTGTTCCCAGGGATAATGCAGAATGCAGCACAAATTGCAGCTATAATTCTCACCAAGCAACCTATCTCTGCTAAAGATACCAGAAAAATTCTAACATCATTAATTGGCAGTCTGTTAACTCTGATGGAAGGAACATATAATTCTATGAGATGTATTAAAATGTTTCTTTATTTGTACAAATTTTAACTTCATGCGAATTCCAGCTCAGGTTGGGAAAAATGAACAACAGAATATGATGAAAAAGCACTGCTTAAATGAGTACAGTCAGCAATGCAATTCTGTACATGAATCAAAAAAACTTTATTTTTGCAATGTGGAAGTGTCAATTTAAGGTTATACACAATGATGCCCAATCCCCCAGGATAGCTTGTGACTGACTCACAGGAAAACTGCCCAAGTGGTGTTAGCTCATTACATCTGGTTCTCTGTCATTATGCATGTCGACTTCTGTGAATGCCAAGAACAGATTTGATCAATTACTAAACCCATGATTGCATTGCTTGTTAAAATCAAATGCAAAATAATCTTATCACACCAGATTTAAATGTAGTCAAAATGCAATACAGTGTTGACATTAGAGTCCAAGAATTGGTAGTGGGAATGTTTCGTATAACAAAAAGATAAAATTTTCCTGATACTGTTTACCTTCTATCCTTCCATTCACACAAAATCTACGACCAGACCGAAGCTAGGCGGAGGTTCTGCTTCTGCAGCATCGTCTTATTTATATACTAAGTGTAACAGCTGAAGGTTTATAAATATAACTTCACAAAATTTTGCAATACACTTCATAGGAGTATAATGAGGTAAAAATATGCAACCAGCCTAAGTACAGGAAATTAGGTGACCAGAATCTTAGTCAGAGAGAGGATTTGAAACGTCACAAGAGAGAAAGAGAGAGATTGAAATGTTTACTAAGAGAATTCCAAGGGTGAGAGTCTCAAAAAAAAACTGAAGGCACAGTTATTAATTATGGAATAGAGGAAACGTAGAGTGGGCAAGAGGCCAGACCAGGAGGAATGCAGTTTTTCGGAGAGGCGTGGGATCGGAGAAACATGTAGAGCCAGAAGAGCAAGGCGGTTGAGAGATTTGAACAAGAGGATGGTAGATTTAAACTGATGTGCTTGGGGACTTGGAGTCAAAACTGGTCAATGAGCACAGTTTGATGAATAAACAAGACATGGCATGAGTTAAGGCATGAACAGCAAAGTTTTGGACAAACCTAAATATGTCGAAGGTAGGGAATTGGATACCAGCCTGTAGAGAACTGGTATAGTTGAATATGGAGATAGCTGAAGCACAGATGAAGGCTTCAGCTACAGATGGGCTGAATCAGGAGTGTAGATAGGTTATATCATTGAGATGGGAGTTGTTGCATATTGGCCTGAAAGGATTCATACTGAGGAATATCTCATTATGATGGTGCTAGATGAACTTGACTTTGAAACAGCATTATAGAACATCGAACATAGAACAGTACAGCACGGTAGAGGCCCTTCAGCCGACAATGTTGTGTTGACCTATTATCCTGCTAAGATCAATCTACCCTGAATACCCTACATTTTACTATCCTCCAAGTGCCTATCCAAGAGTTGCTTAAAAGTCTCTAAAGTATCTGACTCCATTACCACTGCCGGCAGCGCATTCCACACACCCACCACTCTCTGTGTAAAGAACCTACCTCTGACATCTCCCCTTTACCTTTCTCCAATCACCTTAAAATTATGCCCCCTTGTAGCAATCATTTCCGCCCTAAGCATTGGATCTCAGAGTAAGCCCAGGTGTCCTTAATAGTCTCTTAACAACTGCCATCATATCAATGTAACCTGTAACTAGATGCTAACACACAATAAACAACTTCATGTTCAATACAAGAGCTCCTTCTAGTTGAACAGATAAGTGGCTTTCTGTGATCAGACAAACACATATAGATCCTTTCATTTAAAGAGAATAGTTCTGAGGTGGGAAAAGATGAGATATAGGCCAAGAATCCTCCCGGAACTCTAGAAATAATGTGCAGGTAAAGGAAGAGATGGAGATAGCAGGAGATACTTTGACAAAATGTAGAGTCAAGATTTGTACAGCTTGGAATTAGATCATTCAGTTCAAGTCATTCATATTCTAAATAAACCTAATCCCATTTGCCAGCACTTGGCCCATATCCCTTTAAACCCTACCTATTCATGTACCTATGTAGATGCCTTTTAAATCTCGTAATTGTCCCAGCCTCCACCATTTCCTCTGGCAACTCATTTGCATACGCGCACTACCTTCTGCAAGAAAATGTTGCCCCTTAGGTCCCTTTTATACCTTTCCATTCTCACATTAAACCTATGCCCTCTCATTTTGGATTCCCCTATCCTGACTATTCACCCTATCCATGCTCCTCATGTTATTATAAACCTCTACAAGGTCACCCTTCAGCCTCCGATGGTCCAGAGAAAATAGCCCCAGCTTATACCGCCTCCTCCTGTAGCTCAAACCCTCCAAACTTGGCAATATCTTTCTAAATACTACTTGTACTCTTTCAAGTTTAACAACATGTTTCCAATAGCAGGCAGACCAGAACTGAATGCAGCATTCCAAAAGTAGCTTAACCAATGTCATACATAGGCACAACATGACACCTCAACTTCTATATTCAATGCATTGACAAATAAAGAAAGCATATCAAATGCTTTCTTCACTATCCTGTCCACTTGCGACTCCACTTTCAAGGAACAAAAACACCATACCCAAGGTGTCCTGGTTTGGCAAAACTCTCAAGGGCACTACCATTAAGCACACACATCCTGCCCTGATTTGCCTTACGAGAATGCAACACCTCACATTTCAAATGCTTTCTTCACTATCCTGTCCACTTGCGACTCCACTTTCAAGGAACAAAAACACCATACCCAAGGTGATAAAATGTGAGGCTGGATGAACACAGCAGGCCAAGCAGCATCTCAGGAGCACAAAAGCTGACGTTTCGGGCCTAGACCCTTCATCAGAGAGGGGGATGGGGGGAGGGAACTGGAATAAATAGGGAGAGAGGGGGAGGCGGACCGAAGATGGAGAGCAAAGAAGATAGGTGGAGAGGGTGTAGGTGGGGAGGTAGGGAGGGGATAGGTCAGTCCAGGGAAGACGGACAGGTCAAGGAGGTGGGATGAGGTTAGTAGGTAGCTGGGGGTGCGGCTGGGGGTGGGAGGAAGGGATGGGTGAGAGGAAGAACCGGTTAGGGAGGCAGAGACAGGTTGGACTGGTTTTGGGATGCAGTGGGTGGGGGGGAAGAGCTGGGCTGGTTGTGTGGTGCAGTGGGGGGAGGGGATGAACTGGGCTGGTTTAGGGATGCAGTGGGGGAAGGGGAGATTTTGAAACTGGTGAAGTCCACATTGATACCATATGGCTGCAGGGTTCCCAGGCGGAATATGAGTTGCTGTTCCTGCAACCTTCGGGTGGCATCATTGTGGCAGTGCAGGAGGCCCATGATGGACATGTCATCAAGAGAATGGGAGGGGGAGTGGAAATGGTTTGCGACTGGGAGGTGCAGTTGTTTGTTGCGAACTGAGCGGAGGTGTTCTGCAAAGCGGTCCCCAAGCCTCCGCTTGGTTTCCCCAATGTAGAGAAAGCCGCACCGGGTACAGTGGATGCAGTATACCACATTGGCAGATGTGCAGGTGAACCTCTGCTTAATGTGGAATGTCATCTTGGGGCCTGGGATGGGGGTGAGGGAGGAGGTGTGGGGACAAGTGTAGCATTTCCTGCGGTTGCAGGGGAAGGTGCCGGGTGTGGTGGGGTTGGAGGGCAGTGTGGAGCGAACAAGGGAGTCACGGAGAGAGTGGTCTCTCCGGAAAGCAGACAGGGGTGGGGATGGAAAAATGTCTTGGGTGGTGGGGTCGGATTGTAAATGGCGGAAGTGTCGGAGGATAATGCGTTGTATCCGGAGGTTGGTAGGGTGGTGTGTGAGAACGAGGGGGATCCTCTTGGGGCGGTTGTGGCGGGGGCGGGGTGTGAGGGATGTGTCGCGGGAAATGCGGGAGACGCGGTCAAGGGCGTTCTCAATCACCGTGGGGGGGAAGTTGCGGTCCTTAAAGAACTTGGACATCTGGGATGTGCGGGAGTGGAATGTCTTATCGTGGGAGCAGATGCGGCAGAGGCGGAGGAATTGGGAATAGGGGATGGAGTTTTTGCAGGAGGGTGGGTGGGAGGAGGTGTATTCTAGGTAGCTGTGGGAGTCGGTGGGCTTGAAATGGACATCAGTTACAAGCTGGTTGCCTGAGATGGATACCCAAGGTGTCCTGGTTTGGCAAAACTCTCAAGGGCACTACCATTAAGCACACACATCCTGCCCTGATTTGCCTTACGAGAATGCAACACCTCACATTTATCTAAATTAAACCCCATGTGTCACTCCTCAGTCCATCAGCCCATCTGATCAAGGTCCCATTGTACTCTGACACCAATTTTGGTGTCATCTACAAATTTACCAACCACTCCTCCTATATTCACATTCAGATCATTTATATGAATAATAAAAAACAGCAGATCCAGCACCAACCCCTGCAGTATGCAATTGGCCACAGGCCTCCAGTCCGAAATGGTCCATGATCACCCTCTGCCTCCTACTTTAAGTCAATTTTGTATCCAAATGGCTAGGTCTCCCGGGATACCATGTGATCAACCTTGCTAACCAGTCTACCAAGCTGAACCTTGTTGAATGCCTTGCAGAAATCCATATAGACAACAGCCAGCGCTCTGCCTTCATCAACCTTCGTTGTCACCTTTACCAAAAACTTAATCAAGTTAGTGATTTCCCAAGTACGAAGTCACGTTGACTATCACCAATTTTGTCTTTCCAAATACATGCAGGTCCTGTCCCTTAGAATCCCCTCCAACAACTTACCCACCACTGATATCAGTCTCACCAGTCTATAGTTCAGAGATAGTAGGAACCGCAGATGCTGCAGAATCTGAGATAACAAGGTGTAGAGCTGGATGAACACAGCAGGCCAAGCAGCATGAGAGGAGCAGGAAAGTTGACATTTCGGGGCTAGACCCTTCTTCAGAAATGGGGGAGGGGAAGGGGATTCTGAAATAAATTCTCTGGCTTTGCCTTACCACCTTTCTTAAACAATGGCACCACATTAACCATCCTCCAGACTACTGGCACCTCACCTGTGGCTATTGATGATACAATTATCTCAATAAGGGGCCCAGCAATCACTTCCTTGGGTTCCCACAAAGGTCAGGATACAGCTGATCAGGTCCTGAGGATTCAGCCATTTTACGCATTTTGAGACATCCAGCACCTCCTCCTCCATAAATGAACACATTTAAATATATCATTTCTGCAGCTACTATATCCTTGTCCACTTTAAATACTGATTCATTTAGTATCTTACTCATTTTGTGCAGTTCCACACAGAGATGGCCTTGTTGATATCTTTAAGGGCCCTATTTTCTTCCCAAATACTCTTTTGCTCTTAGCGTATTTGTATAATTTCTTTAGATTCTCCTAAACCCGATTTACCAAAGCTATCTCATATCTGTTTTTTGCCCTCCTGATTTCCCTCTTGAATATCCTCTGACGGCCTCTATACTCCTTGAAGGAATCACTGGATCCCCAGCTGTCTATACCGCCCATATGCAGTCTTCTTTTTCTTGACCAAAGCCTCAATTTTTCTAGTCACCCACCATTCCCTGCACCTACCAGCCTTGACCCTCACAGTAATAGGAATATACTGCATCTCGTTATCATGACGGCCTTCCACTTTCTAATCATCCCTTTACCTGTGAATAGCCTCTCCCAATCAACTTTTGAAAGTTCTTGCCCAATATTTTCAAAATTGGCCTTACTCTAATTAAGAACTTTAACTTCTAGATCAGGTCTATTCTTTTCCATAAATATCTTAAAACTAATAAAATTATGAACACTGGCCCAAAATTACTCCCGCACTGATGCCTCAGTCACTTGCCCTGCCTTATTTCCCAAGAGAAGGTTGTGTTGTTCCTTCTCTAGTATGTTCATCCACATACTGAGTAAGCAAATTTTCTTGTACATGCTTAATCGATGAATAGGTATTAACAAAACCAAATAGAAGAAAAGTTCTCAAGGAAAATGAATTTAATATATATAGTCTTCGAACAGGTAGTGGAGGAAGAAGATGTATTGTACACCACAGTTGCAGTTACATAGAATTTTGTCAGACAAGCCATTTGTGATAGATTTGGGCCAATTTTTTGTTTGAGCACAATTCATACACAATAAAACTGTAATTTCTTTCAGAAAAATAGCGATAACAATGTGAGAGAAAATATTTTGCTTATGCACAATTGTCAATTAAACATTGCATGTGAAATTACACCACACCAGTTCAGTACTGAAACCTGAAGTGATGATCCAAATTCTTATCAGACTCTTTTATGATGGGTACTGAGTGGTGCAATATTTACAAGTTGATAGATAATCCGGCAGATGCAGTAGTCATTTGTATTAATATTCTTCTAGCACTGCTAGAGCTATTAAACATTATTTAACCTTTTTCCTTGGAAGTAATAAAAGACTTCTTCGTACAAAGTTGTAGGATCTACTGCAAATTTATGCACAGTTCATAAAGGCAGCATTATAAAGCATTTATTAGAAAAATCAATGGCATTTCTTAGCTTTTTTGGTATCTACTTTTGAGTGTCTTACTGACAATTTTCAGTCTGAAAACTCTCACTTGATTTTTGTTTTTGATTCTCAAGCCATACCAATGCCCACCTGTTCATACCTTTTAAGTAATTTACTTGTCACTTTTGACCTCAAATGAAAACAGAGCATGACAATAAACTGTTAATAGCTCTGTCAGTACAGAAATAAGAATAAAATGTAGTTTGATTCTCCATTTGCATTAAAAAGTAACAATCTAATATATCTGCCTTTCTACATGAAATACAAGTGCATCGTGAGTCCAGAATTTACTTCAGGATGGTTAACCAGTAATACTGGTTATACTACATTCCCAATCCAACCAAAGTAGGTCCTATTGTACTTCTATTAATATTCAGTTATGGAAGTGTAGGTTTGTCATGTGTAATTTCAGCATGTATGACTCTTATTGAATGAGCAGTCTAAAGGTCATGGAAGTAGTGTGCATGAACCAATACTGTTAAAATAAAGATTATTGTTGCTGTGAATAATATTCCTTAAATATTTTTAGAAAGTACCTAACTGGAAACAGCAAGTGAAGCCCAATCGCGGAATTATATCTATCAGTAAATTATTTGTTTTGGGTTTCAAGTCCTTTATGTGATGCGAGGTATATAGCTCTTATGATTAAATTAAATCAAAGCACATGTTCATAGCAGAGAGTACAGAACGTACTCAACCAATCTATGCTTGCAAAAGTCAGTATAACATCTCTGATAACAAAGTGTGGAGCTGGATGAACACAGCAGGCCAAGCAGCATCTCAGGAGCACAAAAGCTGACGTTTCGGGCCTAGACCCTTCATCCTTTTAAGATGGACAGGTCAAGGAGGTGGGATGAGGTGGTAGGTAGGAAATGGAGGTATGGCTTGAGGTGGGAGGAAGGGATTGGTGAGAGGAAGAACAGGTTAGGGAAGCAGAAACAGGCTGGGCTGGTTTTGGGATACAGTGCGGCGAGGGGACGAGCTGGGCTGGTTTTGTGATGCAGTGGGGGAAGGGAAGGGGAGAAATGTCAGCTTTTGTGCTCCTGAGATGCTGCTTGGTTTGCTGTGTTCATCCAGCTCCACACTTTGTTATCTTGGATTCTCCAGCATCTGCAGTTCCCATTATCTCTGATAAGTTATCTGATAGTTGTGATTATACAATTAGTCAGCACTTACTGAACAGTCCTAACTGCATAAATAACTGCACTAAAACCAATTTAAAATAACCAATTGAGCTCATGGTATGTTACATTTTCACTTGCTTGTCATGACATACATTCACATGCAGGGGCCTTGGCTTTGCAAACAAAAGGAATATTATCAAGTTTTGAATCTTTTTGAATCATGTGGAAGTGTGGGCTCCTGATAATTACCATTTTATTTACATTGAAATATATTGATGAATAAGAGTTTATTTATGAATAAATTGATGTGATTATTTGAAATTTGACATTTTTCTCTTTGTGCTGATAATTAATAGAGAAAAAAAAACATTTTTGCAACGTGTCACTCACTTTATCAACACTCAAAATACATGGAAAAATGTGAAGCTATTGACTCGAGGAAGAATAGAAAAATAGATTTTCCTTTGAAATGTGTAAGAAATGTTCAGAAAGTTTGGATGTCCTTGGATAGAAATCATGGGAAGTTAACAACTCAGTTTGGAAAGCAATTAGAAAGACATTTTTTTTGTTGAAAATTACCCTGGGGAGTAAACGTAAGAAAATAATGCTTTGTTGAGCCCACACCTAGAATACTGTGTATAGTAATGGCACCTGCCACTGAGGAATAATATATTTGAATTAGAAAAAGCAATAACAATGGTTCACTGCAATAAATCTGGAGATGACAGTGTTATTGAACGAAGAGAGATGCAGTATCATAGACCTTTACTCACTGAAGTTTAGTAGAAGAAGAGATCATTTAATTGAAACCTAACAGATTGAGAAAGATTAGAAGATTTGGTGTTAAGAGGCCACTTCTATAGATTGGGCAGTTTACAACTACAGAGTAAGATTTCAGGATAAGGGGATGGCTATCTTGAAATGAAATTCGGATACATGTTTTTACAGTGGATTGAGAGTGTTTGAAATTCCCTTCTCCAGATGGCTATAGAAAGGTAACATTGTACGTGGGCTTGGAATAATTCAAGCTATTAATTAGAAAATAGGGTCAGAAGAGATTTTCATAGAATCACACAGTACAGAAGAGGTCCTTCAGCTCATCAAGTCTATATGCAAAAGCTACATTAAATACACATTAGTCTCACTTTCCAAGTTTGTAGAATCATACAGAAGATTTTAATTGATTTTACATCTGGCAAGCTATGTCGAAATCTCTGTGTTTTGGACCTTCTCACAACATAGTGCCATAGTTATGCTGTCATTCTGCTCATTGAACTAAGAGGAAAACTTCAAACTGTATTAATAATAGACAGCTTTTGCTACAATCAGCTCAGATTAACTTCATTTTTAGTTGCTCACTCATGGGACATGGGCATTACTGCCTGGGCCAACATTTATTGTCTGTCCTTAGTTGCTCTTGAGAAAGTGGTGGTAAGCTGTCTTCTTGAACCGTTGTAGTCCATGCGCTACAGATAGATTCAGTGTCTCCAACTGTTTCTTGATATCACGTGGAGTGAATCAAATTGGCTGAAGACTGGCACCTGTAAAGCTGGGAACAGCTGAAGGAGGCAGGGACAGATTGTCCACATGGCACTTGTGGCTGAAGATTGCTGCGAATGCCTCAGCCTCACATTTTGCACTGATGTGCTGGGCTCTTTCGTCGAGGATGGATATATTTGTGGAGCCTCCTCCTCCAGTGAGTTGTTTAATTGTCCATCACCATTCATGACTGGATGTGGCAGGACTGCAGAGCTTAGATCTGATCTATCAGTTGCAGGATTGCTGAGCTCTGTCTATCACTTGCTGTTCATGCTGTTTGGAGTGCAAGTAGTCTTGTTTTTAGCTTTGCCAGGGGATTGACACCTTATTTTTAGGTAAGCTTGGTGCTGCTCCTGGCATATCTTCCTGCATTCTCCATTGAACTGAGTTTGGTCCCTGGCCTTGATATAATAGTTGAGTGGGGAATATTGCGAGCCGTAAGGTTGCAGATTGTGCTAGAGTACAATTTGCTGCTGTTGATGACCCACAGTACCTCATGGATGTCCAGTCTTAAGTTGCTAGAATTGGGTGAACTCTGTCCCATTTAGCACAGTGATATTGCCACTCAGCACAATGGAGGTTATTCTTAATGTGAAGGTGAAACTTTGTTTCCAAAGAACCGTGCAGTGGTCACTTTTACTGGTGCTACCATGGAGTGCCAAAACCTTGGGGCTTGCAGAAGAGCTTTCACATTTTGGCTCTAGACAGGAGGTGTCTTGCTTTAAACTGACTGTATTACTGAAGATTCCCTTGGTATTTTTATCCCAATTCATGGTCACAGGTTCTCAAGATACATAATAGAATTCAAAATGTACAAAATATTCCTCAGTTTGGCATCATAATGGGAAGGCTTGAGAAGATGAAAAAGTTATTTGAAAAGCATGTGACCTTAAATTACTTAGACCCCCCCATAAAAGCATTTGAAAGCAATATAAATCCTATGAGTTGATTGGGATCATCTGTGTAAACAGCTTCGCCTTTCACTGGGAAAGTGATGACTGTTCTCAACGTTTCTTCCACACATTCATTCTAAGCAGCTATGGGAGAGAGATCTATGAAGTGTGAGTTAGAGATGCCTTCTGGACAAGTATTTATTAAGTTTGCACTTTGTAGTTTTCAAATTAATTTATTTGGCATCATAGTAGGGCAACAATAATATTATGCCACCCAGCTAAAATACTTTGGTGACATTCCTAAGGTGTAGAATGCAAGAGATGACACCCAGTTGCCTTCTGGTAATTCTAGTTGTCAACCTTTCAACCTTTTGAATAGGAAGAAAACCAGTCAGCTTAGTGCTGCAAAAATGTCAGGCAACATTACAAGAGACAATCATGGAGAGATGTGATTTGCATGTTTGCTATGATGTTTTTATCCATTGGCATGCATCCCCTCCTGAAGTCTGCAAGAAAGAACATCATGCAAATAGATAGCTACCAACACATTTAATGACTATTCAAAAAGTTAAATTGTTTTAATCATTGGCCTCAACCTGAGTGGTCATTTGGAGATGAGGTTGTAAAGTTATGTGCCTTAACAGCTAGAGGGGTTAGAACATAGAACATAGAAAAGTACAGCACAGGACAGGCCCTTCGGCCCACCATGTTGTGCCGTGGAATAATCCTAAACCAAAAATGAATTAACCTAACCTACATTCCCCTCAATTCATTGCTGTCCATGTGCATGTCCAGCAGTCGCTTAAATGTCACTAATGACTCCGCTTCCACGACTACCACTGGTAAACTATTCCATACGCTCACAACTTTCTGGGTGAAGAGAGTTCACCAATATGCCTTAGGTCATAAGCTCCATGCAGCTAAAGTCTACTGTGCCCAGAAAGTTTTGGATATGAACGTTCTAGAGGACATAGTCCAAGCTGGTGTAGAGGCAGAGCTTCACACCGTAAAGCAGGAAGGTGGACGATTTCTCAGGTGACTATTGCAACCGGTCAATGAAGGGCTCTTATCTGTTTAGCAGAATCTACCCTATTAATCCCTGCCCTTATTACTTTTTCCATCCCTTCAGTTAATTGATAATTATTTGAGGGGTGGCATGGTGGCTCAGTGATTAGCACTGCTGCCTCACAGCACCAGGAACCCAGATTCAACTCCATCCTCGGGCAAATGTCTGTGTAGAGTTGTACATTCTCCCCATGTTAGTGTGGATTTCTCCTGGGTGCTCTGGTTTCCTTCCACAGTCCAAAAATATGCAGGCTAGATGAATTGGCCATGTTAAATTGCTTTTAAGTGTTCAGGGATGTGTGGATTAGATGGGTTATAAGAGGGTGAGTCTGGGTGGGATGCTCTATGGTTCAGTGTGGACTTGTTGGGCTGAAGGGCCTGTTTCCACACTGTAGGGATTCCTAAAGAGAGAGCTCAGAAGAGCCAGGAAGAGACATGAGAAGTTATTGGCAGATAGGATCAGGGTAAACCCTAAGGCTTTCTATAGGTATTTAAGGAATAAAAGAATGACGAAAGTAAGATTAGGCCCAATCAAGGATACTAGTGGGAAGTTGTGTGTGGAGTCAGATGAGATAGGGGAAGCGCTAAATGAATATTTTTCGACAGTATTCACTCTAGAAAACGACAATGTTGTCAAGGAGAATACTGAGATACAGGCTACTAGACTAGGTGGGATTGAGGTTCACAAGGAAGAGGTATTAGAAATCCTACAGAGTGTGAAGATAGATAAGTCCCCTGGGCCAGATGGGATTTATCCTCGGATCCTCTGGGAAGCCAGGGAGGAGATTGACGAGCCTTTGGAATTGGTCTTTAACTCGTCATTGTCTACAGGAATAGTGCCAGATGACTGGAGGATAGCAAATGTGATTCCCTTGTTCAAGAAGGGGAGTAGAGACAACCCTGGTAATTATAGACCAGTGAGCCTTACCTCAGTTGTTGGTAAAGTGTTGGAAAAGGTTATAAGGGATAGGATTTATAATCATCTAGAAAAGAATAAATTGATTAGGGATAGTCAGCACGGTTTTGTGAAGGGAAGGTTGTGCCTCACAAACCTTACTGAGTTCTTTGAGAAAGTGACCAAACAGGTAGATGAGAGTAAACTGGTTGATGTGGTGTATATGGATTTCAGCAAAGCGTTCAATAAGGTTCCCACAATAGGCTATTGTACAAAATGCGGAGGAATGGAATTGTGGGAGATATAGCAGTTTGGATCGGAAATTGGCTTGCTGAAAGAAGACAGAGGGTGGTCGTTGATGGGAAATGTTCATCCTGGAGACCAGTTACTAGTGGTGTACCGCAAGGGTCGGTGTTGGGTCCACTGCTATTTGTCATTTTATAAATGACCTGGATGAGGGCGTAGAAGGATGGGTTAGTAAATTTGCAGACAACACTAAGGTCAGTGGAGTTGTGCATAGAACATAGAACATAGAACATAGAACATAGAACATTACAGCACAGTACAGGCCCTTCGACCCTCAATGTTGTGCCGACCTGTCATACCGATCTCAAGCCCATCTAACCTATACTATTTCATGTACATCCATATGCTTATCCAATGACGCCTTAAATGTACCTAAAGTTGGCGAATCTACTACCGTTGCAGGCAAAGCGTTCCATTCCCTTACTACTCTCTGAGTAAAGAAACTACCTCTGACATCTGTCCTATATCTTTCACCCCTCAATTTAAAGCTATGCCCCCTCCTGCTCACTGTCACCATCCTAGGAAAAAGGCTCTCCCTATCCACCCTATCTAACCCTCTGATTATTTTATATGTTTCAATTAAGTCACCTCTCAACCTTCTTCTCTCTAATGAAAACAGCCTCAAGTCCCTCAGCCTTTCCTGGTAAAACCTTCCCTCCATACCAGGCAACATCCTAGTAAATCTCCTCCGCACCCTTTCCAAAGCTTCCACATCCTTCTTATAATGCAGTGACCAGAACTGTACGCAGTACTCCAAGTGCGGCCGCACCAGAGTTTTGTACAGCTGCAGCATAACCTCTTGGTTCCGGAACTTGATCCCTTCATTAATAAAAGCCAAAACACTGTATGCCTTCTTAACAGCCCTGCCAACCCTCTCTGTTACAGCTAAAAGCTTGGGTTCTTATCATGCTGTGAGAATTGCATGTGAGACAATCTATTTTACTGAATTTGCCTCTGCCAAGGATGTGTTTATGGGGAGCTACTACACAGAAACAGGTAACTAATAGTAGTTAATATAGCTATTATTTTGATAAGGATTTAGAGTTTGTTACAGTTAAGCCAATTCTAGTCTTTTACTTTTAATTTGTTTGTATTTTAAATTATAGTGTACAAATAAAGTGTGTTTTGTTTCAAGCCCGGTAGTTTGACCAATCTGATTAAATCCAGAACACAATGCTTTACACTTATCTTTAAACAAGTAGCAGTTAGGGGCTAGACTATCTTAATATACTGTCAGGGGGTTTAGTGTGGTCCATAACAGGAATGCACTGCCTGGGAAGATAGCGGAGTCCAGAAACCCTACCAGCTTTAAAAAATATTAGAAAGTGCAATTGAGACATCATAACATTCAGGGATATGGGATAAATGCAGGAAATTGGGATTAGCGTATGTTTAGTAGTAGTTACTGGTACAGACTCAATAGGCCAAAAGATCTTTTCTGAGCTATATGAATCTACTTAGCCCATGTCCATGTATGCCAATATTGGCTGCAACAGCTTCTACATGGCAACAGTCATTCACTTTGAAAGTAGTTCACTAGCTCTGAAATGCTTTGAGACTCTGAGGTTTTGAAAAGTGCTACATAAGTACAAGATTTCTTCAACACAACTGACTTCTGCTAACAATAGCTAAGATTAACTTCCGCTCATCTTTAAGCAAACACAGTACCCGCTGTAATTAATACTTTAAATTGAAGACTTTTCTAAAAATAAACTTAAATATTGAAGGATGCTATAGGTTGCAGACATAGATAAGCTGCAGAGCTGGGCTGAGAGGTGGCAAATGGAGTTTAATGCAGACAAGTGTGAGGTGATGCATTTTGGTAGGAGTAACTGGAAGGCAAAATACTGGGCTAATGGTAAGATTCTTAGTAGTGTAGAGGAGCAGAGAGATCTCGGTGTCCATGTACACAGATCCTTAAAAGTTGCCACCCAGGTTGACAGGGCTGTTAAGAAGGCATACAGTGTTTTAGTTTTTATTAATAGAGGGATCGAGTTCCGGAACCAAGAGGTTATGCTGCAGCTGTACAAAACTCTGGTGCGGCCGCACTTGGAGTATTGTGTACAGTTCTGGTCACCGCATTATAAGAAGGATGTGGAAGCTTTGGAAAGGGTGCAGAGGAGATTTACTAGGATGTTGCCTGGTATGGAGGGAAGGTCTTACGAGGAAAGGCTGAGGGACTTGAGGCTATTTTTGTTGGAGAGAAGAAGGTTGAGAGGTGACTTAATTGAAACATAAAAAAATAATCAGAGGGTTAGATAGGGTGGATAGGGAGAGCCTTTTTCCTAGGATGGTGACGGCGAGCACGAGGAGGCATAGCTTTAAATTGAGGGGTGAAAAATATAGGACAGTTGTCAGAGGTAGTTTCTTTACTCAGAGAGTAGTAAGGGAATGGAACGTTTTGCCTGCAACGGTAGTAGATTCGCCAACTTTGGGTACATTTAAGGCGTCATTGGATAAGCATATGGACGTACATGGAATAGTGTAGGTTAGATGGGCTTGAGATCGGTATGACAGGTCGGCACAACATCGAAGGCCGAAGGGCCTGTACTGTGCTGTAATGTTCTATGTTCTATGATTAACAATTGCATTTCCTAAGCCATCAAGATTGTACATGCATATGATGTCAGAATTTTAAAATTTTTCTTTGTTAATAGCATTTGGGAATAAAATTGAATTGAAGGATTGGAAATTTAAAGAAAGTCTGTAAATGTTATTCATTCCTGTTGTGGGAAGCACTAGTACAGTTTGCATATATACTACTTTGACTTCATGAATTATAACAGCCGAAGCAAATTATTTCTTCTGCCTCACTCGGTGGAATGTTCCTTTGTGAAGTTTAAGTCTGACAGCCAGCCTGGAAGTGGAGTCACTTCCATTAGGGCTGAGTAAGCTTTATTTGCATGATAACGTGCAGTTACATGTACTTGCACATCTTCGCACAGACTGAACTGCAAATATTATGGAGCAGGAACAGGGGTTTGAATTTCTCTCTATCTCACCCCGTTTTTAAGATGTCATCCATGCAGCTGGAATCTTCATGACTTGGAGCAAGGGCAGTGAACAGTCAAGCCCGGTGGATCATCTGGAGGGGTCTGTCCTCTCATACTGCTGATTTTTAATTTTATGCTTACTCTTCGAGGGTGCTTCAAATGAAGACTATCCAACTGGCAGCAACTGCAGGCTCGGGGCTCCATTTGATTCTGGCGTGACAACCCTGAAACCTTCAGTAAAATTCAGATCAGTGCTTAGTTTTTTAAAATTTCTGAAACTATTCTGAGCCGCCACTTTGTATTGGGGCATTTTAAAAAAGAGAGAAAGGCAAGCCCACCAAGCTACATGTTACTTGAGTTATTGCTTAATTACAACAGGAGGGATGAAAAGGTATTTAGAAAATGGTGAATTCACTGATCCTGAGCAATGTTCCCTGTAACGTCTGTTAGCTGTGCTCATACTGTTGGCTATATTGTGCAGCCCCTTTAAGATGGCCTTGGAGTGAAGTGTAAAGTGGTTCTTGTGCACAGCCTGTATGTGCCCTATGTGTTACAGGGCAGAGTTCAAAGTGGCTGCCTATCTGCCTAGTTTAGGAGAAACATTGATCCTATACTTTCAGATTGAAATCATGCTTGAGGAAGCACAAATCAAAAAAAGCTACATTGTTAAACCCAGTCTCTAACTCACATTTCTTTGGGCACACCTCTGCACAAGAAACGAACCCTCAAAACATGATGTTTTCTAAAGTGTATGAAACTTTGTAAAGTCTATTTTTTAAGGCCACAAAACATAGCCAGTTGAAGTACTGCCTAAAATTGAGAGATTGAAAAATATCAGGCATATTTGGTGCAATACTTGGGGTGAAAATAAAGAAACCAATATCATGTACATTTGAAGCCTTAATTTTGTTTCAAAAAGTGGAATCTTATTGTGTAGAATAAGTATTATGATCCATTGTATGATCCATCCTTCATCCAGGATGAAGGGTCTAGGCCCGAAACGTCAGCTTTTGTGCTCCTGAGATGCTGCTTGGCCTGCTGTGTTCATCCAGCCTCACATTTTGTTGTCCTGGATTCTCCAGCATCTGCAGTTCCCATTATCTCTTATGATCCATTGTGCCTGTTTTGGTTCAATTAAAAGGCTATCTAATAAGTTACATTCAACAGCTCTTTTCTCATAGCATTTCATATTGCCTTTTCCAGTTTATATGCAATATCCTTTTGAAAATTATTATTGACATTGTCTCCAGTACAAATGAGGTGAATTTGTCTCTTGTGATAGAAATGTCAGTAACTGATGGGGACAGTTTTAAGGCATTTAACAAATGAACTTGAGGTAATATAAAAATTTGTTAAAAAGGCAGTGACTTGTTATGATCTGGATTGAACCCCTTGTTTATTACATTTATGAGTTTGATTCATTTGCAGCTTTAAAATTATGTCCTGAATACCTAAGTACAATTCTTTAATTATTAAAGTGTAATAGGCTTAATACCTAATTACCTAATCCAGCAACAGAGAGAATTTCTTTGGTTTGAAAAAAGAGATTCACCAATAATCTGCTTACTATTCCTTGGCATCACAGTCTCTTTAACACGCTGAGTTAAAAAGTCTACTTTGTCAATATCCTGTGAAAGTCCATATAAACAATATCTAGAGGGTATGTCTAAGTGGGATGCTCTTTGGAGGATTGGTGTGGACTCTGCGGGATAAATGGCCTGCTTCCACACTTTAGGAATTGTATGATTCTATGTCATATGAGCTGAGTAAGTACTGTAGGGATTCTGGTTTGCAATCAGTAATCTGCCGATTTTTAGGTGGTTTGAATCACCCCCTTTTGCCTGATTCTGACATAGGACTTAATTAAGGAGCGTGAAGTAAAGAAGGCAGTAGACAGCTATTTCTGCACAAAGAATCTCTACGTTTATTAAATACAAAAGTGAGTATATCACAAGATAAAGAAAAAGGCAAAGGTAATAAACAAGGAAATAACACAAAAAGTGAATAAAATAGAAGAGTTAAAAAGGCAAATTCAAAATAATGAAAGTAAGACAATCATGTTATTAACTTAACACAGGCTAATTACTATTGGAAACTAAACAGTATTTTCAGACACAGCCATTTCAATCAGATTCCTGACGTTGGCCGTGTTCTGCACTAAGACCAACTAGCCCCCCTGCTTACTAAGTTGGATACCCTGGGTCTTGAGGAAATAGGCTCACGACTGGGAATAAACACAAGTTTGAAATACAGCTGGCTGTTCCCACTTGCTGTAGCTGGTGCTTCGCTGAAGACTTCGGATGGTGTTCAGCCCAGTTTGAGTACATGGGTTTTCTTACACTGTGGTGGTTTTGTGAGCCAGTTTTCACCTCAGGATGTGTCTGAGGCCTTGTCAGTCGTTTTCGGAGGTGGTTGGTTGGTTGCCATTGTTTCCCCTGGTACAGAACAGCCCTGTGTTGGTAGGTTTCAGGGAGATAGCTGTGCAGATAGTTCTCGGGGAGAGTAACTGTCTGTGATCCCTCTTCTGTCGGTGGCTGTTGGGATGGCTCTTTTGCTCTTTCTCTCTGAGATCAAGGCCAGCAGTTATACGGACTGTGTGCTCCACTACTGCCTCTCAAATCTGTGTTATCCATTGAGTTTCTGTTGTCTCCATTGTGATGAATTGGCTTCCTGATGGTTTAGAGTAGGTGTAAATATATTTTGATTAAATGGAATGTCCAATATTTCTGTAAATGAGTATTAATTGAAGTTGAATGCCTTGGTACTTCTGAAGAGTCCAAGACATCCGAAGTTGTTGCCTTAGGTCTGATCATCATGGAATCCCTACAGTGTGGAAACAGCCCCTTTAGTCCAACAAGTGCATACCAGCACCCTTTTCTGTCAGAGATACAAGCATGATGTGCCCTGTGAAGAAATGGTCTCAGTCTCTGAGGAAGAGAGATCTGAGGCTTCATAGGAGAAGTCAGAAAAGGCTGTATCTTTCACTTTGCACTGCTGCCCAAACCCATCACCTCACATGCCAGCTCCACAACTACACTCCTTTGCTTCAGCCGTTGGTCCACCTGTCTGAAACCAAGGTGGCAGGGAGATTGAAAACCTGGCCCTCACTCCAGTTTTCTCAGCCTCACAAGGTGACAGGTTGGTGCCAGGAGGCACACAGCCAGAGGAGGAACACATGCACACACTCTAAAAAAATATCTCTTCTCAGAACACCCCAGAGGTGGCTGGAAATGGTCCCACTCTGCCTGCCTCTTACTGACTCTTGGGAGTTCAAATCAAGAAGAGTCCACTTGCCTCTTGCAAGAAGACTCTGGGCAGTCCCAGCCATTCAGACACTAATACTCCTAGGATGGCCTATCCAAACTTCTAGGGCTAACAGGCTCCACACCTGAACTGTATCCTTTCACTCCAGCTGGGGTACCTGTAACGATATGAGGAAAAGAAATTGTGGGTGACAGCTTAAATGTTATTGGTTTTACAACAAACCTATGTGTTTGATTCTTTGTGTCTTCCTGAATGAAGGTGCACCAGCAGGATGTGGAACATCATGTTTGTACATCACAGTATGGAGCTGGAGGAACACAACAGGTCAGACAGCATCAGAAGAGCAGAAAAGTCAATGTTTCGGCTCAGGACCCTACTTCAGAACAGAACAAATTACTCAAAACAACGACTTTTCTGCTCATCTGATGCTGCCTGACCTGCCGTATTCCTCCAGCTCCACACTGTGTTGACTCTGATTCCAGCATCTGCTGTTCTTGCTATCACTTGTTATTACATGATGCATCACGTGTAAGTCCCTGCTGCAGCATGTGAAAGTAAAATAAACAATGTCCATATAGAGCAAAGGGTTCTATTGGCACCAATGCCCCTTATAACCAAGCATTCCTATTCTTTCCCTAACCTCTGTACGTAAAAATGTTAATGCTGAAAGGGGCCTCACATTGGAGGGTCTGGTGGACCCATTCCCCTCAAGCCGAGACACTTATCCTGTCCACTCTGGGTGTGGTTGCAGCCATTTTGTTTTACATTATGCAGCTTGATTTCTGGCATGATGAAATGTGACGGTGAATGGTCTTGGTCCAGTGGCTTCAGCCTTCACTTCTATGTGTTAGTGAGGCCCGAACATCCAGGTCTCCATTCGGATAGCCCTTCTCATGAACCCCGTAGGCTTTGCACTGCCCCAGCAACATTTCCATAGAGCTGTGTGACCTTGCAATCTCTTGGGGGACCTGCGCACATATCGACCATCAACTTAAGTTCCCAGAAGCCACTGCTGTGCCTGGGCCTCGGAGGTCAGTGCAGTGACAAGAAAAGTCACAGGAAGCATAAGGCCCAGGTTCCAACCAACCATCTCCAAGGGCCCAGACCTACTCTCCTCTACCGCAAGCCCCCGGCATAAGAGACAGTAAGGGCTGCAGATGCTGGAAGCTAGAGTCAATAAATGTGGACCTGGAAAAGCACAGCAGGTCCAACAGCACCTGAGGAACAGGGAAGTCAATGTTTTGGGCTAAAACCCTTTATCATATGTGACAATGGCCAGAAGTGGTCAACACTGTGCTTCCTCTTTGAAAAAAGGGCTTTCCTAGTCAGGGAGAATGCCCTGCCCTCAGATATAAACTCCATTCACGTCTATGCTTAACTATAGCACCCCTTCCCCATCACCACACTCCGCCGCCGGTTCACAATTGTCATCCCCCCCTACCCAACCTGGAGTTTGCAATCCCCATGAATAGCTCCAAAGTCTCCTTGTTGTGGCAGTGGCATCCTGTTTGGCACACACCCCTTCTGCTAGTTTCTATGGATGGATGTGATGGAGTTATAATGGTCCACCCCTTTAAATGGCCTAACTGCACAACCCTGGGCAAGGAGTTCCTAGATCCCTAACTAACCATTATATATCGGCCTGGAAGCATTAGCCCTATCCCTCTTAGTATGATCTACTCCCTAACCTGCAGAGGCACAGAACCCCGAGGACAAGAACACACCAGCTGGATACCTGACATTGGTCAATCCACTTGACTTACTGTGCTGGGTCCTCCTGTCTAACAGTTGACTCCATGGGCTTTGAGGACTGTTCTACTAAGATTTTGAAACAAGGTTGTTTACTTGCTGCATGTGCAGGATCTCTACCATGTAACTTGCTGGCACACGGTGTAGGCATGAGATTGATGCAACCAAGATGTATGTCCCCTTGACAGAGGACTGTTGACTAGTAAGTCAAGCAGTTTGATTGTGAGACTGCACTAAAAGGGACAGCACAGCACAGCTGTAAGCATCCAGATAAACACTAAGTGAGCAAGAACTAACAGTACAAGCAAACAATCCTGGGATGCAACACACCTAATCTGTGAGATGAGAGCCTGTTGCTACATGTAACATGTCCTTGCGGCAGTCTTTTAATGCAATTTGCCAGTACATCTTGAAATATGAGTCTTAACTCCCTCAGCTTACTGTGAGTGGATCAGAAAGTGGCCATGAGGATCGTGAAGAATTATCAACTATTGGACACCAATATCTGCGGTCAAAACAGTGCATGCAGCCAGTGCCCTGGATCATGCCCTGAGATAAGACTGTAAGATGTAGAAGCAGAAGTTGGCCCATTGAGTCTGCTCCATCATTCAATAAGATCAAGGTTGCTCTTATAATCCTCAAGTTCACTTTTCTGCCTTATCCTCATAACTCTTAATTTCTTTACTTTTTAAACAGCTATCACAGCCTTGAATGTACTGAATGATCAAGCCACAAATGGTGGCTGCAGGAATGAATTGCATAGATTCACTACTCTAAGAGAAAAATCCTCCTCACTTTGTCTTAAATGGGTGACCCCTTACCCTAAAATATGTACTATGGTCCTTGGTTCTTCCACAAGGGCAAACAACCACAGTGCAGCTACCTGTCAAGCCTATAAACATCTTGAATGTTTCAAAAATGTTTCCTCTCATTCTTCTAAACTCCAATGAATTCAGGCCCAGTCTACTCAAACTCACTTCATAAGAAAATCTTTCTTTGCCCAGAATTAACCTCGTAAACTTCCTCTAGGACGCCTCCAATGCCATTGTATCTTTTCTTAGATAAGGGAACCAAAACTATTCGCATTATTACAGATTTGATTTGATTACTATCTTGCATAGTTTAGCAAGAACACTGTGGTGAGAAGAATGCAGGCTCAACACTAGCAGTAGCAAGCTGAAGTCATCAGGAAGGTAAACACTCTGACATTCCATATTGAGAATTCTCAGCATTTATTTGTTTGTGGCCATGATTAGAAAAGGAAATGTCAGTGTATTACTTTAAGACAAGTCCTTTGATATTCCATTTCCTCCAGGCCCCTATTCTGATGCACAAGATTGATAAGAGACTCTGAGTTGTCAAATTTATCGAGCAATGCCTGAAGGAAGCCTCTACCTGTTTCACAGCATTGTATACAAATGCAGGGAAGCAGCCAGAGTAATAATTAACTGATTAACCAAAATAATCTGATACAGTTGCAGCCTTTTCTCCAGAGAGTTTTTCTCCCCAGAGAAATGGGACTCCAAGTATTTAAGATCTAAATAATGGAATGAAGGAAGATGCCATATGTACTGCATACTGACCAGAACCGATTCAAGTAAAGCATTGCTTACTATTCCCATGAAAGGAATTCAAGCAGGAACCATAAAAGGTAGATGAAATTGAATTACACCGCTTATGCTGACCCTATCCTAGGCTGCTCATAGGCTATTATTGAGAATTTCTATTGCTGTGGCTTGAGCGAACACAAATTGTGAATTACACACTTGAGGCTTTAATTGTATCAACTACCAGTACAGGAGAGTATAAATATTTAATAATCCTTACCCAATAGGCATCAGGAGAAACGTTATTTCTAATCACGGTTGATATGTCCTCGAAAGTACCAGACAAAACCTGCGGAAAGAGACTCTAATTACTTAGTTGATAAGGTCAATTAGAGGCTAGTTATGTTTGGAAATGTTCATGTGTAACAAGATTCAAAGGGGAATGATTGATCAGGTTCCAGATTATTATTGATTTAACAATTACTTGTAAATCACCAGTTCCTCTGTACTTTGGAGACATGGGATTCAGAATAAACTATGTTCATACAGTTATTTAAGGATTAGTTAGAGAAACGTTGTTTAATCTCAGATAAAGTAGTAGGCTTAAATTGAGAAAATACTTTGAAATTCTGCACATGAATTACTGATGAATTAAAGAAACATAATTTGTCCAAATCAAACATTTATCTTCAATTAGCAATTAAATATTACCTCACACATGTAAAGTTTGAAGAGGAATATGTATTTCTTTATCTTGCTTAGAATTGGAATTAAAGATCTGATGTTTTTCTGAAGATGGATTAAACTGGAAACCAGTCCTTTGTTGTAAAGTGGAGGCTGACGACCCCTATTTGTGAAAAACAAAATTGAAACACCCACAGAGGAGCACCTTGCCCTATAATTTGTAAAAACAAGAGTATGAAATGTAGTGTAACTTGACTTTCAGCAACTTCTAGTGGTCAAATAAAAGAAATTGCTGACACTCACTTTAAAATCAACAAGTAATAATTTATTTAACTCTAATGGTGAACAAAATAATGAATCTATTAACAAACTGAATAAACTCCTTCTATCTGCTAACTACTCCTGAATAAAACAAGACTCTAAAAGTATGTTATTCCAATAAATACAATTCCCACCTTTATAAAATTAAAATATAATTCTGTCTCTTGAATTTACAGCCAGGTTACATGTCTTCCAGAATGATTGGTGCCTTCTCTGTTGATTCTTCTGTCGGGAATTTTCACTGGTAAAGCTCAGCAGGTCTGGCAGTATCTGTGAAGGAAAAAAAGCAAAGTTAATGTTTCAGGCCGGTGACCCTTCCTCAGGACACAAGGATCACTCGGCCCAAAACTTTTCCTTCACAGATACTGCCAGGCTTGCTGAGCTTTTCCAACAACTTTGTTTTTGTTCCTGATTTAGAGCATCTGCAGTTGTTTTGTTTGATATTAGGAGTATTCACTGGTTGTGCTGTGGGTACCTTTATTCATTAGATGTTGAGAGCCAGCGATTCGTTCTCAAAAGCTAAGAGTTGTTAATTCTGATGGATGGCAGTTCACTCTGCTGTCTTTGCTCAACTGCCCCTTCTTTTATACCCTCAATGTCATATCAATATTTCTTACAATACTATTGGTTCAATGTTGTCAAAACCATCAGATTTAAATTCCATAGGTTTTTGGTATCTAAGTACCTGGTTCAAATTGATTGGCTAAATTCAAAAACTTGTTGTCTTGGTAAAAACCGCTGCTTGGCATGCTAACTGTATGGCCTTCTAATACAAAAGTTTGAATTTGTGTGCTCTGTGTGTACTTGCAAACTTTCAAGCTGCTGCTCACAGACATCAACTTTCCATTGCTACTCATCAACAAAAACACATCATTTTATTAAGGAATCACACAATTCCTTCCCTCCTAACATTTTATAAACATCAAATTCTAACATCCTGCTTCCCAATACACAAGTTCTCTACCCAACTTTATGACACCTAACATCCTAGCAACTTTTATTTATTTAACATTATTAACCATTGCCCTTCAACTTTCTATTTGTATTTTGCTTGGTTAATGCAACCAGGTTGTTTGTTACCAGCATCTGATTTAATAAGTGGTTTCAGGCATCCAGCTTCAACAACCCTAGTGAGTGTGAAGTACTAGTCTCTCTCTTTGGAGACTGTTTTTTTAATGGGCCTGTATCTGATTCATTTATTAAATTTCACACATAGATATTGGTCTTGGGTTTCTGAAACATTTTATTTATAGTAGGGAAATGGCCCATGGCCCACAGCTGGGGTTGCAAGCCTTTCCTCAATAGAAAATTGATTTCTCAGGCATTGCTGATAGCTAGCTTGAATTCACATTTTCAAATCACTAGAAGTAGCAATACGAGAAAATGAGGCCTTTAAAAATTGCAAAGAAAAAGCATTTGTGTTCATTTTAAGAGAAAAAAACAGTTTAGAAAAAAAAACGTGGTTTATATCAAATTAGCATAAAATCTTTCTTCAACCACAGTTGGAGTGCTAGGAGAAACTTGGGCCTTCATAACACAAAAAGGATACAGCAGCGCTGGATAACGTGAGAAATAGATTTAGACAGGTGATACCATAACTGAAAGATTGCAATGATCAGGAAACACTGAAAAGATTGTATTATCTTCAGGAAAGAGAAGATAGGAAATTGCTTCATAAATTCTATATGAAAAGGTTTGATTGGGTAGATGCGTTGAAGATGCTTCCACTTATGTGAGAATCCAAAGTAAAGCACCTTCAAATATAGTTGCTAATTGAAATTGTAGGGAAACCTCTTCACCAATAAAGTAGTGAGAACGTGACCATCCAATATCCCATTGAGCTGTTAAAATGAATGGCATAGAGCTATTTAAAGGGGAATGGATATAATTACATAAGGGTCATGGGTGTAGAACAACCTGTGGCTATTGTTAGGTGAAGTAGATTGGGACCAGGCTTGCATGGAGCATGAACATTGGCAGAGGCGTGTTGATGGGTAAAGGTCTACACAAATTTAATGTAATTTCTCAACATCATTTCACATTTGTGCTTCCTGTTCATACATTTTATATCTCAGGTTGCCTCTTGCTTCACTTGTTAGAAGTCACGATGTAGTGGTCATACAACATGCCATGGAAATTTCTTACTCTGTTGAGTAGGTGAGGATGTTGTGCCTATACTTGACCTATTCCTGTGCAATAACAGGCCATTCCTGAATCTCACTTAAGTTGTGCTGACATAGTTTTGGCTTAGAAACAAAGTGCACTTCAGTGATTATCCTTCCACCCAGAATTTCTGTGTAATTGTGTAGAATCCAAATCAGAAACTTACATCTCTTGCAAACAACGTGCGCATCTGAGACTGTACATCACACACTGCAGGCTGAATTTTATGAATGTTTGGCCAAGTGAGAATTGAGTCCAGCTTTTTGTATGTGGCCTAGCTGGTTTTCTTGCAGTATCTTAACAAAATTGCCTCATCAACTACCATGCCCATGTCTATGGCATTTCATACTTCCAATTTTTTCCCTATTTCACTGCGTGCCATTTCCTAAACAACTCAACATTTATCAGATATCTGCTGAAAGACTGACATCCTTTGCACCCACTCCATCTTTAAAAGGGAAGTTTGAACCTGGAAAAGCATCAGCAAATCAGTGATGTCCCTCACTGAAAAGATAACAGTAAAGCAGCCACAAAGTTATTCTGCACATACCAAGCATCACTGGCAAACCATTATACATGCATTCCATTTCTTCCCCGGGTCACAGTTTGAACACCAAACCACATATGTTTTGTCTAAGCACTGTTACTTTGTCTCCAGTGCCTACAAGGCACCCATGTTTTGTCATTGTTCCATAGTGGAACATCAAATACATGCAAATAATTAGACAATTGCAGACCTGGCCAATTATTTAAAATCACAAATGGCAAATGTAAACCAAAAAAATCGAGGCTACAACTTTCCCCCACAGTGCCAACCAAATGCTTGCATGATCACCAATGACTATTTTACCTACTGAACTCAGCTCTCACTTCCTGAAATTGGGTGTCAATTAGGTCCTGTATGACATGTTGTAACTGACGCAGTTGAGTTCTCTCATGCACAAGAGCTTCCTCTAACTTAATGTACTGATCTTTCTGCTACAGCTCCTAAGAAGCTAGAGCAATACCTGGTTGTTGCCTGCTCCAATTGTGCATAGCACAGCTTGTCAGAATGATGCAGTGGAACTGTACCTTCAGCAACCCTAGAGTCCGCTCCATTATGGCCTGGTCACAGTATGTACACCAACTTGGGGAAGATGTTGCCTTGGATGGATGACCAACTCTTACTTTGAAAAGGGAGTGCATTCTGTACTCAAATCCCCTTTCTATCCAAGACCCACTTCAGCCGTGAAATGCATCAGTGAACACAGTATTGTCCATCATCACAATTGCATGACAAATGAGCAACAATTTTCCCTTCACTCCAACTTCGGAAGTTTTAAAAGGCACGGCCTGCAGGTAGAGAATATTTACCTCTTTTTTTTTAAGTCATTGACGCTTACTTCTGTATGACTGAGATTCCAATGTTCAGTTTGCAAGGACCAATAGCATAGTGCAAATTGCCTTTGACCAGGATTTGAATGTTAAGCATATTCATAGAAACATAGAAACCTACAGCACAGGAACAGAACCTTCGGCCCTCCAGGCCTGTGCCAATCAAGATCCTCTGTCTAACCTGTCATCTATTTTCTCACGGTCTGTGTCCATTTGCTCCCTGCCCATCCATGTATCTGTACAAATATATCTTCAAAGACGCTAACGTGTCTGAGTCTACCACCTCCACTGGCAACGCGTTCCAGGCACCCACCACCCTCTGTGTAAAGAACTTTCCATGCATATCTCCCTTAAACTTTCCTCCTCTCACTTTGAACTCATGACCCCTAGTAATTGAGTCCCCCACTCTGGGAAAAAGCTTTTTGCTATCCACCCTGTCTATACCCCTCATGATTTTGTAGACCTCAAATCAGGTTCCCCCCTCAATCTCTGTCTTTCTAATGAAAATAATCCTAATCTACTCAACCTCTCTTCATAGCTAGCACCCTCCATATCAGGCAACATCCTGGTGAACCTCCTCTGCACCCTCTCCAAAGCATCCACATCCTTTTGGTAATGTGGCGACCAGAGCTGCACACAGTACTCCAAATGTGGCTGAACCAAAGTCCTATACAACTGCAACATGACCTGCCAACTCTTGTACTCAATACCCCGCCCAATGAAGGGAAACATGCCACATGCCTTCTTGACCACCCTATTGACCTGCGTTGTGACCTTCAGGGAACAATGGACCTGAACACCCAGATCTCTCTGTTCATCAATTTTCCCTAGGAATTTTCCGTTTACTGTATAGTTCGCCCTTGAATTTGATCTTCCAAAATGCACCACCTCGCATTTGCTTGGATTGAACTCCATCTGCCGTTTATCTGCCCAACTCTCCAGTCTATCTATATTCTGCTGTAATCTCTGACAGTCCCCTTCACTATCAGCTACTCCACCAATCTTAGTGTCACCAGCAAACTTGCTGATCAGACCACCTACACCTTCTTCCAGATCATTTACATATATCACAAACAACAGTGGTCCCAGCACAGATCCCTGTGGAACACTACTAGTCACAGGTCTTCAATTTGAGAAACTCCCTTCTACTACTACCCTCTGTCTCCTGTTGCCCAGCCAGTTTTTTATCCATCTAGCTAGCACACCCTGGACCCCATGTGACTTCACTTTCTCCATCAGCCTGCCATGTGGAAACTTATCAAATGCCTTACTGAAGTCCATGTATATGACATCTACAGCCTTTCCCTCATCAATCAACTTTGTCACGTCCTCAAAGAATTCTATTAAGTTGGTAAGACATGACCTTCCCTGCACACAAACATGTTGCCCATCACTGATAAGTGATAATGCCTATTCACTCTGCATGCACCGCTTATGAGCAAAGAACAGATTACAAATGAAAATGTAGGTGGACTTTGCAAACATATGCTTCATGCTTTTGCCCCCGCACTTCTTAGTGTTCAGCAGAGGTGGATCCCACACTTTTGTCCGTTAAATCACAACTGACGCCTCCCAACGTGAAACTTACTGGAGAAATTCAGAAGGTGTGGCAGCATCACTGGAGAGAAAATTGGAACTAAGCTGTTGAATCCAGTATAACTCTTCTGCAGAACATTCCAGGATGTTCCAGACCTAATTGTAGAATACAGTTTCCTTTGCATTTTCATTCCCTGGAACATCGTCTGCTTTTCACTGATTTTCACCAGGGTAGGATCACACTAACACAGATTCCACAAATTCTGTTTACCTGGCAGTGTCATTCTGTTCCAGTTCTTTTATGATTGGATTATATTTTATCATCATCAACTCTCAATGTTGAATGGTTTGCCTAGTACTTCTTCCCACTGCTGTATAGTGTCCCTGCTACACACTGTTGCTGGATTACAGTTTACCTGGCAAATGTACTTGCAAGGATGCACTATCCTAACACTGACCCTTGCTTGGGGTACTGTTCCCCTGCCATTTATTGTCACTGATTTATAGTTTTCTGGGACCAATTCATGCTGTAATCTTTATGACTGTTTATGACTGTCACTGGTAGACGGTCATATGCAGGCAAATGAAACTCACAAGCAGTGAGAATATATCAAAGCAGATTTTCATCTTCAGATGCAAAATAAACAAACACAACAACAAAAATAGACATACACACAGTAATTGCATCATTGGGTACTGATACCTCACATTAAACCATTCTCCTGACACATTTTGTCAGTTGTGGTTCTTCATTGTCTGCTCTTTGGGTCACACTTAAGTTTGGGTTCCAGGTAGAATAGTTGTGGAGAAGGCAAAGTCAAGAACAAACTTCAAGCTGAGGGTTCTTTAGAGATTTATTTTTTACATGAATTAGCTTTCAATTATTTATTTACCAATTTACAGCTATACATGGTAATTTGATCTTATTGTTACATTGCTAAGAGACTATTATCCACAAATGCTTCTTTCTAGGTTCCAATTCAGACCCTTCCACATTGGGAAAGTTCCCACATAAAAAGTACAGTGATAAGGCCCAGTGACAGAGTCATGGGATTGAGGGAGATTTATCAGTTTGGATTAGAAACTGGCTTTCTGTAAGAAGGCAACAAGTGGTGGTTGATGGAAAATATTCAGCCTGGAGTCAGGTCACTAGTGGTGTGCCTCAAGGATCTGTTTTGGGACCACTGCTGTTTGTCATTTTTATAAATGACTTGGACACAGGCATTGGTGGATGGGTTAGTAAGTTTGCAGATGACACTAATGTCAGTGGAGTGGTGGACAGTGTGGAAAAATGTTGCAGGGAGACTTGGATAAACTGCAGAATTGGGCTGAAAGGTGGCAAATGGAGGTTCAATGTGGATAAATGTGAGGTGATTCACTTTGGGAAGAATAATAGGAAGGCAGAATACCGGGTCAATGGAAAGATTCTTGGTTGTGTGGATGTGCAGAGGGATCTTGGTGTTCATGTACATAGATCCCTGAAAGATGTCACTCACATTGATAGTGCTGTTAAAAAGGCTTACAGTGTGTTAGGTTTTATTGGTAGAGGGATTGAGTTCGGAGCCGTGATGTCATGCTGCAACTGTACAAAATGCTAGTGCGGCATCATTTGGAATATTGCATGCAGTTCTGGTCGCCCCATTACAGGAAGGATGTGGAAGCATTGGAAAAAGGTGCAGAGGAGATTTACCAGGATTTTGCCTGGTCTGGAGTGCAGGTCCTATGAAGAAGGCTGAAGGACTTGAGTCTGTTCTCATTGGAGAGAAGAAGGCTAAGAGGGGATTTAATAGAATCATATAAGATGATCAGAGGATTAGATAGGGTGGATAGTGAGAGTCTTTTTCCGAGGATGATAACTTCAGCTTGTACAAGGGGGCATAGCTACAAATTGAGGGGTGTTAGATGTAAGACAGATGTCAGAGGCAGGTTCTCTACTCAGAGAGTGGTAAGGGCGTGGAACACCCTGCCTGCCAACGTAGTTAACTCAGCCACATTAGGGGCATTTAAACAGTCCTTGGATAAGCAAATGGGTGATGATGGGATAGTGTAGGGGAGGGGCTTAGATTAGTTCACAGGTCGGCGCAACATCGAGGGCCGAAGGGCCTGTTCTGCGCTGTATTGTTCTATGTTCTGTGTTCTATGTTCTATGACATTCTAAGAGTGTACATCAGAGTCCCAAAACAAGATATATGACATTCCTTGTCATAAATTTTGAGTAAGAATTTTTACAAATTCTCACACAAATTACTCAGGTTATTTCTTTTTACATTGTTTACTGTACATATTTTCTATATTTTTCCCAGACCTCTCCATGTTGTAAATTTGATTCACTTATGGTGACAGTTGGGTCAATAAAGTCCAAGGTAGGGTGTAGAAATACATGAGGTAAAGTTGATAAGCTATTTCCGCTGTTACCTTCCATTAGATCAGAAATCAAACTGACATAGCAATCAGACCACTCATTCTGATCAGATGATCAAGCCAAGGGAAGGAACAAAGCTAGTGGCAATTTCTGAACATGGTTAGTGGTATGTGGTTTTGTCCTGGTGGTTCATGGAAGCTAGAAGGGTACAACAGAACAATGAGATGAGCTGAGATAATAAAGTGTGAAATGAGATGAACACAGCAGGCCAAGCAGCATCTCAGGAGCACAAAAGCTGACGTTTCGGGCCTAGACCCTTCATCAGAGAGGGGAATGGGGTGAGGGTTCGGGAATAAATAGGGAGAGAGGGGGAGGCGGACCGAAGGTGGAGAGAAAAGAAGATAGGTGGAGAGGAGAGTATAGGTGGGGAGGTAGGGAGGGGATAGGTCAGTCCAGGGAAGACGGACAGATCAAGGAGGTGGGATGAGGTTAGTAGGTAGGAAATGGAGGTGCGGCTTGGGGTGGGAGGAAGGGATGGGTGAGAGGAAGAACAGGTTAGGGAGGCAGTGACAGGCTGGGCTGGTTTTGGGATGCAGTGGAGGGAGGGGACGAACTGGGCTGGTTTTGGGATGCGGTGGGGGAAGGGGAGATTTTGAAGCTGGTGAAGTCCACATTGATACCATTGGGCTGCAGGGTTCCCAAGCGGAATATGAGTTGCTGTTCCTGCAACCTTCGGGTGGCATCATTGTGGCACTGCAGGAGGCCCATGATGGACATGTCATCTAAAGAATGGGAGGGGAGTGGAAATCGTTTGCGACTGGAAGGTGCAGTTGTTTATTGCGAACCGAGCGGAGGTGTTCTGCAAAGCGGTCCCCAAGCCTCCGCTTGGTTTCCCCAATGTAGAGGAAGCCACACCGGGTACAATAGATACAGTATACAACATTGGCAGATGTGCAGGTGAACCTCTGCTTAATATGGAAAGTCATCTTGGGGCCTGGGATAGGGGTGAGGGGGCAAGTGTAGCATTTCCTGCGGTTGCAGGGGATGGTGCCGGGTGTGGTGGGGTTGGAGGGCAGTGTGGAGTGAACAAGGGAGCCACGGAGAGAGTGGTCTCTCCGGAAAGCAGACAAGGGTGGGATGGAAAAATGTCTTGGGTGGTGGGGTCAGATTGTAGATGGCGAAAGTGTCGGAAGATGATGTGTTGTATCCGGGAGGTTGGTGGGGTGGTGTGTGAGAACGAGTGGGTCCTCTTTGGGCGGTTGTGGCAGGGGCAGGGTGTGAGGGATGTGTTGCGGAAAATGCGGGAGACACGGTCTAGGGCGTTCTCGACCACTGTTGGGGGAAAGTTGCGGTCCTTGAAGAACTTGGACATCAGGGATGTGCGGGAGTGGAATGCCTCATCGTCGGAGCAGATGCGGCGGAGGCATTGGGATTAGGGGATGGAATTTTTGCAGGACGGTGGGTGGGAGGAGGTGTATTCTTGGTAGGTGTGGGAGTCGGTGGGCTTGAAATGGATATCAGTTACAAGCTGGTTGCCTGAGATGGAGACTGAGAGGTCAGGAAGGTATGTGATGTGCTGGAGATGGCCCAGGTGAACTGAAGGTTGGGGTGGAAGGTGTTGGTGAAGTGGATGAACTGTTCGAATTCCTCTGGGGAGCAAGAGGTGGGGCCGATACAGTCATCAATGTAACGGAGGAAGAGGTGGGGTTTGGGACCTGTGTGGGTGCGGTACCCGGTGTGGCTTCCTCTACTTTGGGGAAACCAAGCGGAGGCTTGGGGATCGCTTTGCAGAACACCTCCACTCGGTTCGCAATAAACAACTGCACCTCCCAGTCGCGAACCATTTCAACTCCCCCTCCCATTCTTTAGATGACATGTCCATCATGGGCCTCCTGCAGTGCCACAACGATGCCACCTGAAGGTTGCAGGAACAGCAACTCATATTCCGCTTGGGAACCCTGCAGCCCAATGGTATCAATGTGGACTTCACCAGCTTCAAAACCTCCCCTTCCCCCACCGCATCCCAAAACCAGCCCAGTTCATCCCCTCCCCCCACTGCACCACACAACCAGCCCAGCTCTTCCCCTCCCCCCACTGCATCCCAAAACCAGCCCAGCCTGTCTCTGCCTCCCTAACCTGTTCTTCCTCTCACTCATCCCTTCCTCCCACCCCAAGCCACACCTCCATTTCCTACCTACTAACCTCATCCCACCTCCTTGACCTGTCCATCTTCCCTGGACTGACCTATCCCCTCCCTACCTCCCCAACTATACTCTCCTCTCCACCTATCTTCTTTTCTCTCCATCTTCGGTCCGCCTCCCCCTCTCTCCCTATTTATTTCAGAACCCTCACCCCATCCCCCTCTCTGATGAAGGGTTTAGGCCCGAAACGTCAGCTTTTGTTCTCCTGAGATGCTGCTTGGCCTGCTATCTTCATCCAGCTTCATACTTTATTATCTTGGATTCTCCAGCATCTGCAGTTCCCATTATCAATGAGATGAGCTGATGTTAGTTGTGGTGAATGGGGCCAGTTAAGCTTTGTTGTTCTTGCCTTCTTGGATAGCATTTGAAAGGCAGAACTCGGTGGCACTAATTTCCAATGCTAAAGGTACAACCCCATCTAAATCCACTAAAAATAACAAGTTGCTATAATGCAGGTTAATAGGAATTTAAACAGACAAGATTATTGGATACTTACTTTGCACTTGGCTGCCTCAGAAACAATGATAGCCTGTCAAGTTTCTATATTTTGTGAAATACCGATAAGTCAGGAGACTGTTGGAAATTTAGTTCAGTTTTACTACTGTCTGGTAAAGTCCAAGTAGGTTAGCTTTTCAGTTTGAATCCTTCTATTCCCAACAGAAAATTATTAAATTATTTTTTATACACAACACTTCAATACAAAAATTATAGATATAAGTCCTCTAATGCTTCTCAAACTAAAGGCCCTTAAGCTTCTTACTGTTGCCTTCATTACTATCCTCTGTTGCCAAAAATAAAATGAAAGTGATTCAAATGTCAGATTTGCAGATAGCTAACATTAAAACAGGATAAGTAATGAAAGAACCAGTAAAAAGCTTCAGGCTTGCTAATTGAGGAAGCACTTGGACTAGTTCATATTTGTAATTTATCAAATAGTCCGATGAGAAAAATAATTTAATGATAATACGTCAGAATAGAACAAGATAGAGGCAACATAAGCAAATCAGAGAAAATGTAAAGTAATGACGATTTGAAAAAATAATTAGGAACAAAGGTGCTTGATGAATTCTGGCTTACAATTATTCCACAAGAACTAAATTACCAATTGTGAAACATAAAATTCATCCGTTATAATGTCTCTTATGCTTGTAATATTCATCTTTCTCACTCCATTATTTTGTAAACATTATTTGTAAACTGACAATATTTAATGTCCACACATCCTCTGATTTCTAGTTCCTTTCTTTACTTTCATTTGTACATTAATTATTTTCAAATTATATTAATGCCAAACTGCAAAATCCATATGCGATTTAACCAGAAGAATGCACTGGTAAAGCATGATAAAGCATATCCCCGATCAAATCATGACTCAAAATACGACATTTCTCTGGCATTTTTGGTCCTGAATATTGCCCAGTCTACTTCAGCTTATCCTGGAAGTAGTTGCAAACATTTGAACAACAGGTAAAGCTAGCTGTTTCATGTTGCTGTCATGCAGCAAATTCACTAGCAGGGTGCTGCCATCGACCCAGAATGGTGTGTGGTCAACCATAAAATGAGTAATGTGATATGAGAATTTAATTGCTGATGTGATACCAGGTATGTTGGCTACACTTTCTAGTGACTGGTGAGCTGAGAATTTAAGGTCGGTGGGGTTTGACTTTGGACATTATAAAAACACTTCTAATCAAACCCCATGCATACATGCCAATGTTATCCTTCATTTTGACACTTCAACCAGTTTATGTATTAAAAGACCTTGACCCAAACTCTTGTTGGTGATGCAGACAAAGGAAAACATAATTTGGTTTGCAATTCAATTCAATTTTATTAACAAAGTGTTTCTTATTAAAAACGCCATGTGAGTATTTTTCAGATTCCCACAACATTTACTTTCTTTCCTCTCCAATGTAGGGTTGGCTCTCTTCCACAAAGGTGGGTCTTACAGGTCGGGATGGATCTTCTCCCGGGACTTCTTGGGTTGTTGCATGGTGTTCTACCATGAGATTTATGTCAAGCCTTTACTGAGGGGGTGACTTCCAGGTGTGTTTTTCATCCCCCTCACCCCGGGCCTTCTCAAACTGTTCTGTGGCCTTTGGCCAATTGGGTTATGAGCCAGGTTCAAAGCATCCAATTGACAGGAACTGTCACTTCCATGACAAATGATGGCCCAACCAAGTAACATGCTCTTACGCTGTACAAAATGGTGCTGGTTTATTCAAATCTGTTTCTCGTGAAATAGTGTTGATGAGTGCAAGGTAAAAGGCTTCAACTTTTTTCCACCATTTAGTAAGGTTTTAGAAATGTTTCCTCATAATCGGAATAACTAAAAATTAATGAAATGCTTTGTGATAAGCAATCCTTGTAATACAAATTAAATTCTTTGTAGCTATTGAATGACAGCAGCCATTCTTGGAAGCAGTCGGTTTATTTACTTCTTTCTGGGAATTAACACATTCTGCTCTTTATCTACATTCACAGTATTGCAACCTAAGTATGTAACAATATACTCTCTTGTGACCTGAATCAGTTACTTGTGTCTTGTGTACATGCCCTCTTTTAATTTCTCTGAAGGCAGAGTGAGTCAGTAGTCAGTGAAGAGAAACTTGATAGGAATCATTAAATAACTTTATTTCACAGCAAGTGAACACACAGATCAATCCTTATCAGATTCACTCAGATCAATCAGTACAACCTACTTTCATAGAATACTGCAGAACATGCCATGCACAGATGGGTGAGTCATCTGACTTCCATTAAAACTAATGGTTTCCCAACAGATTTCTGGTAGATCAAGATATTCATGGATAAGAAAGGCCATTCAGCACACCTTAATTTATCAACAAGGAGAAAATATTACACTTAGGCCATTACTGAATCATGATTTAAATTATTGTAGAATTTCCTCTTCTCAAATTCTGATTAGAAGACCATTCAAGTACTGATTATTCGCAGTGTCAAGAATGTGGCCCCAGAGCAAACACTTAGGGCGAAACATTAATTTCCAACACTAGTTCTCTAACCAGCAATCAGTTGTGATCGTCCAGTGACTTTCCTTCACATACCAGTAATTTACCCTGAGAGTGTACAACTCAAACTCCAAGCATACTGTTCACCATCCTTATTTTTGGACATGCCTGTTCTGATAGAAAATCATTGGTCTGGAATGTTACCTCTATTTCGATGTCCACAAAGGCTGAGTATTGCCAGAATTTTCTGTTTTTTTAATTTCTGATTTCCAGTGTCTGCAAGAATTGGCTTTTGCACGCATGATTATCTAGTTTCATGAGCCTGGACAAAACAAAAGATTATGGGTTGGATTTTCTGCAGCCCAGAGCAATGTGGGCAATCATAAGAAAGTTGTGAAAATATAAAGAGAATGAGAGAATCAGAATGTTGATGTCAAGCAAAGCTTCCTCAAATTCCCTCTTACACTTTCAATGATAATATCAAAATCTCATATTTGAGCAATAATAACCTTATTTCTGTGCAATTGCATCTTGTTATTACAATTTCTGCTGGCATTTATTATTAGCATTTCTATCAGCATTTCTCTTCACAATTCTACACAATTTCTAATTATGCTCCTCTTCTTCAATAAATTAGATTGCAGAAATTCCTGACATGTACGTTAGTGCTGGGGAGGTGGGGACGGGGGTGGGGGTCACTGCAGTTAGCCAATTGCATGCCCTAGACTTCATCCTACCCAGTCATCACCAACATGTCCCCGCATTCTCCAAATACACAGTCCTCCTCCATCCTTTATTTGCGTGAGTTAATATGGGTAAGCGCCAGCTTCATTTCATCATTGTGTCTGATTTTGATCTTGCTCTCACTCCCATACAAATTGTGTCCTGCAGGACTTTACTTTGGAGTCCATGGACACCCATGCCTTGCATACTTCTGCCAGATTTCTTTGCCCACAGGGACACACACACATATATCTCATTCATGTGTACAGGGTGTGCTTATGGCCATTAGCTTAGTTTCTTAATGCTCACTCACTTTATCATTTGATTAGAGGTTTACAGGTTCTATGGCTTGCATTGCTTTTTGGCCCATGGGGTCTTCAACGCTCAATTGCAGGCTCCTCGCCTCTATAGTTTACATTGTTTTTTAGCACAGATGAAAAGACAGGCAGCTTTTCACAGTGAGGTTCACGGATCTTTTAAGCGGTGTGATATGTTGTTGTACGCTGCTGGGCTGCATCAATGTCACATTTCCATAATGTGGAAGCAGCTTACATGGCAAATACGCAGTGTGTACTTCAATCAAATGGATAAGCCTGAAAGTCAAAGACGACCAATCCTTACGAGGGTAATTTCATCTATAATAAGTCAGGAATTTTTCCAGAATCAGGCAATGGGCTCATTCATTTTAATTACAGGGGTTGGCCATGGTCAGTCAGGTGCTTAGCCTTGCCAGAATTCAGGCATCTATATCCTTGCAGTATGGGGATTGGGCTTGTAGATCAGGTGCAAGCATTCTAGGGATTACAAATACTGTGGAGGCATCAGTCTGAAGGTTAGGTCAGTGTCCCTGCAATAATACAAAGGGAGCAATTAGGTACAATGAAATGGGTAAAAAGTATTTTAACAATGATGAAGGATCAGGAAAGTTGGTTAGGTGTCCCGAGTGAGTGAATGGGAAGAGCAGAGGGCCCGGAGGTTTAGAGGTTTTAGAGGATGAGGTGAACAAGAGCTGCTTAGTGCATATAATGCATAAGATACTGAGAATTGTAGACCATGAGCCTTGGTGAGATCAAAGTAAGGTGGCAAAGTTAAAGTAAGCCTGGCCTTGTAACTGCGAGATAGCAGAGTGAAGGTTACAGCTCTTAGCCTTGAAAATCTCAGAAGACCTATTTCCTGCACTATTGTGTGCTCCCTTTCTTGTGACACATCACTGGCCTAGACCACAATCTCAGCCTAGGCTGGCTGCTTCCAGTAGTGTAGTCTCCTGCAGTGGCTAGTAGATTAGACCATGCCCTCTCTTCTATCACCCTGTCCACCAAAACCATGAGATTCTTGTCAAAAAAGCAGGGAGCTAACTTGCCTTATTGGTTCATTTCCTCAGTGAAGGAACACAAAACTGTAAGGGGCGGTTCCTGGCTTGCAACATCTAAATTTGTGTTTAACTGGAGATTAAAATATGACCCCAGTAGTGTGAACCTCAAAATCCTGGCAGCGGTGAGCACATACATCTTTCTTGCATAAAAAGAACTTCAAAGTGTGTGGCTGCATGAGAGAAGTAATTTCAAGTTAAGGAGGACTGGGTGCCATAAATCTCACTCAACAAAATGCTTGAACTGAAAATGGTAAAATTCAGTCCTACCTCTTAGTCCAAACTAATTCTTTAATATCCTAGAAATCCTCTCTTTTAAATCTTTGTTACCCTCTTTAGCAATGACTACCAAACATGAACCTTTACACTGAATGGAGCTTGTTTGTATCATTGAAAATATTTTGTTGAATCTTACTTTTTCTTAGCAAGATGTTAGTTTCATTGAGTTTCATGAAAGACTCCTCATGGCAGGACCTAGCAGAATCTCTCATTGTATCTCACCAAGCTGATCTTATTTACTACCTACCTTCTATATACCACGCCCCCCCCACCCACTCTATCCTAGCCATGTTCTTCCATTTGCCATATCTCAAACAATTTGTCACTGTTGGGATATCCCAGAATGTCTAGTATTCCTAAAAGACACCCAGGCAAACACTTGTTTTGTGGGCAGGGACCTGGATGTTCTGATGAATAAAATGGTCCAGAAATGGGCCATCCTCATTCCCGAGGGCCAGTAGAAGAGATCGTCATACAAGATCAAACCAGTCTGGTCTGAGGTTGGTATCTGGTCAGTGGTCTCTACCTGGTGGAAGGGCCAGCAAATCAGGAAGAAAATCAATGTCCTTCTCCACTGCACAAGCACAAGTGTCACTCTCTTCTTTCTGGTACCTCACACTCACTATTTCTGGTATTGTATTGTACCAACACCTTACCAAGACTCATGTTCTCTCACTCTCATTATTGCCTGCAACATCTTCCCTCACTCACTGTCATCCAACCCAAGCTCTGCCACCATGAACCCTGCATGCCCTCTACACTGCTTACCCATTTGCTTGGGACACCTCCCACCTGCAGAAAAGGTAACAGCCATGTCACCCACTTTCATCTCCCTTAATACTTGGCTCTCTCTCATTCTAGGAGACAAACAGCCCAAATTAGGGCAAGATAGCCATGATGGGTGTTGCGTCCCTTATGTGGAGCAGATTCTGTCCCTGGCCACCTCAAGTGACTGGCTGGCCATGTCCAACCCCCTGACTAGTGCTGGAAACTGCCCTGGGCATGTTGTGCCAGGACCCAATAACAGAGGACTGTTAACAACCATGGAAAACCACCTGACTTTGTGACTGCACTAAACAACACGGAAATATTGAGAGCCTGGTACCTCTGGCTGAGTGGCAAATTATAAAAAGGTACAACAACGGAGTTTCAATCAAAGTGAATGAGCACTAAGAGAGCAAGAAAATAGCTTTGGTATGCATCATGGTCCAGTTCATGAGTTGGGGTCATCTGTCTGGGTGCAAATTGTCCCAGCTGCGGCATTGTAATGTTAATTGCCCCAGTTTGGAGTGTTGAAGTGTAGTAGCAGACTGTAAGTGAATCAGAGATGTGTAATGAGTGCCTTTAGAGGTCGGATGTCAATTTCTGCAGACAGAGGGGGGCACAACTGGTGCCTGTGGAGTGTACCCCATGATGTTTGTGCAGCATGGAGACTTTGGACAAGTGGCTAAGTCACTTTCTACATCGAGATTTCTGAGCATTTAGATTGCTTGCAGCAGATGGTACAATAGAAAGCTGCATGTTAATGAGGTAATATCTGTAGTTAATAAAGTCATTAATAAACAATAATCCCCCTTAATTAGCAATTCACTGCCACCTCAAAGAAATGTTGTCTCAATTCTCAGAATATAGCTAAAGGTTACAGCACGTTGTTTTTGATGTTAAAATAGGCCTTGCAAAATAGGCCTCACACCATTCTGCCGCATTTCTCTGTAGAATCCATATTATTCACATCTTTCATGTCATTCTCCACATTCATACCATTCCTAGTTCTTACTCACCCGTAATTCTTTCCCCTTTACCAAAGTCCACCAAGTGATCACAACACAGTTCCTGACTCAACAGGACTCCACTTTCAACAATAAATTCACACACTTAATAATTATTCACTAATGTTTAATACCAGCTACTCACCTTCAGAAGTCTCAATCCCTAACTCTTTCTTTAAGTTTATGGATCGATAGAGATTACAAAACAAGAACAAATAAAGGCACTCAACCCATGTATTGAAACCCTAACATCATCCCATCGCAGCATCCAACTACTTTTCCTATGACCAGATGATAAGGGGTGATCAACTTTCGTCTTTTTACTCCTCTTGGTGAATCACAACATTATTTTTAGTTTCTTCTTTTAGAATATAACTATAATGCTTCAATTAAACATACTTAAATGAAATCAAAAATGAATGAGAGAGAATTCCAGTGTTGCCTTGAGAGAAGTTTTTTTTTCATTTATCAAACTCAAGAAAGACAAGAAAGTATAATATCTGACATATTCACACAAAAACTGGAAAAAAAAGTTTCGAAAAGGATGCGGCTGGAAGTGTAAATACAGATGTGGGAGTTGCAGTTTAAAGTTTTAGACCCTTTGTGTTACAAGAAAGAAACCTGTGTCCCAATTATACAACTATTGACTTGTTTCCGTAGGTATGATAGAACTTGCAATTAACGTAGGTTTCTTAGCAAATGTTAGTGTTTCGAACATGATCTTTAACTGGCGCTGGTTTCTGAAATTGAAAGAGAGTTTGAGAGAAAGAGAGGAAAATACTTTCAGTATCCTTCCTGCTCTCCTTTGTTGCTCTTAAAATATGGTTAGCGCATATTCCAATCTGGCTCCATTACCCTTTTCAAACTGATTGCTCCACAGATATTATTTCATTTCCAGATGCAAGTGAACAAGAACTGCAAATTTCTTGAAGCCTTCCTGAGTTTTTGTGAGGCTCATTGAAATCTGGTATTTTTTGTAGCCACAATTGCAGCCTCAGCAGAAGATCTGAATGGTATTGCAAGTGGCTGTGAAGGTGACTGTGGCTACAAACTTCCATTCATCTAACTTATACTTCAGCAAAACAGGTGAATTTGCAACAAGTTCAAATTTGTGGTTCCACTATTGTATGAATATGATCATTGAGGCATGGTAGGGGTTGCTGCCATCAATATTGAATAATCTTGTCATGGAAGAGAGAAAAATATCCCAGTGTATTTAATGCAGTCAGTCTAAATGATCTGGCTATTATAACATAAGAACATAAGAACTAGGAGCGGGAGTAGGCCATCCGGCCCCTTGAGCCTCCTCCGCCATTTAATAAGATAATGGCTGATCTTTTTGAGACTCAACTCCACTTACCCGCCCACTCACCATGACCCTTAATTCCTTTACTGTTCAAAAATTTATCTAGCCTTGCCTTAAACACATTCAGCGAGGTTGCTACACTGGGCAGGGAATTCCACAGATTCACAAACCTTTGGGTGAAGAAGTTCCTCCTGACCTCAGTCCTACATCTGCTTCCCTTTATTTTGAAGCAATGCCCTCTAGTCCTAGTTTCAACTGCTAGCGGAACCAACCTCCCTGCCTCCACCTTATCTGTTCCCTTCATAATTTTATGTTTCTGTAAGGTCTCCCCTCATTCTTCTGAATTCCGATGAGTATAAACCCAGTCTACTCAGCCTCTCCTCATAATCCAACCCTCTCAAATTTGGAATCAACCGAGTGAATCTCCTCTTCACCCCCTCCAGTGCTAGTCTATCTCTTCTCAAGTAAGGAGAACAAAACTGCACACACTACTCCAGGTGTGGCCTCACCAGGGCCCTATAAAGCTGCAGCAGAGCCTCCCTGTTTTTAAACTCCATCCCTCGAGCAATGGCACACAAAATTCCATTTGCCTTTTTAATTACCTGCTGCATTTGCAATCCTACTTTTAGTGATTCATGCACAAGGACACCCAAGTCTCTCTGCACAGCAACGTGCTGCATTTTTTTTAACCATTTAAAACAGTCCATTTTGCTGTTATTCCAGCAAAATGGATGACCTCACACTTATCAACATTGTACTCCATCTGCCAGACCTTTGCCCACTCACTTAGACTATCCATATCCCTCTGCAGACTTTCAGCACACTTCTGCACACTTTGCTCTACGAGTTTTGAGAAGATTTGTAGCTCAGTTTGGAGGTTCTGGATGTGAGTTTGCTTTGCTCTACCGCTCACCTTGGTGTCATCTGCAAATTTTAACACACCACACTTAGTCCCTGACTCCAAATCATCTACGTAAATTGTAAACAATTGTGTTCCCAGCACTGATCCCTGAGACACACCACTAGCCACTGACCACCAACCAGAAAAACACCCATTTACCCCTACTCTTGGCTTTCTACTGGTCAACCAATCCTCTAACCATGCCAATACATTACCTGTGATACCATGCAACTTTATTTTTTGTAACAACCTTTGGTGTGGCACTTTGTCAAATGCCTTCTGGAAATGCAAATACACCACATCCACATGTTCCCCATTGTCCACCATGCAAGTAATGTCCTCAAAGAATTTCACCACATTGGTTAAACATGACCTACCCTTCATGAACCCATGCTGGGTGTTCCCAATGGGACAATTTATATCCAGATGTCTTGTTATTTCTTCCTTAAATGAAAGATTCAAGCATTTTCCCTACTACTGAAGTCAAGCTAACTGGCCTACAGTTAATAAAATGTGAGGCTGGATGAACACAGCAGGCCAAGCAGCATCTCAGGAGCACAAAAGCTGATGTTTCGGGCCTAGACCCTTCATCAGAGAGGGGGATGTGGTGAGGGTTCTGGAATAAATAGGGAGAGAGGGGGAGACGGACCGAAGATGGAGAGAAAAGAAGATAGGTGGAGAGAGTATAGGTGGGGAGGTAGGGAGGGGATAGGTCTGTCCAGGGAAGACAGACAGGTCAACCTTGACCTGTCTGTCTTCCCTGGACTGACCTATTCCCTCCCTACCTCCCCACCTATACTCTTCCTCTCCACCTATCTTCTTTTCTCTCCATCTTCGGTCCGTCTCCCCTTCTCTCCCTATTTATTCCAGAACCCTCACCCCATCCCCCTCTCTGATGAAGGGTCTAGGCCCGAAACGTCAGCTTTTGTGCTCCTGAGATGCTGCTTGGCCTGCTGTGTTCATCCAGCCCCACACTTTGTTATCTTGGAATTCTCCAGCATCTGCAGTTCCCATTATCTCTGGCCTATAATTACCTGCTTTTTGTCTACTTCCTTTTTTAAACAGTGGCTGTTTTCCAAACTGTGGGAACCACCCTAGAGTATGATAAAACCAAGATCAGAATTACAGTGATTTGATTCTTGACTTGTGTAGGGCTTCTTCCCAAGTCCTTTTAATTTCAGCTGGAGATTGATGCAGTGCCTAGAGATATAGTTGATGCGATGTAAGCAAACTGCATGGTGTGGGCATGAAACTTGCAACAGTGTTATTCGTTCAATGAAGAGTGAGAGAAAGCTTGCCATGAGCAGCACCAGATATTGAAAAATAAAGTGCCAACCTTGTGAAGAACAACAGTGGATTAGACGTTTGTGAAAGAGCAACAAATAATCCATGAAGCCAAGTGCTCCCAATACCAACATTTCAGATCCAAGTTCCCGTTTGTAATCTTGCAACATTGAATTTTGAAAAGCAACGCATAACTAACTAACTAAGCAGAGCTGGAGGCTCTACAAATACTTCAGTTTTCTATGATCAATGAGCTGGCATGGTGCAAAATTTAAAGCTGAGGCATTTGAAAAGACCTTCAGCAGATGTGCAAAACCAGTGATAAAACTCAAGCTTTTGCTGAGTTTCACAAATGCACAGATGCTAGTCTTCATCCAATTTGATTCATTGTGTACTATTAACAAAAAGCTGAATGTATTAGATATGGCAAAGGCTGTCGACGCTCATAACTTTCTGAATGTTACTTACAACCTAAAGCTAGCAGACTGTTTAGTCTAGATGTTCTAGTACAGATACAACACTGGCATCTACCTGGCATTGTGGAAGATTCTCCAGTTATGTCCTGTCTTTTATAAATAGGTCAAACCCAATTCTACTTGCGATCATCGAGAAACCAACATAAGGTTTCATTGCCAGAGCTTTCAAGTAGCCATCAAGTACCTAGTAAATCTTACTCATTCCTGGATCAATTCTACCAAAGCTACCCAGCTGCAGAGCTCATAAAAGCAGTGTTTCCCCACAGTTTTTCCCACTCTGACCCTACTTTGTGGCTTAAAAATTGCCATGACCCCTTGGTCAGCAGTGGGGCTCTGGGACAAGAATGCCTAAGACCTATGAGTATTGGGAATGACAATCAGGCATTTCTGCCTCAGAGATCATGACCTCAAAATTTCAGCTTGTGACCCCACTTGTTGGCCCAATCCCTGTTTATGGAAGTCCAGCATCAAAATATTGGTCCAAATATGGAAAAATGAGTTGAATTCAAGAGATAAAGAGAGGGTGATAGCTCAGCATAAGACTGAGTGTGGCATCAAGGATTGCCAGGAGAATTGAGGCTCATGATTCAGTTCCTGTGATATGACATTTGAAAAAAAAATTTGCTGACCTTGATCACTCGTGTGATATCACTAAACCTGTAGCCATGCAGCCATTACACTGCCATTGACCATGCAGCTATCAAGTACTACTTTAATTGGAGAGGGCTTCCTGTCAATCAAGAACATCTCTGTTCCTACTCCAGGGCCTTCAGTGCTGTGCCCGAAAACCTTTTGGCATTTGGTCACTCTCATTGCATCAGTCATCACTCTTCCCACAGAAGTTCCTCACTCTACTTGCCAGTTGTTTTGAGCATCTGTTCCTGTCACAATACTCTCATTGCCCTTACATTTAAAAAGTCAAGGTTGGACTTAAGTAGCCTCACTTAGTTTTAAATCATTCTATCTTCACCGTATCTTTCAATTTCTGCTGAAGCATGCAGCTACTGATAAATGTGTTTCAGGTCATACTGGTGTCTGAAGGCTATATTTTGGTAGTAGGTAGGATGAAATTTGTATTCTACCTGCATCAGTAGGAATGAGCAAAAGTTAATTCGATATCAATGATCCCTGTGACAATTTCTGGGAGCCATCCAATTTTACCCACCAGCTAGCCAACCTTGGGTTCTCCCAAGATAATAAAATGTGAGGCTGGATGAACACAGCAGGCCAAGCAGCATCTCAGGAGCACAAAAGCTGACGTTTCGGGCCTAGACCCTTCATCAGAGAGCTCTCTGATGAAGGGTCTAGGCCCGAAACGTCAGCTTTTGTGCTCCTGAGATGCTGCTTGGCCTGCTGTGTTCATCCAGCCTCACATTTTATTATCTTGGAATTCTCCAGCATCTGCAGTTCCCATTATCTCTGATACTTGGTTTCTCCCATTCTTCCTTACAAGCCAGGCTGCTGACAGTGGGATTACCTTCCAGATTCCTCTCTGCACTATCTCCAGGAGTTTAATGTCATGTCTCTAATTACTTGCCTCCACCATGATAGCCTCTGAGTTCTGATTTCAAGTTTTCGATAATTCACCTCAGATTGGAAGGCCATCTTGTAGCTCAGTGGTAGTATCCAAACTCATTGACCAGAAGGCCCAGGTTCAAGTCCCAAGTGTGTAATACATTCCTGAACAGGTTGATTGGAAAAATTAGTTAGATGAAAGAAAAAATGATTGCAACAGTATTAAGGAATTTGATAATTCTACCAATTTTAGATTTGGGGATGATAACACACTAAAACGTTTAAGAAGAGTAGTCATTACTTGCAAAATAGGTAGCGTCAATCATTAGGGGTGGCATGGTGACACAGTAATTAGCACTGATGCCTCACAGTGCTAGGGACCTGAGTTCAATTCCAGCCTCAGGTGATTGTCTGTACGGAGCTTGTACATTCTCCCCATGTGTGTGTGGGTTTCCTCCACGTGCTCCTGTTTATTTCACAGTCCAGAGATGTGCAGTTTAGGTGATTAGCTGTGCTAAATTGTCACATAGTGCCTAGGGATGTGTAGGCTAGGTGAATTAGTCATGGGAAATGCAGGATTATGGGTTAAATTGGGAGGCTGGGTCTTCAGTGGGTTGGTGTGGATGCAATGACAAATGGCCTTTTCCAGCACTGTAGGAATTCTATGATTCTGAATATTTTTAAACATGGTTACAGGCTTGCAATCACCTTAGAAACTGATTTTACTCTAATCTTTACAGATATATTTTACCCTAACCTACTTCTAATCTTGTTTCGTTTTTACTAATAACCTTGTCACTTTTACATGAATAACTGCAGCAATATTTTTGTAATAATCTCCACATTACAAACATTTAAATATAAGGCATGTTGCTGGTTATTTCTAAATTGACAATCTTGAAATCTAAAGACGTGCTACAATCAGGCTTATACAAATTTATCAGTTCACAGACCACACACAGGCACACCTTCTATGGTTGTGACATTGATTTTATACATCCCGTTGCTTGTTGTCAGATTAGATGTTTTTCAGTTCTTACATTTTAAATGATGTAAGAAATAATTTTCATACTGGAACAAGACTACAATCCCTGATGTGTTGCATCAAATACAAAATGTTTCCAGTAATGACCTGTGTGGAGGTGTGGCTGATTTTAAAATAAAAGAGCAGCGGAGTTCTCACAGTATCCTGGCCACCATAAAACCGGAGCACTGATTTCATTCAGTTTCAAGTTTCCATGCTCAGATAGATATTGAATACAGCATAATTGAATGGAAATTATCATCAAATTCTGACATATTTTATCTGTACTGCTCACAAATATACAAGGAAGAAATCTTAAACTGATTTCCTTTCTCTAACTGTGCCTCGTACTCCATCAAAACCTGATGATAATAATAAACACTGAATTTGCTGGTAAGAGTCACCCTGAAACACACAGCATCCTCAGTGACACATTGTGACCATGCATAAGATGAAAATGATTATGCAGACAGTACTGGTTTTACAATATACCAGCTTAAAAATGTAATTATGAAAATGAAGATTTAAGCAATATAATGATTAATATACCACTGTTATGCAGAATGATTTACAAATGCCACGAGGCTGAAACTGTGAAATCATGTTAGTTGACACTGATAGTTAATCACTTTACCAATCTTTTCATGAGGTGAGAACAGATAACCAAGCTGAAAGTTTCTTCATTCTTTCCACTTTTGGTTATTATGTTTTGTCTTCTGCAATCAACTGTACAGCTGTGGAACATGAGCTACACAGCACTTGGAACATTGATGGATCCCATTGTAGTCTAGCTTTTGCATGAAAATGCTTGAAAGAATTACACTTGGCCCACTTCTATTCCTGTTATAATTTCTTTTCATAAATAGATAAAGAAAAAATTTAAATATGTTTCAAAAATGAACTGTAATATGATAGAAATGTACTATTTGTCTGGCCAAGCTTTTCAGAATGAACTCATTAATGCATTACAACTATTATACCAAGCTTCAAAAAATTGAACAGAATCATGCTGCTATGGTTACCCTGGAGAGGAAAATGATTCTGAATTATAGGATGCAAAGCCAGCTTTGCACATGTTCCAGAACTGAAATGGGGCAGTTACTAGAATATTTGGATTTGGACTGCATCAGAGTGAGAAAGCTAACCACAAGTGCCATTTATATTTTCAATTTTGTTATGGACATAGTTCAATGTGATAGCTGCAACATTCACTAATCATAATTATATTTCATTGGAGTTTATTTCCTTCAGAAGAGAAATACTTGATGATCTGTTTGTTCATGGAATTCCAAGGTCCATGGTTCCCAGTTAAGCTTCAAAGGTAGTAAACTCCCTTGTGAGTCAGAGTATTAGAGGTTTAAATCCCACTCCACAGACTTGTGTTCAAAGTCTAGGTCAATGTTGCATAATCTTAACCTGAGGCCCTGTCAGCTGTCTCAGGCAATTGTAGAAGATTCAGAAAAGAGGCTCCAATGTCGTGATTGTATTGTTAGGCTGAAAGCACAAATGGGTTCTTTAAAGACTGATTTAAAATTAATTCAAGAAGCCACATACACTTTAAAATGAAGTAAATTTGTTAGCTTAATCTGCTTATGAGAGACATACACAAACTAAAGAGTGAATCTATTAGCTTAAACTACATAATATGCATACACACAAACAAGTCAGTCTCATGCTGCCTTCCATTCATCAGAAATTTTGGCACTCTGACCTCAATCTCAGCTTCCATGGCACCGGTCTTGCGAACCCCAACCCACTGTTGAAAAGACTGAGGAGAGGGGGCAAAGTGCCTGATGGGACACTATTCTGAATCTAAGATTATGTGCTGAATCTCCATTTTGTAATGTTAGCAATACCTTTCTATTCTTCAAAATGGGCTGAGAAATAAATCAAGGTGGTCCCATGTAATTGTACAACAGGATAGTTCTCAATGTCACAAGGTTACCTCCTTGACAAATTGTTATTGGCAATTAATCCTTAATAGCCTGGTTTGAAGATATCATTTTTAAGCTTAACACTATGCAGATCAATTATTAGCTGTAAACTCAGCAATTAGAGCAATAATTTGGTTGTGGCCTCATGACTGTTTTGTTGGGATCTTCTCATGTACAAATTGGCAGATTCTTTCCTTAGTTACAAGACTGGGTACACTTCATTAGGAGATCATGAGGTTTTGACAGATGCTACACAAATACAAAGCAGAGCAGTGGATGAGGGCATCGCCATTGGGAAGGTACATATGAAACAGAGAGAGTCAACTAAGAGAAATCTTTTGCATCTCCTTGCTAATGATAACTTAAAATTAGGTCTCCTAATATTTTAAATTTCAAGGCCAAGATTATAGCAAAATCATGTTCCATCAACATATGATATCAAAGGTGACCTTAAGATATGGAATATTTATCACCTTTTAAACCTTGACACATTTAATATTGTACGACAATTTCAAAAATCTGAAATGAAAATATCTTAAATCACTAAAGTTTTCTCATTCACCAATTCAGCTAAGCAAATAACTGTTGTTTCTTTTTGATTTAGAAATGCCACTTCAACATTGGAATTACAATCGTTGACATCAGTGAATTAATGCTTAACTTTTTAGTATCTCATACCTCAGCCCACCTTATTAATATGAATGACAACACATTTTTATTGTAAATGGGTTAATTTCTTTACTAAAATAGGAAAGTAACAGTTATAAATCTGCTTCCCCATTAATGTCAAAAGTATTTATTTTCTGGTAATATTTTAGCAAAGTGCTACTGTAAAAGGAAGCTATCCTTTCAATCTTATGAAGTAAGCTGGAATTTTGCATTTTGAAGTTAAATTATGGCAGCAAGTATCTAAGATGATATGCACCAATGCTTGCTGTGATTTATGTATGTCTTAACCTCATTATCTATATAAGCATTGGTGAAACACATGGGGTGATCAAGCAATAAATCACAACAAGCAGGACCTTCTGGGGATCTCAGATTCAAATGCCAGTTTTAAGGGCACTGGACACCACTTGACTCATGGCAATCCGCGAGTTTCCATTCAGTCTGTGGTGGTCACCCCCAATAGTGTTGAACACATTACCAAAAGAAACAAAAGCTCTGTCCTTGCTTTGGCGATGCTTATTATAGTTACTGCAAGATGAAATAAGGGTCAAAAGGAAGGTCATCTTCCTGAGTAATGGCACCAGGAGGTCATCCCATCAATTTCATTGGTCTGGTTCAATATAGCAGCATAAGCCAACACCTCTACGCCTCACAAATATACCCAGCATTATTGCTGCCAAACAACGAATGAATTCCTGTGCTCCACCAGCATTAATGGCATCATCTTCTCTCTGCAAATTCACATTGACAGAGGCATCAAGCTGTCTCACTCTATTACTGCACCAGCGTCTCACAAGGATTATAGGCTGCAATACATAATGATGTGTGCTTAAGGGTTCTCACACAGCTCATGTTCTCAAACTACCAATCCTTTCTGAGCATTGTGCTTCCTACTCACTTACAGGAAATATGGTACCACCTGCAATTTTATGCACTCTCACAAAGCACCCCCGTACCCATTATCATAACACTCAATTCTTCTGGTTATATTACTGCAGGAAAAGCTGGCCCACAATTATATGGAGAGCACCAAGTCTGATAGAGGTGGGCCATCATTATTTTGAAAAGGCCAGGACTATTCCTTTGGTGATAGTGAGGCAGAAATATTCCTGAAAGCCAGTAAGCAATATTGAGCTCTGCTCTTCCTGGGTGTACTTGAAATCAAACACCCACCGAAGAAGTCTCACTGGCTCCAAAATGTTAACTCTGATTTCTGTCCACAGATGCTGCCAAGCCTGTTGAACTTTTCCAGCAATTTCTTTTTTGTTTCTGATTTCTAGCTTTTGCAGTTCTTTCTATTTTTAATTCTTTCTCTCCTCTTCTGAAGACACTAGTGGCATTCAACACTCAACACAGCAGCAGACATTACAGCCTGAGACATCCTATGTCAGCACTACCCTCTAAGAAACCAGTGAACCCAGAGATGAGTCAAAGACCAGGTGATCTGTTGTGCCCTCCAACAGCATACTGACAATCATGTCAGTGCGGACATCAGTTAGATTATACTCAAGAACACAGTCAGGTGAGCACAACACTGACGCGTGTCTGCAGATATTTGAGGAAGAAATGTCAGAGGCCTCTGTCCCTCAGAGGACTACCAGAAACTAGCAGATATTCCACTACACTCAAAATATGTACATCGGCATATCTGTCATTCTTAACTTTGAGATGGAGGCAGCAGAACATCGAGATGCTCCAGAGGAAGGTACCTGGGCAGCCTCTTTTCACCACACTCCAGAGGTGATCTGCTTCTCCACCTCCCTTCTGCGAGTAATCCCATTGCCTCCAGTATCTGAGGCTGTGAAAGAAACACCTACACGCATGCAGGAGGCTCTCAGAAAGTGAGGTGCTTCCTAGACCCAAAGTCCCCAAATACACCTTCAGAGTTGACAGGCCATGTATTTGTTGAGCCTGTACCTAAATGTAGTAGGTGGGAGAAGAAATAAAGCCTTCTGAGGTCTAATAGGTGCTCAGTCATTGTATATAGTTTGAATTTCTGTAAATGTGTACTTACTTGTACTGTTCTAACATCTGTTGTAGCCTTACGACACGTTAGAAACTGACAAGGTTCTCAGAAGTGAAGTTTGTGGAGCATCTTCCACCATCAAAAGAATATGCTGCTGGTTAATTACAGCGCATTGGTGCCTCTTTTATAATCAAAATGGGTGACTTAATCGCCTCAAATATCACCGAACTGCATCCACATAATCGGGATTAGTTTCAAGAAGCTCCAGATCACTCTTAGGGTCACTAATGGTGGTGATAAGATCTAAGGGAGGAATCAGGGCCTTAGATATCCAATTGGTGAATCCCACGCATGCACCTTACGGGACCAATGGCAGAAGTTGCCTTGTCTATATGTTCCAGAAGGCAAGATCTGACCCATGTTCTCAAAGCAATGATAGGAAATTCTAAGATTGTGAGATTGGCAGAGTCCATGCCACATGTTAATATCTCATAACTGGGGAGATGAGTGCAGGTAACATGTCAAAATTTCATTACCTATCATAGTGGAGGCATTGTCAATGAAATGCTTGGCATTACAAGGGTATAGCAAATGCACAGTGTATTCTGCAGTACTGCAGGGATATTGATGGTATATAATTTATAGGACTAGTCTCAGGTTGCTCAACAACTCAGTAGCATTGCCCAGGGACAGGATTTTCTAAAGCGAGACACGTGTCTCCAGTTCAAGGGCCATTTTAGGGAGCATGTGGTTGTGGATGTGTTCCATGTATTACAGTTGATGTTTTAGTCTATGGCAACCTTTGTGCACCTACTTTAACTTTCACAGAGGTGAGAAGGTCAGATTGACAGTTGTTAAGAAAAGTCAACATTTTATTACATAGATAAATCGGATGAGAAACTAATTCAAACCTTCAAGAGCACAGCCTTAAAATTAGAGGGGGTAAATTTAAAACGGAAATGAGACGACATTTCTTCAGCCAGAGAGTGGTGGGCTTGTGGAATTCATTGTCACGGAGTGCAGTGGAGGCCGGGGCATTGGATGCCTTCAAGGCAGAGATCGACAAATTCTTGATCTCAGAAGGAATCAAGGGCTCCGGGGAGAGTGCAGGGAAGTGGAGTTGAAATGCCCATCAGCCATGATTTAAATGGTGGAGTGGACTTGATGGGCCAAATGGCCTTACTTCCACTCCTATGTCTTATGGTCTTATGGTCTAAGAATGTGGCATACCGCAAGCAGAGGGTTAAGATCCAACCGTACAAATTAAAACATAACATGAACAGAAAATGTCTCTACTTAGCCCAGTGTCACTGGAAGTAAATTAATGCAAGTTGATTCTGGCTCAATGGACCTTATTTCCCCTTTTCCCTCTCTGACAGTTAACCTGATGCATCACAGGATACTTACCATCATCTTCACCCAAAGTGGTTTCCTCTTCCTTTTGCATATCCTCCTTTGCCAACACTTCCAGCTGCTCCCTTCCCTTTGTTGACTTAAATTACGTATGGTGCAGCACACTGCTGTGATGCAGGACATCCTGTCTGGACTATACTGCCTGGCCCTGTCACAGCAGTCTGAGAATTTCTTACAGGAGGCATCACCCAGATGTGGGGTGATACCATTCGTCACACAACAAACTACACTTTTATGCATTGAAGATCTTTGAAAGAGCCTGGCATCTGTGATCAATGCAGAATATATGCGTCATGGCAACTTTCTGGATGTCTAGTGCAAGCTTGCATTATCTGGAGCAAAAACAAAGTTGCTGGAAAAGCTCAGCAGGTCTGGCAGCATCTGTGAAAGAAAAAATCAGAGTTAACTTTTCAGGTCCAGTCACTCTTTCTCAAAACTGGTCACCAGACCCAAAACATTAACTTTGTTCTTCTTCACAGATGCTACCAGGCCTGCTGAGCTTTTCCTGCAACATTTTTTTTTTCCCTGATTTACAGCATCCTCAGTTCTTTTGGTTTTTATTGGGCATTATCTGGATGCAGTGGTCCTACATTAAGAAATAGAATCCTCCTCTGTTTAAGAAGACTGATGGTCCATAATAAGCTCTCTGATTGTTCTCTGGGTGAAATTGATTGCACCCTGAACCTACAGGAATCCGACAATGTTCACAAATCTTAATGCTCAAGCTGTCTGAATTCCCATGTCAAGGCGAAAGAGGTGAATTCAGGCACTCCAGTGAAAACAGTGTCAGTGACTGCACCCCCCCCACCCTCCCCCCCACCCCCCCCGATCACCTGACTAACTGTGGCTAAGCTCCAGGCTAGAAATGGCCAAGGCCCTGCACCTTGTTTGACTGGAGTCTATCCTCACTCCATGATACACGCTTACTCTATCAACTACTATGCTGTTCACGCAAATGTAAGGCGTTCGTTATGTTCACTGAAGATACCTGCACCGGTGCTGGCACTGATGCAGTACCATGTCCGTCAGTCATATGTACCCACCCTTTCACATTGAAGTTACTGGTGCCTTTCAGCCAAAAGCTGCTGGCTTGCCTTCCACCCTTCAGCTGCCGCTGAAGCAGAAGCTAGAGTGTTTCTATACTTCAGTTGGGTTCTGTGATGGTCCAGAGATGCATCCACACTTGACTATGACTACTGCAGTTGTAGTGCTAACAGCAAAAGTGCTGATAAAAACATTGAGACTTTTACACTAGAAACAGTCAAACAAAGAACTCATCCTGCATGAAGGTCAAAACAGGAGCTGACAGGTACATGCTTGTTATATGCAGTCACTTTCTGAAGCGTTGCATATCTTGCTTGGGAAGAAGTTAATTGGAAAGGTGAAGTTAATTCCAGTGAGTTGTGTAATTAATGAGATACAAATGCATGCAGATAGGCTTCTCAGCTTCTGATGGTGAGAAACTCGACTTGCCTTTTGAGAATGGAAGAATTAATTGCTAAAATTGGTCTTCGTGAAAATCTAATTTTTGAACACTGGGTTGATTAAGTTATCATATTCACCACTTTTCTCAACACCTCAGGGAGCATCACATCACATCCATAGCATAGAAACAAACAATAGAAATAATTTCTAAATATCAGGTTTAATATGGCGAATTTAATAAATCTTCACTTCAAGAAAAGAAAATAATTATCACATCAAAATTGGTAAGTGAAGTGTTAAGGTTTTGGCACCTAACCAAAAATTCCTCATTGCCTAAGTCCCTTAGAGAAATATGAACTAATTTTTACAATTTTGAAAATAGATCAACTTAGAACAGTCATTCTTAATATTAACAAGGAAACGTGCTTTTATTTTTTCCCTCAGGTTAACCAAATAATAAAATTATCTTGTTTAATATTTACATGGGTGTAAGCAAATTAACAATGTTTACTCAACTCAATGTTTCTAAATTCTATTTCCAAACTACAGTAACCTTCCATATTTCAGTTCAAATGTAAGTTTCATTCTGTGATTTTCAGAGGTTCAGTAAAAGGGCTTACTCGGTATTAATGGTTTAAAAGTGCTGTGATTGGTAGTTTAGATCTGTTGGAGTATTTTGCTTTGTGATTGCTGCAGTAAGAATGAGGTCAGCGAAAATACGTTGGGTTTTTACCTGTGTTTCTCGTGAACATATTACAAATTGACAAGAAGATTTGGAAGCTATCAATAATCTATGAAATTCAGACAATTGAAGACTTGCTTTCCTTGTCAGTTACCTTCATGCCACTTGCCTCTTTAAATTAGTTTATACATCAATGCATGTTTCTTTTCTATTTTAGTGTGAAATTTTTGTATCAAGACCATATGCACTGTGAACTATTTAATAACTGTAGCAAGATTCATGCCAGCACAGTTTCAGCTTTATCAATTCAGGAGTAGAAACCGCTGCACTGTAGAAGCTACTTGTCGTTGAATGTGAAACCAGGAGGAAGATGGTAGAGATACATAGACTGGTTAAAAATGCTTGTACAGAGAAAATTATGTGGGTCCCTTTCCTGCTATTGGACATAACAGTTCATTACAATAAATAAATTTGTTACAGAAGTCTCTTTTAAAACGAAAACAAGGCAATCGATAGGATTCCGAAACAATAGATACGTAGGATTGCTGGCTGTCTACTAACATAACTATAATAGAAATCTCCCCTTAAACATGGTTCGACTGAGGGCAGTGCATGACAAGTTTAGATAACACAATTCCAATATATTGTGTTTAAAAGATTGGTACAAAACAAAATGCCGAAGTAGTAGTCACAAAATTATGACAATATAACAGGGATATCTACAATAAATTCGTTTATACTTTTTAATGTCTTAAATATGGATTTCTTTCTGAAATAATTTAATAATTCAATATGTACACTTCTAATTTGACAGTTTAATATGCAAAATCTCAATTGATACTCTGCCTGGAATGGTGGTACACAAACCTTCAGATTCTGTTCACGTACACAAAGGCACTGAAAAATGGTTTTGCGTATTTATTTATCATAATTTACCTTCTATGTTAAGTGTTTATTCATGCTTCTAAACAGACTTAGACAAACTAAAATTGCCAGGGCAATCGAAGATTATTCCTCTATGCCTGGAATTCTCCAAAGGTCCCCATTTAAACCAGAGAATTTGGAATAATAATGGTTACACAGGAAAAGTTACATTATTAAAATACACAGTGTAACTCATGTGTAACCATTCAACTATTCATACTTACCTCACACACACCAAACTACAGATCAATTACATCACCAGACTCAAGCCCATTCTCCTTCCCATAATCCAGACCCTCTCCTCTGCTTCTCTCTTCCACTACTCTGGACCTGATCCTCCCACTTTCACTGATACACTGCTCTGGACCAGATTGCATCTGTCCAACCCCAAGTTCACTTCCAGATCCTTCATCCACAGCCACACTCCAGACCCAACCATGACTTTCATGGCTCAGGAAATGCCTGCAACTCCTTTCCCCATCCCAGATGTGCTCTACCCCCTAACTCCACTCTGGACCCATTCCCATGTCCTCCACTGACAGACCCAGCATTTTCCACACTTCCCTGATTCTGAATTCTCTCCTCCTTCTTCTGTCACTGATCTTCCCCTACAACCACATCAGGAATGCCTCCCCCACCCCTCTCTTGCCTTTAATCATGCTGAACCCCATTGAATTGAAGTGTGCTCGCCTTAGGATCTGCTGGCATTAATGTAGGATGATTCTGTGTGGCAACATGTCCACCATTTTGATATTCAGTGCTGGCAAGTGTGACAAGCTGCTTAGTTTTCCGTCTTGCACTAAAAGACAAGACAAGGCAGAGCTGCAACGAGCCTGTCAGTCCTAAATGAAAGGGTAGTATGCTTTAAGGCAAAGTAAAGCAGTAATATTTCTCATTTATCTTTTGAAACCTTAATAAGGTAATCAGAATTATTGTTCCTTGGCTTGCAGATTCGTAATTTTCCATTATTGCCATATTCTCTCAAATTTCTCACCACTGCCTGCACAACTCAAAGGCCCCGAAAATTCTATCATACCTTCCAAACCAGGTGATTGGAACACAGTAAAACTTGCATGTCCAAGATATATTTTTTTTAAAGGCATTGATAAATCTTGCAGATTTACTATTTTTATTTTAACTTAAGGTCTTACAGTAGAAGAGATTAATTGGAAGGTTTCAGTTTCACTATCACAGTGACTGCCTCATTAATAGGTTGTTATTCTTCTAGCAAGAGATACTGTACCAAGACTTAACAAAAACACGTTTCACGGACAAGAGCTCGATATGAATTTAAACAAGTATGTTGCCGTTTTCTAGATCGGAATTAAACTTCTGGATTAAATATACAACTTAAATTTTTTAAAAAAGACAGAAACTGGTTTTACTTTAGTTTGTTTGGAAGAAACCTTCTGATGCTTGAGCTTTGTTTTTCTCACACGATGACTCTAACATAATCCTAACAGGATATTTCAGCAGCTGTAACATACGAAACAGGAGTAACCCTGCATATCTATTCTGTGTACCTTGCAAAATCTGAGTCACCAGCCAAGTCAAGGCTCAGGTTAGGCTTTGGGTAAAAGGAAAATGATGTTCAAGACTTAACGCTTAGATTCATCACCTTTGAGGTGTAATATTGAATTAGTTTCAAATTTTCAAGTCGTTATGAAATTGCTTACAGCCGAAGAGGTGATTGATGACTATTTAATCATACAGTTAACGTTTCGTTTGTTGAATTATTTAAAAAGTAGCAATTGTTTAATCTTACCAAAAGAACCAATAGTTGTTATGAACAATGTGTGACTTTAAGTGTATATTTTTGTACTTTGTTTAGAAGGAAAGACAAGGGCATTTGTCATTTGTAGAGCTTCAATTATAAGCTTGCAGCTAACTGACACATATACAACAATGTAACTAGTTAGACACATTGAGTCCCGATAAATTAGTATCAGTTGTGGATTCAGGAGGGTTCAGCAAAGTTACACCCTCCGATTAGGTGGTCTGTAGACTGACACAAGTTCTGTGAAGGAAGACAAATACAATGAAGCAAGAAAATTCAAGTTGGCCATATCTGGTGAACAAAAGACTGGTCACCACTGTGCAAGTGAAATATGATATCATCAAAAAAACCAAAGAATTGTGAAACCGGCACCCATTCAGTTTTGATATTTGGACTGCTGGTAAAGAACGGTATTTGCCTGATTTCTTCTTTTCTTTCCTGCACTCATTGTGTGTGTGCATGGGGTTGGGGCTGGGGGTCGAGAGCAGTCTTTAAAAGGGGTAAAATTTAAGAACATAATCTAGAAATCCTATCCTTAAACTATTCTTATGAAAATTCTGTCCCAATAAATGGATATTTCTATGGTTACTTGAATGAACCTGATGTTGTCTGCTTTTGTTCTGAGAGCAGTCAGTCAAGTAAAGTGGTAAATTTGGCCACCTAATTGGGATGTTTAATAGTTTCAATAGATTTGTACGTTTGCAGTAACTCCACGGAACAGTGGAGCTTGATTTCCAGTGTTCCATCCCCAAGAAGTTGTGGCAAGAGGCAGAGAGACAGAACAATAACAAAACAGTCAGCTTGAATGTGTGGGTCTGATGGAGAGAGAAGGCTGAAATGTTGAGCCATCTGGTAAGAAATCTGTCAAGAAAACTGCTGGAATTCATGTTTGCTTTGAAGATAAAGCAATAATGAATTTAGATTGCAATTAGTTTGGGTGTCTTGGAGAGCAATACCAGCTGAAAAAAAAATCTGGTGAATACGCAGCAATTTACCAAAAGATATGGTTACAGCCTTGTCAGCTGGAAGCAAGGAGCCTTCTTATGGAGGTAGCAGTGACTCCTTCTTGTGGCATTTGTGTTTGTAAGAGATTTCTGAGATAAAATTAAGAACATTTCTAACCTTTACATCTAGTGGAATGGAGTTCATGTTTATTTTTCCTTGTTTAATAAAAATTTTGTTAGTTGTTTTAAAAGTCTTGAGAATGGTTTCAGTAATTGGCCTCAGCAGTGAAAATAAAACAAACTTAAGAGCCACCAATCCAGCTTTCCGTCTGAGATTTGACTTGTCCAGGGTGATCATCTGCAGGCCTCAGCATTTAGTGTGCAATCAGCCTGAACGGCTCACAGCAGCACGATGCTATCAATGTTCTAAGCTCATAAATACTCAGCCACACATTGCCATCACACACAATCGTTCTATTTCTCTGTATGCAGAACAAATTAGCACTTAACAAAGTGAAGAGAGTCCAACTGGCACAGGAGATGAGTTTTTAGCCGTTAAAAAAAAGACCAAAAAGCAGGTAGATAGTGAAGGTCACTATTCCTGGGACAATAGGGCATGGGAATGTTCACGACAAGCCAGGGAAAAATATCTCCGTGTATTTTTTTCAGAAATGCAGGAGGAATCACACATGAGGTCTACATGAGGGATTTTACATCCTCACCAATACAAACTCTTTCTCTTCTTCGGGTACTGGTGGCCCTCACAAGAGGAAGAAGCACAAGGCACCATAGTCTGGTCCTAGCAGAAACACGACAATGACCACGTATAAGGATAATCTCTGACATCTCGAAAGTAGCACTAGCATTGTGTTTACCAGCACAGAGACTGGGCATTCACCTCAGTGGGCCCGTTACCTCGAAAAGGTTCAGATCACAATCTGGTGAGCTCATTGATGACAGTGGACCATGGCTGGTAGAAGAATCAATGCCTGAGGTCCCTGACACTTGGATGACTGCTGAAGACTGTGCACCTGCTCAACCCCATGCAGATGACGTGTCTACAATCTGCGCATTATTGGTATGTTGAACCTGCAGGAACAGGCAGGAGAACAACAGACAGTGACACCAGAGGCCCACACTGGATTGGAGTGCGAAAAGGAATGGTCCATCCAACTTCTTACTACTGTAATGGCTTCTGTGTGTGAGTGCTTGGCTGTCCCCCAGTGGAAAAGGTGGTGACCACCTTGAACAGACAAGTCCAGCAGAAAGCTTCTTAGCTCCTAGATACACGCTCAGGCCTGTATTCCCTTGTTCTACTTATGAGGGCTCAGCATCAATGGCAAGATGAGAATGGGACAAAATACCTCGACTTCACCCTAGTTGCCCCTTCATCTCAACAAGACAGGATGGTGCCAATAGGCATCCAAAATAAGGAGGAGGAGGAGGAGCTGTGCCTAAAATATGAACAAAAGGCTTGAATTCCAGAGGTGAGGTAAGAGTGACTGCACTCGATATCAAGGTTGTGTACAACCGAGTGTGGCATCAGGGAACCCTAGCAGAACTAGAGGTAAAGAGAATCCATGGAAAACTCTCTGCTCGTTGGATCCATACCTCGCGCATAGCAAGATGGTTGTGGTTACTCTATTTCAGTCATCTCAGCTCCAGCATATCTTTGCAGGACATCCTCAGGGTAGTGTGCTAGGCTGTAACATCTTGAACTTCTATATTAGTAACTTTCCCTCCATCATAAGGTGAGATACGGGATGTTGATGGATGATTGCACAATGTTTTGTATGGTTCACAACTCCTCAAATACTAAAGCAGGCCATGTCCAAATGCAGCAAAATCTGAACATTATTCAGCTTTGGGCCAAGAAGAGGCAAATTACATTTGTGCCAGACAATTGCCAGATCATGAACAGATGTAATAAGAGTGACCCTTTTGTCATTCAAAGGCATTACCATCACTGAAACATCACTATCAACATCATTAATTATGTCATTAATTCGCATTAATTCACATTAAAGGAATGGAAATCTTTCCTCTCGATGAATATATCTGATTATTAAGTGAGCACTCTGACAGCAATGTAGGTGCAATTGACCACATCTTGTATAGTGAGAAACATACTATGTCAGTAAAGTCAGAAGCCCAGGCTTTCTTTCTTTCTGCATCCAGGAGGATATGCACAAACATGTGTTATTTATTGAAGAGAGTATCAGCCATCTCCCAGATACTTAAATGAGTGAAAGCCTATAAAATTCCACTGGGAACCTTCATGGCTCCCTGATGGTGTATTCCCCACTTGCCTGGATGAGTACAGCTTCGATAATGCTCATAAAGCCTGACATCAACGAGGTCAAAGTGGGTCCTTGACTGGCATCACTTCCACAAAGTTATATTCCTTCCATCACCAATGCTCAGGAACAGCATTGTCTAACATGTAAAAGGTGCACTTAAGATATTCAACAAAGCTCTGTAGACAGCACCTTCTAAATCCATAACTACTGTCATCTAGAAATACAAGGGCTGTTGATACATGAAAAAACCACCAGCTGTAATTTCTGCTTTAAGTCACTCATCATTCAGGCTTGAAAATATATCACCATTGCTTCAGGGTTGCTGGGACAAAATCCTAAAATTCCATCCATAATGGTATACATAGAACATAGAACATTACAGCACAGTACAGGCCCTTCGGCCCTGGATGTTGTGCCAACCTGTCATACCGATCTCAAGCCCATCTAACCTACACTATTCCATGTATGTCCATATGCTTGTCCAATGACGACTTTAAATGTACCTAACGTTGGTGAATCTACTACCGTTGCAGGCAAAGCGTTCCATTCCCTTACTACTCTCTGAGTAAAGAAACTACGTCTGACATCTGTCCTATATCTTTCACCCCTCAATTTAAAGCTATGCCCCCTCGTGCTCGCCATCACCATCCAAGGAAAAAGGCTCTCCCTATCCACCCTATCTAACCCTCTGATTATTTTATATGTTTCAATTAAGTCACCTCTCAACCTTCTTCTCTCTAATGAAAACAGCCTCAAGTCCCTCAGCCTTTCTTCGTAAGACCTTCCCTCCATACCAGGCAACATCCTAGTAAATCTCCTCTGCACCCTTTCCAAAGCTTCCACACTCTTCTTATAATGCGGTGACCAGAACTGTATGCAATACTCCAAGTGTGGCCGCACCAGAGTTTTGTACAGCTGCAGCATAACCTCTTGGTTCCAGAACTCGATCCCTCTATTAATAAAAGCTAAAAACACTTCCTAACAGCCCTGTCAATCTGGGTGGCAACTTTCAAGTATCTGTGTACATGGACACCGAGATCTCTCTGCTCATCTATAAGAATCTTACCATTAGCCCTGTACTTTGCCTTCTGGTTACTCCTACCAAAGTGCATCACCTCACACTTGTCTGCATTAAACTCCATTTGCCACCTCTCAGCCCAGCTCTGCAGCTTATCTAAGTCACTCTGCAACCTACAGCATCCTTCGTCACTATCCACAACTCCACTGACCTTAGTGTCATCTGCAAATGTACTAACCCAGCCTTCTACGCCCTCATCCAGGTCATTTATAAAAATGACAAACAGCAGTGGACCCAACGCCGACCCTTGCGGTACACCACTAGTAACTGGTCTCCAGGATGAACATTTCCCATCAACTACCACCCTCTGTCTTATTTCAGCAAGCCAATTTCCAATCCAAACTGCTATATCTCCCACAATTCCATTCCTCTGCATTTTGTACAATAGCCTACTGTGGGGAACCTTATCGAACACCTTGCTGAAATCCATAAACACCACATCAACCGGTATCATGGGTTCATTTATAGTACACGGATTACATGGTTCAAGAAGGCAGCTAAAAGCCACCTTCACAAAGGCAAATAAGGATGTGCAATAAATGTTGGCCTAGACAGTGAAGTGGGATCGCATCCCATGAATGAATAATAAAAAGCTGACCTGCTGCAGAGGTGCACCATCCAAGGCAGCAAGGGCCAGTTTGATAATGAGCATTGACCAGAAACCACATCAACAAATTTTTGCCACCACGATCCTCTAACACTGAAAGATTTCTCTCCAAGCTATGGTTGTTTCCCTTGAAGCTTAAAAAAGTCCAGAATCTTCCATCAGAAAGCCTAATGTACTATGAAGTGTAGCTTGTTTGCTGTGAACTGCCCATGTGAACAATAACTCATCAGTGGTTAGAGGTGTTTCTCTTAAACTTTTAAAATAAATCACCACGGTTACAGAAATACTTTCAAGTTAATTATTAAACTTCAAACACACAGAAAATCCCGTATGTCATTAATTTAAAATTCAAAATAGCAAACTTCTGAATCAGTGATGATAATATATACAAATTATGTGACTTAAATTACATTTTTTTAAAAATCAGCAAGGTTGCTGCCTATCAATGGTGATGGTAGAAAGTTTGAAAATCAGTTCTAACATGTAGTGAATATTTTTGAGTTAAATCCAAAATTGCATTTACAGACATATTTAGGGCTTAATATTCACAATTATGCCTAAGCTGTGACTATTTAATTATAGGTATTGGATTATTCATTCAGTGTTATAAGTTAGTCATTAATTTAAAGTGAACTTCTAACTTGTGCAATGATCCAATGCTGTTCTGGCTGGGCCTGAGTGTCAATGTAACTGTCTACTCTAAACACCAGAAAATGCATTAAAACACTAGGATATCTTCTTGAGAAATTTCAGTTTGTACAGAGATTAGTGTAATCATACCTATTATTATTATTGACCCTGCCATACTTGGCTCATGATTGTTTGATGCTGAAATCTGAGTTCATGAAATATGAACTTTTCTATTCCAGCTCTCAACATTTTTCACATGGATAATCAGAAACAAAACAACCATTATGGCACAATTAATATCAAAGAAAATAAACATGGTATAAAACAAATAATGTAAGTTAATTATTAAAAGTATGAAAATGACAATAAATATCAGGAAATTATGATCAAAAACATGTTGCAATAATACATAGATTCCCAATTAATCACATAATATTAATAATATGAATGGCTGTGTGTAGTCATTAGGCTTCACAGGTAACAACTGGAAACTTTGAATGGTTGATTTATCATTATTATTCATTTTCAGAAGGAAGCAATGAAAGAAATGTGCCATGCTTTCTGAAATTATGTGCTTTTATTTTTACCTCAGGTGCAGTCCCTCTATCTCAAACACACAGTTAAAATCCTCAGCAAAATAAATCACTATTAGTCTCAATGCCTTTGAAAACTGCCTCCTATTCAATGGGTGTCCTTCTGTAAAATCCTCTCTTACTGCCTTCTTTTTTTCCGCACAGCTCCATGGTGAATCCCATCAAACGGATTTTGATCCCTGACATAGTACAACAATTCTATTAACTAAAACCACAAAAAAAAATTCCGCACAACTGTGGTACATTTTTCCTGCTGGGCTTTCATAGATGTTGTCATGTATTCTTGTTCTCTGTACAGTTATGAGAGCTAAGATAAACTAAGAAATCTGAATGAATCAACGAGTAAAGGGGCTAACTTATGGCACTGACTCTATTTCAAAAGCCTTTGTTGGCTATTAAACACAGCCCTTGCAGTAGTCATTAAACACACTGCATTACTGCATTTTTAACCTCTTTTCTGAAAATATGCTAATGTTATAGCAATGCATCCTTTCTACATTCAGCTAATATTTCAGGACATTTACCTCTTATTGTATCAAGTAATATTTTTTACCTATCTCTCCTTATTGCATTTGTGTGGTGTCATTTGCACATCATTCATTTTAGGTGAGAAAGCATGGTTATCAGTCATGGGCTTTGTTTATTTATCATCTTAGTAAATGGTTGCAGATGCATGGGAACACTACCATCTTAAGGTTCCTCTCCAAACCACACACAAACTTGACTCAAATCACCATTTCCTCCTTAAAGTTGGGTGAAAATTACGGAATGCCTTAACTGCACTGTGGACGTACCTCCACTTCATGGATGCAACAGTTCACCAATCAACCTTGCAAGGGCATTCAGAAAGGGCAAGGAACCTTGGCTGAGTCCACAAAACAACACAATGTTCTGTGAATAAATTTTAAAAACAAGTTAGTTTTTATATCTCTGTACTAGCTACTATCTGTCCTTATGTCCAGTACATTTTCTAATTCTTCCCACTAACTGTTGTTGTGTAAATTCTGCCATTCACCAGACCCTGATATTGACATATATGTGACCTAAAATGTTTTACTCTCATGAGTGTGTGTTATATATTAGAAAATGCTTATTAGGACTTTAAGAGTGAAATGAAGTTTTCTAATTCGCAGTGGTTCTTATTGCCTCATGGTTGACCATATTATCCTTTATTAACACCTCTCTTTTGATGTGAAACTCAGTGGAATTGCCCTAATCTTTGGATAGAACACCTTCAACAATGTCTTGTCTCCAGACCCTGTAAGATAACCTCTGGAGTTCTTTGGCATTTTCCTCTTCCTAATCAATGTGCTGATGCTTTATGATATTATTCACAGACAGTGAAGTCAGACTCTACACCTATGACAACGATATTTAGTTTTGTCACATCAATATTTATTTTGATTCCTGCAATTTCTCTGTGTTGTTAGACTGTTTCTCTAATACGCAGACTTAAATGGCTGAGTATTACTCTGAATTTGACTGTGGCAAAACTCGAATCCCAGATTCTGTACTTTTGCTTGCAATCCAATCTCTCTCCCTGGCTTTGAGAATGATTTACATGTTAAACCAAATATTAAGCTATAAAAATGTCAAATTCCACATATCTTAAAATAAATACAAGCTACAGGCATTATATATGTGTATTGAAATATCAAAGAAGTTCAAGAAATATCATGGACCACTGCCTGCTTCAAACAAAGACAATTACAAAATTGAAATGCAGCTTATGCTCATTATTAGAAAGTGCCAAACTTTTAGTCACTGTTACTATATAAATAAATATTACAACTAATTTGTGATTCATGAGATCCTGCAAGCAACAATAGAAATAATCAATTAATTTATTTTTTGTAATGGGTGAGCAATGAGCACTGGATGGGAGAAGAAGAACATTCTGTTTCTGCTTAGTTTATAAGATGCACATTATAGTTGGAAAATCAACAGCTTAATCACAACTTTCAAAGAAGAGAACAGCCTTAACAATGGGATTGCACTGTAGCAGCTTTAAAAGATTTATGAGCGCAATGTCACTTAATATAATGTACAATAGATGAGAGTCATTAGTAATTAAAGACTATTGGAGAATTTATTCCAACATAGAGCTGTTGCAAAGTTAGGTAGAATACTTGGGGAGGCAGGAAGATGGGAGGTCGGTGTTTGTAAAATGCTATGGGGGAAAGCAGTATGTGATTCCTTTAAAAGATGATGTTCTTTTTCTATGCTTAAAGAATTAAGTGGATATCTGTGAGCAGCTTGTAAGTTTGCAGGTACACAGAAAGCACCCGAATTGAACCATTTGTATCAAAAGGCTGTTCAGTTAGCAGGTCAAGCAGCAGTTTTGTTCTGTTATTAAGACAAGAGGTTTTAACATTTACCCAATGAATTTGAGCCAGGCACTTAGATACTAAAAGCCAATTAATTTCAAATCTGATGGTTTTGACAATGTAGGACCAATCCTGTTGTAAGAAATTGTTATGTCATCAAGAGGGCAGTTGGGAAAAGACAGGAGATAGGACTGTCATCTGCTAGCATTAGCAGCTCTCAGCTCTCAAGCGAGAATCATTGGCTCTTACAGTCTTCTCTCGATTTTACAGAAACCACCATCTAAATCAAAGGTACCTATGGCACAACTAGTTAATATTCCCAACAGAAGAATTGATGAAGGCATTCCTGACAGACCATTTGATAGAAAAGGCACAGAACATTCCAGAAGAAACAAAACCTAGCTGTAATATAGAAAGACTAAATTCAATGTTTTTTTTATTTTATACAAGTGTGACTTATATTTATTGGAACAGCATGCCATTAGAATCTTGTTTTATTTGGGAATAGTTAGTAGTTAGAAAGGGTTTATTTAATTTGTTAGTAGTTTAGTTAATTTGTTAGAGTTACATTTAAAACAAAATGTTATTTGTTGATTTTAATGTGAATGTCAGGGATTTCTTTTGGTTAACCACTAGAAGTTGCTGAAAGACAGGTTATACCACTTTTCACACATTTTTTGAACAGATTATAGTGCAAGGCATTCCTTTTTGGGTGTTTCAGTTTTAGCTCTTGGTAGGGGGAATTAACCTCCACTTTATAACAAGCTACATTCCTTGATGTGGTTTTGGCATTGAAATAAAATAGCGGTTCACTCAAGAAACAGCTGGTGTCAATGTGCCAAAAAACCCCTCTGAATTAAGAGATCTTGGCATTGAATAAGCAGTAGCATTCAGACAATGTTCTCATGGAGAGCATTGTTTGTTCATTATTCTTTTTTGTGACCTTTAGTAATATAGCAGGTCATCTTGCATAAGGTACTGCAAGTTGACAAATACAATTCATCATGCTATACGGCCATGAATAGTAACTTCAAAAAGAGCTTAGATAACCATATCAACCTTTGATTTGACTCTTGAAGTGGAATAATTTTAGGTCTCAGAGGTTGAAAGAGCTTAAGTTGCAAGGATACCGCTATATTCTGGAATAAGATTTATGTATATTGTAAGGAGGCATGCCAGTGGATGGAGGTAATTATGGTCAAGCGTGCACAGAATTAACTCCACAACCTCCATGTTATTCCTTAAAGAGACTGATTACCTTGAAGAAAATTTAATTGACAGCAGGCATATCCCAGAAACATTCAGATTCTGAAGAAGATTCACTGGACTTAAGAAACATTAATTCTGCTTTCTCTCCACAGGTGTTGCCAGGCCTGATAGTTTTCTCCAGCAACTTCTATTTTTTATTTCAGAAAAGGGTGTGAGTTTTGGAGTTGCTGCAATAGTTGGAAGGATAGCTGATAGGACAGCATATGGAAGGGTCAAAGATAATTGTTCAGGGTTAGGGAGAGATTGGAGGTGGTTGATCAATGATCTTATGCAGAGTAGTCAGCAAAGAGTCAAATACTTAGGAGTGTTCAGGGATGAGAGAGATTGGAGGCTGACCACAGATAAATGAGATGATTTATGGTACAGGGATACATAGAGATTTGTTTGTTGAGCTTATAGTAAATATTTCTGTTCCTCCTAGCCCACATATCATACTGTAAAAGCACTTACCTCATATATTCAGACCTTCTACATTAGAATATCAAAAATAAGAACAAGAGTAAGGTTGTCAAGTCTGTTCATTCATTTAAAGAAAAAAAAAAGCAAAGAACAATACAGTTCAGGAACAGAGTCTTCAGCCCTCCAAGCCTGCACTGACACATTTTGCCCTCCCATAATAAAACTGTTTTCAATTACAGGATCAATAGCTCTCTATTCCCTTCTTATTCATGCATTCGTCCAGCAGCTTTTCCTGCCAGAGGCGATAATGCTATTGCCTCTGCTTCCATCACCTCCTCTGGCAGCATGTTCCAGGCACTCATCCCCCTTTCTGTGAAAAACCTGCCTCACACATCTCTTTTGAATGTTTCACCCCATACCTTGAATCTATGTCTCCTATAATTTAATGAAATCATGACTGATCCTCTACCAAAATTCTACCTTCCTGCTTTAACTCTGTTACCTTATCATTCAATTAAAATTCCATAATACAACAATCTTTTTTCTGAATGTATTTAATGACTAGGTATCCACAACTTTGTGGTAAAGTATTCTAAAGTTTACAAAATGACTAAAGAGGTTTTGCCTTTGTCTTAAATTGTTGATCCCTTATATTGAATCTGTGGCCACCAACTTTAGAACAAAAGCTAAACACTGCTACAAATCTGAAATGAAAACAGAATGTGCTGGAAAGAATCAGCAGTTCATCAGTGAGTAGGCATTGATAGGAGTAGCATCATGGGGTAGAGTGGAGTCCACTGTGCATAGAGTTCCCAGAAAGGAGGTATTCCCCTTCCTCTCTGATTCTTCACCAGTGACCTGTCCACTATAGCCCTCCTTCCCTTGCTATATTATGCTTGCTGAGGTAGAAGTAGATCCTTAATTGCCCCTTAATTGGGCAGTTAAGGGCCTCAATAGGCTTAAGAGTTGATTAACTAGTCGATGGCTTACCTGCTTATCATATTATGGAGAATAGATTGGGAGCAGATGGAAAGGACGTGGCCTAATCACCTGTCTTATTTCATGTGCCCTGACTTTAGCCAACAGTCATCCAATAAATTCACCCTTATGTGTTTCAAATATTGAAGCAATCCATGTTAAAGTGATGTAAGACCTGGACAACATTCTCTTTTGGACTGATAGTGACAAATAGCATTCACACTGCCTAAGTGTCAGGCATTAACCATCACTAACAAGAGAACACCTAACTAACCTTGGCTCAACATCCAAGAACATTACTGTCACTGAATCCCGCACAATTAATTTTTATTTGAAATTCATTCGCATGATGTGAGCATTACTGGCTAGGCCAGCATCAGCTACCCATCCCTAATTGCCCAAATGGTAAACCACTTTGCAGTGAGTCGATAGTCACATATAGAACTGGCCAGGTAAGGCATCAAATATCCTTCCCAAAAGAACAAAAGTGAATCAGATGGGATCCTCTGAAGCTCAGCAATAGTTTTGTGGTCATCATTAAACTCTTAATTCCAGATTTTCTTTTACTGAATTCAATTTCCACTGTCTGCTATTGTGGAATTTGACCCTGGGGTCCAGACAATATTACCTGGGTCTCTTCATTAATAGGCTTAAGATGATACCACTCAGCAACTGCTTCCTCTCCTAGGTGTTATCTTAGGTGTTACCATTGACTAGAAATTGGATTGGAATAGCCATATAATTATTGTGGCTGTGAGAGTAGGTTAGAGGCAGGAAGTTCCTCTGACTCACCAAAACCTGTCCATCATCTACAAGGCAGGAGTCAGAAGTGTAATACAATACACTTCACTTGCTTGATGAAACAACAGCACTTGAAGCTTGATATCATCCAGGACAAAGTCGCCTGTTTGATTGGTACCACAATGTTAGCAATGTGTACCAAGTACAAGATGAACTGTAGCAACTCATCAAGTCTCCTTCAACATCTAAATTCGTGACTTCGACCACCTGGGAAGACAAGTACAGCAGATGCATGGGAACACGACTACTTACAATTCACCTCCAAGGCACATATCATCCATTACCATTGTGCCAAATCCTAGGATTCCCTCCCAACCATTCCTGTGGTTGTAACTATACCAAATGATCTGCAGTGGGTGAAGAAGGCAACTTGCCCATCATTTTCTCAGGGGAAGTTAGGGGTGGGCAGTAAATGCTACTTAGCTAGTGATGCCCATATCACATGAACAAATTAATTAGAAAGAAGTTAAATGAATATTTGTTGTATCCTCTTTTAAGGCATGTAGTTCCTTCCTTCGGTAAGACGTCCAAAAATATACACAGTATCCAGGTGTCAACTTCTCAGTATAATTTTATAAATTACTGGAAAGTTGATACCTAGATAATGTGTATTTTTTTTTTATAAATTATACTTACTTTTACGCTCCAATCTCATTGTCAAAAAAAAAGTAATATACTATTTCCCTTTCTAACTGCCTGCTATGCATGCATGTTAGCTTCTGTAATTTGTACACAAGGACAACCTGAAGAAGGGTCCAGACCTGAAACATCAGCTTTCCTGCTCCTCTGATGCTGCCTGGCCTGCTGTGTTCATCCAGTTCCACACTTCGTTGTCTCAGAATATCCACTGTTCCCAGTCTTCAGCCATTTAGATAAAATTCTTGCGTCTCATTATTTGCTAGGCATCCTAGTTCTCAGAAAGCATGCATTTAAAGTAGACATTCAGCATTAAGCAAAGGCATGGAATTTTTTTTAGATGATTTAGCAACAGATTCACTCTTGATAGCAGATTGATCACTCATCACTTAGCTTGCCTCCAATGAAACTAGATAGGGTTTGAGATGGGGGAAATTTATTTACTCAGAGTACTAAATCTTTGGCAACCAAAACAGAATAGGGTTTGATGAAGAGTCACAGGACTGAAACATTAACTCTGCTTTCTCTCCACAGATGCTGCCAGACCTGTTTCTTTTTTCCAGCAATTTCTGTTTTTGTTTCTGATTTCCAGCATCTGTAGTTCTTTGTTTTTTTTTGTTTACTGAATCTTTGGAGCTGTCTGCCTGAGAGGGTTGTGAATGTTGTGGAACTGATTACATTCAAGATTGAGATCAATAGATTTTTGAACAGTTCAGGAATGAAAGATGAAAAAGTGAGGAAGTTACAGAAATTCAGTCATGTTCTAAATTAATGGCACAGCAGTTCCTTTGGATCAAATGCTCTACTTCTTTATTTTCAACACGCTCATATCTCACATGGGGAAAATCCAATTGGAGATGTTTTAACCCCATCAGCAATCAGAAGATGAGTCAGTGGACTAAATAAACTTAAAGGTAACTTCAGCAATGGAAACCCATCTAGATCTGATCAGTCACAATAGCACTGACATTTCTATAATCCGAATGCTGGCCTCGCTGTTCAGTCATAGCTAGCAGTGTCTAAACACATGTATGTTAATTGCACTCCAGTAACATCATTATGGACCAACCGTGATTTGATGTCCACCTGAGCAGAGAAGTCACTGCAATCTCTGAAGGGGATCGGGAAGAGGCTTCCTAGTTATGTTTTTCTTTAATTTTCCTTTTGGCAACCAAAGAAGTCAAAACTCTCTAAAAGAAAAATTGAGGACTCATTTGTATGAGGCTCTCCCCAGGCCTTTCCCTGTGTTCCACTCTTAATGCAGTGTAAAGGCCTGCTCAATTTTCCAAATTTTGGCAAGGATTTTTCTAACAATTCTGAACACGTTGTGGAATAGTGGCAAGGTAATGAGGTCCAACAACTGAAGTTAGCATGGCTTCACTGCTCCACTGATGTTTAAAATGTTCATGCATGATATTTCTCCTTAAGACATCAACATGTGTGAATATATGTGCATATAATGTAAGCAATAGGGGAGTAATTCAACATGTTGCCACTCATTTTAATGGTGAAATTGACAACTGATCTCTGCATTTCATATTGTGGTCTATTTTGATGTGAACTGAAGACACTGGAATGGAACACTGGGCCAGCTGTATGAGGGGCAAGTGTTCAATCAACAAGTTGCCAGCCTAGACAATATTGTATTTTGCATTTACATTCTACCCTTGTAATATAAAAGCTTTTGAAAACTATTCCAGAAAGTATTGTCAAACAAAATGTGATACCTAAGTAAATGTTGGTGCACTCAAAAAAAAATTTGGTTTTAAGGAATGTTTCAGAGGGGAAGAAAATGGCAGAGGGTAGGAGTGATTTCTGTTCAAGAGGAGAATTCCAGAAGTTTAGACCTAGGATGCTGAAGGCATGATCATCAAAGCTAGAATTATGAAAAACAGGGATGCATAAGATGTCAAATTTGGAGGAACATGGTAATTTTGGAGGCATGTGAGTCTTGAGGAGATTAGAAAGCAGCAATGGTCAGGACCATGAGGAAATGTAAAGACAAGAATGGGAACTTAAACTTAAGGCTAGACAAAATAGGTCTGTGAACAGAAGGGTGATAGGTAGACAGGATCTGGCGTGGATTATGTAGTGCTTGAGCAATAGAGATTTGGATGATCTGAAGTTGGTCTAAAACATTGTGGAGACGTCCAGTCAGATGATTGTTGGAATAATTCAAACCAGAGTTAACAAAGGCAACAATCAGTGTTATCAACAATTGAGCTGAAGCATGGGAAGAACTGGATAATGTTTCAGAGGTGGGTATAGACATGCTTGTCTGGAAATGGGGATGGAAACTTAGCTCAGGACCAGATAGAATGATAACTTACCATAGAACCATACAGCACAGAAACAGACTCTTCAGTTCAACTCGTCCATGCTGACTTGAGTTTCCCAAACAAAACTAGTCCTATTTGCCTGTGTTTGACGCATATGCCTCTAAACCTTTCCTATTTATCTACCTGTCTCAATGTGTTTTAAATATTCCTTCCATTCTGGGAAAAGGACCTTTGTTATTCACCTTATCTATGCCCGTCATGATCTTATAAATGTCTATAAGTTCACCCTCCAACCTCCTATGTTCCAAAACCTCCTAGCCGATCCAACCTCTCCTTATAATTCAAACCCTCCAATCCCAGAAGCATCCTTGTAAATCTTGTCTGTCTCCTCTCCAATTTCATAATACCCATCCTATTAGCAAGGTGACAAGAACTGTACTCAGTACTCCAAAAGTGACCTCGCTAACATCCTGTACAACCTCAATATTATGTCCCAACTCCTTTACTCAATGGTCTGAGCAATGAAGGCAAGCATTCCAAACGTCATGAGAGTTTTGACTTGAAACATTGTGTCGTCTCCAGGGTTTAGCATTTTCTGAATGAACGTACTAAAATTGAAAAGGAGAACTATTTAAATAGGCATAAATAAACCTGAGCAAGATAACTGTACGTGGAGCTGTGCGCCTCAGACAGAAATTAGTCAGTCATTAATTATGATTCACTATTCCTAAAAGGCAATAATTTGTTGTCATGCCATAAAAACCATTGTAACTGCAACAATGACTGCAAAAAATGTTTGTGCCCTCTCACAAAGTACTGCTTTATTTCTTTGTGATTCAGTATTGTACCATTGCTTCAAGTTTGAATCCTACCTTCCAATCTGCAATATTTGGTTTCAGCCAGCATTCTTATTGATTTCACCAAGCATTCCATTATTTTGGTATAAACACTAACGGCATTCAGTTCAGTGATTACAGTAAGCTCAGTGGACAGATAGTTTTGGCTGTCTGCCAAAAGTTGGGTCCTTGCTATCAGTGGTTCTCTGACTGAAGTAATGTTTGTCTTACTGTGTAAATCCAACTTCATATGCACCTTCCAGAAATATTAGCTTTAATATCAACTCAAAGTACTGTGGAAATGTGTGACACCTGTATTTTCTTTCTAAATTCAATAATATTCCAGATTGTTTTTATTCTGCATTGCTTTGTTATTGTCACTTAGTTTTTAATAGCTGACACATACAATAGAGTATAAAATGAAAGACAATGAAGATACAGGGAGTCTCTGATCAGAAGCGCTGAAAGTCATATGTCTACAAATTAGCATTCACCACAAGAGTGCATGTGCTATGTTAGCTACAATAGTTTATTCGTCATAACTCCTTGCTTCTTAAGCTGTATTCTGATAGTGTACACTACTCTGAAAATTCTCTGTGTTGAAATATTTATGTTTTAAAATCCAAGTCTTTCATTGGTTATAATTAATCTACAGTGGATATGTAAAGAGAGACTGAAAGTGACCCCATTTCAATATCATGTAACACAAATATTTATAGCTGCTGGCTAATTTATATTATCAGTTGTACATTGGGCATTGCCCAAATAAGGATATATAGGAGATATAACAAACTGAATTCCGTATTGCATTTGTTTAGCATTACTATGCATTTTGCCTTTTGGAGTTACGATTTTTACAATGCACGTGGTAAAAACAATGTCCTTGGTAGTTCATTAATTTCTGTAAATATAAATATATACTACCCAAGCTATTTTGCATTAAGTTTAACAAAAGTGATTTTAGGATATTGTATCTTATCAGTCCCATTGTGTCAATAACATCTATTTGTAAAGGAAACAAATAAGTAACCAATGTGGGTAAAGAATCTGAAGTGCTTGAGTATTCACAAGGTCAGGGATGATGTACGCTGTCTTCCAGAGTACCTAAGAAACTGAGGACGGAAACAAGAAGAAATATCATTTAAAATATTCCACTACTCATTAGAAACTAGTGTCATATCGGGAGATGGGGCTACACACAGCATTCCAGGTTTGATAAACGATAAACTAAGCTCAAGCTGACAAATGACTTAGTTTTTATCATATTTATTGCTTTGTAGAATGCAAAGTTACTTGCTGCATTAGTTACCAACTTAGGTGAAGTATTCAGTTGGAAACTAAATTAATGACAGACACAACAGAAAGTAGATATGAATAGGTTATGACGCAGGCTGAAGGCATCTTTTCATTTTTGTTTTGGCCTGGATTTCGTGATAAGCAACTAAGGAATGACAGTCACTGTTGAGCTGACATTTCATTTTGACACCATCCATTGGCACGTCTGATCTCCAAGAACTGTGAGGTCATTGAAGGCATTGAGGTCAAACAACTTAAGGAATTCTCCAAAACAGCAACAAGGAAGTAAAGAAAGAAATAAAGAAATGTATGCATAAATATAGCACCTTTCACAAACAGCACATATTTCAAAGCACTATTTTGCCAAAAAATTAATTTTCAAAGTGTACTCACTGTTCTTAGGAAATATGGCCGGTAATTTGTACTCAGTAAGAATATACAAACAACAGTGTAATACTGAACAAATTTCCTGTTTTTGTGATTTTGGCTGAGGGAAAATATTATCCAGGGCACAAGGAATAACTCATCTACTATTTTTGAAAGAATGTCATGAGGTCTTTATGCCACCTGAGAGTTCATTTGGGGACTTGGTTTAGTGTCTCATCTATTAAATGGAAAAAGCAGAGTTATCATTCACTTTTCATTCATCCTAAAAAGAGTGAAGTAACAATTGGTTATTCTAAGTAAGAGGTGAAATATTGTAGATTAAATTTAAAGTGAAATCTTATTTATGGATTATTTTAAAACTTCAATAATTTTAAAAATACATTTCTTGAGTCAGCAAGGTTGCTCATTCATAATTATGACTTAGTTCACCCTTAAAAACTCAATCATATTTCATTCAACAAAGGTTTACCTTTCTCAATGGCTGTTTACACATAGAATAGTGTATACAATGCTTGATATGAGGAATGTCATATCCGGCAATTGATACTGCTAGAATTTCACAATGAACAGAATAATTCATAATTTATTTATTGGTTTTATTTTATTAGTACTTCAATGAAACATTGATTTTATTCAATATAATTACTCAACTATCGCACATATTAAATGTTAAGTAGCACTGACTGTTGCTATTGTTTTGAAGTACATTTCTTTCTACATTTGTGCATCATTGCTGGATCTGTTGTCCTCTCAAAGTTTCAATGACTGTCATATTGGCAGTGAACTGGTTTCCACACCTTTGGGTTGTTCACATTTTCTTAGGTACAGAGGATTGTATGCAATTATGCATTGTAGCATCTTCATCAGTATTTTGCTTAATTGAATTTGATGTGGTCAGCTCACAATCATCTGGAGCGACTTCCTGTTTGGGTATTAATAGAGATAATAACATTATAGTACCCATTGCTAATAGCCAATCTGACAGTGTCAGCATGATTTTCAGGTTTGTGATTCAATAACTTTTTTGTCAAGCTGTGAGCACTGAAATGGTGCCTGAGCTCAGATCACGAGTCCCCTTGTTAGGTTGGCAGTGGTACAGGCATGAGGCAAGTTGGGAACTACATGCCAGGTGCAGGAAAGAAGAAAACCTCCAACCATCACTTTCAGAATTTTGCCTTCTGCATGTCTGGTGAACAGGAAATGGTGTACCCATTCACAGCTAGGTCATTTCTTGGGATTTTGCAATCAGTCTGGGGGATACAATTTGCACATTTAAATAACATTTGAATGCTTGTCTCCCTTTTTAAAAGTTTGCTTCACAGATGTGAGCAATTGCACAAAGTTCAAGCAAACAACAGCTAGATAATTGTCCATTGATGTTTGAAAATTACCAGAATTCAATTTCATGTGCTATGATTTCTCTTTGTGTCTCAGTTCAGTACAATTTATCAGAAATGTCTTGTTACTTGGGTGCTTTTATTTAGTCTGTTACTAATCCATAGCCTTTTTGGATTATGTTTAAAGTTTCATCATTTTCTTTTTTGATACTGAATTGATATGCCTGCTTCTAGTAATTTGTGCAGCAGCTTTCACTTACACTGTTTGCAAATCATTTCTAACAGTGAGTAGCTTCAAGATCAAAACTCGTAACTTGTTTCCCATTTCTGTTTTCAGCAGCAGCGAGAGCAGGAGCTTGGACCAGGGGCCTGTTAGGAAAGCAGCACCTCGGAGAGCAGAGGTTTCTGGGAAGGGAGGGACTTCTTTCTCCCCGTCAGCTATATAAGTGATTGTTTACTAAACCCAAGACCCTACCCTTGTAGGGCCTCCCACCCATCCACTTCCTCTAACCTTAAACACCAGGGACAAAACTGGGAAGCTTCTCTTCTTTTTATTTAACTTTCTGATAAGAGGACTAGCAGGGACGGCAGTGCAGGGAGAGGAATGTTCCTCCTGCATGATGTTTGAGGTGAGGGACGCCATCCATCCAAGGATATCTGCAGGAAGTGCACCCAACTCTAGCTCCTCCAAGACCGCATGAGGGAACTGGAGCGGGAGCTGGATGAACTTTGGGTCATTAGGGAAGCAGAGTCTGTGATAGATAAGAGTACAGGGAAGTAGTTACTCCTAAGCACAAACAAAGCTGGGTAATTGTTAGAAGGGGGGTAAAAACAGTCAGCGCAGGGATTCTCTGTGGTCGTTCCCCTGAAAAACAAGTATACCGTTTTGGATACTGTTGGGGAGGCAATGCAGAATTACCAGGGGCATGCACTGGGGTGCAGGTCTCTGGCAAAGAGTCTCTCCCTCTTGCACATAAGGGAAGGGGGGATAGGAGGGGAGTGTTAGTCATTGGGGACTCAATAGTTAGAGGGACAGATAGAAGGTTTGTTGGAAATGAACAAGACTCATGGTTGGTGTGTTGCCTCCCAGGTGCCAGGGTCCGTGATGTCTCAGATCTTGCCTTTGGGGTCCTGAAGGGAGAGGGTGACCAGCCCCAAGTTGTGGTCCACATAGGCACCAACGACATAGGTAGAAAGAGGGATAGGGATGTCAGGCAGGATTTCAGGGAACTAGGGTGGAACTGAGAGCTAGATCAAACAGAGTAGTTATCCCTGGTTTGTTACCCATGCCACGTGATAGCGAGGCAAAGAACAGGGAGAGATTTCAGCTGAACATGTGGCTGCAGGCTTGGTGCAGGAGGGAGGGTTTCAGGTACATGGACAATTGGGGCTCATTCTGGGGATGGTGGGACCTCTACAAACAGGACGGTCTCCACTTGAACCAGAGGGGCACTAATATCCTGGGTGGGAAATTTGCTAGTGCTATTCGGGTGAATTTAAACTAGCTCAGCAGGGGGATGGGAAACTCTGGTGTTGTTCCAGTACACAGGAGGTTGAGAGTAGGGAGGACATGGACAGGATCTCACTGTCACAGGAGTGTGCTGGCAGACAACAAGCCGGTTTGAAATGTATCTACTTCAACGGCAGGAGTATCCTGAATAAGGTAGGAGAGCTTGCAGTGTGGATAGGTACCTGGGACTTTGATGTTGTGGCCATTTCGGAGACATGGATAGAGCAGGGTCAGGAATGGATGTTTCAGGTTCCAGGGTTTAGATCTTTCATTTAGATCAGGGAAGGTGACAAAAGAGGGGGAGGTGTGGCTTTGTTAGTCAAGGACAGTATAACAGTGGCTGAAAGAACTTTTGATGAGGACCCATCCACTGAGGTGGTGTGGGCTGAGGTCAGAAAGAGGAGAGGAGAGGTAACACTGCTGGAAGTTTTTTACGGGCCTCCACAAAGTTCCAGGGATGTGGAGGAGAGGATTGGCAAAACGATTCTGGGCAGGAGTGAAAGGAACAGGGTGGTCCTTATGGGAGACTTTAACTTCCTCAACATCGACTAGAAATGCTATAACTCTAGTACGTCGGATGGATCAGTTTTTGTCCAATGTGTGCAGGATGGTTTCGAAGGGCCGACAAGAGGGGAGGCCACACTGGATCTGGTACTTGGTAATGAACCAGGCCAGGTGTTTGATTTAGTGGTAGATGAGCACTTTGAAGAGAGTGACCATAATTCAGTTATGTTTAGTTTAGCGATGGAAAGGGATAGGAACGTGCCACACGGCAAGAGTTATAGGTGGGGGAAGGGCAATTATAATGCAATTAGGCAAGATTTAGGAGGCATAGAATGGGTTAGCAAAATGCAGGGGCTGGGGACAATAGGAATATGGAGCTGGGTTAACGAACAGATATTGCGTGTCCTCGATAGGTATGTCCCTGTCAGGCAGGGACAAAGTGATAAGTTAAGGGAACTGTGGTTTACTGAAGAAGTTGTATCTCTTGTTAAGCGGAAGAGGGAGGTTTATGTGACGTTGAGAGGAGATGGTTCAGATGAGGCGATGGAGAGTTACAGATTAGCTAGGAAGGATTTAAAGGGAGAGTTAAGAAGAGCAAGGAGGGGACATGAGCAGACATTAGTAGGTAGAATAAAGGAGAACCCTAAAACTTTCTATAGGTATGTGAGGAATAAGAGGATGACTAGGATAGGAATAGGGCCAGTCAAAGACAGAAGTGGGAAGTTGTGTGTGGACCCTGTGGAGATCGGAGAGGTGCTAAATGATTATTTCTCATCTGTCTTCACTCAGGAAAAGAAGAATATTGTGGAGGAGAAGACTGAGTTATGGGCTACTAGAATTGAAAGGATTGAGGTTAGTAAGGAGGAGGTGTTATCAATTCTAGAAGGTGTGAAGGTAGATAAATCCCCTGGGCTGGATGGGATTTTTCTGAGGAATATCTGGGAAGCTAGCAAGGAGATGGCGAGCCTTTGGCCTTGATCTTTGAGTCATCATTGTCTACAGGTTTAGTACCAGAGGACTGGAGGATTGTAAATCTTGTGCCCTTGTTCAAGAAGGGCAGTAGAGGTGACTCAGGTAATTATAGACCAGTGAGCCTTACGTTTATTGTAGGAAAAGTTTTGGAAAGGATTATAAGAGATAGGATTTATAATCATCTAGCAAGCAACACTTTGATTGGAGATAGTCAACACGGATTTATCAAGGGCAGGTCGTGTCTCACAAACCTAATTGAGTTTTTTGAGAAGGTGACCGAGCATGTGGATGAGGGTAGGGCAGTTGACGTGGTGTACACTGACTTCAGTAAAGCTTTTGATAAGGTTCCACATGGTAGGCTGTTGGAGAAAATACGGAGGCAGGGGATTGAGGGAGATATAGCAGTTTAGATTAGAAACTGGTTTTCTGTAAGAAGGTTGATGGAAAATATTCAACCTGGAGTCCGGTTACTCAAGGTGTGCCTCAAGGATTTGTTTTGGGACCACTGTTGTTTGTCATTTTTATAAATGACTTGGACACAGGCATAGGTGGATGGGTTAGTAAGTTTGCAGATGACGCTAAAGTCGGTAGAGTGGTGGACAGTGTGGAAGAATGTTGCAGGTTGCAGGGAGACTTGGATAAACTGCAGAATTGGGCTGAAAGGTGGCAAATGGAGTTCAATGCAGATAAATGAGAGGTGATTCACTTTGGGAGGAATAATAGGAAGACAGAATACCGGGTCAGTGGAAAGATTCTTGGCAGTGTGGATGTGCAGAGGGATCTTGGTGTCCATGTACATAGATCCCTGAAAGTTGCCACCCAGGTTGAGAGTGCTGTTAAGAAGGCTTACAGTGTGTTAGGTTTTATTGGTCGAGGGATTGAGTTCCGGAGCCATGATGGCATGCTGCAACTGTACAAAATGCTAATGTGGCCTCATTTGGAATATTGCCTGCAGTTCTGGTTGCCCCATTACAGGAAGGATGTGGAAGCATTGGAAAAGGTGCAAAGGAGATTTACCAGGATGTTACCTGGTCTGGAGTGAAGGTCTTGTGAAGAAAGGCTGATGGCCTTGGGTCTGTTCTCACTGGAGAGAAGAAGGCTAAGAGGGGATTTATTAGAGACATAGAAGATGATCAGTGGATTTGATAGGGTGGACAGTACGAGTCTTTTTACTAGGATGATGACTTCAGCTTGTACAAGGGGGCATAGCTACAAATTGAGGGGTGATAGATTTAAGACAGATGTCAGAGGCAGGTTCTTTACTCAGAGAGTGGTAAGGGCGTGGAATGCCCTGCCTGCCAATGTAGTTAACTCAGCTACATTAGGGGCATTTAAACAGTTCTTGGATAAGCATACGGATGATGATGGGATAGTGTAGTGGGATGCACTTAAATTAGTTCACAGGTCAGCATAACATCGAGGGCCAAAGGGCCTGTTCTCCACTGTATTGTTCTATGTTATATGTTTTGCCTCATCAGTAAATCTAGCATTCTAGCTCAGATCACTTTGTTCCCTCTCTACAAGTTTATGGGAGAAAGGCAAGATTTCTTTTTAAATACATGTGGTATCTATCTGGAATGCACAATCAGGAAAATTGGTAGACATAGAAGTGATAGCAATGCTTGGAAGGCATTTAGAAGACATGTGGGCAGGCAGAGAATAGAGGGATATGGACCATGCTCAGGCAGATGGGATCAGTTCAGAATGGCTTCATATTCACAGGCATAGTGGGCTTATTCCTGCACCTGCCTTTGCATGCTCTTTGTATATTCCTTTATTAGTTTGTTGTACTTCCTGATTACCAAACCCTAGCATTTTTTCATTGTCGAGTAGTTACCTTGCAAGATACCAGAAGTTAAAGTTTGTTACGTAACTTCTAATTATTTTCCAGATGAAAACACGTCTGAATAATTCTGGAAGCCTGTAGTTTAAGAGTCTAACATTGAGTAGGGTCACTGTCAGTGTCCAATTTTGACTTGAAGGCCCAAAGCATGCCTGATTTTGGTGAGTTGTTGGAACTTGTTATGTCTCTAAGGGCTAGTGTTCCCATTTCAGGTATTCTTCCCTGCCAACAGGGCCATTAGGATGTCCCAGGTCGGAGAGAGTGGCAAATTTAATTGGAAATAATTGACAGCAGTGAGCATTTCTCACTTGTGACATGCACCTCTCACATGCAGCATGTCATTGCACAGCTGACAAGCAACATTTACAGGCAAGTAATCGGATAATCTCAAAGAAAAGATTTCATTTACAGCCAGCAAAAGCAACACTAATAAAGTGAGTAGACACTGATGCTCACGCTTACATTGCATAGGAATCCTAGCATCATGGCCAATGACTAATCTACAGTCTAAGATATTCTTCTATACGCAGCTCTCATTGGCTGGAATTTGGGTGTCAATGAGGTCTATCTGCCTTGTAGCTCCTGTAACACCTGCACTCTCTCCTATGTGAAAAATGCTTCCTCCTCCCATGCCCTCTTGTCTGAAAGACTGTTCCTATTCTCGTGGTTCCTTGGCATCCATCATATCTCCTTGTTTACTGCTCCAATTGTGTAAAACACAGCATGCTAGAATGATGTGATACAGTCCAGACGATACTGGAGGGCAAAACCCCCACTCTTACACCCGGACATAGCCCCTGGCATAGAATATGCAGCAACTCACAACAAGAAGGTGCTGTGCTGACTCAGTGGCCAACAATATTACCTCAAAAAGGGAGCGCTTACTGTGCTGTGACCCTCTTCCTATCCAACAGCCACGTCAATTATTCAACTTTTAATTGCATTCAATACCCTCCACAGTAATGCTTACATGACATATGATGCCCCCTTCATACCATTTGTTGTCAAATGTACTTTAGAATCTTCTGTATTTGTGCATACGACTTCTTCTTGGAAACAAACTGCTTGTTAATTACTGCCTATAAAGAATTTCAGCAAAACAGAATTCCATGCTGGCTGATATATAGCAAAAAAAAATTGCTAAGTAAATCTGAGTAAATCTTACTCACTACCTTGTAACCTCTAGTGATCCAACTTTAATTCCAGCTCAGACAAACCACAGAAAAGATTGTAAGTGACTTGAAGTGTGGCAGTTTATAACATGAAATAGAGTTTGGAACACTGCATGCTTTATTCTCATTATAGTTGATATTGCGCACATCTGAGATCAAGATTGAACAGGGTTAGGAAATGAACATCTGGTGTAGTTCAGGATGCTTTGTTTTATTGATAGGCAGACTGTAAATCCAGCTATTAGCAAACAATCTACTGGCAACCATGCTTGTCTGAGAAAATTTTAATTTGCTATTCCCCAGGTCTTTCATATTGCATTTCCAGTCTTCACCCTCTGAAAAGGAGGCAAAACATGGATGTGTCGATTTTTAGCGTCCTTTATTTAGAATTCAGTCACAAAATCAAAAGGCCAGCCCCCTTGACCTCGCCTTCCTCCCTGGACTGACTTATCTCCTCCCTATCTTCCCACCTACACTCACCTTTATTGGCTCCAAACCCCCCTCTTTTACCTTCTGTCTCCTCTCCACCTATTCCACACTGTAGGGAACCTAATCTAATCTTCTCCTCTATCCATCTTCTATCCACCTCCCCCTCTCTCCCTATTTCTTTCAGAACCCCTTTCCCCTACCCCATTTCTGAAGAAGGGCCTCGGCCCGAAACGTCAGCTTTCCTGCTCCTCTGATGCTGCTTGGCGTGCTGTGTTCATCATCTGTACACCTTGTTATCTCATGAGGAGTTTTGCAAGCTTTGACAATCAGTCAAGGGTCATCTGAAACCTGCCATGATAATGCATCCTACTGGTGAGGAATTATTGCAGTTCCATGAGACCGATGAGGAGAGGGTCAGTAGTCGGCATGAGTGCATACAACATCTCATTGGCAATGGGCTGCAAATCATCCCCTGGGAAGCTCCATCAAGCACCAACCTTCTCCAGGTTGCCTCTGTTAGAAACCACAATGCTGAGCACACTTGGATGCCATGGGCAGTCTAGCTGCACCAACCATCCCTACACTAAAAACCATTCCACTTCCATGAGCAACAGAAAAAAGGGGCCAGAGGGTGACAAAAGCAGATTGGGATCTCATTCCACTTTAAGTGCCAGTTGGTACTGTTAGCCAGGGAAAATTCTCAACCCCAGGGCCAAATTCAGAGAAAGATAGAGGCCTTTCATTCACTTGACACTGCCCAGAGAGCAAACACAATTTTATTCAAGTAGTCCACCAGTTGAATAGGTGCTCGGTGCTATCTGCGTGTCACTGACAGTATCAGGCTTATCCCTAAACAGGCTCAGAACAAATGATTGGTTTGGTTCAGGTGAATCGTTCAACCCTTCCTTCAAACAGAAAATAGAGAGATCTGTATCACTTTCTTAAGGGATGGCTGACCTCAACTGACAAACCTTCACATCTAACTAATAGCATGCATCTCACAAAATAAGTCACTTCTGTTTTCATCTCTTGTTGGAATTGACAATTCTAAGGCCAGACATCATTATTTTACCTTGTTTAAAATGCAACATGTCCACTTTACTTGTGTACTGGCTGATTGTTTCAAATTCTGGAAACATTGAATGAAAATCATACCTCAACATTTTGCTTTGGCTTTCTGTCATTTTCAACAATAGCCCTGGGGTTTTAGTTTTCTGCGTGTTTTTGCTTATGCTTTAATTTTAAATTCATCCTCAGGCAACCATTCTTTGCTATTGTTATATTTATGAAAGGCTGGTGGTGAGGAATTTAATTGGAGCAAATTTTAACTGTTTTTGGCAGCATTTTTTGACACAGTTACAGTTTGCAAGCATGCACCTCCCGAAACCAATAGCTTCAATTTCAGCCTGTGTTTATTTATGAGGGCAAAAGCGAATCCTCAGTTAATGCCCACCTTCTTCATAGAATTAAACACAATTAATAAACAATTAGCCAGGATGTGATGCTGATAAAATATATTCTCTGACCTTGACTATTTGCAAAACCAAAGTTCATCTTGCACGACAACCAGATCCTCAAGGATAAATTCCTTAATTTGATCTCCCTAGTTACATACTGCTATTCTTTTTATTGGTGAGCATGCCAGCAGAGTCTCAAGTGATAATATAAACACTCTCTTCCTTTCTACCTCCTAGACTAAGGCTCTCCAAGATACTTTAATCTTGCCAGCTGCTTCATGCAAAGTCTTGTTCCTTGTGTTTGACTATAATAATCAGTTCCAAAGCTGGGGCAAACTGAACTTGCCTATCCTTCAAGAGTGTGCACCACTTTAGAAAGTGCGGATTGAATTTAACTTATGCCAGCTACACACACCCCATATCCTGTACTGAACATGCAAAGCCAGCAGAGTTTTTAGCACAAGTCTGCACACCAGATTTCGGGCAATAAGCAGGCATGGAAAAGTTAGTGAGTCCATGCTTTACTTTGACCAGGTAAGCCCATGCACATTGGGCCTTGTCCAGTTTTTAGCTGATTAATTAAATACAGACATCTTTATAGATCACAGGTTCACACATTGGCATGTGCTTGGGATTTTAAAACAGGAAAATAAATCAGGCAAAATTTCTTCACAAATATTGGTAAAACAAGAGAAAAAGTCATTTCACCACTTTTCTAATAAAATTAGGATGTTGTGGGCTTCTTTTTAAATGTACCATAGCAGAACAGATTTATTGTGTCATATTAGCAGATATTGATGATTAACGTAACAGGGTGTGAAACTGTTTTACAGATAATCCAAACCTCTCACTGAAGATAATTATAAAAGAAGTGAGTCTGAATTGTTATCTAAGTTCCTCTCTAAGATCAACACAGAATTATTAGAATTCCAGCAACTATTTTCTTAGAAAAAAAAATTAATAAAATATTAATTTAAAGTCTTTCAAAATTCCACGACTGAATTCCAGTATTGCAGGGATTATTGGGTTATTAAAATAATCTTAACATTTAACAAGAGAAACCCAGATCAATTGTTCATATGACTTCCACAAAAGTGAGCCATATTATGAAAATATAGTTGATGAATTTTTCCTTCAGTATGTTAGGAGAGGGTCAAGGCTTAATTTCATGGAGGATTAAAATCTGTTTTACTCAAAATGAAGAAGTCACCATATTTGTGTACAAGTCTATTATCTCATTATTTTAGCCCCTCTGAATCTCTCTTGTTATCAGAGCTGCAATTGGCACCAAAGTAAGTGGGTTGGGGGAGGTAAGGTTTGAGAAGATACAATATGTAACTAGTAAATTCTAAAAAGTTAGAAACTCAGGGGTGTGATGCCAATGTGAGGTGTGAATGAGTGTATAGAAATGGATAGATGGAACACAAAGGAGAAGTAAATGAAACTAGTAATATAATGAAGAGAGCAAGGTATTATGGTGAATTGTTAATCATGTTATTTCTTCCAATATTCCATCTGACTCGTTGCACTTAGAGTAAATGATAGTATTGCAGGGACCAACTATCATGATGCCAGGCAACGCTCGGTAACATGTGAGACAGTGAATTTATCATTACTGGATATGCTGCAATCAATAAAAAAGCAAACCAAATTTGATTATTCTTCCTTTGTTGGCCGTATTTAAATAAGGTTGTAGCATCATATATCATTCAAAAAATGTAATGGTTATCAACTGTGCAAGACAAAAGAATAAATGCAAACCACTGTGGATGCTAGGAATCTGAAATTAAACACAGGAAGAGCAGGAGAAATTCAGTAGGTCTGAGTTCTGAAGTAGAATCATATTAGACTCAAGACCTTAACTCTGTTTCACTCCTTACAGACGTGGCCAGTTCGGCCGAATTACTCCCACATTCCCAATGTTTGTTGCAAGGCCAAACAACTATACTGAAAACAGCAACAGAATATTAAAGTAGATACTGGAGTTAAAAAGTTACATTGCTAAAGAAGCAAGTTACTCATCTTTGTCCTTAGAAACAAGAATATAACTAATTAGGAGAGGAGTTAAAAGATTAAATGTTCACCCACTGCTGGTGGTAAGATCAGAAGATAGTGGACATTTAAACTTACAAGTAGCAGATTGTCAATTAATGGGAAGTAAAGGCCTGTGATAAGAGACTAATTGGAATTGTCCCAGCCAGCTACCTGAAGGCAAGCTTCTGTTGCCAGGCTGAAGTGGGAAAGAAGGATAACAGTGCTTCAGGAAGGGTCACCCCTGCCTGTTTGGCTTATACTGTGTCTCCACTCTTAAATTTTTTTAATAAAAAAAGCTCAAATGTTGGGGAAAATATGTCTCATGTTGAAGATCCTCTCTCCCTCTTAACTGAACTGCAAATTTCTTCTGCTTCTACCGGAGGGCACCTCCACTTTATACCAACATAAACCCCACAATTCTGCCCTCAATAATGCATGGTTAACATGGAAAATGAGAAGAGTTCTATCAGCCACAGTGCAATTCTTAGGAATTAAATCTCACAGATGTGGCAACATCAATGCCATTAACAAAACCCAACATATTTTTTATGATGAAGGGTCCAGGCCCAAAACACCAGCTTTCCTGCTCCTAAGATGCTGCTTGGCCTGTTGTGTTCACCCAGCTCCACACCTTGTTATCTCGGATTTTCCAGCAAATGCAGTTCCTACTATCTCTGATATATTTTTCAGGTGAATGTTTCAGCAGTCTGTTTTATTAATCAGAATGGCACTAAACTCCTAGAAATCCATCTGAATTGTTCTTCACAAGACTATTCTGGTGCAACTTTGTCCCAAGCAATTTTACAATAAAAAGGTGAACCTATCATTGATACCAATGTAAGCAGTACTGAATTTTAGAATGTGGTATAGCTAACCCTTCAATAATTGTTTCATTTCCAAACATCATGCTTTAATGAACACAAAAATATGGTTGACTATAAAATATTCAATTACAAATAAGTGTGGTCAGCTTTTTTGCTTTCATTAATATTTAGGCGACTTAAGAAATATAGCCCTAGAATGAACAAAGCTAGATAAAAATAACATGTCAAGGCAAGGGACAATAACAATTAGTAAGATAGAATGTCTTTGGTGTCTCTCCTTTAATCCTGGAGTCAGGAATAATAACCTATTCTGCTTCAGTAAACAAAGCATAGGTTCTCATTTAATAATAATATGCTGTGATAGATTTTCTGCATACTAATTAATGTCAAATATTTACATCATTGTTTATATTTGCCAGAGTTGTATTAATTTCAGTAGCTAAACATTTTTGTTTTGTGTGTTTAAATAAATTAATTGTCTATGAATTATTAATGCAGAAATAATTTGATAACTATATTAAATTTGTGTTAATCTTATTCATTTTATTTATATATCAGAAGTCTATCTTATGACTCTGGTAACATCATCTACATGCATTTCTCATTTTATTCTTGCTGCAATTTGACAAGGGGAATTTTAATTGCATTAGTATTTTCATATTTCCACATACCAATTTGTAACTTTTCATACCAATTGGATAACCAGAAGGCATTTTTATAAAACTTGTCTTTTTTAAACATTTGTACTTTTGTATCCAAAATTGTAAATATTTTTGTTTTGTAAGTTCGGAACATGTTAGAAAAATATGAGCAAATGTTACAGCTCAATAGAGCGCCGATTCTCAATTATTTACTTGGAAGGAATTGCAGATTTTCACTTCTGAAAAAAAAGGGAATTCTAATACAGTTACAAATTTCTATCAATATGAAATTTCCAGAACATTTAAATTCTCTTGGACACTTCCAATTTCCTGGGTGCACTCATGGGCACCCTGGGATAAAAAAGGATTAGAAAAATATACATACAGCCACCTGACAGTGTAACACCTACTGAGTAACTTCTTCACAGTTCATTCCAGTTAAAAAAAAAGTAATAAAAATCCTGTGATATCACATACCTGTAGTTCCTGTCCTTATATTTCTCCAATGCTAAATTAAAGGAAAAGTCACCATAATCTTACCAAGCCATAGGGCTGCTCTCTCATGAGAGAGATGGCTGGTGGTGGTTTAACTTAACGATCATCACACCTCAGGTAAGAGGGAGGTTGAGAAGAAAAATCCTTCATGGCAACCTCAGTTGGTGTGGGAACATAATTTCTATCAAGTACAGTACACTTCTTAAAGATATTACAAAGACATTGCTCAAACTATTTCATGAAATTACAAAATAAAATGGTTTTCAAAAGAAATTAAATCTTGTCATTCTGATAACTTTGAATAATTGTGAAACAATGAAGTTGGTTGGCTCCCAAAGGTGTGCTAGGCCCCAAAGCTGTCAGCTGGATCCCCACCAGGAAGTGCTAATGAAAGGAGAGAGTCCAATATTAGGGATTTTTATGTGCTCAGTAGATCCCTTTGGAAATGAGAATGGTGTCCCTCACAGGCTCATGGAGGTGGAGTCCAAAGCCACAAGGAGAGGACTGACGTTGTATCAGAATAAGCAGAAGCAATGGGGCCAAGGCTTATAGTGATGAATGAAAACCAATAAGAGGAACTGAAGCAAGCATCCTGCTGCTGTGGATAGTCAGGTATTTTGGCACGTGCGTGTGTGTGTGTGTGTGTGTGTGAGTGACAGTGACAGGATTGGATGGGGGAATGCTAGAAACTTAAGAGTCATGATTTTCTAGTTTATTCAATTGCCATGCTTCAAGTTCAGTTATAAACCAAAATCCATTTTGCCAAGCGTCAGGATAGGAAATAGAAGAGAAAATCTCAGGTCGCCTCCTAAATGCAAAGTATGTCTGCCTCAACAGTTTACCAAAAAGTCAGCAACACTGCTGATTCAAGACAAGGAATTCTCATTGGGTTTTCTTGTGTTTTGGATTGTTAAGCCACATTTGCCCACTGTGACAAGTTTGTGTTTTTTAAGAATAAACTGGTTCATAAATGTCTTTGTATGCTGATGTAAATAGAACAATGAATCACCAAGTTGGAATCTTTGTGTATTCCACATGCTTTCTCTTCCAATAAAACTGCTTAATGCTCACTTTCCATTTTATAACATTCCATTTCTATTATTTCATTGCCTATCTAGTTACTACTTTCTGTACAAGGTACTTAAATTATCCTAGTCCATGTAACACAATCATTCTACACCATTAATTGCTTTTTGAAGGTTAAGTTAGAAATATGTTTTTAAAAAGAGCAGCAAACATATCTTAATTTTAATACTGCAATCAAATGTTATGTAAAATATTCTGCCAATAGATTCTCAATCTATATTAATGAAATGTATAAACACTAGACAATTTTGCCAAGTCACACATATTCATTGAAATATGAGCCTGTTTTTCTCCAGGGAAATATTTAGGTGATAAAGACACTTTTACTCTGTCCTTTTGGGTATCATCTGATTTTAATATTCCCACTCAGTGTTCGTAACAAATGGGAATTTTGTTTTATCTATCATCTGAAGGATGGAATCTCTGACAATGTTTTCCACTATTGTGAAAAGAGGGGAAAGAATAAACCAGAAAACTTGGATATTTATCCATTGAGCAAATTCATGAATCAGAACAATAGATTTTAAAGCTCTAAGGGAATTAAGGGATTTGAGGATGGTGCAAGATGGTGAAGTGGAGACAAAATACCAGTCATGAAGTCACTGAGTTATGGAGCAGAGATAATAGGAACTGCAGATGCTGGAGAATCCGAGAAAACATGGTTTGGAGCTGGATGAACAGAGCAGACCAAGCAGAATCTTAGGAGCAGGAAAGCTGACGTTTCGGGCCAAGACCCTTCATCAGAAAATGGTCTGATGAAGGGCCTAGGCCTGAAACATCAGCTTTCCTGTTCCTAAGATGCTGCTTGGCCTGTAGCGTTCATCCAGCTCCACACCTTGTTTTCTCGAGTTATGGAGCAGGCCTGGAAAGCCAAATGGCCCATATCTTCTTTCAGCCTGCTCTGACAACAAAACCAATTTCAAATTTTGCACAAAGACTGAGATCATAAAAGTAAAATGTAATTGCTTAAAGACTTCAGCCAATTCATTTGGTTCGCTAATGTGCCAAGGCTTTCACGTGAAAGTAAAATTATTCACTAGTTTTGGACGAGTTTGATAAGTGAAAATTGGAGCAAGGTGATACCATTGCTGTGTTACTGAGAATTACTGAAATATTTGTTCAAAAATTATACCAGTAGTAATTTATTCAAATCTAGTTTGCAAACTAGATGGTGCAAAAGCAAAGGATATTAACTCCCGAGCAGACACTCGTGTGTGTTCAAGACTGTTCAACAAGGTAAAATCTACAGCCTCCAGGAAAGTGTGTCGTGCACTTGAGAAGCAGAGTCAGCATTTGGCTGACCTTCTTTAAGTTAAACTGCTGATCATTACAAAGTTCTTCTCGTTCACCGACTGAAACTCACTGCTATTTCATAGTTGTGCCACCTGGAAAGCCAATATGAATTTTGACAAAAATATTGAGACAAATACAACTACCTTCAGGTGACCTGGATTGTTTGTTTTATATGTTAATCCATGATACAAAGCTGAATTTTAAATTTTTAGCCCGGATTGACACAATTACATTAGCTTTTATCTTTCCATTAGTCAGGATAATTTGCAACAAACTTCTCGTTAAAATATTAATGATACTGGATTTCTATCCCAGGAAGTTTCACATCTTAGAGTAATCTTGTAAAAAAATTTTTGTTTGCTTGCTTAATGGAACTTTCAGCTAAAAGATAAGGCCCCCAGTACATTACCAGAAAGATTGGCAGAGCTCTTCTTCTGTGCAGTGCCTAGAGACATCCTAAATTTAATTTAAAATAATTCTACAGGAACAATTTTAACTCATCCAAATCAGCGCAAATGAGGTTGATATCAGCCTCAAAGTAATATCAGTGACTCAGCACCCTGTTAGTGATGATGATTCATTGTCTGCTGTTTTTAATGAGGATTATCACTAGCCAGCTAATGATGCTGTATATTTCAGACATGTTTAATATGCAAATTAGACACCTATGATGTAGATAGGATTAGGTTAGGAATCACACAACACCAGGTTGTAGTCCAACAGGCTCATTTGAATGTGCAAACATCTGAAGAAGGAGCAAGGCTCCAAAAGCTTGTGTTTTCAAATAAACCTATTGGACGAAAACCCAGTATTGTGTGATTCCTGACCACGCCCATCCTAGTCCAAAATCAGCATCTATTCACATCGTGGATAGGATTGTCACTTTTAGACAGGACTGAACAAGGGCTCTTGTAGCACAGTGGTAGTGTTACTGCTTATGATTCAGGAGGCCTGGGTTCACGTCCTTCCCACTCCAGAGGTATATCATAACTTTTCTGAACATATTGATTAATATACTTAGAACACAACTGATAAAAGTCTGCACTTTCCAATCAGAGAATGGGAATTATATACAGGGGAAGAGGGAAATGGGAGACTGTGAAGATTGCACTGCGGAACTCAGTTTGCAGGAAGGAAGTGGTCTGAAGCCATCGAGATGGTCAGGTGGTTGATGTCTAGTTTTAGGAGTTCAGTGCCGTTACACTAGAGTTAAGAGTCTAATGATGACCATATAAAGTATCATTCATTGGTAGAAAAATCCATCTGGTTCACTAATGTCCTCTGGGGAAGGAAACTGCCATCATTTGCTAATTTGACCTACATGTGACTCCAGACTCACAGCAATGTGGTTGACTCTTAACTGCCCTCTGGGCAATTAGGGATGGGCAACAAATGCTGACATAGCCAGTGACACCTAAGTCCTATGAATGAATTTAGAGAAAAGCCACATTGGATTAAAAAGATAAGCATAAGCACAGTTAACTTCTGCAATCAATAGTCCAACCTTGATGGAGCTGCCTGGCCTCCTGAGGTGCAGGAAACATGGGAGTCCATAATAAAAAGTGAAAAGTTGAATATTGAATCTCACAAACTTGTATTTTTTTAATATGAAGTGCCAACGCAATTTGTTGAAACAGATTGTCTGCCCACTCATCTTCCTACCTCAGTTAAAGCTAGAAATGTGCAGGTTGGAGGCAGACGGGGCTGGGAATGTGACTTTTAATAGTTTACCTACCCGTCTGAATCAACCTTTTTTTCTTAAAATGCCTTCTGTTGCAGGATTCATGGGCAATCACTCATAATGCACTCAGCATCGTTGTGGAGAGGCTGGGGTTGACTACCTCAAGCTTGGGGGATCTGTTGCTTTTCCACCATTCCTCAAGTTTGTTCTAAGGTGTTGAATAGCATGGAGTTTTTAATTTATTGGTGGCAGTGATGTGGGTTATTCTGCAATAATATCATTTCTTTTAAAATTGTGCCCATCACGAACTGTATTTTGTTTTCAATTTGTTTTGATGAGCATGAGGGTATAAATTGATGAAGAACAATAAGGGAATTGTTAAATGAGATGTTTGTTGATGGGAAGACTACTTTGGGCTGATTCTTGCCAGAAATGTCTAAATGCCATTTTTGTTCAGTTTCATGGAGAGTTTCTCTCAGTGGAGGCTAATGAAGTCTTTCAATCTCTTGTTCCAAAAAAGCCACATTTACTACTTATCATAACCCATGGCATACCTATTCCCCTCACTCACCACAGGCAAAATGTCATGGTTTGATGCCACATGCCTCTGGTCTGTCTACCCGGTTTGGAAACTGTGCCAAGATACAACAGATTCTGAACTTAACATTCGACTTTTCAGTCATTAACAAATTGAACACTTTCAGGCATTTGTACTTTCATACATCGCAAAGTAAGAATTGATATATTTTACTCTTTAAATTGTACCTAGGGTACAAGGATAACAGCTGATTAATACTTTCTGGGTGCTGGGGACTTTGACACGATGGGTTATGATTGCTTAGGGAGCTGGCTTATACATTATAGCATGAGGCTGCAAAGTCACTGCAAAGACATGGTCAGAAAATTATAGCACTTTTAATGATCTGCAATGACATAAAAATACTTCCACACCACTTCAAATTGTAAAATTACTAAAAGGTGAATACAATTAAGTTATTTTTAAAATTCTAAATCAAACAGACACCTGAGCTGGCCAGAATGCAGGGGACTTACCCGTTACTACATCATAAAGGAACAGATCATGAATCCCACTGAGGTATCACTAACATTGGAGAAGGGGAGAGAGGAGGGATGAGGTGAGTGTGCAGTGCCTGATGGGGAAGTGAGAAAAAGTGAAAAAAAGAAAGACCCAGCGGGAGACTCCCAGTAATATTGAAAACAAAATACAGTTTGTGATGGGCACAATTTTAAAAGAAATAATATTATTGCAGAATAACCCACATCACTGCCACCAACTTTATTGTGTTCTTGAATTGCAGTACAAACAGACAGTCCACATATTATGGGTGGTCTGCTACAGAAGAATGAAGAAGCTACCATGGTAGAAGGCCATCGGTGAGATAAGCAAGACTCACCACATGTACTTGTCAAAATTAATGCAGATCACATTCAACAGGGTTGTAAGTATCTCAACAGTTGGAGGGGAAGGCATTTTTATCCATCATGTTTCTCAGACAATGGAAGGAAGAGGTGGAGCCTCCATGGTGACAGCAGCAGATGTATTGACACCGAAGGAGAAACATTTCATCACACAATTAGTCTTTTTGTAATTGCAACAAAAAATAATATAAAGAATAAATGAAACACTCCCAGGATAAATTCTGCATCAGATTTATGATCCTGCGGGGAAGATAGACTGTTTGCTTATATGTCTATTTATCCCCCAGAAATGTGTTCAAAAATATTTATAAACATTAGTTTCACTCTCTCTCACGTATAATAATAACATTGCTAGTCACCTTTCATCTTTCCTTCCCTATATATGTCTCATCTGGAGTACTTGCTCCTAGTACTCCAATCATTGGCTGTCTATTTTCTGCCCTTGACTGCTTATCCAATCATTGGCTCTGTCATTGGAGGAATGGTATGATCAGGATTGGCAAGTTGTGATTGGAGGAGCTGGTGTAAGCAATGCAGCAGAAACATCGCCTATGATTGGAAGAGCAACACTGCCTCTCCAACATAAGCTGCTTTCCCAATCAAGACCCTGCAGTAAGTTCCCCCTGTCATTGAATGAAGAAGTGTCATTCTTTTAAATTCTGGTAGGATGGTCAAGCAGTTATTTAAAATACTCAAGCCAAAAAATCTGTCAAAATTATAAAGACCTCTTATCCCTAATCTGGCCATGTGCATGTTAATCTTCCTATCAGCTCAAAGGGCACCAGGTCATATGGACAATATATTTTGTTATTTAAGAAAATACCAATTGACGTAAATGCTTAAAAGTTCTTTTGAAACATCTTTAAATCCTTTTTCACATCCCAAAAGATTTTTTAAACATTAACAATGTTCCTACTTGTTTTGCTGACAGGTCAAATGTGGAATTATTGAAATTCCTTATAAATGTCTTAATTCTTTGTTGTTTTAAAAACAAATTGTATAATTTGTAGGTTATGTGAAACAGTCCCTCTTTCGATTTATAGGTTACGTGGAACAGTCCCTCTTTCATTTGTAAGTTATGTGGAACAGATCCTCTTTCGCACCTACACTGGCTCTAAACCCCACCTCTAACTCCGTTACATTGATGACTGTATCGGCGCTGCCTCATGCTCCCAAGAGGAGCTCGAACAGTTCATCCACTTCACCAACACCTTCCACCCCAACCTCAAGTTCATCTGGACCATCTCCAACACATCCTTCACCTTCCTGGACCTTTCTGTCTCCATCTCAGGCAAACACCTACAAACCAATGTCCATTTCAAGCACACCAACTCCCACAGTTATCTGGAATACATCTCCTACCACACACCTTCCTGCAAAAATTCCATCCCTGATTCCCAATTCCTCGCCTCCGCCGCATCTGATCCCAGGATGAGGCATTCCATTCCCGTACATCTCAGATGTCCTCATTCTTCAAGGGCCACAACGTCCACCCCCCTGCCCCGCAGTGGTCGAGAACACCCTCAACCATGTCTCCCACACATCCTGCACCTCATCCCTCACACCCTGCCCCACAATAACCTCCAAAAGAGAATCCCCCTCGTCTTCACATACCACCCCACCAACCTCCAGATACAACGCATCATCCTCCGACACTTCCGCCATCTGCAATCCAACCCCACCCTTGTCTGCCTTCCGGACAGACCACTGTCTCCGCAACTCCCTTGTCCGCTCCACACTCCCCTCCAACCCCACCACATCCGGCACTTTTCCCTGCAACCGCAGTAAGTGCTACCCCTGTCCCCACACCTCCTCTCTCATCCCCATCCCAGGCCCCAAGATGACTTTCCACATCAAGCAGATATTCATCTGCACATCCACCAATGTGGTATACTGCATCCGCTGTACACGGTATGGCTTCCTGTACATTGGGGAAACCAAGCGGAGGCTTGGGGTCCGCTTTGCAGAACACCTCCACTCGGTTCGCAACAAACAACTGCACCTCCCAGTCAAGAGCCATTTCAACTCCCCCTCCCATTCTTTAGATGACATGTCCATCCTGGGCCTCCTGCAGTGACATAATGATGCCACCCGTAGGTTGCAGGAACAGCAACTCATATTCCGCTTGGGAACCCTGCAGCCTAATGGTATCAATGTGGATTTCACCAGCTTCAAACTCCCCCCTCCCCTCACTGCATCCCAAAACCAGCCCAGTTCATCCCTACCTGCCTAACCTGCTCTTCCTCTCACCTATCTCCTTCTCCCACCTCAAGCGGCACTTCCATTTCCTACCTACTAACCTCATCCCACCCCCTTGACCTGTCCGTCCTCCTCAGGCTGACCTATCCCCTCCCTATCTCCCCACCCATACTCTCCTCTCCACCTATCTTCTCCTCTATCAATCTTCAGTCCACCTCCCTCTCTCTCCCTTTGTATTTCAGCATCCTCTCCCCATTACCCTTTTCCGTTGAAGGGTCTAGGCCCGAAATGTCAGCTTTTGTGCTCCTAAGATGCTCTTTGGCCTGTTGTGTTCATCCAGCTCCACACTTTGTTATCTTGTATGATTTGCGCATTCTGTTGCCTGGAGGTATGTCTTTGTTACATTTCTTCTATTTAATGTGAAAAAATGTTGGCTTTCCCTTCACATTCCTCCAATATTTCTAATGATACTCAACACTTTTTATTGAATTAGTTTGGTGTCGGCAAAATGATGAATAATTTCATCGTGATAGTATTTTTTTGACTTGTTTTTACCATCTGGAAACAATAGAATGATAAATAGAACAGTATACCAGTACTATTTTCCCAACAAGTTTTTAACACTTGTTTAAATGACCATTATTTGTAATTAATGTTGTTTTTGTCCTGTCATTGGTCCAAGTGCTCATTCATCTTAATTTATATAATTTGGATCAATGTTGTTTTAAAATGCATCATCTCATTCTCCAGGACTGCAATGCTCTTCTTAACCAAAATTGCCACCCTGTCACCATTTTTTCCTGTCCAAAGGTTTCTGAGCAGTTTAGAGCCAGGAATATGTAACAGTCAAATGTGGTCTTCCTTGAGACCGATCTGTGTTATTGCCACAATGTCATAGTCTGACATGGCAATCCGTGCTTGTAATCTGTGCTGTGATTTTATTGACTATATTATGTGCATTCATATAATATGTAGTGTAACTCTGATTTAGATTTCATTGCCTTCTCCCTTACTCTAACTCCACCTATATTCTTTATTCTCATGCTATCTACTTTCCTCGGTATTTTTTACATCCTGCTATTAGTATCTCATATTCTCAAACCTTAACTGAGTTAAACTAAACCCTGTCCAAAACAGAGATAATGGGAACTGCAGATGCTGGAGATTCCAAGATAATAAAATGTGAGGCTGGATGAACACAGCAGGCCAAGCAGCATCTCAGGAGCACAAAAGCTGACGTTTCGGGCCTAGACCCTTCATCAGAGAGGGGGATGGGGGGAGGGAACTGGAATAAATAGGGAGAGAGGGGGAGGCGGACCGAAGATGGAGAGTAAAGAAGATAGGTGGAGAGAGTGTAGGTGGGGAGGTAGGGAGGGGATAGGTCAGTCCAGGGAAGACGGACAGGTCAAGGAGGTGGGATGAGGTTAGTAGGTAGCTGGGGGTGCGGCTTGGGGTGGGAGGAAGGGATGGGTGAGAGGAAGAACCGGTTAGGGAGGCAGCGACAGGTTGGACTGGTTTTGGGATGCAGTGGGTGGGGGGGGAGAGCTGGGCTGGTTGTGTGGTGCAGTGGGGGGAGGGGATGAACTGGGCTGGTTCAGGGATGCAGTAGGGGAAGGGGAGATTTTGAAACTGGTGAAGTCCACATTGATACCATATGGCTGCAGGGTTCCCAGGCGGAATATGAGTTGCTGTTCCTGCAACCTTCGGGTGGCATCATTGTGGCAGTGCAGGAGGCCCATGATGGACATGTCATCAAGAGAATGGGAGGGGGAGTGGAAATGGTTTGCGACTGGGAGGTGCAGTTGTTTGTTGCGAACTGAGCGGAGGTGTTCTGCAAAGCGGTCCCCAAGCCTCCGCTTGGTTTCCCCAATGTAGAGGAAGCCGCACCGGGTACAGTGGATGCAGTATACCACATTGGCAGATATGCAGGTGAACCTCTGCTTAATGTGGAATGTCATCTTGGGGCCTGGGATGGGGGTGAGGGAGGAGGTGTGGGGACAAGTGTAGCATTTCCTGCGGTTGCAGGGGAAGGTGCCGGGTGTGGTGGGGTTGGAGGGCAGTGTGGAGCGAACAAGGGAGTCACGGAGAGAGTGGTCTCTCCGGAAAGCAGACAGGGGAGGGGATGGACAAATGTCTTGGGTGGTGGGGTCGGATTGTAAATGGCGGAAGTGTCGGAGGATAATGCGTTGTATCCAGAGGTTGGTAGGGTGGTGTGTGAGAACGAGGGGGATCCTCTTGGGGCGGTTGTGGCGGGGGCGGGGTGTGAGGGATGTGTTGCGGGAAATGCGGGAGACGCGGTCAAGGGCGTTCTCGATCACCGTGGGGGGAAATTTGCGGTCCTTAAAGAACTTGGACATCTGGGATGTGCGGGAGTGGAATGTCTTATCGTGGGAGCAGATGCGGCGGAGGCGAAGGAATTGGAAATAGGGGATGGAATTTTTGCAGGAGGGTGGGTGGGAGGTGGTGTATTCTAGGTAGCTGTGGGAGTCGGTGGGCTTGAAATGGACATCAGTTATAAGCTGGTTGCCTGAGATGGAGACTGAGAGGTCCAGGAAGGTGAGGGATGTGCTGGAGATGGCCCAGGTGAACTGAAGGTTGGGGTGGAAGGTGTTGGTGAAGTGGATGAACTGTTCGAGCTCCTCTGGGAGCAAGAGGCGGCGCCGATACAGTCATCAATGTACCGGAGGAAGAGGTGGGGTTTGGGGCCTGTGTAGGTGCGGAAGAGGGACTGTTCCACGTAACCTACAAAGAGGCAGGCATAGCTGGGGCCCATGCGGGTGCCCATGGCCACCCCCTTAGTCTGTAGGAAGTGGGAGGAGTCAAAAGAGAAGTTGTTGAGTGTGAGGACGAGTTCAGCTGGGCGGATGAGAGTATCGGTGGAGGGGGCCTGGTCGGGCCTGCGGGACAGGAAGAAGCGGAGGGCCTTGAGGCCATCTCCAAAACATCCTGCATGGAACTCAGTCCTGGCTTTGTTCAGATGCAACCTGTCTGGTTTGTAAATGTGTCCTGTTTCTCAGAACCAGGCCCAGTGTCTCAGGAATTTAAAGTCCTACTTCCTGCACCAACTTTTCATCCACACATTTATCTGTTTTATTGCCCTATATCTGTACTTTGCTCATGATTTCCCTCAGTAAAACTGTACTATCTTTCTGACATTTCCTCACAGATTATCTGCTCGTGGAGCTCATATGGGGATCACCATCTCTGAAGTCATTGTTACCTTGGTCCTACTCCAAAGACAATAAAGAAGGGGACAATGTTTAAAACGTCATCAGCAAACCCAGCAAGAACAGTATCCTCTAACGGCTGCTGAATATTCTCCAGAGTAGGAAGTAGTAAGGGAAAATCCATCAAAGAGGGAGAGGACAACGATAAGATTCTATGTTTACAGTCCTTGCTGTCACTTGTTTCAATGCTGCAGGCAAGGATTAAGGATGTCCCTGTCCATCAGCTCTGAACTGTTATCTGATGGAACAAGACTTGCATTCAAAAAGACTGGGTAGTAATCTCATCTTGACAGTTTCCAAGGGTAAAGCTGCCCTGAATGTTTATGCTTGTGGCATGTTTCAAGGAGCAACATGTTACCTATGTGGCATCTCCCAATCCTTGACCCATAATTTCATCCCAGATGTTACTGAAATTACTTTCTCCAAAGCACAGCTCTTCATATCTCAAGCAATTCAGCATTGGGATTTTCCCTTAGTTGCTGGCTTGCCCCAACTACAGAGCTTTATTAACTGCACCCATGTTAAAATTGAAATCATCCTACTATCAACCTGCAGAGTTAGTCAATAGAAAAGGCTTCCACTCTGTGAGTGTTTAAAATGTTTCTAACCATCAATGCCAAGCTCTCGGGCTCTGGACCAGATATCCTGGAATTTACATGACTCGGACAAACTGGAGAATTCACAGGTTCCTGCAAACTTCCAAGGTCCACAGGCCAAAGAAGATTGGATGTTTGGAGATAAGGAGTACCACCTCCAAACATGGCGATGGCACCTTTACAAAACCCTTAGACTGATGCAGAATGAACAAACAAAGTTACTCATGCACTGATCAGGGCCATGGTGGAACAGAACTTAAGCCTCCTTAAGGTGAAGCTTCAATGCCTGGACCACTGCAGCGAGTCCTTGTAGTATAGCCTAGGCCCAGAGTCATGCATTGTTTTGCCATGCTGTAACTTTTGTGACTGGAGCTGTCTTGTGTGTATATGAGAGGAGTGTGATGGTGGTGGTCACAGAAGAAATGGAGGAGTGGCAGCAGTCTCCTGAGGATGAAGATGAGACTAAGAATTAAGACATTGAACAGGAGGGCCATCCAAGACATCATGATATAGCAATGTATCACAGGGCCCAAAATGCCAGAGAGAACTAACTACAACTCGCTTCTAGGATGCATGTGCTGGATCTGTACTTTGTTTAATGGTTTCAGATTCTTTTTCTGATCTGCCAATCAGCTTCTGTTCCATTCAAAGGACAAGTGGATTCTGGCAGCTTTGATACTTTTTGCTTTCTTTTTTATCTTTACTGTGCTGAATAAATTCATATAATTGTATGTTTGAAATCTTTGAGTGTCCATCTTTTAAGTTTTGACACAATAGTGGGTCCTACATTGCTATCAGGGAACAATCATAATCAGTGAGATAGTTCAATATCATCAAATGATGATAAAAGTTAAATAGCTCTTAAAGAATCCATCAGGGTGTGAGACTCGAGTGTTATGTAGTGAAGTTTCTCATGATAGTCAGCAAGTTAGAAGAATCCTGAGTAATCTCCTTTTTGGCCCATTCCATTATCAATAACCCTTCAATCTTCCACAGTGTATGTAGGCTAAATTACTTTGACTCCTGAATGACAATGAATCAATGAGAGGTCACACTTTGTGCAGCTTTTCTTGGCAGACCACTGTGCTTTGAGGAAGAGAACATATGAGAGCCTTGAAAGGCAGTGTGTTTCCTTAAAAAGGCCAATCCATAAAATAAACCTTTCCTCACAGAGATGAAATCATCATTGATTCTGTACTGTCCCCACATAAGGTGAGTGTAAATCCAAGGAGACAGAATGGTACATGAACAGCACTGAAAACATTGGCATATTTCCCAATCCTTTTTGGTTTATCAAGGTCCTCTGGCAAAATGCTTAACTTTGCTTGAGTATGATACAAGTGGATGAGACAGTTGTTCGTGGTGAGGCATGAGCAAGAGCCTTCCAGCCTGTGGATTTCCTGTAAATACATCTGTTTAAATCAAATGGAAATTTAAGGCAAAAATGTGAATCATATTGAATAATGGAACATATATATTTTTCGGTGATAATGGGAACTGCAGATGCTGGAGAATCCAAGATAGCAAAGTGTGGAGCTGGATGAACACATCAGGCCAAGCAGCATCTTGGGAGCACAAAAGCTGACGTTTCGGGCCTAGACCTTTCTTCAGAGAGGATTGATTCATTGTCGTTCAGGAGGCAAAGTAATTTAGCCTACATACACTGTGAAAGATTGAAGGGTTATTGATAATGGAGGGGGCCAAAAAGGAGATTACTCAGGATTCTTCTAACTTGCTGACTATCATGAGAAACTTCACTACATAATTCTCTGATGAAGGGTCTTGGCCCGAAACGTCAGCTTTTGTGCTCCTGAGATGCTGCTTGGCCTGTTGTGTTCATCCAGCTCCACACTTTGTTATATTTATTTTTCTGTTGCTTTGTTGCTACCTGTTGAACATTTGATAAATTTATTCCTATCAGTCATTTACTACAGTTTTTAATTAGTGCTCTATTATAGCTTCAATATAAGCCACGTAACAATTGAAAAGTTACTGTGTTTATGTCTGTGAACAAAACTTAAAACTTCCACTTGTGTATGTAAAAAGGAGTGTGTGTGAATTTGATGCTCAATCATTTACACTGATTTTAGCTTATTTATTCCTAGTTTTGAAAATCCAGCATACGTTAAAGAGAGTACATTCAAGTTGTTTGTCAATTTAAATTTAGGTGAATGGACATTACTTTGAAGCAACTTGTGGTCTCATTGGCAATTCCAATTAATCAGTATTTGTCACTCAGTAGCAAGATCTGCATGTTTCTGAAATTTTGTACAATCTAATTTTGAACAAAAACAACTGGAACAGAGGCTGGCACAGGAAACGAGTCCTGGGCAGAGGCTGGCACTGGGGAAGCAGTCCTGGCAATTACCTTGGAGCAGCTGAGAGGCAGTATGGAGTGGACTGGAAGCTTGGAGCAGAGCGAAAATGATTGTTGGACTGGGGTCTGGCTTGGCCCCTGCGCCAAGTTGCTGCAATGTAGTGTTTATTTGAATTTTTTTTCATATGACTGTAATGTCAGATAATTTAACTATATCTTATTTCTAACTTATTCTTTTAACTCTGTAAAGTATTGCAACTACTTTTCATTCTTCTGTGTGCAAGATTTCTACCTAGGTGTTTATACCTAAGATGACACTGTAAGAGGTAACGTTGTAAAACTCCTCACTGTACTTCTGTAACCGAGTGCACGTGACAGTAAAGGATATTCTAATCCTAATTCTAATGCACAAAACTATTTCGCTTTTGCATTAAAAACACTGCTGATCTTAATTTTAAGCAAAAATATCAATGTCTGAATTTGCTGCTAATTTTACACTCTACCTGATCTTTTTCCTTCACTGACACCAACTGTGGTGACAACTTATAGGGGTCTGAACAACGTAGGTGATGCCAAGATGTGTGGCTGAGTTGGGCACCAAGTATGGGGCGGCCGATTTCAACATCAGGAGCAACTCGTACCATCTCTCATGCTTGTCAAAAGTGGTGGGCTGACACGGTCACTAGGTAATGATGAGTTGCCAAATAAAGGGGGTAATAGCTTGTTAAAGGCCTACATAACAGCTCAACTCAATCATTAATATACAACCTCCCGTCAAGGGATCACGTATTTGAAGAAGTGACGAAAATGATTGATGAGGGGAAAGCAGTTGATGTCTACATGAACTTCACTAAACCTTTGACAAAGTCCCTCGGTGGTAAACAGTTGAAGTCACATGGTATTGGGGTGAGCTGGTAAGATGGACACAAAACTGGCTCAGTCATAGGAGACAGAGGATAGGGTGGAAAGATGTTTTACAGAATGGATGTTGTGACCAGTGATATTCTATAAGGATCAGTGCTAGTACCTCTGTTGTTTGTGATCTACATAAATGATTTGGAGGTATACGTAGCTGGTCTAATTAGTAAGTTTGCAGATGATGCAAAAATTGGTGGAGTTGCGGATAGTGAGGAGAAATATCAGAGGGTAAGGCAGGACATAGTCCAGTTGGAGGCATGGGAGTTTAATCCAGACAAATATGAGGCAATGCATTTGGAAGGTTAAGTACAGTTGGAAATTATACAGTGTATAGCAGAACCCTAAGGAGTATGGCTATGCAGAGGGGTCTGAGTGTGCAGGTACACACATCACTCAAGGTGGTAGTGTAGGTAGATTAGGTATTTTAAAAAGGCTCAGGGGATTCTTACCTTCATTGGAAGGAGCATTAAATATAAGGATACACAAGTAATGCTGCAGTTTTATAGAACTTTAGTTAGGCCACATTTGGAATATTGTGTACAGTTCTGGTCAGCACACTATCAAAAGAATGTGGATGTTTTGGAAACAACTTAGAAAAGGTTTACCAGGATGTCACCTGGTATGGGGGATTTTAGCTATGAAAAGAAGTTGTATGGACTGGGTTTGTTTTCTCTGGAATCAGGAGGTTGAGGAGAAACCTGGTAAACATTTGCAAAATTGTGAATGGTATGGATAAAGTGGAGAGCATGAGGCCTTTTCCAGAGTGGCGGGGTCAACTACAGGGGGACACAGGTTCAAAGTGTGAGGGGAGAGGTTTAAAAGAGGTGCATGAAGAACATTTTATACACAAATGGTGGTGAGTGCCTGGAACACACTGCCAGAGGAGCTGATAGAAGCAAACACAATAGTAGCATTCAAGAAGCACCTGGACAAATACATGAATATCAAGGTAATGAAGGGATACTGGTCCTGTAAGTGAAGACAGTTTCAATATGGAAGGGCAAAATGTGTCGGCACAGACTTGGATGGCCAAGGGGCCTGTTCCAGTGTTGTTTTGTTCTTTGTTCTTTGAAAGTTACTGTCTAGAAAACCTGTCAAGAAAACCATACGGGGCATCTGGTGAATTCTACTTGCCACTTGCTCTGACAGGCCTCTATGTCAGAAACCAGGCACCAAAATCTCATGGATAATGGGAACTACAGATGCTGGAGAATCCGAGACAGCAAAGTGTAGAGCTGGATGAACACAGCAGGCCAAACAGCATCTTAGGAGCACAAAAGCTGTTCTTTTATCCTAGTCCCTGGTCTAGGCCTGAAATGTCAGCTTTTGAGCTCCTAAGATGTTGTTTAACCAAAATCTCATGGTATGTTTCAGGGCATCCAACATGTGCCAACCTCTAATAGCCCTCATGGTGCATCCCTGATCCACTTACAGGGTGCTTCTGCATAGCCAAGTAGCTTTGTAATACTGCTGGCAAGACACTGTGAGCTCAGAGACAAGCATCCAGATCATGAATGGGGCTGAGCTGCATTTCTGGGCACTCAATCTGCTCTCATAGTGCTTACTCATTCTGAGTGTACCTGGATGCTCAACACATCCTTGCTTTGCAACGTATTACCTTGCTTTTTTGTACTCTGATCCTTCAGTCAAAGGTATGATCCCATATTACTGCAGTTTTATTGAATTACCAAAGAAAAATGTGGATGGCATAGCTATTACTATTGGTGCGGGTGAGATGGTGTCCTGACTGAATGAATGGTCAGCAAGAGAACATGCAAAGTTAGTGGTGTGTAGAGTTGGTGTGGATGAGAATGAGTTGGTAAGACGTTGCAGATAATGATGAGAATGATGGAGCATGAACCATGGTTGGAGGTGGTTAGAATAGAAGAGATAGCGTGGATGTGAGATATCAGAGAGGCAAAAAGTAGCTGGTGGAGTGGAGAAGGCAACTGACTTCCATTCTACACTGCTAAACATTCCTTGTAATGGCTAAGATTGCCTTAACTTGGGTGGCAACCTCAGTCAAAGTTGGTATGGTCTGGTGTCATGTCCTCCATTGCTGGTCATTGGGGAAGGCGTGCATCCCGTGTTGATGCCATTCCATTCAGCAGCATCTCTGGGTCCCTACCTGAATGTGCATGCAGATTTTCCCCTGTCTGTAGAATCTGAAACAAATGTCAGCAACTGTGTAAGGCAGCAATGGCCTGACAGTGCTTGTCCAGGTGGAAATCAGGCTTTTCAAGTTAGCATGGATGCAAAAGGTGCTGGTAAATTACTGGGGCATCCACTTAATGGCAAGCTATTCTGGGGATAGCATGTGATAAAATGGGATGGAAATTGGACATTAAACATGATTAATGAATCCACTTTGATAAGATACAACGACAGAACTCACCGGGCCTTAAACCCTCCAAAAATTTCTACATATCTTGAATTTAGCCAGAAAACTTAAGAATTAGCCTGTTGGATATATTAGACAACTAATTTAATGAAATCTAATTTACACATCACAAAATAATAAAATTATACTGCCGTGATGTTGGGTAGAGCATTTAATGCTTTGCAACTTGTAAAGGGAGGAAGAATGCGTGGTCCCCTTTAAAGCTAATTTTTTTTTTAGATTTGAAGATTTTATAAAAACATCTGCAGGCAGCAGCAGATGCACAGAGAGTTCTTGAAATTGAAATATTGTATCAAAAGGCCATACTGTTCGCAGGCAAAGTGGCATTTTTGCCTAGGCAACAGGTTTTTGAATTTAGCCAATTAAATTGAACCAGGCCCTGGATACCAAAATCCAATTAAATTTAAACCTGATGATTTTGACAACTTAGAACCAATCCTATTCTAAGAAATAAATCGGTCATCAAGTGTATAAAAGCAGAGGCAATTTGAAAATTGGTTTGAGAGTCAACTATCATCCGCCAAGAGAGCAGCTCTCAGCTATAATGAAAACATCACTAGTTCTCACAGAATTCTCTGAGCTGTCAGAAAATTATCGTCTAAACTGAAGGCTCAGTGGCACTCTTATCCAATATTCCTGACATAAGGATTTACCTGGCTGTAATTTTGAGGGACTAAGTTTTAATTTATTTTTCATTTACTTTGGTGTATATAATGGACTGATATTTATTGGAACAGCATATCATAATAATTTTGTTTTATTCTAGAATAGTTAGTAGTTAAGGGAGAATTGTTTGGCTTGTTAGTGGTTCTTTAATTTGTTTACTGTGAGAGTTAGATAAAGAAATTGTCACTTGGTGATTGTAAAGTGAGTATCAGAGATTTCTTTCATTTAACCACTCCTTTATAATAAATTACAAGGTGAGGCAAGCATCTCTGGGTATTGCAGTTTTAGTTATCAGACGGGTCAACTCTCCTTCACAACAGATTGGGGGCTCGAGTCCAGGATCTGGACAAGTTGTGAGCAGGATCTGAAAGGGTCTGAACTGATTTGGAATGATTTGAACAGATTCGGGGTATGAAAGGTCCCAGCAGATTTAAACCGACTTGGAGATTAGTGTTTTAGATCTCTAAGTAAAGCTTAGCTGAGAAGTGGGAAATCTGTTTATTTTCAGTTAATTGTGATTGGTTAAATCAAAAGTGGGGGAAATGGCTCTAAACATTGTGATAGAGGTTCTGGGGCTTGAGGATGCTTCCCACATTTGCCAAGAAAGTTTAGAAAGACAGAGGAAGGATACACTTTTAGACTTGGCAAACGGACTAGATTTGGATTTACTGAGGGATAAGAGGAAAGCTGAAATTGTAAAGGAGTTAGTCAAGTGGTTAGGTATACCAGAGAAACTGGCAAGTCCAGTGGAGTTATCAAAAGTTAAACTGATAATTAGACAAATGGAGTTAGAGAGGGAAAAAGATAGAGAAGAAAGGAAACTGAAACTGAAGTGTGAATTACAGTTACAAGCAGAGGAAAGACAAAAAGAAAAAGAGAAAGAAACAAAAATGTGAGAGGGAGAGTTTGAAATTGGGAAGTTGCAAATTAAACAGGTAAGTCAATTTAAAAGGACGGAAATGAAGAGAGAACTTCGGCTTAGTGAGGAAGAGAGTGATGATGAGCAAACCCACCACAGCCAAAGACCTGAGATAATGGGAACTGCAGATACTGGAGAATCCAAGTTAACAAGTGTGAAGCTGGATGAACACAGCAGGCCAAGCATCATCTCAGGAGCACAAAAGCTGACGTTTTGGGCCTAGACCCTTCATCACCCCTCTGATGAAGTGTCTAGGCCCGAAATGTCAGCTCTTGTGCTCCTGAGATGCTGCTTGGCCTGCTGTGTTCATCCAGCTTCACACTTTGTTTTCATAGCCAAAGACCTGGTAGGGAAATACACAAATATATCAAAACATTACCAAAACTCAATGAAAAAGATATAGAAGCCTTCTTCACTTACTTTGAGAAATTTGCTAAACAGATGAATTGGCCAGAGACTGTGTGGGTAATATTAATTCAGACCAAGTTGGGAGGTAGGGTTAGTGAGGTTTTGCAGCTCTGCCAGATGAGGTGTCAAGAGAATATAAAGTAGCAAAATAGGCTATTTCAAGTGCCTACAAATTGGTACCTGAAGCATATAGGGAACGGCTCAGAAATATACGGAAGGAGCCATGTCAGACTTATGTTATGTTCAGAAGAAGTAAACATAGCAACTTTGATAGATGGGTAAAAGAATTAAAGATAGAAAAGGCATATGAGGCTTTTAGATAGATAGTTCTGCTGGAGGGGTTTAAATTCTCACTTCCAGAAGTGATAAGAATTCATGTAGAGGAACAGACAGTTAAAACAGTGAGAAGAGCTGCAGAGATGGAGGATGAAATGCATTAGTGCATAAATCGAAATCGAGGTTCTGACAGCAATTTCATTCCATGAGGGATAGAAATTGGGGAAAAGCGAGATTCTTCAATGAAAAACCAAAAGTAGATCACACTGAGAACAGTTTACCACATGTGAAAAAGATATCCAAGAGGGTGTAAAAGAGGTGAAAAACCTCAGGTGTTTCCATTGTAACAGAGGGGCATACATAAAGTCACAGTGCGGATGGATTAAGAAAGAATGTGGTAAAAGAGGCTAGACCAGTGGGAATAGTTGAGATGGTGAAGGAAATCCCAAGAGAAGTTGAGGAACTGCAAGAGGGGTTGCACAGCCTAGTCACAGGCTGGAAAGTAAGATATTACCCGATTTCTTCAAAAATGTTACCTCTGTAGGTAATGTTTACTCATGTAGAATGGGGGAGAAGATGATGAAGTTAAAACATTGGGAGATACAGGAGCTGGTCAGTCTCTAATTGTAAGAGATGAAAGCATTTTCACTTCTTCTAAAATGTTACCTGAGAGAGTGATAATCTGTGGAATATAAGGAGAGATTTAGCTTTGCGCTGTGCAGTAGGCTGGAACGTCCAATCAAGACTGGAGAAGTGACAGTGGGAGTGAATGAAAGTGTATCTATTCCAGGATTACAGTCTGTTCTTGGAAATGACCAAGCTGGGTTAAAGGTGGGAGTGATGCACATTAGAACATAGAACATAGAACATAGAACAGTACAGCACAGAACAGGCCCTTCAGCCCACGATGTATGCACCCTCAAATTTCTGTGACCATATGCATGTCCAGTAGTCTCTTAAATGACCCCAATGACCTCGCTTCCACAACTGCTGCTGGCAACGCATTCCATGCTCTCACAACTCTCTGTGTAAAGAACCCGCCTCTGACATCCCCTCTATACTTTCCTCCAACCAGCTTAAAACTATGACCCCTCATGTTAGCCATTTCTGCCCTGGGAAATAGTCTCTGGCTATCAACTCTATCTATGCCTCTCATTATCTTGTATACCTCAATTAGGTCCCCTCTCCTCCTCCTTTTCTCCAATGAAAAAGTCTGAACTCAGTCAACCTCTCTTCATAAGATAAGCCCTCCAGTCCAGGCAGCATCCTGGTAAACCTCCTCTGAACCCTCTCCAAAGCATCCACACCTTTCCTATAATAGGGCGACCAGAACTGGACGCAGTATTCCAAGTGCGGTCTAACCAAAGTTTTATAGAGCTGCAACAAGATCTCACGACTCTTAAACTCAATCCCCCTGTTAATGAAAGCCAAAACACCATATGCTTTCTTGACAACCCTGTCCACTTGGGTGGCCATTTTAAGGGATCTATGTATCTGCACACCAAGATCCCTCTGTTCCTCCACACTGCCAAGAATCCTATCCTTAATCCTGTACTCAGCTTTCAAATTCGACCTTCCAAAATGCATCACCTCGCATTTATCCAGGTTGATCTCCATCTGCCACCTCTCAGCCCATCTCTGCATCCTGTCAATGTCCCGCTGCAGCCTACAACAGCCCTCTATACTGTCAACGACACCTCCAACCTTCATGTCATCTGCAAACTTGCTGACCCATCCTTCAATCCCCTCATCCAAGTCATTAATAAAAATTACAAACAGTAGAGGCCCAAGGACAGAGCCCTGTGGAACACCACTCACCACTGACTGACATTGTTGTGAAGAAACTGAAAGAAGCCAGAGAACTAAAGAGTTAAAAGAAAAGTACCCTGGAATTTTACTGGACTGTGTGGTGACAAGATATCATTGTCATCCGTTAAAGCAAGAAGGGAAAACCAAAGAGAAAGACAAAGGAGTTGAGGTCCAGTTCACTGACAGTCTATTTGATGAAATGGTAAAAGGTTAGGCAGAGGTGTATAGTTCAGAAAGATTAATGGGGTTACACAAAAAGATAAGGCTATAAAAGATTTATATCATAAAGCCTACTTGGAAAAGGAGTCAGAATGTATTCCAGAATGTTATTACCTAAAGGATGGAATCCAAAGATGGAAATGGAGACCTTGGCAGGTTAGTGCAGAGGAGAAATGGGCAAGCAGTCACCAGATTGTGTTGCTGGTAGAATACAGTCAGGAAATATTGTGGGTAGCACACGAGTTACCTGCAGGAGGTCATCAAGGAGTGAGAAAGATTCATGCTAAAATACAGAAGCATTTCTATTGGCCTGGATAACATAAAGATGTGGCTGAATTTTGCCATACCTGTCATACATGTCAGATGGTAGGAAAAGCCTGAGGCAGTAATAAAACCAGTGCTTTTAATGCCAATTCCCACATTTGAAAAAACTTTCTCATGGGTTATGATTGATTGTGTAGGTCCCCACCCTAAAATCAAAAGTGGAAGCCTGTATTTACTAACCATGATGGATGTGTCTACCAGGTTTCTAGAGGCAATTCCATTACGGAATATCAAGACAAAGAAAGGTTATGGAGGAGTCGCTTGTTTTATTTACCCATTATGGATTACCCAGGGAGATCCAGTCAGACCACGGGCCCAATTTTACTGCCAAATTGTTTAAGGAGGCCAGGTATAGTTTCGGCATCCAACACTTTAAATCAAGTGCATATCATCCTGAATCCCATGAGGCATTGGAAAGTTGACTTCAGGCCCTAAAAATCATGCTGAGGGCTTCTTGCAAGGGTTACCTAAATGACTGAGGTAAAGATGTCACTTTTATATTGTTTGCCATTAGAGATGTTCCAAATGAATCAAATCCGGCTGTAGAGTGGCAGCGATGTTTTCGGACATGGTGACTGATTGGTCAGGTTGGCCTTTAAGGCCTGGAGTGGGGCTATTGTTTTCCATGTGGAGTAGGCCCTGCAAGTAGCATGGCATGGACTGGTGTAGCCCAGGGCAGGACACTCTTGGTGGCTTGTGTAGGCTAGAAATCCTGGAGCGGGTCTCTGACTCTGGATATCAGTGAAGAAGGAAAGTTTGAGTCTCCTTAAGCTACCTTTCTTTATTTTGTTCTGTGAACAGCGCTTATGTATGAGCAATGGTGTACACTTTCCACTGCATTTTTATTCGGATACAAAGTAAGAGGGCCTTTAAAATTAGTTAAAGAAAAGTTGATAGGTGTGAACTAGGATATCTCACAGTTGGATTACCTATCTGAGGTAACAGAAAGATTAAACAGACTAGGTGAATTAGCTAGACAACATTTGAAGGTAAAACAGCACATAATGAAGCAAGAAGCCAACAAGAAATTTAAAATTTGTTATATTTGCAGAAGGGCATACAATATTGCTGTTGGTACCAGTGGTAGGGGATGCCTTCAAAGCAAGGTTTAGTGGTCCCTAGCAGATTGAGAAGAAGTTAAGACAGGTGAATTAACTGGTAAAAATGCCAGATCAAGAAAAAAAAATCATCAGGTATGTCATGCGAACATGCTGAAACCTTAATTTGACAGAGAAAGGGAACAGGATAAACAGGTATTAGTTACTGCCATTCAGAATGAGGAATCAAATCCAGATGATATGGATTTTGATGGGCCTCAGAACAAATTGAATAATGAGGAAGTCCTTAAAGAATGGGATATGGTAGTGCGCTATCTGTCTCCGGAACAGAGAACTGAATTGAAAGGCTTGTTGCAGCACTATGAGGACATATGTAGAAAAAGAATGGAGCGGACTAATATTATAGTGCATGAAGTTGAAGTAGGGAGTGATATTCTGATAAAACAATATTCTAACAGGCTTAATCATCTGAAAGCAGCACAGGTATGGAAGGTAGTGGATGAGAAAGTCCAAGAAGGCATCATAAAGCGTGTTGGTTCCCAAACCTGATGGCACTCAATGATTCTGCATAGACTATCAGAAGGTTAACACCACGACCAAATCTGATTCATACCTAATTCCAAGGCTGGAAGACTGTGTAGAAAATATCAGAGGCCACTTATATCACAAAGTCAGACTTACTTCATGGTTACTGCCAAGTACCTTTCTCAGAGAGAGCAAAAGAAGTTTCTGGTTTTGTAATCCCAAATGGTCTACATCAACTTAATGTAACGTCCTTGAGAATGAAGAGCACACCAGCCACATTTCAAAGACTTATGAACAGAGTTGTGGCAGGATTGACTAATTGTGCCATCTATATAGACAACATAGTGATCTTTAGCCAGTCATGGAAAGAAGTGATGGTGCATTCGGCAGAGGTTTTGAGAGACTATGGAAGGCGAAGTTGGTCATAAATTTGGCAAAAACAGAAGTTGCAAAGGTGGAAGTGATGTTCTTAGGACACAACATCAAACAAATAAGGATGACACTGGGGAACATGAAGACAAAGGTCATCGAGTAATTTCCAAGACCATCCTCAAAGAAGGAGGTGCTGTGATTTCTGGGACTGAGCACATTCTACTGGAAGTTGTTCCAAACTTTAGTAGCGTGGTGGCACTGCCAAGATTTGTTAAAGAAGAACATGAAATTTCAGTGGACACAACAATGCACAAGGCATTTGAGAATTTAAACACAGTGTTAACTCCCGCACCAGTATTAACCACACCAAATTTCTTGAAATCCTTTAAAGTTACCATTGATGCAAATGATATAGGGGTTGGAACTGTGTTGTTATAGGAGGATGATTGTGGAATTGAAAGGCCAATTGGTTATTTTTCAGAGAAACTCGATATCCACTTGAAGAGATATTCAACCGTTGAAAAATAATCATTGAATTTGGTACTGACCTTACAATATTTTAGTGTTTATGTTGCACAAAATATATCAGACACAGTAGCAATACTGAAACAACCCTTTGACATTTTTGGAAGATTTAAAGGTAAGAATCTCAAACTATTTAATTGGAGTCTTATGTTGCAAGCAATTAATTTACAGACTGGATATGTTGTGGGTCATAAAATTTTTTTTATTGTGGATACATTATTGCAAGTTTAAAAGGAAAATGTGTAAATAAGATAGAAATAGTGGTGTTCACTGTTATATATGTGTAAAGAATTAGTGTGAAAAGTGTAACTCTAGATTAATAACTTATGGGCCTAATAATGATGATGTTAAGATTTACAGAGAAAAAATTGAAGCCATCTTTACATCATGGTAGTTCCTTTCTTTTCTTAAAGGGGGAAGTGTTGCAAATTGGGTAGAGAATTTGATGTTTGTAAAGTGATGTGTGCCTGCCTTGTGTGTGTGTGTGTGTGTGTGTGTGTGTGTGTGTGAGTGAGAGAGAGAGAGAGAGAGATGGGTGTAGGATGCAAGGTCACTTTAAAGAATTTTTTTTTAGACTTGAAGATTTCTTAAAAAATCATCTACAAACAGCAGCAGATGCACAGCGGGTTCTTGAAACTCAAATATTGTATCAAAAGGCTATGCTGTTCAGAGGAAAAGCAGCATTTTTGCCAAGAGAACAGGTTTTTCAATTTAGCCAATTAAATTAAACCAGGCCATAGATACCAAAACCCAAATAAATTTAAATATGATGGATTTGACAGCCTAGGACCAATCATATTCCAAGAAATAAATAGGTCATCAAGCATATAAAAGAAGAGGGCATTTGAAAATCTGTTTGAGACTCAACTGTCATCTTCCAAGAGAACAGCTCTCAGCTATAAAATAAAGAATCTCACAGAATTCCGTCAGCTCTCAGAAAATCACCATCTAATCTAAAGGTTCAGTGGCACTCTGAACCAATATTCCTGACACAAGAATTCAACAGAGAAAGACATTCCTGACTGGAGAACAGCAGAGAAGGCAAAGAACATTCTGGAAAACCTATTCTGGTTGTAATTTTGAGAGACTAAGTTTTATTTTTCATATTACTTTCGTATATATAAGTGGGACAGGTATTTATTACAACAGCATATCATTAGTTATTTTTATTCGAGAATAATTATCAGTTAAGAGAGAACTGTTTAGTTTGTTAGTAGCTCTGTTGATTTGTTTGCCATTAGAGTTAGATGAAGAAATTGTCACTTGTTGATTGTTAAGTGAGTATCAGGGATTTCTTTCATTTTACCACTCCTTTATAATAGATTATATAGTGAGACAAGCCTCTCTGGGTGTTTTAGTTTTAGTTATTAGTGGGGGGTTGCCCTCTCCTTTATACCAGTACCTTACCGTTTTTCAGTATTTTGATATGATAATTATAAACAAAGAAAGATTGCAATACTATTTTCAAAAATGTGAACAAAAGTTGTATGTGAAATGAGATTTGAATTTTATCAACTTATTCCTTGATTACTTCCTGAACTGTACCAATTAATAAGATAAGATATTATTGATTTTGGAAGAATGAGGGGATACCTCATTCTAAGCTTCTTGAGAGGGCTTGACAGGATAGATAGAGAGAGGCTGTTTCTCCCTGTGGAAAAGTCTCAGAGTAAAGGGTCACCCATTTAAGACTGAGATAAGGAATTTTTTTTTCAGTCTTAGATGGTGGCGAATCTGTGAAATTCTTCAGCCCATAGAAACTCTGTCGAGGCAGAGTTGTTCAGTATACTTAAGGCTGACATGGTCACATTTAATCAACCAGGGACTGAAAGGTTACGGAAAAAGGCAGGAACATGCAGTCGAGGGTTGTTTGATGAGCTGTCATCTCATTGTATGGTGGAGCAGAATCAATGTGCTGAATAGCCTATATCTGTTCCTACATATTATGGTTTTATAGAATCATATGTTTTCCACAGTTGAACTCATGTTATCTATTTGCTAATTTATTTTTTTATCTTTACCTGTGTCATCTTTTTCTCCAAATAAATTATCCTTGGTCTAACTCCCTCCTTGTAACTTAGGACCTTAAGTCTTTGAATTCAACAAATACCTCCTAGTTGAATCAGCAGAATGAGAACAGCACATTATGCATTATTTTCATCTTTTCAACAAGGTCAAGTGTAGACTGCATTTTTGGTCTTGCGATTGGCATTGAAATCTGAGGGCTAAATCAATTTCAGTGATCTCAAAATATTGATTGAAGAATGCTTTATATATTGCCAACTTAAAGTGGTTTAAGACAGGGTGCTAAGCTATGCAATTTGAAGACAGAAAAGGATTCTACATTGCTGAATCATCAATCCTGTTTGTTTACTTTATTTTTTATCATTCTAGGATGTGAGCATTGTTGGAAAAGAAAGCATTTATTACTCATCCCCAATTGTCATATCCTGGTTTATGTAATTCACCACCCCAATCCCCCTTTCTTTATGCTGAACCTAGGGCCTGTCTAGATATCAGTGGTAGAGGATAGATCACTGGTGAGCCTAATTAGAAAAGGCACTTGTCTTACACAACAACATAGTTTTTTGCATGATAGCTATAGACACAGTTTGCATTTACTTGCATGGCATAGTTGCTTAGGCATATCATTTACTGTGTAGAACACATCTGCTTCTCTGAGGGACTAATACCTATCTCAAACATCTTCATTGAAAAACTGTGTGACATCAATAGATTGGTTGAAGCTTAATGCAGCCTAGACATTAAATTCTTCAGAAACATTACCTTATACAACAAGGCCCCACAAATTTTAATCCCCACTGTTAACCCTTAAACATTCAAGGCTCTGACTTTGCAAGTGTAGATAATCTGGGAATTTCACAATTTCCCAGACGCACTCTATGCAGACTTAAATTGTTTTACTTGAGGACCATTAACCTCAATTCTGAATTGCAGTAAGTCAGTTCTCTACTGGATGATCTTTTATCTCTTGGCTAGTTTCATGGAAGTTGTTCCTGATTGTTCTGGTCATTGATCATTAACTTCTCCATCAGACCTTTAATCTCTTAAATTCCCATTCACAAGGGAACTGTTCCCAACAAGAAAAATTTGCTATCATTCTGCACTCAACAGGATTTAATCATATTTATTTTTGATTAGTTGCATTCCAGAGCATTAATTCAGCAATTATTTGAAATCAATTAGTGACATATTTAAAATAATACAACATTCCAAGCACAACAATTGCAAACATTATTTTATTTTAAAGCACTCAGTGTTCAACAGAAATCATTAGAAATCAACTGAAAGGAAAGTAAACTGAAACAAAACCTTGACAAGCCTAAAAGCCATCAAGAGAAGGAAAAACTCAAAGATCAATATTTTCTAGCATTAGCTGCAAACAGTGATTGTTTAATAATAAAAGGACAAATGCAAACAAACCTAAAATATCATTCTAATTACAGTTGCAAATGTGATTATTTAAAATAGACAAATCATAACAACCACCACTAAAATATTATTGGTATTTGATACATAGTTTATTGCAATTACTTCAATTATTATTATAATGTCATATAATATTTTATTAAGTATCATTATCATTTTTACACTCCTCCCTCATATTTTCACACCTCCTACATAGCCTCTGCTCTTTATCTTCTCCTCCCCACCTGAACTCACTTCTTTTCGTCATGTTCTCCTTTGTACTTTACTCTCTCCTCTCACTGTATCGTCTGTGCTCCTCCTACACTTTTCCATTCAGTTCCTTGGCATAACCCCTCCATCACTAACCATTCCTGCTCCTCTGTCTGCTCCCACATCCCTGTCTAAACCTGTTGCCCTTTACTCTTGTCCTCCTCTGCACCCCCTTGCCTTCCTACTGCTTGCTTCTCTGCACTACAACACTCTTCATCCATCTTCACACCCCTGTCAAACAGTTTCTCACTGCATCATTTCTCCCCACTTTCTAGCTCCACTCTCACTCCACTTTCCTCTTCCCCCTACTCTCTGTTCTGTCATTGTGGGAGGGTAGAGGGTCACAGGGAATTGGAAAGGTGGGGGTGAACTGGAAAATTGTTGTTCGGAGACATTCATTGGGTGGTAGAGATTTTCTTCAAACTGTTTTTCTTTTTCATCTTCCATACTGTGCCTTCCTATCTTGCCTAAACTTGGTCAAAATCTTATTGGAATGTTTCATTTTCTTCAGCAACACCCCAACCTGGATGGTGGGCAGAACCTTGTTCTGGGCTAACGTAACTCTTGCCAACAACCTTTTCATAGAGTCATAGAAGTGTACAGCATGGAAACAGATCCTTTGGCCCAACTCGTCCAAGTCAACCACACATCGTAAATAAATCTAGTCTCATTTGCCAGCAATCGGCCTATATCTCTCTAAACATTCCCTATTCATATATCCACCCAGATGCCTTTTAAACATTGCAATTGTCCACTATTTCAACTGGTAGCTTATTCCATTTACAAGAACCACCTTCTGTGTGAAAAAAGTTGTCCCTTAGGTCAGTTTTATATCTTTCCCCTCTCACTTTAAACCTATGCCCTGTAGTTTTGGACTCCCCACCCCAGGAAAAATACCTTGCTTATTTACCCTTTCCATGCCCCTCATGATATTATAAACCTGTACAAAGTCATGCTTCAGCCATCGCAACTCCAGGGAAAACAGCCCCAGCCTGTTGAGCCTCTCCTTTTCACTGAAAACCTCCAACCTGGCAACATCCTTGTAAATCTTTTCTGAACTATTTCAAAATTCACAACATCCTTCCTATAGCAGGAAGACCAGATAGCATGCAGTATTCCAAAAATGACCTAATCAATGACCAGAACAGCCACAACATGACCTCCCAACACTTATACTCAGTGCATTGACCAATTAAGGCAAGCATACCAAACTTGTGACTCCACTTCAAGGAATGATGAAGGTCTCCTTGTTCAGTAACACTCCCATGACCTTACCACTGAGTGCATAATTCCTGCCCCGATTTGCCTTTCCAAAATGCAGCACCGCACATTTTTCTAAATTGAACTCCAATAGCCATTCCTTGGCCAATTGGCCCATCTGATCAAGATCCCATTGTACTCTGAGGTAACCTTCTTCTCTGTCCACTACATCTCCCATTTTGGTGTCATCTGCAAACTTACTAACCATACCTCCAACATTCACATCCAAATCATTTATATAAACGACAAATAAAAAAACAGTGGACCCAGTACTGATCCTTGCAGCAGATCACTGGTTACAGGCCTCTAATCTGAAAAGCAACCCTACACTACTACCCTCTATCTCCTACCTTCAAGCCAGTTCTGTATCCAAATGGCTAGTTCTCCATGTGGTCTAACCTTGTTAACCTGTCTACCATGAGAAACCTGATAGAATGTCTTACTGAAGTCCATACAGATCATGTCCACCACTCTGCCCTTATCAATCCTCTTGGTTATGTCTTCACAAAACTCAGTTAAGTTAGTGAGACACAATTTCCCAAGAAAAAAAGCAACATTGACTTTCCATAATCAATCCTTACCTTTCCTAGTACATGTAAACCCTGTCCTTCAGGATTCCCTCCAACAATTTGCTCACCACCAATGTCAGGGTCAACAATCTATAATTCGCTAGCTTTTCCTTACCACCTTTCTTAAATATTGTCATCACATTAGCCAATCTCCAATCTTCTGGCACGTCACCTATGGCTATCAATGATACAAATATTTCAGTGAGGGACCCAGCAATCACTTCCCTAGGTTCCCACAGAGTTCCAGGCTACATTTGATCCAGTCCCAGAGATTTATCCACCTTTGTGTTTTAGCTGTCCCGCACCTCTTCATCTATAATTTGGAATTTTTCAAGATGTCATTATTTATTTTCTAACTTTTTATATCATCCATACCCTTCTCCACAGTAAACACCGATGTAAAATAATTGTTTAGTGCCTCCCCATCTCCTGCGGTCTCACACATAGGTGGTCTTGCTGATCTTTAAGGGGATTTGTTTTCTCCCTAGTTACCCATTTGTCCTTGACATATTTATTGAATCCCTTTGGGTTCTCCTTAATTCCATTTGCCAATGCTATCTCAAATCCCCTTTTTGCCCTCCCAATTTCCCTTTTAAGTATACGCTTACTGCCTTTATACTCTTCAAGGGCTTCACTTGATCTCTATTGTCTATACCTGCTATGTGCTTCTTCATTTTCTTCACCAAAACTTCCATTTCTCAATTCATTCAGCATTCCCTCTACCTACCAGCCTTGCTCTACACCTTAACACAAACATATTGCCTCTGGCCTCTTTATCTCATTTTTGAAGGTTTCCCATTTTCCAATCATCCCTTTACCTGCAAACATTCATCCCCAATCAGCTTTTGAAAGTTCTTGCCGAATGGATTCAAAGTTGGCTTTCTTCCAGTTTAGATGTTGGTTTCTTCTCTGTTGTGGGTAGCAAGTGTGGGTGGAAGGGAAGATGAAGATCTTCTTTGGCAAGTTGGTGGGTTACTAGTTTTGATTCCTTCCTTACATACATTAAAATTCAATTCTACTGCACTTGCACGCTTGCAGCATCCAAGCGTTTTTTTTTTGCATGTCAGCATGCTGGTGCTTCAGCCGAAGCCTAAAGGCTCCCAGTACTGGTGCACTGACATGATGTTTTGTGCAGACACACGGTCAGACTGCTAATTATGCTTGTCTGTAGGAACGTGTCAGGGTCAGATGTATTTGTTTTGCTGTACAGCAAGCTGAAACATTAATCCAACACTGACATCATGTGCCAGTTGCTGATGCACTCACTGAACACTCTCCTTGTTGTTTAACCAAATGGCCATGACAGAAAATGGGTAAGGGTGAAAATGCTTGGTGAAGACACTGGGGACAGCTTTTGGTCAGGGTATCCCAGTACCATCAGACACAGGCAATGTCTATACACAGCCCAAGGACTTGATCATGATCTTTCATCTACTTGAGCCAGTCATGGTGAGGAAATATGTTCACTTAGGTTAGGAGTGCCTGAGGAGTAGGCAGCAGTCACTTCCACAGGGCAATCAAAAGCTGCCATGGGAATGACATATCATCGGTCAGGTAGCTGCAAAAACACCGAGCAGTCAGGCATCTACTCATTCATGTCGAGAGTTATGTTGAAGGTGGAGTCAGAAAGAGGGAATTGCAATGTCTGAGGGAGAGGAGGAAGGGATGGGGCAAGAAAATTGGGAATCCAGCCTCCATATATTTTCTGATCAGAGATAATGGGAACTGCAGATGCTGGAGAATCCAAGGTAACCAAGTGTGAAGCTGGATGAACACAGCAGGCCAAGCAGCATCTCAGGGGCACTAAAGCTGACGATTTGGGCCTAGACCCTCCATATATTTTCTTTACCTTTGCCTTTTACCACAATCAAATTTGTGATTGGAACTGTACAATTGCTTGCCTGTACATGAAGTCCCCCACTAGACAATAAGAAGCTGCAGGTCTGCAATGGGAACTTGGGTTAGAGTAGCAGTGGCTTAGAGAAGATGTAGCTAAGGATAGATAAATGGCCACTGTTATATGGCAAGGAGGTATAGCCATGCTGGTTAGGTGTTAACAGCACATCTTTGTGGCTTCTGTGCCATTACATTTGTGACTACCAATTGTTGGATTACCAATGTTTGTCTTGGTGCACAGTGGACTTTTAAAGATGGCACGGTTGGTTTTTTAGTGGGTTTTCAGTGAATGTTAGGTTGTTTTAGAAACAGTAGGATGGGTCTAGAATTGAGCAAGAGGAGCATCAATGGGTCAGGGTAGAATTAAGGGAGTTTGTTCGGATGTAGTGAGAGATCTTACTGGGTTACCCAGAGAGAAATCCTCAGTGAAAGTCAATCAACACTCAGCCCTAAAGAAACATAAGCTTTAGCCTTCAATGTATTAAGGAGTAATATCCTGGTGCACTTTTACAAATAGAGCTGTAAGTGGATTTATCACAAAAAATATGTATCTAATAAGAATGATGTTTTACATGAGCTTAATCTAATTCTGAATTCTGGAGAGTGTATACAAAACCATTTACTAGTTCCGTTGGTGTACACTAGTTAATTTCTTCCATTCTGAAATCAAATAACTTATCTTTTCAGAAATGTTCTATTTTTAATTTTTATTGGATGATTTAATAAGGTATGCTTTAAATACAGCTACGGGAAATTATCTTTATCCCCTTGCTGATTGGTTGCCAGGATTATTACTCTCCTTATTCGATATTCTAAAAATATTCTTAAAGCCCTCTTCTGATGTTCCAGAACACTTCCAAAAAAGCTTTGCCAAAACATTTGCCTTTAACTAATTGATGGTTACTCCCAAATGCCTTACACTTCTACAGCTGAACATCATTTTTACGAAATCACATAAGATAAATCCGTCATCATCGATCATTACACATGAAGTAACCTGACAGAGGAAAAAAGGACATTTTGAATTGTTATTATCGTAACATATTAATAACAACATAATTATTTGGTTTTGTTTTATAAATTTTACCGCACAATGTCATCAAATCATTACATTCTCTCTGAAAGGATTACGTATGCACAAGTATGGAATAAAAATATTCAAGAGTGAAATCATCTGCTTAATTATTTGGCATGCTTCAACCCTTACAATGTAGCTTGAATTCAAAAGACGCTGTTGTTTTCATCAATTTCTGATTGCTGATGGAATTAAATGTATCTATCAATTTACAAAATTACACTTAACAAAAATAAAACTGCAGATGAAATCGAAATTATTTCCTTATTGTTCCAGCTGAAATCCCTAGAAGCTTGTACAATAAAAACTGCCTCAGTAATAGATATAGCAGAATAATGCTAAATATTTATGACAGCAAATATCATAATTTTTTTTTCCTATCTTAATTTTCTTTCTTCACATTTTTACTATTTAACACTGTATATGTGTGGTTTTCCTAAAACATAACAAGGATAAGGAACAGTTTAATCAGACTTTTCTAAGTCTACTAAAATAGGCTTTTACTGATTTATCTTCATCTTGTCATAATACTAACCACATACATTTATTTGTGAAGCACAGAGATATAAGTCAATTTAAAACAAAAACCACGAGCTGTTGACCAAGGAGGATCTGAGGAAGGGTCACCGGACCCGAAACGGTAACTCTGAGATATTCTTCACAGATGCTACTTGGCCAGCTCAGCTTTTCCAGCAACTTCTGTTTTTTTTTCCCCCAAGGACCTTATAGTATTGGTCAGTTGCCTAGCGAGAACAGTTTGTAAAGACTACCATGTAATGTGTGCCCACGGTCACAATCTTGCAGCTCACTCCATTCCATCAATTCTTCACTAAACACACATTCCCTGTCAAGAGCTGAGACAACTAAACTGTCAGGTTAGCCCTTTCAGGACTGTAGAAAACACACTGGTACAGGCCAGTTTGCCTGAATTGCACCTGCATACTCCCTAATCTCAGGACTAAATCGCTTGCCAGCCCCTCCCCATTCTCAGGACTGCAAACCTTCCAGTGTCTTGAGACTACGACCCATGACTCCATCTCAGTCGTACACACACCTGTCTTGGGGAGACACCCCATCTCTCCATATCTTGGGACTACAATGATCTGATGCACTTCTCCTGCCTCAGGAGAGCAAATGCCCTACCACTCCAATCTATTCCGCAACTAAGGACTACAAGCCTACTATCCCTCCCCTACATCTCAGTATTATTATTATTAACCCTCCTTATTTGCAGCTAATCCCACTCTCCCCCATGCTTATCAGCCTCCTTTGCCTTCTGCCAAGCCCAGGAACCTCTCCCTGCTAGACATTTCCAAGTCTCAAATTCGCCCCCCAACCAAACCTGGAGCATAGGATTTGATCGCAATGTGGCCAGGCCACACTTTTCATTTATCCCTTTCCACCCCTCAAGAACACTCACTATTCCATTTCAAAACATTCACCTTGCAGAGCAGACCTCCTGAACCCATTGCCCTGCTGCAAAATGGACGCCTCAATAATTTCCATGTCAGGCTGGACTGGTACAATTTCTTGATGGAGGAAGAGGATGTGGGCAGTGAAAAGAGAGGTTGGAGAGAAAAGAGGTGCAGTGACAGAAGGGGTGAAATGTGAAGAGAAAGTGGAGGGGAAAGCCCACAGGAAGAGGAACACTCAAAAGTACTGGATTGCCGATCTGATGGCAGCGGATTCAGAATTGGTTGGCTGACAGGAGACAGAGAGTGGTTGTAGATGGTAAGTATTCTGCCTGGAGGTCAATGCTGAGTGGTGTCCCACAGGGCTCTGTTCTTGGGCCTCTGCTCTTTGTAGTTTTTATAAATGACTTGGATGAGGAGGTTGAGGGATGGGTTAGTATGTTTGCTGATGACACAAAGGTTGGAGGTGCCGTTGATAGTATCGAGGGCTATTGCAGGCTTCAGCAAGACATTGACAGAATGCAGAGCTGGGCTGAGAAATGGCAGGTGGAGTTCAACCTGGATAAATGCGAAGTGATGCATTTTGGAAGGTCAAACTTAAATGCTGAATATAGGATTAAAGGCAGGATTCTCGGCAGTGTGGAGGAACAGCGGGGTCTTGGTGTTCAAGTGCATAGCTCCCTCAAAGTTGCCACCCAGGTGGATAAGGTTGTTAAGAAAGCATATGGTGTTTTGGCTTTCATTAACAGGGGGATCGAGTTTAAGAGCCACGAGGTTATGCTGCAGCTCAACAAAACCCTGGTGAGACCACACTTGGAATATTGTGTCCAGTTCTGGTCGCCCTATTATAGGAAAGATGTGGAGGCTTTGGAGAGGGTGCAAAGGAGGTTTATCACGATGCTGCCTGGACTGGAGGGCTTGTCTTACGAGGAGAGATTGACTGAGCTCGGACTTTTCTCTCTGGAGAGAAGGAGGAAGAGAGGTGACCTGATCGACGTGTACAAGGTAATGAGAGGCATGGATAGAATCGAGAGCCAGAGACTTTTCCCCAGGGCAGGGTTGAATGCCACAAGGGGCCATAGTTTTAAGGTGTTAGGAGGAAGGTATAAAGGAGCCGTCAGAGGGAGGTTCTTCACCCAGAGAGTTGTGAGCACATGGAATAGTTTATCAGTGGTAGTCATGGAAGCAGAGTCATTAGTGACATTTAAGCGACTGCTGGACATGCACATGGACAGCAGTGAATTGAAGGGAATGTAGGTTAGGCTGTTTTATTTTTGGATTAGGATTATTCCACGGCACAACATCGTGGGCTGAAGGGCCTGTACTGTGCTGTACTTTTCTATGTTCTATGTTCTATGGAGTCAGCAGTCAAAGTGAGGTAAGGGGGCAGAAAGGAGGGGCATAGTGTTGATATATAAGACTACAATGAAAATGCTGTATTGTATTTAATTTTAAAAAAAACACAAATAAAATAATTGATAAAACGATCACTGCAGTGATTTGTCTATGCTAAACAATTACACATTTCATTTCGCTACAGCTGGGGCTTAGAAAATGTCTGAGACTTTATGCTCTCTAACTGAAGGGCTTCTTCTTTGATTGCTTCTAGTCTGAGGAATCAGTTATGGTACTTTGATTTTTTTTTGTCTCAGCTTTTCTCTTGCCAGTAGATTTCTAATTATTGCAGTTGAACACTGCTGACTGCTTGAAAGGCATGTCAATGTGTTTAATTCATCTGGTTCAAGTACTGTGTGCTTTCATTTCAGGTTCAATGATTTTTATAGATCAGTATTAGATGCCAACAATGACTGGATGAAAATTTGGAATGTAGATTATTGCAAATGAGTGCAAACAAATGCTATTTAGCACATAATGATACAAACATTTTCTGGTGGGGTTTCAGAATGATGTATTGGCCCCAATAACTTTCCCAGAAATGTGTCATTTCCTACTAGGTCTAGGTCTTAATGGAACAATCTTAGGAAGGAAAATGTCTCGGTATCTGTTGTTTTAATTTTATTGTGCAGAATCAAGAGTTTACTGGTGCTGAAAGGTGCAGAATCAAAGACAGACTTGAAGTTTATAGTTTTATTTAGAAGAATGCCAATTGAATGTAACATGAGAAACTATGGATAATACAACAAAGTAAGGAAATTATACAGATCTCCTCAAAACAATGAAAAAGAAGCTCATTAAATTTAAAAACAGTTTATTAGCTGAAGTTATTAATAATAATTTTATTTATTCATTTAAATTCTCCTGGTTTGTAACTGTATTGTAACTTTTGCACAATCAAATAGTGTGGAAATGAGTAGTCATGTGGAAGATGTGAGAGAATATATGAAAAGTGTCAAACTGTTAAATTTGCTTAAGGTTTGATCTAGCAGTATGTGGTGCTCATAATAGCAATGCGCTTGAGTCCCCAACCTTTCCATGCCTTGCCACAGTTGTAGTTAAATGTTGAATATTATGACATGGTACAGTATTTTATGCTTATTACACTGTGGATGATGATCTGAATGTGTGGCACATTATTTATTTGAGGAGTAAATAGAACATCTAAATGTTTTAACTCCATTTAAATGTCATCAGCCTACATCATAATAACACCAGATGGGAAGTGTCACAAAACTGAGAGAGCCAGGCACTGCCTGCCAACAGCAGGTGAATGACAGCTTCAGCTTCTGGCAACATTTCCTCTCAGCTGTGCAGCAACACAATTGTGCCTTAGATGAGAATGTACATCATATGGGACAAACAGGCCATACCACACCACACGGCCATTTTAAAGAGCCATGCACATTCAATAAACAGGCTGTGCATAGCAAAGGAGAAAAAGCGAAAAATTTATTCCCATGGACGTCCCACCAGATCTTGCAATTGGAAAAGGGAAACAACAAGAAAACTTTATACATTGTAAATTGGGCTTTGAAGAGCAGAGCTGTGCTTTGAAGCCCTTAAGAAAAAGTAAACTTTAAAAATAAAGTTTAAAATGTCAACATCAATTTTATGGTGCCTTGGGCCTTGATTCGGTGTTTGCCACTAGATTTGATTGGTTCGAGTACTAGCATTATCACCATATTTGGCTTGGCAGGTTACAATGGGGTTCAAGTGATGACATTAAATTCTGACATTGGAGTATTGATGAGTTTCCAATCTATTTCCAGTGAGTAGCAACAACACTGGCTGAACCTTGACTCATAAATAGAAGTGCAAGAGAATACAGCTATTAAACACCTGAAGAGCATTTTAGTTGTTCACTCGTCCTGACTCTGAGCTGAGCAATGTTTAATATTGGGCATTATAACTCAGCAGCACAGAAGATGCCCAAACCTGTAATGCAATCTTCTATGATCTCATCGAATCCCTAAAGTGTGTAAACAGATCATTCAGCCCACACATACATGCCAACCCTCCAAAGAACTTCCCACCCAGGCTCAACCCCCTAACTTAGCCCTATAACCCTACATTTCCCATGGCTAATCCACCTAATCTACTCATCCCTGGACAGTATAGGCAATTAAGCATGGCCAATCCACCTAATCTGCACATCTTTGGACTGAAGGTGGAACCTGGAGGAAATCCATGTAGACACAGAGAGAATGTGCAAACTCCACATGAACAGTTGTCTGAGATTGGAATTGAAACTGGATCCCTGGCACTATGAGGCATCAGTACCAACCAACCAGCCACCATTGATGTTATTGGAGCTGCACTCATTCAGGGAAGTAGGGGGTATTCCAACACATTCCTGACTTGTGCCTCGTAGATAACAAACAGGCTGTGGGGCATCAGGAGGTGAGTTTCTCATCGCAGTATTCCTTCTTGCAGCCACAGTGTTTATGCGGTGAGTCTAATTGAGTTTCTGGTCCATAGCAGCCTCCATATTGTTGATAATGGAGGATTCAGTGATTGCAACACTATTGAATGTCAAGGAGCAGTGGTTATATTATTTTTTTTATTAGAGTTGATCACTGCCTGGTATTTGTGTGGTGCAAGTGTTACTTAGCACTTTTCAAGCCTAGATATTGTCCAGATCTAGTTGCATTTGAACATGGACTGCTTCACATGTCAACATGTGAGAGTCGAATCAGGTGGGTGTCGGGAGGGATGTGTTTTCTGCCAATAGTGTGCCCTTTGACTTTGGTAACTGCTTTCTGAGATAGAAAAACAGAAGAACAAGCACTGCGTTGGAGTTGCCAGATACCCATTCACACTTTCATGCCTGGAATTGAGGCTAATTTTATCTGGCAGGTAGGAGAATGGTAAACTGGATATCAATAAGGCTAATAACTAATAATGAGATGTTAAGACATGCCAATGTATGCAAAAAGGCTTCTTGTCACTCACCAGTGAGATTCCTGTCTCACCGTTAAACATTTCATTGGAAAATAGAACATTTTGCTCTTGACATTAGGAATCTCTTCATTGCTGATTTCACGGGATTTTCCCTACATTCCTTTCAAAATCTTCGGAAGGTTGTGCCCATAGAATGTTAATCAACTACCAATTAAATACACCAGCTATTCTACTTTCCACTGATATCAGTGAGAAGCAAAATCAAAAATAATGTGAACTTTTATGATGGGGCAGGTTAGGTTAAACTTAGTCATAATCAACAAAAAAAAAATAGCCTGTCTAATTTATATTTAAGTGTGCTTAATAGATTACAAGAGTGGGAATAGATTGAATTAATAAATAAATTAAGTATTCGCTACCAGTGTGTAACTTCTTACTTCATTTTATCCAAGGCCTAAAATGCTGACGGACAGAAGAGAGGACATCAGATTCCAAACTACTGCCTTCTAAAATAAAATTACTTTTTCTTTTTCAGCCTATTCTAATCTATCACAACCTTGAGATGTCTCATGTGAATCAGTTTCCTTTTGAGAAGATCTTATATTGAGTGGTCACCTTTACACTGCACATGCTTGTTGCATCCTGTACAATCAGTGCTAAATTCATCAGCATGGAAGATATGTGCAGGATGTCCATGCGCAAGTATTTTAACATGTGAATTAGGCAAAATTAAGGGGTGTTTTTGCTCATAAGCTTCTGGGCATTTCTAAATTTCAGAAATTTGTTCAATTTGGGCCAGTTGCCACTGTAACACTACTCTTGTATGCTTGAGCCAGAAGACAGTTTTGTGAGCAGGTTCTACCAAAAAATTCTTACTTCCCGCGATTACAACATTCATCGAGCACTTCTCGTTTTCTGGCATGTCTTTGTCAGCTTTGCAGGACCGACAGATAATCCTTGCTACAACTGAAATTAGCCTGAATGTTAAAAATCTTTAATTGAAAACCAGGAGCTGGATCGAAGGATAAGCCCCTTAATGATTTAATTCAATCCCTTGCTATTTCTGTGGTAAGAACTCATTAAAGAGAAGAATATCTTGCTCACCAACACCCCTGCTTACTAATTTTCCTCATCAAGTAACATACACCCTCCAAATTTAGATCACCTCTCCTCCTTACTACTCTTCCTTACTTTAGTATTCCATTACTCCTACTCTTTCCCTATTCCTTACTCTTCACTTCTATCTCTCCTTCCTGTCTCCCTCACACCTTTCTGCTCTGCCCAATTCTGCTCTTTCCTCTCCTTTTCCTCTTTCATACCTGCATCATAGTAACCTTGGTTTAGTTACCGATTTATCTTTTAAATTCTGGTAGACCTGACTACTAGACTTAGTTAACTGATCCCCTACTTTAGCTTAAGTGATTAATGGGTGTTACTTCAAAAATTCGAAGGAGTTACAACACTTAAAGTAAATAATCAAACTTAAAAGCAATCAAAAAGAATTATTTTTAAACTTTTATAATTGTAACACAGTAAAGTTGTCACTGCTTCACAAACAAGAAAAGGGTTTTGGAGTGTTTTGAATCTATTCACTGTACAATATGTAGCCAACTGCTCGAGGCTGTAATAGTATGCTGGTATGAAGTTAGTTTGGACAATTTGGAAAGTTTATCATATGAACTTGATAGAAGGGCATTGAATTCATTTTGGTATGAACTTGTTAGTAATAGCAAAAAACAACTTCAAGTGACAGCCAAGCTTGGAACAAATCTCTAGTTTGGAAATCGAGTGATTTCTTATTCTATTTAATCTGAATGATTTAATGCAGGGGTTGTACCATTAGTTTTCATGGTCATTATCTATTCTATAACTATTTTTGTTTTAGAAATAATAATAGTAAAATTAATATTATTACCTAAATAAATCAAAATAGGGACCTGGCTATAGCTTTGGTAGTGTGTCAATTTGGGCCATTGCATTTTGTTTTAATCTATATTTAAATGAAATTGTGGGATTAATAAATGCTGATTTTCATCCTTGGAATTTAAAACTGTAGACTTTTCTACAGGTCTTTCTACTAACCAGCACATTTTCCTTCATCAAGTTAGTTCCTCTAGAGAACAGTGAAGGGTGTAAATGCTTGGTTTATTTATAAAGCAAAATCTCCTCTGATCCTCGGGCAGTCACAGCCTCCATTTTTTTGGATAGCTGACAACATCTCATCTGCGACTCCTCAAAATTATTGAAGAGCAACAAAATCAACTGAAAGTATAACACATTGCATACCCCAACAAACATATGATCTTTTAACTTGCCTTCCTGCTAACTGCTAGCTAACATTGCAAATTGTTTCCTCTCCTCAGGTGCTGGCTGTATGCCTTTCAAAATTATATTTCCTCAGAAAAAGAAATAAACATAACTGCCCCACTTTTTAAAGAACTTATAACACCATGAACAGCAGCTCTTGGACATGTCCATACTGATGAGTTTTAAACTTTGGGCTCCAGCAGCATCTCTGACTTGGACAGGCAAGGAAACCAATTGAATTACAATTCAATTGGATCATGGGTTTCCTATGGTTTACTTTGAATGATGAACCATAGCCTAATAGAAGGCGAGTAGTGCAATAACAGTGGAACGTGTTTCCTTCTTTCGGCAAGATATAATGCCTATACCATTGCCCACTCTATAACTGTTGTCTGATATGCTTCAACAAAGCCAACTAATCTCTAGGTATAGAGATAGTAGGAACTGACGATGCTGGAGAATCTGAGACAACAAGGTGTAGAGCTGGATGAACACAGCAGACAAGGCAGCATCAGAGGAGCAGGAAGGCTGATGTTTTGGGTCTAGAGCTTTCTTCAAAAATGGGGGAGGAGAAGGGGATTCTGAAATAAATAGGAAGAAAGGGGGAGGTGGATAGAAGATGGATAAATGGAGAAGATAGTCTCTCCACCTATCTTCTCATTTATCCATCTTCTATCCGCCTCCGCCTTTCTCCCTATTTATTTTAAAAACCCTTCCCCTCCCCCATTTCTGAAGAAGGGCCTAAGCCCGAAATGTCAGCTTTCCTGCTCTTCTGATGCTGTTTGGCCTGCTGTGTTCATCCAGCTCTACACCTTGCAGTCTATAGGTGTTTTGCCTGTGTGTCTTCTCAGATATGAACATTTAGAGCTCACTGATCTGAAATATATCAAAAATTCTCAACATAACCACAGGAGGATCTCAACTTCTATTGTTTTCCAGAATTGGAATTGCATTAAATGGCAAGAAGGTCGATGCTGGTCTTTACTCAGATGGAGATTTTGAGAGCCTGGAAAAGCTGTGATGGATGCTAGACATACCTGTTCTTTTTTCAGAACATCAAAGATTGTTCAAGAATGTCTCATGTAAACCATCTGCTGATGATGAGTTCTAGTTGCAGACAGATGCTGAAATCCTTATACTGTAAAGAAATTTAAAGGTACTGCACAACTAAATAAACAGGCTACATACAAATAAGGAAACATGGGTCATCATCCTCATCAGCACCATTAACTGATGTGACATCTGTATTCTTGATTTAGAGATCACATTCCAATATCACTGCAAACACAAAGCTTGACACGATAAGATTGGCTTTGTACTAGTATTATTTAAATCATCAAGTATCCAAATTGCTGATACAATTATTGAAATAAACTGAGGTGATCCCCTCCCCTCTTCCAAAAAAGTGTTCTTAAGTATTCTGGAGTGTTTTTCAAGATGATGTGATGATCATCAGGATTTGTAAAAGGTTTGGAAGGACGGGGCTGTGGGGGTTCTGTTGTATGGGTTGTGACAGCTTGGTCAGAGGGAGACATGCCCTGAGAATATTAAAGGTTGAATTTCCATGAAGCATTGCATCCATCACTTTAGAACTTGCGTTTTACCCTTTGCCACTTTACAATTATCTATATGCTGCAATGCTTTTGTGCAACTTCCCTTTAAGAGTAGCAGGCTGGTGGTATCACGGTCAGGAAACCAGTTCAGGTTTTCCCCTGCCAAGTGTAGCAGCAGAACTCGAATTACTACTCCAGGGCAACCCAACTTTTAACCTCATATGCTGCTCCCATTACAGACCAGTGTTCAACAAACCACAAACATATGGAACGATCTTTAAGCATGGTATTGCATGAAGAAGCAGATCTGTCAGGAAAATTACGGTTGGGGTGAATTGCTAATCTCCACCTCAACTAATTAATGGTGAATAATTTGCTCAGTACGGCATCAGATTGCAGTTCAAAGCTGGTAAACAACAAATACATAATAGTTTGATAAACAACCACAAATGTCAAAGTGACATCAAATGCTCTCTCCTTGAAAACAGCCTTCAGAGCAATATCAAGTGGTAATTGCTAGTTGAGGCTGTAGATTATGTTTATATTGAGGATTAAAATCACTGCCTGTGTTGCAACATGAACTGGGTGAACTATATGCTAATTATTATCAAAATGTTTCATGGGTCATAAAGTGTTAATACCATCATTTCACAATTCAGAATAGCAAATGACAAAATTCATCATTAAAACATGTTTCTCTGCTGTTCTTTATTTTTGTTTCCCATCACAAGGCTGGCAACCAAGTGGAATACTTAAATTGACAGCACTCTCAGTTGGAGTTGAATTTGTCATTACAAAATGGACTCCAAAAGCTAACCATCCATCAAGGTCAGATCATCCAGCACTGTTACTCCATGCTTTGGATTTTGTTTTGGAGTAAGTCTTTAGCATTTTTATAAATTTGTGAAGGGAAGTAAATCATGGAAAATCAGGACATCTTGATACAGTATTACTGAGAATGGTTACTAGTATAAACACACGGAGCATTCTGAGACTGATACAGTTGGAAAAAGGAGTGAGTCAAACAGTCAGGACAGGCAACAGAAAAACAGAGAAAGTGATAGGACTGATAAATTAAACTGCATTTATTTCAATGCAAAAGTCCTAACAGGTAAAGCGGATGGACTGAGAGTACGGTTGGGGATGTGGGACTGGGATATCATAGCAATTGCAGAGACCTGACTCAAGCATAGTTAAAAGCAGCTTAATATTCTCGGTATAGATGCTGTAGGAAGAATAGAAAGTAGGGCAAGAGATGAGGGGGTGAGGTATTTTTGATTATGGATAACATTATTGCTGCACCTAGGGAAGATAATCCTGGGAATATGTCCAGAGAAGTTATTTGGGTGGAACTGAGAAATAAGGGAAGAATGATCACCTTATTGGGATTGTATTATAAACCGACCTATTGTCAGCAAGAAATTAAGAAACATATTTGTAATGAGGTCTCAGTTATCTGTGAGAATAATAGGGTGGTAATGGGAGTGGATTTTAATTTTCCAAACATAGACTAGGACTGCCATAGTGTTGAGGGCTTGTACAGAGAGGAATTTGTTGAGTGGGTGCAAGAATATTTTCTGATTCGGTATGTGGATGTACCCACTAGAGAAGGTGCAAGACGTGTCCTACACTTATGAAATAAGACAGGGCAGGAAACTGAGGTGTCAGTGGGGAACCATGTTGGCATTAGTAATCATAATTCTATTTGTTTTAAAATAGTCATGGAAATGGATAGACTGGATCTAGAAATTAAAGTTCTGAACTAGAGGAAGGCCAATTTTGATGGTATTAGGCAATAACTTTCAAAAGTTGATTGGGGGCAGGTGTTTGCAGGTAAAGGGATGGCTGGAAAATGGGAAGCCTTTAAAAATAAGAAAATGAGAGTGCAGACACAGTACTTTCCTGTTAGAGAGAAGGGCACAGTGTAGGGATTGCTGGATGACCAGAGAAATTGAGGTTTTGCACAAGAGAAAGGGGGAAACTTATGTTAGGTATAGACAGCAGGGATCAAGTGATTCACTTGAATAGTATAAATGCAGTAGGAATGTATTTAAGAGAGAAATCAGGAGGGCAAAATGAAGACATGAAATAACTTTGACAAATAGGGTTAAGGAGAATCCAAAGGAATTCTACAAATACATGAAGGACAATTAAGTAACTAGGGAGACAATAGTGCCCTTTAAAGATCATCAAGGCCGCCTATGCGTGGAACTGTATGAGATGGATGAGATGCTAAGCACATATTTCGTATCACTGCTTACTGTGGAGAAGGATTTGGAAGCTATAGAACATGAGGAAATAAATGGCGACGCTGAAAAATATCCATTACAGAGGAAGAGGTGCCAGATATATCCCTGATCAGGCATATCCAAGCGGTCTGTGGGAAGTCAGGGAAGAGATTCTTGGGTATCTTACTGAGATACTTGTATCATCGATAGCCACAGGCGAGGTACTGGAAAACTGGAGGTTGGCTAATGTGGTGCCACAATATAAGAAAGGTGGTAAGCAAAAGCCAAGGAACAACAGTATGGTGAGCCTGGGCCTTGCACTGATGGTGGGCAAGTTGTTGGAGGGAATCTTGAGGGTCATGATTTACATGTGTATTGAAAGACTAGAACTGATTAGGGACAGTCAACATGGCTTTGTGCGTGGGAAATTGTGTCTCACTAACTTGAAGAAGTAACGAAGAGGATAGTCAAGGGCAGAGTGATGGAAGTGATCTACATGGACTTCAGTCAGACATTGAACAATGTTCCTCATGGAAGACTGGTTTGCAAATTTCGATCAGGTTGAATGCAAGGAGGACTAGCCATTTGGATAAAGAACTCGCTTGAAGGTAGAAGACAGAGAGTTACGATGAAGCCTTGCTTTTCAGGCTAGAGGCCTGTGACTAGTACTATGCCAAAAGATTGGTGCTGGGCCCACTGCTTTTCATCATTTATATAAATGATTTGGATGTGAATGTAGGAGATATAGTTAGTAAGTTTGCAAATGACACTAAAATTGGAGATGTAGTAGACAGTGAAGAAGGTTGCCTCAGGGCATAACGGGATCTTGGCCAGATGGGCCAATGGGCTGAGGAGCAGCAGATGGAGCTTAATTTAGATAAATGTGAGGTGCTGCATTTTGGAAAGGCTAATCAGGGCAGGACTTATACACTTAACAGTAGGGTCCTGAGGAGTGCAGCTGAAGGAAGAAACCTTGGAGTGTAGGTTAATATTTCCTTGAAAGTGGTGTCACTGGTAGATAGGATAGCAAAGAAGGCATTTGGCTTGCTTGCCTTTATTGGTCAGGGCGTGTGAAGTTTGCGGTAGATCATATCACGGTAGTACAGGACATTGGTTCAGCCACTTTTGGAGCACTGCATGCAATTCTGGCCTCCCTCCTGTAGGAAGAACGTCATGAGAATTGAAAGGGTTCAGAAAAGATTTATGAGGCTGTTGCCAGGGCTGGGAGGTTTGATCTAGAGGGACAGGCTGTTTTCTCTGGAGCGTCGGAAGCTGAGGGATGGCCTTATAGAGGTTTATGAAATCATGAGGGCACATGAATAGGCAAGGTCTTTTCTCCAGTGTGGGATGGTCCAAAATTAGAGGGAGTAGGTTTAGGGTGAGAGGGGAAAGGTGTAAAAGGGATCTAAGGGGCAGCTTTTTCACACAGATGGTGTTGTATGTATGAAATGAGCTGCTAGCAGAAGTGTTGGAGACTGCAACAGTTGCAAGATTTAAATGGCTTCCGATTGGGTACATGAATAGGAAGGACTGAGAAGGATATGGGCCAAGTGCTGGCAAATGGGACTAGATTTATGTAGGATATCTGGTCGGCATGGGCAAGTTGGGCCAAAGTGTCTGTTTCCATACTATATATCTCAACGATTCTATATCGGGAACAATACTTTCTTGTCTCAATGTCAACACAAGAGATTACAGATTGACACAATCGAAGTTCAAAAGAGACCAACAATTTGTTAAAACTTTACAAGAAATCTCCAAGGACAATACAATGGAACAGTGGACTAGTTAGTTTGTTTTATCCAAAACAGTGTGGTCATGCTGTGTCTCTGTCAGTGCTGTACCATTCAAAGATTATGCACCAGCAAAATCAAGCTTTGCAATACTTTTTTTTGTGAACGTAGACATCTGCCAATCTAAGCTGATATATAATCTCTATCAACGAGGAGTAAATTATGCTAAGAATTTAAAATGTAGTCCAGTTCATCAGTAGAGCGTCACAATGTCCTTTATATTCCACTATAGAAGTCAGGTTTTATTCACTTCTGTTCTAACAAGTTTTTAATAACTATCAGGAAATAAATTTTTTAAAAATTCTCAAGTACCTCAAACAACACTGCAGAGTGTTGAGGCACGTTTTCCAAATCTGTCCCCTTTGTTTCTCTCTGTTGTTGGTGGTTTTGTGCCTTAAAATTGAATGGACCCGACTAATCTCCTGTGTCAAAGTTAATTGCATCCTCTTAGGGTTGTTTTTGGGCTTTTGCTTTATTACCATTTGAATAGCTTTTTCCTGAATCAGATCTCCTTTGGACTGTTTTAAATCTGATAAAGAGTCACTAGCAATTCCAACAATTCTGTTTTTGAATTGATTTTGATTTGAACCCACCATTGTCACTCTTCTGCACTAATCTATAGCAGTCATGATTTAAATCATTGCTTGTTTCACCTGGAAGCTGAACTCTTCCATTAAATTTTGTGCTTTCAAGATTTTAATTAGTTCTGAGGTTGAAGTAATTGCCAAAGACTTTTAGTTCCTCTTCAAAAGCTCTGTTGTTCTTTTCTGTTGCACTGAAAACTTTCCCCATGTTGTGCAGCTATAATGAAGGATTTTTGCCATTCTTTGCTAAAATTGAAGATTCACACCTTTTTGCTAGTTTCATTGAATGAATTTCATTGTTCACAGTTTAAGTAAGGAAATCCCACTTCAGTCACAATTTTATAGAACTATTTTAAATCCTTGAATTTTAAGTAAACAATTCCCAACTTGATTATGGTTCTTAAGAAGGAATCCTCACATTTTCCATGCCCTGAATAAAGTCTCCCAAATCTTCTATTCCCTTTAGGCTAGGCTTGGTTAGATTTTTAATCTGCCCAGTGTTAACATTTAATGACGGTCTTTTGATGTCTTGTGCCTGTGAACTTGGATTAGAAAATTCTTGTGTCTGTTTACTTCCATTTCTGCAGCCACACTACATGGTGCCCACTCAACATGGTGGTGACACTCGATCTGAGCTGCAAATAATTTATAAGCTCCTCTCTTTTCCATTTTGGATTATTGTGCCACCCGAAGTTTCCTCTAAGCCTGACACATAGATCCTCCAACAATCTGTTCACTCATTGAACTGCGATAAAGGACCACTCCCACAGACCACTGTCTCATGATACAGCCTATATCTGCTTTGGAGTTGCTAATTCTCCTTCTCCAGGGAGTTGATAGTTCTCCTTTTACAGGGCTCACATGTCTGAAATATTTCTATCATTCACTGACATATTATTCCTTGTTAAGGATTGCCACAAGGGATATCTAATCAGTGTTCTTACATTTTCAGATTTTTCCTGTTGGTGACAGTGCTGCGTGAGCTGGAGACTTGAAGCTGAATCTTTAGATCTCATGCCATTGCTCACCATACATTGTACGAGCAGTCAAATTAAATTTGCTTGAAAATGACAACTCACTAAAAGCCATGAGCTGCTGCTCATGATGAGGGTTGCTGCCACCCTTCTCTTTAGGGATTAGAAATTACAGGGTCTGTTTAGTCTGGTGTGGTCAAGGAAACTCTCTTCAGAGAAACAGGACTCACTCAGGAGGTGGGGGTTGTGAACAAGCATGCTTGAATTCATGCTCCAATATTCCTGGAGTCATCACAAGTACAACATTTTTAAATCATGTTATCCAAAGTCCCCAGATCACTCAACTAACACTCCCAAAGTGAAAGAGAACACTCATTAGGATTTTTGCATTAAACAAGGAAAACAATATTTAATGCAAACAGATCAGTTTGAAAACAATGGCCAGAAAGAGACACAAATTACTAACTTACAATTCTGTATAATTTAATTTGACCCCTCTTAAAACAAACCAAGCAAAGAGACAAGATAAAACACAAATGTTACCCTTCACTATTTTACATGTTCATGAGAGTCTCTTTAGGCTCAGAGACATGCAATCCATTGGTAATGATTCATTACTTTACCCTAAGTATGTTTCCTTAAATCAATTTTAATAGATCTTTTACCTCATGGCTAAGAATTAGTTCAAATGGACCAAATCCAAAAAAAACCAAAAAGTTCAATTGGGGAATCTCTAGTAGCAAGTGGTAAGAAGTATAATACGTTGTCACAAACCTGTAGGTATTCTCAACAGTAGACTTTACTCATTGTTTTGAGTCTGATGATTTCTCTCCAAATTCCTTGTGCTTACGGATGATAGATGGCAGATTAAAATTGCTTTACACACCAATTTGCTGATTATCTACAGGGAAATTTTATACACAAAGTTAGAACCGTGTTCACATTTCATTCAGTACTCCATAGTAAGTAATAACTATTTGTTTTCCCATAACTACCTGAGCTGTAATTGTCCATAAAATAAGAATTTCTATAAATTGTGTTGCCATATTCATAACTGTAAGGATACACTGATACATTGCTTCATTTTGATTAATGGTCATGTACAATCATTGAATATTTGTCTAAACTGTTCTTCAAAAACTGATATAGGAATTAAGATGCCAGTTTAATTAGATACTCAGGTGTACATATTAACTGATAAGTGTGACATATTTTACAGAATTGCACTATGCTGTTATGAAATCTTAGTCACATAAAATTCCTGTTTAATTATGCTTAAGTTTCCCTATTCCCGCACATGCTACTATAGAAATTTCATGTGCTAATCATAATATCTCCTTAAGAAGAGCAAGAGTCCATTCTTTGCATGCAGGTCTGTGAGGATTTCTTCTTCATCAGAATTCTTCTTCATGCAGTATCACTCTGGAACTCCTTCAGCCTCCACTTCAGTGTGAGCTGCTTGTGATAATTTAATTACTTCTGGATTTGCTTTCTGAGCCTCAATTAATGAAGGTATGCTAAATACTTGCTATAAATGATCTCCTTCTTAAATAAAGTTTCAGCTACTCTAACATTTACTTCTGGTATGGCTTTGACCTCTGGATCACTGCTGTGATCAATTGTACATTGGCTTTGTTACAAAAAAAGCCTAAATGAACCCGAAACTTTCTCATGGCTCTTGGGGTGGGTGCCCCACTATTCCAGGACTCATCATATATGTGAAAAGAATTAAGCAAGCTATCAAGATTTCCCCATTTACCAGACTAACAAACTCAGGTTAAAAGACAACACTCGTCAGGTTTTTCAGAGATAATGGGAACCGCAGATGCTGGAGAATCCAAGATAACAAAGTGTGAAGCTGGATGAACACAGCAGGCCAAGCAGCATCTCAGGAGCACAGAAACTGACGTTTCGAGCCTAGACCCTTCACCCAAAACATCAGCTTTTGTGCTCCTGAGATGCTGCTTGGCCTGCTGTGTTCATCCAGCTTCACACTTTGTTAACTCATCAGGTTTTTTATACTTCACAATAAAACAGCTTTTTATTTCCAACAGATTGGCTTTAATTATTGGCAGAAAATGAATGTGAATTCTTAACTGATAACTCAAAGTAACTCTAACAACTAAAACACACATTTACAATCAGATGCACAAAAAGACAAGTTGTAAATATGGGCAAAGAACAAAAAAAAACAAAATTAGTGAAGCACCAGTTGCGATTAGAGGCGTTAGTAAAATGTTTTCCTTCACCCCTTTTGGTTTCTTTCAGCTTTTTAAGGAAGAACTGAGATTGAAAATCAAAATATACCCAACATATTGTTCACCAGTTGAAGATTCATCCTTTTAGCGCTGGTCCCTGAATGCACTTTCTCCGCCTTTTCTCCTTTCAAGAAGGGAATTTCCAGTAAGCTAGCAGCTTGGGATATTCTTTTACTTCTCCACCCAAAGAGGGAAGGGAGAGAGTGGAAGAGACGATTTCTCCTGCATGGGCTGGATGTTTCTGCTAAACTGTCCTAAAATAACGCACTTACTCAGGAACCAATCAAAAAGTTTCTACTATGATGAATACTGCTGAAAACACAAAACTGGCTCAGGTTGATAAAACAAGCAGAAGCTCATTTTTTTTAAAAGGTTTATTCACAGGATGAGGGTGTCGCTGGTGAGGCAGCATTTATTGCCCATCCCTAATCGGCCAGAGGGCAGCTAAGAGTGAACCACATCGCTGTGGCTCTGGAATCACATGTAGGCCAGACCAGGTAAGGGTGGCAGTTTCCTTCCCTAAAGGACATTAGTAAACCAGATGGGTTTTTCCAACAATCAACAATGGATTCACGGCTATCATTAGACTCTCAATTGCAGATTTTTTTTATTGAATTTAAATTCCATCATCTGCCGCAGGACTCAAACCCAGGTTCCTAGGACATTACCTAGGTTTCTGGATTAACAGGCCATCGCCTCCCTCTTTAATGAAGAATATAGAAGAGCGCACCAGAATCAGCATCAGCTACAGCTATATAACAATAATATAGTGCAAGACTGAAAAAGATACAGTACAGGACTACCTCCTTGCTAAACAGCAGGACCAGCATGCTGTTGACAGAACTAAATTCTCCCAACACCAATGAATCAGATCAAAGCACATCCAAACACATCCAGCAATGAACAGTGGTGGACATTTAATCCAGTCATGAAGGAAGAGGAGGTTCCATAAACATTGATCATCAATGATGCTAGGTCCCAGGAACCAAACAGAAAAGACAAGTTGGAAGCATTTGCTATTACTTTCAGACAGAATTGGAGAATGAATGATTCATTTAGAGCACTATGATGGCTCACTAGCTAGCATTGCTGCCTCAGTGTCAGAGACCCAGCTTCAATTCCAGCCTCCGACGACTTTCTGTGTGGAGTTTACACATTCTCCCTGTGTCTGCACAGGTTTCCTCCCACAGTCCAAAGGTTAGGTGGGTGGGCCATGGTAAAATGTACAGTTATAAGGATAGGGTGGGGATGGAGCCTGGGTGGGATGCTGTTTGGAGGGTCAGTGCAGACTCAATGAGCTGAATGTCCTCTTTCTACACGGTAGGAGTTCAATGATTTGTGTCTCCTTTTGGAGGTGCCGAGCATTAGAAATACTGGTCTTCATCCAATTTGCTTTACCCCTTGAAGTATCAAGAAAGAACTTAATATGTAACAAAGGCAATAGGCCTCTGCAAAATCCTTTAATACTAAAACTTGTGTTCCATAACTATCCATACTTCCAAATATTCAAATCTTACTGAAATTATGATTATTTCCCAGATATGTTCTGTTCACAATAAGCTAGACAAACCAAATCTAATTTATTACTGTCCCATCATCCTTCTCTCAATCATCAGCAGAATAAAAGAAGTTGTTACTGACAGTGATATAGAGAAACACTTACCCACTAATTAGCATTCGCAGACGCCCATTTTTTTTTCTTCCAGAATCACCTGTCTCTTGGCCTCATAACAGCCTTGTTCCAAATTATGAACAAAAATATCTGAATTCCAGAGATAAGCTTAGAGTGAATGCTCTTGTCATCAAAGCAGCATTTAACCAATTGTGGCATCAAAGAGCTCTACTAAAATGAAAATTAATGAGAATCAGTGGAAAAGTCATTGATTGGAATCGATCATAGCACAAAGGAACACTGCTGTGCTTTATTGTTGCCGAAATCTCAGATACAGAGCATGGCCGTAAGAATTTTTCAGAGGGAAGTTCTATGCCCAATCATCTTCAGCTTCTTTGTCGGTGAGCTTCCTCTCATTGTAAGGACAGTAGAATGATGTTTGTTAGGTGATTGCAACATTCAATTCCAATCATAACTCCTCATAAAATGAAGCAGTCCATGCCTACATGTACCAAGACATCGGCAACTGCTGGTTTGTGATGATAAGTAACAAGAAACATTTGCTCTACGCAAGTGCAAGACAATGACCATGTGCAAGATAGAACCTTAACACTTCCCCATGACATGCAACACTAGTATCACAGCCTCCAGAACCACATTCCTGGATGTTATGATTTGCTGGAAGATTAACTATCTCAGCTAGATAAATATTTCAGCTGTCGGAACAGATTAAAGGCTGGGTATTCTGAAATGAGCAATTCATCCCCTGGTTTCAAAAGCCCGTTCACTATTTACAAGGCATAAGTGTTGAAAGATGACACAACCCAAGGCAAGCCAACCTTTTACATTGTTGCTCCATTTAGCACATTAATATGCATTCCCATCACAACTTTGACCTAGTCATAGCAAAGTACATTGTCTGCATGATACACTTTAGCAAATCATAGTTGATTACAGCTTCCAAATCCATAACATCTACACCTAGAAGAACATCAGCACCTGAAAGTTACCCTCTAAATCACACACAATCTGACTTTGAAGCTTATTTTTGCTCCTTTCCTGTTGTTGTGTCAAATCTCTGGAATTCCCTTACTAACATTACTGTTGCTATCCATTTACCACATGTGCTACAGTGGTTCAAGACCACCTTCTCACCACCTGCCCACATCCCATTAACAAACTTTAAAAATGTGACCTTGATAGGTCTTTAACAGAAACAAGTACATCATTATTTAATCAAAGATGTTTATTAATCTTTTGACTGTACTATAAGATGTAAAACACAAATTAAAATATGATACTTAAGCCATTAGGTTTTAATACTCAATACAAAAATGAGCAAGATGATTTAAAATTCAATTTACATCTGCATTTTGAATTTATAATAAGAAACTAGCCAATAATCTTATCTGAATAGGAGATTCAGCTTCACTGAATATTACACATATTTGAGTCAGCAGTTTGTTGTCTTTAGGTGCATTTAAAGATTTGAAACAATAATCTGGGTTGTTGTTTCCATGTATTACTGAGGGTAATATTTTATTGTTGGAGATCTTCTCCATTTGATTAAAAAAATCATTAAACCAGGGCCATATTTGGTTCAGGTGGACAATAAATAATTACATTTCGAGGATCTTTGTCATCCTCACCTTCCACTCCACCAGCCTTCGTATTTAACAGCCCAACCTTGCATATTTTTGTCAGCTTCTGCACAAAGCCACCAAAAGCATATTTTCTATTGCCCTCCCAGCTCAGGGTTCCAAGAGACGCCTTCCCACTATGATACCTTTGGGATCTGGCTGAGAGATTGGAGGGCTGACAATATGGTCAGAACATTATCTGTATGATACCCTGCAGCAAATCATAGTTGGTTACAGCTTCCAAATCCATAAAATCTACCACCTGGAAGAACACCAACATCTGAAAGTTATCCTCTAAGTCACACACAGTCTGACCTTGAAGCTTATTCTTGCTCCTTTCCTGTTGTGTCAACTCTCTGGAATTCCCTTTCTAACATTACTGTTGTTATCCATACACCACATGTGCTACAGTGGTTCAAGACCACCTTCCCAAGAGTAATTAAGGACTACGAGAGGAGGACATGTTGAACATGTGTAGAATCTGCTAGGTAAAGCCTCCCAGGTGCCTTTCTGGCAGCAATAGCTATGCCCCTAACATGCTGGTGCACCATGATCGCCCCGCAACATTGTCTAGGCCTGCTGGCTTGTCTGACACTGGCTTCCTTTCTAAACCTACCTTTTCCGACAGGACAATTGAAGCACTTGTAATATTGGGATCATAGTCCATCTTGACAAGAAGAGACATTTGTCTTACATTACAAGAGGTAATTTATTGCAATGATAGAAATAAAAGTTACACTAACTGGTTAGGTGTAATTAATTAAGGCTATCAGCATCCAGGTTACTCTATCTGATCCAATCACAATTTCATACAAGATTGCATGATTCTACCCCCAACGACTGCACGACTTTGTCAGCTTAGGTAGAGCTTAATGCAACTCCAACATTAAGTCTTTTAGAACTTTACTTAACAGCATCTTATCCCAGGAGGTACAATCACAGTAATGACCATTTCAAGCACTTATGCTACTGAGACTGCTAAGATGTCAACCTATTGGTTGGATGATGGCCCAACAGCAACATGTTAATCTACCAAACATCAGTCATATGGTCTGTCTGTTATACTTTTTGATCCTAGTGGCAGAACTACAACTGGGAAAACTCAGCCCAATCCACAAAATTGGGATCATCACCAAGAATTTCTGCCTGAAGAAATGTGGACAGAGCTTATGATCTTATTTTACTTTTCTTTTTATTTCTGAGAAACCATATGTGTTCTTGAAAACTCTCTGATCTATTGGTCAGCAAAGTCATTCACAACCCAGCTAAGTCATATAGGTCCCAGCTGAGATCAGAGTTTTGATTCTAATGAGTCCAGACAATAACTTTGGCCAGTTTTGATGGGTGGTTTGGTAGCAATATCAGTTAGAAATGAACTGGCTACTCCATGGTCTTATTTAAATTCCATACTAAATAAGAAGTCAAGAAACTGGAGTTGATGTAGAAACTCAGTTGTAATCCTTTTGTCTGAAAAGGAATACCATAAGAACTTCACAGCCTATACATGTTGATGCTTTTATGAAGGGGCAGCAGAAACATCACCTAGAGGCTACCTAGAAAGGCCAAAATACAATATCAGGGTTATCCCATGTGGGTTACTGAACTGTGAATGATGTGGAAACTGACAGCAGGGAGGCTAAAAATCCTTTCAAGATCAGGAGAAGTATTGGTTGTTGAATAAAGTAACAGTTCTGAAATGGATCCACATGGTGACCCTTAGGTTAAACCACCGCCAGCTGTCTCTCTCTCATGAGAGAGCAGTCCTATAATCTGGTAGGACCATGGTGATTTTATTTACCATTCTGCTCATGTCACACTTAACCTGTAGATGGAGACAAAGAGTTCTACTCAAGCTTTCAGAGGGAGCTGATGTATCTTAATCATTTCCCTAAGGTCTCAGTAATTACATCTGACCAAAAGTAGTTTCACTTACTATCATACAATAAATCTTCTTAAAAACTGTGCGTCTTCTGTAGAATGACTACCAATTATTAGATAGGCCCAAGACAAAGCAAAAGACAAAGGAGGATTAATAGCAGTGAACTAGCTACAAACAACTTTAAGCCAAAACCACATTCTGGTCAAAGTGAAAAATATTACAACATAGTAGGAGTGGGGAGTTGTCAACAGGAAAGTGAAATGTTACTGGTCACATGAAAAGGAAGGAAAACATTTTTTAAAATGACTATTTTTGGAACTCTTCTGCCTTGCTGCTAAGTTCATCTACTGGGAAAATCTTTACAGCTTATAGCCCTGGCAGGCAAGTTAAAAAAGTTAAAAATGACCCGAAACATCAACTTGCCTGCTCCTCTGATGCTGCTAGGCCTGCTGTGTTCATCCAGCTTCACACCATGTTTTCTTAGTTAAAAATGTAGTCAGGTCTCAATGTCATTGCTGGATCATGGCATGCATATGTTAAGAAGGTTCTATTAGCTTTGAGTTGCCATCCTTACTGCCTGCTCAGATCAGCAGAATAGCATTCAATCCAACACTTGATGGCTGCAAGGTGCATATCAATCTAGATAAGATTAATTCCTCACTCTCGCAAATCCATTTTAGGCAGGGAAGACTAAAATCACTCTTTGGTCTGTGCTGCAATATTTGGCCTCAGCAAAGGAGGCATAATACTAGAAATAACCCCAATATACCTAAATTAAGGAGGATAAAATTGTCCAGAGCTTACTTATGTGGTCAAAATTAAATGGTACTTGCTAAAACTGGTATTTGTAGATATTAACCTTGGATGTAACTCCCTTTATAAGATTCATACTTGAATACTTGAGTAACAAATTAGAAATGGGCTGACAGCAATCGAAAAATTTTCTATCATAAGTCAGAAAAAGAGTGACAGATGAAGGGAAAATTTGACAAAAATACATTTTCAGATTCATTTTCTGAAGCTATACATTCACATTACAAAGCAAAATTACCTTGATTTAAAATATTGGCTGTTCACAATAATGATAGCACTATAAAACTCAGATTGCCATAACAACTTGGGCTATAAACAGTGGCCAGTAATTGCTGCACAAAGATTTGTTGCTTGCTCTTTGGTATTATATTTATAGCACCAAATAAAAAGCAAAAACAACAGGAGGAAATAATAAAAACTGATAAAACCTACTCGTTGATTTATTGCAAAAAATCATTTTTAAAAAGTGCTATCAAGCATAAAACACTAATAATGAGCAGATTTTTGTTAATATATTTAGAATAATGATGCTTTATATATCACACCCAGAGTGTTACATGGCCTAAACAAATATATAGTTCAGGGAATTTGGTAGCAGGATGGGAATTTGTTGTAGAAGGGAAGTGCTGCTTTTTGCTTGCATTTTTGGTTCGTGGTTTGTAAGGTGTTTTGTTTTAAACAGGATAAATTGAAGCCCAGTATTAGGGACCCAGCACAAAACAGAGTGGAATTTCAATTACAGAAAAACCCGCAGGTTCATTGGTTGGTAATAACTATTAATTTATCTACTTATTATAGGTTATTTTCAGATTGAAGGTAAATAGGTGAAATATTTACAGGTTACAAACTAAAAGACCAGTTGGATATTTTGAAAAGATCAAATTAAGAACTAAATAAACAAAATAGATTTATACACCTAGGTGATGTGTTGTACCTGCATGATGTGGGAGCTGGTGGACCTCATTGTGGTTCATGGGGACCACAACTGTAGAAAGTGTTAGTTGCTTGAGGAACTCCGGCTCAGTGTTGATGAACTAGAGTCTGAGCTTTGAACACTGCGACAAGTCAAGAGGGGTGCGAGTTAGAGATAACAAGGCGTTAAGCTGGATGATCACAGCAGGTCAAGCAGCATCTTAGGAGCAGAAAGCTGACATTTCAGGCCTAGACCCTATACCAGTTACCTGAATGCTGTGTTTAATGGACTGTCACACCCCTTAGATTAACTATCTCGAATTCCATCAGTTGTCAGGATCAGGAGGGTGTGACTCTGAACAAGGCAGGGAGAGGGTTCCAGGAGGTAATGCTGAAGCAGACTCAGCTTTTGAGCTTGTCTAATAGATTCGAGATTCTTGCTCCCTTTGTGGATGAGAGTAGGGTGCTGTAATGAATAAGGGAAAATTGACCTTAGCACCATGGTACAGGGAGCAATTCATGTAGGGGGAGAAAATAGAAATGTAGTTGTAATCAGAGTACTGTACTCTCTGTTCTCTGAGGCCAAGATCATAAGTCCTGTAGGCTGTGTTGCCAGTCTGGTGCCTGGGTTCTGATAGCTCACCTGGGCTACAGAGGCACTTGGAGTGTGAGGGGAAAGTTCCAGTTGTTGTAGTCATTGAGGGTATCAAGACAGAGGTAGAAAGATGAAGGAAGTTCTGTTGAGGGAATATGAGCAGCTCGCATCAAAATTAAAAAGTAGGGCCAAAAAAGTAATAAAATATAATTGCAAGAGATTTTTCAGAAATCCAAAAGAAAGAGAGGGGTAAGAGTGGATATCAGACCGCTGGAAAATGAGGCTGGAGAAATAGTAATGGGGAACAAAGAAATGGAAGAGGAATTGATTTGATACTTTATATCAGTTTTCACAATGGAAGATACTAGCAGCAATACCAGAACATCAAGAGAGTTAGGGGACAGAGGTGAATGTACTGGCCATCACTAAGGAGAAGGCGCAGGGGAAGCTGAAAAGTCTGAAGGGTGGATAAAACACCCAAACAGGATAGACTACACCTTGGAGTTTAGAAGGAGATAACTGAGGAGATTGTAGAAGTGTTAATGGTGATCTTTCAGGAATCACTGGATTCAGAGAGGGTCCCAACAGACTGGGAAATGATTAATATAACACCCTTGGTTAAGAAGGGAAGGAGGCACAATTCAGGAAACTATATGCCGGTTATCCCAACATTGGATGTCGGTGAGATTTGAGAGTCCGGAGTACTTGGAAGTGCAAGGTAAAATAGGACTGAGTCAGGATGGTTTCATCATGGGGTAGTCATGCCTGACAAATCTGTTAGAATTCTTTGAGGAAGTAATGAGCAAGTTAGACAAAGATGATCTATTTAGAATTCAAGGCGGCTTTTGGCAAGGGGTAGAGCATGAGGCTGCTCAATAAAATAAGAGCTCATGGTATTGGGGCCAAGATATTGGTCTGATTAGAGGATTGCCTGACTGGCAGAAGGTAAACATGAAAATGTCTTTTTCAGGATGGCAGCTAGTGAGAGTGGACACAGGGGTCAGTGTCACAGCTATTCATGTTATATTTTAATGATCTGAATAAAGGAACTGAAGACATTGTTGCAAAGCTTACAGATGACAAAAAGATAGTGAAGAGGCAGGTCGTGTTGAGGAAACAGGGAGGCTGCAGATGGACTTGGGCCAGCTAAGATATTTGGCGAATAAATGACAGATGGAGTACAATGTATAGAAGTGTGAAATTATGCATTTTGGTGAGGGGAGCAGAGGTATAAACCATTTTCTAAATGGGGAAAGGCTTTAGAAATCTGAACCACAAAGGGACGTAGGAGCCCAAGTCCAGGATTCTCTTAAGGTAAATATGCAGCTTCAGTTGACAGCAAAGAAGGCAAAAGCAACGTTAACATTTATTTCGAAAGGGTTAGAATATAAGAGCAGAGATGTACTGCGAGGTTATAAAAGGCTCTGGTTAGACTGCATTTAGAAGATTGAGTGTGTTTTGGGCCCTGTATCTAAGGGAGGATGTGTTGGTATTAGAGAGGGTCCAATGGAGGTTTACAAGAATGATCATCCTGGGGGTTATGACCTTGTCAAATGAGGAGCTGTTGTGGACTCTGGGTTTGTACTTGATGGAGTTTAGAAGAATGGGGCGGTGGAGGGGGGGGGTGTTTCTTTGAAGCTCACATGATATTGAGAGGCCTGAAAAGAGTGGATGTGGATAAGATGCTTCTACTAGCAGGAGAGACTAGAACCCGACAGCACAATTTCAGAGTGAAGGGACTATACTTCAGAACTGAGATGAGGAGGAATTTCCTTCAGCCAGAGGATGGGGATTCCGTGAAACTTATTGCTACAGAATTCTGTGAAGGCCAAAGCATTAAGTGTATTTAAGATAGAGATAGATAGGTCCTTGATTATTAAGGGGATCAAGGGCTACAGGGAGAATGAAGTTGGGCAGCATATCAGCTTTGATTGAATAGCAGAGCAGACTCGATGGGCAGAATGGCCTAATTCTACTCGTATATCTTGTGGTCTTATGTAGGTCGGTGGATTCCCAATTGTAACTATTCTTGGTTTTTAGGATTGTACTTGTGGTGTGAAGGGAAATACTAATTTCACAATGCAAGATATGTGCTCAAACTGAATTTCCAGTAGATCAAAACGTGGTTAACTTCTTGTATTTTAGGAACATGTTATGCAAATGTTTCTTACACTGTTATTCCCTGGGTGATGTTACAGCACAACACATGAAAATTAAAAATGGATTAATTGGGATTACATGAATGATTATATCCTATCTCATTAAGTTGCAACTGCAGATCCATTTCAAAATGGGCTGTTACTGCTGTTGTTTAAACAAAAGCTGTTGTCAATCAGACTACCCAAGAACAGTCATAACATCCCTTTAATTTAATCCTATTTTAAAGAGGCTCACAACAGTCAAGTATTTGGGTGACATACTGTGTTAAACATTTTAATGCTGCATACTGTCATGTAGTGAGATTACAACTTCCTTATTGATTTATCTCAATACAATTGATCTGGTTCCAAGGCATGAAGAGTCTTGTCCACAATTAGATCATATTTCAAACAATGTAGTTCATATTAGTGTGATTGAAAAATAGCCCATTATTACTAATTTAGAATTTAGGATACTTTCTGTATTTTTCATAACAACTGTCTTTGGCACATCATCTATAATTTTATTTTCATTCTAATAGGCCTTTGCCAGTGCTGATCAAGGTAAATAAAAAGCTGCTTACAATAACAGTTTTTTTTTGCCATGGTGTGGATAAACTCAGGGCAAATGATACTTTCATCCGAGAAATCAAATGCCATTTTTATTACATGAAACCGTGAGATTTTTTTACTGGTGCTTTGGAAACTTCAATATATTTAAGTTTAACCCCTGACAATCTAATGAAACAGGGATTGAGCAGCAAAATGGTGTGTGGCATGTAGCTGCTGATGTATTTGTTATTCAGTAGTATTGGGATCATACAATTGGGTTTAATTTTACTAGAAGGAATCCCTATTCTTTGAATTTGATTGCACTGAATTTTGTCTGTGGTTCAGATTGCGCTGGGGTGATCAGTGCATAGGATTGGCAGTAAGTGAGGAAGGGATGGATAATTCTGCAGTTGGCAGTACTGTAGTAAGGATTCTGGGGTTTGTTTTCCTTGCAAATGGGGCTGTTGGCATTCTTTGATTTAATACTATTGTGAAGAAGGATCTGGAATTTGGCAAGTTACATTTGTCCATTGAAAGAAAACTGTACTGGTTTACCTTAATTAACCTGTATTTACGCAAATTCAGTTTTGTTCTGAAATATCACTTCTCAAAGATCTCCACCACTGGAGTTAGAATGATTGGCCTGCTATTGAAGTGTTTATTTTTCCACCTTTTTATCAACAAGTGTGTAATATTTGCAATTCTCAAGTTCTTTAGCCATAACCTATGCCTTTAAATCTCTGCTTGCTTCTCTTAGTACCACAACCAGTCTTGTTTTTTCAGCCCACACTCTATACCTGCCACTTACTCCCCACTCCATCTTCCACGCAAGTCATCCTGCCCTGTGCGACCTCTGATGAATGTTTCCTATTACGTTGTAGCCCGAATTAATGCATACCATGCACTTAAACCAAATTTGAGGTGTAATTGGTTAATGCAGAATCTTGAAGTCAGGTCAAGGTCATACAGCATTTCTACTGCTGAGAACTTTAAAGAATTCTAGACACCACTGCTTTCACAATTGCAGCAGCAGCCAGTTGAAATCAGTCGGGAAGCAGCCTTCATATGAGAGGTGAGATTCTTAACTTTAATTCTGTTTTCTCCTTACAGATGCTGCCAGACCTACAGAGTTTCAGTAGCAATTTCTGCTTTTGTTTCCCAAATGCATGTTGCTTTGGGTGGTATGTTCAACTCCAACATATCTATTGCCTTCCCTGTCTGTCTGCTCTGTGCCAAAAAAACAACCAAAATATTTCTGATGTAAGTTACATCAGATGATGTGTGGTCATGCTGTAGATGTTGTTATTTCAGAGACTGCACAGCAGGAAAAAAAGTGGTTTGTGAGCTTTTGCTTTGAAACTTCGGACACTAGAGTTAATACAGCATAACACCATCTACAAGTATGTGGGACCTTCCGGCATGGGGCAAACCATGGTCTGTCTCCTCTACTAATCAAGTTAAAGTATTCTTGCTGAGACAAGAATAGAGCAGGGCTGATATTTACTGGGCCAAGATTTCCGATTGGTGAGGAATTCTGGACCTGAAGCTCACACTTCCCTGACTGTTGCTTGGTTAATTTGTTTCTTTGTTCTCACCTGGAAGCCAGCCTGATTAATAGGTTTCCTTGTTGGATGAGAAATTCTGCAGCAAAGACCAAAGGCTAGAAACAGGAAGAAGATGAGCACTGTTAGGAAAAGTGATATACGTGGCATTGGAGGAGATCAGGTTCAGTGTGCCAAATAGAAAATAAAAATATTGCAGATGCTGGAAATCTGAAACATAAAGCAGAAAATAATGCAATTAACTCAATGGGTCTATAACATTTGTGGAAACTGAACAAAATTAATGTTTCAGGTGTATAATTTCCTTCTAATTTTGATGGAAATTGAAAGACACAGCAATTCGGTTTTGCACATGTTAAGAAGCAGAGGAAGGCAGAGACAACAGAGATAAATGGAGGCTTGTCACAGAGAGAAGAAATTAAATGGCAACAAGGTTAACAGAGCAAGGTGAAAGGAATTGGTAATAGGATGATCGTTAACAGATCAAATAACAGATCGGTCTGTAAATGGTAATAACAAAATCATATCAAGTAGCTGCTCTCTGAATGAAATGAAAGCAGCAGTAATGATTTGAAATTGTTGAGCTCAGTTTTGAGTCTTGAGGGCCATAAAGTCCTTAATTGAAAGATGAGATGCTGTTCCCCAAGCTTCCATTGTTCTTCATTAAGGCAGCACAGGAAAACAAATAATTAAAGCAGGCCAAGCTGTAAAAGGACAAGAAACTGGAAACTCATATTCATGCTTGCAGAGTGAACAGAAATAATCTGAAAAACTGTTACCATATCTGGATGTCCCCATGTTGACAGGACTGTATCAAGATTAGAGAATACAGCCTACAAAGTTGGAAGAATAACAAACAAATCATTATCATTGGAAGGAATTGTTTGGGTTCTGGATAATTGGAAAGGAGGAGGTAAGGAGGAAGGATGATGTAAAGGTAGGTGAATTTTAAAGGGAAAGCAATTGGTAGGGATGATTAAAAAGCAGAATGATCTCAGACAATTTGAAAGAGGAAGGGCATGTTTGGTGCTAGAAGTGGTACAATTTGCAGAGAATGATCCATTTAATTGGGAGGCTTGAGAAGTACAAAATGAAGAGAAGGAAAATCTATTGGTTCTGAGAGGAATGAGAAGGGATGAGAGGAGAGGTACAGGAAAGGAATGGATCCAGCTAAGACCCCTATTAACTTCAGGAGGAATCTTTGGTTGAAGGAAAAGGAAAACATATCAGAAATATTAATATGGGAGCAACATCATTCAAACAGATGTAATGGAGATGAAGGGAGTAAAAGAAGGGAATTAAGCCCTTGCTGAAAGCAGCGTTATGAGTGTAGACATGGTGATTATGGCCCTTCCAAGCAGATTTATGGGTAACACTGAATTGGTGAATACTGCCTTATTCCAAATTAGACAAACTTTGTGCACTTGAAATGCAATATAAGTGTTGCTACTATCTTTCCAATTAGTGTTCACAGTCTAAATAAATAAAAATACTCAGTTTGATCTATAATGTTTTACCCATGAGCTCTGGAGCATTGAGCAGTCTGTAAGGAATTGTAGGGTACCCTGCGATGTTGTTATCTATTTCTAGTTTTTGCAAAGAGAAGGTTGTGCTTGCACCAGTAAAATAGCTTCCAATTTTTAGTCACAATCTTCACAAACTTAACAAGAGGATTTACCTAGCACATCATGTCACATGTATATAAAATCCCTTCTACTTTTGATGTGATTGGTGCTTTTATAAGAAATGCAGTTACTATATTTGCATTTGAGAACAATGCTAAGTATTTGGATTACTACACAGTATTTACTTCAACATGGTGACAAAAAACTCTTCAAGTGAACCTTTCTAAATTAAGATAATAAAATGTGAGGCTGGATGAACACAGCAGGCTAAGCAGCATCTCAGGAGCACAAAAGCTGACGTTTCGGGCCTAGACCCTCTAGGCCCGAAACGTCAGCTTTTGTGCTCCTGGGATGCTGCTTGGCCTGCTGTGTTCATCCAGCCTCACATTTCATTATCTTGGTTTCTCCAGCATCTGCAGTTCCCATTATCACTGATACAACCTTTCTAAATTGTTTGTTCAGATTCTGACAATCAATAAATGGAAAAAAAATACTTTGACTAAATAGTTCAAAGATACAATACTATCCACGTAGCTATTTTTCTTTAGTAGTGCCTTTTAACACCATCTTCCTTGGGTGAATGGAAAATTGTTATGCCAGTCACTCTCAAAATTATAAATTAACAGATGACAGTTAATTCCCAAGATACTGATACAATATGTTGTTATAGATTGTAGAAGTTTCTGAACACAATTAAGAACACATACCATTGGCATGAAATGCTACCTAATTCTTCAAATTCACTTTACTATTTGAAAAAATGAGAGAAAATGAGACAAGAAAGTGAGAAGAACAGGTCAGATCCTCGGAGCTAATAAAGATTTATTAAATGGAATTCACATAAACAAGGTATTAATAGCCAATTATTACACAGAATGATAAAGTCCATCTAACTAACTTCTCTCTTTCTCACCACCATCCCAACCCTATAGTTACATTTCTAAGTTCGGTCACTATAGTGATAGTAGTTAAGTGGAAATAGCCCAGAAAATGTAATGTTTTATACTTCATCCATTGATTATTTTCATTTGACTCCATTAACACCCAAATCTATGTTATTTTGAAAATAATTGTCCATTGATTATTGCTTTAGAACTTTTGCCATTTTGAGATAGTGTACAACATAAACATTAAAATGTATATTTCAAAACAATGATACATGGATCACCAGAAATGTATCAAATAAAAAAAATGTTGGACTCTGAAAGTGAATGCTACTGAAAAGCGACAAAAATGAGCCTTGTCCGTATCAAGAGTTGAATTTGGAAGAATTGGAACAGATCTCAAAAAGCAAAATTAAGATTGATATTTTTCTTCTATATTCAAATGTTTTGTTTCATTTTTTTACACATCAGTTCTGAACTTCTATGTTTATTCTAGAAGCTTTTGGCTTTAATCTATACTTCCTTAAAAATCTACTTAATTGCAATGCTTTTTGGATCAAGAGAAAGCCACAAATATATTACTATAGTTTCTTAAATTGAAGCATGTTTGGCACAGAATTCTTCATGGAGGAAAATATTACTCAGTACTTTTGAGAGTTTGAAGACTCTGGTGCATTGCAAATATCAGAAGCACCCCAGATCCAGAAGTCCATAATTGATCAGTATTCTTTTTCCCTAACCAACATGTTGCAAACATTTTATTCCACATCTCTGGAGCAGGTGGGACTGGAACTCTGTACTCCTTGCCCAGATATGTGGGCACTACCATGTCTGATGATTCTTCCAGGAACTTCATGCTTTTTAAATTGCAAAGCCGCAGGATATATGCCACCTGATCTAGGAGAACTTTTAGTTTAAAGTCTGTTAACTCGTAAAATATCACTGCATTGATCACGGATCAAGATTTTGGTCTTTGGAAGGGTGCAGTTTACTCTGGTGCTTTTTAGCATATTCTGCCAGTTATTTTGTTAAGATCATAGATACGAGTTATGGATTTCATTTATCTATATCATATCCTCATTGTCATGCTGCCCAATAATGCACTGTGTTCTAGATGTAAGTGATTTAGCATTGCAATCATAAGTACTATCAAAGAAGGGGGAAGACATGAAAAACAGGTTCAGCAGTGTTTAGTGTGCATGAATGTAAATACCCACAGAGTGGTAAAAAATATCTGAGAGTTACAGGCACAAGTGTCTACACAGGCTTTATAAAATAATGAAACGCTGAAATCAAACAAGGGAAGAAAGACATGCAAGCCATGAAATTGGACTTGATAGCAATGCCGGTGCTAATGCTGCAGAAGCTCGACTCAAAAAATCATAGCCAGAATGCATCAAGTGACCCTCAAAGCCGCTCCAATATCAGACCCTGAGAAGGCACCAGTACTGATGTGTTGTATGTGTGCGTAGAGTATGGAGATTGTTTTTGACATCAAACAATTTCTAACATTGACTTGACACTCAAACTACCATTTTTACCCCATCCCTTAGTTATTCCCAGCTGATAATCCAGTCAGCTGCATGACAAGATTCCCTGTTGTAACATTATTTAAAAGAAAAATCATCCATTTTCAGAGGAGATGCTCGCAATACACTTTTGATGGTGCAGTTAGTGAAAGTACAATGTTCTGTGTTTTCGGAGGAATTCTGAAAAATTTCTAGATTTCCAAGAGATTGATGCTGAATTTTTATGGATACTGCCTGAAAGAGTGATGGAAGTAGTTTCCGTGAGAATTTTCAAAGGGAATTGAGTAAATACTGGAAGAAAATATTACATGCCATGGAGAAAAGTAGTGAAGTTGGACCACTTATATAATTGTAATTCAAACTACTGACACAGACAACACGGGATGAATGGCCTCCCTGTGAGCTGTGAATGCTTTTGAGAATCTTGTTTGGACGATTATTGAACTTGCAGCAGCTTCTCAATAAAAGAAAGTAATTTAACAATGTAATGAGCTATGCCACCAACATAATCCATGGGCCGATTATCTGCTTATCAATAATCTGAACCACTGCACTCAACATTTTCATAGTCTCAATCCAGACACAGACACAAAAATTGGATACCAGAGCAAGGAGAACGCCCTTAATATCAAGACAATGTTTGCTTCAGCATAATACCAGGAACTGTATGAAAAAAAATAGTGTAGAAGAGGATTAGTAGATCTCTTTCCACTGACAAAGATGCTACATGTCACAAAAGGTATTGATCATAGTTATCGAAGGCCACTCACGGCAGTTTGCAGAACCTGGCTGCAGGAGTTCCTCAAAGCAGTACTTGCAATTGCTTCTTATACACTCATCAATAATTTTTCCTCCATTATAATGTCAAAAGTATGTAAAATGTATTGATAATTCTATAATATTGTGTTGCACTCCACATCCCCCTATAAAAGGATAGCCTAACATCCATGTTATGGCTTAAGTTTATCAATTGTGAATAACATTTGTGTCACTTACATATCAGCCAGTGAGGATCTGAAACCACATCCCTTGACCCTCAACATTACTACAAAGGCGAAGCCACTATCATTTATTGCTTCGAGAAAACCTCTGACCAAAAGTCATACAATGATGATGACAAGATGAAGAAATTAAAGGCTGGATGGTTTGTGACCAAATGTTTAGTTTCTTGATCTCTCCAAGTCACTTTCATGATTTCAACTCACGTGCCTGTGGTGTAACAACATGGCCATGGATGACTGCTGTGACGGAAAACCTAAAGCAATTCAGTAATTGCCCAGAGATGGCAGTTTGCCTAAACAGGAGCAGAGCAACTAAACTAATTTTTTACCCCCTCACCTTCAGGGCATTATGATTGCAGAATGTGATATCTAGGAGGAAGTGTAGCAGATCACCGTGGCAACTTTGCCACTACCTTTCAGCTTTATAATCTCTACTAGCAATAATGACAAGGACAGTAAGATCACAGGAATCTTATCACCTGCATTCTCATTCAAGTTACTCATTATTTCAAATTTGATTTAAATGGCAACATTTTCCTTCCATCGTTAAATTAGCAGTAAAATAGTGAAACCAGATGGTCTCATAAATTAGTTGCTAAAACATTGAAACTTCTAGGCATTGTCAGCAGCCTTCAGCGCATGTTTTGGAGAGGAGGAAAAGGTGAATAGTTGGGTGCAAAGAAGGGCAAAGATAGTCTTCAGGACTGCTGCTGTTTTAAGAACAGCACTGTTGAAACCTCCAGCACTAAAGTTTTTTTTCGAGATAATAAAATGTGAGGCTGGATGAACACAGCAGGCCAAGCAGCATCTCAGGAGCACAAAAGCTGACGTTTCGGGCCTAGACCCTTCATCAGAGAGGGGAATGGGGTGAGGGTTCTGGAATAAATAGGGAGAGAGGGGGAGGCGGACCGAAGATGGAGAGTAAAGAAGATAGGTGGAGAGAGCATAGGTGGGGAGGTAGGGAGGGGATAGGTCAGTCCAGGGAAGACGGACAGGTCAAGGAGGTGGGATGAGGTTAGTAGGTAGGGGATGGAGGTGCAGCTTGGGGTGGGAGGAAGGGATGGGTGAGAGGAAGAGCAGGTTAGGGAGGCAGAGACTGGTTGGACTGGTTTTGGGATGCAGTGGGTGGGGGGGGGGAAGAGCTGGGCTGGTTGTGTGGTGCAGTGGGGGGAGGGGACGAACTGGGCTGGTTTAGGGATGCAGTAGGGGAAGGGGAGATTTTGAAACTGGTGAAGTCCACATTGATACCATATGGCTGCAGGGTTCCCAGGCGGAATATGAGTTGCTGTTCCTGCAACCTTCGGGTGGCATCATTGTGGCAGTGCAGGAGGCCCATGATGGACATGTCATCAAGAGAATGGGAGGGGGAGTGGAAATGGTTTGCGACTGGGAGGTGCAGTTGTTTGTTGCGAACTGAGCGGAGGTGTTCTGCAAAGCGATCCCCAAGCCTCCGCTTAGTTTCCCCAATGTAGAGGAAGCCGCACCGGGTACAGTGGATGCAGTATACCACATTGGCAGATGTGCAGGTGAACCTCTGCTTAATGTGGAATGTCATCTTGGGGCCTGGGATGGGGGTGAGGGAGGAGGTGTGGGGACAAGTGTAGCACTTCCTGCGGTTGCAGGGGAAGGTGCCGGGTGTGGTGGGGTTGGAGGGCAGTGTGGAGCGAACAAGGGAGTCACGGAGAGAGTGGTCTCTCCGGAAAGCAGACAGGGGAGGGGATGGAAAAATGTCTTGGGTGGTGGGGTCGGATTGTAAATGGCGGAAGTGTCGGAGGATGATGCGTTGTATCTGGAGGTTGGTGGGGTGGTGTGTGAGAACGAGGGGGATCCTCTTGGGGCGGTTGTGGCGGGGGCGGGGTGTGAGGGATGTGTTGCGGGAAATGCGGGAGACGCGGTCAAGGGTTTTTTCGAGCTTCTCTTTTGGCGAAAGCCTCCACTTGCCCCTTCAGAGCACAGTGGTAAGCTTCTCAAGGTCTTGTAGATTAATACTGAACATAAAGAAGTAGATCTTCAACTTTATTGATTTTACTATCCATGCAAAAGTAGCTAAATCTGCAGAAATCCTGTTGCTGTGCTGCAAGTTTGAAGCACTCATTACTGCAACACTATAGATTCTATTATTGAAATAATATAAATCAGAAAAAGGATTAAGACATCTCAGATCTGACGATAGCAATTGCTTAACTTAATATTTTTATCATATATTTATCCTACAATTGAAATTTTATCAAATTCATTCCTCATTTCCAAAACAAACTTCTTTGAAAAGAAGCTGTGGGAGGGCACAATGGTTAACATTGCCGACTCACAGTGCCAGGCACCTGGGATCAATTCCAACCTTGGGTCACTATCAGTGCAGAGTTTGCACATCCCCCCTGGCATCTGCATGAGATCCCATTGGGTGCTATAGTTTCCTCCCACAGTCCAAAGATATACAAGTTAGATGGATTAACCAAGATAAATGAGAGGTTATGGGGATAGCATGGGGGTGTGGTGTAGCTGGGATGCTCTTCAGTGCATTGATGCAGATTCAATGGGCCAGATGGGTGCTTTCCACCCTGTAGGTATTTTATGATTCTAAGTAATTAGTAGATCAAAATTTAAATAAATCTAAGAATATAATGGACATAGTTATGAACTTTGCCATTGGCTGGGACATTGGTAGAGTGTGTTGCTTTTCCATTTCTGAGTCTATACAATTTTAAATTCTCTTGATTTCAATGAATTTTAATAGAAGCTCTTTTAAACTTTTATCACTCAGCACTTTCCACCATCACCCTTTCATATTGGTGCCCTTGTTGAGAAATATTTTCATCCAGTTGTATCTGGATTTTTAGTCCATGACCATTCTTTGTTTCATCATTTATCTTCTGTCACGAGACCACAACAAGACCACAAAATCCCAGCACAACTACAAGACGGTGCAATAAGCATCATAGACACAGTAGGCCAAATGTCTACTTTCTGTGCTGTAAATCTTGTCAATTCTTTCTTAAAATATAGCTTTGTTGTTTGACAAGGTTCACATGCCTTGACATGCATAATGGTATACATATAGACCTTTTCTTAAAACAGACACTGATGTAATCATCTGTATCATATACACTCAGGATGTAAAAATAAAAAAAACACAAACATGCTTTTTCTTGAATTATGTGCCCAATGGCAGATCCAACCCACATGGTGTCCACTCTGGGTCTGCAACAAATAGTCAGAAAGGCGATCATACACAGAGCAATTTGCACCAATCTGATCCATGGCTGCCGACAGTCAACTGAGGCAACCAGATCCCCGAGGCAACCAAGTAGCTGTGGCAACATTCACTTTTTAATATTGTAGCGTGGAACTATGGATAGTGATGGCAAAAGATCCATTTTGTTTCCATCATGTGGCTGACCAGGAATTTTTTCTACTCTTACAAGACGATACTCAATTCAGTTCGCAACAAACAACTGCACCTCCCAGTCGCAAACCATTTCCACTCCCCCTCCCATTCTCTAGATGACATGTCCATCATGGGCCTCCTGCACTGCCACAATGATGCCACCCGAAGGTTGCAGGAACAGCAACTTATATTCCGCCTGGGAACCCTGCAGCCTAATGGTATCAATGTGGACTTCACCAGTTTCAAAATCTCCCCTTCCCCTACTGCATCCCTAAACCAGCCCAGTTCGTCCCCTCCCCCCACTGCACCACACAACCAGCCCAACTCTTACCCCCCACCCACTGCATCCTAAAACCCGTCCAACCTGTCTCTGCCTCCCTAACCGGTTCTTCCTCTCACCCATCCCTTCCTCCCACCCCAAGCCGCACCCCCATCTACCTACTAACCTCATCCCACCTCCTTGACCTGTCCGTCTTCCCTGGACTGACCTATCCCCTCCCTACCTCCCCACCTATACTCTCTCCACTTATCTTCTTTACTCTCCATCTTCGGTCCGCCTCCCCCTCTCTCCCTATTTATTCCAGAACCCTCACCCCATCCCCCTCTCTGATGAAGGGTCTAGGCCCGAAACGTCAGCTTTTGTGCTCCTGAGATGCTGCTTGGCCTGCTGTGTTCATCCAGCCTCACATTTTATTATCACTCAATTTCTTTAGTTGTGTTAAGAACACATCTTCCTTGGCCATCATATCATAGAGCAAGTTTTGAATGTGGAGTTTTTGGCTCGGTAGCAGGGATGCTACAACAAAACTTTTTGTATCACACTGGAGCTTATGAATTGGTTGGATAGTATTCCTTGCAACTGCATAATGAAACTGGCCAACTGGTAAAAGCACAGCTAAAAATAGTCACATCGCCAAAAATTTCTATCTTGCATTTGTCAGAGCTGAAACACAAGTAAACCAACTTTAGAAAGAAAGGAACAATATATACAGTGGAATTGTAAGAAGCTGTTTAAGTCAGAATGGAGTCAGTCTGGATGTTTAGAAGGAATTGAATGATTTTGCAAGCTACTTGAGTATACCACTTGCTACAGTTCCCCTCTGGCCACAGCATCACAAGGAAAAGGAGCAGAGGCAGCAGGAGACATAATGTTTACAGTGGAAACAATCATTGACCGAAGATCTTCAGTTGCATCCACCTTGACCATGTATAGCAGCTGTGCTTTATCAGAGATGATTGCAGAACTGTGCCACTACAGACACCAGGCTGATAGACACAGATCTGGGTAAGCACAACATTGCCAGCTACTGATAAGGTGACTACGGTCCTGAATTATTTGACAAATTGAGCCTTCCATGCTAAAACGACTAGCATTGCCAACATATCATGGTTCAATATCCATTGCTGTACTGAGAGATGGAAGAGGCATTATATGCCGTATAAGGGACACTGTGTTAACTGAGGGCTACCTGTATCATGACTCTCCATCGCAGTTCCCTGTAGGGAAAAATTTTAAAAGAAGTATCTTTAAGAAGCAATTTCACTTTCCATTATAACTTCCTCAGGTCACTATAGAACTGACATGAGAACTTTTAGTTTCCAATTCATCCGCAAACCTTTCACATTTTTATTTCACTTCCTACATCATTAATCACTGTATACACACTTCATCCTGGCTATTTCTGTTTCTGCTGCAAAGAACACTGATATTCATGATAAGAGTTACTAATTTTTTCCATACCGGAAAGGATAAACCAAAGATCTGTGTGAAGCCTTGTTACAAATTGGATTCAGACTGTTCCATCCTCCTTGAAAACAGGCTTTCCAGTGGGTCTGTCAATGTACAAAGCATTTTCTTCTGCAAATCCACCTGCCTTTTCCTGTACACAGCCCATCAAAGCCCTCCTTTGTGTCCTCTGCAATGGAATTCATCCATAACCTCACTTTCCTATGACGAGCACCTGCTCTACCTTGTCCTTCAATTGGACTACAGCCCACTTTTCTCCAGTGATCATCACATCCACAGTACCAGTATCAAAGTTTGTGGTGTAGCTGAGGTTATCTGATGTTAACCACAGCTTTTCTTACTCAAAAACCTGTTATCCTTGTGGAGCATCATTCTCAGCCATCTTTGGCAAACCAGACGATAGGTCTTTTCTTAAAACAATACAGTTGGGGGAGGGGCATGGTTTACTTATCATTGGCTTGAGGTTCATATCAAGTTGTACAGTATACCTTTAATCAGTGCTGACCACACACTAAATTGGACCCTCTTGTTGAACAAGCAGCTACTAAGCAACATATTTAGCACTCTGCTTTGCACCATTAGTGAAATGTGCAGACAGCAGGACGTTTAACTGTTACTATCAGCAGGCCCATGTTAACAACACATTACAAATCTCCAGCCCTTTACTGGATCTTGTCAATTTTTAAGGCCATTGTTAAGGAAGGGAAAATTGGTGTGGATTCTTGCTCCTGATCATTATACATTTAGTCTCATGGTGCAGTGATAGAGACCAAAACTCTGGGCCAGAAAATTCAATTTCAAGTTCCACCTGACTTGAAGGTTTGACACTGACTCTTATTTGAAGTTAAAGTAATTGCATGCAGCAAGACGCTAAATTCCTCAACAGGCTCAATCAAAATGCCGTGCATATCTGGCTAAACATCAAGCTGTCTACGTGAACTATTTGAAAGAAGAACAAAAGAACCTAAGAAACAATATCCAATCAAGGAACCTGCAAATTCAGGTCAGGTAACATTGGTAAAAAGGTACGGATGTTGGCTGAGAAAGCGAAGTATGGAGCTGGATGAACACAGCAGGCCAAGCAGCATCTTCGAAGCACAAAAGCTGACGTTTCAGGCCTAGACCTTTCATCAGAAAAAGGGTCTGATGAAGGGTCCAGGCCCGAAACGTCAGCTTTTGTGCTCCTAAGATGCTGCTTGGCCTACTGTGATAATCCAGCTCTACACTTTGTTATCTCGGATTCTCCAGCACCTGCAGTTCCCATTATCTCTTGAACATTAGCTGAGCAAGCATCTTATGAGTCCTTGTTAAAACCTTGTAAAGCAAGGTACCCTGCATTTCCTGGACATATTAGGCATTAGCTGTTTGATCAATAGATAAGAAATTAGGAAATAAACAATCTCAAATTCACAGATTACACCATCATTAATCTGCAATAAATTGCCAACATTATATCACTCAGCTGTTACCTGATAAAATCAAAAAAAAGTACCGTCCTATGTTGAGTGTCCTCACTGAAACTAACTGTATGTGATGTAATTGCTGGACTTGCATTGTAAATGGAAATTAAGTTCTGTTATTTTAGGGTTGCTAATTCATGTTGTATAGAACTGTATAATCAATGTGACTTATGATTCTGATAAAATTATGAGCCTTGCTGCAGTAGATAGACTTTTTTTTTAAAAATGTCAAAATAACAACGAGTCTTGGTAGCATTTCCATGCTGAATATGCCATACATACACATTCCAAGGCAAAATTTTTCAGAGTGGCTGTGTTGTTTTGTCTCTCAGAAATGGAAATTAAATAGATTTCCTTCGAAATTAAAACAAATCTGAGATTCAGTATCTGATTATTAATGCTTCAGCAAAATTTTTCTTTTGAGATTGGAACGCCAGGTTTGGAATCTTTCCAGATCCTGACCCAGTAACATTGACATGTGACTACTCAAGCTCTTTTCAATGGGATGCTCTTTTAATGGTTAGATTATGCCTTTGCCATTGGCAAACAAACACAGTGAAGAGGCATAAGATTGATCCCTCAGTCTGATTTAAAGGGTTTGCAGCAGATTTAGTTTTGAAAGCAGAATTAGTAATGTTTACAGGTGAGAAGGGAGCAGTGCACTACCAAAAGTCAGGGTAATGCAGGGCAGCCCGTGACTTTCAGATGGCTTTCTTGAGGTTTCCCAGGAGGTAGTGGTTGAACAGCACAGTATGTTTTTCAAAGAGAGCTACAGGTGAGGGAGGGAAACTGGATCCCGAGTTTCTTGCTTGCCAGAGGAAATAAGCTCAACTTGAAGGAACACTACAGTCAAGTGTTGGACTATCCCTTTTGCTGTTCTAACTTCAATGGAGGAGGAAGGTCTTGGCATATTTTGGGTGGACACTCAAGCTGGGATTTTGATGTGTCAAGTTGTATGTCCACCTATGAATGAACTGACATTACCTTCTCCAGGTAATGGAAATGGAGCTGTCCTTTCCCAGATTTCCCCCATTCCTGCAACTAAAGTATAGCTGAATGCAACATCTCTTCAGAATCATCTGATGAAACAGTCAAGTTGCCTAAACGAACTTCTTATATCTACTGTTAAGCTAGTTGTAAAGGGGAAGACAACACAGGAATGAGTTTTGAGTTTTTGTGGATGGTGACCTCTTCTGTCTAACTAGTAGGGACCTCAAGAGCTGGGTACAGTTAACAGAAATATATTGCTCACTTTAGCATATAAACAGATTGCATGAATACTTCCACAGCGGAGCTGTTCATGCTATAAGCTGTCAATGTTTCTCCTCTCATGGTCTCAAGGACATCATTGTAGAGGGCAGTGAATATTACACTTGTAGTCAAATGATCACAGGCCCAAAATTGGAAATTCTAAATTGGCTCACAGGCCTGCCAAAAAATTTTGCTGAACTGAATTAAACAGCAGTTGTATGCTCCAGAGTACAGTGAAAACAAAGGTCAAAGAGCTCACAAAGATTCAGGGGGAACCAACTACAACCACCTGAAGGCTTGTATATTTGAGAAGTATTGATCAGATTTTCAGGCACCTTGACTTCCAGCGAGTGCCTGAGGACATGCACTTTCCATGTCATCAGCACAGCAATGGTGATGGGGTGTTGGAGCCGCACTTGTGAATGCTTTGAACCAGCTCACTGCTCCATTAGCCAAAGAACATTCAGGAAGGTGGCACAAACCTGGAAGCCACCCCCTCAGTATTGACTCACAGTGAAGAATCAACCTGGCCCAGCAGCGGAGTTCTGAAAACTGGAGAGAAAGACAGAGATAGAGAGAGAGAGAGAGATAGAGAGAGAGAGATAGAGAGAGAGAGATAGAGAGAGAGAGATAGAGAGAGAGAGATAGAGAGAGAGAGAGATAGAGAGAGAGAGAGATAGAGAGAGAGAGATAGAGAGAGAGAGATAGAGAGAGAGAGATAGAGAGAGAGAGATATCTGCCCTGATCTACAAGACCCACCTTTGTGGAGGAGAGCCAGCCCTACCCTGGAAAGGAAGGAGATTGCAATGGCCCAGCTCAAGCACATGGATCATTATGGATAATATCCTGTCTCAGAAGAAGAGTTAGACAGAGAGTAAACTTTGTGGGAATTTGGAAAATGCTCACGTGGTGTTCTTAAAGTAGGAATATTTTGCTAATAATATTGAGTTGAACCGCAACTGAACGCTACGTCCCTTTGTCATGCTCATCGACAACAGTGCTTAGGTAAGTGTGTTTTAATACATAAACTAGTCAGTGTCCAAAGCATGGACAAATAACTGTTTCACTTTTAACACTTTCAGAACTAAATACAACATGAATGATGTCAGCTTTCTTTAATATAACAGGAAATAACTTAGCCACACCATTTGTTAGTGTAGAAACTCACCTCAAACAGGCCTTTCCCCTTTCGTTATATTTTCCTCTAATTCAATTGTTTACATATTTCTCCTTCATCTTCCATATCCTTTAGTCCATTTTTTTCTTCCATTTATAACTGAACCTTAGCTAAATCAAGCAGTGATAAAGCAAGACAATTTATTAAAATGTTTACCTTCAAGTTATCTGGTAACTCCGAGTCTCACCTTCGTCAAAGCTTTGAAATAATCTACTCATTGTATCTTCTAGTTCAAGAAAAGTTTTTGCTTCAGTAAAAGCCATTTAAACGTTCCAGCTCATGAAACTTACTTCACAACAATTGTCCTCTTTCTGTATTCGGTATCTCCGCATACAGAAGCCTCATAAATTCAAGGATTTTGATTCCATAAAAAGCCTACACTTCGTTATGATCTCAGCTGACGGTAATTTTGAACAAGTAAGATCCCAGAGTGAAGTCTGGCTTGATAAACCATTTTTCTTTGGTTTTCCATGGTGGTCAGCAATTATGAATATATTCAAAGGTCTCCTGTGTAGTGATAAACAAAATAAACAAAAGAAAAACATAAACTATGATACACAAGAACTGTTTAAAACACACTCATTATAAGTAACAGAGAAAAATTTAACCTTTTTACCCCAACAATATTCTTAAAGGCATAATCTCAGTGAAGGGTCACCTGTGTCTTTACACTAAAGCTTCTTGTTAAACCAGGCCCAAAACATCAGCTTTCCTGCTCCTAAGATGCTGCTTGGCCTGCTGTGTTAATCCAGCTCCACAGCTTGTTATCTCGGATTCTCCAGCATCTGCAGTTCCTATTATCTCTGATACAATTTTAACCCCACTGCAAAGCCTCTTCTAAGGATGCCTAACCTGAAGAAATTACCCTCCTCCCTCCAGACAAACCTCAGGTGATCTGTCTCTCCTCCATCCATCTTCGATCTGCCTACCCCCCTCTCTATTTATTTCAGAACCCTCTTCTCCTCCCCCTTTTCTGAGGAAGGGTCTAGGCCCAAAGCATTAGCTTTCCTGCTCCTAAAATGCTGCTTGGCCTGCTGTGTTCATCCAACTCCACATCTTGTTATCACTGTTGCATCTATAATTGATCTCCTTTTTGGCACTTTGTGTATTTACTTGATTCTAAATTTCTTCAATTAATGTCTTTCCTGAGACCTTTAAAGAAACTGCTTACAGAGGTCACCATTAGAATGGTTATGCGTTCCTTAATCTGATGTCTTCAACAGCTTGTACAATGGTGTCTGACCTTCTTATGTCGTAGGGGCCATATTTCAATTTTGCTTTCACTTCAGGTGTGGTGATTGTCAAGGAGAGATGACTGTCTTATGTTGTTGTCACTGGACTTGTAAGCCTGAGACCCAGGAAAATATCCTGGTGACCAGGATATGAGTCCCACCATCACAGATGTCAATATTTGGAGTTTATAAATTTGTAATCTTTTAAAAATATTAATAGCAAACTAATCAAAAACATTTTTAGCTAAGGTGCAGACTTGCTGAGAGATAAAAGACAAGTATTGATCATTAAGAATCTCCAGTTTGAAGTAGGGCCATCAAAAAAAGTTATGTTTAACAAATACTAGCTTTGTTTAATATCTGACAGGGCGTTTGCCCAGCTCTCCAAAACAGTACCTCCCAGATCCTGTGTCACAGACTTACTGCTATAGTAGCAGTAAATGCTGACTTGAAATAGTTAGTTCCTTTGATAAACTTTCAGTCACACTTACCTGGTTTTTGAATAAAAACTCCAGTGGCCATGAAGGATCCTTTGGTGAGCCACATGACAGCGACGGAATGCCTGTTGGAAAAGCCTGGACTTTAACTTGTCTCTCGATCTGACATCTTCTCTTTCTGGAGATTACTTCTAATCAATCAGGACTTCTCTCCATGTCTGCCCTGTCTGTTTTAACAACTGCTTTGGACAGCACTTTGCTGTTTCAGGTTTCTACACACTCAAAGAACCTATTTCAGAATCCTCCTTATTCTCTCTCTCTCTGGGCTATAAAACTCAAATCAGCAAATAATTAATTCCCTGGAAGGCCTGTTCATTATTTAGCTAAAACCCCACAGTTTCTTCAAAATGTTTTTAGCTCGCTGTTATAAATTGCTTTCTGAATTTAAAAAAGAAGTCATAGAACTGAAAATAAGAATCAACTTTCCCAACTTCAGAATCTGTTTCTTTATGTTAGTAATATATCGTGAAACTTCATCACAATAATTTAACTTTGCCTCTTTGTCTTCCTTTCCCTTAATCCACTAACTTACATTCCTACTCATATTTCTCTTCCAGTTGTCAGCATTTGGCCCATATCCCTCTAAACTTTTCCTATTCATGTGCCTAGCCAGATGCCTTTTAAATGTTGTAATTGTACAGCCTCCACCACATACTCTGGCAACTCATTCCATAAATGCACCACCTTCTGTGTGAAAAAGTCGACCTTTTTGCCTCTTTTAAATCTTTATCCTCTCACCTTAAAATAAAGCCCTTTAGTTTTGGACACCCCTATCCTGTGAAAAAGACCTTGTCTATTCACCCTGTCCTTGCCCCTCATGATTTTGTAAACCTCTATATGATCATCCCTCAGGGAAAATAGCCCCAGGCTATTCAATCTCTCCCTGTAACTATTTCTTAGCATTTATACATGGGATGAAGGCATCAGTGGCGATGTGGATGGCTAACACCACAATCCCAGTAATATCCTTTTCCATCTTTTCACAACCCTTTCAAGTTTAACAAAATCTTTCTTATAGCAGAACTACACAGTGTTCTAAAAGTAGCCTCACCAATGTCCTGTACAGCTGGAACATAATGCTTGAACTCCTATACTCAATGCACTGAACAATGAAGGAAAGTGTACCAAATGCCTTCTTTACCACCCTGTCTACCTGTGATTCAACTTTCAAGGAACTATGCACCTGCAGCCCAAGGTCTCTTTGTTTGACAACACTTCCCAGGGCCCAATAATTAACCGTGTAAGCCCTGCCCTGGTTTTCCTTATCAAATTGAGGTACCTCACATTTATTTAAATTAAGTTAATCTGCCACTCTTCAGTCCATTGGCATCTCTGTTCAAGGTTGCATTGTACTCCGAGGTAACCTTCTTTGCTGTCCGCAAAACCCACCAATTTTGGTGCCATCTGCAAACTTACTCACCATACCTCCTGTACTAACGTACGCATTATTCATATAAATAAAGTAGTGTACCAAGCACTGATACTTAGAGCACACCGCTGGTGACAAGCCTCCAGTCCCTCCACCACCACCACCACCACCCTCTGTCTCCTACCTTGAAGCCAATTTTGTTTTCAATTGCTAGCTCATCCTGGATTCTATATGATCTAACCTTGCTAACTAGTCTACCGTGCAGAACTATGCTGAATGAGTTATTGAAGACAAATGGTGATCACATCCACCACTCTGCCCTCATCAATCATCTTTGCCATCTCTTCAAAAATCTCAATCAAGCTAGTGACACATGATTTCCCATGCACAAAGCCATGTTGATGATCCCTAACCAGTCCTTGCCTGTCTAAATGCATGTAAATCCTATCCCTCAAAATCCCCTCCAACAATTTACCTACATTGACATCAGGCTCACTGGTCTATAATTCCCTGGATTTTTCTCAACACCTTTCTTAAACAGTGGCACCACATTACCTATCCTCCAATCTCTCAGCACCTTACCTGTGGCTGTCAATGAAACACATATCTCAGCAAGTGGCCCAGCAATCTCTCATCTAGCTTCTCACAAAGATCTGGGATAGATCTGATCAGGTCCTGGGAATTACCCACCTTCACGAGTTTTAAGACCTCCAATATCTCTTCTTTAATATGGACACTTTTCAAGACATCCCTATTTATTTTCCCAAATTCCCTAGTTTTAATGGCCTTCTCCACAGTAAAGATTGATGCAAAATACTCATTTAGTATCTCACCCATCCCCTGTGGATCCACACATACACAGATTCCTTAATCTTTAAGGGTCCAATTATTTCCTTAGTTACTCATTTTCCCTTAATGTATTTGTAGAATCTCTTTGGGTTCTCCTAAACCCTGTTGGCCAAAGTTATCTCATGTCCCCTTTTTTTTCCCTGATGAGTTCCACCTTAAGTATACTCCTACTGCCCTTATAATTCTCTGGAGATTCACTTAATCTCAGCTGTCCTTCCCAACATGTGCCCCCTTCTTTTTTCTTGATTAGGTGTTAATCAGGCAGATACTAATCAGGTGAATGTTGCAGAGTCAATAGGCCTGGACTTGCCATTGTTGCTTCCAATATTTAGGTCAATGCCAGGTGGTTCGCCTAGTTTATTTGCTCTTTATAGGTTTAGGCTGTAATGATTTGATGCAATGGCATGAGTCACTCAGGTTGTATCAGAAAGTATTAAGACTCAACCACAACAACAAAGACAAAGTTGCTGGAAAAGCTCAGCAGGTCTGGCAGCATCTGTGGAGGAGAAAACAGAGTTAACGTTTCGGGCCCAGTGACCCTTCCTTTGAAACTGGACCCGAAATGTTAACTCTGTTTTCTCCTCCACAGATGCTGCTAGACCTCCTGAGCTTTTCCAGCAACTTTGTTTTTGTTCCTGATTTACAGCATACGCAGTTCTTTTGGTTTTTATGAAGATTCAACCACATTGGTATGGGTTTCAAACCATGTGTAGTCAGATGGCCTCCTGTGAAAGTTAACAATAATTGCATGGTTGCCAAGGTATTGTTTTTGGAGACAAATCTTGCCATGGCAGATACTAGAATCAAGTTCAGTAAAAATCTGGAATTAAGAATCTAAGAATGACCGCAAATCCATTTTCAATTATCAGAAAAACCCATCTCGTTCACTAATATCCTTTGGGGAAGGAAACCGTCATCCTCACCTGGTCTGGCCTACATGTGACTCCAGCAATATGGGCAATTCTTAACTGCCCTCAGCCAGTGACACTCATAATCCATGGATGAATAATAACAAAAAAACCTGATTTTTAAAAATTGAATTAAAATTTTGACTATTCATTTCCAAAGAATTGACCTGCATCTCTGAATTATTAGTCTATTGACATTAACACGGCCACCATGATTTATTGTGAAAACCATGGGAGTTGGGACTGCATTGGGAACAACCAGTTAATAACTATTTCAAATTAATATTCACAACTGGAAAACCGGAATTTCATTACCGTTTGTGAATGAAGCACTATTTACAGGGTTAAAAAGAACTAATATTTAGAATCAATTTATATTCTATTTAAAATATCTAACAATAATGCCACATTTCTGAAATTAAATATTGATTACTTTCCAAACATCTCAGGAATAAGAGAAAAGGCCGAAAAAACATAATAATTTATTTGTGCCGAACTGAAAAAAATGAGATGTGAATTAACTTCTCAGCAGCATCAGCTGTAATCACCATCACATTTGCAGGCATGAACATGCACTGTAATAAGCATTATGAGATTGTATTAATAGAGAATTCCCAGCAGTCGTGCTGCAAACTGAGAAAGAAACAACTCCTAGGTTCTTAGTGAAGTGCTTGGGGTGCAACGCTGCTGATACAACAATCCACAAGCCAATATACCTTTCTACATCTAAATTAAATTCCTCAATTAGTGGTGTTACATGGTGATTGTTGTGAGCATTTGCTGTAAGGAGATTGGTTGACTTGGAATAAGTTACAGTGCAGCACTGATAACAGTAAATTCCATGAGTGATTGCCTGCCTACTAGCAGAGTGAAAATACGTGGACATGAAGAAAGATCATGGCAGACTAAATCAGAATAAACAAAACTTATTCCGTGTAATATGTTTGGTTCTATTTAACAATTCAATTGATGGCTTCATTTGTATTTTGGGAGAAAAGCCTTGTTATATTGCTAGATAATAAAATGTGAGGCTGGATGAACACAGCAGGCCAAGCAGCATCTCAGGAGCACAAAAGCTGACGTTTCGGGCCTAGACCCTTCACCAGAGCTCTGATGAAGGGTCTAGGCCCAAAACGTCAGCTTTTGTGCTCCTGAGATGCTGCTTGGCCTGCTGTGTTCATCCAGCCTCACATTTTATTATCTTGGAATTCTCCAGCATCTGCAGTTCCCATTATCTTTGTTATATTGCTACATTTGATTCATAGAATAATTTCTTAATTATTTTCTTCATTGTACTGGAAGACATTTTCTGGCATTACTTATTGGCAGGAGAAAGTTGAATTGAATTTCATCTCAATTAAACTGAAACCCAGTCTTTTCCGCCTCCAAGCTTGCCCTGACAGAGAGCAGAAGATTCTGTGGTGACCCTGACTCTTTGATTTCTCCTATTTCTCTTTGAAATTCTGTTCCCTGGCAACATCATCTGAAAACACAACGTCAGGCTTTACATGCACCAATGACTGTCACTACCACTCTCAACCTCCCCACAGTCTCCAAATCATCAAACTACTTGTTTGATGCAGGAATTTCTGATAAAAAATAATTGTCTGTTGCTTAGGCATAATTCTAGTCTTCTTCCTGGTTGAACCAAACTGTAATTGTCATGTCATATTTCATGCTACAAGAAAGCTCAAAACAAAAATCCTTATTAATGTTAATATCATCCAATTCCACCACCATAAAGTCAACTGATTTCATCTCAGCTTCAATTTATCTGCTGATGGAATCCTAATCTATGCCTCATGATTTTTGTTATTCTAAACATTCCTGACCAGTTTCCCTATTTTACCTTTGAATTAACTTGCAATTCCTATTCACAATCATTCCAAGTTCCATTTCCCTAGAATCCCTGTGTTCACCAATTTATTTTGGCCACAGCTCATCAAAGAGAAACCTGTGTTTAAAATTCTTGCCTTTGTTTTGAAATTCCTCTATGATCTCCAATCCCTCTCTCTCCTTAACTTCCACCAGCCTTACAACATTCTGAGATAGTTATGCTTTTCCAATTCTAGTGTTAAATACATTCCTGATATTTATCTCTATTCCATTGACAACTGAACCTTCAGCTGCTGAGGCCCAAAGCTTTAAAATTTCCTCTTTAAATGTCTACACCTCGCTTTCTTCCTTTGAAATGTTGCTTGACATCTCTTTTTGAATAAGCTTTTGATCATTTTTCCTAAAATACCGTATGTGGGCCATTACCAAACAAAATTTGGTAATGGCCATGTTCCATGAAGCACGTGAAGATGTTTTACTATATTAAATAAAATATATAAGTTATTTTGGAAGTGTTTTAATTTAACAATTGTACCATGCATGTCCACCACCATTTAACTTAAGCTCAAATAAATTTTCTCAATTGTCTTGGCATGAGTGTGTTACTTTGCTTGTGTTCATATATTAATGCTGGATAACTGAGGTCTTAGTCCTGTGCCTTCACAGCCCAAAACAGCTCTAACAGCCTCTCTTTGAAGTTTTTCTTCCTCTCTATTTCCTCTGCTTCAGTAGTTATTGCAATTAGTCTAAATAATTGAGCATTATTTATTTGATGCTTCTGGCCCGTGTCCTGCATAAACGAGGTGCTAAGATGAGTAAGTCAACCTTCTAATGAAACTGAAAGTTCATTATCAACATCCTGAGGTTACCTAAACTGAACGGAAATTGCCATGTTAGCATTGTGGCTCCAAGAGGAGCTCAGAGGCTAGAAATTCTACACTAAGAACTCAGCTTCAGATTCCTCAGTGACTCACAATCATCTACAAGGCGTGAGTCAGGGGTGTGATGGAATACTTACCTTTTGACTAAATGAGTGCAGCCCCAACAGCACTCATGAAGCTTGACACTATGCAGGACAAAACAGTCTACTTAATTGGTGCAACATCCTTAAACATTCATCCACTCTCCCACCAATGTTCAGCAATAGTTGTACCATTTACAAGATGCACTGCAGATATTCACCAAGGGTCCTTTGACAGGAGCATTCAAAACCACATCACTACCCTTTATAATGATAAGGATTGCAGATTCATGGGAACACCAACTGCAAGGTCCCATTGAAGCCACTCACCATCCTGATTTCAACATGTCACTGTTTTTCCAGTGTCACTGGGTCAAAATCCTTGAACTTCCGATCTAACACCATTGTGAATGCACACCTATAAAATAATTGCAGCAATTCAAAAAGGCAGCTCACCACCACTTTCTCGAGGGCAACAAGGGATAGGGAACAAATGCTAATGATAAAAGCCTTTGATGTCCACATCCCATGAATGAATAACAAAGTCACAGTTCCTACACAATTACCCCTCGCAAAACCTATGAATATATGATTGCCTCTTAATATTCAATAATTTAATCTTAATTTTCTGTGTTATTCTCTTAATTTTTTTATTTACTGTTTTCTTTTTGCTTTCACCAAAATTGTTTTACTCTCAATGATGCTTAAAATATAGTAAGTCTGACATCTGTCACACTGCTTCTTCTCAAACTGCATATTAGCATCCATCTTTCAATTATCCACTGAAGTCCATGTCTTTTGCATCATCGTTAATTTTATGATTGGAGGCCTATTTAAGATTTTTGCATTCTCCTTTAATCAGGTAATGAAGTACTTTTACTGCATTTTTAAGCCTACTATCTGTATCATTGCTCCAACCTGAATCCAACTATTTGATTACTTTACTATTCTGTACCTGCCATTTCATATCCGCAACTCCAATCCAGTGCCTACCAAAATAACTCTTCCTTTCTTCTCCCCACTAGCAACATCTGTTTCATGACATCACCAGTCAAAACCTCCCTTCACCATTTGTGACTCTAGACGCTGAAGCATTTCTTGTCTAAAGCCAATAAGATCTGGATGAGATTCAGCCTTGGACTGATAAGTGGCAAAACACATGTGTGACAGACATGCACAAAATACTGACTATTTCCAAAAGTAAGAATATAAATCATCAACCTTTTGCATTCAAAGGCATTATTATAGCTAAAGCCCCAATATCAACATCTTGGGTGTTAACAATGATTAGAAGTTGAATTGGACCAGCCAAATAAATATTGTGACTCTCAGACTAGATCAGACACTGGGATTTTTCAGAGAGTAATTCAGTTCCTATCTCTTCAAAGCTTGCTCGTCACCTACAAGGCACAAGCCAACATATGACAGAATACTCTCCACATGCCTGAATAAGTGTAGTTCCAACACTCAAAAAGATTGAAACTATTGTGTTACTGCATTAGCAGCTGTGCTGCTTTAAGACCTGGACACGCTAATGTGCCAAGGACCAGGAGAAAATTAAATGAGCAATGGCCAAGTGCAGCCCAGCAGAAACATGGTAGAGTCTAGATGAGTACATAGTTATTTATAACTGCAAGTTGCAGGCTGAGATTTTTTTTGCAAGAAACACAGGCGGTATTGTGAGATTGAAAACCACAGAAAAAATCCTGAAACATGATGTGAGCCTGTGTAGATAATAAATCTGTAATGAGGCTCCTGAAAACAAAACAAACTATGGGAAAAGTGAATACTTGATTTGTGAGAGTTAATTGGAAAAACTATTATGAATCTTCACTTCTAAAGTATTTGTAAAAGACAGAGAATATCAGAAAGATGAAGAACAAATTCCCTAGCATGAATTGGAAATCCAATCCCTTTCAAATTTAGACTTTTCAGCTGAAGAATGAAGTTATCTTTCTTAGGATTTAGGCATTGCAGAATCAGTTTTGCAAGCAATAACAGTAAAGACAGGCATTGGAAACAAGAGGTCATACCAATTCGATGCTTTCAGCCTGTCTTAAGGAGACAAGAAGCATTCTAGTAAGCCACGGCAAATTCTGAAAGATCAACTTCGTGTGATTGACTTTCTGCAGCTGATGTCCTACAAGCATCAGCCGTAAAAATCAATTGAACAGTTTATAGGGGCCATGATAATTGCAAAAACAATGACTTTTCGGAGGCTGAACTGTCTGAGTGGATAACGGAGCTGGTTATATCTTCAATGCCAATTGAAGCTTTTCAAAAAGATCTTTTGAAGAAAAAAAGAAAGGTCATTATATTGATTCTTTTGTCAAAAGATGGCAATAAAAGAAGCCATTGTAACCTGACAACATCTGCAAGCATTTAGGACAGGTCCCATTATTGTGCAGCAGTTGTACACAGAAAGCACCTCCTTGACCTGTCAATCTTCCCTGAACTGACCTATCCCCTCCCTACCTCTCCACCTGTTTCTTTTCTCTCCATCTTCAGTCCGCCTCCCCCTCTCTCCCTATTTATTCCAGAACCCTCTCCCCATCCCCCCCTCTGATGAAGGGTCTAGGCCCGAAACGTCAGCTTTTGTGCTTCTGAGATGCTGTTTGGCCTGCTGTGTTCATCCAGCTCCACACTTTGTTATCTCGGATTCTCCAGCATCTGCAGTTCCCATTATCACAGACAGTGTGGGGAAGTGTGATAACAAGGTGTAGAGCTGGATAAACACAGCAGGCCAAGCAGAATCAGAGGCGCAGGGATGCTGATGTTTCGGGCCTAGATCCTTCTTCAGACTCCTCATTTCTGAAGAAGGGTCTAGGCCCACCTTCCTGCTCCTCTGATGTTGCTTGGCCTGCTGTGTTTATCCAGTTTGACACCTTGTTATCTCATATTCTCCAATATCTGTGGTTCCTATTATCTCTGTGGGAAGTGTGTTCTGTTGCATCCAGTGCAAAGCTGTTTGAGTTTCCAAGATCATTGCAAGTCATTTGGTGCAAAAGGACACTGTGTTTACCTATTAGAAGAAATTTTGGTTCCAAAAATATAATCAGAGATCACATTAGGGCAACATGTACAGCATGTGGGCAACAACAGGGGAGTGTGTCAAAGATCTAAATAAGCTCAAGCACATCCACAAGCTCAATAGTAAGGCTGATTAGGGTGAAAATTTAGAGTGGAATAACCTTCAACCAGAAGATGGTCACATACTTCACACTGTGAACAAAAGAACTTCTACAATCTCACAAGGTTCCATTATTCCTTTGGTCTAAAGCTATTAGAGATTGATTTACCATGTTGCTTACTTCACCCAGTTAAAAAATACATGAAGCTCATCCATAGCAGACACAATGAGTGTAATATTCAATATACCCAAAGGGAGCACACCTGACAATGGACTGCACTATTCACGCAGACCTTTCACAGACATTTTTACCAAATAAAGTATAAACTATATGACAATATAATCCCAGATATAATGGTGAAGAACAGTTACATTGGACTTGAACCAGTGATGCTGTTTCTGTGTCCACTGATACTTTCAGATCTGCTGAGTTCTTCCATCATTTTCTGTGTTTTTTCCAGATTTCCAGCATCTGCAGTGTTTCGTTTTTATTTTCCTATTACAGTGGGTTCTCTTATATGTGTGTTCCGGCAATGCAAATTGGCTGTAATGCAATTGATGAACGTAAAATGGTATTTGTAAAATGTGAACTTCTGTTGGCTATAATGTGATTCCATCAAGTATGGATTGTATGCCATTAGCCGCAAACATAATATCACACAGAGAAAAACAATCTTACTACGAAAACACGTTGAGGCAAAGTTTGAAGAGTTTATGCTGATCACTCTAACTGCATCATCATTTAAAAATGCAGCTTATTTAAATAGAAGAACGGACTCCAATGCTAAATTGATGGTATAAGTAAAAAATGAAGTATAGTTTAAAATAATACGGGTGCTGTTAAAACATGCACCTTTGTGTGTAGCATTATTTCCTAGATTTTGTTACATATTTAACATGTAAGAATTTTGAACTTGCTCATGTAAGTCATCTATACAGTGCCAAATGCACTCTGTGTTACAACCTGTTCTTTTCCAGCACTGTTTTGAATACAATGTTACTCAGATTTATAACACATTTTAATCCTACAATTAACTTCAATGCCAATTGGCTACACTGGAAAGAAAGGTCAGATTCCTCTGCTTCACTTACCTGAAAATCTATCCAGAAGTCTGTGTTAATGGAATGTCAGGTCAGATCAGCATTTAATTAGAGGAAAGAATTTTACTAAAAATTGCTGACATGTCAAATTTGGAGAATTTCATGGGAGGTTGCTGGCTGTGCGCTCCATCTCACACAATTTTGCATTGCTCACCTGTTTTTAATCATGGTCACTCCAACAACTTTTCACTTATTTCAAGTATATATTAAAGATTACATCTGAAATTGCTGACATGTCAATTTGGGGGAGTTTCATGGAGGGTTGCTGGCTGTGAGCTCTATCTCACACAGTTTTGCACTGCTCACCTCTTTTGGATCATGTGGTTTGCAGCATGACCTGCCTGATGAACTGTCATTATAAGTGCAGTTATCAGAATGAAGCTACACAGGTGAGGAAGAATTTTGGAAAATGTAATTGTTATGTGTCCTTTATGCCCCTAACCCTGCTTTTCCATGGGCCCCATTCTGTATATAGCACAATATTCCATAAAGTAATGTTGCACTGGAATGCAACTATCATGTTATAGCAGAACCCCCTGTTACATCTAAGGGCTACATGTCTGGACACTGGCTTACAGTTTCCAGCAGAGATTGTGTTAGAAGGCAGGTTACTGCAACCCTACCAAGTTATTACCTGTCCCAGTTCTCAGAGATACAGGATAAATGCCTTGATATACTTGGAGGAATGAAGATGGTACATGATGGATAGGCAGGTTTGAGGCCCAAGGAACCTGGTTACTCGCAGAAGTATACAAATTGTGTGGTGAGCCTAGATCCTACAAAGTCACAATGCCAAATGGAGCAAAATTGAGAAAAAGCTTTGCTTTAGTTATTTATTAGCCAGAATTTTAGAAAATATATCCACGTTACATTTCAACAGAACTTGATTAGGCTTTATATGTATGAGTTACAATTAAAGGGATTGAGAGGTTAATAAGAAAATAACCAAGACCACTGGTATTTATCACATGTGCTGAAACATGAAATTCAAGGCAAATCATATTTTCATCACTCCTGAATAGATTTGCTAAGGACCATGTCAGGTCTGAGTCACATGCACCATTTGTTTCCTTCTTTGCCTCAGTAAAATTGAGCAGAGTCTAATATGTCTTTCTTATTTTCCTCGTGACAATAGCCATCATTGATGTTTATGTGCTGAAAATTGATGCTGTTTGCAATTATATCAGAGATAACGAAGGGAAATATGTCGTGAGGAACATGGTTGTTTCTGCTTCCAAGGCAGGGAACCTGTGTAATACTTTAGCAGTCTGTCAATGCTTTAGTAATATAGTGGCAATGCTGAATGGATTGAAAATATTTCGACATGTAGAATGTAATGTAGATCCCAATCTCTGAAATTTCCTTTTATTTATCCACTGGGCATCCATTTAGTTTTGACTATTACCTAAAATACCAAGCAAACAACCTGTCACATTTATGCGATGACAGGGTGTAGAGCTGGATGAACGCAGCAGGCCAAGCAGCATCAGAAGGGTCGAGGCCCAAAACGTCTGCTTTCCTGCTCCTCTGATTTTGCTTGGCCTGCTGTGTTCATCAAACTTTACACCTTGTTATCTCAGATTCTCCAGCATCTGCAGCTTCTGCTATCTCTGTCACATTTATGACTTTTTTAAAAGTTACTTTCATAATTCACAAACCTTTCCTATGAAATAATTCATATTAGGAACTTTGTTAGGAACACACAAATAAATTCTTAAACAGAACACACTGGGAATATTCAACAGGTCAGGCTGCCAACGTGAAGGGAGATACAGAGATATCATTTCAGACTAGCGACCTTTCATCAGAACTGGAAAAAATGTTAGAGATGTAGTGGACTTTGAACTTGTGTAATCAGAGGAAAATACAACAAGAGGAAGAAAGAACAAAGAGGGAGTTTTGTGATAGCGCTGAAGGTAAGAGATTAGATAACAAAAGGGATGATTATGGGAGCAAAACCATTTGCTAATGAGACAAGTTAATAAAATTTGGGCCTGGAGAATCTGCAAAAGACTGTAGCAAACCATTTCCAGCACTTATTATCTGAAAAAAAGGGCATCATTATGATCCAAAGTTATTGAAAGCGCTGTTGTGTTCAGAAGGTTGTAATAAACCTAAACAAAAGGAACAGTGCTATTCCTGAAGATATTTAATCTTGTGAACCCATTTGAGGGGAACTGCACTTTGGGAACAGAGTAGACTGTAGTAATTGTACTCTAGACGTTTTTAAAAAGTACATATTCTTTTCCTTTTACAAATGCTGACGAATCCCACATGGATTTCTATTAATTTAATGTTTTAAAGCTTGAATACACTCAAACCAATTTTCTCTTATCATTGCAGAACCATTGTTTAATGTTTAACACAGACCACCCACAGCAAGTACTCAAAGCACTGTAGAAGTGTCATCAGCAGGGTCTTTACAAGAACCTCCAACTGCAGTGGCAATGAGGTGCAACAGTAATATTCTTTGCCAAGCTAACTTGTCGAGTTTTGAGACATTAATTATTCTAAACTAACACTACTGGATGGGACATGTCATTCATTTAATTGAGAACAGGCCTCTGTAGCAACTGCACTGCTCAAACTGCTGAGAGCAGATGGCTCCCAGGATGAAAGTAGAAATATTTCAAGTTGTTCTCAAAAACCTTTGTAGAATGTGATAGTTCTGTAAAAGCTGATGTTAGTGACTGCATTAGTGCCTACCCAATCTTATGAGCTCACCCTGCCTTAAGAATTCCGGAATACAGCTGACAGCCTCTGATATTCTTCATAATTATGTCGAGCTGGCCAAGGTAACATTTATCTAAAGCTATCAACTGTAAACTAGATCATGTTAAGGCAAGTGTCTCTTCTTGTTATGACTCATAAGCAGATGATTTTCTGCTTGCATGTGGTGTTCCCATGTATCTGCTGCCCTTGGAATGGTGATGGGTCAATACAGGTAGGGAGTGGTGGGAATTGGTCTGTGGGCTGGGCAAAGTGGATAGGTTAGGAACTGGCTAAAGGCCGGCATCTGGAATAAGTTGAGATGGATCAACTACTTGGTACTTCTGGCTGCAAGTTGCTGCAAACACTTCAGCCTTATCTATTGCAGTATTGTGCTGGGCTCCTCCATTATTGAGGATGGGGAATAAAAACCGAAAGAACTGCAGATGCCGTAAATCAGGAACAAAAACAAAGTTGCTGGAAATGCCCAGCACGTCTGGCAGCATCTCTGAAGGCAAAAAACAAGTGTTAATGTTTCAAGTCTGGTGACCCTTCCTCAGAACAGGTTGAAGATGGGGATATTTGTGGAGCTTCCTCCTCCAGTGAGATTTTTAATTGTCCACCACCATTCATGACTGGGCTATTCAACTTATATCTGATTTGTTGATTGGCTAGTTTAGGATTGCTTAGCTCTGTCTATCACTTGCTGTTTTGCACACATCTTCTCTGCTGGTAGTTTCACCAGGTTGACAACTCATTCTCAGGTATGAATCACTTGGAGATAACAAGAACTGCAGATGCCGCAGTCAAAGGCAATACAGTGTGCAGCTGGAGGAGCACAGTAAGTCACGCAACATCAGAGAGCAAGAAAAGTTCACATTTCAGGTGGGCACCCTTCTTCAGAAATGGGGAGGGACAAGGGAGTTGGGAAATAAATAGATCAGATTAGATTCCCGACAGTGTGGAAACCGGCCCCCTGGCCCAACAAGTCCACACCGCCCGTTGCAGCATCCCACCCAGACCCATCCCCCGACAACCCATACACGCCTGAACACAACGGGCAATTTAGCATGGCCAATCCACCTAGCCTGAGAAAGAGGAGTGGGCTTAGGCAAAGATGGCTGGAACGGTGATGGGTCAATATAGGTAGGGAGTGGTGGGAATTGGTCTGTGGTCTGGGTAAGATGGATGGGTGGGAGAGAAGATGGGCAGGTTGTGGTTGTGTCAGGCCAAAGAGGCAGGGACGATAGGGAGGGTTGGATATGGGATGAGACCGGGTGTGGGGAGATTTTAAAACTGGTGAATTCTATGTTAAGGCCATCGAATTGTAGGCTCCCGAGATGGGATGAGAGGTGCTGCTCCTCCAGGTTGCGTGTGGCATCATTGTGCACAGGATGGACAAGTCATCAAGGGAGTGGGGTGGAGTTGGAGTTGAAGTCATTGGCGATCAGAAAGTGTTGCCATTTATCGTGTAGAGAGTGCAGATACTCCACGAAACGGTCCCCGATTTTGCACTCAGTCTCACCGATGTAGAGGAGGCCACATTGGAACTAGCAGATACAGTAGACCAGGTTAGAGGATGTACTGGTGTACCACTGCAACCTCCTGAGAAATTGTATCCCAGTGCAATCCACTGGTAAATTCGCCCCTCACCTCCATCCAGGGTCCAAAGCAAAATTTCCAAATCAGACTGGGATTCACCTGTATATCCTCTACACTGGTCTACTGTATCCATTGCTTCCCATGTGGCCCCCTCTACATCAGTGAAGTCAAATGCAGATTTGGGGACTGTTTTGTGGAGCATCTGCACTCCATACGCGGCAAATGACAACACCTTCCGGTCCCTAAACATTTTAACTGACCCTCCCACTCCCTGTGTAACATGTCCATCCTGGGACTCTTCCAGCGCTGCAATGACGCCGTATGCAAACTGGAGGAGCAACACCTCTCATTCCATTTTGGGAGCCTGCAGCCCGATTAACTTAACATAGAATTCACTTGTTTTAAAATCTCCACATGCCCGGCCTCATCCCAGGCCCAAACCTCCCTCTCATCCCCACTTCCTTGACTTGACACAACCTGTCCATCTTCTTCACCACCTATCTTACCTACCCTTCCTGCCGATCAATCCCGACTACCGCCTACCTACACTCAACTATCACCACCCACCTACATTTCCACAGCCCAACCATCCTCCCTCCTGCCTTCTGGACCTGACACAGCCTGTCCATCTTCTCTTCCATTTATCCACATCATCCATCCCATGACTAATCCCCACTACTCCAGACCTGCAGTCACCTGTCACCATCCCACCTATCCCCAGCCTCACTCCACCTCTCTCTGTTTATTTCCCAGCTCCCTTCCCCCTCCCAGTTCTGAACAAGGGTCACAACCTAAAATATCAACTTTCCTGATACTGCCTGGCCTGCTGTGTTCCTCCATTGCACTGTGTTGTCTCATTTTCAGGTATGTCTGGTGCTGTTCCTGGTATGCCCTCCTGCATTCTCCGCTGAACCAGCGATGCTACCCTGGCTTGATGGTAATGACTGATCGGAGTTGTACTAGGCCAAGATGTTTAAAATTGTGCTGGAGTACAATTCTGCTGCTGTTTATGGATCACAGCTCCTCATGGATGCCCAGTCTTAAGGTGTGTGATCTGTTCAAAGTCTGTCCTATTTAGTATAGTGATAATGCTATACAATACGATAGAGTGTGCTGTCAGTGTGAAGGTGGAACTTTACCTCACATGACTGTGCGGTTGTCACTGATATTGCCATGGGGATGAGATCAAGTTTGCTTTTCCCTCTTATTGATTCCCTCACCACCTGCTGCAGACCCAGTCTAGCAGCTATGTGCTTTAGGTTCCAACCAGCTTGATCAGTAGTGCTGCTGCTGAACCACTGTTGTAGGTGGACCGTGAAGTTCCCCACCCAGAGTACATATTGTGCCCTTGCCACCCTCAGTGTTTCCTCCTAGTGTTCTTCAACATGTTGGAGTAATGATTCATCAGCTGAGGAAGGATCATATATGGTCATCAGCAGGAGGTTTCCATCTGATGGAGTTGCTTCCATACTTGCTGTTAGAAAGACAATTTGAAGATTTTGATCCAGTGGTAATACAGGAACAATAATATACTTCTACATTTAGATGGTACATGGATTAGAGGGAACTCAAAGGTCATAACATTCCCATGAATTTGCTCTCCTTTTAATTTTGGTGTAGAGGTTGTGGGTTTGGATGATACTCTAGAACAATCCTTGGTGAATGTTGCAGTGAAGCTTGGAGATGGTACACATTGCTGCTATTGCACCTTGGTGTTAAAGGGAGAGTGTGTCCAGTTGTTGGACAGGATTCCAGTCAAGCACAGTGTATCAAAATGTTTTGCAGTCTCATTTTTGAGCATGACTAATTTTTATGATATCAACTACTGAATGATCCTCTGGAGGTTATTTCTAGTGCAAACTGCAAGTCCATCACCAAGCTGGTATCTTTCTCTGAACGCAAAGTAAAATGCCGTTTCAACTTTAGAGTCTGTCTTAGTCACTTTGTATACTCTTAAGCACTATCCAAAGAAAATTATCCTTGCGTGTACCATGAGGATTCGTCAATCCAACCGGTTAAGGAGTCTCAATCTTTTGTGCTTACCCAGCTCACAGACCTTGCAGGTCCCCTGGCATAAATGCCACACCAAAACAGATATACTACAACAGGTTTATGCTCAAATGCCTGCGAAATCTCTATGGCCAACTGTAATAAAATCCGGGTCATTTTAATTTCATAATGAGAAGAGACATTCAACATTATGGATTTGGTATCCACGGTTACGTGGAAGAATTGGACTGTTCTTTGTGAAACTCTTCTTTAAAATTTGTTTCAAATAATGATAGCTGTAAATGATCTATTGTACTGGCTTTCAATTCATACAATAGATGTGGATGATCCATTCTGTTGGTTTTCAATTCATACAGGTGGTGATAGTAGTAAAGTTAGCATATAAGGATAATTCAGAGAATGCAAGAAACAAACATAAATTGTTATGACATTATAAGAGTTTCTGGAAAGGCATGCCAATGATTGAGTTTCAGAGCTGCTACAATTTGAAAGCTCCTTGTAGTTATGGTATTTGAAGAATTTAGTACAGTAGTGAACTTCAGCCTACAGATTATAGAAATATCAATTTACTGTGTGGTATTTCCAAAGCTAAGACTAAAAATCTTGACATTTTTAGGGGAATTGAGTGTTTCATGTTGAAATGTTAGCACATTGGAACTAATATCCATTCTGTCAATTTATAGATGAAGTGTTTAACAGGAGTTGATATTACCTCTCATTATAGCAAATTATTGACATGGGGGATGAAAATGCCAAATACTAAAAACCCATGCTCAAATAATGAATTGAATAAAATTACTCAGCCATGGAATTAGTAAGTAGGTTTCCCTAAATGCACTCTTAAATTGTTTAGTTCTGATTTTAAGATTATACTTGATTCTTTGACTGGTCTAGAAATTCAATTACTCCAAGGTATCCAACGGTAGCAGGCAAACCATGTGTGTTTATATGCACTGGAAATACAGCACTCAGCATCTAAAGAGGCACCCAGTGACCAGGCCAGAAACAGGCACATGCAAAGCCTATGTGAAACCCCATTTGCAAAATAGGCCAACTCTTAAAGCAACCATGACAGGTAGGCTACAGTCAAGAAAATTAAGTTTGCAGCACCAGAGTGAATAACCGATAATACTTGAAAATTAGTGTATTGTTCATACTGGAGCATGTTTTGAGGTGTACAAGGTAAGTTAGATCAGTTTGCAGCATTCACAAGTTGCATTGGTTCTTCCTTATAAAGATGACAAACCAGTAATCCCTAAAGAACCCAGGCCATTATCAAAATGGTAATGTGTTAAAAAGCACAGATCTAAATGTGCAGCTGGGAGGTGCATGGCTGCCTCTCTTGAATGCACATTAAAGCTATGAAATACTATTCAGCTATTAACTACCCACTCTCACAATTGTTGCTTCTCTCCATCACGATTCCTGCTTTCATCATGATCATTTCCTCCTCTCATTCTAGCAGGTTCTAAATGTTCAACTTACATGCAATCGTCACTCCTTTCATTTCAAATTTATCATTTTCTTTCTACCAGTTGTTTGCCTCCTACTCATTTAGTTACCTTTATCTTCTTGTAACCTGTTTAATGTAGATCCCTCTCCTGGCCGCTATCCTCCAGCTCAGTTGTTTCTGCTCTATTTCTGTAATCTATCCGAAGGCCACTGTCAACAAAGTAATGGACTGAGATTCAAGTGCTCTTATTAAGCGGTGTACTGTTGTGAAGTTGGGTGGAGTACTTGTGGATTGGAAGGCCGGAAGTTAGAATTTGGTGTTTGTAAAATGCTCAGGAGGAAAGAGTGTGTGGTCCCTTTAAAAGGTTGTGCTTTTTCAATGCTTGGAGATTCAAAAAAGGATGTTTGTGGGCAGTAGCTTCTAAGTTTGCACCTGAATTGAAACATTTGTATCAAAAGGCCAAGCAGCAGTTTTGTTTTGTTATCAAGGCAACAAGTGTTGATTTTAGCCAATCAATTTGAATGAGGCTCTTAGATACCAAAACCAATTAAATATAAATTTGATGGATTTGAAAATATAGGACCAATCCCATTGTAAGAATTGCTATGTTAATAAGGGTATAAAAGGACACAAGATTAGGAAATTCATAAGAGATACTTGCCGTCTGTTGCATTTAAAAACTCTCAGCTCACAAGAGAGAATCGCTGACTCTCATAGTTTTCTCTCAGTTTCAGAGAAAGTGCCAACCAAATCAAAGTTATCTTTGGCTCAACTATTTAATATTTCTGACAGGACATTTAATGGAGAAGTTGTTCCTGACAGAATATTCAGCGGAGATGGCACAGAACATTCTGGAAAACTGGTAAACTATAATTTCAAGAGACTAAAATCTGTGTTTTTTTTGATTTTATATAATTGGGACTTAAAATTATTGGAACAGCATACCATTAGAATCTTGTTTTATTTTTTAGAAGGGGTCTGCTTGGTTTGTTAATAGTTCAGTTAATTTGTTCACTTAAGAGTGACATAAATAAATTATTACTTGTTGATTGTAAAGTGAATGTCAGAGATTTATATTATTTAACCATTAGAAGTTACTGAAAGACAGGTTCAACCACTTTTCACACTCCTTTTTAACATATTATATGATGGAGTGCTCTTCTGTGTGTGTTTATAGTTTTAGTTCTCAGAGGCAGGGGGATCCACCTCTGCTCTGTAACATGTGCCCCAAGATGATCTGTGAACATGTGTAACTTCACATGATGTAAGTGATGCAAAATGCTGAATATTGGACGGGTCTTATCATTAGCTCTTCTAATGAGCAATCTTACCAATTTCAAGACAACTCTGCCTGTAAGTACCTCATTGAATCCTATTTGAAATGCAACCTCTACTTCAATTTGATCACACAATGACTATCTGGACTTGCAGGTAATGTCCGCCATGTTAATGCAATCTTTTCTCACAAGTTAATCCTTTAGCTCTGTATCATTCTGATGAATCTCCATTCCAAAGCCATGTTCTGTTTTCTAAAATTCAGTACCATAGTGATATGACTATTATTCCTTTGAATATTTCCTATACTTAGTGAACAGGCTAGATTTTGTTTTAAATCGGAAAGGTTTTCATGAAAATTTTACTGGCAGCTTTCTTTTTGTTTGGACTTTGCAAAACTATGGAACAAAAGAAAACAATCTGATCTAACAATCAATCAGTTCAATTTCTTTTAACAGCACAGCTTAGCTTTATCTTGAAACTTATACAATCCACTAAGTCTAAAAGAGTTTGCCAACGAGACAGAAGTATTTAGCTCTCAGTAACTACTCCACAGGCCCTAAAGATTATGAAATGCTGAAGATTAGGCCAACTGAAAAACAGACGCTCGTCCACTATCCAAGATAACAAACTGTAGAGCTAGATTAACACAGCAGGCCAAGCAGCATCTTAGGAGCAGGAAAGCTGACATTTCGGGCCTAGACCCTTCTTCAGAAATGGGGGAGGGGAAGGAAGTTCTGAAATAAATAGGGAGAGAGAGGGAGGCAGATCGAAGATGGATAGAGGAGAAGATAGGTGGAGAGGAGACAGACAAGTCAAAGAGGTGGGGATGGAGCCAGTAAAGGCCTGTCCAGGGAGCACAAACAGGTCAAGGGGGTGGAATGAGGTTAGTAAGTAGGAAATGGGGAAGAACAAGTTAGGGAGGCGGGGACAAGCTGAGCTGGTTTTAGGATGCGGTAGGGGGAGGGGGGTATTTTGAAGCTTGCGAAATCCACATTGATACCATTACACTGCAGCGTTCCCATGTGGATTTCACTAGCTTCAAAATCTCCTCTCCCATTGCTGCATCCCAAAACCAGTTCCTGCCTCTCTAACTTGTTCTTTCCCATTTCCTACCTACTAACCCCATCCCGCCCCCTTGACCTGTCTGTCCTCCCTGGACAGACCTATCCCCTCCCTACCTCCCCACCTACACTCACCTTTACTGGCTCCATCACCGCTTCTTTAACTTGTCTGTCTCCTCTCCACCTATCTTCTCCTCTATCCAACTTTGATCGCCTACCTCTCTCTCCCTATTTATTTCAGAACCCTCATCCCCTCCCCCATTTCTGATGAAGGGTCTAGGCCCGAAACGTCAGCTTTTGTGCTCCTGAGATGCTGCTTGGCCTGCTGTGTTCATCCAGCTCTACACCTTGTTATCTCGGATTCTCCAGCATCTGCAGTTCCCATTATCTCTTGTCCACTATCCAGTTGCTTTGCACAGATGATTCATCCATGATACCTATTGTACAAATGGTACAAAGTTCTTTTATTTATATATGAATATAAACCTTCAATTTCATTCATGAACAAACATTGAGTTAGTTTTTAAATTTATAGTTGACAAAGAAAGAGCTGTTTCTAGTACAAGTATTTGCATTATATTCAGTACTTTTGGGATAAAGCAGAGGGAGAATTCCAAATTTCTAGCCCAAAACTCAGCACGTGTTTCTTTTTTGGTGGTCTCCAGTATGACAATCACAGTCTAAATTAGATAAGCCGCTTACATCTACATTATTATCCGCAACAGTAATCATTTTAAGCACCTGGATCTCTCACTTCTCAATCTGCTTTACTTCAACCAAAACAAGTTCAATGCACTGAGACATTCTTCTTAAAGCTGAGCACTAAGCTCTGGAATTATTCTAGTAGTTTCTTTCTCTTCATTTTTCAATGCATAAAATTTAATTTAAATGGGGGGAGAAATTTGTATATAATCCAACTTATCTCAATTCCCTGAGAGCAGGCAGTGCTGCAGGCCATGGCCTGTGCAGTTCATGTGATATTCTTAAATAAGATCAATTAAGAACAGCATATAGACTGAGTAGATCATGGCTGATGGCAGAGACTGCTGCCAGAGAATCAAGCCAAGTCAGCTGTTACAATCCCTGTGGAGACAGGCGACTTTTACAGAGAGATTTGAATTCACAATGATAGTCTCAAAACAACAAAATTCCCCACTTTATGACTTGCTTTTTAACAAGCAACTAAAATCAACATTCACTACTCACGAGTCGGTAGGCAACTAATACACTAAAGTACTGAAAAAAAAAATCTCCTCTAATTTCTCAATGTGGCCAAAGCCCCACATGCTATTTATGCGACAACACACTTTACACAGAATTGTAATTGTAATCTTTGAGACCCAGTCCAAAGTTACTCCCAGCTTCCTCGTGGCTCACGTCACTCCACGTTGCTGAATCATAATTATAGAGTAAGTTAAAATTGACAGGATGCAGACCTGGGAAAAGAAGTGGCAGATGGAATTCAACCCAGAAAAGTGTGAAGTGATTCATTTTGGAAGGTCAAATTTGAATGCAGAATACAGAGTTAATGTCAGGATTCTTGGCAGTATGGAGGAACAGAGGGATCTTGGGGTCCACTTCCATAGATAGCTCAGAGTTGTCACCCAAGTTGATAGGGTTGTTAAGAAGATGTACGGTGTTGGCTTTCATTGGCAGGGGAATTGAGTTTGAGGTCCGCCAGGTTATGCTGCAGCTCTATAAAACCCTGGTTAGACCACACCTGGACTACTGTGTTCAGTTCTGGTTGCCTCATTATAGGAAGGATATGGAAACTTTAGAGAGGGTGCAAGTGAGATTTACCAGGATTCTGCCTAGACTGGAGGGCATGTCTTATGAGGTAAGGTTGAGGGAGCTAGGGTTTTTCTCATTGGAGAGAAGAAGGATGAGAGGTAATTTGGTAGAGGTGTACAAGATGGTGAGAGGCATAGATAGAGTTTCTCCCAGGGTGGAAATGACTATTATGACGGGGCATAATTTTAAGGTGATTGGAGGAAGGTATAGGGGAGATATCAGAGGTACATTCTTTATGCAAAGAGTGCTGGGTGTGTTGAATGTACTGCCAGTGGTGGTAGTGGAGTCAGATACATTAGGGACATTTAAAAGACTCTTGGGTAGGCGCATGGATGATAGTAAAATGTAAGGTATGCAGGGTAGTTTGATGTGAGAGTAGGATTATAGGTCAGCACAACATCATGTGCCAAAGACCCTGTATTGTGCTGGACTGTTCTATGTAATTGTTTACTTCAGATTTTTTTGGGAATTCTCAAACTATGTTTTTGCATCAAATCTCACAGAAACCTCAACAGCCAATGTTTTTAACTGTGCACAGGTCCCATTTCTTCAACCCGAGAAGAGATTTTCACCAATGCTCTATCTGGTGGCTAACAGAAAATATTTTTTTCCTTGGTGTTCACAACAGCTGCTCTTTCTCACTCACTTTCTTTCTGGTCCTCTGAATATGAAATCTTGACTGGCTATGTCTGCCCCCATGAAAGCCAGCTCCTCCTTTCCTTGTGTCCAGGTATGAAAGCTAACACTCAAACTTGAATAAGTCATGGTAAGTACCCTCATTCTATGGCAACTAAATCACATGGGCATACATGTGCTCACTGGTAGCGAGAGATCACATATCCCTCTGTTTAGCTCTCTTTTTTCTTTGAATTAGAGTTTAACAACTTTTTTTTTACAGTGCCTTTTATTCATAATAATAAATGTCTTCCTCATGAGTCATAAAGTTGGATTATCTGGACCTGTATTTAAGTATGAAAAGAGTACCTCAGGGTTTGATAATGATGGACAATATCTAGTCACTATTCCAAGCTGGAAATGCATGGCTTGCCAAATTAGACTGAACTCCCCCTTAGCACCCAAGGCATTATATCGTATTCTAAAATTTAATTATCAGATTAAAATAACAATTCTGTACTACTTGCACCACCCATTTCATGACCGGATAAAATTGCTCAGCAATCAGTCAGTAAGTGCTCCATGGGAATGCTGTTTCAAGTATTCATGCCCTCCACAATTTAGTTTGCTGGTTTATCCCTTTAGTTTGCTGGTCAACTTCTTGTTCCTTTCTTTCGACTTCCACCGCTGACTGGAGACCTTTTGGAACATATTTGCTGTGGTGATGTAACATTGACCTGAAATATTCACCTTGTTTCTCTCTCCTTGGATATTGTCTGACCGATTGAATGTTTGTTTATATTTCAGATTCCCAGCAGCTTTCAGAATATTTGGCAAAATTTCAACTTTGCAACAATTCATTTTATTGACATCTGTTGGGTCTATCTTTGGTGGAGACAGAGCAGCAAAGAAGCCAAAAGACCACAGGAGCACTATTGAGAAGGTGGAGGAGGAGCAGGGTGCCTTACAAGTCTTCAGGGAACATTGGTTTGGTTGAAATAGTTAACACTGTACCTCCACTTTAATGGCAAGACTATAAGTGAGCTCTATCACATCCAGTAAAACCACAGGAGCCACGGGGCTTGGATCGTGCTGCCTATGGCTGACAGTCATTGTGCCCCTTTAACAGTTAGACCATGAATATATAAGCGAATCCTGATCAAGAGTAGGTCACTTGGTCCATCCAGCTTCCTCCATAAATAAATAAATAAGATCATAGCTGATCTGACACTCAACATTCCTGCTGATCTCTAACTTTTGACCCTTCTGTTCATCAAGAACCTATTGGAATATCTTTTAAGGCAGAGATAAAGGTACTATCACTACCTTTTCAAGGAAGAGAATTCCAAAGAGACACAGACTTCAGAGGGAAAAAAACAACTCCACCGAATCTCTGATAACAAAGTGTGAAGCTGGATGAACACAGCAGGCCAAGCAGCATCTCAGGAGCACAAAAGCTGGCGTTTCGGGCCTAGACCCTCTCCCACTCCACCTAATCCCTAATTGTAGGCAACCACCTACAAACCGATGTCCATTTCAAGTCCACCGACTCCCACAGCTATCTGGAATACACTTCCTCCCACCCATCTTCCTGCAAAAATTCCATCTCCTATTCCCAATTCCTTTGCCTCCATTTGGTCCCAGGATGAGGCATTTCACTCCCGCACATCCCAGATGTCCTTGTTCTTCAAAGGCCACAACATCCCACACCCACTCCCCCACTCCTACCCCCCCTCACCCCGGCAGTGGTCAAGAACGCCCACAACTGTGTCTCCCACATTTCCCGTGCCTCATCCCTCACACCCTGCCCTCACAATAACCGCCAAAAAAGAATCCCCCTAGTCCTCCTATACCAGCCCACCAAACTCCGTCTACAACGCATCATCCTCTGACACTTCTGCCATCTACAATCCGACTCCATCACCAAAGACATTTTTCCATCCCCACCTTTGTCTGCCTTCCGGAGAGACCACTCTCTTCGCGACTCCCTTGTCCGCTCCACACTCCCCTGCAACCCCACCACACCCGCAGGAAGTGCTACACCCTCCCCAACACCACCCCAAGATGACTTTCCACATCAAGCAGATGGTCACCTGCACATCCGCCAACGTGATTTACTGCATCCGCTGTACACGGTATGGCTTCCTCTACATTGGGGAAACCAAGCAGAGGCTTGGGGACCACTTTGCAGAACACCTCCGCTCGGTTCGCGGTAAACAACTGCACCTCCCAGTTGTGAACCATTTCAACTCCCCCTCCCACTCCTTAGATGACATGTCCATCCTGGGCCTCCTGCAGTGCCACAATGATGCCATCCGAAGGTTGCAGAAACAGCAACTCATATTCTGCTTGGGAACCCTGCAGCCCAATGGTATCGATGTGGATTTCACCAGCTTCAAAATCTCCCCTCTCCCCACTGCATCCCAAAACCGGCCCAGCTCGTCCCTGCCTGCCTAACCTGTTCTTCCTCTCATCTATCCCCTCCTCCCACCTCAAGCCGCACCTCCATTTTCTACCTCCTAACCTCATCCTGCCCCCTTGACCTGTCCGTCCTCCCCGGACTGACCGATCCCCTCCCTACATCCCCACCTATACTCTCCTCTGCACCTATCTTTTCCTCTATCGATCTTCAGTCCGCCTCCACCTCTCTCCCTATTTATTTCAGAATCCGCTCCCCATCCCCCTTTTCTGATGAAGGGTCTAGGCCTGAAATGTCAGCTTTTGTGCTCCTAGGATGCTACTTGGCCTGATGTGTTCATCCAGCCCAACACTTTATTATCCATCTACTCTCTGATTTCTATGGGTGACACCTTATTTTTAAACCATGATTCTTAGTTCTAGATTTTCCCACAGGAAGAAACATCCTCTCCATATACATCCTGTCAAGATCCTTCAGGATATGAAAGCTAACTATCAGGTTGCCCCTTACTGTGCCAAACTGCAGTGGTACTGCCCAGCCTGGCCAAACTATTGTCAGAAGGCAGCCCAACTAGTCTAGGCATTAATCTATCAATGGTAAGCTAAAGTTACCACAGTTTTAGAGCTGTTCTCTCGTTAGAGGGAAATGACTGGCCGTAGCTCAAACTGAGGGTCACTATGCCTAAGGCAAGGATAGTGACGAAGGGTGCTGTAGGTTGCAGAGAGACATAGATAAGCTGCAGAGCTGGGCTGAGAGGTGGCAAATGGAGTTTAATGCAGACAAGTGTGAGGTGATGCACTTTGGTAGGAGTAACCGGAAGGCAAAGTACAGGGCTAATGGTAAGATTCTTAGCAGTGTAGATGAGCAGAGAGATCTCAGTGTCCATGTACACAGATCCTTGAAAGTTGCCACCCATGTTGACAGGGCTGTTAAGAAGGCATACAGTGTTTTAGCTTTTATTAATAGAGAGATCGAGTTCCAGAATCAAAAGGTTATGCTGCAGCTGTACAAAACTCTGGTGCGGCCGCACTTGGAGTATTGCGTACAGTTCTGGTCACCGCATTAGAAGAAGGATGTGGAAGCTTTGGAAAGGGTGCAGAGGAGATTTACTAGGATGTTGCCTGGTATGGAGGGAAGGTCTTACGAGGAAAGGCTGAGGGACTTGAGGCTGTTTTCATTAGAGAGAAGAAGGTTGAGAGGTGACTTAATTGAGACATACAAAAAATTTGTGGGTTAGATAGGGTGGATAGGGGACGCTTTTTTCCTAGGATGGTGACGGTGAGCACCAGGGGGCATAGCTTTAAATTGAGGGGTGAAAGATATAGGACAGATGTCAGAGGTAGTTTCTTTACTCAGAGAGTAGTAAGGGAATGGAACGTTTTGCCTGCATCGGTAGTAGATTCGCCAACTTTAGGTACATTTAAGTCGTCATTGGACAAGCATATGGACGTACATGGAATAGTGTAGGTTAGATGGGCTTGAGATCGATATGACAGGTCGGCACAACATCGAGGGCCGAAGGGCCTGTACTGTGCTGTAATGTTCTATGTTCTATGAAAGTCCTTCATTGAAACCTCAGCTTGTACAGCAAAGGAACCCACACGATTGTCCTTACTCTGCTTTGCAAGCCAGTCATCCAGCCAACTGAGCTAACCAATCACGATCTGAGTCATCTGAGTTGCTTCCAGCATATTTACACCTGTCCTTCAATAAGAAGACCAATACAATACACAGTACTCCAGATATGGCCTCGCCAATGTCCTGTATAACTGAAGCAAAACCTATTTATTTCTGATTCCATTCCCCTCATAATAAAAAATAACATCTTATTTACTTTACTAATGATTTACTGTACTTTTGTGATTCATGCACAAGGACACCCAAGTCTCTCTACAATTCTGCAATTTTTCACTTGAGAACATATTCTTTTTTTTCAAATCAATGCATACAATTTTGCATTTTCCAGCATTATACTCAAATTCCTTTGCCCAGTCACACAAGGTGTCTATATTCTTCTGTCACCTACTTTTTTTGTTCTTTTTTCACAACAGGCTTTCTTTATTTCATTTACATCCACAGCAATCAAAATCAAAAGAACTGTAGGTCTTGTAAATAAGAAAAACAAATAGAAACTTCTGAAAAACCTCATCAGGTCTGGCTGCATCTGTGAAAAGAAATCAGAGTCATCATTTTGGATTTGGTTACCCTTCCTTCGAATTGATGGGAGCTTCCTATCTTGACTCGGTCTTTTCTCCCCGGTCTAGTCCCTGCCCACTTATGTCCTCAATTTCTCTGTGCTTTATGCCATTTTTGGAATTTCCAGTTTGCAGGCTCCAGCCATTTCCTCTTTACCATGGACATGCAACCACTTCACATGTCCATCCCGCACCAGGAATGATCTCAGGGCTCTCTGCTTCTTCCTACAGCAAAGGTCTGAACCGTCCCCACCCACGACCAATGTCCTCCGCCTGGCTGAGCTCATCCTTACCTTGAACAACTTCTCTTCTAACTCCAAGATAATAAAATGTGAGGCTGGATGAACACAGCAGGCCAAGCAGCATCTCAGGAGCACAAAAGCTGACGTTTCGGGCCTAGACCCTTCATCAGAGAGGGGGATGGGGGGAGGGAACTGGAATAAATAGGGAGAGAGGGGGAGGCGGACCGAAGATGGAGAGTAAAGAAGATAGGTGGAGAGAGTGTAGGTGGGGAGGTAGGGAGGGGATAGGTCAGTCCAGGGAAGACGGACAGGTCAAGGAGGTGGGATGAGGTTAGTAGGTAGATGGGGGTGTGGCTTGGGGTGGGAGGAAGGGATGGGTGAGAGGAAGAACCGGTTAGGGAGGCAGAGACAGGTTGGACTGGTTTTGGGATGCAGTGGGTGGGGGGGAAGAGCTGGGCTGGTTGTGTGGTGCAGTGGGGGGAGGGGATGAACTGGGCTGGTTTAGGGATGCAGTAGGGGAAAGGGAGATTTTGAAACTGGTGAAGTCCACATTGATACCATATGGCTGCAGGGTTCCCAGGCGGAATATGAGTTGCTGTTCCTGCAACCTTCGGGTGGCATCATTGTGGCAGTGCAGGAGGCCCATGATGGACATGTCATCAAGAGAATGGGAGGGGGAGTGGAAATGGTTTGCGACTGGGAGGTGCAGTTGTTTGTTGCGAACTGAGCGGAGGTGTTCTGCAAAGCGGTCCCCAAGCCTCCGCTTGGTTTCCCCAATGTAGAGGAAGCCGCACGGGGTACAGTGGATGCAGTATACCACATTGGCAGATGTGCAGGTGAACCTCTGCTTAATGTGGAATGTCATCTTGGGGCCTGGGATGGGGGTGAGGGAGGAGGTGTGGGGACAAGTGTAGCATTTCCTGCGGTTGCAGGGGAAGGTGCCGGGTGTGGTGGGGTTGGAGGGCAGTGTGGAGCGAACAAGGGAGTCACGGAGAGAGTGGTCTCTCCGGAAAGCAGACAGGGGAGGGGATGGAAAAATGTCTTGGGTGGTGGGGTCGGATTGTAAATGGCGGAAGTGTCGGAGGATAATGCGTTGTATCCGGAGGTTGGTAGGGTGGTGTGTGAGAACGAGTGGGATCCTCTTGGGGCGGTTGTGGCGGGGGCGGGGTGTGAGGGATGTGTCGCGGGAAATGCAGGAGACGCGGTCAAGGGCGTTCTCGATCACCGTGGGGGGAAAGTTGCGGTCCTTAAAGAACTTGGACATCTGGGATGTGCGGGAGTGGAATGTCTTATCGTGGGAGCAGATGCGGCAGAGGCGGAGGAATTGGGAATAGGGGATGGAATTTTTGCAGGAGGGTGGGTGGGAGGAGGTGTATTCTAGGTAGCTGTGGGAGTCGGTGGGCTTGAAATGGACTCCCACAGCTACCTAGAATACACCTCCTCCTACCCACCCTCCTGCAAAAATTCCATCCCCTATTCCCAATTCCTCCGCCTCCGCCGCATCTGCTCCCACGATAAGACATTCCACTCCCGCACATCCCAGATGTCCAAGTTCTTTAAGGACCGCAACTTTCCCCCCACGGTGATCGAGAACGCGCTTGACCGCGTCACCCGCATTTCCCGCGACACATCCCTCACACCCCGCCCCCGCCACAACCGCCCCAAGAGGATCCCCCTCGTTCTCACACACCATCCTACCAACCTCCGGATACAACGCATTATCCTCCGACACTTCCGCCATTTACAATCCGACCCCACCACCCAAGACATTTTTCCATCCCCTCCCCTGTCTGCTTTCCGGAGAGACCACTCTCTCCGTGACTCCCTTGTTCGCTCCACACTGCCCTCCAACCCCACCACACCCGGCACCTTCCCCTGCAACCGCAGGAAATGCTACACTTGTCCCCACACCTCCTCCCTCACCCACATCCCAGGCCCCAAGATGACATTCCACATTAAGCAGAGGTTCACCTGCACATCTGCCAATGTGGTATACTGCATCCACTGTACCCCGTGCGGCTTCCTCTACATTGGGGAAACCAAGCGGAGGCTTGGGGACCGCTTTGCAGAACACCTCCGCTCAGTTCGCAACAAACAACTGCACCTCCCAGTCGCAAACCATTTCCACTCCCCCTCCCATTCTCTTGATGACATGTCCATCATGGGCCTCCTGCACTGCCACAATGATGACACCCGAAGGTTGCAGGAACAGCAACTCATATTCCGCCTGGGAACCCTGCAGCCATATGGTATCAATGTGGACTTCACCAGTTTCAAAATCTCCCCTTCCCCTACTGCATCCCTAAACCAGCCCAGTTCATCCCCTCCCCCCACTGCACCACACAACCAGCCCAGCTCTTCCCCCCCACCCACTGCATCCCAAAACCAGTCCAACCTGTCTCTGCCTCCCTAACCGATTCTTCCTCTCACCCATCCCTTCCTCCCACCCCAAGCCGCACCCCCATCTACCTACTAACCTCATCCCACCTCCTTGACCTGTCCGTCTTCCCTGGACTGACCTATCCCCTCCCTACCTCCCCACCTACACTCTCTCCACCTATCTTCTTTACTCTCCATCTTCAGTCCGCCTCCCCCTCTCTCCCTATTTATTCCAGTTCCCTCCCCCCATCCCCCTCTCTGATGAAGGGTCTAGGCCCGAAATGTCAGCTTTTGTGCTCCTGAGATGCTGCTTGGCCTGCTGTGTTCATCCAGCCTCACATTTTATTATCTTGGAATCTCCAGCACCTGCAGTTCCCATTATCTCTTCTAACTCCGCTCATTTTCTTCAGGTCAGAGGGGAGGCTATGGGTATCTGCATGGGCCCCAGTTATTCCTGCCTCTTCGTGGTGCGTGGAACATTCCTGGTTCCAGTGCTATTCGGGTCCCCACCCATAACTCTTTCTCTGATATATTGATGATATCATCGATGCAGCTTCCCTCTCTCGTTAGGAATTGGAAAAGTTCACGGTGTTTCGCTTCCAATTTCCACACCTCCTTCACTTTTACCTGCTCTATTTCTTACTCCCCCCTTCCCTTCCTCAGCATTTCCATTTTCACTTATGGTACTAGACTGGCCATTAATATCCACTGTAAACCCATCAACTCCCACAGCTAGCTTGACTGAACATCCTCATACCCTGCTTCCAGTTAAGGCTCCATTCCCCATTCTCTCAGTTCCTCTGTATCCACTACTTATGATCCAATGAGGCCAACTTCAACAAAGGAGCCTCCGAAATGTCCACCTTCTTCCTCAACTGAAGATTTCGCAGCACCATTATTGACAGCGCCCTCACTTGGATTCGACCCATCTCCTGCACTTCTGCCCTCACTCCCCACCTGCAATCCTACAACAGTGATAGTGTTCCCACATCCTTGCCTACCGTCCCACCAGCATCCGCATCCAGAAGACCATCAGGTGCCATTTCTGCCACTTCCAGTGAGAATGACGCCACCACCAGGCACATATTCCTTTCCCCTCCCATGTCCAACTTCCATAGAGACCATTCCCTCTGGGAGACACTGGTCCATTCTTCCTTCATCCCCAATACCCCCTAACACTCCATGGCACCTTCCCCCTCAACCGGCGAAGGTGTAACACCTGCCCATTTACCTCATTCCTCCTCAATATACAAGATCCCTAACATACCTTCCAAGTGAAGCAACACATCACATGCGCTTCACACTATCTGGTCTATTGTATCCGCTGTTCACAATGTTGTCTCCGCTACAATTGGGGAAACAAAGTGTAGACTGGGTGACCACTTCGCAGAACATCTATGTTCTAGAGCAGAAAATTCCTGAGCTTCCAGATGCTTGTCCCTTGAACACACCACCCTGTTCGCTGGCTAACATCTGACTTAGGCTTGCTGCAGTGTTCCAGTGAATCTCAGCGCAAGCTAGAAAAACAACACCCCATTTTCCACTTGGGGACCCTGAAGCCCTCTGGACGCAATACTGAGTTGAATAATTTTAAGGTCTAAACTTTCCTATGTCCTAGTCCCCAACCCCACACATCAGGCCTTATCATACAGTCTGCCTTACACACTACCTATTGTTAATTACTAATAATCCCCATTAACTAATACTCACCCTCCTAGCCAGATTGTTGTCAACTCCTTTGTCTATCCAACTACTCCTCTCTATCTTTAGGCTCTATCCCCACCGACTATTCATCCCTTCCCCCCACCCTATCATCCGCATATAAAGTGACATTTTCCTAGCTACCATTTGTTTTGAGGAAGGGTCACCAGACCCGAAATGTTAACTCTGATTTGTCTTCACTGATGCTGCCAGACCTGCTGAGCATTTCCAGCAATCTGTCTATTTGTGTTTCTACACCAATCCCTTCATTTGAGACATTTGTATAAATTGTAAAGATTAGATTACCTACAGTGTGGAAACAGGCCCTTCTGCCCAACAATTCCACACCATCCCTTGGAGTATCCCACTCAGACCCATCCCCCTATAACCCACACACTCCTGAACACTATGGGCAATTTAACATGGCTGATCCACCTAGCCTGCACATCTTTGGACGGTGGGAGGAAACCGGAGCACCCAGAGGAAACCCACGCAGACACGGGGAGAATGTGCAAACTCTGCACAGACAGTCGCCCGTGACTGGAATTCAACCCACGTCCCTGGCACTGTGAGGCTGCAGTGCTAACCACTGAGCCACCAAGTTGAAGGCCCAGCAATGGCACTTGTCGGATAACCAATCAGAAGATGATCCATTTATGCCGATTTTCTGTTTGCTGTTAGCTAGCCAATCTTCCATACATGCAAATATGTTACCCCTACACTAATATGATACAATGGATTACTGTTAGGGTATTTTGACCCCTCATCTGGAAACTTGGGAGTTATCTGTACAATGAATTGGGCGATGCTGTGATACAAATCACTTGTTGCTCACCAAATCAACAGAAGAGAATATACCCACTATGTCCAGGATTAATACAGAAATATTGGCATTTTTCATGACTGTGGGTTAAAAACTCAATGCGGAAGCCAAGTTTACACCTAACTACAGTTTCTAACTTGCAAGCATTGGGGCTGGCATATATAGTATTTTATTGTTTGTGTCAACAGAGGCAGTGTAACTTTTTTTTCAAATAGGCATCTATCAAAATGAATAACTATTGTCCTTCAAATTCTGAAAAATCAGTGTACAGGCTTTGTAACTCTCCAGTTGGCCATTTATATGGTTGTGAAGGTACAGATGGAGGATTATGGTCCGAAACTTCACATTCTCAACATTGTTTAATTGTGTCAATGTCCTTATCTAACCCTGGGTACAATAGTCATCCACAACTCATCTGTATCTTTACAGAATTTCAACTCTGGCTGTGCACACGACTCAACCTTTATCAGCTGACAACACATTTATACTGATCAAAAATGGTCTGATGTCCAAATCCAAGATCTGTTTGTCCACAAATTTGGTCATGTAGTTAGGTGAATATATATAGGGGCATCCCTGGGAGTTGTTCAGCCAAAGTCATCTGCTGTGGTTAGTGTCTCATCGAACTATAAACAAAAAGAACTATTGCCCCTATTGGGTTCTACAATGGATGGAGATGATACTCGAAACTTCACATCAGCATTATAATAATCTTCCAATTTTCTGTACTTAATGTCATACTCATGAGCAAAAAAAATCAAAGCATCTCTCTGCAACTGAAATGGGTACTGGAGCCTTTGGACTGAAATAGCCATCAGTGCCTTATGAGAACTTGTGACTGTGAAACTATGAATATAAGAAGTATTTCTGAAATCTTCTACTCCAAAAATTGCAATCAATGCTTCATGCTTTGCCTCAGTGTAATTTTGCTCCTTGGTACTGAGGGGTCAGGAAGCAAACGCAGTCAGTTTATCCTCATGATTACATAACACATAGAGGTCACTCCATCTATTTCATATGTAGAGGCATTAGGTGCTAGCTTCATCCTTATGGACGCATCTTAACATAAAAGCATTGTACATGTACTACCTTTCAATTTATTTTTACACAATATAAGTCACAATCCTTTGTCCAGAACCATGAAACACACATTTCCAAGAAGCTATTGGTTGATGTAATCTGGTTGCAAAATTTTGTATGGGTTTATCATAATAATTAGACTCAAGCGAGATCTTAGCTCAGATAAATTCTGAAGGAATGGAGTAATTCCTATTGCTTGAACATTACTTTGAATAGATGTAAACTATCTTAATCTACCTTGTAAGCCAAACATTCCACAGAATTTTGAACCATTTCCTATTCTATACATAACTAAACTCCATGCCTTTCCAAATGTTAATGCCACTTCTTCAGCTTGAAAACATGGGTGTGGCTATTTGGAACTGAAACAAATATATCATCCAAATTATACAACACTTCCTGAATTCCTGAACAATTCAGCCTATTGCCTCTTGAAAAATTCTGGGTGTTGAAGGAAGACTAAGTGACAGTCTTGGAAACTGAAAATGATCCACATGTTTATAACCGTCAAATATGATTTTGACTCATCATCAAATTGCAGATAGACATTAGTTAAATCTAATTTTGAAAATAGATCTGACCTCTTGACAGCAGTGAATAAATTCTTTACATTTGGTAAATTATCAGTGGATTGCATTCAAATACCTGATTTATGGTTGCATATAATCTACACATAATCTTATATTGCTAATTTCCATTGGCATTTCCATGGTAGGAGTATCCCAATTACTCTGTCTAACGTTTGCAAGAATGTTGTGTTTCGTCTTTTCAGCCTTTATTCCATTTTCTCCCTCAGAGCCGACATAATTAAATGTGGGATGGTAAATGGTGCAAATGACACAATGAATTTGCAGAGGGGTATACACAGATTAAGTGAGTAGCAAAAAAGTTAGCTGGTGGAAGGTAATGGAGAAATATGAGGTTCTGCACTTTGACAGGAAGGACAATGGAGCCGAATATTATTTAAAAAGGGAGAGACTGCAGAAAGCTTTAGAACAGAGGAATTGGGGGTCTTCATCTAGGAATTTCAAAAACCTAGCATCCAAGTTCAGTGCATGATGGGAAAGGCAAATGAAAAGTTTGGCTTTATTTCAAAGGGAATGGAGCATAAAAGTTGAGAGATTTTGTTAAAACTATGTGAGGCACTAGTCAGACCATACCTGGAATACTGTGATCAGTTTTCGGCTTATAATTTAAGGAAAGGTATGCAGGGATTGGAGGTAGTCCAGAGAAGGTTCACTAGACTGATACTATGAATAGAGGGACTGTTTTTCAAGGAGAAGTTGAGCAGTTGGAAACTTGCTTTCCTGAACTGAAATCTTGTGTTGCTGGATTTCAGCTGAACAATTCTTTACCTTGTCAATCAAAATATCTAAAGGGCTCTGCAGTCAAAAAATGGAGAGCATATTTTGACATAGCTATTTAAAAAACATACTTAATTAAAATGTTTCATAGTTATTTTACTTTTTTAGCAATTTTATCATTTATGAATTTGAAAGCTCTCATTAAGTCTCTTCATATCCTCTGCTGTAAGCAGCAGAACTCAATATCTAATTTGTCCTTGGCCCTCCTTCTTTAGATCATTTGAATATTGCTCTTCTGCATCATCTTCAAAGCTTTGCCATTCTTCCTAAAGCGTAGTGACCAGCATTGCATACTATATTGCATCTGTAGTGTTTGCAAAGGTTTAGCATAGCTCACTTTTTATTGTACTATTTTTTTTTAAAAGGTAAGAATTCAATTTCATTTTGAAAGGTTCTGTGAACTTATTCTCCCACTGTCAACAGAATGTGTGAGAAGAGCCCAGGTCTTGCTGACCTGGACTCTGCTCTAGCACATGGATTTCTGCCATTACATCATATTGCATGTCTTCATTCTTCCAACCAAAATGTACCACTTCAGACAACTCTGCAATGTGTCTGCCCATTTTACCAGTCTATGTCCTGTGAAATTCGTTTTCTACTCTACTGGAAAGTTCTGAATTCTGAACTATCTGCATATTTTGAAATATTTAGTTCTATTAAGGATGTGGACATTAAAACAAGCTAATTTCTTAACTCAATCATCAAGCTTCACAGAGATACAAAGTTTTAATTCACAACCAAAATAAACAACCAAAAAAATTAATTAACACCCCACAGGAATGTTAATCAAAAGTAGATAAATTTTCATCAAAACAGAACTAAAAGATAAAATAAGGCCTTGAAATCAATGTGAAAACTTGTTTGAGAAACCATGTAGTTCAACTGAGTTACATCAAAATAACACATTTTACCTCACTGCTGGTGTACACAATGAGCCTGCATGACATGACAGCACAGGAAAACCATTCCTGCTAAAACCATTGCTTTTAACACTGTTTCTGGGGAAGTGTCCTACTGTGAACATATGACCTGTAGCATTCAGTCCTCTATTATTTCACCTGAAGAAACCCAATTCAATTGCTTCCTTTTTTTCAGTCCAACAAATCATATACCTTCTGCTTAAGCTGCTTATTGATTGACTGCTAATGTTATGTGAATTTAATTTGACAGCTGAATATGTCTCTGATCCAGTGACTGTATTTGAATAAACAGACTTCTGGAGGACCGCTTCTATTTTCTGAAAAAAAAGGGGCAGCATGGGGGTAACAGAAAAAGTAAGTATATTTAATGAGGATCCATGGGATATATGGCAATGATGTCAAGTGAATATTATCATGAATTATTTCTGTGCTTGTAGCCCTTGCTTTTAACTCTATCTCCAGCTTTTCTATTATGCTATTAACCTAACCTTTGTTAATTGCTAGAAATCACTCAGGTATAAATCTTCCCTTGCAAGAAAAACCTCTGCAACTGACAAAGCCTTCTGTTTCCCAATAATAACAGTAAAATTCACCGTAAAATCCTGTCAGCTTAAAGAAGTGATTCCCAATAGCTAAATACATTTGTGGATTTCAAATCCAAATGAGCCCCCAGTTTTGTTTTGATTGTGGCTGAGACCAGTACCTCTTTTTTTCACAAGATGATGGAACACAAAACCCCTGTTATCCACTGAAGGATTAAAGCTTCAAGATTGTATGGTCTCATACAAATAGCTTTTTACAATCCAAGTGAGCAAAATTATGCTCAGATGGAGCGTGAAGCTTTTACAGTCTACCTTCATGTTCCTTGAAAATTTGCATTCTCTTTCTCAATGTCTGTTATTGTCTTTGCATTTCCTTAATCATTTTCTTGATCCTACTTTGCTAGGTTCTAAATTGCCCAGCCCTCAGGTTAATATTTTTATTCCGTCATCCTTATAAAGCCAATCCCATTGATCTGATGCAATCCTGAACATCTTTCACTCACCACATTTGATTTACTTTCTCATATAACAGCTTGTGCCTAAGAGAATTGTATTTCTGATGTAGACCTTGCATTTTTTTTCCTCTAAATACTATATTGCCTATCTACTGTCAAATATCTTAGTATCTTCTTTACCAATGAACCACAGTCAACTTGCCTGTGACATCTTCACAAATTTCCTTTCGTCAGATTTAACACTCTAATTGCAGAATGACTATATCACATTCAAACTTAATGCTAAATTTGAGCATATAATGTACATTTCCCAAAAGGCTCCTTAACATCAAGTTTATCAAGTAGCTCTTCCCAATAACTCAACACGAGGTCCAAAATACAGTGTGGAGCTGGAGGAACACAGCAAGTCAGGCAGCATCAGAGGAACAAGAAAGTTGACATTTCGGATCAGGACCTTTCATCAGGAAAATGTCAACTTTCTTGCTTCTCTGCTGCCTGACTTGCTGTGTTCCTCCAGCTCCATGCTGTATTGACTCTGATTCCAGCATCCACAGTTTTTGCTATTTCCTAGATCCAAAACAGCTTGGCCCATAGTTAGTTCTTCAACATAAAGCTCCAGAAGCTTATTGCATACACACTCCAGGACTTTTTCTTCCACAACATTACTTCTGACTTGTTTATTCCAGGTTACGTGTAAATTGAAGTCACCCATTATCTGTGTCACATGCATTTCTGATTGGTAACTGGCAAAAAAATTACGAATAGAGTTTGCTGGCTATAAACAGCTCCAGCAATGTCAGTTACCCTTTACGGCATCGTAACTCCACCCAAGCTAATTCTGCATTTTCCCTTTGATCGAAGGTCTTTCTTTCTAATTGACTGATTTCATCCTATATAATGAAGGCAGCCTCATCTCTTTCTTCATGTGCTTCTTCCTCCTAAACACTAAAAATCCTCAATTTCCAATCTGGTTCTCATTGTACCCGTATCTCAATAATGGCAATTAAATCAAAAACCTAAGTCCACCCATCCCCCCCAGTTTCTGTGATGTGTAGCTGACCCATCTTCAGTCTTTTTGCCCTATTGTGAGCCATTTTCCTCCTGGAATGAGAGAAAGAGGAAGGTGTGACAGGAGAAGAAGGTGGGTGAAACAGTTATTTCTGTTGCTGCTGGCGGGATGCCTTCTGGAGCAAGTGGGTAGACAGCACAGAGGACCTGCAGGGTTACTGGTGTCCAGGCTGGGGGTGGGTGAGTGAGAGTGGGGAAGACGCTGCATTCATTAGTGAGAGTGGTAGAGCGTCTACCTTGATGGGAGGTGGATGTAGTAGCAGAGACAGTGAATGTGAGGAATTGGCGAGAATATAGTGGCACTTATGACGTTGGAGTGGAGAAGGATATTGACCTTCTTCCTACCATGCTGAACATTTCTCTAGATGAGATGGCTCTAAGATAGGTGACAACCTTGGTTCACAGTGGCATAGACTGGCATGGCCTCCAGTCCTGCTTCTGGAAAATGAGGAAGTCCATGTTGAATTTCAAGGGCCATGGTCTCAAAGTGAGCCACCAAATTCCCCTTGTCTGCCATGTCCAGGGCAAATGTCAGCAATAATGCAAGGACAGCTCCTGACTGAAAGTGTTTGTCTGGGTGCACAACTGTCTTTTAAATATGGCACTAGCATGAAGGACGCTGGTCAGTTCTGGGATTGTTGGTGAGAGCTGCAGGAATGGCAGCGTACAGGACATGATGCCTGTAATAAAGGCTGAAACACCAATTAGCTTGATAAGATGGGTAATATATGGCAAGAAAACCTGCTTAATCCCATGGTGAAAATCTCTCCCCCAAACTCAGCACAACCCAGACTTAGCCAAAAAAACCATTAGATTCAGCCTAATGTTTCAGCATTTTGATTACCACAGCCACGGTATTTCTTGTAGCTGCACATCTTGCATCATTTTCTTATTTAACTTGCATAGAGCCATTTTGGAGAGGTGAGGTGTAGGGATGATATTCCTTGTCTAATATTAATCATGTTCTGGCTCACTATGTTGGCCTAACCTCACATAGCCATCAGCTTAGAGCAGAATGTAAGCACACCTCTGGTTCACTATGTTGGCCTAACATTAATGAGAATGGATGACAGATTCAAGATGATGAGATCAATATTGAAGGCATTGACCAGCATTGAGGTCTGTTCATGGTTGCACATTAACTGCACATCATTGGGGAGTAGTCCCTATGGTTCTTGTCCCTCCTCACATTGACATGGGAGGCCCACATGTACAGTCAATGGTATCTTCCATCACTGACAACCCTCTATCCTCACATAGCCATCTGCTTAGAGCAGTATGTAATCACACCTCTTCATATCTGTTATCTCTTTGACCTCATAGAAGTACTGATGGACAGCATAGTAGGAGATGTTCATTATGCTGTCTGTGCCCATCTGGAATGATGAAATATCATTTAAATTTAATACAAGTTTACGGCCATTCTCTGCACATCCTGGGCCTGCAGTGATCCATTGAATTAAGTAGCATAGTATTGTGTGTGCCTCCTTGTTGAATACGAGGCAGCTCAGGCTTTGCACCTTGGAGAGATTGATGTATAAGGAATAGTCTCTGAAAATTTTTGCTGGATGTTGATCTTCTCTTCCTTTTCCCTCTACAAGGAGCTTGTAGCCGCTATTTTACTCCTTATTTGCGTTTCAGATCAGAGATACTGCAGTTGTAATTGCCATACTTGTTGCGGACTGATGATGTGCAAGTGAATTAATCTGCAGCTTGTCCTGAATGAAAGTACCAAATCAGCAAGAACACTCCTCAATACTTCAGAAACTTTACAAAAACAGAAATATGTTAAAAACATTGTAATTTGAATGAGCAAGATAACAAAGTGTGAGGCTGGATGAACACAGCAGGCCAAGCAGCATCTCAGGAGCACAAAAGCTGACGTTTCAGGCCGAGACCCTCTGATGAAGGGTCTAGGCCCGAAACGTCAGCTTTTGTGCTCCTGAGATGCTGCTGGGCCTGCTGTGTTCATCCAGCTTCACACTTCATTATCTTGGATTCTCCAGCATCTGCAGTTCCCATTATCTCTAATTTGAATGAGCGTCCCTTTATATTATGCTGCTAAGAGCGAGGGGCATGGGGTCATGAGTGTAGAGGGTGGGGGAGGGGGTATTGTGTTGGAGGTGCGAGGACAGAGGGCTCTGTCACAAACTGAATGTACATTCCACTGCACAGACATTCACTAGACCTGAATAGTCGAAGTTCCAAAAATCTCACATGACTGCACTATCAATCCCTCAGAATCTGTCAATTTAGTGCAATGCATTTGGTTGCTTCTTTCACATCCCATCAAATTTCCCCTCAGCAGAAAAGCACAATGTAGGTAGTACATACCACGTCCAGTCTGCTGCTGGCAATTAGCTACCATTGTTGAAATTGAATATTTCACTTTCATAAACTGCTCACTATGTACACCTGCGTAGCATCTATTGTGCTCTACTGCCAAATACAGAGTCTCAAAAGCACACACCACCTGATTAGTCAGCTGCAGACAGCATAGTCTCCTCTGGCCTTTCTCTGGCATATGAGTACTCCCAATAAAAGTCCTGGTATTGAGGTAAGGAGAGAAAATCATAGCAACACTGCCTTTTGAACTCACTTGTTAGCCTCCTAATTACTGCCTACAGAGTTCGGGTAATACAGCAGTGAAGGCACTGATTTTATGGCTTTTAGTGTCTATTGTCATAAACTTAATGTAGGCCAGGAGATGCCCTCAGCCGCCATGTTTACAGTGACATGCTGTCAGCCCCTTCACACTTAACTGCATGACGCAAAGAACCACCTTCTCTGCACGGGTTAGGAAACATAAGTATTGTCCTGTCCTGAGAGATAGTGGAGAAGGCAGAGCATTCCAGAAGACATATTCTGTGTGGACTTTGGGAGACTAAGTTTTAATTTATTTTTTATCTTACCACTTGGGTTTCTAAAATTTATTTTTTATCTTACCACTTGGGTTTCTAAGTAGGGACTTGTATTTATTAGACTAGCATACTAGGAGAATTTTGGTCGATTTGGGAATAGTTAAAAGTTGAGGTCGGGGCGGGGAGGTAGGGGTGATGGTGGTGTTGGGATTGTTTGGTTTGTTAGAGGTTCCATTAATTTGTTCACTGTTATGGTTAAATAAATAAATTGCTACTTGTTACATATAAAGTGAATATCAGGGATTTTATTTCATTTAACCTCCTCTTCTCTGCAATATTTTTGAGCTCAACCTTTCAGCAGCAGAGAAGACTCACACCAGAGCTATTTAAATGCACCTTCAGATTAGTTACTCAGTGTGCAATTTTTTTAACTGTCTGGGAATTATGCGGCAAATGCTAAAAGACTTTATCATGATTTCAAGGTTTCTGCAGACGTTGAAAAGAAGGTGAAAGGCCACATGCGTTTTCACGCTTGAGATGCGGCACACAAAGTGGGGCACGCAAAAATGGTGCAACAGTAGTCATTCCCTTTGGAAAACAACATGATAAGAATGAGAAGAAATGAACAATCAGAAAAGGAAGAAGGAGAGGAAGGGTGGCCTTTAGAAGGACGCTACATCCACCTACTTTGTTCAAGGAACAGTTTTCCTCCTTGGACCTCAATGAGAAACAGGGTCAGACATGTTAGTGCTTAAATTATCCACATCTGCCACACATTATAGGCAAAATTGAAAACTCACAAATAATACAAAGACTGTATTGTCAGTGTCTGCGAAGATGATCATAGCCATCTAGTTGCAATTTTCTCCAGTTCAAGAAAGTGGCGTGGAAAGAGAAAGAACTTTGATTTATTTAGCAGCTTTCATTAACTCCCAAAACACTTCATTGTCAAAAGGTTGCTTAAAATTGAAGATTAAAACTGAAAGAACTGAAGATGAACCAAAAGCAGAAGCTGCTGAAAAAGCTCAGCAGGTCTGGCAGCATCCATGAACAGAAATGAAAGCTAATATTTTGGGTCAAGTGAAACATTAACTTTGATTTCTCTTCACAGAAACTGCCAGATCTGCTGAGCTTTTCCAACAATTTCTTTTGTTGTTAAAATTGATGATACTAAAATTGATGATAAACATGGCAGCCATCTTCACACGGACAGGCCACACAAATACAGTGATATCCTTTCAAATACAAATGGTGATGAGGCATGATGGGACAAGTCTTCATGTGGCATAACTTTGCTGATGGCCTTGAGGGGTATGTTCTGCTACAAGTTACCAGGTATGATATGAGGTTTCTCATTTAAACACCCATTTATTTTTGAATTTGTATCTTTGAATTTTGAACCAGTGGTATAAGTATCTTACTTGTGTCTGAATGGGTTTCTTGACTCACTCTCAAGTAATTCTGTAACCATGGTTATGACTTTTATACATAAAAATTTGAGAGAGATTGTCTTTGAAGTTAGTGTTTTCTTTCATTGAAGTGAACTACAAACGACGTCATGTATTAAACTATCAGACAGAGATTAGGGAAATGCCCCTTGCCTGAGAACATATTTTTAAAAAAGTTTCCATTTTAACAATTCTGCAGGGTTCTTTGCTGGACTGCATATGTAAAGCAGTTTATCCTGATAAAAGGGGAGAACGCAGTTTAAAATTGTGAAAAAAAACAAGTTACCTCAGTGAAAGGAATTTAATAACTGTTTTCGGCCAGAAGTGTTTGGTTAACACCCTGAAACATTTATTTGAAACAGAGAATATTTAAGTTCAGTTATGTGATGAACCCCACTGGCCCTTCAACATCAAGATCCAATCTGCCTTCTCATTAGTTGCGAGCCTACTCCCTGAGCTCTACAATCTGCAAATTTGAAAATCCTAATGGGCATGCCTAATCCCAATGTGGTGTCATGACTTGAAACCAGCAAACATTATGGTTCATAACCTGGATTGAAAATTGAGTCAATGTTATTTGTTTATGACCTTCTAAGGTATACTGTGCTATTAAAATTGAACCCGAGGCATCAATACCCTTGGGAAAGGATCTATTTTTCATATTTTGGAACATTTTCAATGGCTAAAGCACACTTCAAAATATTAACTTACTGTTCAGCAAAATCAGATAGTTGAAACACTTTTGCATTTACATCTTTTTTTTACAACATGCAAGGAAATGCATAGAAATATTCTGATAAGTGTTTGGCCAGGAGTTGGGATGGCTGCTAATAACAATTTATTTATTGACAAAGAGAAACAGAAATGTGAAGAAATGTGGGCTCTATTCATTGTCACCTAGAAAAGATGTTAACTTCTTAGTGAATGTTATTTTGTTTCTTGTACTAAGCAAAATCTGATCTTTTCATGCACCCTGGAAATAATTTGTTCTCTCTGTAATTATGCTGACATTGTTTCCCCCATCCTTTACAGCATTTAAACTTATTATAATAACACTGTGTCTTTATACTAATTCAAAAACTGATTGTTAAGAATATTACATTGCTGCAGCACAAATTGAACTATACTGAAGAGATCACAGAAAATTGCATTGCAGGTTTGGGCACCTGAAATTTCCATTAATAAATTATTTCAGGAAAAATAAATGAATCAAACTTACATTGGAGACATTAACAAAGAGAAAGATCCATCTATTCATGACTAGCTGAGAAATGAGACTCGAACTGCTTTTAATGCCAAAATGAATTCCACTTTCCATTTCAATGTTGCCTGGGAATTTTAATTTGGATAAAGGAGCAATTCCATCAGCAAACATCAGGTCTTCATTCATAAATGAATCTACTCTCTACGATTTAATGTCAGCAGAATTTCTGGCTTATTATTTTTACTCTATAAAGCAGAAATAGAAGGCTCATATTTGAAATCAGTGATAATGGATTGGTGCGATGGAGGCAGCTATATGTGTATTTTTGAAGGTTTGTCAGCAATGACTTGCCATCCATTTGGCATCCAGTGTGGATCCCTCTGCAGGGGATCTGTGGACAGGAAGGCAACAACATGGATCATCAACCAATTAGTCATCATTTAGCCCTGTAGCAAGTGCTTACAGAGTCATAGAATTGTTAAGGTGCAGGAGACAATTCAGCTCATCACATCTGCATTGGCTTCCAACTCATTTTAATTTAGTGCCATCTCTCCACCTTTTCCCTATAACCCTGTACACTATTCCTGTTTAAATAGTCATCCAACGCCCTCCTGAACACTTCAGTTGAACCAGCCTCCATCACAGTTCCAGGCACTATGTTCTACACCCTGATTACTTACTGTGTGAAAAAGAATTTATTTTGCTTCGCATTTGCTTGTTTCACAAAATGCTTTAAAACTGTGCCCTCTGATTCTCAATCCCTTTATGAATGGGAATTGTTTCCCGCTAGGTACTCTGTCCAGACCGCTAAGAATTTTGAAACTCTCTATTATATTTGTTCTCAGCCTTCTCATTAAGGAAAACAACCCCCGCCTGTCAATTTGTATCACACAATAAACCTCTTCTGCACTCTCTCCACTGCATTCACCACCTTCTAGAACTGTGCACAATACATCAGCTGAAAACAAACTGATATAAAAGAAACAAAATATAAATTAGATTTAACTTGAAATCAGAAGATCAAATAAAGAAAGGAGCAGAAAGTGATAGTGGGGAAAATGAGAGAAAAAGAAAAATTGTTTTAAAAAATTATAATAATAAATCTTCACATTCAATGCATACAAAATAAATGATTATTTGAGACTGATCATGCTGTTAAAAATTCACTTCAAGTTGTATATACTAACCCTAACTTTAATGTCATCTTTAGTGGATATCTCCTGGTTAATTCTGACATCTTCACCCCTTTGTATGGATCTGGTGCTGAATCAACCAGCAAACTCCATGTAACCGATGAGTAATTTGGGCAGAAACATATGGGTTTCAGTGTTTAAGGGATAGATTGTAGTGTTGTGATGGTGTCACTAAACTGAGATCCGGAACAAAGGTTTGAGGACAAGGGTTCAAATCTGATCATTCTGGTTGGCAGAATTTTATTTCAGCTAATAAATCAAGAATATAAAGCTAGTCTCAGTAATAGTCCCATGAAATTACCATCAATTGTCATTAAAAAAATCTCAGCTGATTCACCAACCGTCTACAGTGATATTGACTCTCAACAATATGATTAATTCTTAAATGGTCTGTCAGAAATGGCTTAGCAAGCCACTCAGTTCAAGGGCAGTTAGGGATGGGCAACAATTGTTGACCTTACCAGTGACATCCACACCCGAAGATAAAGAAAAAGAAAATTGTGCATTAGTTACTCCATAGTTTTCTTTCTGACTTACTCTGTAATTATGCTGGCCTCACTTTTATTCTCATACAAAAAACAGAATGCAATTCATAGAAACTCTGTCGTGTGGAAACAGGCCATTCAGCCCAAGAGGTCCACACTGACCCTCTAAAAGGAATCCCACCCAGACCCATCCCCCTTCCCTGTCCCTGTAACCCTGCATTTCCCATTGCTAATGCACTTAACCTACACATCCCTGGATGCTATGGTCAATTTAGCATGGCGAATCCACCCAGATTGCACATCTTTGGACTGTGGGTGGAAACTGGAGCGCCCAGAGGAAACCCATGCAGACACGGGAGGAATGTGCAAACTCCACACAGTCGCCTAAGGTTAGAATCAAACCCTGGTCCCTGGCACTGTGAGGCAGCAGTACTAACCAGTGAACCACCAATCTCTCCCTTGATAATACTCAATAACTAAGCCTTCAAGCCCTCTGAGGCAGACAAGAACAGCTTCTTCCTTATTGTTATTTGTGTTGTGTTTCAACATTTTGACTGGATTTCCATGGTTATTTGCTTTCTTCTTTAAAATGATAACAAAGTTCATATGGTGAATAGATTTTTTAACCTAACTGGCTTGTTTGAAATGCAATAATTAAAACAGTAAGTATGAACATAGTGCCCCATGCAGCAGTTAACTGCATAAATACGCCTGTCAGAAACTGAAAAACTGCCTCATCAATAAACCAGGTTTTAAGATGTATGTAGCATCGCAATATGATTTTAAAATTCAGTTTGTTGGCCAACCTCAACCTCAATAGAATTTTGATGGGAAGAGACAGAGAGAGATGAACAAGACTTAATGATGGCAAGTGTTGAATGGAAAGCAAATGTCTGAAATATATAGTACATGTGATGTAATGAAGTTCCTGTTTTATAAAGCACAGCATGTGAGCATGAAATGCTCCAAATGGCTCTAGTGATAGGAAAAAAGGAACAGGAGAGTCTACAGTTTCACTGAAAATAGGTGACATGATATGAGATGATGAAAGATGCGATAGAGAGGATGCTTGAACTGGAGAGGGATAATCTTTTGCCATGCATTCTGGAGGAAGCTGGAGACTTAGTGAGGTTGGTGGAATATTTATTGTGATTGGATCCAAGCCATTTTCATCTTGGAGCTTAAAGTCTCTGCCATAGACTGAATAAAAAGCGTAAAAGCATAATAATTAGCATGAAAACAGAAATGACATCCACACAGTATTGCAGACAAAGCAATACCTCTTTAGCCCATTAATACAATGCCCTGGGTCACTTCTAATTATATCCCATTGTTAGTCGCCTCTTTGTGATCAGATGATGACTAACTATATAGAAAATGAAGTCAAATAGCAGCTTGTACAGCTGATAAATTCCAATAAATTTCACGCCAGTAACAAAGAGTGTGAGGCTTCCTTACTGTCTGAACATAAACTAATTTTATATTAATCACTAAATTCTTGAATGCTGCAATATTAATGATGAAAATTCTCAGCCTTCCATTTCCCTATTGTTGTCTTGTCTACTGATTATCATGATTGCTATGAAAAATGTATGTGGAATTATAACATTGTCTGTTAATGTAACTACTTATTGAAAATTACTTGAGCCAACAGAATGAGATCTTAATTCCTAATTCACGATATTATTGGCATTTCAATCTCCACGTACCTCCCACTCAAGTTTATATTTGATCAAGTTATTATGCTGAGGAAGTTTTTTTTTTATCAAGGAACACATGATGAAGTTAGAAAACATGGATGCTCGGCGCCATTTATCATTGGAATAAAGGAAATGGGGGCAGAGGTTAGCCATTCAGTGCCTCAAGCCTGCTCTGACAATCAAAGAAATCAGGCTGATTTTCTATGCCAAAATCATTTCCCATGCAATACCTATGTCTCTGATAATATTCATTCTGTTCATCTCTCCCATGATAATGCTTAATAACTAAGCCTCCAGTACCCTCTGAGGCAGGCAAGAACAGCTTCTTCGCTACTGTTAAAAGACTTTTGAATGGAGCTCTCAAAAGTTAATTTTGATCTCTTTTTCTTTCTCTGTTACCTTCCCTAACACTGTATTCTGCACTCTGTTTTGCTACCTGATACCCTTTGTGTTGTACATTCTGCCTGTATAGCTAACAAAATACACTTTTCACTCTATCTCTGCACATGCAACAGCAATAAATCAATCAACCAAGTGAAGAAATTTAGTTTTAACTCGGTTTCAAAAGGCATATTCTTATTCTGAAACTGGCCCTTCTGTTGTAAACCAACAGAAACATTCATCTATCATGTTGAGCACTATAAGAATTCTGTATGCTTCACTGAGATTAAACTATCATAGATAATAGAATGCTATTATCATCTCTATAATATATATTATGATGGCAGTTAAGATTCATAGTGTTTATTTAAAATGCAAAAACTATTTATTAAAAAGAAAGAAAGCACCAGGTTCACCATTTAAATCAAAAGAATTTACTGTACAAATAAAACAACAGACTGCTAATACTAATAACTACACCCTAAAATATTAATACGTTAAAGACATTAAAAATACAATGAACAAAAGCTTCCACTTTAAGCAAAACTTCTTTGTTTGCCTTTCCATTTACATCCAGCTGAATAATAAGCCCAAAACTTAAATCAGATACTTACCAGCCTGTTGGGTGGGTATCCAATTGGCCTGAGTACTGTTGTCAAGGTTCGTGTTTGGGCTTAGGAATCTTAGAACTTCTGATTATTTTTGCCAATGTTTTCCCTTCAAATCTCCGTTAACCATCCCACTCCTGTATAGTCCCATTTCAACGTGGGCATTGAAATTCAAGACATGTTTTCCTGAATCTAACATCTCGGTAACCACCTCCCCTGCTCCTATGGGGTTCATCATAACTAATTCTAGCCCTATCTCACTTGGTACAGATCTCAGAATGACTCAGTACTCAGTAGAGCATCCCTTATGTCCAATCCATCTTTAAAAGTTCGTTCTGCACTCAACTATAAGGATAGTTATAGTTGAGTTGATAGTTATAGTTGAAATGCATTTCAAAACTGCTCTGCTCATTCATGGGTGTCTTCAGAAGATGTTTGAGAAAGGGAAGATGACACTGCAATTCCATAAAAGATGTGGAAGTCTTGGTTGAGGAGGAGGTGCAAAGGAGAGGGTTCATTTCCTGGAGGAATAGTGGAGGAGCCTGTGCCATCAACACATTCGCAGCTTAGTCTGAGGTCACCACCTGGCTCAGTGGCATCTCTATAATTTGGAGGAATATTGAGCAGTGTCATAAGGAAGTCAATGGCCTTCACTACTTTACCAGTGTATGTGCCACATTTCTCTTTGCAACCTCACATTCACTCTCTCTCTGCTGCTGCATCCCTCTCTCACCAAGGCACATGCTCTACTATTCTCACTGTTGCCTATTACATCTTCCTTCACTGTCTGCCACTCAACACCCAGCTTGCCATTGCTCAGCATATAAGTATTCCTCACCATCTTTCACCCGACTGCACCAGCTGTGCTGCCCATTTTCATCTCATTCAATTCTCCCGCTTTCACTCTTTGCAGGAGAACACAGTCCATAACAGGGCTGAGAGAGGACAAAACTCTGACCTTCTAGGAAGAAAATTGGGACTGTGTCTGTATGGACGCTGAAACATTCATGTCCCACCAACCAGGCAATGATCGCCTTCTTTCTGCCATAACTGTCACAGTAACACTGATAACCAAGTGTGGAGCTGGATGAACACAGCAGGCCAAGTAGCATCTCAGGAGCACAAAAGCTGACGTTTTGGGCCTAGACCCTTCAACAGAGCAATGTTATCTTGGATTCTCCAGCATCTGCAGTTCCCATTATCTCTGATCACTCTTTCTCTCTTACTGTTTTTACAAATATATTCTAGGTTTGTGCCTTCCAGTTCATGGTTGTTCTATGCAACTTCATAACAATGTGAGGAAAACATTTTTTTACTCACAGGGTGATAGGAATCTGGAACTTACTGCCTGTAAGAGTGGTAGAGGCAGAAACTCTTATATCATTAAGAAATATTTAGATCTACTATAATGATTTGAATGCATATAAGACTACTGGCCAAGGACTGCAAAATGGAATTTGGACAGGTGTCTATGCCAGTCAAAAATAGCGTCAATGGTTTGAAGGGCCTTTTTCTGTGCTGTAGATCCTGATGACTCTAAGCCACCTTCTTGACCTCTGGGAATGTTGTGTAAGGGAGAGACTTTCACACTTGAGCATTTTGAGGCCCTTCAAAGGGCAAGGCATTATATAGACATCATACTGTACAGCTGAAAGGCACCTGCAAATGTACATGCTATTGAAATTTTGTAGGCATATCCTGGCCCAAGCTGTCTTGACCATATCACACAGCCCCAGGAATCTCTCCAACGATGGAAAAGGTGCACAGGCAATGTACTGCAGCCTAAAATTTCAACCCAGCTGGTGGAGCTAAAACCTTCCAAGTTCCCATAGCACTCTCATGTTGCTGCACCTGATCTCTTCACAACTTGGACCACAGGACCTCATTTAATGCTGAGGATGGCTAGACTTGGCACATTCAATCTTTTGTCATTGCAGCTGGACATAACTTCACATAGGGTAATATGTTCTGAAATGTGATAATGAAATCACATTGAAATGTTACCTATGCTACTTGCATGCTTTCAGAAGGTCTTTTTGTTTCTTTCCCTCTGACGACATTTTGGTGCAGTTCTGGGGTCCACAGGAGGGAGCTACATTGAGTCCATTGGCTGTCCAGCTTTGGTCAGGTAACTTTAGGAGCATTTGTAACTAGATGGACCAGACTTGCTGAGAATATCCTACTCAAAGGCAACTTTATGGCCAAGTGACCATGGGCCCAAAACTGGCACTCTAAACTGACACACAGCCAAGAAATTAAGCCGAAGAGGAAATTGGCCAAACTACATTAAAAAGCAACCAACAGCTATAAGCCACAGAGGACAGTGGAAAACAAAGTCAATAAAGGTTACTAATGTTCAAGGGGAACCAGTTACAACCAGCCTTAGGGTTGTGTACTGGAGAAGTATCAATCAGGCTTCCTGCACTTTGACTTCTAGCCAGTGCCTGATGATGTGAATTGTACACTTTCCCATATAACAACATTGAAAAGTGTTGGTGCAACCCTATTGGATGCATTGAAATTTGCTCATGAACCCATCGGCCAAAGGCCACAGAACATTCAGGAAGAAATGGGGCAAAGAGGATAAAACACATACTTGGAATCCAGTCCTTCAGTGAAGACTCATGGCAGAAAACTGTGCAGTAACCCAAGAAAGCCCAGGAGAAGATCCACCTTGTGCTGTGAGAACACATCCATGAAAGAGAGCTAGCTCTATGTCAAAGCGGAAGGAGAATCCAACAGCCCATTTCAAACATGTAGATCATTTGGGTAACATCCACTCTCAGATGGACAGCTCTGCATGGAGAGTAATATGGGAATTTGAGAAATGACTTTGCCAAACGTGCCTGCTGGTCCTGAGTTTGCTAGTACATTTTGATGATATTCTTTATCACCAAATCAGTGGGTTTCTCTCCTGCCTGAAGCTGAACAGGTGCCTGATCTCTGGCACTTCTCTGACTTCCAGCAACCTGGGGTATTTCTTTATCAGTGGGGAGTGGAGTACGGCAGTGACGTGCCGACTAGTCGATGCTCATGACTTGAATACCCACTGAGGTGTTAGTATCTGAGCTGCTGGGAGATGCAAAAGGCAGCCTAGTTGGTATACACTATTATCTTTCCTTTCCTCCTCAGAAGAGGAGGAGATATCTTGTGGGGCTGGCCTATTGGATGCCAACATCATGCTGATGCCACAGATACTGCAGCAATAAAGAGACATTGCACTATTAATATGGACAGAGGCTCAGGTATGTTAAGAACATGATGCAGTGGTGGTAAGGGGAGAGTAACATTATAGGCAATACTTCTAAATTGGTTGCCAGAACATCCTCCCTAACCGGTTCTTCCCCTCACCCATCCCTTCCTCCCACCCCAAGCTGCACCTTCATCTACCTACTAACCTCATCCTACCTCCTTGACCTGTCCGTCTTCCCTGGACTGACCTATCCCCTCCCTACCTCCCCACCTATACTCTCTCCACCTATCTTCTTTACTCTCCATCTTCGGTCCACCTCCCCCTCTCTCCCTATTTATTCCAGTTTCCTCTCCCCATCCCCCTCTCTGATGAAGGGTCTAGGCCCGAAACGTCAGCTTTTGTGCTCCTGAGATGCTGCTTGGCCTGCTGTGTTCATCCAGACTCACATTTTATTATCATGGATTTTCTACATCACCACAGGTATGGTCTCAGTCCTTGCTCGCCAGCAACAAGATCCCTTCAAGCTGATGCGCTAAATGTTGTGTGCATCATCACTCACCCTGGACTTCTCCACCCAACTGTGGGCCATTTCTCCTGGAATTATGCAAAGGGAGGGATTACATAAACTGAAAGTAGGCAGCACAACTGTTAGACTAGTTCAGCTGGGGAAAAGTGAGTGAATAGTCAGCACAGGTGGCATTCAGGGGTATTGGGATGGATAAAAGTGAGGGAGGAAGATATGTAAGTGAGCAACAGTGAGATTGGGAGACAATTAGCTCTGGTGGGAGTGTGTGCACTAGTAGAGATAGGGAGACTGTGAGATGACATAGAAAAAATGTAGCACGGAGAAGGTTATTGATTTTCTTGCCCTGTTGCTGGATATTCCTCAGAACTGTAAAAGTGGCAAAGATCCATATGGCAACTTGGACCAGGCAGACCAGGTCTGCTGTTATGGCTTTCTCTGTAGTTCCAGAAGGAGAAAAGGTGGCCATCTTCCAGACCCAACCCATCCATCAGGACCTTCAGGTCCCTGTCTGCAAAGTGGAGCAAACAATTACCCCTTGTCTGCCATGTTGTAGGCACATAAAACAAACCATGCAGGACAGTTCTGGGCTGCTATTCAGAAGCATGGCTGCAGAGTTGAGGATTATCAGATCAACCATGATCTCATTGAATTCAAGTTGTTACCCTCCCAGGTATCAGTGAGAAACTAGCCAGTGATAATAACCTGTTGAAGGGAAAGTCAAAGCAGTTAACATCACCATATACTGGACTAATAAAATCTGCTATGGGTATATAAAAAGAGAGTATCTTTGAGAGACTAGGCTTTTCTGAAAGCTGGTGACTTGATGAACAACATTATTTTGATTTTTTTTAATTTCGAACATTTTCATCATGTTAGCAAGAACAAACATCAACTCCTTCACAATGACAACTTTTGTCAAACATGTTTTGTCCCAAGGAAAATGATTTGCAGGCAAAATTTCTCAGATTGCACCTCATATAATATTTCCTTTAGAATATCGAATATATACACCCTGCACCTAGCTAATCTATGCGTGCCAATATTTCAACAGCTAAAATCCTTTTCACTACCTTTTTTTATGTTCTCGGAACAGTGGCTCAGTGGTTAGCACTGCTGCCTCATAGCGCCAGGGACCCAGGTTTGATTCCAGCCTCAGGTGACTGTCAGTTGGAGCTTGCACATTCTCCCCGTGTCTGTATGAGTTTCCTCTGGATGCTCCAGTTTCCACCCACAATCCAAAGATATGCCAATTAGATGGATTGGTCATGGTAAATTTCCATAGTATCAGGCGATATGCAGGCTAAGTGGATTAGCTACAAGAATGAATGGTTACAGGGATCATGTAGGGGACAAGGCCTGGATAGGATGCTCTTTGGAGGGTCAGTGTGTACTCAATGGGCCGAATGGCCTCCTTCCACTCTGTATAGATTCTATAATTCAATGTTTCTTGGCTTCAATTGTCAGCATTCATTATTTTTTCCTATCAAGAACATGATGAACACGTCATAAAGCAAAGGCCGACCTCCTTCTGATAATAAAACTGAAACATCCAGACAGGTGTATCTCACTCTATAATCTATTAAAAGAAGTGTAAAAAGTGGTATAATTGGTCTCTCACCTTCAAGCTGTCATAAAGGAGTGGTTAAATGAAATGAACTCCTTTTGCTCACTCTATAATCAAGTGACTATTTATTTATCTAACGCTAACAGTGAACAAATTAACTGAACCATTAACAAACCAAACAATTTCCCCCTTAAATATTAACAATTCCCAAGTGAAACAAAATTCTAATGCTTTGCTGTTCCAATAAATATACATCCCACTTGTATAAACTAAAATAATTTTTTTAAAAAACGTAGTTTCTCAAAATTACAGCCAGGATACAAATTCTGGATTTTTTTTTTCCTTCTTTGCTGATCTTCATTCAGGAATATCTTTCCCCACTGAGTTTTTATGTCAGAAATATTATCTAAGAGTGCCACTGTCCCTTTAGTTAGATGATGGTTACTCTGAGAGCTTACAGACTTCTCTGAGAGCCAGTGATTTTCTCTTTAGAGCTGATGGTTGTTAACATGATCAGATGGCAGTTACTCTCTCACTGATTTTCAACTGCTCTCTTCTTTTATACCCTTGATGATGTGCCAATTTCTCACACTAGGATTGGTCCTATGTCATCAAAACTATCAGATTTAAATTTAATTGGTTTTTAGTCCCTAAACGTCTGCTTTAAATTCACTGGCTGAAATTCAAACTGGTTGCCTTGCTAACAAAACAAAATTGCTGCTGATTGCTAACCGTACAGCCTTTGATACAAATGTTTCAATTTCAGGAGCTACCTATGTATCTGCATCCCATAAGCAGCCCACAGATTTTTTTAGCACAGAAACAGCACATCATCTTTTAAAAGGACCACACACTCTTCCCCCCCTGTCTTTTTACAAACATCAACTTCTAACATCCTGCATTCTCATAAACAAGTACTGAACTCAACTTCACAACATACTGGGGTACTTGAAGGGCCATCTGGAAGATTGGTATATGATGAATCACTAAAATAAAGGTTAGTTTAATATCTTCTGAATCAACTAAGGGCAGACATTTTAGTGCACTTTCTTTTCTAAATTGATTTTCTTCATTCTTTCCTTTGGGCTTCAAGATTTTCTTTTCAGTTTCAACACATCACCAGTGACATTGAGTCTAGACTGACTGCACAATCAGCTTGACAGTCAAATCAAATTACACAACCGCAACAAAAACAAAGTTCAGCAGGTTTGGCAGCATCTGTGGAGGAGAAAACAGAGTTAACGTTTCACGTCTGGTTCTGAAGAAGGGTCACCAGACCTGAAGCGCTAACTCTGCTTTTCTCCTTCACAGATGCTGCCAGGCCTGCTGAACTTTTCCAGCAACTTTGTTTTCGTTCCTGATTTACAGCATCTGCAGTTGTTTTGGTTTTTACAAACTACACCATCTGGCCTGTTTCTTCTTTGGATGCAAACACATCTTTCTGTGAGGGCCTGGCCCAATTATCAGGATGCAATAATCATTTTTCTAGGTAAAACTATTGATCCAAAGCCACTTCTGACTTTTTCTGCTTGATGTCTCAATCATATGCTTAAAGGCCTCTAAATCCAGACTTTGACTATAAAATTCTCTTTCTTATTTTATCTATCACATATCACTCAAATTTTAGATTACTACTCCACAGAAAATTATTGACGTTCATCATAGAGATACCAGCCAGTTTGTCTCTGTTATACAAGTAGAACATTGTTGAATTCAATCTACTTCCAGTAAGATAGACCTAAGAAATACCATAACCTCACAGTTTCCTTCAACCTATAAACACAATTGTTTCATTCCCATGGCTTCTCTTTTGCGTTTCTTTAGATTGTTTCAAAACAAAAATCCCTTTGAATCTTTTCATTCTGCAAAAATACAATTGTTATATCAATTTACTTATGTTCACAGGAATGCATTGCTAAAACAGCTAAGATCTTCAAGATCATTTTTTTTTCCCAAAGCAGGAGAACTTACTCTAATATCATGGTCATCAAGTTTCTCTTTGAAAATCCAAGTGATTAACTAAACATTATCCACCACCAACTATTTCCTTTTAACTTTAATTAGTTGTTACAATAACATTATAATGACATCCACAGGTGGCTCAACACTCTATATATCCTAACCACTGGTTGTATTAACTTTATACTGCTATCAGCTTGCGCTTCTCTGCAACCTCCTTATCAGGGACTGTCACTGTAAGTCACTTGAAAGCTGCTGAAGTCCCACAGGGAAGCCAACGGGTATTATCACTGGACTATTAATCCAGTGACCCAGTTAAAGTTCTGGTAACCCAGGTTTGAATCCCAGAACAGCAGATGATGGAATTTGAATTCAATAAAAATCTGGAATTAAGAGTCTAAGTGACCATAAAATCACTAATTACTAATGCCCTTCAGGGTAGAAAATAGCCCTCTTTACTTGGTCTGGCCATTGTGTGATTTTAGACTCAAGACAATGTGGTTGACTTTTAGTTGCTCCACAGAAGAATTAGAGATAGTCAATAAATGCTGGACCAGCCAGTGATCCCATCATTCTGTGAATGAATAAAACAAAAAATCCTGCATGCTCCCATGTTTCAGGTCCTCCTACACATTTCAGGTGGATGTTTCAGCCTAGATCCCTCTCAACTCTCTCTTAATTTGAATGTTTTGCAAAGACCTCAGCGGCATCAAAAAAACACTCAGCCCAAATTAATGGATTGCAACTGTTGCCTTCCTGCGGAGGAAAGACCTCTTCATCTTTGCCAATTCCTATAAAGGCACCAGCTGTCACCCTACAAAATTTGACAAATACCCCAGAAAAATACAATCTCAGTCTTCTTTGAGAACAGTCGTGATGAAAGATGTAGAACCTCTACATTTTAACTTTGGAAGGCCAATTACTTTAGAGACAGGTAAATACATTTTATTTCTATAAAGGTTTTCATTTGTAAAATAATATCAAGCAGCGTTGATTTGAAAAGGTAACCTTATCTCAGCATTACTCAGAAAGTAAGTGTAGACCCCTGTTGTGTATAAACAGAAAATTGTTTATGGTGAAATGGTTTACAAAGATGGCAGAACATTAAAGGTCATTAGCTTATTTTCAGTCTAGAATGATCAAGCATTAATTTGAATTTCTAAATCCCAGAGACTGAAAGGGTAGTTCCATGGCAAAATACAGGATAGCTGAAGAGTACAGAGTCTAAGAGCAGATAAAGATCGGTTTACAGTTACTGCCATTGTCTCTGTTACTCAAAGAAAATATTGGTGGCTCCATTCAATCAAGGCTATATGAGCAGAGCTGAGGAGGGTCTGAAAAATGTCAATTTATTTGGTTAAAGCTCATGAAACTCTTTTGATTGTGCTGCTGTTGGCTGAAGTTCAGACCAAATCCTGAAAGAAGAGGTAATCATGTTCTTTGTGAGGAAGACAGACCTTCTATGGACTTTGAGGCTAAGATTGATGTTATATATATTGATTAAAATGCTGAGCCAATTTACAAGATTTCTGTCCTACCATTTAACCTTAATGCATACTTTCCACAATGCAGTAATAACTGTTCATAACTGGCCAAGGTTTATTAGTACTTCTGGATTTCTTGCCTCCTCCTGCTTACTCATGGACTCCATTTCTCCCAGTGTTACGTATTTAGCTGGTTTCAGCATCTGCTAAGGTGATTTGTACTGATGGAGGATAAATCTAACTGATGCAACTGTGCAAGCCTTGGTCCTTCACAGTCTGCAGATAATGCTTATCATGACATCTAACAATTTGAAGAGTGACTCCGACATGGAAGAAGAATAGAAATAAAATGGAATGATATATCTTTCTGTTTGAACATTAGGAGAAAGAGAGTTAAGCTGAGGGTGCTTAACCTTACCATGTCCAGTGAAACAATTACTTGAGAAGTTGCAATCTTCAATGTTGCTCTACCACAGTAACATTAAAGTTGTAGGTTTGGTTTTTTGCTCAAAGTGTTTCCAGGTATCCATTTCTCCTATGTTTAGAAGAACTATGTAACCTCACACTGGTCATCTCATTTTTATACTGCTGATTACAGATTCGGAGCTATGCTTCTTGGTTGTTAATGATGCACTCACTTTGTCTGACATGAGTAGGCCCTTGAAACACTTAAAGCACTGAAGCCATGTCTTTCTCACAATTCTGCAGCTACATAAAACATATGCACTCAAAGAACAAGAATCTTGTGTGTATTGTGCTTTTATTGAACTGCTGTTAAGATGAATACTTGCAGCAGTGCCTCATCACTGAAGACACAACAATATAGCAGAATAAGAGGCACATTACCACAGCATTGCTTTCCTATCCTAAACAAATTCCTTTTCATGCAAAATTAATTATTTGCATTATTTATATAGTGAGTATTGAGTCACAAAGTGCTTAGTGAGCCAATCAAGTTACTTACTAAGGTCTAACATGTTTTCATGTATTGGTAGTATATGATTCTCATCAGCCCTTGCACTTGCATTGCACACACAATCATACTAGTCTTTTAATGGTATACATGCTTGTTTCTGTCATAACAAAGTGTAGATCTAGATGACCACAGCAGGCCAAGCAGCATCAAAGGAGCAGCAAGGTTGATGTTTTGGCTTTCTGTCGTCTGTTTACCAGGATGATGTGTCATTTGCCTGTCACTTTGTGTTGCCAGGTTGCCTGTTGTTGCCCAGTTTTCATTGTTGGCATGCTCTCGACTCTGAGGCTGATAGCTGATCTGTGGTCTGTGCAGACAGTGAATTCTCAACTTATTGATTGGTCACCTGCTCTGAAGGAACAGCTTCTTTCACCAGTTGTATAACTCTGCCTGTGGTTGCATTGATTTATCTGGTCATTAATATGCACTGTGTGTGATTAAGGTGACACCTGCTCTTCACAAGTCCCATATTACTTACTGGCTTGCTTGACTACTATGGAGAGTATTGAAGCATTTTACCCTGCAGAGCTCTCTAATACTCAACTCTATCACATTTGTTCACTATGCATGAAAGCAGAACTAAGAGCATTAGCAGAAGTGTTCATGTGCTATAATATCCTGACTTAGATTACTTGCCTTAAATAAACATAAAGGGCTAAATCATAGATGTTTTTTCTTCTTGGCTAACTCCATATTGCTTTGAGTATTTTTTTGGAGAATTTTCCACCAGGAGGGCTAGCTCACCCTGTCTTACCATTCTGGCCTCATTAATTACATGCCTCACTCCTGTGGTGTATCTCACATCCAATTTATGCCTCACCTTACCATGTATTGTTCTGCAACTGCCTGTCACTGAGTGGATATCCACCGAAATATCAATATTCTTTACACCATCTTTAAAAGTCTGTATTGTACTCAGAAAAGTATTGTCACTCCAGAGTACTCCCACACAGTTCCTGACATTTGCCTCAGACAAGGCAGACAGGGGAAAATTGTTGCCCCAGTTGGCAGACAGGGACCTTGAGGTCATGCTGGAAGGATGGTGCCAATGTGGGACTTTCTCGTCCCAGGATCAGCAATGGATATCAGGTCACCAGATCATGCCAGCCTGCTCTGAGGTTGCCACCTGGGTTAAAGTATTCCCAGCTGTCTAAGGGAATTTCCAAAGCTGTAGGCAGAAGTTCAAAGTTCTTCACGACTCTGCCAGGCTAACTACCTCAAATTTTTCTTCTATACCTCACACTCTCTCTATCTTTGCTACTGCACACACCTCCCACCATGGTTCATGATCTCATCCACCCAACCGTGACACCATTAACCTGCATTGCTTCTGTGCTGTTCATTCTCTTGGCTGGAACATCTTCCTTCATTGATCCAAGAGTAATAGTTGTGCCACCCATTATCATCTTATGTAGGACTGACATGTTTGGCACCAAGAGTCAAGAGAGGTGGTGTGTTGCCTGTGGTTTGGCTTCTTACTGCTTATGAAGACAAGATCCTGAATCTGACTGGAGGCTGCTCTTGACTTATTGTGCTGGCATCCCCTGAGTGAAGAGTATCCCCCTGACTTGAGAGAACCCTGGTGACAACAATGATGAGCTTCCTGGCTTTCTGTCTGTGCTAAATGACATGGCAAAACAAGAGTAATATGAACCTGGTTGGGGCCAAAGCACAAAAAGGCAAGCGAAGGTGATGCGATACATAGATGCTGTGAGCATGTAGGTAGGCTTAGAGTGAGTAGAGCTATGACAGCGAACAAAGAGCTGGGAGTTGCAACCCATCCCAGCTCATGAGCTCAGTGTGTCCCCCCAAAGCACAGCACTACAGTAAGAGTTGTTGGTGCAGCCTGATGTATATTTTTGAAGTGCAGAAATGTACTGTAACTGTAATGGGGAATGCCACTAAGATTGATAGATCCTGTTCTGAGGAAGGGTCACCGGACTCAAGACATTAACTCAGATTTTTTTCTTCACAGATGCTGTCAGCCCTGCTGAGTTTTTCTGGCAATTTCTGTTTTAATAGATGTTGATACACGTTGGGTGCCAATGTCAGTAGACATGGCATCTATGTGGACAGTGCCTGATGAATATGCTCTCAGATATTAATTCCCGGTTTCAAACGTTCAGAGTAAATGGTAGGCTGAATTCACCAAGTACTCAATCAGTGGGATACACGGTATAGATCTGGGTGAACACAGCAGGCCAAGCAGCATCAGAGGAGCAGGAATGGTGACATTTCAGGTTGAGACCCTTGGGTTTGCTCGAGGCTCAATTTTTTTTTGTGTGTGAGTTTGGAGAGACAGGAATCTGAATATGAATGAGGCAAGTGGTGCCACTGACAAAGTGCTTTAAAAATGTGGATCATCATCAGTTAGCATCTTGCTGCTGTCTCACAAGAACTTTATCACATCACTTGTGAAAAGCATAAAAAATGGAGTGAGATTATCTCGATATCAAGATGGGCCTCACTGGATTTCCCATCTAATTCTGCCACACATTTTACCATAATGCACATCACTCAGACCATTGTAACATTCTATCCTAGGTATCTGTCACATGTCAGACTGAAAGAACAACACTTGAAGACTTGGATTAAACTTTAACAAACGTTAAGAATGCTTTAATGGAGGCTGTTTCTTGCTGCTCTACATATGTCATCTGAGCACATGCAGTACCCATGTGTTTTAGTTTCTTATTCAGGTACAACTTAGCATCTAACATTCAAATCATCAGCCTTTTAGTATTTAAATCTTCAGCCTAATGTAAAAGCATGTAAATCCAAGAGCTGAATTTTGCACATTATTGACGAGGAGCAGATCTCTGTTTTAACTTAGCAGTAAATCTAAATTCCTGGTATTGCAGTTGTATTTCGTCCATAAATCTGTCAGTGGTATATTTCATTTGACAATTAAATTGTCGTTGTAAAGCAGTCAATTAATACCTTGGCAAGCTAGAAATTGTCACAGCGACCTTTACAGTAATATCTTGACTGAGCAAAAGAAGAGAGAAAAGATCTTCTTGGAAACTGAAATGTAGCAGCTGGTTGATTGGCTTAACTAGCTTTACCTGATCAATACTTGTCTAAAAAAACAAATGCAAACTGTATGCATAAACCATATTAAGATTCATCCAAGTAAAGCCCAACAAATTTCAAATGAAGGTGCAATACAGAATATTTTTAAAAATAAAGATAAAATATGGATGAATAACAAACAAAAATGTTCAAGGAGAGTAAGAACTATTTAATTTACAAATTATTAATATTCAGAAACAAGAAAATGTTGAAAAGTCATGCTCACAACTTTGATGGTTGCTTAGTGATTAGAGATGCACCTTGCAATCATGGCTGTCAGAAACATAGAAAAGATGATCAGAGTAGGCCATTCGGCCCTTTGACATGATATATCATTCAATATGATCATCCAACTCAGAATAGTGTTTCTGCTTTTTTTCCATACCCTTTGATCTTGTGTGTGCATATATATATATATAAAATATATGTATCTTTTTAGTCTTTTGAATTGTATCTAACTTTATTCTTGAAGACAGTCAATGTTTTGGCATCAAATGATTTCTGTGGCATAGCATTCCACCGGCTCAACACTGTCTGGATAAAGAAATTGCTCCTTATCTCAGTCCCACCTGTATCCTAAAACAGTGATTCCTGATTCTGGACTCCCTGATCAACAGGAACATCCTTCCTGTGTTGGAGTCCTATTATAATATTATAGGTTTCTATCAGATCCCCCTCTATTCTTCTGAATTCCAGTGAGCATATGCCTAACCAGTACAGCCTCTCTTTATACATTGGTCTTGCCATCTCTTGAATCAGCTTGGTAAGCCTTCATAAATCTTAGACAGAAATATTTTCAGATTCAGGCACTAGGAGTCCTGGACTGGACTCCAGGAAATTTCACATCTCATTCTACATTCTAACTGTACATATATAGTGGAATTTTATAATAAAGCCCACAGGAATTCTCATGGACCATTGAAGCATGCTGTATCTTGCATATTATGATAACGAAAGAGGCTTTGCATCATCTGAAATCAGAAGACAGTGGTATTAAAGAGTACTACAAAACCTTTCCTCCTCGCTTCGGAAGAATGTACAGAATTGAGCATACATTTGATGGAGACAACCAGCATCCAGATAAAGAACTGATAGCCTGTCTTTTCAATAAGTAAAGATCAGGCCTATTTTTATATCGACTCCACCATTATTACCAGTTGTCTTCATTACATGCTCAACATCCCTATGTTAAAGATTTCTGGAAGTACTTTCATAAAACAGAAATCAACATTTCTCATTGCAACTAAAAAACAATGAAAGCGTAAACAGAAATGAAGTTAAAAGCTCAAGTTAGGCCAACAGTTTCTGGTTTCCATTAAATAGGTCTGTTTGCCACTAACTTGTTAGAAAGCTCACTGGATTGAGGCTACCAATATTGAGCTATATTGGCTGCGTGCATGACAAGTTCTTAACGTTGCGTTTGAGGGGATAGGGGTGAGATTTAGGGATCATAGAAAGGGATTTTCAGGGTAATAAAGCCTACAAGCATATTTCTGATTCTTTGACTTGGTTAACTTTTTAATGTGTTTGAGCATCTGGTCATTATTCCAACATGAATCTTTCTCATGTTGCTGCTTGGCCAGCCATTGGGCATGTGGAAGCACAAAAGAGAGTATAAGCATCCTGCGGCACAGCTGAACTGTTATTGTCATTCATTCTGACGTTCACAGCTACTAATTCAAAAATTAGCAATGCATAAATTATACAGAATTGTATAAAGCTGGAATTTCACCAAGTAAGAGTGGGCTTTATCCAAGCCAGAGGTAAAGAATTGTTTCTGCGTCCACTCAACAGATGATGCGGTCACAGACAGGTTCTGCCTTGGATATGCAATTGTAGATTTCAAAGGAAAGCTGCATAAAATAGAATATTGATAATGATACGCACCAATATGCTGTGCACGTCACTGATTAGCCAGACAGTCTCTGTCTTGACTTAAGGAACCCTTGTTCTGTCAGCAACTCTGCTAAGCCTGTACTTTTTCTCTTTTGTCACTCTTCTTTTCTTTCTCATTTCAGCATAAGGGGAAAGGAGGAGCTGACCTGCCCTGGAGGCAAATCTTGGAGCAGCAGTCGGTGTGGGGAAGCAGCCCTTGGGGCAGTGGCCAGCATATGGAAGCAGTCCCAGAAGAAGGCCAGTATGGAGAACCACCTCAGAGGAACAGAGCGGCCATCTCAGAGGATGCAGTCCCAGAGCAGCGGCTGGCATGGAGCAAACAGTCCTGGAGAAGCAGACGGTGCGGGGAAGCAAAGGAAATGCATCTTGGAGTAGCTGAGAGCCGGTGTAGAATGGACTGGAGGCTTGGAGCAGAGTGGGGATGATTGTTGGACGAGATCCAGCATGGGTGCTCAGACCATGTGCAGAAGCCCCTGTGCTGAGCTGCTGCAATGTAAAGTTTACTAGATTTGTTTTTATTTGGTTGTAATATCAATCCTTTAACTATGCATTATTTCTAACTTATTCTTTAAACACTATAAAGTAATGCAATTACTTTTGTTTTTGTTCCTAATTTGTATCTAAGAGCTGAACCCAGGTACCTAAGATGGCACCATAAGAGGGAATAGTGGAAAACCTTTCACTGTACTCCTGTACTTCTGTACTTAAGTACATATGACAAGAAAGATATTTTATTCTATATGATGTTCTATCCAAAGAGGAGTCTAATTCTAATTTAGTAGAGGGCACATTGCAGATTCTGCATTCTCTGCAACTTCAGTTCCTTCTCCTTTTTCTGCTGCAGGTCAAGACTCTGCAACTGCGGGCCCTTCATCCCCATGGATACAAATTGCTCTGCTCTCCCTGTGTGCTTGCTACAACACTCACTGCCAAATTCCTGAACTCATCTGAACTGTTGCACAAATACTCCACAGTCCTTGCACAATCTTTGCAATGGCAGAAAGCATACTCATTTTTCTGCCCTGAAAATTATGTGCTTAGCTCATGAAACAATGCCAGTGATGCACTGTTTGGAGCTGTTATTTGGGCATGGCAAGTCAAAAGTTTGAATGACCTTGCATGCTTCAACTTTCAAATAGAGTATCAAATCAGCTGCAAGGACTAAATAATGTCACAAAATACAAGGCTTCTTGTGTCCACATGGCTACTGTATGAGTACCCCTCTTAGGATAGGTCCACTATGGAAGTCGCCAGAGGCATTGCGTGTGATATTTCAAAGACCTTTAGTTTCCACTGTGCTCTATCCTATGGCATTAAAGATCAAGATTTTGTGCCCATGATCACCGGAAAGTGAGAATCCTGCATTCATTGAAATTAACCAAGTGGGATAAAACTGGTTTGTTGGGTGTAATTATTGCCCAGATGATGTTAATGAGCTTTTCTGTTACTGCTATCCTTATGGATATTGTGGAGTAGGTTTCCCATTATTGTGTTTAGCATAGACGAATAAAGCAGATGAAAATTCAAATGGAAAAGGTGACATGCTCATAACTGTGCTCACCCAAACCACACTGTGCCTATTTTTTTCTTTATTCATTTAAATTTACAGAAAATAACATGGAAGACTGGGAATCACTGCTCTACTTGTGTGTAAAACTCATATTTTTCTCTTCTTGTTGGCCTTGCGTCGAATGATTTCTTAATAACAGGTTACTATGCTCTCATAAATGTTCAACATAAGGAGTTCATACAACCTCAGTGGATGTATTTCGTTGGGTGCTTTAAAAAAAATTTATTGTGGTCTGTAATTATCAGTGTATGCCAAGTAGACCCACAAATTAGTGCTTCCATTAGCCAGAGTACCGTACCATGACACATATAATGTCATAATACTCTGTCATAAAGTTTCAAGGTCTCTCAATTATACTTGAGCTTGGAATTTATATTTATGTTGAATGCAGTTAAAAATGTGGGCCAGCAGTAAAATATACAAATTGCTATGATTAATAATTTTCAGAAGAAAAGCAAACCAAATCATGGAGACTAATATTTCATCTAAAATATTATCAGAAAGTAGAAAATTTAAGATTTAAGATTTAAGCTTTACTGTCACATGAACTCAAGTGCAGAAGTACAAGAGTACAGGAAAAAGTGTTCAATGTCCCCACACACAGCGTCATCTTTGATACGAAAATACCAAGGTACAAAACTTAAATACATACAGTAACATGGAGAAACAAAAATAAAAGTAAAGCATTATCCTATCTTGATGTCTCTTTACCACATGAACAATTAACTTCCTCAAATAATTAAACAGAATATAATTTTCATTGATCACACTGAAGCTCAATGTTCTATGTAGCAATGTTATAAACATTTTCGCAATGTCTTAAGTTTTTGAGAAAGTGATCAAGGTGATTGATGAGGCCAAGGTGGGTAGATGCTGTCTACATGGATTTTGAAGCATCTTTGACAAGATCCTTCATGGCAGACTGATGCAAAAGATGAAGTAACATGGGATCCACGGTCAATCGATAAGATGGATTTAGAAGACAGAGAGTAGTAATTGAAGGGTATTTTACTGACTGGTGATCAATGGTGTTCTGCAGGAATCAGTGCCGGGATTAATGTTGTTTGTAATATTTATAATACATAAATGATTTGGAGGAGAATGTAGGTCATCTGATTAGTAAGTTTATGGATGACACAAAGGTTGGGGGTTGCAGGAATGAGGAGAACTGCCAGAGGATACAGATATGGATAGGGTGGAGGCTTGGGCAGAGAAATGACAGATGGAATTTAATCTCGGCAAATGTGAGGTGATGCATCTTGGAAGGTCTCTTGCATGAGGGAAGTATACAGTAAATGGCACTACCCTCAGAAGTATTACCATGCAGAGTGATCTAGGCAGAAATAGGAACTGCAAATGCTGGAGAATCTGAGATAACAAGGTGCAGAGCTGGATGAACACAGCCGGCCAAGCAGCATCAGAGGAGTAGGAAGGCTGACGTTTCATGCCTAGTCCCTTCTTTAGACAGGGTCGTCTGAAGAAGGGTCTAGGCCCGAAATGTCAGCCTTCCTGCTCCTCTGATGCTGCTTGGCCTGCTGTGTTCATCCAGCTCTATGCAGAGTGATCTAGGCATTCAGGTCCATAGTTCCCTGAAATTGGCAACAACAGTAGGAAAGATGGTCAAAAGGGTATATGGTATGCTTGCCTTCATCAGTCAGAGCATAGAGTTTAAAATTTAGCAAGTCATGTTGTAGCTATATAGAATTTTAGTGAAACCACATTTGGAATATATATATAGTGTTAGGGCTGCCCATGACTGAGCGGCATGAAATAGCCACCAACTGCCCCTGACATGCTCTGCAGAACATGACTGACAGTAATTAGAACATTTGGAAAAATACTTGCTTAACATAGTCTCAGCAGATCGAACAACAGCAGGACTGCTTAATCAATGTTACTTGATGGGATGGAATATATAGATGTATTTGCTGACATAGATAAGAAGATTTCATCCTAATTAGTTGTTTCTTGCTGAATTATTTAATCAATCTGTTACAATATTAAGAGTAGGTTTTAGTTCAGATACTTCAGATAATCAGAGATATCGATTTCAAATTAGTCACAGATCAACATATATACAAAAAACCTCAACAAAAGAAAATATTCAAACTAATTTCAGGCAACAGAAGTAGCTCCTCTGAAGTTTAAACTGTATACAATCTGCGGTTTTTGTGTGTCTTACTGAAAAGAAAATACGAAGCTGGAATAAGTTGTACCAAAATAAAGTTGTACTTGAATTTACCACTGGACTCAGACTCTCATTGGAAAATATAAGATGTAACGCAGGGTCTTTTTTCCCGGGAAAAAAAAATGTCAATTACCAGGAGATGTAGCTTTAAGGTAACAGGGGAAAGTTTAAACAAGATGTACGAGGCAAGGTTTTTTTTAACATAGAGAGTGGTAAGTGCCTGAAATGCATTGCCAGATGAGGTGGTAGAAGCAGATATTGTACCAACATTTAAGAAGAATCTTGACAGATACATGAACATTCAGAAAATAGCGAGAAACAGATGGTGTAATGGCAAAAGGCTTTCATTTTAGAAAAGCATAGTGTGTTGACTCAGGCTTGGTGAGCTGAGGGGTCTGTTTCTGTGCTGTGCTGTTCTTTGTTCTCTTTGCTTTTCCAGCAACTTTGTTTTTGTTGGTGAACTCAATGTTGAGTACTAAAGGCTGTAAAATGCTTACAGGGAAAATGAGATGTTGTTCCTTTAGCTTGGGTAGGGTTTCACTTGAGCAACGCAACAGGCCGAGGACAGAAATGTTAGCATGACAGCTAAAATGAGACATTGAAAAGGCATTCAGCTAGAAAGTCAGGATTATTCTTACAAATAAAGCAGAGGTATTCTGCAAAACAGTCACTCAATCTAGATTTGGTTTTGCCACTGTTGTGGAGACCATATTTTGAGTAGAATACACAGTAGTGAAGATTTTCTGGGAAATTACATTTTCCAATGGGTAATCCCCCTGCGTCTGGAACACACTGAAAAGCCCATCAAAGTCAGAGAGTTAACATAGAACATTACAGCACAGGAAAGGCCCTTCGGCCCTCGATGTTGTGCCGACCTGTCATACCGATCTGAAGCCCATCTAACCTACACTATTCCATGTACGTCCATATGCTTGTCCAATGACGACTTAAATGTACCTAAAGTTGGCGAATCTACTACCGTTGCAGGCAAAGCGTTCCATTCCCTTACTACTCTCTGAGTAAAGAAACTACCTCTGACATCTGTCCTATATCTTTCACCCCTCAATTTAAAGCTATGCCCCCTTGTGCTCACCGTCACCATCCTAGGAAAAAGGCTCTCCCTATCCACCCTATCTAACCCACAAATTTTTTGTATGTCTCAATTAAGTCACCTCTCAACCTTCTTCTCTCGAACGAAAACAGCCTCAAGTCCCTCAGCATTTCCTCGTAAGACCTTCCCCCCATACCAGGCAACATCCTAGTAAATCTCCTCTGCACCCTTTCCAAAGCTTCCACATCCTTCTTCTAATGCGGTGACCAGAACTGTATGCAATACTCCAAGTGCGGCCGCACCAGAGTTTTGTACAGCTGCAGCACAACCTCTTGGTTCTGGAACTCGATCTCTCTATTAATAAAAGCTAAAACACTGTATGCCTTCTTAACAGCCCTGTCAATCTGGGTGGCAACTTTCAAGGATCTGTGTACATGGACACCGAGATCTCTCTGCTCATCTACACTACCAAGAATCTTACCATTAGCCCAGTATTTTGCCTTCCGGTTACTCCTACCAAAGTGCATCACCTCACACTTGTCTGCATTAAACTCCATTTGCCACCTCTCAGCCCAGCTCTGCAGCTTATCTATGTCTCTCCGCAACCTACAGCATCCTTCGTCACTATCCACAACTCCACCGACCTTAGTGTCGCCTGCAAATTTACTAACCCATCCTTCTACACCCTCATCCACGTCATTTATAAAAATGACAAACAGCAGTGGACCCAACACCGACCCCTGCGGTACACCACTAGTAACTGGTCTCCAGGATAAACATTTTCCATCAACTACCACCCTCTGTCTCCTTTCAGCAAGCCAATTTCCGATCCAAACTGCTATATCTCCCACAATCCCATTCCTCCACATTTTGTACAATAGCCTATTGTGGGGAACCTTATCGAATGCCTTGCTGAAATCCATATACACCACATCAACCAGTTTACTCTCATCTACCTGTTTGGTCACCTTCTCAAAGAACTCAGTAAGGTTTGTGAGGCACGACCTACCCTTCACAAAACTGTGCTGACTATCCCTAATCAATTTATTCTTTTCTAGATGATTATAAATCCTATCTCTTATAAGCTTTTCCAACACTTTACCAACAACTGAGGTAAGACTCACTGGTCTATAATTACCAGGGTTGTCTCTACTCCCCTTCTTGACAGGGGAACCACATTTGCTATCCTCCAGTCGTCTGGCACTATTCTTGTAGACGACAAGTTAAAGATCAACGCCAAAGGTTCGGCAATCTCCTCCCTGGCCTCCCAGAGAATCCTAGGATAAATCCCATCTGGCCCAGGGGACTTATCTATCTTCACACTCTGCAGGATTTCTAATACCTCTTCCTTGTGAACCTCAATCCCACCCAGTCTAGTAGCCTGTATCTCAGTATTCTCCTTGACAACATTGTCATTTTCTGGAGTGAATACTGTCGAAAAATATTCATTTAGTGCTTCCCCTGTCTCCTCTGACTCCACACACAACTTCCCACTACTATCCTTCATTGGCCCTAATATTACTTTCGTCATTCTTTTATTCCTTAAATACCTATAGAAAGCCTTAGTGTTTACCCTGATCCTATCCGCCAACAACTTCTCATGTCTCCTCCTGGCTCTTCTGAGCTCTCTCTTTAGGTCTTTTCTGGCTACCTCGTAGCCGTCAAGTGCCCTAACTGAGCCTTCACATCTCATCCTAACATAAGCCTTCTTCTTCCTCTTGACCAGAGATTCCACTTCCTTCGTAAACCACGACTCCCGCGCTCTACAGCTTTCTCCCTGCCTGACAGGTACATACTTATCTAGGACACACAGGAGCTTTTCCTTGAATAGGCTCCACATTTCTAATGAGCCCATCCCCTGCAGTTTCCTTCCCCATCCTATGCTCCCTAAATCTTGCCTCATCTCATCGTAATTGCCTTTCCCCCAGCTATAACTCTTGCCCAGTAGTATACACCTATCCCTTTCCATCACTAAAATAAACATAACAGAATTGTGATCGCTATCACCAAAGTGCTCACCTATTTCCAAATCTAACACCTGGCCGGGCTCATTACCCAGTACCAAATCTATCATGGCTTCGCCCGTGTTGGCCTATCTACATGCTGTGTCAGGAAGCCCTCTTGCCCACACTGGACAAAAACTGACGCATCTATAGTACTCGAACTATAGTGTTCCCAGTCAATATTTGGAAAGTTGAAGTCCCACATGACAATTACCCTGTCTCGCTCACTCCTATCGAGAATCATCTTTGCTATCCTTTCCTCTACATATCTGGAACTATTCGGAGGCCTATAGAAAACTCCCAACAGGGTGACCTCTCCTTTCCTGTTTCTAACCTCAGTCCATACTACCTCAGTTTATGAGTCCCCAAACATCCTTGCTGCAACTGTAATACTGTCCTTGACCAACAATGCCACAACTCCACCCCTTTTACCATCTTCTCTGTTCTTACTGAAACATCTAAATCCCGGAAGCTACAACAACCATTCCTGTCCCTGTTCTATCCATGTCTCCAAAATGGCCACAACGTCGAAGTCCCAGGTACCAACCCATGCTGCAAGTTCACCCACCTTATTTCGGACGCTCCTGGCATTGAAGTAGACACACTTCAAACCAACTTTTTGCTTGCCAGTGACATCTTGCGTCCCTGAAACTTTATTTTGGACCTCCCTAGTCTCAACCTTTTCTATACTCGAACTACAATTTTGGTTCCCATCCCCCTGCTGAATTAGTTTAAACCCACCCAAATAGCCTTAGCAAATTTCCCCCCCAGGATATCGGTACCCCTCTGGTTCAGGTGAAGACCATCCTGCTTGTAGAAGTCCCACCTACCCCAGAAAGAGCCCCAATTATCCGAGAATCCAAAATCCTCCCTCCTGCACCATCCCTGTAGCCACGTGTTCAACTCTTCTCTCTCCCTATTCCTCGCCTCACTAGCACGTGGCATGGGCAACAAACCAGAGACAACAACTCTGTTCGTCCTAGCTCGAAGCTTCCATCCTAGCTCCCTGAATTTCTGCCTTAAATCCCATCTGTCTTCTTACCTATGTCGTTGGTGCCAATGTAGACCATGACTTGGGGCTGCTCACCCTCCCCCTTAAGGATCCCAAAATTCTGGGGGTTCTGACTCAGAAAAGGTTATAGGATTAAAACCCCAAGATACAGCATCAAATCCCCAAACTACGTCTCCTGACCACTTATATTCCCTGACCCGACACCCCTTCCCACCAGACTTGAAACCCTTCTCCCATGATACCAACCCCTGCCCACAGCCTAATGTGACCCATCCCTCCTGGATCCAACATGCCTCTAGTCTGGCATGATCCTGCTGGAGCCAAAATCCCCACCCAGACCACATACAATCCTATTAGATTTGATAACACCTACTCACCCTGGACTCCTACCCAACTCTACTGAAACTGATGCGATGCCCCTACCCAACCCTGTCCAACTCTACCGAATTTAATGGGCCTGGAGCAACCCAACCCCGCTGGATACATCAATTCCTCACCCCATCTCGGTTTGACTTGATCCTGTTGGAGTTGACAAACACTTCCTTATGCCTACAGAACTCCACTGGCCCCAACACTGGCCCCATCCAGTCCCCCCAGGATGAGCCCTTAGCCTATCATAAGCATTTTTGCACTTATCTGGCACTCTACCCTTTTATTAACTGACCTGCCACCTTCTGCTTTCACTTGTCTGACTCCTCATTTCCTTGGTCACTTGTCAAAGTGCCTTCAGGAGATTCAACTCATGAAATATTGGGAAGTGTCTTGCTCTGCAATGGTACTTCTACACTGATTGGGTTTTGCCCTGGTTTTCTCCAATGGATACATTTCATAACGGTCAGTTTTGGAAGTCTGCCTAGAAAATTTACCAGCAGATAAGTGGGTAATTTTAAAGAGGATTACCATTGGTCAACTCTGTTCTAAAAGTAATTAGAATATCTGAGACTGTGTCTGCAGTAACAGGTCATGGCTGGGAATTCAGTAATGTATAACTCCACTCCTGACTACTCGGAATTTTCACAATCCTCACTGTACAAGGCAAGTACCTACTGGAACAATTTCCACTTGCCTAGATGGGTGTAGCTCTAACAACACACTAGAGGTTTGATACCATCCAGGATAAAGAAACCTATATGATTGGCATTCCATCCACCAACCTAAAAGTTTGCCACCAATGCACAGTAGCCACAATGTATGCTATTTGTAAGATGCACAGCAGTAACTCACCAATTATTTTTTGTCAGGTCCTCCAAACCCATAACCTTTAACACCTAGAAGAACAAGGGTAGCAGGCACTTCAGGATGCCACCATCTGAAATTTCGTCTCCTCACATGCCATCTTGACTTTGCACATTATTACTATTCACTCATCATTTCTATATAAAATCCTGTATCTCTCAACTTGGCTGCATTTTGGAAGTACACCACACAGACTGCAATGGTCCAAGGATGCAGTTCATTACCACTTTTTCAAGAACAATTAGGGACAGGCAATAATTGTTAGTGATGCCAAATTCCTATGACTGAGCTCAGAAAAAGAGAACATTAGACCTGTTCAGGCAGATTCAATTGCAAAATAACTGAGAAGTGCAGTATTAATCAAACAAATTGTTGTGTTTCACATTAGACCTTAAGTTAACAATCAGAAATTAGTTGGTTACAAAACTAAATGTCACTAAGAGTGAAAGCAGTACACATTGGCCTAGCTTTTGATGGCACCTGTCATATGCATTTCTTGTTGTGTGGTAAATTTTTGGAGCTTGAAGTGATAATGGATCCTGCACATGAGTGAACACAGCAAGCAACTGTGTATCTCATTATTAAATCGGATTGGAGAACTTGGAAAAGAACAGTTCAAAGACTGAGAAACAAGTATAACTAGAGTGGTTGAATTCAATTTTTTTAACAAATTAATTAAAGATAAAGGAAGAATGGTTAGATCAAGAAAGCAGGACAAAACGTTATGAAGAATTTGGAAAAGCAATTGGCTGTAATGCCTCAAACAACAGTTAATACATAGAAAAATGAAACTCCACATTTGTAATAATGAACTCCCAGTGCCTGAATCATTGATTGTGAGTAATCAACAATTATCTGCTTTTTAAAAGGGTATTAAGAATTGAAATGACCAGACATAATTTTCTGTGGTGAGTTACTTCCCATGTAATGTGTAAATACAACTTCATGACATTCACCACAGTTCAAAGGTGAGAGAAACTGCAAGCTGCTATAACTGCAAAACTAATTGCAGTGCAGCACAATTCAGACAGTAATTCTGGATTTTTACCCTTTACTGTTATTTTCATCACAGCTCATCAATTTATGTGAAAATATCAGAGGACAGCTGTAACTCCTCTGTTTTTAGAGCATCATCTGACACATTAAATTTATTACTAGTATCAGAAGTTTATATTTCAAGTAAGTATGATTTTTTAATTGGTGATTCTATTATACAGTGTGTCCACTGATACCCAGGCGTTGTACTCAAAAAAGCCAATCAATGTACAACATATTATATAAAATTGCTGCAAGTAAAGCACAAATATGCTGGAAATGGAGGCAATATGATCGTTCCACACTCATCTCCAATTGTATAACTGCCCTGCAAGTTGATTTGTACATGTCTGTGAATGCCCCGCATCTACCTTCAATTGTTCTTTTACTTTACTTCAAAATAAGAGATTCCAACACAACTATGAAAGAGCAATGCCATTTAAATCATCTTAAATCAAGTGTTGTTCCCACTTAATGTGACAAATATTTTTTTGATACAATCCCCGTATTTGAGCCCACGACCAGAATTTTCCATCTTGTACAGAATTGCAAACATGCTTCTTTTACAAGTTTGTTAGCCAAGAGCTCCCAAAACACTGCATCTGAACCAGTATGGTCCCTTCATCGAAACAGATTGAAGAATCATCACTGAGCTATAAAACTGCAAAGTAGATAGAAATTATAAAGTACATTTAAATCATTGTTCAAAAAGCAAGATCTAGATTAAGAAATATATATGGGATAAAAGGAGACAAATAAAAAAAAACTGAAAAATAACAAAAAAAGACATTCTGAGAAATTACAATTCCAGACTTTTAATGTTAACATTTTCAAGGCCAGACAGTGTGTTCATGTCTATGCATTATTTTTATGTCATTAAAAATGCAGTTATTATAGATTGCACTCACTGTAACATTTCATCCCCACTTTCTGAATTATTATTATTAGCCCAAGTTAACACTATTATGGAGGTCTTGGAGCAGATACATCAGCAAAGACTCCAAACACACAGCCTGTGAAGGTACAGGTGATGATATATAGCAATTAGTGGGTTCAACATTAATTGTAAATGTGTGAATGCAATAAGCTGTTGTCAGGCTTTCTTTGTAATAACTGCAAACTACGCCTCATTATTATTTGTACAGTAAAATGCAGGTAACTGTGGTTTTCATCTATAAAAACGGTTTTAAATTTGCTTTATTATTACATGGCCAAAGCATGATAAAACAGGCATGATGTCCACAGGCACTTTGTAAATGCATGACTTCTTTATTCTTATTTGACAGTTCCTTTGCATTTCATGTTAACACAGCCCTTGCCCTATTTGTTGCAATTGCATTTGGTGTCAGTACGCCCAGACCTCCCTGGATACCAACATTTCTCATTTTCTTCCAATTTAAAAATAATCTTGTTTTTCTCTTCCTTTTTTGACAAAATTTAATAACTGCACACTTCCTCATCTTATACTCCATTTGTTCTGTTCCTGTTTACTTGCCTATATCCCATGCAGCCTCTTTGCATATTTTCCTCTCAAATGCTGAATTATCAGCAAATTTAGATATTATACTCAGTCCCTTCATCTCAGGCATTAACAAAGATTGCACATTCTAATGGTCCAGCACCAATCAGTTATTTTCTCTGGCAATATCTGTTTTTGTTTCAGACTTCCAGCATCTGCAGTTCTTTGTGTTATTTTACTAATCGTTTAGTGCCTGGCTAATTATAGCCTGCCTAAGTAAAAATGTTTTGTTTATTGTGAATTTTTCTTTTGCATTGGTCATATCCTCAAAAAGAAGGCAATATAAACTCAGTCAATTACTGCCACACCAATCTACTTTTAACTATTGACAAAGTGATAGTCATGGTCAACAACAGTACTATCAAACAATATTTTCTCAGCTCACTGATACTGAATTTGGGTTCTGCCATTGCAGCAACTCAGCTCCTGACCTCACAATAGCCTTGATGCCAACATGGACAAAGTAGTTGAACTCTGGAGATGAAGTGATAGCTTCCCCTGAAATCTAGGTAGCATTGGACCAAAATGACATCAGAGCATCTTAGCAAAGCAGAAGTTAATGGGAATCAGGGAACTATTTGTACCTAACTTGGCTAATACAAAGGGAGATGGTTGTGGTTGGTGGACATCAGTCATCACAGTCAGAGGATATCGCTGCAAGAGTGCCTCAGGGTAGTGTCCTCGGCCTACTTGCTTTTAAATGCTTCATCAATGACCTTCTCTCTATGATAAGGTCAGAAGTGGGAATTTTCATTAATTATCACACAATGCTCAGAGCCATTCATGATTCCTTGGATACTGATGCAGTCTGTGTCCAAATGCATCAGGCAACATTCAGCCTTGGGCTGATTAGTGACAAGTAATATTTCCATCACACAAATGTTAACAAGAAAGAATCTAGCTATTCCCTTTGACATTCAACATCATTGGCATTACGGAATGTTCCACTCTCAACATCCTGTGAGTTACCATTGACCAGAAACTGAATTGGACCAGACATACAAGTACTCTGGCTCTAAGAACAGTTCAGAGGATGGGAATTCCTTATTTTTTATTATTCATTCACGGGAACAGGACATCACTGGCTAGGCCAACATTTATTGCGCATCTATAATTTCCCAAAGTGCAGTTGAGAGTTGACCACATTGCTATGGGTCTGGAGTGACATATAGGCCAGACCAGGTAAGGATGGCAGTTTCCCTCCCTAAAAGATATTAGTGTACCACTTGGGTTTTTCTGACAAATGACTGCTGTTGATCCATGGTCAATCTGCTGTGGCACGATTCAAATCCAGGTCCACAGGACATTACTTGGATCCCAGGAATAATAGTATAGCAATAATACCATTAGGCCATTGTTTCCACCTCTGGAGTATTTTGTGCTGAATAACTCACCTCCTGGCTCCCTAATGCTTATCCAACATCTACAAAGCACAAGTCAGGAGTGTGATAGAAAATATTCTAGTTACCTGGTGAATACAGCTCCAACAACACTTATGATTCTCAAAATCATTCAGACAAAACAGTATGTTTTATTGGTATCACATCTGGCTCAGCATGCAGGCTCAGTGTCACTTTGATGGGCAAAAGCACACAATTCATGTCTCCTGGACTTAGGACAGTAAGGGGAAAATACGTAAAGCATGGGTTTGAAAATTCCACCCACATTTTGTTTGTAGACATCTCTTGGCAGATGAACAATGCATGTAGAGTAAGCATGGTAATGCACTAAATGTTGGCCAACGGCAGATTGCACCCATACACTGGTATTATCTTACCCATCATTTTCATCTCAATAATCCAGATGTTAGTAGCAATACTTTGAAAGGAGATGAATACTGCCCAAAAACCCATGGTTTGGTAGCAAAAGTCATGCAGGTACAACAATGGTCTCCAGCCAATGCAATAGAAAGTGGAATGGTCAAGGTAGGAAGGGGTGGGAGTGCAGCAGATACTCCCAATTGGATATAATACGTTGCTTACTTCACCAGTACAGTACCTTCAACAAGTTGATGCACACTTGCTGCAAACAACAGGGCTGCTGAAGGTCCAGTTCAATACTTGAACTGGTATGAAGGGCCCTCCAGTGAGGCTGGATAGAATTTGCAACATCATACTGTATTCTACACAATTAGAGCTAGCAACAAGTTGATGTGATACATGCTGAGGAGCCAAGGAAACAAAACAATCTTCCAAAAGCGAGGGTGTAAATATTGAACTGTAGGAAGCTCTCCTTATAGATGACAGCGCTCAGGTGTAATGGGTGTTACAAGGCAAACAAAATTGGCAGTCTGTTTCAGTAGATGCTAGCTGGTTGTAGAAGGCCATGATGGACTATCAAGTTGTAAATGTTAATATTTGGTTCACACTGGAGTGTGAACTGCAGCTTGTATTTGTTTCCCTTGTGTTTCCTTTCACTGTAAAGGTCTTGCACAACACAGGAAAAAACAATGTAATTGCACATGCATTATATCAATTGTAAAGTGGCAGAAAAGTTAAGGGCTTAAGAAATATTAGGATCATATGAGGCTGTCTAAGGAAACAGCAAGGATGAATTGATTTAAATCTCATGTTTTGTTCTCTGTATAACACATTTTCTGATGAAATACATTTTTGAGATGGCATTTCATCTTATAATGGTAGAGGTGTGCGAAGGCTGGATCTTTTATTCTTTTTATTTTATTGTGAACTAATTTAAGGAAAATACTCTTTTACAACAAAGGACCAAGGAAGGAATTGCTGGACTTTTAGAAAGCAAGTTACTGAAACTCATACATTGTGTTTACTTTGTTACTTTGTTCGAGCCATGAGTTGATGGTCCAACTCTAAGTGTCTGTGTAAAAAGTAGGATTCAATGAGCAAAATGTAACTGATCGGTTTGTAGAGTTGTTATTAATTGTGGATGTCAAAGGCCATCAGCATAATTGGCTGCTAGAGAAGTGAATGGCTAATGAGAGTGAATGATACGGCAGAAACCTTCAGACTGCTAAAAGAGTAGACGATGTGCTTTTGGTTCCAGTAAAATACATAAATCATGAAGAAAACCAATTTATTTTCTCTCTCTTGAAAGCTGGTGCTTCAAACCTGTAAATCGGAAACTTTATAATTCATGAACCACTTTGTGTCTCCTGTGAAGAGGTAAGAAAACCTGATAGAAAAGATCAGAGAACTGAAAGACTCAAAAAACAAAAAGAACCTGAGCACCGGTACTATTGAACTATTAACCAAGTATTTTATTTCCTTCCACGCATAACATCATTTATTTTTGCCTGTTTGCCTCCGTCTGTATGTATACGTAGTGAGGTTTTAATTAATAGAGTGATACGATGACAGATTTTTTTTGTTAGAATCTATTTGTCATAAGTAGTAGTTCTTGTAAAAGACAGAAGCTGTTCAATATTTTCTACCAACCTGAGTAAAGTTGGGAACTTTACATAATTTGATAAAATATTTAACTTTTGAGAAGACTATAGGTGTAGTTAAGCTTGATTTCCAGTGAGCTATTCCAGTCTGGTGTGACACTGTTATACAGCCTTGGTATTTCTCTCACTGCTCTCCCATTTAACCATATCTGTGTCCTCTCGCCCTCCTTTTGTTAATTTAAAGCCCCATTGACTACCCTAGTTATTCAGTCTGTTAGGCATTGGCCTCTGTCTGGTTTAAGTTCCTTAGGTTGTAGAGAACTGTGCCCTCTTTCTCCAGTGCTGGTGCAAGTGTATGATGAGCAAGTTCCCTGAGCTTTCCCATACTACTCTTTCAAACACATGTTCAGCCTTTTAATTGTTTGACTCTATGCCAATTTTCACATATCTCAGATGACAATTCAGAGACTTTTACTTGTGTGGTTCTGCATATTAATTTAGATTCTAATTTAAAGAGTACCTATTACCAATGCAGAAGTCATTACGGCCCTTAAATCCTTCTTCTAATCTTTGTCTGGCAGCTAAACTGAATCTCTATGATCTTCCTTATTTTGAGAACTGCCCCCCTAGCAGATCCGTGTTTCAGATTCCTCATCATCATCATCACAATGGGGGAATGATACTGTGTCTACTGACTGGATACGAGAAAGCCCACATGGTGTGTAGCATGCACTGTTGGTGATTTATAATGTCCATGACTAGTAGTATGGGAGCGCTGAATATATGAGTCAGCAAAAAAGGATGCTCTCATTCCCTGTCAATATTCACAGTGATAATGGGACTAATTGGTTCGCTCCACAAGAAGTCAATAATGTCCTGGCAAGAAAAAGCCCCACCGAAATCTTTTTCTCACAGTTCTTCAGACAATAATGGAAGGAAGGTCTGGAATTCCGACACTGAATCTTGAAATTGACCCCTTTGCTTTGTTGTCAGCTGCATGTTATCACTTTGTGTATTCTGCTAATGGATTATGTAGTATGTTTTACTGCAGATTTTCTTTATTATTCAATTAAATCTGTGATCAGGTTATACTCCAATTCAATATAAATGGCTTAACATCTTAAAGTAAATCAGAAAATGTTGGAAATATGACCTGTCCCTTCTGCAAATGTAACAGTTGTTTCCCATTTATTAAATAATGGAGGAAACAGACATAATAACAGGGATCTTTAGAATGAAGATAGCAAAACAACCGCATTCAGCCTTATGGGACATGGTTAAGAATGGGGGAAGGAGAAGGTGATATATATCTAGCCTATTACATGTCTTTCCACTGAGAAACTAATGAGTTGTACGAATTCTAACTCATTGTATATGCAACATATTAACTGCCTTCTGGAACCGAATTTTCCTCTCTCTTAAGGAGTGGCTTAGAAGATAGGCAGGGGGTGTAACATTGATGTATTTCCCGAGGTGCCTTTCCTGTCACCTATCCGCATACCCTTGTTCTCGTTGATGTGGTTCTGTATTTGCATATAACAAAATCACCAATCATATTCCAGGGCTGGTAAGTTAAAAATATGCTCCGTATATTTGAAGCTATGTTACAAGATTGCACAGTGGACAGATTTACAGTAAACTTTTTATCATCTGACACCTATGTACCCATAGTGTGCTGACCAGTCCACATAATTGATAAACGCACACTAATTAATGGAAATGTAATGCAGGGGGCATGCATATCACTGTTTTACTTTAATTACAGCATAAATCACTTAAATAATAATGCAAATTTGCCTTAAGTAAATTTGACTGGCAGAGAGCCTTCTCACTCACACCCTCAACTGACTAATTGGACATTTGAGGAGAAATTGACTCAAAATTGAAATCAATTGATTGATTGATTGTCACATGTACCGAAATACAGTGAAAAGCTGTGTTTATGGGTACTGCAGGCAGATCCGAGCAAGCAAAGGGTTTACATATCAAAAACACTTCGAGGCATGCAGGTTACATTATTTGAAGCTAGGGTCCAGTCCACAGTCTGATAGCAGCCAGAAAGAAACTGCTCCTGAACCTGATGGTGCATGTGTTCAAGCTTCTGTATCTTCTGCCTGGCTGAAGAGGTTTTCGGAGGTCATTACCAGGGTGTGATGGGTCCTCAAATGACATTAGCTGACTTTCCATGGCAGTGAGCTTCGTATATGGAGTCCATGGAGGGAAGGTTAGCCTCCGTGATGGTCTGGGCTGTGGACCACCTTCTGTATTTTATTACGGTCCTGGGCAGAGCATAACAGGCCGTTATGCACCTGAGTAGTATGCTTTCAATGGTGCATCTGGAGAAGACGGTGAGTGTCCTTATGGATATGCCAAATTTCCTGAGCCGCCTGAGGAAGAAGAGGTGTTGTTGTATGTCCTTGACTGTCGCATTTCAATGGGAAGTCCAGAACAGGTCATTGGTTATTGCCACTCCAAGGAACTTGATGCTCTTCACTCACTCAATCTCAGTTCTGTTGATGTAGATGGGGGCATGTTCTCCTCTTTCTTTTTGAAGTCAATGATCAGTTCTTTAGTTTTGCCGACGTTAATAGACGGATTGTTATCATAGCACCACATCACCAAGACCTCTACCTCCCTTCTGTATTTTAACTTGTTGTTGTTAGATATCTGTCCCACTTCAGTGGTGTCGTCAGCAAACTTCTAGGTGATGTTTGTTTGGAGTTTGGCAATATAGTTGTAGGTGTACAGGGAGTACAATATGCGGCTGAGGGCGCATTCTTGGGGGACTCGTGTTGAGTGTTATTGTGGAGCAGTGCAGTTACCTATTCTCATGATTGCGGCCTATGGGTCAGAGAGCTGAGGATCCAGTTGCAGAGGATGAAGCTGAAACTAAGGTCACGTAGTATCGAGATCAGTTTGGACAGGATAGTGATGAAGCCAGAGGTGTAGTCAATGAGCATGACTCTGTTGATATTTCATGCAGCCATTCGATTGAACAAGGACAGTGACATGGTGATAAATAAATTTTTAGAAACTATAGTAATTTGACAGAATAATACAGTAAATTTTGCAGTAAATTGTTTTTTTCCAGTTTATCAAGAATGCCAGTTTGAACGTGCCAATAAAAAACACAGCTTGCTGTATTAAAATAACTCAAAAATAATTGTTGCAGGAAAATACAATTACGCTTCTTCACACTACATGTCCCTAGATTATGCAATTGTTGCTGGTCACGCATTCCACATCCTGATTACTTGTTCATTAGCATAATCTGTCTTAAAGTGATATGAGGACACCTGACAATTATATTTATTACTGGAGAGATGTTGGACAGCTCACTTATCCATGGGCAAATTGGAACCATTCAGCAGGCAATTAATGGCTACTTAGGTACTCCTTCTGTCCTTCTTGCTAAAAGTGGGTAAAGGAGACAATCCCCAAGGAGGAAGAAAATAGCTTTCACTGACCCCCTTCATCCACTGCAGAAGTACACTGACCCAAAGATATTCCTGCTCCAGTACTCACAGCCCCAAACCTGTTTTACTCAATACCCTTTTCCCTCGCACTGGAGTTGAACAGCCTGGTCTTGATGAAACTTTATGTACAACCCCCAACTCCGCCTTCCCCTCCTCCACAATATAGCTTGATGTCCAACTCCAAAAATAAGCAAAATTGATAATTATAGTTGGTGGCAGCAATGACCACCAGTCCATGAAATCTCAAAGCTGCAGCCTATTGATTGAATAACTTTCTAAGAAGTACAAACTTCTGCAGCTGATGGGCAGTCTCGCCTTGAGACCGTCAATATCCCAACAATCCCACTAACTATTAAATGGCTACGGAACAAATCCGCTTGCCCCTGATATATGTGCCATGGGCTGACATCAGCGTCAAGTGTAAAATGCCACCCTTGTTCTTTGTTATCTCATGCAACAAATTCAATCAGATACAGTTTTGTAGTGATTTTAATGAAATCAGCCAGACAGATATCAGAGAATATGATTTCCCTCATTGGGGCTGTGAATCTGGTCCAATCAGGGACCTCTGGGTGACAAATAAAATGAGGTGTGACACTCTGAATGCTGACTCTGATGAGGCTGTGCAAGAGTCAAGGGCTTTCTGCATATAAATAAAGGTTGACTTGGTGACAAGATACTGGCCTCTGTAGAGTTATTTCAGTTTATCTTGTATAACATATCCAATACTCATGAGGATGCATTACACAACTTAGCAATATCGACAACTAATAAATGCATGTATGATTCTATCCACTGGATTTTGCACATTGCTAAGCAAGGATCATCAAAAATGTCATTAAAATCTGCAGACAGAACAGGGCTTAATTTATATTCCAGTTCAACAACTTAAGTCAAGCTGACTAGAATGCAAAAGCAGTATTAAGTAAATGCCTATCCAATTACTAGTGACCAAAGATTGCTTATTTCAATATTAGTGCAAACAAAGGAAATGAAGTGAAATAAAAGAAAACCTAACACAAGGTCTGAATAATGCTGTTGCAATTTCCTACTGTAAGGCATGCTGGCAGTGATAAATAGTCAAAAAGGTGAAAAATCAGATTTGAACGACACAAATTGAATGCATATTTTCAATCTTTTCATGTGTGTGCTGACATTCCTAGCACACAATCACAATATTGTGAGTCAACTGTTATGTCCATTAACATGATCTGGTTAATTTAAGAAAACTTGTAAAGGCCAGCCCATGCCGTTTTGTATGTATTATCTTCTGTCTGATGAGTTGGATTGACATTCTCTATTTTTGATATGGATTACAGAATATTACTTGTAATGTTCAGCTACATTTATATGTATTCATTTATAAAAAACTGTTGGAACTTTAATCCTAAACCATCAACTTCCCTAACCCCAGTCAATCCAATTGGAATTTCCCCTTGTTTAGGAATCTAAGACTATGGAGCAGTTAACTAAAGGGGGTTTCCACTTTAAGGACTTAAATGAGAAATACTTATTCCTTTCAGGCTCATTAGTCTTTGGAATTTTATTCACCAGAAAACAATTACTATTGAGTCATTGAATGTATTCAAGGCTGAGTTAGGTACACGTTTGAACTGCAAGGGAGTTAAGTGTAATGGTTAACAAAAACGATAATTGCAGGAAAATCTCAGAAGGTTTGGCAGTATTGATGATGAGAAATCAGGGTTAACTTTAACTGAGTTCTGAGGAAGGGTCATTGGGCCTGAAACATTAATTCTGATTTCTTTTCAGAGATGCTGCCAGGCCTGCTGAGCTTTTCCAACAATTCCTGGCTTTGTTTCTGATTTACAGCATTCGCAGTTCGCTTGGTTTTTATTAAGTATAATGGGGTCAAGCAAGAGGATGAATAACTGACTCCTTCTGCTCTTGGGTTTTCTTTTATTTCATTTCCTTTATCTGCACTTAGTTTGAAATAAGCAGCTTTTGGCCATTGATCATTGAATAGGCACTTACTTAATACCCTCTTTGAATTCTGATGATAAACCAGTGAAATTAGATTCCAAATTACAGGCTGCCATGTTATAACTTCCGTTGACTTCAATGCTAAGTCAGAAACAGATAGCCAATCCCATGCCACTTCTTTACCCAGGTGAATTGGTAAAAATTAAACATTTTGGGATGATTTTTCCAATTTTGAGCTTTGTCAAGTAAAATTCATGGTGTCCTGTCTGCCATGATTAAAGGAGTTTATCTCACACAATTTTCAGGTTTTGATCTCATTAGTTATGCATCTGGGTTCTACAGTGCACTTCTCATGGCATCATATGACAGGAGAGATCCGTGAGTTTGCTGCTGCTGGGACCTTACCCCATTCACACTACCTTCATCATATCTAATGCCCAGTTAAACAAGGCTTCAAACACTGCAAGTCAAAACACTGTTGTATAACCATTATCATTGAGGACATGACACTGAAACATAGTTTAGCATTTCACTGACTGAAGATGCTAATGGATGGGTGATGGAGATGAAAGCAATTCTTTATCCTGTTGATTGGTGAAGGAGGTCACACCACCAAGCATAGCTAGCCTGGACTGTGATAGTTGCCTGGGTCAGTGAAAGGAATATCTAGCAGTGGAAGAGAAAATTAATCACCACTGTGGTCCAGAAGATTAACTGTCACCATCTCTTTTCGGCTAATTCCCACTCACAGAGACTCATGTTCAAGTCCAGAACTCCTGCCCACTTCATCAACTGACCCTTTCTCCCTACTGTCCTCCAACTCACTCATTGTGGATCTCTTTAACCATTTTTGTTCATTTTTTCACCAGAAAATGCTCTTCCATTAATTTTTATCATGTTTAATCCCTCCTTTGTTTCATTGCTGGAAAGTTGGCCTACATCTAGGCTGCAACAGGAATGTGGAGATCTCAATGGGAAGCCAAATCAGTAAATTTCATTGAGCTGTGCTCTGCTGCTCTCCCTTTATCACCAATCATTTGGAGTACATGGGGATAGCTAATGGTAATGTCCCTGGCCTAGTAATCCAGAAACCTAAATGGTGTTCTGGGGGAATGCAGGTTTGAAGTCCATGATAGCAGTCGGGGGAATTTGAATTCAATAAGCATCTGGAATTCAAAGTCTCATGTTGGCCATTGTCCTTTCTATTGGCAAACTCCATCGGCAACATTAATTCCTTAATTTCCCTAGGGAAGGAAATATTTACCTGATCTGGTTGTGGTTGACTCTTAACTACCTCAGAAATGTCTGAGGATGCTGCTGTTGTGTAAATCAACAGACAGAATATGGACTGTAGCGGTTTGTAAAATGCAGCTCTCCGCTACTTTCTGAAGGGCATCTAGGGATGGTAATAAGTGCTGACCTAGCTAGCAAAACAAACATCTTATGAATAATTAAAGAGAAACTTTGCCTGCATGTGCTTACAAAACTAATTCCCTCCCCTTTTTTTGCAGGTTACTATGTTGCAATCAGCAAATTGCTGAACCAAAGAGGCCAGCACATGCAATGTTTCCAATGTCTGTGCTCAGACATCCACCACATCACCATAAGTGCTCAGCCATAGTCCCTCTAACTCTCCTTTATGGAAACAAGTTCTGAAGCTAGATGTTGACATGACAGTTGGTATGCATGGAGCTTCAGGGGGACCGAAGGTACAAGGTGGTACAGCTTAGATGAAACACTCGTGCTCTGTATGAATGTTAAGGTCAGAGGGGACCATTTTCCTCACATCATGTGGCCCTTACTTTCAGAAAGACAGTGTGGTGTTAGCAGGCACCTGCAGGATAGAGCTGTCATACAGACAAGCCCCTGAAGCTTCATCTCAAGATACTCCACCTTCCACCTCTCCTGTGTTGCGATGCCAAAGCTTAGAAAATGTGGAATAGGAGGGTGAGTCAGCATCCGGGCAGGACACTGTCTGCAGGCCTGAAAGCCTCAGGGGATGACTTAATTGAGGATACAGAGACACTGTGATGAAGACAGAGTTAAAGGCCCAGATAAGCAAACAGAAAGCAGCGACTGTAAGGTACCCATTCTGACTTTCATTTCAAGAAAATGCATTTTGCAGTTCGAAGGAAGGAGGAGAGGATTGAAAGTGGTAAAGAAATTGAGGGAGGTTGGGATAATACTGAGATGTAAATACATAGAAATAAGGTTGTTGCTTTTTGAAGCTTAAACAGAAATTGTTCATTTATTTCTCAATGTCAGGATTCTGATTTGTTCATTCTTGATGGATTTTCCCATTTTTCTCGCCATTGTTCACCTGCTCTAAGGAGAAGAAAATTCCACCCAATCTTATTATTTTACTGCTATATGAAATTGCACAATTATTTACACTTAACTTTATTGCTCACATATGTATCTGTATTTTTGACTGGTTTATCATTGCAAGCATTCTCTGACAAAAAAAATTTGTAATTAGAGAAATGATCAAATCATTTTGCCACTGAGCGGTGACAAAAATCAATCAACAATTCCTTTTAGAAATTATGCCACTTTGATTACAAATTGAACGCACAATTCCATACTTTCTATTTATAAATAACTGGATTGAGACCATTTTAAATAGTTTCTATCAGAACACAGAGGAAACATCAAAGAAAAATACAGAATTTCATGTCTCAACTGTGTTAAAACTCAGGATTAAATGGATAAAAAATGAATCTATAGAAATTGAATTGGAACTGGCATATGACAATCGGGAAATTGTTCCAAAACACTGGGAGTCCATTTTTCAAAATCTAATGTTATGTACTCACAGTTATCGTTGGTTGTTCTGTCCTAATGAGTTTTTCATTTAAGTATTGTCAGAGCCCTCTCATAGATTTGAAATGAACCCAAGTGTGTGCTGGATTCTAATACTAATTAGAGACTAATGACATGAACTGCGCATCACTGTACCAGGCACACGATTCCCATGCCAACAGGAACATTTACATGACTGTGCTTGTAGATTATCCTGCAGCTTGGTGACATTCACGGAAAAAAAAACAGGAAAGGGGAAAAGAAAAAGCCTTATGAACTGTATTTGGTTACTGGGGTGATGAAAAGACCTTTGAATATGCTTTACTACTTTTAAAAGAAGTTGTAAAACATATTTGCAATTATTTGCTATTATGTTCCCTGTGGTGTTATTGAAACTGGACTGTTCTTCACTGAGAAGTCCATCTGTTTTTTTAGAAACTAAGTATTTTAGTACATGAATGCTCCACTGGATTTTACACAACATTCTGAATTCAAAATTTGGGGAGGAAATGATTTTTTGCAGAAGCAAAGATGGAAATATTAAATATTTACAGTTTATTTGTCCAATGAATATAAGATGGTATATTATCCATTCAAATGGAAAGCAGCAATCTGTGTATTCTGAAAGTCCTTTAATTTTATCGTAAATAATTAGATAACAAAAGAATGTACCGATTTAGTTTGGAACAACATGACAAATAATAGAGCTGTGTGAAGTTGTACTTCTATCATACATATAAACGTATGAATTAGGAGCTGATGTACGCCATTTGGCAACTTGAGCCTGTTCCATCGTACAGTAGGGTCACTGCTGCTCTGTTTATAATTTAAAATCCACATTTCCACCTACTTCTAGAAAACTGAATAGTAAAAGTTAGGGCTGGTCCATTCAACTATAAGCATGTTTTAAGAGTGGATAATTCTCAAATACTGTCAAATAATCTCTCTGACAATGGATATTTATTTTTACAGGTGTGGAGTTTTATTCTTTCAGACCTTAATCATTATTGGAAGATTTTTAAAACATTTTTTTAGAACTCTTTTTTATCTGTTTCCTTGGGTCTTCTCCTATTTTTATGTTCTTATATCCCAAATCAGATCTGGCCTTTAACTAACTATTCTAATTAACATTTCTTAGTTTAGATTCTGCATGTTCGAATAAGAATTCTTCAAAGTGATCATGAAGGAAGGTAAGTAGTTACTAGTCTAAGCTTCACTTAAATCCTAAACCTCTGCAGAAGCAGCACTGCACTATAATGATTTTTTTAAAATCATAGTAAGTCTCAGTACAAAATCATCCCATAAATAGACCAACTGTAATTACAACCAACAGTTATTGTTCATTCACCACTGGTCAATATTCCATGATTTTAACAATCATAAAGCTGATTGGAATTAAGGTAATTCATATGGTCAATGTGTGTTGAGAACAATGAGGAGGGGTAAATTTTAGAATGAATTGAAGATTAGTACTAATTTCTAACAGAGAAAAGATCAATGCTTGATTTTATTCTTCTAAAAAAAGACTGATATGCTAATAGGAGAATCATTAGGAAATATCTACCACAACATCGATAAATTCAATGCAAGGATTAACAAAGGCTAACGAAAAATCAAAGATATATATAGTGAGCTGAGAAAATGCAATATTCAGCAAGCTAAAGGGAAATTTGGCCAAAACCAACTGAACAATAAAGTTATCAAACATTTCAACTCAAAATACAGGATCTACAGGTTAGTAGAGAAAATGAATAAAACAAAAAAAGGAACGTATTGGATAAAGACAGGGCAAACTGCACTCAAAATAATCATGAGAAATATATGAAGTATAATAACATTGTGAAACAAGAGGTTAGAATGACCAAAACAGCATCTTTGCCATGGATGGTGTTTTCAGTGCTGCGCTCATTGTGTTCCGTCTTCTGTTTGACACATCCTCTCTAGGTTGTGGAGATGCTTTGTGAAGTCAGGAGGTGGCTTACACATTAAGCAATCTCAAAATTCTCCTAGTTTTTTAGGGTCATTACTTATGTGATTGGTCCAACTGAGATTCTGACCATTGGTTCTCCTGAGGGTATTGACAGTGGAGAATTCCAACAATGGTAATATTGCTGATCATCAAGGGGAAATAGTTAGATCCTCTCTTCTTGGTGATGTCATTGCTGACACTAGTGTGGCATGAACATTATTTGACAATTAACATCACAAGCATAAGTGTCATTTAAGCCTTGACACATCTGGACAAGAACATAGGCTTCATTATTTGAACTATTACTAAAGGTACTAACAATAAAAAGTACTAATAACGATCAACATAGAAACAGAAATTGTTGGAGAAGCTTAGCATGTCTGGCAGCATCTGTGGAGAGAAATTGATGTTAACGTTTTGGATCCTGAGACTCTTTCTCAGAACACTTCTCAGATTTTGATGAAAAGATGCAATTGATGAAGTAGCATAATTTTGAGGCACTTTCCTGAGTTGTTCCAGCAGCGTTGCCCCATGACTGAGATAATTGATCTTTGACAAGGACAACTTTCTTCCTTTGTGCCAGGTATGGACTCCAACCATTTCAATGTTTACTAGGGCTCTTCAATACCATATTTGTTTAAATGCTGGCATTATATCATTGGCAATTACTCTCCCCACGATTTTGGTTAGGAGCATGAGGAAAATAGGATGTTCTGATAGGCTGAGATGACAATATTTGCAGAAGGTGTTTGTGTAAAATGTGTGGGAGGTCTCAGTAAGATAAATGTGAGGGCCTGTGGTGAATATCTGATGAGGGTATGAGAATATGACTCGAGAGAGAGGAATGGATGGAGCTGTGAGGTGTGTTGATCTGAGATTATTTTGTGCAGAAAAATGCTGGGCAAATGAAAATGTGAGTGTTGACCCTTGAACATCACTCACCTTTCCTGTCATGACCACCACTTAGTATTATCCATGCAAACTACCACACTCCTCTCGCTGACTTCCTGGGCCACATCCAGTCATGTGTGCTTGGGATCTTACTCCAAACACTGAAAACAGTATTTCTCTACAGGCTGTTAAAGTTCTCAAAGTCAAATGTATGAACAAGGAACAGGAGTATGATCCTCAAGACTGCTCAGCCATGTGTTAAGATCATGGCTGATCTAATTTTAACCTCAAATCATCATACCTGCCTACCCCTTGCTTCCTAAATTCTACCTCTACCTGGAAAATATTCAAAAACTCTGCTTCCACTACATAGCAAGGAAAAGAGTTCCAAAGATTCAATCCTCTTCATGAAAATAATTTTCTCATCTCAGTCTTAAACAGCTAAATTCCTATTTTAAAAAAAAAATAATCCTTTATTTCTCAAATTCCCCACATCCATCCTTCCAAGGTCCTTCAGTATGTTATATTAGGTTAGATTCCCTACAGTATGGAAACAGGCCCTTCGGCCCAACAAGTCCACACCGCCCCTTGAAGCATCCCACCAGGATCCATTCCCCTATAAGCCACACACCCCCGAACACCGTGGGCATGGCCAATCCACCTAGCCTGCACATCTTTGGACTGTGGGAGGAAACCGGAGCACCCAGGCAAACGTGGGGAGAATGTGCAAACTCTGCACAGACACTCATCTGAGGCTGGAATCAAACCTTGGTCCCTGGCGCTGCAAGGCTGCATACTAACAACTGGGCCACCGTGCCACCCTAGATTAGATTCCCTACAGTGTGGAAACAGGCCTTTGGCCCAATACGTCCACACCGCCCCTTGGAGCATCCCACCCAGACCCACACACCCCTGAACACTACGGGCAATTTAACATGGCCGATCCACCTAGCTTGCACATCTTTGGACTGTGGGAGGAAACCAGAGCTCCCGGATGAAACACACACAGACACAGGGAGAATGTGTAAAGTCCACACAGACAGTTACCCGAGGCTGGAGTCGAAACCGGATCCCTGGCGCTGTGAGGCTGCAGTGCTAACCACTGAGCCACCATACCTAACTTATATGTTTCAGCATGTGTGATAAGTCACACCTTAGTCTTCTAAACCTCAGTGGATACAAGCCAAGCCAGTCCAACCTTAGCTCACAAGACAATCTGTCCATTCCATTGTCTAATAACCTTTTGACAAATGTCTTCCAGCACATTTAAATCCTTTCTTAAGTAAGGGACAAATAATGTACACCATACTGCAGATGTAGTCTCCTATATGCCCTGTATAATTTAAGCATAATCTCTCTATATTTGTATTTGGTTCCTCTCACAATAAATGACAACATTCTGTTAGAACACAAACTCTGTTTTCCATTTTGTTTACTCACTCCACTTCACCCCATCCCCAGTGTCTTGTTTGTCTGGATTTGGTCTCAGCAGAACTACCTTATTTTTCTTATATTATTATCAACTATAACACCGTCTATAACTCTACTCTATTACCATTGCTGCCACTGTTGCCCCTTGTTCGGGGGTACCTATTCTATCTGTTCTACTTACTTTTCCTCTCCTCTTTTTCCATAGCATAAAAAGATGGAGGAGTGGAGGTGAGGATTGTTACATCAGCCATGATCTAATTAAATGCCTAAGCCGACTTGATTGAATTGCTCACTTCTGTTCCCATGTTTTATGATCTTATCACTTTTTCAGCCCCTTTCAGTTTCCCTCTCTGTGGATGTTGTCAGGCCTGCTGAGTTTCCCTAGCACTTTCTGCATTGATAACATTGTAATGAATCACAGAATTATTGAATCATACAGTTTGAAAAATGCTTTCAGCCCATTAAGTCTGTATCACCAAAGATATACTACTACCTACATGAGTCTCACTTTACTGCATGAGGCCTATACCCTTGAATGTTATGACACTTCAACTGTTCACCGAAGAACTTTATAAAAGTTGTGAGGTACTTCACGTCTACTATTCTCACAGGCAGTGCATTCCAAATCCCAAAATCTTTCCTCCAATCCCTTCTAGAACTCTGCCTTTCACTTCACATTTATGTCCATATGTTATTGACCCTTTGATAAAGGAAAATAGCTGCTTTCTATTCACCCTGTCTATGGTCCTCATAATCTTATACACTCTCAACCTTCTCCGTTCTAAAGAAAAAAACCTAAGCATATCCGATCTCTGTTCAAAGCTGAAATGCTCCATCCCAGGAAATATCCTGGTAAATCTCCTCTGCACTCCACACCTTAATTTTCATAATTACTTTCTGTATGTGCATACTAACATTTTTATGATTCATGCTCCAGGACACCTCAATGCCTCTGTATCTTCTCACTTCAGACAATATGTTTCTTTATTTTCAGTTTTATATGCAAAATTGAAACAAACAAAGAAACAAAGAAACCTACAGCACAGGAACAGGCCCTTCGGCCCTCCAAGCTTGTGCCGATCGAGATCCTCTGTCTAACATGTCATTCATTTTCTAACGGTCTGTGTCCATTTGCTCCCTGCCCATCCATGTGCCTGTCCAAATATATCTTAAAAGACGCTAACATGTCTGCGTCTACCACCTCCGCTGGCAACGCGTTCCAGGCGCCCACCACCCTCTGTGTAAAGAACTTTCCACGCATATCTCCCTTAAACTTCCCTTCTCTCACATTGAACTCATGGTCCCTAGTAATTGAGTCCTCCACTCTGGGGAAAAAGCTTTTTGCTATCCACCCTGTCTATACCCCTCATGATTTTGTAGACCTTGATCAGGACCCCCCTCAATCTCCGTCTTTCTCATGAAAATAATCCTAATCTATTCAACCTCTCTTCATACCTAGCACCCTCCATACCAGGCAACATCCTGGTGAACCTCCTCTGCACCCTCTCCAAAGCATCCACATCCTTTTGTTAATGTGGCGACCAGAACTGTACACAGTACTCCAAATGTGGCCGAACCAAAGCCCTATACAACTGCAACATGACCTGCCAACTCTTGTACTCAAAACCCCGCCCAATAAAGGAAAACATGCCACATGCCTTCTTGACCACCCTATTGACCTGCGTTGTGACCTTCAGGGAACAATGGACCTGAACACTCAGATCTCTCTGTTCATCAATTTTCCCTAGGAATTTTCCATTTACTGTATAGTTCGCCCTTGAATTTGATCTTCCAAAATGCATCACCTCGCATTTGCCCGGATTGAACTCCATCTGCCATTTATCTGCCTAACTCTCTAGTCTATCTATATTCTGCTGTAATTTCTGACAGTCCCCTTCACTATCAGCTACTCCATCAATCTTAGTGTCATCAGCAAACTTGCTGATCAGACCACCTACACCTTCCTCCAGATCATTTACATATATCACAAACAACAGTGGTCCCAGCACAGATCCCTGTGGAACACCACTGGTTACAGGTCTCCAATTTGAGAAACTCCCTTCTACTACTACCCTCTGTCTCCTGTTGCCCAGCCAGTTTTTTATCCATCTAGCTAGCACACCCTGGACCCCATGTGACTTCACTTTCTCCATCAGCCTGCCATGTGGAACCTTATCAAACGCCTTACTGAAGTCCATGTATATGACATCTACAGCCTTTCCCTCATCAATCAACTTTGTCACGTCCTCAAAGAATTCTATTAAGTTGGTAAGACATGACCTTACCTGCACAAAACCATGTTGCCTATCACTGATAAGCCCATTTTCTTCCAAATGGGAATAGATCCTATCCCTCAGTATCTTCTCCAGTAGCTTCCCTACAACTGACGTCAGACTCACCGGTCGATAATTACCTGGATTATCCTTGCTGCCCTTCTGAAACAAGTGGACAACATTAGCAAGTCTCCAGTCCTCTGGAACCTCACCCGTGTCTAAGGACACTGCAAAGATATCTGTTAGGGCCCCGGCTATTTCCTCTCTCGCTTTCCTCATTAACCTGGGATAGATCCCATCCGGACTTGGGGACTTGTCCACCTTAATGTCTTTTAGGATACCTAACACTTCCTCCTTCCTTATGTCAACTGGACCTAGACTAAGCAAACATCTATCCGTAACCTCAATATCCATCATGTCCCCCTCCTTGGTGAATACCGATGCAAAGTACTCATTAAGAATGTCACCCATTTTCTCTGGCTCAGCGCATTTTTCACATTATACTCCAGGAAGAGATATTTGGGATTATAATCTGAAATGGAAGGTAGTCCACTGCAACTGGAATAGCATAAAAGTTTGTTGTACCTTTGAAATTAGACCTTGTCCATTGTTGAGCAGTGCAATAAAATTAATATTTTTTGAAGAGTTAGAAGGAGAGTTTGTGATTGAATGGTACCAAAAATATTTTCTGTTCAGGAAAAGCTTCTTGGCAATAGCCCCTGACTGATTAAGCTGCAAAGTATTATAAATAAAGTTCTAAGTGTCGGGAATATCAAAGATTGGAAAACATCCATAACCTGCAGAGACAATGCGCCCATTTCTCCCTTTCTATATCTTTTTATGGGGAAATAACAGAAAAAGTAAGACTTAAAAGAAAGGATCCATGCTAGGATCAGGATTCACCTGCTCAACCATCTAACCATACAGATATATTAGCCCAAGCCCACAGTTTATTTGATTGTGTATTAACATTTTACTTAGCACAATAATAATTACTTTATGAATATCCAAACATACTTCGACCTATTGAAGGTGATGCTGGATAGATCAACACCCTATGTGTCTCAGTGACAAAAGGAAGTCCCATTCCATTCTTTGCCCTTCCTATTTTACCTCATTATCCTAACCTTTATAAAAACCAAGTACTCTGATGAGTCAATCAGTATATCAGGTAATCTGTAAATCTTGTCATCTTCTGATTTTCTATTTTAATGAATATGGTTTGAAATAACTGGCTCAGAGCTTTGCCGAGTTGGGCCAAATCTGGAGGTCTTTAAAACAGCTGGTTGGACCTAGCTGTAGAGTCCAGCCCATATTTTCAGCAAATCCTGGCAGTGGAAAGGGATGGGGTATAAATCCTGAAACAGGTAGGAACTTGTGAAACTTACAAAATCAGTTCCGTCAATTTCCGATTAGGTTCCTGTGCCCTTTCTTGCAGACTATGTTCACTCACCCTGTACCCTACAACAATGCTCAATCATCCCAGATGCGTTGGCAAAGTCCTTCCCTTCACACCGCCTGACAATGTCAATCCCCAAACCCCCTAACAATGTCAATTAACCTGCACACTCAACACTGTCACTTATTTCACTCCCCACACCCGCCAGAAATGTGACTTACCCGACACGTCTGATAATGCACCAATTTCCCAATCTACCTTAGCTAACTCAACTGCAAATTTTTTTGGACTTATGTATGTCATTGTTGAATCTCCATTATATTATGAACACTCTTCCCTAGATGATTCCCTCCTTCCAAATTATAAACTAACCCTCTACGATTACAAGTAAGTGAGATCTAAAATTGTTCCTTCCTCTTAGCACCATGACATGTTTCCAGAAAACTGTCTGAAATGCATTTCATGACACATGTTTGACAATTTGATTAATCTAGCTCACCTGAAAATATATTTGACTATTTCACAAAGAGGATAACAGCTCAATCGTGAGAACTAATCAAAATTGAAAGATAGATAGTGAATACTTTCCAAATGAAAAAAAAAGCTTTTCAAATGTGATATTGATACTGGGGTCTGGTTTTTGTGAATTTTTACAAAGGCCTACCTTTGCCACAAGATTTGATGGGAAATCTTAAAAGTATATTGCTTTTTAAAAAGCAGATGTTTAAAAAATTGTTGGTCTAAACCATGTTGGGGTTTCTCTAGCTCTCACATTTTAACCTCTGCATTTAATAGAACATGGATATGCCATTTTCATCAGCTTTAGCATAATGCAGCTTATGAGCTAATTTTCTCCTGCTGTCCCCTTACAGCCTTTTTGGGGGCCTTTTTCTCTGTGGCATCCTAATCTGTGCCTCAGGCATCCATAATATCTATGCCAGGCAATGACCATCTCCAACAACAGAGAATCTAACCATTTCCCCTCAAAACGCAATGGCATTACCATTACTGAATCGCCCACTATCAGTATCCTGGGAGTTATCATTGGCTAGACACTGAACTTGACATGCTATATAAATACCATAATCACCTCCTCCTGTCTTCTCAATGCCTGGGAATGATCTACAATGCCAAATCAGGAATATGAAGGAATATTCTCTACTTGCCTGGATACGTGCAACTACAACAGCATTCAAGAATTTTGATACCATTTAATTGGCAGCCTACCTGATTGGCTGATTCATCATATTCAATATTTACTCCCTTCATCAATCATGCACTGTTATGTAAGAACTTATCATCTATAAGATACACTGCAATGACTCACAAAAGCTCACTTTACAGCATCTTTCAAACCCATGAGCTCTATCATCTGAAAGGACAAGAGCAGCAGATGTATGGGAATATTGTGACCTGCAGCATTGCTGATTAATGATCATATCACTGTTCCTTCACTGTCTCATGTCAAAATTCTGGAAACCAACACCCCCCAACAGCATTAGGTCCAATACCACAAGATCTGTAACTGTTCAAGAAGATATCTCACCATTATCTTCTCCAAAGAAATTCACAATACTAAACATAGACTGGTTGACCACAACGTGGAATGCCTCTAGTTAGTTCACAAGCGTGACCCTGAGATTTCAGTTCTCCACCTGACTCCCGAGCCGGCATTCTCTCAGTGGCTTGCTTTATTACATTCCAATGAAGCACCATACAATTTTGGAGGACAACGCTTTATAATTTGGCACTCAAAATTCTTCCAGGCTCCACACAATATTCAACAATCTTAGATCATAATCATTGCTTCCATACAATTCCACATGCTTTTATTTTGTTCCCTTTCTGCTGGGGTAGATCTGTATCTTGCTTCTTTATATCACTTCATGTTGCACTCACATGGTTATTATGCGGCGATTCATGTCTCATTTAGACACAATCTTTGTTTCTTCATTATGTCCATTATCGTGCTCCTTGGCTGTTGCATTATGAAATATTTTGTTATTTAATCTCCCTGTCTTCTACCTTATTACCTTCCTTCTTCCTGCCAACTCTTCCTTTCCACTGGTTTCAAAATTTGGAGGTATTTGTTACTGTTCAGTTCTGATGAAAGGCCATTGCCTGAATTGTTACCTTTGTTTTTCTCCCCAGATGCTGCCTGACTTAGAGTTTTCCAAATTTTTTTGTTTCTTTTTTCATAAATTGTTGATTAATTTGAGAGTCCTAATATGGATCAGATGTAATCCATCACATAATCTACTCTTATTCAATGCTTCATTCATCTGTTATTTTAACAATAACCTGTGTACTATTATTTTACTTAGAAGGAAATATGCTTTGTGAAAAAAATTAAGGTATTAGTTCCTTAATTAACAAACTACCAATTGTCATGAAATGAACAAATGACTTTACTATTTTTAGATGTATCACTCATCACATCTATTATTTTTACACTAGGCTGCTCATATTCAGCTTCACTGTAACAGGCATGAATACAGAACAAATTGATTATTGAATTAGTCTTCATAGACAGTTCAGTTAAACAATATTTCACAAATGGCTTTGCATTGACTAAATGTATCCTAACCAGTGTCAATACAATTAACATTTCCTCAATGAGACCGTGAAGTCTACCATCGGATTATATTCATTTATGCTTTTCAAACAGCAAGGTGATATTTTTGAGAGCCCTTAGCATGACAGCTGGCAACACCATGAGATTAGTCAAATTTATTTTAAAATAACAGATGAAAATGCTAATTAAGGATTAACATTTAAATATTTTAGTATTTATTTAAACTTGACAGGGGCACTGTTGAAATTTTCATTTAAATATTTATAAACATTTCAAGCAACCATCTGTACGCAAGAACATTAAAGGTTAGATAAGTCATTTAATTTAATCTAATTTATCAGCATTGATTGTAATCCAGGTCACCTGATTTAAATGTAGCAGTGATATAGTTAAAATAGTGGCAAATGACCCATGTATGGTGCAGAGGTAGAGTCCCTATCCCTTGATTGGGAGGCCCAACTTCAAGTCCTACCTGCTCCAGAGGTGTGTAATAATGTCTGTCAACAGGTTCATTAGACAAATAGGTTAACATTCTGATAAATTTGTGCCTACCATCATTTTAACCAGGGATATTTCAGGTAAATAAGGGGCACATGTTTGCTCAATCTAATCACAGGATCCCTGCAGTTCAGAAATAGACGCTCAGAAGAGCGTCCCACCCAGACACATCCCATCCTCATAAACCAACATGGAGTTTTTACCCTGGCTAACCTACAAAGCCTACACATCCTGGACTCTATTTAGCATGACCAACCAACCTAACCTGCACATCTTTGGACTATGGGAGGAAAATGGAGAACTCAATCCAGTAGTTATATTAGAATTGATAAAAATGACAAGAAGAAGGAAGAGGAAAAGTAGCAAAGACCAGTGGACAAACAAAAACTCAGAAAAGAGGCATTACAGGGCTGGAAATGTGGACCAGTCAGCACCGCTTGAAGATCAATGGTCCTTGATGAGTCTACAGAGAAAGGGCACACAGAAGGTGTTCCAGCTACCTATTATACACAGGGAAGGCCTGTCACTCCTGACAATGATGCCAATTAACAGAGGGGATATGTTGAGCAAAAGGCAGTTTCGCAGGTATCTTTGTATGACTAAAGGGGCTGTCACCTACATCTGCCACAGTTTCAGGCAGATCTGTAGTCACTCAACTAGGGAGGAAACACTATACCAGTGGTGCCAAGATTCATCACAAATTGCTTCTTTCAATGTCCACATGGGGCATCCGCAACCACAACCCAAAAGTGCATTGGTGTATTCAGCAAGTTCTTTACAAGAAAGCAGTTTATTCAGTTAATTGTGGATGCAAACATCCAAGTTCCAGAAGCATTAGACAGGAGGGCATTCCCCCACTGCCTATCCATGATTGCACTAGTTGTGCACATTCTTCCCCCTGGAGAAGGAGAGAAGCATTAAGAGTCATTAACATGGGCATACGAGCATTGTGACTGATACATTGATAAATACATCTGGAGGTGTAAACCCTGAGATCTTAGATTGTGTATAATACTTGCAGCATAATGTAGTATCGAAGGTTAGAAGTTTAAAAAGATCTGATAATTGATTGTTTATTGTGTGCTAAGAGCTAGAGATGATAGTAAACACATTTCAATGAATCATATCATAATTTCTGTGCCTAATATTTCTGAGATGTGTTCATCCCGAAGCCAACTTTTGAGGTTGCATCCTTATCCCATGTAAGTCTTTGATGAGAAGTTATCTCACCCAGATATTGGAGCCTGGAAGGGAGCAGAACTCCTGCGGCCTGCCACAAAATTTGGCACTTTACCCAAACATGAACTTGATTTGAGAAAAATGTAACCATGCAGGAAAGCCCAGGCCATTCCTGTGAGGATGTCCATCCCACTGTTGTGCCTACTTCCACATTTCGAGCAAAATTTAAAATTCCATGCAAGATTGGGAAATTGAGAAAAGAGCTTGTATGATGACAGTGTTAGAGCATAGACACTTAACTGTTTGAATTATACTATAGAAAACCAGCGGGGACTTGATGGGTTGAATGGCATCCTTCTGTGATTAATGTTGACTTTGAATCTACTGACCTTGCTGCCATCGCCTCCCTGTCCCCGAAAGAAAGTTATTTGTGTTTCAAACATTGTCCAGGCTGTTCTTCCTACTGCTCAGTGTGGCCTCCTTTAGCCAACAGAAGTTTTATTTCAAAGATCATGTTAGAACTCTATTTCCCTGCCTAACAGTGTCAGTAAATCTATCTGAGATCCACACCTAGCCTGAGGGCCCAAGGTGAAACATCGCTGAGGGGTTACCATCAGATTCACATTTAATGGTTCATATTTCCAGCCACTGTCCCTCCTTCTCTCAAGAGAGATCTTCAAAACATAGTCAGCTATTTTGATATTTTAGAGAAATGCATATGTAAGCTTGGGCCCCGCTGAAAGGCTGCAAGCCAACTGTGCCTTCTGGGCTTTGTGGATCTGCAAGTACAATTAATTAACTGTCACACATTGCTAGTAGCAGCAAAAGCCACATATGGCCCTAACTTTCATGCACAGGTACATTCTGGGTGTTTACAGGGATATCACAAATATCAACTACTTTCTTTTATCTTATTTAGTCTCCTTATTTCAATGTACCCTGCTTTATAGTTTGTTTTCTGAAATCCTGCGTATTTACTTAATCCATTCTACTGACACTTATGTCACTTGGCTGCTAAGGGTAGCTATTCTTAAGAACAGTGTACAAATGCTTAAAATGAAAAGATCAGATCCACAATGTCACAGATTTCCAATTTTAGTTTTATTGCTAAATGATGTGTTCAGAATGTTGCTAATGAGCAGTGGCTGTATTTCCATCTTATTATTCATTAATCTCTCCTCATTTCTGTGCAGCTTCCAGTCCTCCCGAAAAACAAGATGGCACCAATTCCCAAATATAAAAAGTTAGAGCTGGCACGTGGCACCAGCTGCTTGCTTTTGCAAGCCTTCATTCAACTCTGTCTTCATAACAGTGTCTCTTGCTTGTTCCACAGACATGGTTCTCCTCCATCCTTTGTTCAAGCAATGGCCAGTTTCATCAAATCATCATGCACTTTTGAGCGTACACACACACACACACACAACCACCACCACCCCCACCACCCCCACCATCCCCCCCCCCCCCTCCCCCCGAGCATCAGTTTGGAGTTAGGGAAACCTAGTGCTAACATGTTTCTGCCACGTCATTTTGCATGCAAACACACGCACAAATCTCATACATTTACATAGAATGCACTTTTTGGCTCTTGGCTTTATTCATTAGCTTAATTTCTGTGCTGATGAGAAGGCTGCCAGATTCTATGGCTTGCATTACCTTTAGTGCATTTGGAGAAGAGGTAGATAATCAAAACTTACTGACACATCAAGGGGTTGGACATGTTGCTACTGCCATATGCTCTGTCATTGTCACACCTACAGCACATGCTATCAGATTATGCGCAAAAGAACTCTGCATGCTCTTCAACAGAACAACCGTGTCTGAAATGCAAAGGGATGCAGTTTTCAATTAGTTTAAGGGAAAGGATATTCAGTTAGAGAGCACTGTCATAGTCAATCAAGGGGTTCATCTGATTCTATCCAAACCTTTGGCCATAGTTAGTTCTGCAGGTCAGGTGCAACCATTTCATTCAAGGTGACTTATTTCAATGAGAGAATGGGAGGGTCTGAGTATGATGTCAGTGGATGGAAGAGCAGTTGAGGGGAATGCGTGAGCGATAGAGGTGGTGAGGTGAGCAAGCAGGAAGAACAGAGGGCAGGAAGAGTTAATGATGTGGAAAGATAAGGTGCATGCAATGAGTTGTAAGAGTTGTAGTCAATGATCCATGATGAAAGGCACTTGCAGTAGCATAGTTGGGTTGAGCGGCAGCCCTGTGAGTGTGAAGTAGTAGAGAGAAAATAGTGGCAATTATACTTCTGAAAGATCATTAACTTCCTCCCTGCACTGCTGTGCATTGTGTTTCACTGGAGACAATGCACTGTCCTGAGCACTCATTTTGGTTCAGGTCGGTTGAGTCTGATGGTCTCCTTTTGCCAGTCAGCAAGAGAAAGCATCTCTCTCCTGTCTTGGTCATCCACCAACATCTCCTGGTTCCCATCAAGAAAACACAGGGTTAACTTGTCTTTTGGGGTCATTTCTTCGGGGAAAACATTGAAACAACGCTGTATTGATATGACCCATCGGAAGTGTGCAAATACTCGAGCCTCACTTATACCAAGGTTATCACAGAATTAAAGATTTAATCAAATTACTCAAAACACACAGTCTTCCTGTATGACAAACATAAGTTAAAGGAAAAGGATAAACTGATCAGGTTTCTGTAGTGAACAACAAATTATCTGTTAATAGTAAGTTAGCTCTAACTGCAGCCAAACAAAGCATGAACGATCAAGTATAGCATTACCCCTTTTTAGAATATCTACACAAACGACAGATAGATACTGAAAAAAAACAAAAATCATAATGTTATCAGTGGAAAAAAATTCAAGACACAGAGTTCATTAACATCTGTCCACAGGATTCATTGAGGTGGCTCTTTGCTTCCATCGAGTCCCACTAATCTCTAATCTACTTTCCAAGTCCTTTCAGTTCTTTACTGCAAATACAGGGCAGTTGGAACAGTAACTGTTCAGTTTTGAAGTCACTGGTTAGAGGCAGCAGCTTATGAGTAAATGATGAATAGCTAGCTATTCTGTTCTGATTCTTTTTTACTTCCTTGCAAGGAGGGAGAGACACTGTCATTTTAGAGCCTAGAAGCTTTCTGCCACTGTTGTGCTCCCACTCAGGCTGTCCACCTGCCCAGGAACCAATCAAAGTTTTTCACAGCAGGCCAAGCAGCATCAAAGGAGCAGGAAGGCTGATGTTTCGTGCCTGGACACTTCTTCAGAAATGATTTCTGAAGAAGGGTCTAGGCCCGAAACATCAGCCTTCCTGCTCCACTGATGCTGCTTGACCTGCCGTGCTCATCCAGCTCTACGCCTTGTTATCTCAGATTCTCCAAAATCAGCAGTTCCTACTATCTCAGCGAGTTTTTCACGCTCAGTCATCCTGACCCACACAACTGATCCTGATTAAAAAAACAATTAACAGATTGTCTCTGAGCAAAAAATGCCCTGAACATATGCACATGGTGCCACTGAGACCAGCCCAATTCTCCTGCACTGTTTGAATAAAGGAGCAGCATAAATACAATTCACAACGAGTTTCAGAATTTCATTTTAAAGCTGCAATATCTCCTCCCACAGACTTTTTGTCAAAGCAGTAACATGTTTCCACTTTGGCCTGCAATCCAAAATAATGGAAATTAAAAAGATACGGCATTTATTATATAAAATACAGCTCCTCGTTTGCAGTACCTGTAGTGCCATTGAACTGCTGTTTAAATATATCACAGTGGTATGAATACCATAAGTTCCTGGCAACAAATGGGCACTTTCATCCGTCTTACTGCAGAAGTCCAGGAAGCTATTTGCATAAAAAATTGAAATGAAGAGCAAATGTTTGCATGTATAAAGTTGATCAGGCCATGGTGGGTTGTGTGCTACAACTCATACCTGACAAAGCACATTGGCAAAAAAAATGGTAAAATTCAGCCTACTGGGATATAAAGTCTTGTTTTGAAAGTGTTCAACATTCCTTCTCTGATTGCAGTTTAACATAATTCCACAACATCAGTTAAAATTCCAAGAATTATCACTCTCTCTTTTCCTAAAAGAGCTTTGTGCAATAGTAGCCTTCAAGTTATTCTGTATTTGCATCAGTGTGCAAATAGGTTTGCATGATCGTCCTTTCTGTTGTATAAGATTTATTTTATCTTTTTATGTTTAGGAAATAAACACTTCCATTTTAGTGAACACTTCAGTTTTGTAAACTAACTGGTAATGCCTATTTGAAAAGTCATTGTATCTTTGAGAGTCTAGAGAATTTATGGGCAAATGCAACAAAATAAATAGACAGACTCAGGATTAAAAAAATTCTTTTCAATGGCTTTGCAGGATTCAATAAGTCAGAGATTACCATTTTATATTTTGACTTGAGCTTGAAAAGTACATCTATAGACTGTGCATGCTTTATATTATGCTGTTGAGGTAATATCTGATACATGCAATCTCTGGTGATAAACGCATAGTGTAAAAATCATTTATGTAATCTGTCAGTGTCTTTCAGTTTAATGATTTCTGCTGGCTCAGTGCAAATTGTGGATATCAGTGCTTAATCTGCAGTTAACTATTTCAATTTATTGGAATAGACCTTTTCTATCCTCCACGAATTTTCTGTGATTCCAGCAGGAATTCAGTAAATAGCTTATTATAATAATTACTATATTGCTATATAACAACAATTTAGATTTATTTTATGCTTTAACCAAGCAACAATCTGTTGCAGCCTTTGTAATGTAAAAAAAAGTATAGAATTTCTTTTGCTACCCTACCATAACTTTGGCAACTATCAATAAAAACCAGAAAAAATACATGTTCTTTTACTTCCAGTGAACTATTAAAGTTACTGCGAGATTTAGAGAATGCCCTACAGAAGATCACCACTATTATTTCATTTGGTTGAAGATATATATGACAGAAACAAGCTTCTTTTTCTCACTAAGTATTTTCTATGAGCTTATCAACTATCATTACACTTGTCCACAAGCTAACATGTGTTGCACATCCTGTCTCACTGGCTTTGCTGCATATTCAACAAGACAAATGAGATATCAATTGTAGTACTGAGCTGTGTAAGGAATGAAGGTTCTGGGCTTAATCTCTGATGGATGCTACGAATCTCAGCTACGGTAGCAAAAGATGTGCTACAAATGGCCTTACTCTATCAAAGAGTATAAAGGAGAGGCCATAGTTGCAGTCTCAATTGTTGTTCAATGACCCCCATTGGAAATTATGCATGTCTTTATAGACTGGACAGAAAATTCATTGCAGCAACTCAAACAAGGAATTGTGGGTTGAACAATGTTCTAGAGTGCTGTCAGGAATTCTGAAAAAGATGTCTATATGCATACGACTTTGTAAAGTTGCATTGTCATCCTGGGACATAGGATTGCTTTATCATTAGAGAGAGACAACAGGTGGTGGTTTAACCTAAACATTATCACACTGCAGCAAGGGTGAGGTTGAGAAGTGGATTCCTTCTTGGTAACCTTGCATTGGTGTCTTTCTACATTACTAAAAAGCTGAACTTACCAATGCCCCAAATGCTTTCAAGCTGTTGGGTGACCAAATTTGTTCTGATTCTAACAGAAAAGAGCTGGGAATTTAAACTCCAGTATCACATGTTAAAGCACAAAATATATTCGATAGTACCAAATATATTTTTCACTAACACACCCAGGCATTCTATGAAAAACTGTGTCAGTTCTTTATTCATTACAAAGCTTTTCCCAATTAGTGCATAAATGTGGTCAAGTTCTGGCAACAATCCCAGAACAATTTTACCAGTAGGCTCAGCATGTTAATGACAAATAAAGATTAGGGCCTAAGGAATTGGTTTTCTGTTTATACGAAGTAACCTCTTTGTGCCAAATGTTACCATGATGAATGCATCTGGTCTGAGTAGGCAACAATAACATTCAACATGAAGAATTGCTGCTAAATGCAGCACAATCTTGACTATCACAGTAATTATTTTTAAATGGATTCATTGTTTAATGACATCTGTGAATCGTTGGTACGACTGTGCTATGCACTGCAAACGTTGCGCTGCTATAGATTGTAATTTTCACAACACAAATTACAGATGTTAGTGTAATACTGGATTCAAAATAGTCAGATAATTTTTTTGGCTACTCTAGACATATGATAATGCTACCTCTGAATTCCCACCCCACCATTCAAACATTGAAATTGTCCTTTAATGCATCTTATGAAGCTGTAGATGGCACAGTGTTTCCATCATCCTTTGAAGGCTGCGAAAAAAAAAACCTGCACCAGATAATCACACTGTGTTTTTAATGTTATTTGCTAGACTACATTCAATAGGAGTTTAGCAATTCCAGTTGCATCAAGATTCACTGATGTTTTAAATACACATCTCACTATTGTACAATGATGGCAGCTACTTACAGCTAATCTAATTGTAAAGTCAGCTTAAAAGCAATTTGATATGCTTCGCCATGTGTCAAATCTATTCTGAAATTAGTAGTTTCAGTACATCAACAATTAATAAAATACGTATTTTATTTGTAAATGTCCTACGTATAAACTTAAGCATAATGAGACATGGAATATAATTGCACGTGAAGCAGTTCAGAAAAGGTTTACTAGGCCTGGTATGGGCCAGCAATCTGATGAAGAAAGGTTGAGCAGTGTAGGTTTGCATCTGCTGAAGTTTATAAGAATAGGAGGTGACTTAATTGTAAGGGGTGAAAAGTTATTATGTGTAAGCAGACATGTAGATTAATCATATCCACCATGAACTTATCGAATGGTGAAGCATGCTCAAAAAATAAAGAGTGGCCTACGCTGCCTCCAATTTCCTACGTTTGTTATATCGCCAACTGTATATCAAGCCTGTAATATATTTTCAAATAGAGCACTACTCAGAACAATATTTGATGTTTATTTCAATTAATTTGGTTTTAGCCAGCATGTACAATGAAGATAAATGCAACAGGGCTCTTTTTGTAAGGTGAATCTTTCCCTGTCCACCAAAAGAGTATTGTTTGATCTGATGTTATTACCAAACAAATCAGGTTTGGTAGATGATTGTACATTGTGTGCTTATATTTCAGTGAGACACTACCTCACTACAACTAAAACAAAACAAAGTAAAAAGATTTTGTTTTAACAATAAAGTGAAAGTTTATTGACTAAAGGAACTGAAAATAGAATAACCTATATAATTTCTTTATAAGACAAAGTCAAATATCTTTCCAACACAGTAAAAGTATAATCTAACTAATTCAAAACATTCCCTTACAAATGCCAAAAAAAGAGAAAATCCCATGTGCTCTGTCCAATTACCCATTGGAGAGTAATTGGACCAGAGGGGAAAAAATTCCTTACACCTTGATATGCTTAGGGTAACTAAAGATTTTAAAACCTAGACCATAAACACTAACGACTTCTTTCTGTAGTTATCATACAATGAGCGTAAGCATAGTCAGGTTCAAGTAAGCTCTTTACAATATTATCTCAACATTTATGGCTAACTAGTAGATGACACAGATTCAGGATAAGGGAGGGTATTTTCAGGATGGCAACCTACAACCACTAGAGTGCAACAGCAATTACTTCTGGGACCATAATTATTTCAAATACAGGTTAATAACATTAAAGAGAGACCTGAATGTGCTATCACTACGTTTGTTGATGACACAAAAGTAGGTATGATAAAGCAACTGATTAGATCTGAGATGGACATAGATATCAAAAACTTGGCAGATGGAATATAATAGGTGAAAATATGAGACTTTGCAGTTTGCAAGGAAGAATAAATAAGTTGGATGTTATTTAAATTCAGCTTGCAGAGAATGATAAAATCAAAGGATGTGGAGTCAACACATTATCAGGAACCAAACAACACAGACTATTGGGACCCAAGAAAGAAGGTTTGGTGGTCATATTCATCTGATGGATAGACAGAACTGGGAAATATGAACAACACATTATTCAAATAATATATACATACATTCGTTCATAAAGATCACATTATAATATGGACAGATTTAAACAAAATAAAAAACAAAGAAAATACAGTTATGGAAACAAACATAAGGAGGTTGCCTCATAAGATTGGAAATTTAAAAAAAACAACATAAGCATGAAAGCACCTTTTAAGATATTAATAAAGCGGTCAGCTCAAGGTAAGATAAAGAGGTTATATAAGCATTAAGTTTCGTCTGAAGGTCTGGAACATGGAGACAAATGCAGGCCAGCCATTTATTTTATGTTAATTCTCCTTGCCTAAGGTTGAATGAATGGAATTGGTTTTAAAATGTAGGTGGTACATTAAATACAGTCAGCAATACTTGGTAGTTCAAGATAGAAGCCAATGCCACTAATGGAGTGAGTGCAGGCCTCCAGCAATTCTGTAGCCTGTTAAATTAGTCTGCATCCCATTAAGATTAAAAATGAGCATACAATATTTCTATCAACCTTACTAACATTGCACACAGTTCAAATTGTTTGTGGTGCCTTGATAAGAATGGTTCTGGTTGTACTGAATTTAACTGGTCACTCAACATCTATTGTTTGTTTAATCTAGATTTAAATGAGTCAACTTCATTAGTAATATAAACCGTACAACAGGATGAAGAATAATCTATAGTAAAGCCTTCTTTGGCTAAAGGTTCTTACAACTGATGCACAATAAATTATTTGAAATAGCAAAGATTTAAGGGATAATACTTAATCCTGTATTTATGTCAATGGAAAGCAACTAAACAAATCACAGAATGATTTTATTCAAGCCCCTATATACTTGGAATTTAAAATCAGAAACTTCCTTTTAATGAGGATAATTTCACATCGATGACTCTATCATGTATAGCATCTAAGGCAATACCATGCAGAGTTATTAGACCCTACAAAGACTTGATTTACTTTTTTTGTGGACTAATACAGATTTCCAAGATATTACTATAACACAACCTCATGCTGAGATTGCAAATTTTAAACTTTGGCTCTTTTCTGTTTTAAATCTTGAGATGCTCTTACGAAAATAAAGTGGTTGGAAAGAACAACCTGAACCTGATGAGCAGCAATACTGTGGACACTCTGGTTCTAGCAGAAGTTGATATGTAGTTTGCAAACAAGCTAGAGCTGAAATATGTGTATAAATGGAGATTTGTTTGGTATAAGTAGCTAATTGGTCTGTGAACTAGTGCCCAGTAATCAATGACAAATGCCTTCTACCCATCAACAAACTATGTAAGGTTCTCAGATAGCTGATTGGCTTGGAGCTATGAATAAGATACAATGAAGTCTTCAGACCTCAGCTAGGGAAATACCTCTGGGAAGAGAATTCCTGGATTTTAACCTTGTGGCATCAAATGAACTAAATACAATTTATCTCCAAGTCAGGATAGTGCATGGCTTGGAAGGGAACTTGCTGGTAGTTGTGTTCCCATGTATGTGTTGCCTTTGTATTTTTAGATAGTAATGGTCATGGGTTTGGAAGATAGTGTCTAAAGAGCCTTTGTGAATTTTGGCAGTGCTCTTTTTTAAATTGTACACATTGCTGCTACTGAGCATCAGTCATGAAGGGATATTAGTGGATACTAGTACCAAGTAGGTGGACTGTTTTTCCTGGAGGGCATTAAGCTTCTTGAATGTTGTTGAAGCTGAACTCATCCAGGTAAGAGGGGAGATTTCCATCATACTCCTGACTTATGTCTTCTATATGGTAGAGAATGTTATGAATTTTTTATGTGAAACTATTAATTTAATCAGCAATATGTGCACTTATCCTGAAGACTGACAGAGCAGGCTTACTTGTATTGAAAACAGAAGCTGCTGGAAAAGCTCAGCAGGTTTGGCAGCATTTCTGAAGAGAAATCAGAGCAGTTCTTGAAGAAGGGTCACGAGACCCGAAACATTATCTCTAGATTTCTCTTCATAGAAGTGGTTGGACTACTGAGCTTTTCCAGCAACTTCTGCTTTCATTTCTGATTTACAGCATCTGCAGTTCTTATTTAGACCTACTTGTACATTTGCCCTGTCTTTTGCAGCTGCCATTTCTTAGTCTCACACTGATGTCCAATTCTCATCCCATCTTAGGGCTAGGTCAATTAGGAGGGGAACAAAATAGAAACATGTTTTTAGAAAATATGGTAGTCTACTCTTTCAATGTGTTGAATTGTGAATGGAAGTTTCCAAATGATTAATGAAAATAGCTGATCGTGCATGCCTCACATACCAACAATTCAATCCAATATCCCATTCAGTTTATGCCATTGACAGATATCACAATTAGGTAGGCTGAAGGAAATGACCAGAGACATTATAAAACTTCTTGCTGAAACATTTTTATTGCCGCTTTGCTCATGCTATCCCTTTCAATCAGTCTGTTCCTTGATTTGAATCCCTGCCTTCTGTTTATTTCACAGACCTCCTATCCTTCTCTGTTTGCTGTAGGCCATTGCTGAGAGCAAATTGAATGTTTTCAATGTTACAGTACTACAGTGATGGCACTTTCAAAGTACTTCATTGACTGTAAAATGTTGAACATTCTGAGAGTGTAAAAGATGATGTATAATTGCAAATCTTTATTATTCCCTTTTATACATATATCTTTTCAATATGAATATGCAGTAAGTGGTGAGAATATTAACAAACTTTAAAGACTTATATGATCACATCCTCAATAGACTAGTTGCAGTATTGATAGTAATAACAACCTCATTCACTGGTGATGAATTGCCACCCACACATAGTTGTGTAGGACTATTATTGTGTTAAATGTGGCATAATTGAAACAGATCAAGTAAGTTAAAACTGAGCATCCAAGACCTACATCCCACCAGCATCCACATCCAGATCATCAGATGAGATTTCTGCCACATCCAGCAAGATGACACCACTAGACATATATTCCCCTCCCTTCCCTTGTATGCCTTCCGTAGGGACCGTACCTTCTGGGACACCCTGTTCCATACTTCCTTCACACCTAACACTTCCCCACAGCCCTATGGCACCTTCCCCTGTAACCGGCGAAGGTGCAACACCTGCCCACTTACCTCCTTCGTCCCTACTATTCAAGCGCCCAAACATACCTTCCAGATGAAGCAACACTTCACCTGCACTTTCTAGAATCTAGTCTACTGCATTCACTGCATGCATTGTGGTCTCCTCTATATTGGGGAAACAAAGCGTAGACTGGGTAACCCCTTTGCAAGATATCTATGTTCTCCTGAACAAAAAGATGCTGAACTACCTGTTACCTGCCACTTTAACACACCACCCTGCTCCCTGGCCAACATCTGTCTCTGGCTTGCTGCAGAGTTCCAGTGAAGCTCAACAGGAAAACAAGGTTGAATCATTCGCAACCTTCCTCAGCCAGAAGTTCCATGTGGATGAACTATCATGGGTTAATCATAAAAGTTCCAAAATTACAGATGCCCGATAACATATCAAGGAGCAGCTGACGATCATGGACTCTGAAAATATTCTGGCAATATTACTGATGACGTATGCACCAGAATTATCCGTGCCCCTAGCCAGACTGTTCTAATACAACCCTAATGCTTATATGTACCCTGCATTGTGAAAATGTTCCCAGGTTCATCTGCCACAAGGCAGCACAAGTCCAATCCAGCCAATTGTCACCCTAACAGCCTAGTTCTGATCACGAATAAAGTGATGGAAGGAGTTATCAACAGCACTATCAATTTGTACATGCTCAGCTATAGTCTACTGACCAACACACAACGTAGTTTCTGCTAGGACTCAGCTCCTGAATTGTTTACAGCCCTGGTCCAAACATGGACAAAAGACCAAAACTGCAGAGGTGAGTTAGCAGAGACTGTCTTAGATGCCAAAGCAGCATTTGATTATGTGTGTCAGCAAATAGCTCTAGTAAAACTGGAGTCAGTGTGAATCGGGTGAAAATTCTGTGCTAGTTAAAGACAAACCATAAAAGAGGATAGTTGTGGTTGTTGCAAGTGAATCATTTCAGTCCTGGGACTAGGTGTTTTTCAGGAAATGTCTTCCCTCATTCACTTTCACTCGCCTCAAGCCTCAACATCATGAACTGTGCTTGTCAGGAAAGTATATGAGACTTAATGATCTTCAACTTCTTAAGGTCAGAAGTAGGAATGATCACACATTGGTCAGAATAATTTGCAACTCCTCAGATATTAAAGCACACTGTGCAGCAAGATCTGGACAACATTCTGGTTTGAGGTGTTAATTGGCAAGTGCCTTCAGTGCCACATGCATGCTAAGCAGTGGCCATCCCTAATAAGACAATACCTAATTATTGCCCCTTAACTTTCAATGGTAATACCATTCCTGAATCCCTCATTTTCAACATCCTGGATTTAGTACTGACTAGAAACTGAAATGGACCAGATAGATAATCACTGTGGCTGTAACAATAGATCTAGGTTAGGCATTTTAACTCTTCCCCTAACTCCCTAAAGTCAGAATCAGCATTCCTACAAGTCCACACCGAACCTTAGAACATTCCACCCAGACCCATCCCCGTATATCCCACCTAATCTACACCTCCCTGAACGCTATGGGCAATTTAGCATGGCCAATCCACCTACCCTGCACATCTTTGGACTGTGGGAGGAAACCAGACCACCCGGAGGAAACCCACGCAGACACGGGGAGAACATGCAAACTCCACATAGACAGCCACCTAAGGCTGGAATTGAACTTGTGTCCCTGGTGCTGTGAGGCAGCAGTGCTAACCACTGAGCCACCGTGCCGCCCCAGTCTGTCTACTATCTAGAAGCACAATTCAGGAGTGTGATGGAATATGCCTGGATGACAGCAGCTCCAACAGCATTTAAAAAGGTTAACACTAACAAGGACAAAGCAACATTTGTGATTGTCACATTAATCACAACCTTCAGCATTCATTCCCTCCAGCAGCAATACACTGTGACAGCAGATTGTGCTATCTATAAGATGCACTGCAGAAAATCACAATGCCTTCTTTGATAGCACCATCCAAACCAGTGACTTCTACTACCTAAAGTTCAGGGGTAGAAGATGCTTTGGAATGCCGCCACCTGCAATTTCCCCTCCAAACCACACACTATCCTGCCTTGGAATTGTAGTGTAGTGTTGCTGTTATGTCAAAATACTGGGAATCCAATTCTCACAGCACTCCGTAGCCACCACCACAAACTGCAGATCCCCCCCCACCCCACCCCAAACACCATGGACTGCAAGAGCTCAAGAAGGCGGCTCATCATATCCTTCTCAATTTCAAATAGGAAATAAATGACAGTAATGTCTTCATCCCAATATTGAATTATAAAAATAAACCATGTCGAATACAATATACTACTTCGAACATTTTTGCACTAATACTGAGTCCCACTTCCTTTTTTGACCTAGAGGTGGAACACGCTTGTTGCCAAAGCGTAATCCACAGATTTAAGGAGGGCATCCACAATTTCTGGTGAGTGTCATTCGCAGCTTCTCAGAGTAGGTTAAAACAGAGCATCAAGAAAAGAAAATGGGATGTAGAGAAATCTCCAACGTCATTATTTTCAACCACCAGGGATTTGAAAACACTAATTACTGTCATATAAGAGTTTCAGGACCATGAAGCATCCTTCTGATGATGTCATGAAGCTCGACTCCATTGAGTATAAAAGACAGTGTGGTTGGAGGTAAAAATCTCTAGAATTTCAGAGACTCTGGAGGAGACACCAAACCAGACTATAACATTTAACTCGAAGATGATTGATTAGTTCTTATCTAATGTAACTATAAGTGAGAGACTGGTACATCAATGATTACCATATACGGTTGCATTTAATATTAATGCATAATAAATAGTGTTGTTAGAAGTCTAATTCTGAGGAAAGTTCTTAACTTTGCCCTCACCAGAAGTTCAGAAAGAACTTAAAACTCATCAGGCTGGTACTTGTCTTACGAGAACGATTTCTGCCATGCGCCAAACAAATTTTCTTGCCATAGCTTATCAAACTCACCTCATTAACTACCTAGCTTGCCCCAGTGGCATCCATCACATCCGATTCCATTCACACTTTATGTGCCATTCCAGAAAAAAAAAACTTCACACTCGCAGGATATTCCAGGATTCACCAACATGCCTTGCTTCTGTTATCTTTAAAAGTCTATTGTGCACCCAGACAAACTCAGTCTGGATCTGCACTGCACAGTTCCTGGTCATTGCTTCAGAAATGGTAGACAGGGGAAAATTGCCCATGAGGATGAGAACCTGGAGGTGGGACTGCCTCTTCTTCCCTCCAGGAATGGAGACCATAACACCAGATTGTGTCTGCACTGGGTCAGTGCATTCTCAGTCCTTTGGAGGAATGCAGAGCACAGCAGGAAGAAGATCTTCCTTCTCTATTCAGCCAGAATATTTGCTACTAACTTCTCTCCAATACCTCACAGTCACCTTATTTCTTCTACTGTAAACACCTTTCGCCAAAGCTCATGTTCTACCACTCTCTAATGCCTGTAAAGTCTTTTCTCATTCACTTTCAACCCCATGAACTGTGCATGTTTATGTGCTGTCTACTCACACGCTTGGTTTACTTTCCCACCTGCATCAATAATAACAGCAATGCTAACAACTTTCATTTCAACTAATGTCTGCCTCTTTCTCATCCAGGGAGGAAAACAGTCTCCAATAAGACAAAGGCATAAGGTGGGTGTTAGACAGCTTGACATTTGGATTCTTACTGATGAGGAGAGAATCCTGTGTTGAATGCCCCAAGTGGCTGGTTCAACATTTCTAAGCCTCTGGAGTATTATTGGAAGCTGTCCTTGGCCAACTGTCTCTTCAACTTGACCAAGGTCTTCTGACAAACATGAGAAGCTTCCTTCCTTTATGTTTGTATTGAATGGCAAGGAAAGACTGAAGGAATATGAGCCTTGCACCTCTGGCACAAGAGGCAAAGTGCAAAAAGGCAATAAACAGCAATGCAAGGCAGGGATACAGTAAGCATCTAGGTTAGATAAAAGTGAGTGAGCACTAAGGCAGTGAGCAAAGAACCCAGAGATGCAGCCTGGTTCTGTTCATGAGCTGAAGCCAGGTGTCTGAACGCAGTGTCCTTGCTGCGGCATTACAATGTTAGTTACCAATGCAGCCCAAAGTGCAGCATTGAAGTGCAGAAGCATCCTGAATGTGGTTCCAAAATGTGCCATGACAGTTCTTAGAGTTTGGCACATATTGGATGCCATTGTCTGTGGACAAGCCATGGAGCTTGCCCTGACATATTGGTGCCCAGTGTCCAACCTGGAGGCTGTTCAGAGCAAGTGACGAGCTGAATACAGCAGGTACCCATTTTGATTTTCATGTCGAATTTTCTTGACAGCTAGCTTGTTTGGAAAGTTTGGTAAGGTAGAAAGATGAATATTAATGATGTGAGCTGGTAACTAACAAGGCATTTAACAAGCAATACTCCCCCTCATTTGGAAGTTTGCCACTGCCTTGCAAGAAGCTTGCCATGCCGCCTGCTTAAAGTGTAAAAGATGGAGCAAGATGCTCCTGAAGTTGAGACAGACATCGCCAGACTTCTCACTTGACTCTTCCACAATCTCTCCATAACCCATGCTGCTCAGACTCTAATACGATTCAGCCTGTCATGTAACATCAAATCACATGAAGAAAAGGTGAGACATGTACGTGTTATATTGTTCAGAAATTTCTAATTGTAGTAAAATTCAAGGATCAGCTCTGAGATTGTCTGAAGAAGATACAAAAAACATCATTGATATCGCTTTAAAACCAGCTAGCAACCAGGAACGCATCAAACAAACTGCAGCATGAAGAAAGCATGTCTGAGCAGATACACTCCCAAAGAAATATTAGGATAAATAAGCCTTTAAAAAACACAAAGACAACTAAAAGTACCATAGCTGCTTAGGGGAGTTTTGTATATACACTAAAACAGGCTGATTATAAAACATCCAAAGCAGATTTTATCTTTCAGGAGAAAGGATAAAGGCATTTTATTCCCACTTGAGAGAAAAAAAAACAGGCTGAGGAGCACATATAAGACTTCAGATAGTGAGTTAATTTCTGAATTATTCCCTCAGTGACAAAATGTTAGGATAAATTCTTCAGGTGCCGGTTTAAAGAATAATGATAGGAAAAGACAAGAGTATCAGGAACGCAAATTGCTCTTGCAATTCTAAGTTTCAGAGCCGTAACAGTGACGTTAATGAAATCCTTATTTCAATTGTTTAATGAAAAATACAATGTTTTATTTGACAAATAAGATGTTTTAGTAATTTTATTCATTCAAATAAAAATAAGTTGAATATCAAAAAGAACTTGAATCTAATCACACACAGTTGAACTTGGTACAGAAATGCCTTTGACACAGAAAGAAAAGTAATACTAGGATAGATGTCTTTGATATAATTAAAAATTAATTGAATTATATTAAGTGAAGCCACTTTGAGAAATTTATACTCACAGATCCTTTGAAAATCTTTCAGCTATCTTCTAAATGTAATATTTTTGTTTATCTCTATGAAGACAGCATATTGGTAAAGCAAAATTGAAACTAATATCAAAAACATCATTTAACATAACAGAAATTTGAAGAGCTTTCAGTTTTAGAACTACAACAATTTGTTTACACCAACAGATATTCAACAACAACATTAAACAATTAAAAATACACCAAGGCAAGAAAAAATGAGTGTAGTATAAGGGGATCAAACACAACATCATACTTTCAAATCAAGAAAATAATCAACAGTCAAACAATCAAGAAGATTGTCCTATGACAATGTTTCAAATAGAAAAAAAAGGAGCTTTCAAATTCATTTGATAGATAGTAAATTGGCAGACAAAGAATGTAGAAGTACTAAGATTTTAAAAACTTCCACATTGAGCTTCAAACAAAATTTGGAACAGCATAGCACTCTTCTCTACTATATGAGAAGTACATCAGATCATGTGTTACAGAGGCAACAGATTATTGCAGAACAAATAACATTATTAACCTTCTAACAGCTTTTAATCAATATTTTACACCAAGAACAAGCATAATACTGGTGTGATTATGCTTCAATAGGAGATATCAACTTCTAGGAAAGTTTCTACATAGCTTCACTAACAACCTCTACATACTGTCTGAATCATGCAACTGTGGAAATTTACATCAAACTTATTTGAAAAAGAATTATCATTGGTCTCTCGGATAAATCAGTTGCTGGAGCTCTTTAAATCAAAAGAGGATGTAATGCTGGAATAAGGAGTCCAAATAGCAATAGATAAAGTCAAGAAAATTATTCAAGAAGTGTTATACAATGAGAGTTCAACTAAATGCTGCACATTCAACAAAGATTGTTAATAACATAATCAAAATAACCACCTGACCAGAGAAAACAAATCCCACATCTGAACAAAAATGCCACATGTGACAACAAAGCAGTCTAATTACACAGAATCTTGTCACAGGTATGGTTCCAAATCACCACACCATTAAAAAGAAAACGGAATAGTCTTAATGCCAACAATGTACTCAATGTAGCAAAAGAGGTCACTTCTTGATGATGTGCTATAATCTGAAGAACAGATTACAAAAGGAATCAAATTCTTCCCAACTAAAATGTACGTTCATATCTTGGAGCCTTGAAGAACATATCAATATTACAAAGAAACAAGCTTCTTCACATGATGAAGAAAGTGCATGGATGGACTGCTTCATTCGTCATCAGGGAACTAATCATCATATTTGACGTGAACTATGAAGCAGAAGACAAACGATCACCTCACAATCTGCATATACTCCTGCACTTATATCACCAATCATTTCTTCAGCAAGATGGATGAAATCTCCAATAGCATGGAAGGCACCAGGGAAGAAGCAAAATCATTAACTTAACTTAGATATTTTTATACCTGGTTGTCGACTTGCTTTGCCCATCTATTGATGCAGAGGACTCAAGTCAAAGACTTGGTGAGAGATGGGAGAGGTACAGAATGTATCATTAATGTTAGAAGGTAAAGCAAACTAAGTAACTTATTTGAGAATGTACATAGCTATTACACAATGTTTATGAAGAAGATGTTGGAAAGTAATGTTTAGTAAGGTCTTGAAGGTCCTTCAGCAACCTTATGATAATGTCAGAGCTGCAGATCACTATGCATAAATAGTATTGATGGAGTTTGAATACATATGAATTTTAGAAACTCTGACAGAAAATGATACCAAAGTACAACATTGGCATGGACACTCAAAGAAGATAAATCAGTCATTAATGAAATCTTATTAATTTAATTAATTATTTACAGGTAACATGTAAAGCAAGAATTACATGAAAATTTATTAAACAGTGTGACTTTGATGAAGTGAAAATCTGAAGTCAGTCCTTGACTTTCTTTTCTATGACCAGTCTGGAAAGAATCAAAATTATAGTGTGTCATAATACTGCACAATGTAAAAGTTACGATAGGTTACTAGCTAATAATTTCTATTTGGCAGTTCTAAATATTAAGAATTTTCTTGGTTTGTTTAGAAATGACTACAGAATAGAGAAATCAGTTAAAACTTTCAGTGCTGCTTGGTGGACCACCTGTTTATTGCAACTAAGCAACTGCATTAATGATGAGCAATTTAGAGAGATAAATAAGTTCACTAACAAGCTTAACCAAAGTTAAATGAGAGGTCAAAAACAAAAACAAAAATTTCTGGAAAAGGTCAACAGGTCTGGCAACACTTGGAGAAAAATGAGACAATGTTTCGGGTCCAGTGATTTTTCCCCAAACCCTTCCATTCTGAGAGGAATCCAAAATGTTAATTCTGTTTTCTCTCCACTCATGCTACCAGACCTGCTGAGCATTTCCAGCGATTCCTACTTTTGCTTCGATTTTCAGCGTGTGCAGTTCTTTTTTACTTTTGTTAGATAAGATGTGTTTGATAGGAATAAAGAGAGTGAATTCAAATGAATTTCCCTGATGTTTGCCATTGCAAGAAATTAGTACATTATGTATTGTATCAAAGAAGCTGCAACTTACTGTTCTGAGCTCTCCAACAACAAGCTGCATGGCAATTACTTTGATATTAATTTCACAAACTGAATCTCTCCTTTGCATTAATGAGGGCAGGCTTAAGGGAATTAACTGCACAATTTTGTTGAAGAAATTTTCTGAAGATGGGTCTAGGCCCGAAACGTCAGCCTTCCTGTTCCTCTGATGTGGCTTGGCCTGCTGTGTTCATCCAGCTCTACACCGTGTTATCTCAGATTCCCCAGCATCGGCAGTTCCTACTATTTCTGCAACAAAATATGGCCACAGACTTTACCCATTAGCACCACTAGGGTTGTGCCGATGAAGCAAGAAACTTTAAAAATTTCAGCCAGAACATTTCCAGCCACTTTCAGCAGAGCCCAATTGAGATATTCTGATCTCTGCAGTGTTTTTAGATCTCTTTTGCTGCTTCAGGGCAAGTCGAAGTCCTGTATTAAATATTATTAGAGACATTTTGAGAAGTTTTTAAATAAACAAGAGGTTGGTGTTGGACTCTGAAAAGGAAGTGAGTGGCATTGAAAGGCATATCAGTCATAAGTCTGCCTCCAGTGCTGAGGGCTATAGATGCGGTTTTTCTTGGGCTGCAGCATGAATTGTATTCAATTACATGCAATAAAGAGAGGATGCAATGTACAGAGGGACAAAGAGTACTGTCAAACAAAATGCCACATCCACCAAGCGCATTCTGTGAAAACTTTTCTCTGAGCTCCCATCAGCCTGGAAAAAGGCAATTACATTTTTCCAAATCTCCATCTGGACTACGATATAAAATACCACTTATCAATGATGCCATTATTCAATTTCTAAAGGTCAGCATCCTTTCTAATGACAGTTAACAATTCATAGTTCACTGAGCATCACTGTAGCAGGGTGCAAGGCATTATCATGGCATTGTGAGTCCTAAATCAGAATGGAGACATTCACCACAAGTGCAAGGGCTTTCATTCCAGGAACATGCAGTTAGTGTGCAACAATGCCCAGAAGATCCTCTCCCTGAATGCCTGCTACCCTGACAACAGGTAAGATTCAGCCATAATCCTCAAATTTGTGCCACTATAAATCTGTCCCATGAATATCCTCTGGCAAATGATTGCAACACACCTGCAATGAAGCCCATGCAATGATCAGGAAACTTGCAATAAATTAAAAATATCTGAACCATGTACTACCCACCTGTTGCTCTCCAGCAAGTAAAAAATACATTTATCCAGCTGTCTTGGGATACAGAACCCTGAAGCATCCCTTATGCAACAATTGATAGCAAACACAGAAGTTCATAATGACAGTTACCCTAATGATGTTGCACTGTGATCTATAAGACCAGTTCTGAGCTCATAGTCCTGGTTGCAACAGATTTAATGAGGATGTACTGAGAGAAGTGCAGATTTTTCACACTTATCTCTGCTGAGGATCAGTTAGAAGAAGCACTTCCAATACACACTAGTTGGATACGGACTCCAAGTGAGAGCTTTTCTTACCATGCTCAGCCTTCCTCTTCTATCAGTTTGCCCTGATTTGTAAGTCATCTGCTCAATCTACTGTCATGCTGGCTCACAAGAGGAATGTCAACCCATGTGTGGAAATAAGTGGGTTGAGTGTAAACCTTGGAGTTATGACCATCTCCTTCAGTATGTGTATTACTCCCTATGAGTTCCAATAACTTGAAGAAATTATTACAGAATTATCAAACAGGCAGAGAATTATAGCAACAAGCAGAAGGAATCAATCAACAACTAACCTGAAAGTAGTTGATAACCCCAACTGGGGCATTGAGGGTTCCTTCGCACCCTTGAGTGTGTATTCTACTTTATTAAGGGCTGGCATTCACTCAAGAGTTGAGATACAAAATGGCACAACTCACAGAAAATTATTGATGCAAACTGATGTCATGATCCAACCTAGGCTACATTTTTCCACTCCACTCACCAATATTAAGTTCAGCATGACTCACACCAGAAGTGTACATCAGCACCAAAACTACGTTTTAGATGTCTAACTTGTAATGCCTCGAAAAAAATTGGCTCTACTTGATGTGCTGATAATTTTAACACTCTGTAACCCATCTTCACATTGCTACTTTGTGTTCGTGAACAACTTCTTACAGATAATGTACTTCTTAATTCCGTTTTGGGACATCGCAGCTTGGAGGTACATCAGATATTTGTCACAGCATAGCCAGGATACCACTATGTTTGCTCAACATATTTTAATTTTTTTCACGAACAAATTGATCTTCCAGTGGAAAATTTATGAGATAGTGTCCACAACTTAAGCCAATCATCAGCAATATCCAAATGGTCATAAATTCTGTGCCAAACAATTGGTCAATATGAATAGATTTTTGATATAACGAGCATGCAGTTCTCACTGAAGCTCTACTATGATATTTTCTACATTCATACCTGATTACGTACTGTTGGAGATTATCCAAATGAAAGTGTTTTGAGTAATTAAGTCCATTGGTGTAATTAGTCAAAAATTTGGGCTATGATTCCAAAACCTGACTGTATAATAATATCAAAGGCTCTCTGATGCAGAAAATTAAACCTTTCTTCAAAACCTGTGGGAACTTTGGAATTACATAAATTCTTGGCAAGTCACGTGATATGATGTACCTCAAATTTAAGAAATTGGGCAAATCAGGAAATCCTCACGCATTCTCTATCTTAAGCTTCTCAACATTCTAATAATCTCCTGCTGCCTATAAAGTCATGTTGCATGAAAATTCATGGTTGCTTTTACCTTCACAGTTTGTAAGTGATAAAGTACCTATCAAAGAGGTTGATTGAAGGTCAGCATGTAACTGACGGCATTTTCAATAAGCACTTTTGGAGTGAGTTGAAAATACCATCAGCACTGCTATTTTATCTGTGCAAAATAGTTTGTCCTTGATCTTAAATCCCGAGAGGGAGATCATTCTTCAATTTCATTCTGATGTTGCACAGTTCCAGAAGTTTTAAAAAAAAACTTAATTTCCACAAAAGCTGTTTCATAAATGAGCAGAAGAATAAATGCACACACAAATGCTTAGAGTTTCCACTTTAGGTACCATTGTCTGATCCTGATTTAAATTACATTCAAAACTGTGCAAAGGAAATGCTTTATCTTTCAAGTTTCCGCTCAAACTCTTCTTCAATTTGCCAAACAAATGCACCATGATGAATATAATCAAGTAATGTTTTAGAATCTGATTTTATTTTGGAAACAGTTTGCTATAAGTAATGTGCTTGTATTTAAGAATTTGTATCAATGTTAATTAACTTGTTTCAGCAAATCATGTGGCATTATTCAACATGCTTCTGGACAATCTTTTACATTGCCTGTTAGAGTCATTTTATGCAAAACTGAAATACTTGGACAACAATGTTGTATTATAATGTGAAGCAAGAATGGAATTTAGCTTGAAAAGTTGACACATGCCAGACATTGTATAAAATTGGACTGCACATAAGGGCATTTAATGCTTAAAAGTTCTATTTCTTTTGTTTAATATATGTTCCCCAACATTTCCCCCCAGCACCATCTTCTTTGTTTTATTTAAAATAAATTCAGTAGGTAGAATATTAACTACGATTAACCACAGAGAATCTAAAATCGTGGTGTAAAGTAAAAGAAAAATCATTCCAAAGAACTGGCACTGAGGTATTTACTTTACTCAGTAGGATCATTCTGACATTCATTTATTAATCTTTAGTAAATGGAAAAGCTTGGCACCATTTTCAAAGAGACATTGCAATTTAATAAGCGGTTTCCCTCCTCAAACTATGGCACTTAAAAAAAAATCAGTTATCCCACATTCATAATTCTTTAGTACAAATGAAGTAACAAACACCAGTGCTTTTTTTTTGAAAGAAGCAGTTTTGAGGTGGTTAACAAATCATTTTCAAATCTACGAATTAAGATGAAATTAAAATCTTTACATTGCCAGTTCATAGTGCCCTGAGTGAGACTGAACTTGTTCAAATCTATCAGTTTCTGGTTGGTGAATATCCAAGTACAGATATGCTCATAGTTTGAAGCCATTTGGAATTTTCACTTAGGAATTCCAGAAGGTCATCTGATCTGCCAAGTACAAAACAATGGCCTGGATTTTTTGTTTAGTGCTTAAAAATAGTGTCAGCTATTCCTTACACTTATTCTTTTCAGCAGACTGTCTATTAGATTTTGCACTGTGTTTGCTTTAATCAGATGATGTGTAATTTAAGATCTGTTTTTCAGTTTTAAATCAAAAGCTGAAACTATAAAATTTATCTTTGTGCATGAAACATGTATTTTAATTGGTTTGCGTACAAACCTGATCAGTTAACCACACCTGCAGAAAAATTTGCAAGAATGGTTTCAGGAATGAGAAATTTCAGTTATGAGGATAGATTAAAGAGGTTGGAACTGTTTTCGTTGGAGAGAATAAAGCTAAGATGAAATTTGCTAGAGGTTTTCAAATTCATGAGCAGGTTGGATAGAGTAGACAAGAGAAGGTATTCTTCCTGGTGAAAGAATAAAGAAGGAGAGATCATTGATTTAAAGTGATGTGCAAGAATCAAGGCTGATGTGAGAAAAATCAGAAAAATCCTAATTGCACAGCGAGTAGTTAGGGTATGGAATGTACTATCTGAAAATGTGATGGAGGTAGGTTCATTTGAGGCATTGAAAAGGGCATTGGATAATTATTTGGATGGAAATGAGGCACAGGAGTATTGGGAAAGGCAAAGATTGGTATTATGTAATGGAACCAATGCAGGCACGATGGGTCGAATGGCCTCCTTCTGCTCTGTAACGCGTTTCAGCCATCTTACTCTGTTTGTGCTGCTGAACCCACCTCATTGCCTGCAATATCTTCCCCCACTCACTGTCATCCATCCCAGCCCTGACCCCACTAACCCTATGTCTTTTGCCCTTTGTGCTGTCTAATTACTTGAATGATGCAGCTTTACACCTGCACCAACAGTATCTGTGCCACCTACATTCATCTCCATAAATATCTACCGTTCTCTCATTCCAGGAGGAGGAAAGGCTACAATTGGGCAAGAGGGCTAAGAGGGGTGATAAGCTGCCTTACATTCACTCCAGAGTCTGTCCCTCTTGCACAGAAGGGAAGAGGGGATAGGAGAGTGTTAGTCACTGGGGACTCAATAGTTAGAGGGACAGATAGGAGGTTTGTTGGGAACGAACGAGACTCACGGTTGGTGTGTTGCCTCCCAGGTGCGAGGGTCGGTGATGTCTCAGATTGTGTCATTGGGGTCCTGAAGGGAGAGGGTGACCAGCCCCAAGTCATGGTTCACATAGGTAACAATGACATAGGTAGAAAGAGGGATAGGGATGTCAGGCAGGATTTCAGGGAGCTAGGGTGGAAGCTGAGAGCCAGAACAAACAGAGTGGTTATCTCTGGTTTGTTTTCCGTGCCACGCAATAGCGAGGCAAAGAACAGGGAGAGATTTCAGCTGAACACGTGGCTGCAGGGATAGTGCAGGAGGGAGGGCTTCAGGTACATGGACAATTGGGGCTCATTCTGGGGAAGGTGGGACCTCTACAAACAGGACGGTCTCCACTTGAACCAGAGGGGCACTAATATCCTGGGTGGGAAATTTGCTAGTGCTATTCAGGTGGATTTAAACTAGCTCAGCAGGGGGATGGGAAACTGAGGTGTAGTTCCAGTACACAGGGGGATGAGAGTAGGGATGACATGGACAGGATTTCACTGTTACAGGAGCGTGCTGGCAGAGAGCAAGCTGGATTGAAGTGTGTCTACTTCAACACCAGGAGTATCCGGAATAAGGTAGGAGAGCTTGCAGCATAGATAGGTACCTGGGACTTTGATGTTGTGGCCATTTCAGAGACATGGATAGAGCAGGGTCAGGAATGGATGTTGCAGGTTCCAGGGTTTAGATCTTTCATTAAGATCAGGGAAGGTGGTAACAGAGGGGGAGGTGTGGCTTTGTTAGTCAAGGACAGTATAACGGTGGCTGAAAGAACTTTTGACGAGGACCCGTCCACTGAGGTGGTATGGGCTGAGGTCAGAAACAGGAGAGGAGAGGTCACACTGCTGGGAGTTTTTTTATGGGCCTCCGCAAAGTTCAAGGGATGTGGAGGAGAGGATTGGCAAGACGATTCTGGGCAGGAGTGAAAGTAACAGGGTGGTCCTTATGGGAGACTTTAACTTCCCTAACATTGGCTGGAAATGCTATAACACTAGTACGTTGGATGGATCCAATGAGTGCAGGAGGGTCACCTGACACAGAATGTCAAAGGACCGACAAGAGGGAGGCCACACTGAATCTGGTACTTGGTAACGAACCAGGCCAGGTGTTTGATTTAGTGGTAGGCGAGCACTTTGAAGAGAGTGACCATAATTCAGTTATGTTTAGTTTAGCGACAGAAAGGGATAGGAACATGCCACAGGGCAAGAGTTATAGATGGAGGAAGGGCAATTATAATGCAATTAGGCAAGACCTAGGAGGCATAGAATGGAGTAGCAAAATGCAGGGGACGGGGAAAATCGAAATGTGGTGCTGGTTTAAGGAACAGATATTGCGTGTCCTCGATAGGTATGTCCCTGTCAGACAGGGAGGAAGTGGTAAGGTAAGGGAACCGTGGTTTACTAAAGAAATTGTATCACTTGCTAAGCGGAAGATGGAGGCTGATGTGACGATGAGACGAAATGGTTCCGATGAGGCGATGAAGAGTTACAGAGTAGCTAGGAAGGATTTAAAGGGAGAGTTAAGAAGAGCAAGGAGGGGACATGAGCATACACTAGCAGGTAGAATAAAGGAGAGCCCTAAAGCTTTCTATAGGTATGTGAGGAACAAGAGGCTGACGAGAGTTGGAATAGGGCCAGTCAAAGACAGAAGTGGGAAGATGTGTGTGGACCCTGTGGAGATCGGAGATGTGCGAAATGAATATTTCTCATCTGTTTTCACTCGGGAAAAGGAGACTATTGTAGAGGAGAAGACTGAGTTACGGGCTACTAGAATTGAAGGCATTGAGGTTAGTAAGAAGGAGGTGTTATCAATTCTGGAAGGTGTGAAAGTAGATAAATCCCCTGGGCTGGATGGGATTTTTCAGAGGTTTGTCTGGAAAGCTGGGGAGGAGGAGGCAGAGCTTTTGGCCTTGATCTCTGAGTCCTCATTGTCTACAGGTTTAGTACCAGAGGACTGGAAGAATTGCAAATATTGTACCCTTGTTCAAGAAGGGCAATAGAGGTGACCCAGGTAATTATAGACCTGTGAGCCTTACGTCTGTTGTAGGAAAGGGTTTGGAAAGGATTATAAGAGATAGGATTTATAATCATCTCGCAAGCAACAACTTGAATGGAGATAATCAACATGGATTCGTCAAGGGCAGGTCATGTCTCACAAACCTCATTGAGGTTTTTGAGAAGGTGACCAAGCATGTGGATGACGGTAGGGCAGTTGACGTGGTGCACACAGACTTCAGTAAAGCCTTTGATAAGGTTCCACATGATAGGCTATTGGAGAAAATACAGAGGCACGGGATTGAGGGAGATTTAGCAGTTTGGATTAGAAATTGGTTTTCTGCAAGAAGGCTACGAGCGGTGGTTGATGGAAAATATTCAGCCTGGAGCCTGGTTATTATTGGTGTGCCTCAAGGATCTGTTTTGGGACCACTGCTGTTTGTCATTTTCATGAATGACTTGGACGCAGGCATTGGTGGATGGGTTAGTAAGTTTGCAGATGACGCTAAAGTCGGTAGAGTGGTAGACAGTGTGGAAGAATGTTGCAGGTTGCAGGAAGACTTGGATAAACTGCAGAATTGGGCTGAAAGATGGCAAATGGAGTTCAATGCGGATAAATGTGAGGTGATTCACTTTGGGAAGAATAATAGGAAGGCAGAATACTGGGTCAATGGAAAGATTCTTGGTAGTGTGGATGTGCAGAGGGATCTTGGTGTCCATGTACATAGACCCAGGATGATAGTGCTGTTAAGAAGGCTTACGGTGTGTTAGGTTTTATTGGTAGATGGATTGAGTTCCGGAGCCGTGATGTCATGCTGCAACTGTACAAAACGCAAGTGCGGCCTCACTTGGAGTATTGCATGCATTTCTGGTCGCCCCATTACAGGAAGGATGTGGAAGCATTAGAAAAGGTGCAGAGGAGATTTACCAGAATGTTGCCTGGTCTGGAGCAAAGGCCTTCTGAGGAAAGGCCGAGGGACTTGGGTCTGTTCTCATTGGAGAGAAGGCGGCTAAGAGGGGTTTTAACAGAGACATACAAGATGATCAGAAGATTAAATAGGGTGGACAGTGAAAGTCTTTTTCTGAGGATGATGATGTCAGCTTGTACGAGGGGGCATAGCTACAAATTGAGGTGTGATAGATTTAAGTCAGATGTCAGAAGCAGGTTCTTTACTCAGAGAGTGGTAAGGGTGTGGAACACCCTACCTGCCAATGTAGTTAACTCAGCTATAGCAGGCGCATTTAAACAGTCCTTGGATAAGCAGATGGGTGATGATGGGATAGTGTAGGGGAGGGGCTTAGATATGTTCACAGGTTGGCACAACATCAAGGGCCAAAGGGCCTGTTCTGTGCTGTATTGTTCTATGTTCTATGTGCTTACCATTTATGGTGAAAATATGATGGCTGACTGTCCCAAATGATTGGTGGAACCTTTTCAAACCTTTGAACTGGTATTGAAGGCTGCCATTGACTTACAGTTGTTCGAACCCTTGCTTTGTTGGAATTTTTTGGTTATTTTATTCTTTTATTAATTTTGGTGTGGAGCTGTGGATTGAGAAATGTGAGCTGAAATTGACCTTTAGACTGTGGGCAACAGCTGTGTAAAATAAAACAGAACCAACAAGTTTTAATTTGTTCGTAATACCAGGTCCAGAATTTAAGTGTAGGTTGGTTCTTGATCAAAGGGTTCTGCAGATGCCTCAACAGCGTGGAAGAGAAATATATTTAAATAGATAGAAGGCGTTGGCCATTTACAAGGTTTGTGCCTAGAAGTTGGTTCCAGAAAGTCCAGGAGAGACGCTACACTCAAGCAGATGGCAGATGTTGTAACTGGAACCTCATAGGAAGATGGTCAGTCTGACAGAGAAAGGCCAGAGTTTTGAACTGGGTTTGGCACTGTTGTCTGGGAAAAAAAAGAATTTGGCTTTTAATCCAACAGCATAAAAATGTGAAAGTTCCCTGCCTAATCTCCCATTTTCAACTATTGGAAGTTCACAGAATGGAAATTAACATCTAAGATTAGCTGATTTTCTCCAAGTTAGCTGAGAAAGATGGCCTGATTGACATCTTCAGGAAATCGACCAAGAAACAATCATATTTGGCAGTGGAACTATTTAAGTGGACAGTTTGGCATTTATTTTATTTATCCCTTGAGAGTGTTTGTCTATCTGGCTTTTGTGTTAATGTGCTGTAAATAAAAGATATTTGGTATGAATATGGAGACCAATAGATTACTTTGTTGTTTAATTTTGCTGTGCTGAAGTTACTGTGTTGTAAATAAATTATGTGATGATACTGTGGGTTTAAGAGGTATTTGGTCCCGGTTTTTTTTGGGATGAGGAAAGGTTGGGACAGAAGTACTGAGCAGTCTGCTCCAAAGCTAATAAAGTAAACAGCTTCTGAGGACTTGTTCTTTGGAAAACTAGAAGTAGCCTGAATGGGGTGGGGTGGCGGTGGTGGTGAAGCTCCCACAAAATCAGGAATTTTAGTTTTACCTTTTAGTAATTGCCGAGCTCTTTAATCTGGATGTGGAACCTTTTATTTCTGTGTTACAGCTAAAAGCTGGGGTCTAATTGCTGCTAGAATTACATGAACTAATCTATTTTACTGAATTTGCCAAGATTGTATTTACGGCATATTACTATATTGGAACAGATTCTGTTCAGTAGTTAAATCATCTATCCCTCTGTTAAGTTTGCCGACAGAGTTATGTTATTCCAATTCTTCTTTTTTGTGTTTCATATATTGTATAAATGAAATGTGTTTTGCCTCAAATCTGGCAGTTTGACCAATGGAATTGCATCTGGTATGCCTTTAAATTAAGAAGGCATTAGTTTATACTGTATCTTCTTAATACATTTTGAAGAGATTTGGCCTGGTCCATAACAATTGCTTAGTCTTTGGTTTAGGCTGCAAACCAATATGAAAAATAATCAATACCCAGAGTCTGGGATTAGTTATTCAAAAAAGTATGGGTACTGGAAGCTACTGTCTGATTTGGACTTTAATAATAGTAAGCACTGTTAGCCTTACTGTTATTTCTACACCAAAACCTGGCCCATGTATAATTCATCCACTATTTATCACGCTGGGACTCTGAATGCTTGAAATTTACTAACAAAAATCAAAGTTGTTCCTACATTAGTTGCAGTCCATTCTCATCTTGCACAGCATAAAAAAGTTTGAAAACATGAATGGATAAATAACACTTAGTGATGCCAAGGTGAGTTTATGCTTGACATGTCTGGATGGTGTTGAGTTTATGTGAACACCATAAGATTCTACTAAAATCAATGTCTTGTCTTGGTGAACAATCTATTCCCCCAACTTGTTAGTCAAGTGGTGACTGGGGAAGTTGATCTTGCTATCTTTCTGATGCCTTTGCACAGAAATAGCCACGATTGTGTATATTAGATTATATGTAAGCTGTAGATATAGTGTAAAAATAGTACACCTCTACACATCAATACATTTGTGGATGAAAACTTGGATTGAATAAATGTCAAACTCCACATATCTTTGTAGTTAAGCAAAGAAAGCACATAAAGGATTGAGAGATAATGGGAACTGCAGATGCTGGAGTTAACATAAAGGATTGAAATAGCTCACACAAGATGTTAGTGATTAATTTCCCTTTGGTGATCTATATGAGGCAGGTTTTAGGAAGACAAGCTGAATAAAGATCATGTACACTGAATTATTGCACAATCACTTACTTATTACAAATCTTTCTTTGCTGAGCCATCAACTGTTGTGTTAATCTTTGTATGTTAATCTTGTTTAACATGGTTAAATAATTGATTCCCCCCCCCCGAGTATCTGAGATATACTTATTGTAATTATTACTTCTTCAGTAAAATTTCTCTATTTCACCCTTTGTTGCTTACTTTCATGGTGTAATGCAGTGGGTGCCAGCAAATTTTATCTCAAAGCTTCTCTAGGATGACGACAATAACAAAATAACTTTTTTGCATTTAAATGCGTGCATGTAGATAACTGTTTTTAGGACACCTCTTTGGTGCAATCTGTTTGTATGTAAATTAACTTCACCCTAAGGTTGTGTGTTTTCTTTTGTCATTGTACACACAGCAGGTTCTGACTCTCAGCTGGGTCATCATCAATGGGAGGTGTAGAATTGTAAGCTAAAAATGTCCCTGCAGAATAACTGCAAATGTTACTACTCATTACCTGGCAACAAATTGCCCAGTTGCATTGCCCATTGCATGAAAGGAGTCGCCTCTACATTCCGTCAGCTGGCAAAAAGTCCAGAAGGAGAAAATAGCTATAAAAGGAACAAAGGGTGGATTGCAGTTTTCTGCTTGAAGTGCTAATGGCAAGTGAATTGAGATGGCCCTTTATGGCCTTCAATGGATCCCTTGATGGTTTCACACTCATATGGTATGACATCTATCTATAATAGAAGAGTCCTTATGTCCTGCACTGTGTTCATGGGTGGCATTTAGAAGAGAACACACTCCAGAAGTTGTTGATGCTTGGATGTTTTGCTATAACTCATGTCAGCTTGAAAATACACCAAGAAGTTGAGTGTATGAATATTTAAAATACATTTCTGCAATTTTCTTTAATGAATACTTTAATTTTGCTTTACTAGATGAATACTTCTATTAGAAATTTCTTTATATTAAATGTTAACAAATACTAATGAGCTTTTCTTGAGCCACTTTGCCTCTAATACTTCCTAACAACTTAATGTGCAAGTTCAGCTTATTGGAATAAATATTCAACCTAACAATAGCTGTGAACTTTTGGGGCAATGGCAATCTTTCAATTCACTGATGATACCTTCTCAGGGTCCTGAGTTTCTGTCATGGGTCTTCATCTGACTAAATGAGCCAATTCTCTTTGATAGTAGCTGCCAAGGTATGGAATGTCCTCTACATATTCCACCTTTCACATCTGATTCTGGGTTTAAACATTAGCCTTATTCTGGCAATGCTCCAGGACAGGTAGAATTTTTTTAGTGAAGAATTAAAGAAACAAAAAACCGATAGAGCTGCCAATGCTATAAGTCAGGAACAAAAACAAAGTTGCTGGAAAATTTCAGCAGGTCTGGCAGCATCTGTGAAGGAAAAAAAAAGTAATGTTTCAGATCTGGTGACTCTTCAGTTGCTGCCAGACCTGAAGAGATTTCCAGCAACTTTGTTTTTGTTGTTGTTATTAAACAAATAAAGATTAGCTTATAAATCTGGTGGAAAGTGGGCAATGATAATGCAGGAAAGTCAAAACATTGCTGGACATTTGAAATAAAAACAAAATCCTGGGAGATATTCAGCAGGTCTAGCAGCATCAGTGGAGAAGGAAACAGTTAACATTTCAAGACCAAAGTCTCTTCTAAAGAACCAAACCCCACAGGAGAGAAGAAAGCCTGCTGAGCTTTACAGCAATTTCAGTTTCCCCCCCAAACAAGAGTCTTTGGAATGCTAGCTCTGCATTTCTCTCCACAGGTGTTGCCAGACCTATTGAGTTTCTCCAGCATTTTCTGTTTTTATAATGACATTGCAGCCATCCACATATTATAGGAGAGAGAATGGGAACTGCAGATGCTGAAAATCCAAGATAAAGTGTGGAGCTGGATAAACACAGCAGGCCAAGTAGCATCTGCATCTGCAGTTCCCATTCTCTGAGGCGAAGTAGCATCTATAGGTTATGTATAGCCAAGGAGGTCAGGTTGGCTTTGACTTGGAGATAAGAGTTTTCCCATTGTGGAGATACTTACCATTCACACCAGAGGGAAATTGAACTTTGATAGCGTGAATAGCCACTATAAGTTATAGTGCATAGAGTCAGAGAGATCTGGGAACACTGATATGTAAGTTGCTAAAAATGGCAGACCAGGGACATAAACGTGCAATCAAAGTAACAAGTATAAAAGGAACAAAAACAGAAGTTGTGGAAAAGCTCTGCAGGTCTGGCAGCATCTGTAAAGAAAAGAGAGAGTTAACATGTCAGGTCCAATGACACTTCCTCAGAACTTACTGGACCCAAAATGTTAACTATTTTTTTTTAACCTTTGCAGATGCTGCCAGACCTGCTGAGCTTTTCCAGCAACTGCTGTTTTTGTTCCCAATTTACAACACCTGCTGTTCTTTTAGTTTTTAACAAGCATAAAGGCAAGAAGGTAAGATTGAGCATGGAATTATATCATACCTCAACTTAATACATTTGGAGAACTATAATCTGTTCTGGTCTCTATGCTACAAAACAGTGATGCACTGGAAAAAAGTATGGGAAAGATTTAAGGAATTTACCACAAAGATTACTTTCTGAACTAGAAAATTAAAAGATCCAGCAAAGTCACTATGGGCTAAGTGACCTGTTTATGCTGAAAACTGTCACTCTAATTGTCAGAAGTCTTTACAATTGTGAAGGGATTGGATACAACAAACCAGTGCATGTATAGTTAGGGCAAGATCCAATTTAGGAGGAATTTCTTGACAAAGTGGGGAGATGTGGGACTTGCTTCTGTTTGGAGTGGTTGATGAAGGTATCATTGAAGCATTTCAAGGGAAGAAATGTTGCTTAACTAAAGGAGAGCATATAGTGGAAATAGGAGCTGGATGTAATAAGCCTAAATAAGACTGGAAGAGTCCAATAGAATGTACAGCACATCAACAGACTGTGATATTATGAATGTTGTTTCATATTTGTACAAGCCTAGGAAGAAACATTTAATTATAATGGTTTAACAATCAACCAATCAAGGATTGATTAACTCTGTGGGTTAGAGTAGTTAAAACTGTAACATGTACAGTTAGTAAAAAAGTCATTATAGTAAACTGATTTCTGTATGAGTAGCTTGCATACCTATAACAGACTAACTACCAGACATAAACCAGCATTTTATACATACAGCACAGAGTCATTGATAGTGAACACTCACAAATGCAAAGTACATGTTGAAATATCTCCAATGAGGCCAGTATCCAATCACCAAATCACCCTTCATTTCCACATAAAAAGTCCTTAACACTGATCCAGCTCTCAGGTGATTAGGATGTCTGACACTCCTGTTTATATCTGTCAGCCAGGGCTCCCTGATTGGACCAGGTTAATAGCCCCAATTAGAGAACTCATATTCTATGATGTCCACCAGGCTGACCTCATTACAATCACTACACAGATATATGGGGTTTCTTTTAGTCTATTTGCTGGCTTTTGCAGATTTCACTGTGGTGATTTTGTTTGGATGTGCTATTGATTTCTGTAGTCATCCATGATATTTCCAGTTATTGCTATTAGTGTTGTCAAGTATTTCTTTCATACACTGCAGTTGATATTTCAGAATTTGCTTATCTTGACATACTATGGCCAACGTTTTGTGCCAGTTTAGCCACTGATCAATTTTGTTCTCCAAGACCCTTCGGGTGGCTCAAATCTTCCTGACATTTACTATGTTATTCCTTTAGACTTTCCAGCTTTTTTTTGAAGTTTCTGGTTTTTGCCCTAGTTTCCTCTAATTCTACTGGTGTGTTCAGAATATTTCCAATGTCATAACATGACCTAATAATTAACTGTCCAGCATCTTCATTTCCTGCCTTTTTATATTTTCTTAGAAGCTTGGGCTTCTTGTATTTGTTTAGTTTCCTCCAATGCCTCTTTACATTTGTCCATGCAAGCATCATTTTGGACATTTATTTCCAAAGGATTTATTGCACAAAGATTTGTTGCTTCTTGCTGAGTGTACTTTGCACCTCCACCTGCTTTGACAAGAGCTATTGTTCCTGTAGTTACTCCTGCTGAGATGCAAATTGACTCAGGTCTCACTGTTTAACTAGCAATTGAAATTGGAACTGATAATACAGAGCTTGTAGTTCATCCCTGCTTCATGTCTTTTTCTCTCATGTTTTCATCGGCTTTGTGAACTGAGCAGAAGTATTCGCTTAAAAATATCATGCTAGAGATTGTATTCTCAATCTAGATTTATCCTGAACTTGTTCAGGCATTTCTGTTAGAACTTTCACTTCTGTCTCCACAGCAGAAACCTAAGAATTTATCTGTAATAATTCAGAGGAAAGTGAAATACTCCAATCTTGGATAACAAAGTGTGGAGCTGGATGAACACAGCAGGCCAAGCAGCATCTCAGGAGCACAAAAGCTGACGTTAGGGGCCTAGACCATACATCAGAGAGGGGGATGGGGAGAAGGAACTGGAATAAATAGGGAGAGAGGGGGAGGCGGACTGAAGATGGAGAGAAAAGAAGATAAGTGGAGAGGAGAGTATAGGTGGGGAGGTAGGGAGGGGATAGGTCAGTCCAGGGAAGATGGACAGGTCAAGGAGGTGGGATGAGGTTAGTAGGTAGGAAATGGAGGTGTGGCTTGAGGTGGGAGGAAGGGATGGGTGAGAGGAAGAACAGGTTAGGGAGGCAGAGACAGGCTGGACTGGTTTTGGGATGCAGTGGGTGGAGGGGAAGAGCTGGGCTGGTTGTGTGACGCAGTGGGGGGAGGGGACGAACTGGGCTGGTTTTGGGATGCAGTGGGGGAAGGGGAGATTTTGAAGCTGGTGAAATCCACATTGATACCATTGGGCTGCAGGGTTCCCAAGCGGAATATGAGTTGCTGTTCCTGCAACCTTCGGGTGGCACCATTGTGGCACTGCAGGAGGCCCATGATGGACACGTCATCTAAAGAATGGGAGGGGGGGTGGAAATGGTTTGCGACTGGGAGGTGCAGTTGTTTGTTGCGAACTGAGCGGAGGTGTTCTGCAAAGCGGTCCCCAATCACTAATAATCACTACTGCAATCTTCTTTCATTTTCAGTTCACCAAATCTTTAATAAAATGGTTCATGACATATTCTATTGAGTCAAATTACCATTAGATGTCTTCTGTGCTGGAAACTTCTGGATAAGAGGCTCCTATTATGGACAAGTCCAATCCAGCAGTGAAGAAAATATTCATAGGCATCACACTTCCTTTTGAAGCAATCCAGTTGCCATTACTGTGATTTAAATGTCCAGCAGCACAGCCAGCCATTTTTACAGCTCTTGTGATTGCCTAAGCACATCAGTTAAGTGTGGGAGTTTGGTGGCAATTGCTTGAGTGATAAGTATGCAAGGTGTGTGAGGAGGGAAAGTGTCGGTATGTGTTGGGTGGTTTGTCAGGCAGATGAGGTGGGTGTATCTGTCAGGAGGATAAAATGCTTTGTGTGAGGATGGCAGTATGACAGTTGGACGGGATGAATGGAGTGCCAAGTGTGTGAATTGGTATTTCGAGATAATGGGAACTGCAGATGCTGGAGAATCTGCAATAACAAAGTCTGGAGCTAGATGAACACAGCAGGCCAAGCAGCATCTTAGGAGCACAAAAGCTGATGTTTCAGGTCTAGACCCTTCATCAGAAAAGGGAGATGGGGAGAGGGTTCTGAAATAAATAGGGAGAGAGGGGGAGGCGGATTGAAGGTGGATAGAGGGGAAGATAGGTGGAGAGGAGACAGACAAGTTTAAGGGGCGGGGATGGAGCCTGTAGAGATGTGTATAGGTGGGGAGGTAGGGAGGGGATTGGCCAGTCCGGGGAGGACGGACAGGTCAAGGTGGCAGGATGAGGTTAGTAGGTAGGGAATGGGGGTGCAGCTTGAGGTGGGAGGAGGGGATAGGTGAGAAGAAGAACAGGTTAGGCAGGCGGGGATGAGCTGGGCTGGTTTTGGGATGCAGTGGGGGAAGGGGAGATTTTGAAACTTGTGAAATCCACATTGATGCCATTGGGCTGCAGGATTCCTAAGCGGATTATGAGTTGTTCCTGCAACCTTCAGGTGGCATCATTGTGGCACTGAAGGAGGCCCATGATGGACATGCCGTTTGAGGAATGGGAGGGGGAGTGGAAATGGCTCGCAACTGGGAGGTGCAGTTGTTTGTTGCAAACCGAGCGGAGGTGTTCTGCAAAGCGGTCCCCAAGCCTCCGCTTGGTTTCCCCGATATAGAGGAAGCCACAACGGATGCAATATACCACATTGGCAGATGTGCAGGTGAACATCTGCTTGATGTGGAAAGTCAACTTGGGGCCTGGGATGGGGGTGAAGGAGGCGGTGTGGGGACAAGTATAGCACTTCCTGCGGTTGCAGGGGAAAGTGCCTGGTATGGTGGGGTTGAAACAAAGAAACAAAGAAACCTACAGCACAGGAACAGGCCCTTCGGCCCTCCAAGCCTGCGCCAATCAAGATCCTCTGTCTAACCTGTCATCTATTTTCTAACAGTCTGTGTCCATTTGCTCCCTGCCCATCCATGTACCTGTCCAAATATATCTTAAAAGACGCTAACGTGTCTGCGTCTACCACCTCCGCTGGCAACACATTCCAGGCGCCCACCACCCTCTGTATAAAGAATTTTCCACGCATATCTCCCTTAAACTTTCCTCCTCTCACTTTGAACTCATGGCCCCTAGTAATTGAGTCCCCCACTCTGGGAAAAAGCTTTTTGCTATCCACCCTGTCTATACCCCTCATGATTTGTAGACCTCAATCAGGTTCCCCCCTCAATCTCCGTCTTTCCAATGAAAATAATCTTAATCTATTCAACCTCTCTTCATAGCTAGCACCCTCCATACCAGGCAACATCCTGGTGAATCTCCTCTGCACTGTCTCCAAAGCATCCACATCCTTTTGGTAATGTGGCGACCAGAACTGTACACAGTACTCCAAATGTGGCTGAACCAAAGTCCTATACAACTGCAACATGACCTGCCAACTCTTGTACTCAATACCCCGCCCAATGAAGGAAAGCATGCCATATGCCTTCTTGACCACCCTATTGACCTGCGTTGTCACCTTCAGGGAACAATGGACCTGAACACCCAGATCTCTCTGTTCATCAATTTTCCCTAGGAATTTTCCATTTACTGTATAGTTCACCCTTGAATTTGATCTTCCAAAATGCATCACCTCACATTTGCCCGGTTGAACTCCATCTGCCATTTATCTGCCTAACTCTCCAGTCTATCTATATTCTGCTGTAATTTCTGACAATCCCCTTCACTATCAGCTACTCCACCAAACTTAGTGTCATCAGCAAACTTGCTGATCAGACCACCTACACCTTCCTCCAGATCATTTACATATATCACAAACAACAGTGGTCCCAGCACAGATCCCTGTGGAACACCACTGGTTACAGGTCTCCAATTTGAGAAACTCCCTTCTACTACTACCCTCTGTCTCCTGTTGCCCAGCCAGTTTTTTATTCATCTAGCCAGCATACACTGGACCCCATGTGACTTCACTTTCTCCATCAGCCTGCCATGGGGAATCTTATCAAACGCCTTACTAAGTCCATGTATATGACATCTACAGCCTTTCCCTCATCAATCAACTTCGTCATGTCCTCAAAGAATTCTATTAAGTTGGTAAGACATGACCTTCCCTGCACAAAACCATGTTGCCTATCACTGATAAGCCCATTTTCTTCCAAATGGGAATAGATCTTATCCCTCAGTATCTTCTCCAGTAGCTTCCCTCCCACTGACGTCAGGCTCACCGGTTAATAATTACCTGGATAATCCGTACTGCCCTTTTTAAACCAGGGGACAACATTATCAAGTCTCCAGTCCTCTGGGACCTCACCCGTGTCTAAGGACACTGCAAAGATATCTGTTCGGGCCCTGGCTATTTCCTCTCTCGCTTCCCTCAGAAACCTGGGATAGATCCCATCCGGACCTGGGGACTTGTCCACCTTAAAGTCTTTTAGGATACCTCACACTTCCTCCTTCCTTATGTCAACTTGACCTAGACTAAGCAAACATCTCTCCCTAACCTCAACATCCATCATGTCCCTCTCCTTGGTGAATACCGATGCAAAGTACTCGTTAAGAATGTCACCAATTTTCTCTGACTCAGCGCATAATTTCCCTTCTTTGTCCTTAAGTGGGCCAATCCTTTCTCTAGTTACCCTCTTGCTCTTTATACATGAATAAAAGGCTTTGGGATTTTCCTTAACCATGTTTGCCAGCAATATCTCATGTCCTCTCTTAGCCCCCTTAATCCCTTTTTTCAGATTCGCTCTACATTCCCGATATTCTTGCAAAGCTTCGTCTGTCTTCAGTCGCCTAGACCTCATGTATGCTTCCTTTTTTCTCTTGGCTAGTCTCACAATTTCACCTGTCATCCATGGCTCCCTAATCTTGCCTTTTCTATTCCTCATTTTCACAGAAACATGTCTCTCTTGCACGCTAATCAACCTCTCTTTAAAAGCCTCCCACATATCAAATGTGGATTTACCTTCAAACAGTTTCTCCCAATCTACATTCCTCAGATCCTGCCGAATCTTGGGATAGTCGGCCTTCCCCCAGTTTAGTACTCTTCCTTTAGGACCACTCCTGTGCTTGTCCATGAGTATTGTAAAACTTACGGAATTGTGGTCACTATTTCCAAAGTAGTCCCCTACTGTAATATCAACCACCTGGCCGGGTTCATTCCCCAGCACCAGGTCCAGTATGGCCCTTTCCCGAGTTGGACTACATACATACTGCTCTAGAAAACCCTCCTGGGCATACCTTACAAATTCTTGCTCCATCTTGACCCCTAACACTGAGTGAATCCCAGTCAATGTCGGGAAAATTAAAATCTCCCATCACCACCGCCCTGTTTCTCCTACACCTTTCCATTATCTGTTTACATATTTGTACCTCCATCTCACGCTCGCTGTTGGGAGGCCTGTAGTACAGCCTCAACATTGTTACTGCATCCTTTCCTATTTCTGAGTTCCACCTATATTGCCTCACTGCTTGAGTCCTCCATTGGGCCCTCCTTCAGTGCATCCGTGATATCGTCTTTGACCATTACTGCAACTACTCCACCCCTTTTACCTCCCTCTCTATCCCGCCTGAAGCATCGATATCCTGGGGCAACTAATTGCCAGTCATGCCCTTCCCTAAACCAAGTCTCAGTAATAGCAATAACATCATAACTCCAGGTACCAATCCAAGCCCTAAGCTCATCTGCCTTGTCTACTACACTTCTCGCATTAAAGCAAATGCACCTCAGACCACCTGTCCCTTTGTGTTCATCATCTGCTCCCCGACTACTATTCCCTTTAGTCACACTGACTCCATTATCTAGTTCCCTACAGGCTTTCGTTTCTACCTCTTTCTGTCCAATATTTGGTTCCCATCCCCCTGCCACATTAGTTTAAACCCTCCCCCACAGCATTAGCAAAAGCAGCCCCAAGGACATTGGTTCCAGTCCGGTTCAGGTGTGGACCGTCCAATTTGTAATAGTCCCACCTTCCCCAGAACCGGTTCTAATGTCCCAAAAATCTGAACCCCTCCCTCCTACACCATCTCTCAAGCCACGCATTCATCCTACCTATTCTTTCATTTCTGCACTGACTAGCACGTGGCACTGGTAGCCATCCTGAGATTACTACCTTTGAGGTCCTACTTTTTAACTTGGCTCCTAACTCCCGAAACTCTGCTTGTAGGACCTCATCCCGTTTTCTGCGTATATCGTTGGTGCCTATACGCACCACGACAACTGGCTGTTCACCCTCCCCCTTCAGAATGTTCTGCAGCCGATCGGAGACATCCCTGACCCGTGCACTTGGGAAGCAACATACCATTCAGGAGCCTCGTTTTTGACCACAGAACCGCCTATCTACTCCCCTTACAGTTGAATCCCCAATGACTATCGCCCTTCCACTCTTTTTCCCTCCCTTCTGTACAGCAGAGCCAGCCATGGTGTCATGAACCTGGCTACTGCTGCGTTCCTCTGGTGAGCCATCTCCCCCAACAGTATCCAAAACGGAATACCTGTTTTGGAGGGAGATGACCGCAGGGGACACCTGCACTGCCTTCCTGTTCTTCTTCTGCCTTTTGGTCACCCATTCACTATCTCCATCAGCAATCCTAATCTGCGGTGTGACCAAATTGCTAAACGTGCTATCCACGACCCCCTCAGCATCGCGTATGCTCCAAAGTGAGTCCATCCGTAGCTCCAGAGCCGTCATGTGGTCTAACAAGAGCTGCAGCTGGACACACCTCCTGCACGTGAAGGAGTCGGGGACATCAGCCTGTCCCTGAGCTCCCACATTGAGCAAGAGGAGCGCAACATGGGTGTGAGATCTCCAGACATTATTAAACTTAACTTAGGTAAATGAAAAAGGAACCAAAAGGTTTTTGGCAATCACACGATATATATATAAAGAATCGTGAAACAGAAAAAGCCTTACCTTATCTAAACACCACCGAGTCTTTTTTTTTGGTTAGAGGAGGAGGGTGGGTAGGAGACACTACACGTGTAGTGTCTCGGGTTCAGCCGCTGCCCAAATAAATGAAGACTGCTCCCGGTCGAGGTACGCTTTTTAAAGTGGGAAAAAAAGAGTTACCTTCCCGGCAGCCTCCTGGTGCACTCTCTGTCTTGCTCTCTCGCTCTCCTCACGAAAATGAAGACCGCTCCTGCTCGAGGTAGGCTTTTTAAAGTGGCAAAAAAAAGTTACCTTCCCAGCAGCCTCCTGGTTGGATGGAAATGTGGAGTGGACAAGGGATTCCTGGAGAGAGTGGTCTTTCTGGAAGGCAGACAAGGGTGGGGATGGAAAAATGTCTTTGGTGGTGGGGTTGGATCGTAGATGGCGGAAGTGTCAGAGGATGATGCGTTGTATCTGAGGTCAAGGGGGATTCTCTTTTGGTGGTTATTGTGGGGACAGGGTGTGAAGGATGAGTTACAGGAAATGCGGGAGACACAGTCGAGGGTGTTCTCACCCACTGCGGCGGAGAAGTTGCGGTCCTTGAAGCATGAGGGCATTTGGGATGTATGGGAGTGGAACTCCTCATCCTGGGAACAGATGCAGTAGAGGCAAAGGAATTGGGAATAGGGGGATGGAATTTTTGCAGCAAGGTGGGTGGAGGAGGTGTATTCCAGGTAGCTGTGGGAGTCGGTGGACTTGAAATAGATATCGGTTGCTAGGTGGCTGCCTGAGATGCAGACAGAGAGGTCCAGGAAAGGGAGGGATGTGTTGGAGATGGTCCAGGTGAACTTGAGATTGGGGTGGAAGGTGTTGGTGAAGTGGATGAACTGTTCGAGCTCCTGTTGGGAGCATGAGACGGCGCCAATACAGTAATCGATGTAACAGAAGAAGAGGTGGGGTTTAGGGCCAGTGTTGGTATGGAAGAGGGGTTGCTCAATGTAACTTACAAAGAGGCATAGGTTCTTTGAGGGAGCTTTGGAATTGGGTGGAAACGGAGAAAGAGAAAGTGGGAACCCTGTCCAGCGGGGTTGGGTGGAATGGGCTTGGGTCAAGTTGCTTGGTCAGATGGTAGTTCCCAGCAGTTGATGGAGTAGAGGTGGGAGGACTATAGTGGATCAAGGCTTATTGTTGGAGTTGAGTCTGTAGTGAGTTGCGGTGAGAATATTCCTATAGATTTTTTTAAACACTCTACTGTTTCCTTCGTAACTATTAAGCTTAACAATGAGGCAGAACTCTTGAAATTTTTAATTTCCTGGCCAACTTACACAGAGTTAGCAGCATCTGGAATTAAATATTGTCCCAACCCAAAATTCCTGTCTGCACTGCTCTGATGATTCTCTGGACATCAGAATGTCAGAGTCTGAGTCTCTGTCTGGTAACTGCTGAGATTTGCTGAAGACGGCTGACTGACAGAATCATCACAGATGACAATGAAAGGAAATGATGACATAGCCATCACATTTACCTGCTTCAAGATTTTAAAATTGTCATTACACCTAAAATAATTACTTTGTTAAAGCTGGCTGTTACTTGTCCTGTTCATCAATTGTTGAGGCATTCATAAAAGATAAACTTCAATGTTGATATTTTTTTCACAGATCTAAGCAGGACTTATGCATTATTCAAGTTATTGGATTCCCGATAGAAGCAGAACATACTTTGGTTATTTGTCCATGCATTATAGGATTGGGTAATTTATTTGGTAAGTGGCCGTTTGCTGCTGGATGCAAATTTAAAAGCAATGCTTTTCTTTTCGCGTTCAGCTCATTTAACTTGCTAGCAGACATAATATTCTTAGGATACAATGAAGACTGCCTCTATTTTAAAACTTTCTGAAAGTTCATCAAGAACTCTTACACAAATGGCACAATTGCAGGAACTGAAGTACTCATGTGAAGGCAGATCATGACGGCCAGCTTTAATGCAGTGCTGTATATCCTGAGTTGGGAACACACAAAATAGAGCTCAAACGCAACATTAATATTGCGAATATATATTCAGTGCTTCACCTTTCACCTAATAGTTGTTGTGACCGCAAATGAAACCACTAAAAAATATTCTGTGATGCACTGAGGACTTTGACATCTTAAAATGCTCAGGATTTGAGGTCTCTCTACCAGAAACAGCAAACAAGTATAATTCCAAAGATGGTAATGAACATCTAATTGATTTTTGATTGAAGCTACTTTCTTTAAAAGTTCCTAATGCTGTGATGTTAGGATCAAATAACAGCTCAGAAAAGTAATAATAACTCCCTCCTGCATTTTAATCTTCAACTTGAGATTTGCATTTTCCATACTACATACCAAATATTGGGTTAGCAGTCAAATTACTCATTGATAATTTCATCATGTAAAGTTATTTTATATATCTCAATGTGATGAAGCAAATCCTGCTAGTTGACAACAGAACTTGAATGACATCCAAACTTGGGTTGACAAGTAGCTGATAATTTTTTTTTCCCATTTAAATGTTGGCCAATGCCTACTTCTAACCAAAGAAAATGCATCTGTTTTTTTTCTGAACTTCAACTACTTACCATAGCAAAGTCTCTCAACAGATTGGGAATCATCAACAACTTGACAGTTAATTAGATCAGTCATCACAACATTGGAATTACGACAGCATACCAGAAGTGAATTGTTTCCAGGTAATTCCTATCCCAAACATGCCATTTTCAGTTCGCTTTCAGTAGCCAGGTGTGATGGTCCCATACTTGAAGCTCCCTCATGTGCAGGTATTGAAAGCGAACATCAAGATGTGTTCTCACTACCAATTTGCAGAGAAACTGTGGGCCTACTCCTGGCTACGTAGCAGCGCTGAATACAGCTTAAGATATGCTGTTGCTCAATGTGATCACAGATTGGATGGTCCCAAGGTGGGACTGGAGGATAAAGAAAACCATTCAAGAGCATCTACAAAACACCAATAGTTTCCACATGTAGAAACATCAATGTCTTTAGAAGACAGCTCTGGCATCACGCAGGATCCCCCAGAAGCCTACTCTCAGGTCATTCTCAGAGTGGTTAGTTCCTCCAACTTTCCGTTGCCTGCAATGCCAAAGCTTGCAGCATTCCAAACCAATGTGTACCAATCACAGTATAACATGCTCAAAGGCATGTGCCATCCAAGCCCAAGAACCCCTAGTGATGACAAGCCTGATCTTTCAGACCAATAAGGTCAACTATAGAAACAAAAACTGAAATTGTTGAAAACTATCAGCAGTTCTGCAGAAGAGTCACTGGTCACGAAACATTAACTCTGCATGCCTATTTTTGAGAAAACAGAGGGTAAATTTTAGCTTTCATTGCTGGGTGGAAATTCAGGCCAAATGCTGCTGATTAATTTCAAAATTAAGGGGAACTTAAAAAATTTATTAAGAGTAATTGGTCACGACTGCCATCCTATCTCTGGCTGTTAGTTTCAGATACTGAGGCTCATGGTTCAACGTTGTCTCTTGTACATTAAAAGGTCACCTTCCATGCCTCATCTGGTAGTCATAGTTTCGTTTTAGACATGAGTAACTGCTGACTGACTGGTGTGCTTGTGGAAACTTTTCATTTACAGCATTGCACATAATAGGTTCTGTGTGAGTACATCTCTCCCAAGTACAAACTATTCCACTCCTTCTTCATAGTCTATTGCACATTATTGCTGATGTCACTGTTATATCATGATACACATTACCATCTCATTATTGTTCACATTCTCATTATACTGCAGCTGTTAATGTTTATTCCAACGTTACAGATCTGTGATTGTCATGGAGACCTGCCCAAATGAGGTCAAGTATACCATAATGACGAGATGAAAAGGCTCCTTCTCTCCTTGAAAGAATCATTGTTGAAGACAAGCAGGTTCTATTTTATTTAAATCAAAGTGAAGTGACAAATGAGGTGTTAGTAAAGATGATGTTTAAATTTTAGAGAGGTTTGCTCACTTCCAAAATAATCTTACCTGTCAGCAATGTGGCTGTGTTGGAAGGATCCATTGGGTAATAGGGCGAGTGAAGCTCTATGAATGGTAAATGGATCACTAGACTTTTCACTTATTTTGGGAAACCTGTGAGATCAGGAAATTTTTTTTGTTTTATATGTTCTTGGGAAGGTTGTGATAGCACAGCTCATGGTTGTGGGGCTTGGGGACCAGTAATATGGGGAGGGATGTTTGGTGGGTGAGGGGGAAGCTAGAGATTGCACATCCTGACAATTCCTAGACTGTTATTCTTTCTAATGGCGCTCTAAACTGTAATACTATTCTTCAACTAGTCTTTTAAAGACTATCACAGACTTTCTTTGCTTCATCTCAATGGCAGTAAATCAGTAAAGGGGTGTTTTTTTTCTTTCACCTTCAAACCATTCTGCATACTTCATGAAGGCTTTGGGAGGATCAACGATAATTGTTCACTGGTGAATATTTAATTGATTTGATGAAGCTGAAGAGAATCTAGTTTGCCATTTTACCTGGATCCTTCACTTGGAACAAGTCTAAATGCAATTAATTATAGTACTGGATTAAGATTAGTTGGCCAAAATTGAAAGCCAAGTTTCCCTGTATATATTATGGTTATCAAGTATATGTAGCCTTCATCCGACATTGCATAGACATAACAGGAAAAAAATGGTTATTCACCAGATGAATAAATATAAATAAACTTTAAGATTGTTGGGATGAGTAGCCAGGAAACCATAATAATTGTCATCAGGTATATCATAAGTAAATGTGCTAAATGTCCTAGCTGTAAGTCTTAAAGACTCTAAACAATATGCTTAGGCTGAGCCAGTGAGGACATAAAATAAAAGTAGAGGTAAGGAAACACTGGGAAGACAATGCAACTTTATTCAAAAAAGACATCATTTAGTATAAAGTCAATTTATTGCAAACTGTAATTCTCATTGAATAAGCTTCAATTAACAGGTATGAACAACTGAGCTGCAATTGAATTTTCTTTTAAATGTGGGTGTACTTTAAATCTGTGGAACTGAAGGTGCATTTATATTAATATCTATAACAAATGTGGAGTAATTTGAAAAGCTCACTATGTGAATTTAAAATGCCTGAAGGGATACAAAGCTTTCCTATTGCATATATTCTGAAAGTGTTGAACACCAAAGCAGAAGTTACGAGGACAGCTATGTAACGTGTGTGAAATATCACTTCAGTCTGATTTGTTGAATTCGACAAGTAACCTTGATTTTCTGATAGGTCAAATTTTCTGATGGATAATTCAAAGCATCTGTTCAAAATAAGGCTACTCTTGAGCCAGAATATCACATCACTTGGGCTTGCTGTACTGCTAAAAACCATGACCATTATTAATTATTACTTATCAGACTTGACCTAACCAATCAACCAAAAATAATCACTACAGAATGTATTGTTAAATTTATGCTTGTCAAACTATGATATGTTTCAGTGCAAACAGTAACAATAAGCCTTACCTGGATTTACTATATTAAAGATAGATTCTGCTAATAGTTGCATCACAATCTAGGCTTGTATAAACTAATCAACTCATCAAATTTCCCTATTATTTTCTGAGGTTTTCTCAACTAAGTAATTGATTTAAGAATCAAAACAAAACCAACAAAGTACTTGACTGACACAAATTACAGTCTATTGCAACTCGCATGCCCTTTTTTGACAACTGGTATAGCTGAAAACTACTGTGTGACTGTATAGGATGGGCTGAGGTGCTAAAACTGTTGAACTGCATGACCTTGAATGAGTCCTGTGAACATTCCTGTATGTGCTGAAGAAGGCCTGTTTTCTCAATTTGCCTTTCAATACTTGCTGTTTGTTACACTATATCAGAGACAGAGTTTCATTCCTAATCATTGAACTTCACCTTGGACCAGGACCACGAATGGTGCCAGAAATGAACCTAAGCCTTCAGACCAACCATTGATCAAGGGGTCCCTGATGGGCAAAAGGAAGTAAGACTTATTGTTTTTTCTTTCTTTTATTTTGCACTTTCTTTTTTCACTTTATATACATTCACACGTTAGCAAGTTGCTGTTGCCCAGTCTTCTCCACCAAACCTGAAAAACCTCTTGGATACCTTCTGTGATGAGGATGGTATTTAAGAAAATGTTTAAAAGAATGGAAAGGTAACTTGATGCTATGGAGACATTCCGTACTCCAAGATGAAATGTGGCAGACTCCGGATTTGGGTGCTGGTTAACTTGTTATCACAATTAGGACATCTACAAGATTGGGGGATAGTTATAGTCATAAAAAGAGAGAAAGGAAGGGTAGCCATACAAGTTGTTGTACTTGAGTGCTTGAGGGAAGTGGGCTTCCCCAGAAGCAAGGTCCGCGCACCGCAAATGGGATGGATATTGTTGCCTATGTTCTATGTGTGAAGAATTAGAAGAATGCCAGGCCAGAAACAGGCAGCTTGAGGTGGTTTGAAGTGTGTCTGCTTCAACGTCAGGTGCATCCGGAACTTGCAGCATCGGTCGGTACCTGGGACTTTGATGTTGTGGCCATTTCGTAGACATGAGTAGAGCAGGGAAAGGAATAGGTGTTGCAGGTTCCGGGGTTTAGATGTTTCAGTAAGACCAGGAAAGGTGGTAAAATAAAGGGAGGTGTGGCATTGTTAGTCAAGGACAGGGTTACTGTGGCAGAAGGGATGTTTGATGAGGACTCGTCCACTGAGGTTGTATGGGCTGAGGCTAGAAACAGGAAAGGAGAGGACACCCTGTTGGGAGTTTTCTACAGGCCTCCAAAAAGTTCCAGAGATGTAGAGGAAAGGATTGCAAAGATTCAGGTAGGTGAGCACTTTGGTGATCGTGACCATAATTTGCTTATGTTTACTTTAGCAATGGAAAGGGACAGGTATATGCTGCAGGGCATGAGTTATAGCTGGGGAAAAGACAATTATGAGGCGATTAGGCAAGATTTAGGATGCATAGGATGGGGAAGGAAACTGCAGAGGCTGGGCACAATTGAAATGTGGAACTTGTTCAAGGAACAGCCACTGTGTGACTTTGATAAGTATGTACTGATCAGGCAGGGAGGAAGTGGTTGAGTGAGGGGAGCATGTTATACTAAAGATGTTGAATCTCTTGTCAAGAGGAAGAAGGAGGCTTAGTAGACAAGTCCTCATCAAATGTCCTTTCTGCCACCGTAATACTGTCCTTGACTAACAGTGCCACACCTCCCCCTCTTTTACCACCTTCCCTGATCTTACTGAAACATCTAAACCCCGGAACCTGCTACAATCATTCCTGTTCCAGCTCTATCCATGTCTCCGAAATGGCCACAACATCACAGTCCCAGGTACCGACCCATGCTGCAAGTTCACCCACCTTATTCCGAATGCTCTTGGTGTTAAAGTAGACACACTTTCAAACCACCTTCCTGCCTGCCAGAAAGGTGAGGCGTGGAAGCTCAGTTAGGGCGCTTGAGAGTTACAAGTTAGCTAGAAAGGACTTAAAGGGAGAGGTAAGATGGGCCAGGAGGGGACATGAGAAGTCTTTGGCAGGTAGGATCAAGGAAAACCCTGAAGCTTTCTATAGGTAAGTCAGGAATAAAAGAATGACTACAGTAAGATTAGGGCCAGTCAAGAGCAGTAGTGGGAAGTTGTGCGTGGAGTCTGAAGAGATAGGAGAGGCACTAAATGGCTATTTTGTTGTCAGTATTTGCATAGGAAACAGACAATGTTGTCAAGGAGAATATTGAGATACAGGATATTGGACTAGACTGGATTAAGGTTTATCAGGAGGAGGTGTTCACAATTCTGGAAAGTATGAAAATAGATAAGTCCCCTGGGCCAGATGGGATTTGTCCTAGGATTGTCTGGGAAGCAAGGGAGGAGATTGCAGAGCCTTTCACTTTGATCTTTATGTCATCATTGTCTACAGAAATAGTGCCAGAAGACTGGAGGATAGCAAATGTCCGCTTGTTCAGGAAGGGGAGTAGAGACAACTATGGTAATTATAGACCAGTGAGCCTTACTTCGGTTGTGGGTAAAGTGTTGGAGTAGGTTATAAGAGATTGGATTTATAATAATCTAGAAAGGAATAATTTGATTAGGGATGGTCAACCCGGTTTTGTGAAGGGTAGGTCATGCCTCACAAATCTTATTGAGTTCTTTGAGAAGGTGGCCAAACAGGTGGATGAGGGTAAAGCGGTTGATGTGGTGTATATGGATTTCAGTAAAGCGTTTGATAAGGTTCTCCACAGTAGGCTATTGCAGAATATACAGAGGCATGGGATTGAGGGTGATTTAGGGGTTTAGATCAGAAATTGGCTAGCTGTAAGAAGACAGAGGGTGGTGGTTGATGGGAAATGTTCATCCTGGAGTTCAGTTACTGTTTTGGGGCCACTGCTTTTCGTCAGTTTTGTTCCATGTTGTTAGACTTCACCTCAAACCGGGATCAAGAACCGTGCCAGGAGTGAACCTAAGCCTCCCGACCAGCTGTTGATCAAGGGGCCCCCAACGGGCAGTAGGGCATAAAACTTGTTGCTATTTTTTCCCTTTCTTTTCCACATTTTTTATTATTACCTCATAAACATTCATATTTAAGCAAATTGCTGTTGTTGCGTCTTCTCTTATCTGTATTTAACAGAATCCAAAGAACCTGTTGGATTTGCTCTGTGATCCAAGACAGTAGTATGATGGGAGCTTAACCTGCAATACTTTTGATAGTCATTTTTCTGGAGTTGGCAATCTACCGAAGAGCCTCACTATTGCATGCAGTATATGCAAGATGTAGGAGAATTAAGCACAGTTTCAAGAGTCGTGAAAAAAAAAAGATTTTCCATCAGAGGTATGTATCAGCTAAATGGCCCAAGAATTCTCATATGTTAAACAAGTAGAGATTTGTCTATTCTGACTTAGCTCATAGTGTTGTAAGATGAATCTTCACTATTAATCATCATAGAGATAACAAGGTGTAGAGCTGGATGAACACAGCAGGCCAAGCAGCATCAGAGGAGCAGGAAAGCTAACGTTTCAGGTCTGGGATCCAGACATCTGCATCTGCAGTTCTTACTATCTCACCCCATTAATCATCATGTTGTTTTTCCTATCTTGTAGATTTGCTGCCACTATTTTCTTTCATGGTGGGATTGACAGGGTCTACTTGGTCTACTGTGATAGAATAAAATACTTGGTAGCTTGATGAAAAGAGGCTTTCATCATAAAAGGTAATGTCATTTATTGCATGATAGCAATGACGTACAATTTACATCATTACAGGAGATGCCATTACAGGAGACGCCATTATAATGAAGACCCAGATGATAGCTCTTATTTCTTTGAATTCCTAAGTCATTCTCTCAGTAACTCTGTACAACATCATTGCAGTGGCTGGTGCTTAAGGCACTCTTCATCATTAACTCCTTCAGACCCTTACACTCTGAGACAATATCTCCACCAATCAAGCTTTTAACAATTATGAATAAGTACTTTTACCAATGTACCACTCCCACCCAAGTTTCTGACTTCATAAATACAGATAATCTGGAAGAATCACTATTCTGAAAGAATGTGTTCTCCTTGGGCATGGAAAACTTCTGGACTGAAGTCTGTTGAGTTTGATTCTGTTCTTGACAGTGGCTGGTCTGTAAAACCTTCTAATCTGGAGGATTATTAATCTCTTGAATTTCCTTTGTGGAGGACACATTTCTGCACTGAGACAAACAATTGCTCTATGGCAACATCAGGAGGATCTTTAGTCTCATTTTGTTTTTTTTTGAAGACCATAGCTGTCCTATTGAAACAAACAATTTCTGCTTTGCCTCACTGAACCAAACAATTGCTTCTTGACTGCAGTCTCTATCTGTGAACATCAGTTGTCTTATTGTGACTTCAATGCAGTTTATGCACTGCATCTTCAAACTGTGCGCACATATTTTATTCCCAATTTACTGGTAAAACTGTTTTGAAGTGTGTAGATTCTTTATTTCAACTTATAGATTATACTGGACACTTCATTCATCCTCAGTAATTGCGTTGGTGAAACCAGTTGACGATTGCTTCCCCTTGCTTGGCATAATCTCTGTCACTTCAGAGAGAATTATTTCAGGGGAAATAAGGAAATCAAACACTTGACTTGAAAACACATCTTTTTGGCATCTGACGTAGGACTTGAATCCGTCAACATTGTTTGTTCACCAAGCTGTTTTGCAATCTGCATTATAACAGCTGAGGATTCATCATTGACTTCAAGTGATGTATACTATTTATTGACTATGCCATTCCTTTTATCTTCCTACAAACCTTGCAGAGTTTTCCAAAGTGAACACACTTCCACTTCAAAAGCAGTGAAAAACATTGCTTCAATTTGGTATCTCCATAAGTTTTCACCTTGCTAACAGTGTGAAATACTTTTTAATGCCAAAGATGGACCCAAAGAGTCCATCTTTTCTTTGGGTTTCATTGCGAGTCTATGGAGCTCTAACTAATCTACTGTTCTTCCTTTGGCCAGGTGTTCTGCAACCCAGTGTTTCATGACTGGCTGTTCTTATACTTGTGGTTTCTTGATATTAAGTACTGGATTCTTTCCATTAATTGAAGATTAAGGTTGTCATACAAACACGCTTAAGATTGTGAATTCCTGAATGTGAAGTACATATAAACTTTCTAAGATACGACATGCCAAATGTTACAGACTTACTTGTAGTATATCTTTAAGCTTAAGTATTATCTCTTCTGGTCCAAGTTGCTGCACTGCTGTCAGTTGAATAAAGTACTTTTCCACTATGATACACAATCTGAAAATATAGTGACACTTCTACCTGTAAAGAGCTTAAAATTAGTGAGATGCTTGCCAAATAGCTAAGTACGGTTATACGTTTTCCAAGCAATAATTTCTGTGTTTCTTCTACTGTAATTTGTTTGCTGCAATAAACTAGGGGGTGGGTTAGCTCTGTTGATTGGATGGCTGATTTGTGAGACAGAGTAATGTCAAAAATGTATGTTCAATTCCCACCCTAACTGAGGTTACTGTGAAAGACTCTTCTTCTCAGCCCCTCCCTTCATTTGAGGTGTGCTGACCCTGAGGTTAAGGTACAATTTAAGACCTCTCTCTAATGAGAAAGTAGCCCTGTTGTCCGGTATACAATGCAAACTTTATCTCAAATTGCATGTCAGTAGTTACTTGATTTCTTGTTGCTCTTTGACTGTGTCTTACTTCAGCAAAATTTTTTTTTGGAAGTCACCTACTGTTTTACAGATTATGTCTAATGTTTTTAATTGCTTGGCACTGCTTGTACCTGTGAGGTTTCCTCGTTCCACTGTGTTAAAAAAAACATTTTTTAAAAAATATGAAATGCCTACTCTATTTGTCTCTCTGGTTTCCTTGGGGGTTTTGTACCTTAAAGTCTGAATGGGTTCTGCTGTTTTCCTACAATAAGGTTAATCTTTTCTGAGAACTGATTTGTGTTACTTAAGGATTTCTGTTTCACTTAAGATCTAAACCACTACAAACTTTTTTTTTAGGCTGTAATACATCTAACAATGACTCATTTTAACTAAAGATTTGTTTTTCATAAATTCTGACTTTAAAACACCATTCAATTTTTCATTCATCCACAGAGGTTTTTGCTAAAATTGCCTGTCATTTCACCTCAATGTCAAAATCTTCTATTAAATCTTACTCTTTCAAGAATCTTATTTCTTCTGATGTTAAGATAATTGTCAAAGATTTCCTGAAATTCTTGAAATTTATCCATTGTTTCTCTTACACTACAATGAGTTATAACATCATCAGCTATACTCTCAGTTGTACAAAATACTGTTTTTATTTGTTCAATTTCTGAGTTAGCATGTCATTTGGAAGCAGTTCTGAATTACAAGAATTGTTTTCTCCAAAATTTCTGCTGTCTATTCACCCTTCTCTGAAAATAAATCTTTCTGGTAATAATTATTTCTTCTACTAAGTATTCTTAATGCAAATATTTATTTTCCTTGCTTCAAAGGGTTTTAATTCTAAAGTTTAGCAATGCTGCTCCAGTCCACAGCTGTACTAGAAGCTTTTCTAATGCTGTTACAGTCAAAATGGAGGATTTGAACTTTTTGCAAATAAAATGGGTGAATCTCATCTTTGGTGAATGAAATTAATAAATCCTAGCATTTTCACGGCCTTTTTGGATGAATCCTCTAAATCCTGACCTTAATCACAGAATCACTAAACTTAAAAGCAGAAGGAAGCCATTCAGTGCATCATGTCTGCACTGGCTGTTTAAGTAAGCATTACTACCCAGTGCCAATTTCTTGTTTTTACCCAATATCCTTTCTTCATTATATCTTTCCAAGTCAATTTCCAATGTCCTCTTCAATGTCTCAGTTGGATCCGCCTCCACTCTACCTCACAAATCAGCCATTCGGTCTACTAATCTAACCAACCCCTTCGTCAATGAGAGAGAACAAAGTATGGTAGAGGAAAACACAACTTATTGCTTGGAAAACACAGAGTTCATACTTAGCTTTTTGGGAAAGATAAATTTATATTGACAATCAGTCCTCCAATTTTAAGCTGTTTATAAGGGCAAGTATCACTATATTATCACTATATTTCCAGGCAGTGCATTCCATACCATGAGTGGTCACTGTGTAAAAATGTTTATTTCTCATGTCACATTTGTTCCTTCAGCAAATCACTTTAAATCTATGCTCTATCATTCCTTTTATGAGCAGGCACAATTTCTCCCTAACTACTCTTTCCAACCTGCTTATGATTTTGAAAACATCTGTCAGATCTTCTCTTAGAATTTATCTATCCAAACAGAACAGTCCCAAATTCTTAAATCTCTCCTCATCATTGAACTTCCCCATTCCTGGAAACATTTTTATAAATCACTGCTGTTTTTGATTTAATGCGTTCACATCCTTCCTATAATGAGATGCCCAGAACTGTACATAATACTCCAGCTGAAGTTTAACAAATATCTTTTACAACTTCAATAATACCTCCTTACTCTTGTACTCAATGGTCCTATTCATAAAGCTGAGGATTCAGTATGCTTTATTAACAACTTTGTCTATCTGTCCTGCCACCTTCAATGATCCGTGTACATTTACATCTGAGCTGCTTATCTTAGCTTTCCCCAGCATGTAAACAATACTGTTACTTAAAGTTTTCCTCTAGCCCGCCAAAGATTTCAATCAATTCATGGATCCTCCAATATCCATTTACTCTCTGGGTAAATCTTGACTCAGTACCACCCATACAGAACATCAAAACAATCTGCAACTTCCTTGAATGCAATACACCAACTTCAGGTAATTCCTGAATGTTTTCAGCTGCTACACCACAATTGTCAGATTTGAAATGCTTTGCTACCTCAACTATAGAGTATGCCTTGTTGAATCTTGTCATGAGCTTCTTTTTTGAACACTTATGTCTTCTAACTGCTGACTGATGAGTATTCTTCATAAAAGCTGTGCCTGAGGAAATCTGTAGATCTCCATCACTACCAGCAATGTAGGGGGCAGCTAATAGAAGTTGTACCACCTTTTCACCATGTTGTAAAATTAATTCTACCACTGCTTATCATATATATGAACAACCTAATAGATATTTTGTAGATATTTTGCTGTCATTATTTTTCCCGTATAGGGAGCTGTATGGCCTGCTTAATCGAGTGTGGTCAAGGAAAACCATTGCTAGAATAACAAGAACAGTCTCTTCTCTTAACCAAGATGTAGTCTGTTGTGTAGTAACATTCTGTACAAGTTGTACTGATATAATAGACATTGTTATTCGGTACTATGAGGAAGATCCAGATGGCAGCTCTTACTCCTTTGAGATCCTCAGTTGTTCTCCCACCAAACTGATATGGCAAGATTGTGTGATGTTTAAGAGACTTCTAAGTATTCAGCTTTACAGAATCTTACAACATTAAACAACACATCATGCTCATCTTTGAGTCAGAAGGTTGTGTGTTCAAGTTCTGCTCCAGGAAATCAGCAAAAAAAGACATGGATGTCGTACTGAGTAGTATTAGTAGTATTAGTATGAGTAGTATTTGTAGTATTATTAGTATTAGTAGTAGTAGTAGTACTGCAGTACTGAGAGAAGCTGTACTAACGGAGGTGCCATACTTCGGGTGGTGACAGAAAAAAATCTCACAGCACTATTTTGAGAAAGAGTAGATGAGATATCCCCAAGTCCGAGTCTATATTTATTGCTCAAATAGTACTGTAAAAGAGGATTATCTGATCATTATGACACTCCTTTTTATGAGAGTTTGCCATGTACAAATTGGCTCCTACATTATTATGACAGTGATTACCTCAAAAACCAAAAGCAAATGCTGGAAATCAGAAAACAGAAATAGCTGGAAATGCTCAGTAGGTCTGACAGCATCTATGGAGGGAAATCAAAGTTAATGTTTTGGGTTGAGTGGCCCCTCCTCAAAACAGTTCCTTCTGATTAACTCTGATTTCTCTCCACAGAAGCTACCGGACCTGCAATTTCTGTTTTTGTTCCTACTTCAAAAACGATTCATAAACTGGAAAGCTGTTTGAGTGAGGGGTTGGGACTGTGATCATGCCAGGATCTTATATAAATGCAAGTCTTACTGTTTACTATTTTAAGCTGATCAATGATTTAGAACATTTCCATTGCATTTGAGGGATATACATGATGTTATAAACATCTCTCTGCCTCTCATCAATTGCTCACAGCACTCACTCTAAATTACACGGCTGGAGATCCCAGACATGCCATTCAATGTATGGACATATTGACTAGCATATACAGATCTTGGAGGTTTGTGTTGTGGAAAGCAAAGTAGGGGAAGATAGGATGATGGATAAATGTTACAATAAGCGATATCCACAATGCCAGTGATACTCGTATCACACAAGCAATTTTTTCTTAAAAAGTACCAGAAAAATTCAGCTTGGTAACATGTAAATTCAAGTTAAATAGGCTGAGTAGCTCAAAATTAAAATCTTCAACATGCACCCTCAGAGCAGGGAATCAGAATTACCAGATTGCCCAGTTGTCTTCTATTTTTAACTGATCTACATCCCTCTCCATTTTCTATAAACATAAAGACATATGAAATGCATGTTCAAGCTGATACCACTAGTTCCCTGATGGGTAGATTAAAATAATCCTCACAATCTCTGTTCAATAATGTGTCTAGCTAGCAGCATTTGTTACTTTTTTTGTCATTGTAGAACAGACTACACTGCAATGGCTGAGCTGAAGGCAGAAGCACAAAGAACTCTGAGCTGTTCTTATGATCTTTGCAATAAACTACACAGTTCTACATATTCGATGCATTTAATCCCAAATGTGGGAGAGTTTTGTCTGAGTTTTGTTTCAATTTTGCATGTCTATACAAATATCCGTGTTACACATGGCAACTTTCTGCACATGCTTCCCATTTTAACTGGAACCTATAAGAGGCAGTTGAGTTTCCTCATCAGCAGTGCGGTTTTCAAATCAAACATTAATGCAAGCATTGCATATCATATGACATTACAGTGTAATGGTTCAGGTATCTTTTAGTCACCCCATGTTGTTCCTTTCTCGTGAAGTGTGTTATTTGGAATAAAGTTTAGTTCTTTTCTACTGCCTTTTAAGTAGTTGTCTTGTGGCTCCTTGAGGTGTCATGAAAGTTTGTATTGGAAAATTCTTGTCCATACACTCAGCATTGTGGCTCTGTGGTTGGCACTGCTGCCTCACAGCACCAGGGATCAAGGTTAGATTCCAGCCTGGGGTGAGTATCTGTTTGAAGTTTGCACATACTCTCCATATCTGTGAGGGCTTCTGCCAGTTTCTTCCCATGGTCCAAAGATGTGCAGGTTGTTGATTATTCATGCTAAATGCAGGGTTATAGGGTTTGGGTCTGGGTCTGGGTCTGGATGGGATGCTGTTTCGATGGTTCGTGCAGCCTTGATGTGTCAAATGGCCTCTATCTGCACTGTAGGGATTCTAGTCATTTTCTTTTCCGAGTTTCAAAGATACTGCAAATGTAACAACAAAAATACAACTACCTTAAGAAGGTCCATTATACATGCTGATTTCCATTTCACTATTCAGAACAAGCTTTTACTGTGATAAATGCACACTAAAGATAGGATGCTGTGCTAGTTACTTGCTTAAACATTTTTGCTCACTTTCAGGGATTTTAAGGAGGCAAGTGAAGCAGGAAAGATTGAAGCACAAAACAAACCTGAGTTTCACACCCAATTTTCTAATCCTCTTGTATGAATATTGTGGGTACAAAAATCTCAATTTTACTGTAAAAACCATCCCAAAATTAAAATAAAAATAAATGAGTTAAACAAATTCCTAGAACAAATGTAACTATTCTCATCCATTGGCTATGAAGTCCATGATTGACTTGTTTTGTTTCTTTTAATTTATATCAACATTATTACTAAACAAGCTAAAGTTTATAGATAATAGACAGCAGACTGTATCATCAGAAATATAAAACCTGAATGGAGAGCTAAAAGAAATAATAAATCTTTCCAGGCTCATCAGCGTGAGAATAAGAAAAGGCATTAGTTGGAACATTAAGGTCGAAGGTAGCAACATCTGTCAAACCAGCATGATACTCTGACTGATGACACAATCTGCTACCCTGTGTACTTTGTGCATGTATTCCCAAACACATATACTAACACGAAAAAAAGAAAAATGATTGTGCTAAAGAGCTATCCATGCATGTACATGCACTACAGACACCAGTTTAGAACCAAAATGCCACTCCGTCATCACGTAGCAGTGAATAAATGGGCACTGAGCAACTTAATTTTGTTATGTCAACATCGAACTATTCACCTGCCGTCTACAATAGTTTCAGCTGTGTATGTTAGCAGACACCCAATGGATGGTACTGTCACATATGAAAAGATTCTGACAGTGTGAATGAGTAATACCAAAGACTGGACTTCAGACTGGCATGAATTATTTAATGAAATAAGAGGACCTTGCGTTGCATATCCGGGAATGTGACGTTTCATGCAAAACAAATCAATCCATTTATTAATTCGATTAAATGTTATTTCTTTAATGAAAATAGGCAAGGTTACAGTAGAGATTTTAAAATAGTATAAGTAGATGTATAAATCCTGATTCAATCAGTCACAAACTTGCTTATATTCTCTCAGACATATTTGGCTCACTAAGGCTTGCAAAGATGCTCAATAAGTACCTTTTGTGGCTAAATAACACTGTTGGCAGTTTGCCTTAGCAATGCAATAAATCTGTGACCTTCAAATCAATCTAAAGATATATTAGTGATGCAGGGAAAAAAAGATTTGTACAGTAAGAAAGATGTCACCTTACAAAGTAAAGCCACATTATTAGGATTTCACAAAATGCTAGCAGACACATCAAAGAACCTTCCTGAGGCAGGCTAATTTCATCACGGTAACAGCTATCATAACAACCTGGAGAAAGTGTCCAATGGCGATGAACGAAAAAAAATAACATTCTAATATGTCATGATTATGTAAGATATAATTCAGTTCGCATGAGATTATAAAGAAGAAGGGACTCACATTTATATAATAGCTAACAGGCCCTGAGGATTTCCCAAAGCATGACAGCCAATTAAGTTCTTTTGATGTGTAATCATGATTATAATATAGGAAATGCAAAAAAATGGCAAAGTAAATTGTAAACAAAATAAATGTTGTATCATTTTCTACTCTCTATCTGATATTCTTAGCAAGGATTTAACTTAGATTGTCTTGTGAAAATGGAAATCTGACATGGGCCTTCTGCTGGGCAGCCAAGTGCTCAGTAATTTGAGGTTCTATAATATACAAATTACCTTTATGCAACTTCAATGTACAACTGGGAAAAAAAAATCATTAAATTTGAACCAGGCAGTGAAAAAGGTGATGCATCAAAGCCTTAAATAATAATATGAGCCTTTGCCATTTCAGGTTGTCTAATGGTCCACCATTTGTTTGGATCAGTCTCAAAACAAGCTGTCTGCGAGCGAAGTCTGTATCCTTACAATTCAATAATGAATCATCTTGCAGCCAGCCAGCAGCAACTAATGGCTGATCGGGTATGAAATTCACTGGTAGTATGGAAACGAAATATTGCTCTTGAAATGGTTTAATCCACTGGCAGGGAATGGACAATTATTGACATATTCCCTGCTTTCAGTTAAAATTGGCTCCGTTGATTCTAAATTAAAATTGAACTGCATTTTTATACTGTCAGGCTGAAAATTTGTTTGCATCTCCTTTTGAAGTCAAAGGTTGTGAGTTGCAATCTGTCTTTGCGCATTTCCATTGAGGCAGGCATTGATCAAAGTTTATGTCCTTCCTCACTTGTGCCATTTTTGTGAACAGCCCAGTGTAACCTGTCCCAGTGGTTGAAGAGCATGCAAAACCAGCACATGCTCCACCTAGCTTCTAGCTCTTAAATGTGGTCTATCCCTTTTAAATAGGGTCTGCACTGAATGAAAGGAAATTGCTTCAGAGATAATGGGAACTGCAGATGCTGGAGATTCCAAGATAATAAAATGTGAGGCTGGATGAACACAGCAGGCCAAGCAGCATCTCAGGAGCACAAAAGCTGACGTTTCGGGCCTAGACCCTTCATCAGAGATGAAGGGTCTAGGCCCGAAACGTCAGCTTTTGTGCTCCTGAGATGCTGCTTGGCCTGCTGTGTTCATCCAGCCTCACATTTTATTATCTAGAAAGGAAATTGCTGTTGGCTTATAAATAAATCACAAGGGTAGGTACAGACTTCCACTGTCCATAAATGTCGTACTAGATAGATGTAAATAGAAGTAGATGTTTGTCAGAGGGCAAGGAAATTCTCAGTGCTCAAAATCATCATAAAATCTTTGCAGTGAAAGAAAGCTGGCTTCCTCCAGCTGTGCTTCAGCTAATGGGGTAGCATTGTGCTTAAGTGCCATGAAAGGATTTGGTTGTGCTTTTGAACAAAACTGTTATTGAAAAGTTATGGCTGGTAGTTCTTTTTACTTGTAAGGATTTGACCAAGTGGACCCTATAGCTGGGTGTTTAGATGATGAGATTGGCAGTGGTAGAGCATCAGTGGCAAAGCAAAATTGTCCGTAGGAAGCAGAGTCTGAGCAAGATGCTGCCAGACCTTCTGAGTTTTTCCAGCAATTTCTGTTTTTGTTTCACAATGACTACTAGTCCAGCTAAGGTTTAGGACTCACATTTGGGTTCCTCTCCATAGCTTTGCCCCTCCATATTCTTTTGATATTTGAAATAAATTTATTTATGGGATGTTGACATTATTGGCAAGTACAGCTTTTGTTGCCCATCACTAACTACTCTTGGAAAAGTGATGAGCATTTGCTTTCTTCAGTACAGCAGTAAGACCTTCTAGACTATTTAATAAGAATAAACCACATTAGGTGAGGTTGGAAACTCATAGATCAACTGAAAAAAAATGACAGATTTAATCCCATAAAGTACATTAAATAAGTCAGACATGGGTTATAACAATCCTTATTTTCCATAACTGATATCTTTTATAGTTTAGATTTGTTTGAGTATTTGAATTTAAATCTTCTAACAACTGTAAAGGGATTTGAACTCATGTCCTTCGATCATTAATCTAGGCCTCTGGGTGATTAGTCCAGTAGCATAACCACTACACTACTTTTATAGATGTGAGGTTTTATAATATGGTTATATTTTATCCATAAAACAAAGTTTCCTGGAATGGGGGCTGTGAAAAGTTACAGAGTCATAGAGATATACAGCACGAAAACAGACTCTCAATCATCCAGGCCGACTGGATGTCTTAAATAAATCCAGACCCATTTGCCAGCATTTGGCCCAGAACCACTGAACCCTTCCTATTCATTTACCTATTCTTTTAAATGTTGTAACTGTACCAGCCTCCAACATTTTCTCTAGCAGCTCTTTCCATGTACACACCACCCACTGTGTGAAAAAGTTGTGCCTTAGATCCCTTTTAGATCTTGCCCCTCTCACCTTAAACCCACACCCTCTAGTTTTGGACTCCCCTGCAGCAGGGAAAAGACCATGTCTAGTTACGCTTTCTATGGCCCCTCATGATTTTATAAACCTTTACAAGGTCACTTTTCAGCCTTCGACGCTACAGGGAAAATAGCCCCAGCCTATTCAATCTCTCTCTATAGCTTAAACCCTCCAACCCTGGCAACATCTTTGTAAATCTTTTTTGAATCTTGTGCTGGAATCTTTCCAGAAACAGGTTCATGTGATTTGGTCACCAATGGGAACACAGCCCAGGTTGATACTCGTGCAACAGTTTTCACAACTCAGTGCAAAAGTTTGAGAACAGGAATGCTGGGCTGAACTTCCCCATTTTAGGCAAAATGGTTTGTTCAAATGAGATTCATTGCAGCTCGTCCACCAGGGCCCATGTCAACTTTTCTCATGGAATCTTCATCTCATTAATTACACAACTATCCTCTTCATTGCCCATCTCATGGAATCGTGAGGCCACATCATCAGATACAGCTGGTCTAGATTGTGATAGCATGTCCAATGTGAACAAGAAGGTGAATGAGTACTGTAATCGAAAAGATGAAGTGTCACCAGTTTCTTTTTGCTATCTCAGACACGTGGCCAGCGCTCAAATCTCTGCGACTGGTCACATGTTTCATCAAGGCTAATGAAATATATGCCTCATAGAGTCATTGAGTCATATAGTACAGAAACAGGTCCTTTGGTCCAACCTGTCCAGGCTGAACATAGTCCCAAATTAAGCTAGTCCCATCTGCCTGCTCCTGGCCGATATCCCTTCAAACCTTTCCCATTCACATAGCGATCCAAATTTCTTTTAAATGTCATAATTGTGCCGGCATCCGCCACTTCCTCAGGAGGTTCATTCTACACATGAGCCACCCTCTGTGAAAAAGATTTGTCCCTCATGTCTTTTTAAAATATCTCTCCTCTCACCTTAAACATGTTCCCCTGGTCTTGAAATCCCCTATCCTAGGGAAAAGATAACTACCATTAACTCCATCTATACTTCTCATTATCTTATAAACCTCTATCAAATTGATGCTCAACTTCCCCCATTCCAATGATGAAAGTCCCAGTCTATCCAGCCTTTCATTATAACTTAAACCTTCTACAGCTGACAACATCCTGGTAAATCTCTTCTGAACACTCCCCAGCTTGATAATATCCTTCCTATAACTGAGTGAACAGAACTGGGCATGGTATCCCAGAAGAGGCCTCACCAGTGTCCTGTACAACCTAAACAAAGCTTCCCAATTTTTATACACAAAGGACTGAGCAATGAAGGCAAGCATGCCAAATGCTTTTTTAACTACCCTATCTATATGTGAAGCAAACTTCAAAGAATTGTGTATCTGAACCCCAAGATCCTACTGTTCTACAAAACTACCCAAGGCCATACCATTAGTTGTATAGGTCCTACCTGATTTGTTGTACCAAAATGGAATGTCTCTCATTGATCCAGATTGAACTCCATCTGCCATTTTTCAGCCCATTGACCTATTTGGTCAAGATCCCTTTGTAATCTTAGAAAACGGTCTTCAAAGCCTACTATGCCACCAATTTTGGTGTCATCGCAAACTTACTAACAACGTCTTCTATATTCTCATTCAAATCATTTATGTAAATGAAAAACAAAAGAGGACCTAGAACCAATCATTGAGGAACACCACTGGTCACAGATCTCCAGTCTGTAAAGCAACCCTCCACCATTAGTCTCTGTTTCTTGCTGTTAAGCCAATTGGTATCCAATTGGCAAGCTAATCCTGAATCCCATGTGACCTAAGTTTACGAATTAGTCTACCAAGTGGAACATGATTGAAGGCTTGACTAAAATCCAAATAAACAATGTCTAGTGCTCTGCCATCATGAATCTTTTTGGCGGCTACCTCAAAAAAACTCAATCAATTTTTTGAGACACGATAATTCTCGCGGAAAACCATGCTGACAGTCCGTAATCAATTCTTGCTCCTCTAAATGTGCATAAATTCAATCTTTTATAATCACTTCCGATAATTTACCCAGAACCAAAGTCAGATTAACAGGTCTGCAGTTCCCCAGTTTCAGGTTACAAGCTTTCTTAAACCAAGGTACAACATTAGAAAACCTCCAGTCATCAGGTACCTAACCCGTAGTTAGAAATGATGTAATTTTTTAAAAATTAAATTCCCTACAGTGTGGAAACAGGCCCTTCGGCCCAACAAGTCCACACTGCCCCTTGAAACATCCCACCCAGACCCATCCCCCTCTAACCCACACACCCCTGAACACTACGGGCAACTTAGCACGGCCGATCCACTTGGCCTGCACATCTTTGGACTGTGGGAGGAAACCGGAGCACCCAGAGGGAACCCACGCAGACATGGGGAGAATGTGTAAACTTCACACAGACAGTCACCCAAGGCTGGAATCGAACGCAGGTCCCTGGCACTGTGAGGCTGCAGTGCTAACCACTGAGCCACCGTGCCACCCGAATTTCTACAAGGGGTCTTGTAATTTCCTCTCTCACTTCCCACTACATCCTGGGATACATTAGACCATGTCCGGGAACTCATTCACCTCTATATTCTCTAAGACCTCCCAAATCTCCTCTCTGTAATGTGAATTGCTTTTAAAACATCAAAGTTTATTTTTCTGCATTCTCTGGACTCCATTTCTTTCTCCACAGTAAAAAAAATGAAATATTCATACAGTATCTCTTCCATCTCCTGCGGTTCAACACAAAACAACGTCCTTGATCTTTAAGAGACCCTACACTCTCTCTAGTTACCCTCTTGCTCTTAATTTATTTGTGGAATCTCTTTGGATTATCCTTAACCTTACCTGCCAATGCTATCCATATCTCCCCTTTGCCTTCCTGAACTTTTACTTAAGAAAATACTTTTCTTAAGATTTTTTTTCTTACACGCTTTACATTGAATAAGATATTCAATTGAACTAAGTTGTCTATATCTCAAATAAGACTCTCTTTTATTCTTGATGAGGACGTTAATATTTTTATTAATCCACTGTTTTTTAATCTTACCAGCCTTACGCTTCACCCTGAACTCTCGTCATCACACTCTTGAACGCCTCCCATTAATCATTCATGGTTTTACCTGTGAATAGTCTACTTCAATAAATTTTTGAAAGTTCTTGTCTCAAACCATTAAAATTTTCCTTACTCCAATTAAAAACTTTATCTTTTATGGAAAGTTTTTCCTTTTCCATAACCATTTTGAAACTAATAGAATTATAATCGCTAGACCCAAAGTGTTCCTCCACTTTTACTTCAGTCACCTGCCCTACTGTATTGCCCAGAAGAAGGTCTAGTTTTGCTCCTTCTCCAGTAGGAGAATCCACACATAGTTAAAGAAAATTTTCTTGAACACATTTGACAAATTCTTCATCATCCAAACCTTTAACACAATGGTAACCCCACTCATTTTTTGGAAAATTAAAATCCCCCATTATGGCTGCCAATTACTTCATTCCCCCAAAATTGTAATGCTTCCTGCCTTCTGCACCAACAATCACTTTCTGCGGGCACCTTAAGAAGTTTTCTGCCTCTCCATCACCACAAACTGCTCTTCTACTTCCTTTAAAGACATTCGACCCTCCTTTCGTCTCATTGCCGAAATTAATGTTTCACAAATGGGCCAAGAAGGCAAAAAATGATGGCAGAGTGTCAGACATAAGGTTTCTCACACAACATGAGAAGATGGTAGACTTGACTGGAGAAGACCATTACTGCTTATGTGGACAAGGTCAGAAATCACACAGCACTAGGTTATAGCCCAACAAGTTTATTTGAAAACACAAGCTTTCGGAACCTCACTCCTTCTTCAGATGTTAATGAGAGACGTGGTATCAGGCTCACAATTTGTATGTAAAATATCAAAGGGTCACACCACTGATGAGGATGTATTAAACAAACCTAAGATGCTGTTCAAACTTTAATCAGTTAGAAGTTTTTAGTTGATTAGTAGTTATGTGTAAATCTCCAAATTTCTTTCAAGTCACTACCTTGATCGAGCTAAAAGTTTTTTCATTGTGAAAAGGAGGTGAATTTTAGGCCAGGCAACGCACATTAGGTGTGAGGATTTGTTTATAATCTACTTGTGGTTTGGTTTGGAGCCAGACTGGTTTTATTTCTAAAGTGTGGATTTATAACACGCCACATTGACTGACTTTCTATAAACTGTGTGCTTTTTGAACTAAATAGAATGTATCTTCAAATACAAATTCACCCCATAAATTTCCTTTTTCTTATTTATTCACAGGATGAAGCTGTTGCTGGCTGGGCAGCATTTATTGCCTATCCCTAATTATCCAGAGAACGCTGAGAGTGAACCATACTGCTGCAGGTCTGAAGTCACATGTGGGCCAGACCAGGTAAAGATGGCAGTTTCCTTCCCTAAAGGACATTAGTGAACCAGATGGGATTTTTCAACAATCGACAATGGATTCGTGGTCATCATTAGATTTTTAATTCCAGATACTCATTGAACTCAAATTCCACCATCTGCCATGGCAGAATTCGAACTCAGGTGTTCGACCCAGGTTGAAGGCTGCAAAGAATGTGGCATAGTTTCTCTGATCCCCAGAATTACTGGACGTTGAAGTTACACAATTAGATATATCCCATATCTGTCTTCTGAGGAGCTCATCACAGTTTTTTTTTGCTATGACACATTGGAACAGGCGATCAATGAGTTGAGCATCATATCCTGTTCCTATGAGGGGGCCCTTCAACACCTTCTAGTGTCCATCATGTTCCTCTTCATCCAAACAGATCTGCATAGGGCTTATGTGGGCACACAGTAACTTCACGGGCAACTAACTCTGTGAGTTTCATTGTGCACCGCTCTCCGATTTCCATCAATGATTACTCCTTCTTAGTCTGCAGAAATTTGTATCCCTTTTGTATAATTAGTTCCCTTTTTTTCTTTTATGTAGACATGAGTGACAGACACTGAAACTTTGCCAAGAAGAGACAATCACCAAACGATGCTACGTGTATCAACAGGTTGGCTAACAGCATGAAGACATAGGTCCAAACACTCAATGTCTGCCAGATTTTTGGACAGACATCCACTTCTTTGCTGTGTTCAGAATCACAGAAGAGAAAGGGGCCATTCAGTCTATTGTGCCTGCCCCCATTCTATCCCCTAATACCAACCTGCTGCCTTTTCCCCATAATCTGCAAACTGTTTCTGTGTAAAAATAGGCTTGTTAACAGCACCTAAAGTGGTACTCCAGACTGCTGTTCATCACCAGTGACAAAGTGACAGAGGGAGCAAGGGGCCTCCACCAAAGCCCTGGTGCTTTTTCCGCTCAGGCAACACAAGAGCATAAGGAATAGGAGCAGGGGTAGACCATTTTGCTTCTCTGCACTGCACCACCATTCAGCAAGACAGAGATGATCAGCTTTCTGTCAACTTCTCAGATGACAAGATCACCAATAGGAGGAGCCATACACAGGACACCCAGAAGCCTTCCTCTCAGGGCACTCACAAGGTGCCTGGCCACTCCACCACCCCTTGCCTGGAATGTCAAAGCTTGCAGAAGTCCAAACTGATGTGGGTGAGTCTGTATCTGGGTACAGCACACTGAAAAGGCATGGGCCTGCCAGGCCCAATCACCCCTAGGGATGGCCAGGTCTTTAAGGCCAACAAAGTCATCTACAGAGCAGGCTCCCTCCATTCCAGCTACAGAAATCAGGACTGCCTAAAAACCGTAGTTGGAGGGAGAAGAAAACAAAAGGTTACTGGGAGCAAATAGATGACACGGGTGACACTTCATTATAAAGTTTAATGCTATTTTATGTTTGCTTGCGTTCCTAAATTATCTGCTCTAGTATCTTGAGTTGTTGTCCAAGCTGGTGAGGTTGCACCCATTTGAGAGATAAGCAGCCTGTTCAGACATCCCAAGGATGAAAACAGTTGTTTTGCCAAGCATTGCTCATCCTTTACAAGGAACCAACCCCTTGACTGTGGATAGCATCAGTTTTTACACTTCCTTGAACCCAGGTTTTGACTGCAGACAAGGGATTGCACAATCACGTGGGCAACATAGACAAGTAGAAATATGCAGGAATTGTGCTAGGGCCTGGTCTGCTCACATCTTGCACACTTTCATCTACTTTGTGAATGAGAGTCTAGAATGATTCCACACATGTCTGGTAGCAAAGGTTCATTTTATCTATCAGCTTTAGAAAAAAACACACTGTCATTGATAGCATACTGGCTTGTTGCGAGAAAATGCACAAAAGGCGGCCTCTCTTGAGTTCAACATTTCTCCACAGAATGCTCAAGCATTTCAGGGCAATGTAACAACCTCTGAAAAGTATGAAAGAGGTCATAATACTGTAACATAACTTCTCTAGTCTTATGAAACAAGGAGATCTCTGTGCTACTGCAATTTTAGACTTCACTGAGTCTCCAGTTTTAATTGCTATATCATTAGCAGCTCTGTTCTGATCTTTTTGCACCCTAAGCTCTGGAATTCCCTCCCTGAATCTGCCTGCCCTTGTCTCCTTAATGTTCACCAAAACTTTGGTCAGCTTTTCTAATATTTGATACAGTGTTCTGTCCAAGTTCAGTCAAATAACTTTTCTTTCAAGAGACTTAGTAAACAACTAAGTATAGGCACTACATAAATGAAGAAAATCAGTTTCAACACTAGCAATAACTCCCACTGTGCTAACTGATTTGACCTTTGGAAAAAATTGCTTGGGATGAGATGATGTTGGTTTGTTGAGAGGGATGGTGCTGACAAACCAGCATGTCAGTGTGAAATGACACATCTGCCTGCCTCCGTTCAAACCCCCACCCCCCGACATTGTTGTGAAAATCTTGCTCAGTTTCTGTTTTTGTCAAGGTACTTTGCTGAACATTTGTTAAATGACTAATACTGGAGAAACATGGGCTTGATTTTGACAGCTCTGTAAAAAAGAACAAATGCTAAACAAACTGAAAACATTTAACTGAAAAAACCCTGTGATGCATATGAAATCACTTAATGTTCACCAGTTATATGAAAAAAAAGCCAAAAACTGATTGTTGGCACTACAGCATCTCATTAGAAAGCTGACAGAGTATAGAGAAAAACATTTATTTAGAGTGATTCAAGGTGACGCACATCAGCATATATTTCTTCATACTGAAGAACACACAGATCAAGATAAACGTCACTTGAAAACCGAGGATGCAGGCAGAAAAGTCAGTATTGAGTCGATAAACCTTTTTTCAAACTTTCCAAAGTTTACACTGTTTATGTATGGTTACACAGTGATGAAAAGGGTACAACCGAATCTATTCCATTGTTTAGTCAGCAATAACTGCAACTAACAGGCACATGTAGTCAAAGTTCAGTAAAGTTGTAAATCTGTGCAGTTAAGGGTTTTATATCTAGCGTGCAGCTGTCATGGCATATTGTTCAAAGACATTTTAGAATAAAAATATCATAGGCATCTCCTCTTTAAAGGATGACATAAGAAAACATTGCAAGTCCAAAGTTTTATGATTTTGCAGGGCAAATTAGCCACACTCACACAACTGCAATGTGCTGCATACTGTAGTACATGCTGGCATACTTGAGCCACCAGCAAAAGTCATGCAATTACCTAGGAAATAAAAAAAGATCAGATAAAACTCCAAATTATTTAAACCAAGAAAAAGTGAAAACTTCCTTTTTAGTACCTAGGGTGTGAAAAGAAATGGCTGTTGACTTAGTGGGTGTATTTGCTTAAATTTTCACAACTTCCCTAGATTCTGGAAAAGTCCCAATAGATTGGAAAACAGTGAATGTAACTCCTTGATTGAAAAAGTTGGTAGTCAGAAAGCAGGAAATTACATGCTAGTTAGCTTAATGTCCATCACAGGGAAAATCTCAACGAAACCTGGCAGGATCAACATGGCCTTGTGGAAGGGAAATCATATTTAGCTAGTTTATTGGAGTTCTTTGTGGTACTGACAAGCAATATAGATAAACAGGAGCCAATGGAAATAAGAACTGCAGAGAAGAGAAGAAGATGTTAGTAACAACAAGAACTCAAATTCTTGCTGTTTCTCTTTCCTGTTTGTCTGAGCCTTACAGAAGACAAAATTGGTGAAAAAGCAGAAGGTGAAATATCTTTGAGTTCTTCATGAAAGATGACCTACAGAAATCACCCCTGCTGAGGATACCAGTCAATAATTAGATTTTTGACGTGTGACGACAGTTGTATAATTGTTAACTGGTATCTTCAGTAATGGTGAAGTTTGTAGATAGCTTTGAATTGAGTGGATAGTTATTTTCCAATTTTTCCTTTGTTTGGGCATGTTCTCCCCAAGGTTGCCACCAGATGCTCTGGTTTTCTCCCACAGTCTGAAAAAACACAGGTTAGATGGACTGGCCATGCTAAATTGTCCCATAGTGTCCAGGGATGTGCAGACCAGATGGATTAATCATAGCAGATGAGGGTGAGTCTGGGTCGGATGGTCTTTGGAGGTGGGGTGCAGATTCGATGGGCCAAATGGCCTAAATCTGCACTGTAAGGATTTTGTGATTCTACTTGAAAATGCCTTTTCCTCCTTCTCTCACCCTGTTACCTCCTAAATTTTTCTCCCACATTTTCCAATCCAAATGGTATCTGTCAGCAACATAATTCAAAATCACAGCATTCATTTCCACATTTAAATCAACATTACCCAGCACTACAGCCTCTCTTAATTCTCCAACATTGCCAACTTATCCTGTACTAAATGTTCAATAGACAGTGTGATAAATACAAATTTCATCCAAATAATATTTGTGAAGAATGGAACCATTGACTTTGGTCTCTGCTACAGACTCTGTTCCTGATTTATTGATGTAATTGAAAATTTTCTCAGATTAAGCGAGACTGGTCACAACCTTGGTGCCCTATCTGATCCCAAAATAAGTGTCACAGTGACTAAAACCATTTATGTTGACCTCTAAAATCATTGCCCACCTTTGCCTCTACCTCGCATATCAGCATCAAAAATCTTTATTTATGCCTTCATTATCTATAGATCTTTTTCATTGACATCCTGGCATTCCACCCTGTGCTTTCCTCTGTAAATATGAGATCCTCCAAAATCCTAAGGTCCTTATCCTAAATTTCAGTCAGTCTTGTTTACCTTTCATCCTGTGCTCACTGGCCTGCACAGACATGCAGGGAAGCAGTGCCTTGATTTTAAAAATATCTATCCTTGATTGCAAATTCCTGTATGTCCTCACACTTTTCATTTTCCATGTTCCATTTCAGCCTAAAAGCTTAATGAATTATCTGCATTCACCTAATTCTGGCCTCCAGAGCATCTAATTTTAGTTCCTGAATGAACAATGTTTATTTTCCCTTGTAAATTCATAAATGTCTGATTGGGTTTCTTTCTTTTGATTCTAAATTTTAATTGTATGCTTCAGGGATAAGCTGATTAACATTGATTTTTTCTTTTTTAATAGTTGCATAAACTGCAGAATATTCTACAAATAAGCTTAGATGCAGAATTATAGCTGTACCAGTCAAAAAAAATTGTAGCATTAAGGTTCAAACATTTTTTGGCTTTTCCTTTATACTACTACCTTCTCAAATTAGGTGAAGTATCTTCCAACTTTATCCTCATTAAATAAATGCACAACGTATAGAAGCTTAGTTAAGTCAAATGCCTCATTGAATTGAGAATCATCCACTGAGCTGTTATCTTTGCTTCTTTACTCTAAGCATTTTCTTTGTCGAATTATATTATCTAATTTCCCTGCTTCTCTGAAGTTCAAGCTGTTTGAATTCCATCTCCTTTCCATTGTGCTGCTTTTTTATTGTCTGCTCCTTCCAATTCAAATTTTCTAAGTTCTGAAAAAAGGTTCACCGGACCCCAAATGATAACTCTGATTTCTGTCCACAGATACTGCCAGTGCTGCTGAGATTTTCCAGCAATTTCTGTTTCTGTTTCAAATATTCTTATCTTTATTTCCATTTTCATTGTCATTTCCTTCCTGCCTTCTTCCCACTCATGTTTCTTTTATTTCTCTTTCTCTCTCTCTCACTCAAGTTGTTTCAGTTTTTCACTCTATGTCAAGGTTTGTTAATTTCTAACTTTGTCTTAACAAATTATAGCTTTGACATCTTAATTTCAGATTTCACTCCTTCCATTGAAAATTCTGAATAATCACTGTAAGTATATCTCTCTTTTGGAGATCCTGCTTTAACTTCTACCTTCAACTCAACTATTGGGTTGTCGAGTTCAAACCCAGTCAAAAATTTCAAATACTTTTTTGTTCTATCTTTTACTTCTATAAAGCTCTTAGCTACATTGAAAGCCAACTTCACAGTTTGTGCAATAAACTTGAACAATACTTACCAGTTTTAACATTCAACATTACTACACACTCATTTATTTAAGAGACACAAATCCCTCTTGAATTCAATGAGCTCAGCTCCCAAAACAGATCCCACTTATCATGATCCCAGCTGAATATTCCTTTTGGTCAAATCAAATCTCAGAATGAAATCTGGCTTGGTAGATCTTGTTTTGTTCTTTTGTTTCAAAGAAAGTCATAGTGGTCTTAGACTGAAACCTAAATGCATGAGGCAGAAATTTTTGTTTTATAGTAAAACAGAAGTTTGCTTTGCAAACTAAACGAAAATAAAATAAAGCAATACAAGCGATCTAAAAATAATAGTTTAAAAATGCTTCTACTTATCCACTTTATAGTTACTCAAAATTCAATGAAATTTCACTTCTCTTTCAAATCTGCAGGTTGATTCAACTTTTTTTTTGGTTCTAGTCTGGTTAGCTATGAGGCTTTTACATTTGGCTCATACAACTAAGATTTTAGACATTCTCTGCTTTAAATAAGCAATTGTAGATTTCTAACAAAACATCTGAAGTCTGGAAATTTTCACCAATTGAAACACACTGAGGTAACTTATCCAGTTAACTGCTCTGAATAAACTTTTTTTAACATCTGATTTCAAACAGCTCTCCTACGAAGTAAATTCAGAAGCTTATAACTGAAAAAAAAAGTAAAATTGTTCATTCTAGCTTCTACTCATCTAACGGCTTTTTTTTCTTCTCCTGTTATAAAACTCTTTAATATAAACACTCTTCCATTGGCCCCCAGGAGACCTTCAATCATTTGTTCTCTGTCACATACTGGTTTAAAATCATGGCTCTGAAAATATAACCTAAATAATTATTAAAGATCTTTTAAAAAGAACAGATCCTTCTGCCATTTGTAGATATACCCACACAAACACACACACACAGATTTACATGTATATATAAAATCACATCTTTGCTAATAGAAGGGAAGAAATCTTTAACTTATCATTACAGTAAGGGGCCATAGAAAGACATCAAAGTATTTCTCATAGGCATAATCTCCAAGCCTTTCTGAAGCATTTAGAAGGGCATGTGAGGAAAGTCAATGTGAAGGAGGCAAAAAATTTAGTTTTGTGACTGCAGGTCAAAGCTTCAGGATTAAATTTTCAGAATTTTTCAGGTAGATTGGGAAGCCATACAATGATGCTTGGGATCCTCTTCTGCGTTCATTAAGATACTTTTTGAGTATTCATTAATACCCCAAGCCAAAAGAATTATATTCACAAGCATAATCCTTTCAGACAAAAGATGGGAAACATCAGTGTTCATAAACGGATTGTATATATGAGGTGTGTAACCAGAAGGGTGAGTGCAAATTTCTTCCATAATTGATTCCTTCATACTCAAGCCACTTCTTCACACAAATACTTGCAGTGTAACGGATGAAGCTTGACTGCGCCAACCAGCTCATGAGAAGTTTCAGTCACATGACATTGTACACACTGCCCGGGGATATGCAGCCTGTGTAGATTAACCATGGGAAACACGGGGTTACAGGAGGTGAGTCTGGGTGGGATTATCTGGATGGGGCAGCACGGTTAGCACTGCAGCCTCACAGCGCCAGGGACCTAAGTTCGATTCCAGCCTCAGGTAGCTGTCTGTGTGGAGTTTGCACATTCTCCCTGTGTCTGTGTGGGTTTCCTCCGGGTGCTCCAGTTTCCGCCCACAGTCCAAAGATGTGCAGGCTAGGTGGATTGGCTATGTGAAATTGCCCGTAGTGTTCAGGGGTGTGTGGGTTATAGGGAATGGGTCTGGGTGGGATGCTTCAAGGGGCGGTGTGGACTTGTTGGGCCAAAGGGCCTGTTTCCACACTGTAGGGAATCTAATCTAATCTAATCTTTCGAGGGTTGGTTTGAGCCCGATGGCATGAATGGCCTGCATCCACACTGTAGGCATTCTGTAATTATATATGTCATCTTACTTGATGTTCTGAAATGCTTACAGGGTGAAGATTGACAGGGTCAAAAAGCCTCCCACAGCAAGGAAGCTTCATTGGTTGACATCAGCCAACCTGACCAAGGCAGATAGGTGGAGCAGATCTCAAAAGAGAGTTCAACTCAAAGGGGGCTCAACTCAGAAGATTTAGATAAAGATGGGCTCGGTAGGGAAAAAAAAGCTTTAGGGGATGGAACTTAAAGGTTGTGCTTATTTACGGCACTAGAGAGCATCATGGAGAATGGAGGAATGCAATTGAGGTGCAGAGGGAAAAATCAGAGTGATAGTGACAAAGGGAAATAAGAAAGGGTGGGAGCTTTATATTTAGGGGCAGGAACACAATCAGATGATTGGGTGCACTGCAAAGGGAAAATGAGGGGATTGAATAAGGTACTGTGCAATTTAAGGATGGGAGCGAGACCAGGAGAAAAGCAGGAATATCAACAGAGATAGTGAAAGGGCTGACAGCCACTCATGGCAAATGAAGGACAAGAGGGAATTCAAGCAAAAAGGAAAGGCCATTTTCTGTGATGGAAGGAAAGATTTACGGTTGAAGGCAGAAGGCACTGTGGAGAGTAAAGGATGAATGACTCAATTGTCCACTATCTGTCGTAAATTAGCTCACTAAGAGTGGCCTCTTGGGGAATGTACAAAACAAATGGAAGTGACCTCCAGGTTTGTTTGTACGTATTCTCTCAAAGGTCAGTGATAGCCAACTGAGGGAATCAAATAGAAACTGGGAAAATAAACAATTTTATGTGCTTTCATTTAATAGTTTTAAAAGTAAAAAGAGGCACATACTGCACAATAGGCTTACAGAAGTCTGAACACTAGCATCCTACCCAGCCTCATAATTCATTTAACTCTGGAGAAAAAAAAAACATTGCATGTGGCAGATAAGGGGAAACTAGTCTGAGATTCCCTTGCTAACAATTGATGTCTCTAAATTGTAAGGACTGCAGTGGTTCAAGAAAGCAGCTAATCATAACCTCCAAGGCAATTAGGATGGACAATAACTGCTGACTTAGCCAAAAGCTCCGCAATTGTGTCCATTTCACTATGGACCTGAACAGTCAAGTGCTAAGCTGACAGTGTTATAGCCATTGTATCAGAGGTAACGGGAACTGCAGATGCTGGAGAATCCAAGATAATAAAGTGTGTAGCTGGATGAACATAGCAGGCCAAGCAGCATCTCAGGAGCTCAAAAGCTGACGTTTCGGGCCTAGACCCTTCATCAGAGAGGCCCGAAACGTCAGCTTTTGTGCTCCTGAGATGCTGCTTGGCCTGCTGTGTTCATCCAGCTCCACACTTTATTATCAGTGTTATAGCCATTGTTGTTTTCTTCATGTATAAGAGGCCATCCACTATATGCATATATTATTCAGAGTTGGATTGGGCAGCATCCAGCTGGATAATTGCACTGGAACAAATATCATTATGTTAACGTTCAGCTTGCTAGTGACCATAGGTAATAATTCCTGCAGAGATGCTTCACTATCTAGGGAGATGTCAAGACACCAACTTGGACTCAAAACGTTCGCTTGTTTTCTCTCCATGGATGCTGCCTGACCTGTTGTAAACTCCAGCATTTTTGTTTTCAACTGTCGAAACAACTACATTCGGTACAACTCCCAAATTCCTTGAATGTTGACTTCACACCTCATTTCCGTGCCTGGCTCATGATTGACATTGGATGCCACTGGATGGCATGGTAAATGACCCAAGTGAGAAATTCAAGCACTGCTACAATGTAGCACATAAATCTACTGGGGTCATCATTGAACAGACAATTGATCTTCTGAAAATGCACTTCCATTGCCTGGAATAATCCAGAGGTAAACTTCAGCACTTGCCAGACAGGGTTTCCAGAATCTAGTTCTGAAGAAGAGTCGTACTGGACTCAAATCAATAACTCTGCCTTTGTCTCCACTGATGCTGCCAGAATTGCTGGGTTTCTCCACCATTTTCTGTGTTCCAACATCCACAGTATTTTGATTCTTTTACTCCATAATTGTGACTGTTTGCTGGTCTCTGCACAGCCTTTGGCAGGTTGAGAATTTAGGGTGTGTAGGTGATAATGTCACTGGATTAGTAACCCAGAATTTCAGGCAAAAGTTCTGGGGACATGAATTTGAGCCCTTCCATGAGAGGTAGCAAAATTTGGCTTAATTAACATTTTAAATAAAAATCTGGCCTCACGGTAACCATATAAAATTCTTGATTATTGTAAAATCTCATCTTGTTTGCTAGTGTTCACTGATGGAAGAAAATCTGCCTTCCTTAACTGACACGTAACTCTGGTCCACAGCAATATTGTAAAGTATTAATTGGCATTTTTCTTCGGGGAAATAAGGGGTCTTCATCTTGCTTTTTTTTCTACCTTCATGTTGCAAGCAGATTTTTTTAGTGTAATAATTTTGGACACAACTGTTGTTGCTTTACCAAATTTATTACCACTATTTTGACTGTTACATCATGAAATCTGTTGTTAATTAATCTTATCTGCTCTCCACTCAATCACTCCTGCTCTTTCTGCCTCCCACCTTTCACTGACTTATAGGCTCTTACATTCTATCATCCCTCTCTTCTGGTGGAAGGTCATTGACTTGATATGGTCGCTGTGTTCCTCTCCAGTGGTGCTACATGACCTATTGAATAGTTCTAGTACTTTTCTTCTCAGTTCAGATTTCTGTAGTATTTGGTAATCTTAAATACAATGTCTCATTCCAATGTGGTTGACATCGGCCCACCTGATGATGTTAGGAAACAGACAAGAATAAATTCTGTGTTCTTTAATATCATATTATGGGAATGAGTAAGGATTTAACAAAGTTTGTTCATGCTGGTGTCTTTGTGTAACGCTTTACAGGCAGTAAAATGAGAAAATCTATTAATCACGATTAATTGAACCATTATATTATGCTTTAAGGCAACCTTTAATGAAGTGGCCTTACTATTCTACTATTTTCTCTGTTTAGCTTGATTTTCCTAGTACCACTGAGGACTGATGCTGTACTTCCTCCAACTGCAATTATCTCTGAATGATTGGGTTATGTTGGATATTGTGTACCACTTAATGTAGAAGTATCTTTGGATGACATTACTCTGGTCTTTAATTATATCAATAAATTGATTCTTGATCTGTACAACCCATGTGCTGGTATTAACCTCCTATGAATAATCTCTCCTTGCCTGATGTCTAAGAAGGCTTGCTGTCAGTCACAATTGCTGATCATCATGGACAGTTAATGGCACTAATTTTGTAACAACTGCTTTTGCTTCACTTTCTTCTCCACACAATTCACTTTAATAGCATCTGTGATAAAAGTATGATGATAACTAAGGCACAAAACATCTAAAATTGTAATCTGTTCACTGGAAATTTTCCTGGGAATCCAAATAGCACACAATTCCTATGATGCAATTATCGACAGTTTGAGTATTCCTTTAAATGGCACTTCTTGTGGTCCTGAGAGACTAGACCTTCTCGGTTTTATTAATGTTGGGTGTGAGGTGGGATATTTTGATGATATTGCATTGAAATGGCACCACACCCAACTAAAGAACAACTCTCATTTATTAAATATTTAGTTTATTCAAAAAGATTTTAAACAATTCACATTGAAATGAAAATACAGTTTAATCTGGTATACATAAAAATCTACAATAACTACACTGAGTCCCTGAACTAGAGCAGATTTGAAAATCAAAATGCTTATAGCAGCTGCTCCATTAAGTTGGCAGATAGCCCAGGTAGTACAGGGAGATTTGAAAACAATGTTTACCTTCTTTCAGCGCTTCTAATCAACTGTCAGTAATTTGTTGGAAGACAGCCCGCAACATCTATAGAGAGAAGCAGAAAACTATTCCCTTATATTCAAGTGTAGCTTCTCTCTATCTATTTGTCTTTTAATAAGTTTCACATGAAACACTTGGGCCCCATCCAGAAATTATTGAGTCACTGCACATAAAAGTTTTGGAATATTCTGATAGCTGTCACAATTAAATCTTTGACTTTGGAATCATTAAAAGTCAGATTTTTCTGTCCTTCAGAGTTAGAACTGAAATGAGTAAAAGATATGAACACTTATTTCATATTGAGCTGCTCTCCTGCTGCTACTCATGGCTTGTCAACAATGATTATTGTCATATCTTAAAATCATTCTTATAAATTATGAATTATAAAATATGAATTTAGTCTTTGATTATTAAGATACCTTGGTGCATCAATAATTGAAACAGTAAAATTTAGAAAGGAGCATTCAAAAGCAGAACAGTAAAGGTTGTTGAATTGAGTTGAAACATAGATTCTCTTATTCTCTTTAAGGCTCCCACTGCTGGTATATGTGCAAAGAAGCATAAAATGGACGGAATACAAAATGCAATTTTCAATACACCATGAATAATGCAACAACATTCTTTAAGTTTTGGGGTTTCTCATTGGTTATGTCTGTCTTTCTTTGACAATTTTTTCTTAATAACCCTTCCATTAGTTAAGTTATCAGAGAAAATAAACAACTTGTAATATTGAATATTGAAATTACAATAATGCAACTTAGGAAGAAGGGAAATTTTAACAGAGCAGTTTTCACAACAGTATCAGAAGAATAAAGAAATATAAGAAATATTCTGTTGAGGAAGATATATAAAATATTGATAAAAGTTTTAAATTAAAAAGAAAACAAGTTTGGCAAAAATTTAACAGGAAGGTCATAAATTATCAGAAGGAGCTTTACTTTTGTATCAACTAAATGAAATTGCAGTTTTTTTGAGAAGAGGAAAATGTCGTCAGCCACTGAACCTTACACTCGGTTCAGCTCTAATATTTTGATTTCTAGCACAATGGCACAAATATGTTTTTCTTTAACAAATCTCATTGACTTTTGAGACAAACAATAGTTAACTTGCATTACTCTGTAGGATCTTACACCATATTGCAGAACTCCAGCTCAAATGTGCAGTCCTGAGATAATACTTCCAACACAGGGTTAAACAGGCAGAGAATAAGCTTACTGGACATGACTAAATTGTAGTACATCAGCAGGCTCTGACTGTTGCAGATGGTCGACAACATTTGTAGCTTTTTGCAAGAAAAGAAATTAATTGGAAGAAGCAAGATTTGGCTGCAGAGATCACGCTACGAGCTTTGAGCCAGTTCGCTGGCCATGTCAGTGTAGTCACATTGTTAAGTGATATGAAATTGAACATGGAAGCAGAAGATATGGCTTCTTATGTTTCCTGTTGATTCAGAAGTAGGGGTAAGATTTCATTTTTAAACCAAGCCTCTGAGACAGTTGTGGTGGTTATAATTAACCCAAGTAAATTGTATTGTAACCTACAATTACAACGCAGACTCAGATACCTTGTAAGAATTTAAGCACCAGCCTGTAAAATTATGACCCAAAACATAGCATAACAGCAACAAAAAAATGGCATCAACTGCTAACTAAAATTTTTAATTCAAGTTAGCTGCTTCTTCAAAACCTAAGTGCTACTACATTTTTTATCTCTGGTTTTAGCATTACAACACAAAGAAAAAAATACTGAAGGCTGGGTTTGAAATATGAAACCTGCTCACAGTGGGCAGTACACGAGAATCAGGAATTTTTAGCAGGAATTTGTCACTTGCTTTTAACCAGCTAATTATAGTGATGGAAGTTATAAGTCGCATTAGTCTATATCAGCTCTGTTATTTAAACAGACTCTTCTTTGACCAGAGTTTAATAGGCACTAGAATAATGTCCACCTGAAGAATATGTCTCAAGGTTTTCTTGCAAAAAGCTACAAATGTTGTCGACCATCTGCAACAGTCAGAGCCTGCTGATGCACTACAATTTAGTCATGTCCAGGAAGCTTATTCTCTGCCTGTTTAACCCTGTGTTGGAAGTATTATCTCAGGACTGCACATTTGAGCTGGAGTTCTGTCATCATCCCTTCTCTCCTGTGGAGCAGCATGTAACTGATGAGCTTCTGTTACTGCTGTTCCTGCTTTGGGTGATGTTGTTGATGTTGATATCATCCAAGGTAGGGCTGGATTAAATTTACCCTCATGTAATTTGAAAGTGGCAGGTGGTTTGGATCATGGGCAAATCCAATTATCATAAGAATGAATATAGATCATTAATGATGCCTGCTGACGTTGAGACACACTTGGAAATTGAAACAAACCTGTCTGAGGCGCTATGAATGCTGTCTCCTACTCCCTTATTTATAAAGTGTAAGTAGATAATAAAAATGCATTGTTCACCAGTGTGGTAACAGGCTTCCATCTTTCTACATCCTTGATATGAACTCTCACAGTCGGGATCTACAATTCAAACAATGTTAATTCCAGAATAGTGGAATTTATGGCCAAAGCTAATGGGAGTACAATGTCACATCTCGTCCTTTGAGCAAAAAAATCATTTACCTTGGATGGAATTAGATAGGAAATCTCTGTGCTTTAAGAATATCTTGCCTCTCACATAGCCCACTCAGATCCTGGTGTCTTCTCGCCTTTATTTCCCTTGCAAATTCCGTGTACTCTGACAAATCTATGCATGTTTCTTTCAAGACAGAAATCAAGGTAAAAGAGGCTTACAGTAAACACAACCACCAATGGTGGCTGGGGATGGGGGTGGGGGGGCGGAGATGTGGATTCATATGTTAGAAATATACTAAATTTAAAGAAAGAAGTTGCTGAGTTGTCAATCTCTTCTTGATACCTCAGTAAGTTCAATCCTTTTAAACTCAGCTTCCTTGCCTATCCACCCACTTTGAGGTTACCACTCCCCTGTGAAATTAACCATAATGCAAAACACAGAAGCAAATCAGATTGGCTGGACTGGTCAATGCTATTGTTTGTGCCTTACACTGGAATTCTGATTCAGAACAGAAACAAATGCTGAAAACCTGAGCTATCTTGTTTTATTCATCCGTTCATCTGGCTTCCTTTGTTAAGCATCTAAGCTATTGCCCTCAACTATTTCCTTTGTTAGAATGTTCAATATTCTAACCTCTTTCAAAGTAAATCCATTTCTCAGCAGGTCTGGCAATATTTGTGGACAGAAAACACAGTTAACTTTCTGAGACAGGCACGACCCTTCTTTAGGAGAATCTTGCTGTTAACACTTGTGTTTTGAAGAAGAGCCATAAGAGACTCATTTTTAATAAAGTGTTTCAATTCATGCTCTTATTGAAGTTCATTTGCTAACTAACTGTCCAGGTTACAAATTTTCTCATGATTTCTTGTATTATGTTACATTCTTCCTCAGCGGAGCTGCACACTTAATTTTGGAAAATCTATACCTGTTTCTATTGAATGTCTTGCTCCCAAGTCCAGATCATTAACAATTAGTGTGGTTCATGCACTGACCTTGTGAATCTTTGTTTTCTAACTTAATCCAATCCAAAAAACTACCCTCCCTTTCAGTTTGCTTCCAATTTGAACCAGCTTTCTAACAATTCATTTCCTAAATGTCCTAAGTCGACATGCCTTAACCTTTGTTAATAGTCTTGTATGGTATCTTACAGAAGGCCTTTAAAATTCATATATTTCACAACAATTGCATTGCCCATATCTATGAGATTTTGTTATTTTCTCATGTCAATTAAGCATCACTGTGAATTGAGGGAGGAAGAAAGGGCAAGTGTAAGTTTTGAAGGGATTTGGTAGTATTAATTATAAAGTGTTTCCACTTTCAGGGCAAAAAAAACACATAGTTAAGAGAATTAGTAAATTAATGGGAGTGGTGATGAAGAGAAATGTTTTAACCTGAAATCAGTAGTTATAACCTGTATAGTGCTGCCTAAGAAGATAGTGGAAATAAAGCAATTCATATAGAAGGAGTTGAATCTGTCTAACAGAAAACTAGAAGGAACATGATAGAGAAATAGCACAGAAGTGAGACTGATTTTTCTGTTTCAAACAACCAAAACTAGAATTGTGACTGAACAGCCTCCTGTACTAAATAATTTCTCAGTTAGTCAGAGGTTAAGCTGGTACATCAGAGATCCTGATGATTTTCACATATGTTTAAGGTGTTGGATAAGGTGCGGGGAACAAAATACTATTTCCTCAAGGGCCTATTTTTGATTTCCATGGTCTCCTTTTTTATTCTTATTAGCCCATTTATGAGAAGATGTAGTCACACAGAAACAATGCTATTTGCATTTTGACATATGGGGTATTTGGACTTGCACTGAGGCATAATTTTAATGAAATCAATACCTCAATACTTGTCAACACTATACTAAAATTAAAGCCACAGTTCGCAAGGAAAGCACTTATTTGTTTGATGCCACAGAATTTGAATTTGTACTGGACAACTCAAGTAAGTTAACAATGAAAGGTTTTTCAAAATAACAGCCACAATTCCATATATATTGGGCCATCAGCATAATTATTGCTTCCTCAGACTGATAAAGTCACAGCTAATGTGTTTTTACCATACATTTACAAAGCTGAAACATTTTAACCAGGCACTTTTTTAAAAGTGCATCTCAGATCTCAATCCTCAATTTAAATACAAGCTATACATGAAGTTGATTATTATAGCACACATTTACATTTCTTTATATTGTTACTCCTGAACTTATGGAACTCTGCATTAAAGATTCCTCATTAATTTGCAAGGAATTTATTAACTTAGTAATTTCAAATTCTTCAGGGTCCCAGTCAGCTGATTGTTCCATTATTGACAGGATTGAAAATATTCTATAACTTGTTCTCCCTTATCTTCTGCCCTTGGAGTCTCCATCTCTGTGGCCCCCTTTTTCTAGGCAGCCGCCTTCTTGTTTCTTCTTGCCCACTTCTTCGGCCCCTTGCAGCTTCCCTTCACCCTAGCCTTTTATTTCCCATGCACTTGGAGCCTCCATCTGTGTAGCCCCCTTTTTCTAGGCAGCTGCCTTCTTGTTTCTTCTTGCCCACTTCTTCAGCCCCTTGCAGCTTCCCTTCACCCTAGCCTTTTATTTCCCATGCCTCTGTCCCTTTTCCATTTCTTTCCATATCCACATTCCAGAGCCTCATTTTTCCATTCTACACCTCACTAGCTTCCATCTCTCCAGACTCCTCTTGGAGCTTTCTTCTACCTGTTTCACATAGATGATACCCTGCCTTCCCACTGTTCTAACAGCCCCCACTAAAAATCATGACCCTGAAAAGGCTTGACTCACAGCTGCCCAGCAGCTGGAAAAACACTACTCCAGGTCTCACAGCAGCTTTCTCATGTTCACCATTCATTTTTCAAGCTGATTTCTGCTTCACCAATCACAGGTGGCTTCTCTCCTGCTTTTGATGATGATAGAAACATGGTGAACCTATCAGCAACCATCACAGAAGTGAACTGATCTTTAATTAGACTACAATTCCTCATCAATTTTGTTGAGTCTACTTATGAAGGCAACTTGTATCTGTTTGATCGCTACAGTAATTAAATTTTCCTGGACGCTTCAATGGCATTTGGTGATTCTACCCTTGTGTATTTTGAATCCTGATGTAGCAGGAATCAAGTAGTTGCTCTGTCCTGGATGGTTTTGAAATTTTACACTGTTTTTGAATTTGCACTCACCTAGGCAAATGGTGAATGTTACATCATAATCCTGACATGTACCTTTTTTGTTGATGGGTAGGCTTTGGGGATTCAGGAAGTGAGTTGTTCACCACAGAATTTCCTGTCTCTGGCCTATTGTTGCAGTCAAAGTATTTACCTGGCTGTTCCAGTTCATTTCTCATCAATAATAACCCCAAGGATGTTAATAGTGGGAATTTCTGTAAATATAATGCTACTGAATGTTGTGGGGAGATAGTTGGGTTTTCTGTTGAGGAAGATGGTCATTACTTATGAATATACGATCAACATATGAACAAGGATCAAGTGTAGGCCACATGGCCCTTTAAGGCAGCTTCGCTTGGCAATAAGTGGCAAGTAACATCAATACCACATCTGCTGAAGCTTGATTATTATCTAGATCTTGGTGCATGTGGCCACAAAGTGCTTTAGTGCCTGAAAAGTAGAAAATGGCACTGAACATTGTGCATTCATCAGTAAAATATACCTTTTACTATATTATAGAAGGGACGTTATTTATAAAGCAGCCAAGGATTGTTGGGCCAAGAATATTACTCTGGCAACTCCCACAATGATGTCCTGGGTCTGAGATGATTGAACCCCATCAATCACAATCATCTTCCTATGTGTAAAGTAAAAGTCTATCTCAATACGATATAGTATGCATATGTCATTAAGGCACCATATTTTAAACTATTATCACTTGTTACTACCTTAAGACAGGATGTGGTGTTATATTGCCATGTCTTGTAATCCATATTCAAATGAATCTTGGTACAGATTAGATGTGTTATGAAAGTACGAAAGTAAAACAATTTACAGCTTTGAACGGATTCTCCACACTGCGATCACATCTCTTTCCATCTAGCAAGAAGTTGTTCCCAAGAATATTGTTCAAATCTAGGACAGATTAAACAGTAAGAGTCTGGCTGCTGGCAAGTTTAAGTAGGAAAAGAAATTAGAATGGGAAAGCGGAGGGGTTCTCACTGTTAGCAGAACTCACACACATGATGCAAGCTTATTACTGCTGCATTTCAGTAAGTTTACAAACTATGGATTGAATAGAAAAAAAAGACAACCATGAAACATTGGAGGAGACCTACAAAGAAAGTTTTCTTTTTTTCAATTTTTCCTTTCACCTTTGAAGCATGCAGAAATTTCCTATCTAAATAACTGTTTAGTAAGTGAGGACGAGAGTTAATCCAGCAAAACCCCGAAAAGTGCTCAATGGTATTATTATTGCAGTCAAAAAAAGAACCTAAAACCAGCAAAGGCACTTGCCACTCTTAAGGTTCAGAGGAATATTACCTCTAAAAGAGGGGGAGGAATATTGAATAGCCATCAAAAGTTCCAGATCACAGCAAAAACCTTGTGAGAAGCAAAAAGATTACTGCAACATTCCTAACGCTCAAATGGGAGGTGGTGGATTTCCTTTCTGAGTTTACTTTGATCCTGATAATGCATTGAACTCTGGTTCCCAGAACTCAACAATTCTCAGTTAGATAAACAAGCCATTGAGCTATTGACAACGACGACCTCCACAAACTGACCTCATCAGGGTTGTCCAATGATCATCTTAAAAATCCAGATATAACGTGGTCAATACATGAAAATCAAATAAAACTGAATTTTAACCTCGAATTACATCATCAAGAATTAATCTGTCTTTTAGACAAGAACTGACAGAGACCATTGATTCATTCACACATAGATGTACAGACAAGCAGCATGTAAATTACTTCATGGAGTTGATCAAAAAATACATCTTGAATCAACCCAAAATAGAAGCAGTACTACAAATCAGATACAAATATGAAGTCATATTAATAAGTTCACAGATTCTACAAATGAAACTTTATTCATTCACCTTTAGTACAATAACCATTGTGGTCCCTACCAAAGTACATTCTGTGTCCTTCATTGCTTTATCCAGTTGGTGTTCAACCAGAAGAAGTGCCGATTCATCAACTGAAGAAGGCATGGTAAGTGATCATCACCTGAGTCAATATTATATTGCCTGTCAACCTGAATATCAGAGTCAATATTTGGGACAACCAGGACATCTTCCTGTAGACACGAAAATGTTATGGATCAGGACATACGTAGGAGTGGTGATGGGGCTGCCTGGGGTATGGTCGGGGTGTTATTTGACTAGTCCATGTGAAAATTCTTCCCATTTTAGCAGAGGCCAAGCCATGTAAGGAAAAATTAGCAGTGTCTTTGGGATTGGTTGTTTCATTATCATTTCCTCAGCTTAGGTCAATGTTGGTGGTCTGCCTGGTTTCATTCTTTTCTGATTTTGTTGTTGTTTGATACAACCGAGTAGCTCGCTAGACAATTTCAGAGGACAGTTAAAAGTAAACCATATTGTAGTTGGTCAAAAGCATATGGAGGGCACAAGAGGTAAGGATCTCTCATTTCCTTCAGAAGGACGTAGGTGAGACAGACGAGTTTTTACAACAAATCAATTTGTGGTTACTATTACCAAGCCTCGATTTCGTTCTAGATTTACTCATTCAAATCTGACTAGTTGCTGCAGTGAGATTTGGACTTGTATGCCCAAAGCAAAAGTCTGAATGTCTGAATTACTGCTTCAAGTGACATTAACACTGTGCTACCACCAAGTCATGATGTTATTATATTCTAAAACACCTCCAATATTCTGCACCCTGAGGACTGCTTTCATTTGATACAGAAACTTAAAATGCTTATGCAAAACAAAAGCACTACGTGTTCAGCATGAACCCTGGCTTATGCAATACATATAAAGAAAGATAGATTGAAGAAATGCTCAAGAAGATTAATTACTTTGTGACAAGGTGAATTACAAAACAGATATTTTTGCTTCTAATAGAATTAACAAAAGTAAATTTGTTTTTTTTAAATGAGGTTTTAAAAATCTGGAGAATCAGAAAATATCACAAAAACTCATATTCATGCTAAAGGATAAAATCTTCCATTATCACGTGTAAAATTATACTAAATGCTTGTTGTGTGAAGCAGCAGTAGACCTCTATTATGCTTTCAATTTATCTGTGCATGAAAGCTATTAATGAAAGACTGTTTACCATCAAAATCATACACTTTGCTTTAATATTCTAATTAAGTTCATAGCATTCATGTGTAGTCCAATGTAGCTCAAAATCCAGGGTATCATAGCAACCGTAAGGCGAGTCTTATGAGCTTGCTGTCTTGGTACATAAAAAGGCACAAAAGCTGAAGAGTCAAAATTCTTAATATATTTTCTGCAAAAAAAAAGCACTTTGCTTTTGTTTCTTTCATTAACACTTGCAATACAAATTCAATGTTTGTGCTTTGTTTTGCATGAAGCACATGTTTTCCTAATAATTTCCTTGGGTATCAGCTGATAATCTTTGGGATCAATCTACTCTACTTATTGATTCATTTTATAATCAATGTACAGTGAGCCAATTTTAACTTTGTTCATTTTTGAATATGGAAAATTACTTTCCTCATACCATTTTTTTGTATCACTGTAGTACATAAAATGGCGTTAACAAACCATTAGATTTAAAACACAAACATTCCCTCTGTTTCTTTCAGACACACTCGAAAATACAAATGGGAGTAACAGTCTTAATTATGCTACTTGTACAATTTCCCAACTGCAATGAAAGCAGTAATTTGTAACATAATTAAGTCATGCCTTCAGCATTATGAATAGGACAAACTAAAACACACTCAGGACCAGCTTCTCTTTAATAATGTTACTAAAATGGAGTCTTGAAAAAAGGGGTGCAACACTGTTAATAGATTATGTCAATGCGTTTAGCATTTCCCTGAAGATTTCTATTTTCCAAAAATGGATTAACAAACAGCATCAAGAGAGGAAAGAAAAATGACCAATTATGATCATTAATGTTGAACTCATGCAGCTTTTCTCAGCTGCAGAATCTAATTGAAAAGGCTCCAGGTCAGGCCTGATGTTAGTGAGCTTAATGAAGGAGAAGATTTCAAAATGTCACATGGTGAATGTTGTAATAGGCCTGAGAGAACAGGTTCCAAAAGCCAAGGACTTTTAATGAGGTGCAGGGTGGAGGAGGCACCATATCCCTGATATAATTGTGCTTTGAAGGAGGAAATGATAAAGCAAGTGGAAAACAGTAAAGCTGGGAGATTTGGTGATCGTGCTGATTCTAAATAAGCTGCCATATATTTCCACCTGGCAGTACAGCATGATCAGCTTGCTGTGATGTGTAGCAGTAGGTTGTCCATTTGTGATTCCAATGGCAGAAATCCAGCTGAAATCACAGAAGGGGCAAATGTCTTCTGAATGTCTGAGTACTGCATTGGAAAATTAGAGGGAAACACTGGGATCAGCGGAGATCAATTCTTGATGAAATCTGTTTGATGCAAGGTAAGTCCAATCTGCTACAAATTACAGCCTCAGATGTCAGATATTCAAAGCATATTGGTAAACATGATGGTACTCAAAGTTGTGGATGAATACAAAGTAACAGTTTAATCAGTGCACAGTATCACATGGACACACATTTTGACCTGTGAAGGTTCTTCTGAATCTATCCCATTACACATAATGTCATATCAAACAACATAATGGGTGTATTCTCTCCGTGTGAAGAAGGAACTTCATCTTCACAAATGCAATATGGTAATTATTCATCCAATTTCTGGTGTGAACAGATCTGCAACAAATAAATTGTAGATGATCCAATGTTAATTTTTATTTCTTTTAGCTCTCTTACCACATGCTGCAGGTCCCATCCAGTAAATATGGCATTCAGTTGACCAGCTATCAGTGCTGATGTTACGAAGCCCACTTGATTAGATACCGTGAAGGTCTCTGCCTAGAATACATTCTGTGCCATTGCTACCATTGGTGCTTTATCCAAGTGGAGTTCAAGATGAATGAGTAATGATTCATCAATTGAAGGAGAGTGGTAGGTGGTAATCAAAAGGAGAATTCCCTGCCCATGTTTTACGGGTTACAAAGAGGCTATTTAACCCTTCACTTCCGCTTCACCATTGAAGAACATTTTCTTGCACTAGCTCCATAATCCTTGAAGTTTTTAACATATTCATTGATCTTAGTCTCGAACACACACACTGAGCTTCCATAACTGTCTGGGCCAGAGAATTCCAAAGATTCCGTAAATTCACCATCCTCTAAGTGAAAAAATTCCTCCTTATCTCTGTCCTAAACAGCCTGTCCTTTATTTTGAGGCTGTGTCCCTAGATTCCCGATCTTGTAGTCGGGAAACATTCTTCCTGTGTCTACCACGTCAATCCCTGTAAGGACTTAATATCTTTGAATGAAATCATCTCTCATTCTTCTAATCTCCAGAAAATGCAGGCCTACTTCACTTAATCTTTCCTCGAAGGACAGTCAATCCATTCCAAAACCAGAATGGTGAATTTTTGTTGAAAACCCTCAATGCCAAGCACATCTTTACTTCAGTAAGGAGATCATAACCGCACCCAAGGTGCATACATATAATGACAGTAAGATTTTTTTACTTCTATATATAAATCCATAAAAACCATGTAACTTTCTGTTGAGATCTCAACTCCCTCTGCAGTTTCTTTTTCTCTATGCTGTCAGTGCACTTATCTTCTTGTTGTGCTGCAGCCCCATCAGGCATTGCAAATGTAACCCCAAAGAATGTAACCGCAAAGAATGAGTGGATACTTTCTGCTCAGAAGTCTGTTTTCTCCACTATGATCCATGCAAACATTCCTTCTGAGTCCTAAAACTTTTGACAGCTCCAGCAACAAAAATATGCACTACATTCAGACACAGCTTGCATGCTGCAGTGCTTTCCCAATAATGGTGAACCATTTGGCCATGCTGTAATCCGTCAGAAGGTCCTCCTCCAATTTTATCCCCTCTGTAGCCATGAAAGCTATGAATCCCAATTTTACAGTTGTGGAGTTGTAAGGAGCAAGTCTGTTTGTCTTTATCACAAACTGGAGAATTCAGAGATGCAAAACCGGGCTCTTATAATATTATCACTGGTGTCAGTGCAATATTGCAGTTGCAATATTATAAACTTACCATGATAAATACTTGACATAGTAGGAACTGCGAGTTCTGGAGAATCTGAGATAACACGGTGTGAAGCTGGATCCAGCTTCACGCTGTGTTAAACCTTGATAAATACCTGCGTCTGTATTTATGATGGTAAATGTTAACGATAAAGTATAGAACAATGTGGCAATGAGTTTAGGTTTGTAAACAGGGTGCAGGGGCACAAGAGTGTAGAATTTCCTTACAAATGCTTCAATGTTCAAACAAGACTGCAGAAGTCCTAGAAAAAAATGACTGCAAAGCCTAAACACAGACATTGTATGAAATTTGTGAACAATTTGTACCCCAATATTTTTAATATCTTTGACGCTGATTTTTCGTTATTATACAAAGGAACAAATTTAACCAACTATATCTAATGTTCATGGCAGTGGACAGCTAGAGAATCAGTCACAATTCTACTGGGCTAATTCCAGAAAATGGGGATTGTTGGAGGTTGGGTGGGGTTGAAAGCAGCTGAAGGAAGATGTTGCACGCAGTGCTGAAAGGGATAAACAATGCATCTTGGTGGAATGTGGGCAAAAAGGCAACAATAAAGTGAGTGTAAGGAAGCAGACAGAAGACGGTGGCACTTAGCCTTCTACACTTCAGAAGGTTAACTTTCTTCCTTCAATGTTGGGCATGCCTGCAGACCATAGGCGTCCTACAGAACTGGGTGGCAACTTGAAACCAGACATAATAGATTAGTTGCAAAAATGGAGAGGGCACCTCTTTGACCAAATTACCAAATAAACTATCAATAGAGCTATTACGTTGGTGTCTGGAAATTTGATGAGAAAGAATCTCACCGCTATTATTCTGGACATTATGCAAGATGACATACATTAACATTAAGATATAAGAAGAAGATCATTTTGAATTTACAGGAAACCAAATTGTAAAGTTTACCAGATTAAAGTAGTAGTTATTATATTTTTGGTTTGAGTAATAAATTACAGTTTACCAATGTACTGAAGTCTGATCCATAAGGAATCATAGTCATAGACTCATACAGCATGGAAACAGAACCTACGGCCCAACTTACCTATGCTGACCAGATTTCCTAAACTGAACTAATTCCATTTGCCTGCATTTGACCCACATCCCTCTAAATCTTTCCTATCCATGTACCTACACAAATGTTTTTTTAACTGTTGTTATGGTACCCATCTCTACCACTTCCTCTGGCAATTCGTTCCATACATACACCACCCACTGGTTAAAAAAGTTGCACTCAGGTCCCTTTTAAGTTTTTCTTTTCTCATGTAGTGCTCTCTAGTTTTGGACTCCCCTACCCTAGGGAAAAGTCCTTTGTTAGTCACCTTATCTATGTCCCTCATGGTTTTAAGAACCTCTAAAAAGTCACTCCTCAGCCTCTTATGCTCCAGGGGAAAATGTCCCAGCCTGTCCAGCCTCACCTTACAACACAAACCTTCCAGTCTCTGCGACATTCTTGTAAATCTTTTTTGTGCCCTTTCCAGTCCCTCCCCTTGACCCTTCAACTCAATAAATTATTTAATTGAGTTGAAGGGATTTCCTTATAGCGTTTACGACACATTGGAGATATATTAGAGAAATTTTTGGAAGAGCTGGAGAATTGACCAACATTCATATTACAATAAGGCAGCCGAGCGATAGTGTAATGAAAGCAAAATACTACAGTTTCCGGAGATATGATATAAAACAAAAAGTGATGGCAAAAGTCAACAGGTCCAGCAGAATTTCTAAGAGAGGCAGAGATAACATTTCAAGTAAAAATTATTCTTCAGACCCCAAATTGGAGGGGGTCATGGAGAGGTGCTTCTTTTATAACAAATTGTGTCAGATTTGCTAAGTTTCTCCAGAGCAATAGATTACATGGTTATGCAGGGTTGCTGTCTGTCTTAAAGTACAGAATACTAACACTGTTTTGCAAGGTCTTACATGAAACCCTGTGGACTTCTCAAATGAGAAGGGTTCCTACTCCCTGAATTTACAGTCTGTAAACGTAGAAATGAGATTTTCATGCCACATTCATATTTTTGTCTTACTTAGCCCTTTCAGGGATGAAAATCATGGAAATATATCATTATGGTCATTGGTTTTTAACTGACCAGTATAGAAAAGATTCATCTACAAGGCAATGAACACATTGAAAGACTATCAGAAATGTATAAACACAAATTTGGGGCATTATACAAAGCACACCTACCTCCAAACAATATGCTCATTCAGCTTTCAAGCATCATATCTGCCTCATACAGCAATGTCTAAGACTGCATATTGGAAATTTCTCGATTCAGACTTTAGCCATTTTTAAATTCCATCAAACCAGAGTGGAAGTAAGTCATTCTCAATCAGGACCAGCTATCTAAGAGAAGAAGAATGACAAAGCTACTACTTCCTCATATTAGTTCCTTTAAGAGTAGCCTAAACCGCATCAGAAAAGTGCAACAGGTTCGATGCCTCTCAGAGTGTTCAGATCGAACCATAAAGGTATTAAGTGGCTGCTTCTACCTGAATGTCCAGGAGTAAATTCACTGTGTTTACTCCGACATTTTCCCCTTGCATTGCTACACTTATCAAGGTTGGTTAGAGGGGCTTTTATTTAATCTATTCTAATATTTCCTTCATATATATTCAGCATGATCAGCTTCTCAAAACGGCCTTGGGAATGAGGTAGTCTTCTTTTCATTGCAGCTTGCTCTTGGCTGCACCTCAGGAGCTTGGTCCTGCACATTCTGATGTCACACCCTGCATACCATTGGCATTACAATCTGAGGGGAAACTACTGCCAGTTCTTTTAAATGTATAATTCTGGGAAAAGGAATGCAAGAAGGAAGGAAAGTCTGAGCAGGAGGAATTGAATACCACAAAAAAGACTCCAGAGAAAATTCCAATAGTCTTGTCCTATACTGGTTGAAAAATCCTTATGGATGGGAGCAAAAAAACCTACATTGTAAATTCTAATTTTAATCCTGGGATTGGCAAACTTTCAAAGTGGAAATATGTTTTTATTACATTTTCCTGCATTTGAACTAGTAAATTATGTCTGCTCATCAGACTTTGGAATGTATACTATTGTAATTTGATAATAAATAAGGTGATTGCCTTGGCAATGCAGACAATTTGTTCTGACCCAGAGCATGCTGTTACTGTTTATCATTGTCATGTTTTCTTGCATTTTTCACTGGAGATTCTTATGTAGTTTGTTAGCATCTTAAAGCAGTTAGGACAGAACTTGGTTTTAATTTATTTGATAACTGGTCCTGAACATGATCTCAAATCTATCCTAGGTTTTTATAATTAGTTCTTTGGATATGTGATAGATGACAAATCTGTTCAAGTTTATGATATCCCTATAAGTGTAAAATTCATCAATGTTCTTGAGGGAAGAAGTTATCTACGGTCTTGATATTTTGGAGATGTTTAACGGACATCAAGTCTGTATTGTCAAGTAGACATAAAAGATTTATTTTTAATAAGAACAAGGAATTCTGCCTGGTTCCCATCTGATATATATCCTTCAAACAGTTGCATCAAAACAGATGATCCTTTTTACGATCACATAGCTGATTGCGTGAGTTTGCTTTTTACAAATTGACTGCAACATTTTCTACCTTACAACAGTGACTAAACTTCAAAATACTTTATTGACCATAAATTGCTTTGGAATGTTTTGATTTCATGAAAGACATGGCATAAATGCAAACTGTTTACTTGTCTTTTCAATTTACTTCAAACTAGCTGAATTTCTTGTCTGCTAATGAGCTGTGCAAAATATTCCAGTCTTGATAACCTTCACGGCAGTTGCAATAAATTCTGAAATTATTTTCAGTGCAAACTAAAAAGGACGGTAGAAATGACTAACTGTTCTACAACTGTTTCATTTTTTCATTGATCATTTATTGGGCTTTCAATCAAAATGGCAGATGCCAAACCTCTGCCTTCTGATGAGTTACAATTCCTGCTCACTTATTTGAAGCTTAGATGGTCATTTTGCACTCACATAAGGAGTGTATGCACAGCCATAACTTTTTGACAGATTGAATTTAGATGTCTGGATATTTCATTCTGCAGCACTTTATTCAAATTCTGTCACTTTATTGTTTGGTTATTCAATGCTTGTAATTGTTTTTAAGCAGATTTATTTATAACAAAAAAAAGCTGTTTGGCGTTGCTTTCACATCAGTCCCACTGGAGAAATAAACAATAAACATTTCAGTCTTTGTCACATCGGATGTTTTTTTTTAATAAGAAATATATTCTCATCAGCGGATTTAAAAACAAATACTATAAATGCTGGAAATCTAAAATTAACAAAAAAGAATGTGTTTCTTTACTGAGTAGATCTGAGAGCATCAGAGGAGTGTAAAACATAGTTAACATTACAAGCCAGGCCTGAAGAAGAATCATACTTAACTTGAAATATTGGTTGAAATTTTCATTTTGGAATAAAATATGGCAGAAGGTGAGTTAAATACTGTTATGTCTGCTGAGGCCTGTGCAGGTAATATAGAGTAATCACCTGCCAAGGATGATAAGATAGCCCCATGTTTTAATGCTGCATAAGCATCACAGCATCAAAGCATCTCACACCTCGCATCTCAGCATTCTCTGTGTCAGCTTTCCTCTTGCAGAACCCCTGCTCCTCCATTGTATCCATTTCCAAGACATCTGCTCTTTGTTGAATCAAGTGTGCATGATACAGCAAACAACTCAGATACAAAGAAACTTTGCACATGGTGTACTGTGCTTGACCAGTTCAGGTTTCTGAACATCATCTACAGGAGCCTTTGCCCTGCTTTACAATGATCCTCACAGAAGCATGTAAAGCATTATGCCTCTCCTTGTCGTCAGTCTGTGTATTTCTGACAGGTGTTGTGAACCAGCATTGGAATGGACAACCTTTGTCACTAACCAACCATCACTGAATGTGCCGAGAAGCCTTAAATATACAAGTACCTCTGAGTGAAAGCTCTAAAATGAAGCTGTTATGACAATTCCTGAATTACATATGCAAATCTGCATCATTTGGGGTTCTGAACTGCTATTAGTGAGGACTGTCGTTGACAGGGTACGATAATGATGATTTGATTGTTGGATTGCTTGCTGATTTTGTGGTAATCCTGCAATGACAGCAAACCCAGCATGGTTGCCTGACACTCAGCATTGAGCAAAATTCATAAATAGGTGAACCATGGCCAACAGAGCATCAGACAACTTGCGCTGCTGTTGCTGCTGCAGCTCTTGTTCTTGTTGTTATTATTGGAGTAGGTTGCCTGTGGTTTCTTTTGCAAAGCAATATGGCCAGAAGAATGACCATGATGATCTATACCATTTTGATGTAGCTTTCACTGGATCTGGGGCAGTAGTGATATCATACATTTTGTCATGTTTCTCACTTGATCTCCTCTCCAACCTTAATGTGCTTCATGGGAAGCTGAATTCCTTATGGTGTAAAAGCCTTTTCAGGAAAGTGACGCATGCATGCTGACACAATGCATTATCTGGGAGGACGGAAAACATTCCTGTACCCCTTCCCGCTCACAACAGTCATCTTCCCTTCAGGGAGTTTGGAGTAGGGCCCTTGTCATGCTGTGGCATGAAAGCAGTGCCAGAAACTGCCTTCCCATCTCCTTAATATCCAGCTCTTGTCAACCTACCCCTTGTGTAGTAGTGGTACTTAAGTGGGATAATAGAAAGGGCAGTATTTGTGATTTTGGGCTTGCACCATTGGTATAGTTTCTGCAGTGTATTTACCTCCTTAATTACATTGCCTACTGCACACATGAAAGATCCAGTTATGGCAATCACGCTACAATGTACTTTGGATTCATTCCTTCAAGAGATCTTGTTGGAATAGGATTGAGTACTGATGCTATGCTGGCACAATAACTAAAGAGGGAAGCTACCAAACCTCTGCTTGATATAGGGCCTCTTCAGTATCTCAGTTTGATATCCTTTCAGTATGATGAGATTCAACTTGCTCTTTGGGCCTTTTGAGTACCAGCCCTTCTCACTCTCTCATTACCCACCATTTGCCCCATTCCTTCCATCTTCATTGGCTCACCATCCCTGTTGACCTTGTTACCATCCATTCGCTCATCTTTCCCTCCTTAGCACACTGATAATAACTGTCACCATTGAGGTCCCCAAACTTTTTCTGAAGTTCCTACTGTCCTTGTGAGCCTAAATATTCCTTTTGTAATCCAAGGCTCCTGCAGTCTGAGATCTCTTGACTACCCAACAAGATTCCTGCCCCTGGTCTTCCATATCAGTGACTACATTGTACAACTGTCCTTCCCTCAGATTCTCATGTCTTCCAAACCCCGATATCAGTTGACTTCAGTATGGAAAATGATCTGGTCCCCAAACTGACTGCAGGCCAACAAGACAGAACTTAGCCCTAAACTAACTGGAACATACCCCCTCTGAACTGACTGGAGAACACACATGCACAAATTATTAAACTTCCTCTTCACTGCTTCTATGGCTCCAAATTGTGACTCAGCCAAATATATTCTTTTGCAATGTGCACTAAAACCTACCCTTCATCCATAAGCTATCCCCTTTTTGCCAAGTGCCAGTGGGACTTGGATGGTTTAGGGAGGCGGTGTTTCTTAGTCTGCTTGAACACACTAATTGTGCTTGTAGGATTGACAATACAAGTGACTGTAAGCATTATTACAAGTTGTTACTACTAAAAGGACAAAGCAGAAAGTACTTATGGATAAAGAAGTGGAATATATCAGCTGGACATCTGCTTATTGGTGTCAGGTTTCTGAAGTGTCAAATTTCTTCATTGAGTAGAAGTTAATTGGGAAGGTGAAGTTAATTTCAGTGAATTGTGTACTGATATGACGTAAGTGCATGCAGATAGGTTTCTTGCCAGCTATTGACAACATTCTCATCCTAACATCTGAAGAGGAGCTATTCAGACTCTAAAGATAATCTCAACAGCCAGAATCTCAGTAGTTATCTTGCATCCCATGAAGATCATGGATGCCATGGCAAGGACTGGAAGATCTGGCCTATTAGCCAATGTTTCTCTGTCTACACACGTGGCCATACCCGTCAAATATTTCCAGCAATTCTGTTTTATTCTCATCATATCAGCTGTAAACATGGTGATCCTATTTATTCCATATGTACTCATGTTGTCACTCAGTTTCCACAATGGAGTCAGGCATGTTTTGAAAGAAAGATTGCTCTCCCTGAATGATAGTGACAAAATGGAGATTATGACTCCTTGCTTGTTTTCAGTATGGTTACAAAATGCAGTGTTTCATCAGAATTTGCTGGAAATGTGATATTTATATCAATACAGTGACAATTAATAGAACTTGGCTCCTTGTGACTTAATACCAGTACAAAATCAAACTTGAAATGATGGAATCTTCTTACATTGAATGTACTGGGCTGTTTTCAAATTTCTTTCATTTTTTCAGCATCTTAAATTTGCTGCTGGGACTTTTAAACATTAACATTACAATTATAAACTGATTCTTAACTGAGGCCATGTTTTCATTTGAAATGTGTAACCTGATTCTTCCAATGAAGAACCTTGCCTTCACATGGCAATATTGTTGTGCTTTAAATGAAATTCACAGAAGTGAAGCAATTTGATCTGCTCTCATACAGCAATATATATTGAAATTAAATATCTAACCTTGTGGCATTCTCCCTTTTATCTTTATTTTATTCAAGTCATTGGACATGTACAGCCTGTCACACTATAAGCATTCTGTGATTTTTTTTCCCAAGGACAGTTGCATCAAATTGATATTTCCACGCTGACAAGTAATTTTGTGATACTTGGGGTGCTTGCCAGCTTGAGCATTTTACTGACTAGATAAGGATCAAGTGACAAGGGTAAATTTGCATATTGTGGAAAGGAATATAATTAGATATGATTGCAATAAATCACCTTTCATTTATGAAATTGATTAACTTCTATCTTATTGATTGCTTTCAGCAATAATATTTTCTTATAAAACTGACATTCTTCTAATCGCCCTTTACCTAAATGTATTAGTGCCAGGACGAGAGATTTCTAGTGAAGATTAAACACGTTTATTTGTTGTGTAAAAAGGAGCCTTTACAGAACAATGCAAAAGGGTACACTTTGGAGCATGAAACAGGAAAGATATTCTTAATGGACTTAAGCGTTAATTCCATTTCTCTTTCCACAGATTCGGGCATACTTGGTAAATTTCATTGAATCCCTATAGAATGGAAGCAGGCCATTTGGCCCATTGAGTCCACCGAACTTCTGGACAGCATTCAAACCAGACCCACCCCATCACCCGAATTCGGCATTTCCCATGGCTAATCCACTTAGCAGGCACATCCCAGGACACTATGGACAACTTAGCATGCCAATCCACCTAATCTGCACATCTTTGGATTGTGGGAGGAAACTGCAACACCTGATGGAAACTCATACAGACAGGGAGAACTCCAACTCCACACAAACAATTATCCGAGGCTGGAACTGAACCAAGCACTGACACAGTGAGACAGCAGTGTATATCACTGGACCACTGTGCCACTCGAACACTTTCTTGAGAACTTTATATTTTTATTTCAGATTTTCGGCATCTACAGTACTTTATTTTTATTGGGAAAATCTTTTGTGTGTTTACTGTATTGCAGTGCTCCTGCTAGACCCAAGTAATTATGCTTCTTCTGTATTAACTCACCAATGGTCTATACTCTAGCCCTGATAATTAAGCTGTAGAATCAGCATCAATAGGAAAGGACTGGTGGCAGTCAACTACCCATGCCAGAATGTTACATGTCAAATGCTGAAATTTATCAACTCAGGCAGCTATCCAGCAGAGGATTGGAATGGTAAGACAATCTGCCATGTGTCAATTTTGGGAAATGGAAATTTCTTTGTTATTGTTGGCCCAGCACAAGGCAGTCAGAGCCCTATTATGTGGCCATTTAAAGTCTGACATTCAAATTTCTTAGCATCTTTTAAGGATTGTTCAGTGGAATGCTGAAGACTCTTTCTGTTTTTTTCCTGTTTCAAGCTCAAAATGGTACCCTTTTCATATTAACCATGCTTCATAGTCGGCAGGGAATGTCAACTACACTCACAGTTTTGAGAAGAACCTGCAGGACACAGGATCAAATGCAGGCAAAGTCAACAATTTTGGCTTCTACTTGAAATCCTTATCTTGTGACATCTTCTAAATCCAGTACACCATTAAAATTTATTGGAGGTTGATTTTAACAGGGGCTGGTAATGAAAGTAATGCACACAGAATTTCGTACTGCGAGCTAGCATATCAGTTTGTTGGCTCCATTTTTCCCCAAAGGACACATCCATGAGACACAATGGTGTCCCAGCAGGATGACCTGCCAAAAAGAAAGGTATTCAATTGAGATAGCTAAGGGCCTATTAAAATCAATTAAAAAGACCAACCAGGATTTTCCACTGGGAAAAATTCTACCTATGGTCATTTACTGACACCAGATGACATTCCAGTTCAAAATGTGATAGCTACTAATGACCATGCCATGGGGACTGTACTGTTAAGAGTGCTCGCTTGATGGCTTATGCATGTGGCATGTATGTGCCAAATGAATGAACTACAGACACAGCAGCTGAGCGCTGTGGCAAGTTTATCAGCAACTGACACTGCTTTCTCTAGTTCGCATGTTGCCTGCAAATTATAGATTTCAAAGATTGCAGATTGCGAAGCCCTACATATCCCTGTTAATCCTAAGAAAGCTTGAATAAGTTTACCAAGGTTTATTCATAGGTGGTAGCTTCCTTCCATGACTTCTTGCAAATGCAAAGATGCTCACAACTCTTTTAGGTACAAGCCTTGGCTGACAAAGCTTTACTGCTATATGAAAATTCTGAATGGCGCACTTTCATCTTAAAAGATGTGTGTGCTTCCCCTCCTTTAAACTGGATGCTTAAATAGTCTGTCATCAAATTAGTGGGTTACTGCAGTTCCATGTCTAAAATAATTTGAAGTAAAATGCATAAAGGAAATGAAGGAAGAGATGTTAGCACTGACAAATTAAGTTCTTTCAGAAGTGAAAAAGTAGCAACGATCCTCAGGGAAGTAAAAATTTTTAACAACTTATGGAATGTTTAGATATTGTTTTTTCACAATGTTACCAAAATATGTTGATATCATAATTAGTATAATTTATACTAGGACATATTAGAGTTGAACATTTTAAAGTAACATATGTATATTATGCGTGGATAATTGTGAGAAGATGTAAACATAATTAGATTATGACACAATGAGTAGTTCTCCAGTTACCTTATACATGATCAAATTTTAGTATCCTTCAAGAATAAAAAACCCATTCCAGTTGCTGGAGGAAATTCCACATAGGTCAAATGGATGGCTTGATGGCATAAGAAGTTCAATTTCCTCAGCCATAAGCAGATCTTCTTAATGGCGGGCTGATCTGAGGTCAGATGTACAATATTTGAATGTAGGCATTGTGCTTGAAGATCTGCCTTATGTTCAAAAAAACCTCAGCAGTGAACATTCAACATTCAAAGACACCCACAGATTTGAAGCAACAGGGTTTGCCTGGTATTATTTGAAACAACAACAAAAAAACTCCCAAAAGGCATCTAAAAGCACCAAATTATGATTTGATCCCCAGTCTCCTTGGAAATTCTTATGCAATCTACAGCTTCTAATTCCACTCCTAACTCCTCTAACACAATATCATTTCCCCACCATACTATACTTGAACTACTTTAATAGGGTTCCTTCGCTGCATGTAACAGTCCTTACCTCACAAATGGTGTCTTTTGTGAGCTATGACAATGTTAAGTGATCCTTCCTCAACTTTCTCAGCCCGTCTGCATTCTCAAACACCATTGCCACACTATACTCCAGCATTGCATCTCCTTCATCATTTATGAAGACAAGACTGCCTTTCTTAACCACTGAATTACCTACTGTCACTTCTGCACAATTACCACTGAAACCACCTCTTTCTGCCCACCCCAAGAATCTTTTGTAGGCTCCCTTATATTTCATTCCCATATGCCGTCTTCAGTGTCATCATTGAAAAACCAAATGTCAAGTTCCATTTGAACTCAGGCATGCAGCTCTACTTCAGCACTACCTTTCTCAAGTATTCCAGTGTCTGCAGTTTGTCAGGCTATTTGTTCAATGTCCCGGAATTTAATCAAACATGGTGTCTTCCATGTTTGGTGCTTAGAAACAGAAAATGTTAACTTGATTTCTCTCTGCTCAGATATTGTCTGACCTGTTGAACATTTGTAGCATTTCTACTTTGATTTAGATTTCCATCATGTGCAGTATTTTTTCTTTTGTAGAAGTTACATTGTCTTTGGTGCCCATCACAAATTCTGTTCCATACTCACCTATTCCATTCTTCTCCCAGGCCTCCCTCGTTGAGGGTGAATTAAATCATTCACGTTGTATTTGTCCCTGAGCTGAGCTTCTAACCTGTTCTCATGTATCCTGTTATGGCTGAGTGTCAAATTTTGTTTGATAATTTTTCTATGAAGCACCTCAGAATGTTTTGAAGGTTTTTGGAGATATGTAAATGATGTGTTAGACCCAAATGAGGGCAGAAATATACCTACTGAGAAATAAAACATTCCTAGTGTACGTAAATACATGGACACTAGCTGTTTGAGAAAGGGAACATCCATTTATGGGATGTGGGCATTGCTGCTTAGGACAGCATTTATTGCTCATCCCTAATTGCCCAGATGACAGTTAATAGTCAACCACATTGCTACAGGTCTGAAGTCACATGTAAGTCAGATCAGGTAAGGACAAGAATTTCCTTTTCTGAAGGATGTTTGTGAACAGGATAGGTTTATAGACAATAAACAGGGGTTTCATGGTTGCCATTAGACTAGATGTTTATTGAATTCAAATTTCCATCTATAATTGTGGGATTCAAAATCATATCTTAAGAATGTAAACCTGAAGTTCTGGATTGCTAATCCAGTGACATTACCACATCATCATCACCTTCCCCAACTTGCATTGGAAATGCAGAGGACTGGAGAACTTTATTCAAAAAGGGATAGGAAGGTAAAAATTGTTTGCAATCAGGAATTACTGCATATAGTATTAAATAGATGTTACCATTTTAAAAAATGAAAAAGCCTAAAATACAAGATAAAACACTGTAGATAAGGAATGAAAGTTTTCTTTATAAATTCTAGATTTACTTCTCAGCTATTTTTAAATTTTAGATATAAAAATTGCCATGTTATATATAATCCTTACTCTACCCAATAGATCACTGGTCCATTATCAGGCAGTTGCAACTATATTTTGAACTGGATATTTTCAGTTTCGAAGCCAGATCTCCTATGATTAATTACACCAGTCTCAGTTTCCTGAATGAGTTATCCAGCTTTTTCCAGTCTGTTTTTCCCCAAGATTATTTTTCAAGTATTAACTTTTTTCCCTTTTCAAAAGTATTATAGGCTCTTTTGCTGCTACTTTTTCAGTGTAAAATTGTTCTCCAAACAACTCCATTGATTCATTCTTTTGGATGTTCTCTAAACTGATGTCATTCATTTACTGACTAGTGATCTGTGCAAATAGTTTAGCTTTACATATTAACAATCCTTGTAATTTTTAACACGTCCTCCTCTTAACCTTCTCAGTTCTGATGAAAAAGAATGTTTCTCAGCCTTCTAATGATGTTATCATCTTAGTGAATCCCTTTCTCACCTGTTCTGAGAGATGAAAACTTATTGAATACATCCACAGAAGGCAAGTGAGGCCTACGAGAGAAGCTTTAGAACCGAATTTTAAGCGTTTATATGTCATCAGCTCCAATTTCTTTAACAAATGTTGATAACATAAACACTAAATGTGAACAACGGGCAATGACTGTAAAGAGTTCATAATTCTAACAATTTAACAGAAAGGAAGATATAGATATTTGCTACATATTGCCACCATCCGTAGGGAGGCGCTGTCCCTATGTCTCTCCAAGCTCAGTATCTCAGTTGTGCTGAGCTTCAGTTGCCTACAACCATTACCTTTACTGCTTGGCGCCTCTTCTTCTACTCTCGAGTGCTTTACTGACCAGAATCCTGAAAGTTAGAATGTTGGAAAAGTAAAATAAACTATAATATACAATTTATACTCTAACATCGAGATTTATTATGAGGCAAACATAGTTTCTGGAAATAATGATGGATAACTCCGTAGGACACAGCTTGGACTGTTTTTAACCAACTAACTGGATGTGCCCTGCTCCATCCCATCACTGTTCTCCATCACATATCCTCCTTTTCACACCAGCCTCTGAAAGGCAAGCATACTACTGATAGAATAGCAAAGTACTGTGTTTTGCACTTACAATGTGGAAAACATGAATTGCACATAGGCAGATTTCACATTGTCATTGGAACTCCTGGGTGTGCTGATATTGGAGTTCTTAGTCTTCACTGCAATGTCACATAGAAGCATTTTTCAGAGTCCCCTTAAAACATTTAATTCTTCATAATATTCCCTAAAAATAGGGCTGTGATGTAGTGACATAATTTATCCAGTAAGATTGATAGAATTGCAAAGAAGAAAAGATGCAATAGTGTACCAAGTTTGACAAGTTTGAAGTTAATAATAGTGCCAGAAGAGGAAGCAACTTCAAATTTCTGTTCTTTGTTTCTACTTACCTCAGAGACGGTGAACCATTTTCTTTTGGAGGCCGCTGGTACATGCACAAAAGCAATACAGAGCTGCACACTCTAAAAAAAGCTGAATTTACTTTTTCAAAATGGAGTCTGAAGGGTTCAACTCACCTGCAATTTTAATGCAATGGCTGAGGTTTCTTTGCCTTAATGAGCCTTCCTACGTCTGCTGGCAATGAAAGTGTTGCTATTCACAACTGTTGTTCCAAATTCACATCTGTTAATCTGATGTGCATAGTTCTTTGCCAGAGAACATTTTGAAAACAACTCATAGCTGAATGTAGTTCTAAGCATTGGTGCAATTCTCAGCACCTGTCTTTTGAAGTTTGGACAGTCAGCAACAACTAAATGAAGTCTTGTTGTATTTGGTTTTTGGATCATTGTTGCTTTGCAGACTTCAAGTAGAAGCTCTCCAGGTATTTCAACAGCTTCAATGCCAAATGGTGTGGCAAAATATTTAGTTCCAGTTCCTTCATTTTTTTTAGAGTCTTGAATCAAGTATGAAAATTTCTGAACCAAATTTTTACACTCTCTGCATACTCCTCTTTTGTTGCCGGATTTTGTTCATTAAATTTCGGAAAATGCACAGACTTGTCCTTTTCGAGCTGAATAACTTTAAATAGGGTTCAGATGATTCCACACTTCAAAGAAGAGAAAGAAGAGGCTGGTTAGGCTTCGGCATTGAGCTCAGACAGGTACTATCTAATGTTAACCATGAATCTAATTACATAGCCTATCCCTACGCAACTTGCACCGTACCCAATTGGCACTCTGCTTACCTGACAGACTACCACCTAACCATTTAGAATCCTAACCTCCTGGCACCTTAACCTGATACTTACCTTCTGTACTTACCACTTGACAGCAGCTGTCAAAATGGCTGTCTGTGATTCCAGATCATTAACTTTCAGAATATGACAGGTGGCTGCTGTGGAAAAATAAGAGCGTTTGCCTTCCACCAGCAGTTCCACACTGTTAGAACATTGTCAAAATGGAAGCATGGCTCCGTATTTCTGCAGGAGCCCTGATCACTATCTCCCATCAGAAGTTTGGAGCTCTTCAGCTAATTTTGTATCCTTTTTGCAATTGTATTCTCCATTCAATTCTCAATTGTATTTACTATCTTATAGCTGGCATAAGCAAACCTTTTCTTTTTTATTTTAATTTTTATCTCCTTTGCTATCCAGGGAACTCTAGATTTGTTTGGTCCACCTTTCCTTTAGAGAAAGTATATTTCAACTGTGCCAAAACCATTTCCTCTTTGAACAGAGGACATTGCTCGTTACTATTGTTCCAGTTCTGATCCATTGGGCTCAGCTTTTCGCTTGACCGACTGAAGCCTGTTATCTGCCAGTTGATTACTTTTACTTTGGATTGACCAATATTATTTTCCACCATCATCGTAAATCTTACGATATAATGATCACTGCCCCCAAATGTTCCCCCACTGTTGTTTGATCTAATGAGCCCACCTCATTCCCAAGAACTAGGTTGAGTAGTGTCTCCTTTCTTGTTGTACTGAATGCTCACTGCTGCTGGAAATTTTCCATAATACAATCTATGAATACCTGCCCTTAATGCCCACACAATACAACTATTTTAAACTGTATACGGAATATAAAGTCCCTCATTATAGCCATTATGATACTTACATCCCTCTAATCTCATTGCAAATTTACTCCTGTACATGTTTCTCAGCAGTTAGTGGCCTAAAGATTATTCTAAATGTACAATTGTACTCTTTTTATTCTATAGCTCTATATAAATTGATTGTGATCCTCATTTCTCTGAAACATGGTCTTTCTCCAATATTGCAATGCTTTCCTTAACTGAAACATGCTACCTCTCATCCTTTTATCCTCTTTCTCACACTTTGTGAACATCCTAACTCCAGAAATATTTCACATTCAGACCTACCCTTTCTTTTGCCAGATCTCCATTATCACCACGACATCATAATTCCACAAGGCAATCTGTGCCTATAACTTCTCGATCTTATTAACTATACTCTGGACATTCACATACATATAGTCTAACGATGATTGGAACTTTCTTTCTTTCTCCTTTACTCTGATTCCATCAATTAATCTTGTCTCTTCTAGTGTCGACTGCCTCTTTCGGCATTTTGTACACCCTGATATTCTCTTTTGGTTTTTACACTCCTGCTCATATAAACTTCCTCTCTTTAAAAAAATCATAGAAATTTGCCTTTCTCAATCAATAATTTGTAGCAAAACCAATAGATCATTTTACCATCAAACTGGTGGAATGAATAAGGATGTTAATGGTCTTGATTTGGTAAAAATAAGAATTATTTTGATGGGAATCTATTTATTTTGAGAAAACAAATATGTATTTGAAATAAATAATTGGTAAAGATCTATACGTCAAAGGGAAGACAGAATTAAATAGAAAATAAGTGATTAAAAAGTGGAGTACAGCTTAAGCTGATTATAATTCACTGGAAAGTAAACGTGGAACTATATGACTATGAGATGTAGGAGCAGAATTAGGCCACTTAGCCCATGGAGTATTTCCCGTCATTTGATCACGGCTGGTATGTTTCTCAACCCCATTCTTCTGCCTTCTCCTCCTAACCTTTGATCCACTTACAAATCAATAACTCATCTATCTCTGTTTTAAATATACTCTATGGCTTGGCTTTGACTGCCTTCTGCAGCAATGAGTTCCACAAATTCACCAACTTCAGGCTGAAGAAATTCCTTCTTATTTCAGTTCTAAAGGGTTCAGTTCTAAGGCTGTGCCCTCGGGTCCTAGATTCTCCTACTCGTGGAAACATTTTCTCCACGTTCGCTCTATTCAGGCTTCTCAGTATCCTGCAATGAGATGCCCCTCATCCTTCAAAACTTCAGTACAAACCCTGAGTCCTCAACCGCTCCTTATAATGACAAGCCCTACATTGTGCATCATTCTCGTAAATTTCTTCTTGAACCTCTCCAAGGCCAGCATATCGTTCTTTAGGTATGGAGCTCAAAACTTCTCACAATATTCAAAATGCAGTCTGATCAGGGCCTTATACAGGGTCAGCAGTACATCTCTGCTCTTGAATTCAAGCCCTCTTGAAATGAATGACATCATTGCATTTGCCATCATAACTGTCAATTAAGCCTGCATGTTAAGCTTGACAGAATACTGAGCTAATACTCCTACACCCTTTCTATGCTTCAGATTTCCAAGCCTTTCCCCATTTAGAAAATACTCAATGCTTCTATTCTTCCATCCAAAGTGCATGACCCCACATTTTCCCACATTGTATTCCAGCTGCCACTTCTTTGCCCATTCTCCTAGCATGTCCAAGTCCTTTTGCAACCTCCCTGCTTTTTCAACATTACCTATCCCTCCAGCTACCTTTGTATAATCTGCCAATTTAGCAACAATGCCCTGAGTTCATTCATACAGATCGTTAATGTATAATGCTAATGCTGGTGGTCCCAACGCCAGCCCCTATGGAGCTCCACTCATCACCGACTGACTGAAAAAGCTCCTGGACAGTTTTTCAAAAAGTGTAGCAGTTTTATTAACATATACAATTCTTATATATGTGTCTTTATCATTTTAACTGTTAAACTGTCAAGAAATGTGTAAAAGGATCAAGCATCCCATTAAGCATGAAAACTGCTGAAGTACTAAACACCACTAAATTATCTGTTGACACTATTGCAAGAGATGCATATTTAAATGTTAGAGACTTGCAATACGTATTTAGCAATTCCAGTTGATCATTTATTTCCAACTGGAACTGCCTGGTTGGCGTGGTCTTGGTGTCAACTGTATGGTGTATAAACTATTACTTGGGTAATTTGTATGTGCCCCAAATCATAAGAGCCAATGTTTGAGTTCCAGACAAGCTGTGTTGTGGATAAAAATGCCAAGATAAACTTGCTCAAATTGTCAAATAAACACACCAGCTATTTAAGTGATACGTATACCTCACAATAGACAGTATTCAAATCACGGACTATTGTCAAACAGGTCCCGTTTTGTACACATAACAATGCATGATATGTATTATTTCTGGTGAATTTAGAGGAACATTTACAACTATTCAGCATTTGTGATCAACTGTTATCAGGTTTTAGCTTTACATTACAGTACATTTTGTCCCATTTGACTGCCGATCCTGATCCAGCACAGAATGAGGCTATTCAGCCCACTGTGTTCATGATGGTCAACAAAGAACCGACTATACTAAAGTTTATTATCCAGCTATTGGCCATAGCCTTGAAAGCAATGACAATGCATGTGAACATTTAAATACTACTTAAATGTTACATAGTTTCTGACTCATTCATCCGTTCTGGAGCTGAGGTCCAGACTTTCACCAATATCCGGTTGAAAATATTTTTTCCTCAATTCAGTCTTTGCAATGTACCCCCTCCCTTAAATCCATGAACTCTGGTTATTGACTTCCCTACTAATGGAAAATGTGGCTTTGTAATCATCCTACGTCCCTCATAATCTTTTACACTTCTATCAAGTCCACTCTGCAGCCTCACTGCTCAACGGAAAACTACCACCATCCAATCTTTCCTTATGGCCTAGGCAGCATTTTCATTAATCTCCTCAGTATTCTCTCTCATGCAATCAATAATTCTTACAATGCGTTGACCATAGCTATATGTAGTCCGACTATTGTGGTCTAACCAACATTTTCTACATTTCCAGAGCAACCGCTCGGCTCTTGTGCTGTATGCCTTAGATAATAAAGGCAGGTATCTCGCACATCTTGTTAACAACCTTACCTTGATGCTCTGCTACCTTCAGGCATCTATGGATATGCACTCCAAAGTTCCTCTGATCTTCAGTTCCTCTGATTTCTAGTGTCCTACCATTCATAGCACCATCCTTGCCATGTTAGCTCTTGTAACAAATGACACTTGACAATTATCCTATCCTTCCAGCCTCTCAGCCAGTTTTGGATCCAGTATGCCACTTTCCCTTAGATCCCATGGGCTCTTACTTTCTTGACCCATCTAGCAAAAGGGGCCTTATCAAAGATTTGTTAAAGTCCATGTAGTATAACTCTTCAAATGTATTACTCTCATTAACACTCCTGGTTACCTTCTCAAAAAAAAATCAACATTTTCAAACCTGGCCTTCCTTTCACAAAAACATGCTGATTATAAAATGTGAGGCTGGATGAACACAGCAGGCCATGCAGCATCTCAGGAGCACAAAAGCTGACGTTTCGGGCCTAGACCCTTCATCAGAGAGGGGGATGGGGGGAGGCTTCTGGAATAAATAGGGGGAGAGGGGGAGGCGGACCGAAGATGGAGAGAAAAGAAGATAGGTGGAGAGAGTATAGGTGGGGAGGTAGGGAGGGGATAGGTCAGTCCAGGGAAGACGGACAGGTCAAGGAGGTGGGATGAGGTTAGTGCTGATTATCCCTGGTTACTCCATGTTTCTTTACGGGAAAATGCATTCTATCCCTTAGAAGTCTTTTTAATTACTCTCCCATCACCAAGATTAGACTGAATGGCCTATAATTTCCTGGTCTATCCCTACCTCTCTTATATTAAATAGTAGAACAATATTAGTTGTCAGGCACCTCACCCATGGCCAGAGTGGATTTGAAAATGACTGCCAGGGCCTTGAGATCTCCTCCTTTGTCTATATCAACAGCCTTATCCTATTTCACAGTCATCACCCTGATGTCTCTAGCTGTGTCACACTTTTCCATTACTGACAAAATATACTTTGGAAAATTAGACATGTATCCTCTGGGCAAAGATTACCTCTATAGCCTCTAACTGTCTTTCCCAAGTTCTACCCTTACCCTTCACATATTTAAAACAAAAGGTCCTTTGGGATTTTTCTTCAATTTACCTGTGAATCCTTTCTCATCAACTCTCTTAGCTTTCCTAATTTCCTTTGTAAGTTACTTCTTGCACTTTTTATGCCTTATTCTAGGGACTTTGCCATATTGAGCTATCAGTATCTGCCATCAGCTTCTCTTTCTTTCTTGATCCGAACCTTATTGTCCCTTTACATACAGCGTTCTCCAGTCTTTCTCCAGTCTTTGAATTTAAGGAAAAATAATCGTCCAGTACTCTTTCTATTTCCCGTTTGAGCGCTACCAGCTGCTCTCTGACAGTTTTATCTTCGTACAGCTGCTCTAGTCTACTTGGGCCAAATCATCCTAGATCCTACTAAAAATCAGCCTTTCCCCAGTTTAGAAATTTTATTCCCAGTTCTGCCTTGTCTTTTTCAATAACAACTCTAAATCTAAATTATGGTTATTATCTCCAAAATACTCCCATAGAAATATGCCTTCCATCTGCCCAAGATCACTTCTGAATAATATATTCAGGACAGGTCCCACCCTTGTTGGGCTTTCTATGTACTGGTTAAAAATGGTTCACTGGAGGCAATTTAAGAATTTCGCTCACTCTCAAGCTTATGCAGAAAATTATTTCAGTTAGTAACTGGGTAGTTAAAATCTCCTCCTATGACTGTCTTATTGTTCTTACGCTTCACTGAAATTTGATTACATATCTAAATCTTTACCTCACTCTGACTGTCTGGGGGCCTTTAGTCCATACACAACAGTGTGTTTTGTGTTTTTTTCTGTCAACCGTTTTGTCTCATTCAAGGATCTCAAGGCCCAGCAGGAAAATATATGGATGTAAGATTGGCAAAAGCATTGTGTATGTCAAAATCTGATAACTGTAGTGCCATATGAAGGGAAATGTTCAAACTTTTATAGCCCATGGCAATGGAAGTGTGTCAGTGAAATAATCAGGCATTGTAAAGGTACAGTGAAGGATTATTCCACTGGGCAGCACTACAAGGATGATGAGAGTATAAGGCTCACAAGGAGTAGCCTTGGAAAGTGGGACAACTTAATAATGTTCACCAGGGAGTGGACTTCCCAATATTACTAATATCTATTTGACAAAAGAGTAATTGGAACATAATCCGGCTGCACTGCATGGTCATGGATGTGTTCAATGTCTCATAGCTACTTCAATACTAACTCTAGACAAGGACAAGATTGATTCTTGCAGCTTAGCTTATATAGAAATGAGAAGATCTGAGCCAGAGTGGATAGGAAAGAAAACAAAACATTTGTGCATAAATAAAGCAAATTAAAATTGAACTCAATCCTTGAGAAGTATTGCATACAGTAATGCAGAGGGCTGATAGCCAAATGAAAGCAAACCAAACCAAACCCAGAAATGTCTCTGGGCAACTCAGTCAGCCTGGAAGCAGGTGGCTAAAAAGTTGGCGCTGTTATCTGCTTCAACAGACTATTGCCCTGGTTTCTTCATCTCATTGATGGTTATCCCAGCTTATTTCAGGATTCTCACCCTCACCTTCAATCTCAAAGATTTCCTCTTACTCCTGCATCTACTTCTCTGCCAATATACCAAGTCACTAATCAGCATATGGTCCATTTGATTATGCATTGATGTGTTCGGCAGTTCCCTGTCACCAACATTACAAGAGCTTGGATGTACCTACTGTACTGGATTGCCCTTTAGTCTTTTCATTCACACTCCTTCTGGCCTCATTTATATTGATCCAAACATCTATCAATACATCCTTGGCATGAAGTAGTTGCCAGGAGGGCTCCTCACTCAACCACACAATATCAGACCTCTCCTAGCATCTTAGTATACTTCCTCTTGTGAGTAAGGATTTGGTAGCTACAATATTATGGCTTGAAGTCTAAGTGAGGGTCTGTAATCACCAATGGGGAAGTTGGTGGTTTTGAGAGAAATTCCATATTCTACTGAATATTTTAGAGTTGAGAGAATACAGGATTCAATCAGACTACATTGTAATTTCATTTAGGACTTAACTGGATGGTATGATTTACTCTTAAGGAACAAATAATGCAAGTGAATAAACCAAATTAACAACCCTTAAAGGGGCAAAGAAAAATCACAAATAAATCTTTTAAGTCCAAATTAAAATGTGGTTTTGAGGTGGGCAGTTTGAGCGTTGCAGGTGTGTTTCTTAAGTGGTATTGAAAACAGATGCTTGACAAACAGATGATTGACTGATGCAGTATATTGTTGTCACTGAGCTATTAATGTTGAACCTCAGCCTAATATTTTGGAGACATGGATTTGAATCACACCATGGCACATGGTAAAATTTGAACCCAATAAAAATCTGGACTGAAAACCTAAGAACACAAACATGAACACTAGCATGAACACTAGCATGAACACTAGCATGAACACTAGCATGAACACAAGTATGAACACAAGTATGAACACTAGCATGAACACTAGCATGAACACTAGCATGAACACAAGTATGAACACAAGTATGAACACAAGTATGAACACTAGCATGAACACAAACATGAACACAAGTATGAACACAAGTATGAACACTAGCATGAACACAAACATGAACACTAGCATGAACACTAGCATGAACTCAAGCAAGAAGTCGAAGTGGTAGAATAACAACAACTCTATGTTTTGGGTGCAAATGCCGTTGCTGCAGTCAGCAGAAAGTACACTAACAAAATTTGTAGGTGCAGTTTTCTGCACCATCCAAAAGCTGTGCAATATTTCTTGATACCTGTAAAGCATGTAGCACTGAGGAGTATGGGGAAATGCATATGCACAAAATCTGGCCAAGACTAGTCAGATCAAATAGCAAAGATAAATGACGAATAAGACATTACCACACCACAACACTGGCAGCAAGAAAGTGTTAAGAAGACATATAAATGCAAACAAATCCATGAAGTTCAGAATCAACAACCTGAAAGTCAAACTTTGAAGGATGACCAAACTTTACGTATTGTTAATCTCACACAGCATGTCAGTTGCATAAGGCAGTCAGAAACGTTCACAATTGTTAATATCTTATGTTCTAATAATGCAAGCCAACATATTATCACTACTCATCCTGAAATGAATGTACCTCAGCAAATGATGATCCATGGTATAGCCTATGAGGGAACATCTTGCAATATATAACAGATCAGCAATTCCATGCATTGGCGGAATCATAGTGCAGTATCAACATGCAAGCTCATCTTGACTTCCAGAAATCCTTTACCTGATGGATAATAATCATTCAGCAGCATCAGGACTACCAGTGTGCCCAGATATTAATATAATCACTAATCGTGAGACTAAAACCATACCAATCATTGTGGAATAAACTGACATGATGTAATCAAATCAGTCAGTGATCTCAAACACCCATACCGAGATAGGTTTGATGCGATCAGCAATTGTAAGGATGAGGCAATACTGAACCTTACATTTGTTGCAATCTCATTTGTGAATCCTCTAAGAAAGTGCAGTGTGCACATTCGTCAGATGCTTCTTGTGGAACTAATGCAGCAAAATTGGTATATTTTCAAGGTCAACCACTGTAGAAATTGGCATAGCACCATCACATGTGTTTAAATGAAAGCTGACACATTAAAATGTACCTGATTCAAGGTGTTTCAGTCTTTTGCCTGATTTGCCTCCATAGAAAAGACGAACGTTGGAAGCATTAGATCATAGTCACGCAGCATGGAATCAGGCCCTTCTGTTCAACTAGTCCATGTCAACCATGTTCCCAAAACAAACTAGTCCCGCTTGCGAGCATTTGTCCCATAAGCCCCCCAAACATTTCCTATTCCTATACTTTTGCAGATGTATTTTAAATGTTGTAACTGTACCTGCATCCATCACTTCCTCTGGTACCTCGTTCCACGCAAAAAAAAGTCTGTATTAAGAAGTTGTCCCTCATGTACTTTTTGAAACTTTCTCTTCTCACCTTAAAAATATGCCCCCTAGTTTTTTACTCCCTCACTTTAGGGAAAGTTTCCTTTTCTATTCACCTTATCTATGTTCCTCATAATTTTATAAATCTCTACAAGGTCATCTCTCAACCTCTTATACTCCAGCGAAAAACAGTCCCATCTTATTTTTACAACTCAAGCCCTCCATTCCCGGCAACACCCTGGTAACTATTGTCTGAACTCTCTCCAATTTAGTAACATCCTTCCTATAGCCAGGCGACCAGAACTGCATACAGTACTCGAGAGGAGGCCTCACCAACATCTCCTACAACCTCAACATGATGTTAAATAATTCAATGGCATTGAACATCAGAGATATTTAGCTTGTCGCACTGTAATACGTAGAACATTACTACAAATTGAGAGAAGACAAGCTGACCTCAGTTATTAGAAGCTATTTGACAGATGAATGGACATTAGTTATAACCTTTCTCTCTCAACAACATTCCCTTCCATTTTGTGAACTTTACTGCACTATATTTATGCATTTATGCACTCTCTGCATTTCAAAGAGTGTTTTCTAACATTTCAAGATAATTCAAGTCCACATACCTTTAGGTGCAAATAATTTCAATAATTGAACTGGATAGTCAGAGACATTTTTCCAGGGCGGAAATGACTATTACAAGGGGGCATAATTTTAAGATGGTTGGAGCAAGGTAAAGGGGAAATGTCAGAGGTAGGTTTTTCACACAGAGGTGGTGAGTGTGTGGAATGTGCTGCCGGCACTGGTAGTGGAGTCATATACTTTAGAGACATTTAAGCGACTCTTGGAAAGGCACATGGAGGATAGTAAAATGTCCGGTATTCAGGGTAGGGTAATATTATCTTAGTAGGAAAAAAGGTTGGCACAACATCGTGGGCTGAAAGGCCTGTACTGTGCTGTACTGTTCTATGTTCTATGTTCAATTCTGTGGTATAGAAAACTTAACAAGATCTTACTACCTCAGTAACTAGTGATGTATGCTTCTGTTTTGTTACAATGAACAGAAGGCAGTCACTGTGTCACACTGAAAGAATCAACATTGTCCAAAATCCAACATTAAAAGAAAAAATTGACCGCTAGAGTCCTATCTTAATAATCAATTACATCATTTATTGATTGGAAGCCTAAAAGTGTATTCCATTCCTCCTCCAGTAAGCTGATACCTTCGGCAAATTTACTGATTTTCACTCTTTTAAACAAAATAAAATCTTCAAGCACAAACTCCTTACTTTCATTGCAAAAATATGATAAACCAGTGTGAGATCGCATCAAAGAATCAGACGACCAGGATCAGTGAGTGGTGAAAATAACCTCTTTATTCAACATTCACAGCAGCACAATGTAAGGCAAAATAGATTCCCTCAAAATCATAGCTCAAAAGCAGCCATTTTATACAGAAGTCAAGCATACATTAACATTCTAACACTTGAGTGTTAAACATTGTACAAAGATAGCAGAAACTGCAGAAGCTGGAGGATCTGAGATAACAACCTGCAGAGCTGGATGAACACAGCAGGCCAAGCAGTGTCAGAGGAGCAGGAAAGCTGACGTTCACAGCAGGCCAGTGATAATGGGAACTGCAGATGCTGGAGAATCCAAGATAACAAAGTGTGAAGCTGGATGAACACAGCAGGCCAAGCAGCATCTCAGGAGCACAAAAACTGACGTTTCATGAAGGGTCTCGGTCCGAAACGTCAGCTTTTGTGCTCCTGAGATGCTGCTTGGTCTGCTGTGTTCATAGCAGGCCAAGCAGCATCAAAGGAGCAGGAAAGCTGACGTTGGGTTGGTCAGCCTTCCTGCTCCTCTGATGCTGCTTGGCGTGCTGTGTTCATCCAGCTCTACACCTTGTTATCTCAGACATTGCACCAAAACTGTTTTGTAGGAAATCGGTGATAGTTTAAACATGTGCCAAATGTTACCAGTTATTGTTGAGTGTTAATGGTTATTTTAATGAGAAGAACCCTTGCATAATTCAAAAGGTATTAGTCTTGTTTAGTTAGTTTCATGGCCGCGTCCATCTGTGGGTTCTATTTACTATCATTCATTCAGTCATTCAAGGTCATGTGGTTCTGGACATAGTGCCATTAGTTTTATTCGTAAGTTAAAGGTTGCTTACATACGCTGCATAGCGTTTATTCATTCGATTAGTGGAGTAAAGTTTTATATATATGTTGAATAAAAACTTGGGACAAGTACCTAGCTACATAATATACAGGAAACAGCTGTGGGGCTATCCAATTATCACCTTTGATAGATACTTGGAATTAGTCTAACTGGAGGGAGAAGATAAATGACTCAGGGTGTAGGCCCAAAATGTCAGCATTCCTGCTCCTAAGATGCTGCTTGGCCTGCTGTGTTCATCCAGCTCTAAAGCTTGTTATCTCGGATTCTCTAGCATCTGCAGCTCCTACAATGTCTGGTAATAGCAGCTATTCAGATGGATTTCAATATCAAGTAACACTGTTTTTGGTGTGGGAGTGCAAAGAAGTTCCATCCTGTAGTGTCTGTGCAGCTTTGTTAGCTGTCACGCCTGACTGCACCTTTGAATGGAAGTCCATCTTGTTTAAATGGAAGTGTGTTATGCATGAGTACACTTTCAAGTGGGGTGTAACCATAAATTGAAATGGTTGTAAACTGATTGTTGTAGTGAATCCCTGAATTAATTTGATTGGGGGCTGCTAGTACTTGGAAATCTGCAATTAGTATCATAACTGTGAATTAGTGGGTTAATGGATTAATGGACATGATTTATGGAGTTATATTAAAAGTTGTTAACACCTTTGAATTCTGATATATCACCAGGTACTCACAAGGTTTTTAAAACCCATGAAGCACGCTAATTTAATTTTTCAATGCCCTGTGATCTTGGGAATTTGCATGGATTATGGATATATATGCCAAAAATGTTTAGGTGTACTGTAAGCTCAAAGCTATAGCAAATATTTTGATGAATAGATCTGTCCACAGTAGACCACACAACACATATTAAATTAAATGAGCAACATTAAATTAATTTGCCATAAACATTATAACTTTTCAAAACTTGATCTTATCAAGATCTATCCTTTATCCATTATCTTATTGATTCATTTGTTACCTGTACACCTGATTGTTCTAACACACTCCTGGCTGGCCTCCCACATTCTATACTCTGCATATTTAAGATAATCTGACAATCTACTATCAGTGTCATTAACTCACATAAAGTCCTGCTACCTGTACTTCATAACCTACTTTACTCCCAGTAAAGCAATGGCTCGACTGAAAAAATTCTCATCATAGTAAATTCTTCCACAGCCTTACCCCTTTCCCTATTACTAATCTCTTCCAGCCTTTCAACTCTGCAAGATTTCCAAACTCCTCAAATCCTGGCCTTTTGCTCCAGCATTGGCAGCCATGTCTAAAGTCATGCCTCATTCTTCAGCTCCAGAATTCTTTTCTCCTCTTCTCACTTCTTCCTAAATTTTCCAGAACAAGATTCTTTTCTGAATAGATACAAAGCTTGCCTACAGGTTTGGTCGTATAACAGAAGCATCTCAACAGAAAATGACATTTAAGATCCTATTTGGGCATTGTGTTGAACAGACATCACTTAAGCTTAAGTTAGCCCAGACATATTTGGCAGCTCTTGCATAGGATTATTGAAGGTGTTCATGGTTGTGTTGGCATAGCTGATGAGATCACAGTCATTAGTAAGACTAAGTTAGAGCATGGTCTCAAGCTTCACTTCCTGATGTCTGTAACATGGTGACAATGATTATCATTTAGTAGCATGAAGTGCCAAATCAATGTCAGATAAATGTTTTGGATGCCATTTACTCTATACAAATGGAGTTCATTCCAGCCCAGGGAAGGTCAACCTTAGGATAATGAGAGTTTGATACATTTCCTAACATTTCTTAATTTCTTGTCATACTTTTCAAACTTTGTCCGCAAGGTATCTCAGTTGACAGATTTGCTTAAGAAAGACGTCTCCATCATGGTATGGCAATCATCAACATGTCTTTGATTCTCTCAAGAAGATTCTGTAAGTAAAATCTTGCTTACTGTAATAACCATGTCCTCAGGAAAGATACAATCCACATTTCCCAAAAGATCTAGGCATGCATCTATTGCATGACTTATTTCTTAGGTCTTCTATGTCAGCCAACAACATGGTGTGAAACATTCGCTATAGTATTTCTCGTTGTGATTTTGCATATGCTTATTTGGCAAGAAATTCACCATTGAAACAGATCAAAAATTATTATTAGAAATGACTTTCTACAAACCAGTGGTGAGTTCACTGCTATGTTGGCAGCATCCACTTGTCAAGGTGCAAATATATGACCTTCAACTGAAACATAAGCCAGGGATCAGAATGATTGCATCTGACATATTGAACTGATTGATTAGACCTCACAAAGGCCAGGATATGTCTCTCGATCAACATACGGATATTTTGGGCTACAAAGGTGGGTTGTTCAGTGTTGATCTGTTACACTTTAGAATTGTTCACACGGGCTCTAGCTGATCAAAAGCTACCACAAAGGACAAACCAGAAGAGATTTACAAGATCCGTATCCAGTGATGGTCAGTTTGTGTTAAAAAAGTATCTGAGAAGATTTGTTTATTTTAGTCATTGTGCATCATGACAAGTCATTTTCAAGAACAATTCTTAATATCAAAAGTATTACATAAAGATATCATGTCTGTGTCACACCAGGGACATGCTTATTGAAAGCAGAAGGCACCAAGTGTGTGAATCTGTGCATTGGCTGGGGACAAATCAGAATATTCAACAATGCAAAAATGTTTGTGATGCATGCCAAACACAGCAGCAGAGGGAACCTCTACATGCACACTGTGTTCCATCCATTCCTTGGATGAAAATAGCAGTGTGGGACAGATTACATTTTTGTTATGAATTACTTCTCCAAAGTTCCCACTTTTCACTGAATTAGCAACACACTGATCACAACTGTTGCTGACATGATGAGAACTATTTGAAGATTTTTTGGCGCACTGATTCAGATATTGTCTGCCAAAGGGCCACCGTTTACTGGCAAACTATCTCAAGACTTGTGTACTAAGTGGGGACTAACCCATATCAAATCATCAACCAATGTCCAAGTTCGAACAGCATAGAAAATGCATGCTGCTAATATGAAATCAATGACAATTAAGTGTTGAGCAACAAAACATTTTTTTTTTGACATTGCCATGCTGTATTTTTGTGCAACATCAATGGTAAAGGGTCTAGCACCTACAACACAACTTACGTTACAACCAATTGTCTAACCATCTGAGAACAGGACTTTCTTCTTCAAATACAGCGCAAAATGAAAGAGATAGATAACAAATGAATGGCAGAGAACAACCAAAACTGTACATCGGTCAGAAGTGCAGGTTAGAATTTCAAATATTTAGGTGCTAGCAAATGTTACTAAAATATGTAACTAGCCTAGATCATATGAAGTCATCACTGATTACAGTATTACAATGCAAAGGAAAATAAGCTAGCTCTGGCCATTGAACAGCTTGCCAATCACACACTAGAGAGAGAGAAAGAACATTTTAATGATAATGATTGCGTAGTGATGTCATACAAGTGCAGAAGAGAACTTGTATCTTTCCTGACAGGCATAAAGTAACCAGATTAGGATAAACTGTGAAAACTGCAAAGCAATATTTGAAAGTTTGAATTGTTAATCTTGGAAACTCTGCATTTACTAGTTTGTACAATTATAATATTGGTACCACATACCTATGTACAGCTATGTATATATGTTTGGGATTGTTTTCATTAGATTAGATTCCCTACAGTGTGGAAACAGGCTCTTTGGCCCAACAAGTCGACACCACCCCTTGAGGCATCCCACCCAGACCCATCCCCCAATAACCCACACGCCCATGAACACTACAGGCAATTTAGCATGGCCAATCCACCTAACCTGCACATCTTTGGGCGGTGGGAGGAAACCGGAGCATCCGGAAAAAACCCACATGTGCACGGGGAAAATGTGCAAACTCCACACAGACAGCTACCTGAGGCTGGAATTGAACCCAGGTCCCTGGCGCTGTGAGGTTGCAGTGCTGAACACGGAGCCACCATGCTGCCCTTTATCAATAGAAAAATTGGGATAATACATTACCTCTCATAGTCATTTTATCAGTATATACTCCATTGTGGCATGTGACCTAAGGGAAAAGAAATCACATACTCCATCTTAACTCAAGTCACTCAAAGTGTGAAACAACACTAGAAGCATGTTGTTTAATGTTGTTCTGTTGTAATCTAGTGTTTATTTACATTAGTAATTGAAATAAATTTAATAGTAACTGTGGTAAATACCTGTTGGATTCTTCAACATGAGAAAGTTACGTCAAGTTTCGTGTCACGGATGATAATGTAAACATTGCTGGCTGGAGGCAAAACTCACATCACATCTTTACTATGTTGTCACAAGCTGGTGCATTGCTGTTCTCCAATTGGATTTTCTGTTGGATACTGCTTTTTGTCCCCTTAGGTATGCCTACTGCAGTTATAAAGTTTAAAGCAAAAGTGAAGAGAAGAAACATTGATAATGTTTTACTAGAGACAGAAAAGTTAAGGAACTTCCCCAGATTTGTGGCTGAAGACTATGTCAACAAATATGCGTTCGCTTTATATGATGGATTTTTTGCAGTGTTGAGTATCTTGCTTGGGCAGAAATTAATTGAGAAGTTGAAGTTAACTTGAGCAGAATGTGCAATTAATGAGTCGCGAACGCTTGCATATAGGCTGTCAACACCTGATGGCAAGAAGATTGACTCACTCCTGAATAAGGAGGGCTTAATTCCTATAATTTATCTCGGCAGAAAGAATCTGATTTTTGAACTCTTTTTCCAGTTAAGACACCATGCCTACTACTATGCTTGCTATCTCTGACAGCAAAATAAAATCACCTTTCATAATTTAAATCCTTCCTCCCTGTAAAAGTTCTTATAAAGCTTTCTGGTGCCCTCTCTAATGTCTTCTCTTTCTTCCTAAAAAGTGGTGTTCAGCATTGGACTCAGTAGGTTGAATTTTAAGGGGGTGAGAGGTGAGAAATATTCTGATGCTAACCCTAACTCCAATCTCCCCATTAAAAACATCAGTTGTGAACCATCAGTCTTTAAAACATACTGCCCCTCAGTGGTAACACTGTAAGCATCCTAATCAAACAGAAAACAGTATTTTGTCCTTCAGTGAGGGAGGTCCAGTCTTGAAAGCTGACAGCCAATTTCGCTGGCCAGCAGTTATAATGGCCCAACAGCCTGAGAATACAACAATGAAACTGCTGTAGGTAGTCCTAAGGATGAAGAGAACGGGGCTATCAATGTGATCAGAGATAATGTGAACTGCAGATGCTGGAGAATCCAAGATAACAAAGTGTGAAGCTGGATGAACACAGCAAGCTCTCTGATGAAGGGTCTCGGCCCGAAACGTCAGCTTTTGTGCTCCTGAGATGCTGCTTGGCCTGCTGTGTTCATCCAGCCTCACACTTAGTTGTCTCGGGCTATCAATGTGGGTTAGTTCAGAACTTTGGAAAGAACAGCTCAGGAGACATAGGAAGGGGCACAGTATTGGTGGATGCAGGGCTTTGGACGCAAAGTGGCGAGATAACATGTAGGAGACAAAAACAGAAGTTGCTGGAAAAGCTCAACAGGTCTGGCAGCACTGGCAAAGAGAAATCAGAGTTAGAGTTTCAGGTTCAGTGACCCTTCCTCAGAACTGTTTTTGTTTCTGTTTTAGAGCATCCACAGCTCTTTTGGTTTTTATTTAACATATTGGGGAGGTTGACTTGATGCATGCAGGGTATACCCCTGAATGATGTGCCCTCCAATCCTTTCTACCTCTTCAATAAACTTATTAAAAATGTCTTCTCATGCTTGCCTGCCTGCTCACAGCAGCCTCATTATGGCATGCACAATGTCATACCCACATCATTTGGCTTGCTAACAAGCTTAGTTACCCATTATGATGTTTTTCAAAATGGCAACAACACCATATTACATTCTGTATTATGGGGATAACTACTGGGATGAGTGAGAAAGATAGTGGGCTAGCCACCTGTCCTATATATGTTCCAAAACCCCCACTGAAAACAACGTGGGCCATAGGTCCAGCTCAACATTCCAGTTGAGTGTGAGTTAGCATTTCAGAAATGTTTATCATAGATTTGAAACTCTGTGTTTCTATTCTTTGAGCCCATGTACATCTTACGAGCTGCTCTCTCTGGGATCCTGCCCCAGAACTTCAACAATTTGTGCATGTGCACTCCTGAATCCATCTGCTCCTATAACTAATCTAGGATTGTATCCTTTAGTTTATATCGACTCGTCTTATTCTTCCTTCCAATACGTAATACCATTCATTCTTTTCTGCAATAAATGTCATCTGGCGTGTGTCCATCCATTCCAACAGGCCGTCTATTTCCTCTTGAAATCTATCATTTTTTTCTCCTTTCAGTTGACATCACTTTCATGTTTTGTGTCGGCTGCAAATGCAGAAAGTGTGAACAAAAACAAAGTTACTGGAAATACTCAGCCAGTCTGGCAGCATCTGTGAAGAAAAAAATCAAAATTAATGTTTCGGGTCCAGTGACCCTTCCTCAGAACAGATAGGTTTCAAGAGGAAATTGACAGCCCGTTGGAGTGGATGAACACACGCCAGATGATATTTAATGCAGAAAAGAATGTATGGTATTACATATTTGAAGGAAGAATAAGAAGAGGCGATATAAAATAAAGGATAAAATCCTGGAATAGTTCTGAGGAAGGGTCACCGGACCTGAAACATTAACTCTGATTTTACCTTCACAGATGCTACCAGACCTGGTGAGCTTTTCCAGAAACTTTTATTTTTGTTCCGGATTTACAGCATCAGCCGTTCTTTCGGTTTTAATTTGGTGCAGAAATTGTACTCAGTACTCCCAAGGCTAGGACATTAATATGGATTGAGAAAAGCAATTGTATTAACTCCTAAAGAGCCCCATATATATCCCACTCCAATCTAAAATACAGCTGCTCACTACTATTCTCTTTCCTATCACTCAATCATCTTCATATCCACCCCATCACTGTCCTGCTTTATCAAACACCTCTTGAAAATCCATGTAAACCACATCAACAGAATTACTGTCATCAACCCTTTCTATTATCTCATCAAAAAGCTCCATTAAGCTAATTAAAGTCAATTTCATTGAGCAAATATGTGCTGGCTTTCTTTAATTAATCCAAATATATTCAAGTGACATCTTTAGAGATACTGCCAATTGTAAAATGTTTCTCGGCTTGTGTTCAATTATGTAGCAGAAACTTATTGAACATAAAAAAAATCTGCAGACTTCATGTTCAGATTGAGTGAACCTATATTAATATATTTTAAATGCATACTTTAGTTCAAACCACATTTCATTTTATTTTTGGAAATGATCAACAATTTTCTGATCAATAACAAAATCTAATTCAACTGAAGGTAACCCTCTGAACTTACACAGTCATGGCTGACGAGCTCATAAGACCTTTCTCTTTCCCCACATTACTATCCATGATTTGGAGGCAATGAGGCCTACCCACTGATACTGCAACTGATCACATTACTCTAAATCAAGAGCATCATGCAGCATGCACCAAATTTATCTTTAGGCGGCTGTTAAGCCAAAAGTACATTTATCAAACCAACAGCGTTCTATTCAGACCCTGCAGCCCTCCAGACTCAATATTGAGTTCAATAATTTTAGGGCCTAAACTCTCCCACATCCAGCCCTGCACCCCACACTCCATGCCTTGTTACCACATAGCCTGCCATTACACACCCCCTGCTGTTAGTCACTAACAGTCCCCATTAACAACTATCCACCCTCCCAGCCTGACTATTAGCAACTCCTTTGTCTGTCCAACTGTCTTTCTCTCTCTTCGGGCTCTATCCTAATGTTTACTCCCTACCCCACCCACCCCCATTTTCTGCATATAAACTGACATATTCCCAGCCACATTAGTTCTGAGGAAGGGTCACTGGACCCGAAATGTTAACTCTGTTTTCTCTTCCACAAGTGATGCCAGACCTGCTGAGCTTTTTCAGCAACATTGTTTTTGTTTCTGCATCAGAAATCTGGATGGAAAATAAACCTGGGAACATAAATGGGAGACACGCAGATTACAAATAGTTGTGATAACTTTTTTACCTGGAATTATGAGTCCTGAATTAAACCCAAAGGTTATCTTTCTGTCCTGGTCAGATCATTATAAATTTTGTAATTGCTGCCTCTTTGAGGATGGCCAACACAGCTCATTGTTCTCTTTACATAGTGTGATTCAGGGTTGGGAGGATATGTTGCAGCTGTACCGGATATTGATTAGGTTACTGTTGGAACACTGTACGCAATTCTGGTCTCCTCACTATTAGAAAGATGTGAAACTTGAAAAGATTCAGAAAAGATTTCCAAAGGTGTAACCAGGGTTAGATGGCGTGAGCTATTGGGAGAGGCTGAATGGGCTGCAGCTATTTTTCATGGAGCGTTGGAGGCTAAGGGGTGACCTTTTAGAAGTTTGTAAAATCATGAGAGGCACAAATAGGGTGAATAGCCAAGGTATTTACCCCAGGGAGTCCAAAACTTGAGGGCATAGGTTTAAGGTGAGAGGAGAAGTATTTAAAATGGACTCAAGGGGTAACTTTTTCACACAGAGGGTGGTGCATGTATGGACCGATCTGCTAGAAAAAGGAGTGGCTGACGCTGGTCAAATTACAATATTCAAAAGGAATCTGAATGAATATATTGAAAGGAGGTGTTCAGAGGGATACGGGCCAAATGCTGGAAAATGGAATTAAATTAATTTAGAATATCTGGTTAACGTGGGCGAGTTGGACCAAGGAGTCTGTTTTTCTGCTATACATCTTTATGACTCTAAATCTTGGGGAAGCCTCAGTCTCATTACACTCAACTGACGATTTACAGATGTAGGTTGATGTGCATTCAGAAAAAATGGAACTTTTTTTTCAACTTAACCTGCAATATCTCTGTGGAAAACCCAAAAAAGGTTGCCTGTGAATAGCATGCTGCGGCATTTTACAATATCCTTTAACTGAAATTAAATTTTGAAAGTTGGTTTCCGAAATTGTTGCTCACTCACCTCCCAAAGTCAGGCCTCATTCTGAATTATGGGCGTTTTCTCAGCATTATTTTCATTCCCTATGTTTACTCATTAGAGTAAACCGTTGGCAGGGTTGTGAATGATGTTCTTGATTCAACTGGAAGTTTTCTGTGCCATTGCTAGAATATTTTTTTCCAGAAAAGACTGCCATATCTATACTGCTGGATGCATAAAGAGTGTGGATGTCTGCTTAAAGCCACATGCTGCCAATCACTTGTTTGAGAAAATTTGAGTCAATTATATTTTTAATTACATTTTGTAATGAATATGAAATCTAAGGAAACAAAGCAACTGAAACTCAATTGTTTGACAGAGCAAAAGCAATAGTATTACATAAAATAAGGAGTTAATCATTTGCCAATTTAGGAATAGAGAATGAAAAGAGATGAAAGCTGCTGGATGCTGATGAATACTGTACCTACTTTGAATAACTTCACTTTGAATTCGTCATATGTTCTCACTCTTCTGATCTTTAATGGCTTCATGGGATATTCTTTTCCAGAAAGATCTAAACACACTTGCGTTGATCACTTTAGAGAGGGAAAAGAAGAATAAATTTAAAGTCAAAGTATTATTGGCATCCTGTTTAAGAGGCTGCAGTGGCTTTCTGCTGTTTAATGCAAATAGCCACAAGTAATGCAGCCTCCAGCTGACTCAATTTAATTACAGGCTCCCTCTTCGTATGCTACTTGAGCACAGCTAAGAAAATTGCAACTCTTTTCTTATTCATGAGGTTTTTATTAATCAGAGGCATTTCACACTTACAGCCTCTTTAATTAATCCTTCCATTTCTGACGCAAGCATAATTTATAATGTGCTGCAGTGATAATGGTCTTCGGTTTTCTGAGTGAACTCGGTAGGTTTTCTGTTAGCCAGCGAATTATGTCAAATTTACAATGATTTAGAGCTGAGTTTTTATGTTTGAAAAAGCAGAAAAGCAAAACCATTTCTGGAGCAAGCTGAAATTTAAAATGATTTATACTTTTGCTGTTCTATTTATTTTATAGTTTATATCTCCAAGCTCCATGTATCTTCTCTTTAATAAGTGAATAAAGCAAGGCTGAGTTATATTTTATGACTTCCAGCATTGATATTCAATGATGAATACAGGAGACATGCATGCTTTAAAACAATTTTGATCCGTAATTTTTTTTGTGAATAATAGACAGCCTATTGCATATTAATACTTAGAAACCGTTAAATATATCTAATGAGTGACTAGTGTATTTTACTAGCAGTCATATCAGAGGCTGCCACCCATTTGAAGTGAGGCATGGATCATTTAACTGTTCTATTACTGAGAATATTTTGACTTTTTTTATTTATAACATTACCTTCTTATGTAAACACTTTTATATAAAATAAGGACTGATTAGTTATACTGTGACAGCAAAGTTAACTGGTTAAAAAAAAGTTCCAAAAGTAATATACCTTATGAATTTTAATTATGCAGAGTATAGCTGAAGTATTTAATTGCAATCATTAATCTGTTTAAGCAACAATATGCACCATAAGTTGCAATTCAAAATTAGAACTGTTTACCCAACTGTCATTGGTATAGTAGTCTTGGTTCTTGCACCAGAAAATTTCTGTACAATCCTGTATAATATCTTGGAGTTGTTTCAGAAATAGGAGGAGCTGAAGATGCTAGAGAATCTGAGATATCTGAGAATCTGGAAAATCTGAATCCTACTCCTCTGATGCTGCTTGGCCTACTGTGTTCATCCAGTTCTACACCTTGTTATCTCTAATATCTTGGAGTTGTTTGGTTTTGTTGCTTCTTCTGACTCCCTGCTTTTTAACTCTGTCCTTTCTTAGTTGCCCCTTGTACAGCTCCTTTTCATATCTTTATCCAGTCTTATGTGTATTTCATCGCATTTTTGTCTTTGCTTAATGTTTTATATTGGCCTTGCTTTCTCATGCTAGTTTTTCAATGCACTTCCACATTGGGTCAGTAATCCATTGTTCTTTGGCCAACAAGCAATATCATCTGAAAATCCAGGATGGTCAATCATTTTCTCACATCTACCCCATGGTGGTTCTAAACTCTCATTAATTCTTCTTTTCAAGATCTCTCACTGTTCTTCAACATTGTCTGATCTCATAAATACTTCAAATCTGTTGGAGAGGGTAATCTGGACGCTCTTCAGTCCTAGAGATAATGGGAACTGCAGATGCTGGAGAATCCAAGATAATAAAATGTGAGGCTGGATGAACACAGCAGGCCAAGCAGCATCTCAGGAGCACAAAAGCTGACGTTTCGGGCCTAGACCCTTCATCAGAGAGGGGGATGGGGTGAGGGTTCTGGAATAAATAGGGAGAGAGGGGGAGGCGGACCGAAGATGGAGAGAAAAGAAGATAGGTGGAGAGAGTATAGGTGGGGAGGTAGGGAGGGGATAGGTCAGTCCAGGGAAGGCGGCCAGGTCAAGGAGTTGGGATGAGGTTAGTAGGTAGATGGGGGTGCGGCTTGGGGTGGGAGGAAGGGATGGGTGAGAGGAAGAACAGGTTAGGGAGGCAGAGACAGGTTGGACTGGTTTTGGGATGCAGTGGGTGGAGGGGGAGAGCTGGGCTGGTTGTGTGGTGCAGTGGGGGGAGGGGACGAACTGGGCTGGTTTGGGAATGCAGTTGGGGAAGGAGAGATTTTGAAACTGGTGAAGTCCACATTGATACCATTAGGCTGCAGGGTTCCCAGGCGGAATATGAGTTGCTGTTCCTGCAACCTTCGGGTGGTATCATTGTGGCACTGCAGGAGGCCCATGATGGACATGTCATCTAAAGAATGGGAGGGGGAGTGGAAATGGTTTGCGACTGGGAGGTGCAGTTGTTTGTTGCGAACTGAGCGGAGGTGTTCTGCAAAGCGGTCTCCAAGCCTCCGCTTGGTTTCCCCAATGTAGAGGAGGCCACACCTGGTACAGTGGATGCAGTATACCACATTGGCAGCTGTGCAGGTGAACCTCTGCTTAATGTGGAATGTCATCTTGGGGCCTGGGATAGGGGTGAGGGAGGAGGTGTGGGGGCAAGTGTAGCATTTCCTGCGGTTGCAGGGGAAGGTGCCAGGTGTGGTGGGGTTGGAGGGCAGTGTGGAGCGAACAAGGGAGTCACGGAGAGAGTGGTCTCTCCGGAAAGCAGATAGGGGTGGGGATGGAAAAATGTCTTGGGTGGTGGGGTCGGATTGTAGATGGCGGAAGTGTCGGAGGATGATGCGTTGTATCCGGAGGTTGGTGGGGTGGTGTGTGAGAACGAGGGGGATCCTCTTTGGGCGGTTGTGGCGGGGGCGGGGTGTGAGGGATGTGTTGCGGGAAATGCGGGAGACGCGGTCAAGGGCGTTCTCGATCAGTCCTTCTCTTCAGTCCTATCTTGTTTTTGTCTTCTTCAGGTTCAGGTGCATCTTGCAGAATACTAGATGGTGATCACACCATACGCCAAAACCTCGTCAAGTCTAGGCACCTTGAAGGAACGTCCTCTATCTGTTGCTAAAATACACACAGTCAATCTTGTTCATCACTTCACCATCCAGGAACTTGCATGTCTTTGAATAAACGTCCTTGTGCTTGAAGGAGGTATTCCCAATGCTGGGCCTACAGCTATTCTAGGTGGCTTACAGATGCTTGTCATTCCTGCTGACCAATGAGGCACAATCTACTCAGTACTCACCAGTGGCTATCAAGCTTAGCTCAGATCAGTAGCTTAATATCATAGGTGGCATACCTCAGGTGGCATGTGCTGTAACTGGTGGCAAAATCACAGTTCTCTTCTTTCAAGTCTGCCTCAGTTGGTTTGTAAATTTACGTGACAGTAACTTTGGCATGCCTTGTAATATCTGGTGGTGGTGATTAAATAGATTACTAACTTCCTTAAATTTATTTTTCATCTTGGCTATTGATGTTATCATGGGGAAGATCATATGCAGACTTTAGCAAGTCACACCAACACCATTGATTGATGATCCTGGATTTCACAGATGATACTGCATTTTGGTGAAAGAATTTCAGGCTTCAAGGCATAGCTGCCAGTTTAATGGTAATAAGGTTGATCTGCACATCACTGTGAAAATACAAAGACAGTGATGACTGAATGACAATAAGACACTCCAATCACCAACAGGTAACAGAACATCAAGACAGTCAACAATTTTCCCTACATAGAAATTTGAATTCAATTTTTAAAAATCTGGAATTAGGAAGCTAGCCTCATGGTGACCACGTAACAGCGCTGTTTATCATAACAAAAATCCAGCTCACTAATGTCCTTTGGGGAATCTGTTATCCTTACCTGCTCTGGCCTACATGTGGCTCCAGGCCCACACTATGTAAGTGACTCTTAACTGCCCTCTCGGCATTAAGTATCAGCAAATAAATGCAGACATATCTAACAACATCCTACGAACAAATTAAAAAAGGATTGGTCAAAGACTTGGCAAAGTTCACTTCAGGAGGATCTTCGAGAATGCAGCACTACTGGAATTTGATTGAAAGACTTTGTCCGAGCTGGTGGCAGAATCTAGCTGCCAATATTTCCTTTGTTCAAAAATCTTTAACACAGAGGGATGAGTTTGCCTGTAGACCTTGAAATCCCAATATTGGGATTAAATAGATATCCTGAGCCTGTACATGTGAGTTCTTGGACAGGGTTTGGTAATTTTATCAAAAGCAGCATCCTAACTATCTCTGCCTCAAACATGCAAGTAAAGATCATAGGCTGGCTTCTGATGCTCGCTGCAGACATCAGCATTGTTGAGGAACGTAAAAAGTCTTGAGACTTAAATAAATAGAAATAAAAATTTAGGGGCTGAGAGTGGAAGACCACATTAATAGAAGAGGAGGGTCAGATGATTGTTGGCCATCAGGAGGACAACTTCCTACCTACAGCTGCTTTTGTGGACCATGGCTCCAATGGAAGCTCACACTGCCACAGGAAAGCTGCCTCTTAGAAGACAGTAACATCTTCATGTGGTTGTGAGGGGTGTGGGAGGGAATGGAGACTGGGTTGGAATGAGGTCACAATTTAAACATCAGCAGAAAATTCACCAAGCCATATTGGATCAGCTACCTACAGTGCATGACACCTCTCTTTTCTTTCATAGATAACAAGCTGTAGAGCTGGATGAACATAGCAGGCCAAGCAGCATCATAGGAGCAGGAGAGCATGCATTTCTGAAGAAGAGTCTAGGCCAGAAACGTCAGCTTTCCTGCTTCTGTAATGCTGCTTGGCCTGCTGTGTTCATCCAGCTCTACACCTAGTTATCTCAGATTCTCTAGCATCTGCAGTTCCTATTATCTCTGAAACAATCACTTTTCTTTCAATCGTTATTAAAAATCAATTGGACTGCAAAATGCACAAGTGATCTGACATGGATAACTTGCCATGATATTTAAAATTTCACTAATGTGGTTACATCAAAATCAAATTACATAAACAATTGGAATACTTTATTTTCTATTTGATTATTCCCTTTCTGTGTGTCATTATGTGTGTGAAAATGTTTAATTAGTCTTCATGTTTGGAGATGCAACTGATATGCTAGACAATGCTAACTTCAATACTTCGCATTTTCAATGGTTTTGATGTGATATGATGGAGGTACAGTTTGCTAGTCAATCATCCTTTTGCTGTAATAATGTTGTACATGTTCTCTAGTGAGAGAAGCATTAATTTGTTTCCTAGATTTATATATGGATTTTAAATGTATTGTTATGAAGATGTTTTAAATATTGCTTGAAAGATTCATGTTTTGAATTATTGCAGAACTTATTTCAGGTTTTGTGAACATACTTGGAGTAGTTTCTTTAAAAGTGGTAATTAAAAGTTCGCTGTGAACAAGGTTTCTAGAAGTCAAATGATTTGTGCTGGCTGCGATAATAGGGACTGCAGATGCCGGAGAATCCAAGATAACAAGCTGTGGAGGTGGATGAACACAGCAGGCCTTCTGATGAAGGGTCTAGGCCTGAAACGCCAGCTTTCCTGCTCCTAAGATGCTGCCTCGCCTGCTGTGTTCACCCAGCTCCACACCTGATTTGTGTTGGCTGCTTGCTTTGCTGTAGATCTGTTGTGGCTAGTATTTGAATAGTGACTGGCTTGGAGTTCTTATTTATCTGGCTGAATTGGAGAGAAAACTGCAAAGAACAAACCTAGTTGGAGGAAACCTTGCTTTGCACAGTTGTCCAGCTGATTTCTCCCATTTCTGAAAAGAAAACCCCTTACATCAGTTCAGGATGAAATCAATTGTTCTTTTGAAAGAATATCTCGAGTTGTGTCTGTTGGGTTAACCATGCATGATTAATAACTTGACCAAATATCACAGCAATGGACTCTAGAAAGTACTATTCTTTATATTTTGCCTTCAAGAAAAATCCACTAGCTAAAATATTTTGTTTTTGTCAGAAGACAATCTTTGCAATGAAATTTGTTTCTGTTTTCATCCTGGAGACCAGTTACTAGTGGTGTACTCATCCTGGAGACCAGTTACTAGTGGTGTACCACAAGGGTCGGTGTTGGGTCCACTGCTGTTTGTCATTTTTATAAATGACCTGGATGAGGGCGTAGAAGGATGGGTTAGTAAATTTGCAGACAACACTAAGGTCGGTGGAGTTGTGGATAGTGACGAAGGATGCTGTAGGTTGCAGAGAGACATAGATAAGCTGCAGAGCTGGGCTGAGAGGTGGCAGATGGAGTTTAATGCAGACAAGTGTGAGGTGATGCACTTTGGTAGGAGTAACCGGAAGGCAAAGTACTGGACTAATGGTAAGATTCTTGGTAGTGTAGATGAGCAGAGAGATCTCGGTGTCCACGTACACAGATTCTTGAAAGTTGCCACCCAGGTTGACAGGGCTGTTAAGAAGGCATACAGTGTTTTAGCTTTTATTAATTGAAGGATCGAGTTCCGGAACCAAGAGGTTATGCTGCAACTGTACAAAACTCTGGTGCGGCCAAACTTGGAGTATTGCGTACAGTTCTGGTCACCGCATTACAAGAAGGATGTGGAAGCTTTGGAAAGGGTGCAGAGGAGATTTACTAGGATGTTTCCTGGTATGGAGGGAAGGTCTTACGGGGAAAGGCTGAGGGACTTGAGGCTGTTTTCGTTAGAGAGAAGAAGGTTGAGAGGTGACTTAATTGAGACAAATAAAATAATCAGAGGGTTAGATAGGGTGGATAGGGAGAGCTTTTTTCCTAGGATGGTGACAGCGAGCACGAGGGGGCATAGCTTTAAATTGAGGGGTGAAAGATCTAGGACAGATGTCAGAGGTAGTTTCTTTACTCACAGAGTAGTAAGGGAATGGAACACTTTGCCTGCAATGGTAGTAAATTCGCCAACTTTAAGTGCATTTAAGTCATCATTGGATAAGCATATGGACGTACATGGAATAGTGTAGGTTAGATGGGGCTTCAGATCGGTATGACAGGTCAGCACAACATCAAGGGCCGAAGGGCCTGTACTGTGCTGTAATGTTCTATGTTCTATGTTTTCTCTTTCTGAAGCTTGTGTACTTTGGGGATATATGTACCTCTAAATTATTGACTGTATACGCTATTCAATGAAGGTGCAAGTAATTGGTCAAGTTTTGTGTGATACAAATCAATAATTCTTTTTATTGAGAAACCTGTTTGATAGATACTGTTTGTTTAATGTTTAATGCCAATAAGGTATTTAACTGGTCATTTTTGGAACTGTCAAAGGTAATTTTGAATTATTTCATTGCCCATAGAGTAGACATGCTCTCCTTCAACCTTGGTCACAACAGTATCAATTCCAAAACTGAAATAGTACCAAGAATCCTGCCTTTTTGCTCATGGCCTATTTCATTGTAACTCCACATCCAGAAAAGCTTATCATCCACACCAGTTCTACTCAGGAAGATTAGAAACTATCCCATGCTGTCTGCATTGATGCTCTTCCAGAGTGGTGGATGTAGAAAACATTATGTGCAAACTGCTGCACCCTCCAAATGGCAACTGGAATGCAGTTTAAAAAAAAACTGCCACTTACACCTAACTTCACTTGACAATGTCCATCCTTCAAGTCTGCCTTGACAAATTGCATCAACCGGGAAAACATCCTCCTTGTGTCTAGTCTGTTTTGCCCTCTTAGCACTCTATATGTATCAATCAAATTCATTTCATTCTTATAAAATCTGGTGCAAACATACCTAGTTGAACAAATCTGTCCTCATACGGCAGTCCCCTGTTTACCCTCCACCGTCCCCTGCCCTTGTATCAACTATTCCATGTGCAGTCTTACCAAAGACCTGTATAACTGTCGTAAGACATCCTTACTTCTGAACTCAAATCTTCTTACAATGCAAGCCAATATACCATTTCCCTTCCAAATTGCTTACCACACCTTCATTGACAAGTGTCCAAGGACATACATATCCCTTTGTGCATCCATATTCCCCAAAAGAGCACCATTTAAATACTGCTCTACCATTCTGCTTTTCACATAAAATGCATAACTTCATATTTATCCATATTATAATGTATCTTGCACACACTTACCTTGTCTAGATCATCCCAAAGCCTCCTAACATCCTCCTCACTGTTCACAATCCCATCTAATTTTACATCATTAGCAAACTTGGAAAATATACAATTGGTTCTCCCTTCCAAATCGTTAGTAAATATTGTGAATAGCTGGCATTCAGAAACTGGCCCATGGGTACACCACTAGTCATAACCTGCCACCTGGGAAAAGATCCATTTATTCCCACTCTGTTTCCAATCTAATAACCATGCTAGTATAATACAACTAATCTTGGTGTTCTCTAATTTTACCCTCAAGTAACGTTTGTGCGAACTAATCAAAAGCTTTCATGAAATCTAGAATACACCACATCCATTCCTTCTACTAGTTCCATCCTCTCAAACAATTCAGCAGATTTGTTAAGTGTGATTTCACTTACATAGACCTGTGCTGACTTGGTCTAATCCAACATTCTGTCATCAAGTCTTTTATAATAAGCTCTAGAATTCTCCTTTAGATATGTGCATATCATCAGAAGATGGACAGGTTGTGTCAGGTCAAGGAGGTGGGGATGAGATGGACGGTTAGACATGGGATGAGACAAGAGTGGGGAGATTTTACAATTGGTGAATTCTATGTGTCAGCCATCATACTGTAGGCTCCTGGCTCCATGTTTAGGCCATCAGGCTATAAGATCCCGATTCTATGTTTAGGCCATTGGGCTATAAGCACCCAATTCCATGTTTAGGCCTTTGGCTATAAGCTCCCAATTCTATGTTTAGGCCATCGGGCTGTAGGCTCCCAATTCTATGTTTAGGCCATCGGGCTCTCGGCTCCTGATTCTATGTTTAAGCCAACAAAGATGGTAAGGCAGCCGATGTGCTTTGGCTGCAGGATACGGGAGCTTCTTTGTGCTAATGTGACTCAAAGCAAACTGCCATCAGTATCTGCAGCAGCAAGAATTTTGGCTCAGAGTCGGGGGCTGGGCACCAAACTATAGACACTGTGGAGCATCAGCAGGGAGGACAGTTACCTGGGCACTCTGATCTAAGAAGTGGTTTACAGTAATCTGGTTTGGCCAGGGGTAATAGACAGAGGTGAGACTGTGAATCAGTGAGGAAAGAGGACCCAGTGGCCAGGAGCATAAGTGACTCAGCCTTTGAAATGGTCCAACAAGTTTGAGGTTTCTCAGCTTATTTTGGACGTGAGTGAGCGAAATACCCATAGGATGATTGCACAGGAAGTCATTCAAGTACAGATGGATTGAAGGAGTGGAGTGATCGGGGACATAATAGTGATGGGAATTGAAACTGTTCTCTGTGGCAAAAAGTGTGAGTTCAGATGGTTATGTTGTCTGCCCTGTGCAAGGGTTTGGGATATCTGCTCTGGTCTGGAGAATAATTTGCAATGGGATGAGAAGGATCAATGGTACCAATGACATAAGTAGAACAAATAAAGATATCTGTTGAGGAAATATGAGAAACTGGGCAATACTATTTTTAAAATCCTCAAAGGATTCTTACCTAAGCTACATACACATTGGCACAGGGCAAATTGAGATTTGAAAAATGAAAGTGTGGCTCTAAGACTGGTGTGGGAGAAGTTGGCTCTGGTTTGTGGGGTATTAGCATCAGTACAGGAGAAAGTCCAATCATTGGGATGGACTACACCCAAACCTTGCTGTGACTCTTGCATTGGAAACCACATAACTAGGAAAGTAGAGAGGGCTTCAATCTAAACAAGAAAAGGGTGACAGTTCAGTCTTGGGTAAAGGTAGCAAATCAAGTCGTAGAATTGAGGAAGGGGAGTGAAATAGTAATTTGGGAAGGCAAGAAAATGGAAAAACGGAATGGAATTAAAAAGTTAAGAATGCACCAACAGTCAGAACAAGGTGAATGAATTAATAGCTCACATTGAAGTAAATAAATATGATCTGATAATCATTGCAGAGATGTAGTTGCAGGATGTTGAGGAAGTAAGAAGTATTAAGAGATGTATGACATTCAAGAATAGAAGAAAGGTAGGCATAGGTAGAGGGTTAGTACTGTAAAAGAAAATGGCATCAGTGCAATAACTCGGCATAATGCTGATTCAGTAAATCAGAGTATAGGAATTGTAGGGGAAAGAAGTCATTGTGGGGGTAGTCTTCAGGCTTGTGACAGTAATCACAATACAGGACAAAGTATACAAGTTATGTACTGGATATTTGTGACAAAGAATTGACAATAAAGGTGGTGTGGTGATTGGTTAACCTTGTTGTCTATGAAGTCATTGATTCAGGCTGTTAACTTGGGTCAACCAGGAAAGCCCTGGCTGACAATTATAACCAGGGGATTTAGAATTTCGTCAGTTGAGCACTGACTCTGAGTTGGTTGGCCACAGCCTGTGTACTGTGCACAAGTAAATAAAGGATGACGTGGTGACAGGATAGCGGCCTCTGTGGAGTTATTTCACTGGTGATGAGAGAAAATAGGATGTGCCTGAAAAACATTTGCTTGCAACAGTCATCTTCAAGTTGGGGTGAGCATTTCTGGCATCATACTTTTATTTGGGAAGCTTGACTCATTTGCTCCTGCTGCTTGTGGAGCCACAGCATTCATGGTTATGAGGGCTTAACTTTCCCAGAGGCACCCGACACTAAAACCTTCCAAGAGTTGAAAGAGTTGATTCAGGAATATTACGACACCAAGCCTTCTATAATACTGAACACTCAGTCTTATTTGGCTGTGAGAAAACCAGGTGGGGTACAGTTGTGCGGGGGGTGGGGTGGTAGTGAAGAATCTATACTGGGGTTTTTGATGAGGTTAGGACAAATGGCAGAAGCTTGTGACTTTGGGATAATATTGAATCAGATGCTGAGAGACTGGTATGTGGGATTAATGTCACAGCTAGGCAGAAGTGCTTACTAGCTGAAGTCCAACTAGACTTCAAACAGGCACTACAATTGGAGTCATCATTAGAAAATGCAGCAAGTGGAGCACAGGAGCAAGAGATCTTCCCAATGGAACGGACTCCCTCACCTCTCTGACTGAGGTTGGGGAGCACCATTTGAGTGTAGGTAACTGTAGAGCTCCACATGGGAAACCCTGAGCAGGGGAACTCTAGGCCATCTCACAGCAAAGCCGCATAACAAAGCCCTGTCTCAGCCAATTGGCCAAAAAGTTCTTCAGGTTCCAGGATGGAAAACCAAAGTAATTGCTACCAGTTGTGGACTTAAGACAGCAAAGGTGTCCTAAAAGGCCTGATTTGAGTAAGGAACCTCATAAGCCGGTACCCAGGAGGGTGCATACCCAGGAATATCCCCCTACATGTGGGTGGAAACAATTAAATTCTTAGTGATATCCAAATCAGAACTGATTTAAACTTAATGTTTTATTAAGCGGTCACCCAGTTACCATGGAGGTCGATACAGGCACAGCTGTATCTGTGCATGCAGAATCTGTATTTAACAAGATTCACTTAAGATTCCAACCCTTAAATTTGCATCAGACCTCAGCCAGACTGAGAACGTACGCTGGAGAACCATTGCAGATTAAGGGTACGACTTCAGTTCCAGTCTTCCATGAGAAACAGTTACCAGTGATGGTAGTAAAGGGTTCAGACCAAGGCCTATTGGGATAGAATTAGTTGGGAAAGATTCACCGGATTGGTTCAACATTTTTCAATTAGAAAATGGCTGCCTCAGTGAGGTCATTGTGAAATGCCCAGGAGTATGTCAGGAAGGGCCTGGGGCGATCAAAGGGGCCAAAACGACATTGTATGTCGACCAGGAAGCAAATCCAAGATATTGCAAGGCCTGCCCACAGCCATTTGCCTTAAGGGAAAAAATTGAGATGGAAGTTAGGAGGCTGGAGAGTGAAGTAATCATCAAATCAGTGCAGTTTGCAGAATGGGCAGGACCAGTCGTACTGATTGTGAAGCCTGATGGCTCAGTTTGCCTTTACAGGGATTTTAAACAAATCGCAAGCAGCTTCTTGCAGCTGGATAAATTCCCAATCCCTCGCATACAGGACTTGTACGCAAAGTTGGCTGGGGTTGCAGTCCTTTACAAAGATTGACATGAGCTATGTCTATCTGCAATTGTGACTGGATGAGGAGTTTCAGAAGTATAGTACAGCTAATACCCATAAAGGTTTATATTAAGTTGCCATTTATCTGGACAATGTCCTAATAACAGGGAAGACCAATAAACAGCACTTAGAGAACTTCGACATAGTGCTTAAACGTTTCACCCAAGTGGGCATACACCTTAGAAGGTGAGGTGCCTGGAACACGTATTTTTTTTGTTCCAGGCACCTCACGTGACCTACTTGGGTTACAGAGTCAACAAAACCAGGTCACACCCATTAGAAGCTAATGTGAGGGCGATCAAAGGAGCCCCTGCTCCCACATCCGTACTGGGACTCAGGTCTTTCCTTGGGTCAGTGAATTATTTCAGGAAATTCTAATGTAACCTGGCCGCCATCCTGGCAACCTTACACCTGCTTTTGAATAAGGTTCAGCCTTGGAAATGGTTGTGTAGCTAAGAAGTAGTCTTTTGGGAAGTTTAAAAGCAGCTGTCATCATTTAAGATGTTGACCCACTAGAGTTCAAAGCAAGAGGTAGTACTGACATGTGATGCCTCCCCGTGCGGTGTTGGGGTAGTGCTGTCTCACAGATGGCCCAATGGAGAGGAATGCCTATAATGTTTACTTCCTGCACTTTGGTTAATGCCAAATGCAAATATGCCCAGATAGAGAAGAAAAGTTTGGCTACTTCGTGGCTACATCGCATTTTCCAAGGCTAATCCTTTTTAAATAGTATCTTTGGCATGATGAAGTTCGACCAGTAGCTTTACAAACAAGAATTTGTCATATTAACAGACCATGGACATCTGCTAGGGCTACTGAAGGAAGATAAAGCGGTGTTGCCTGAAGCTTCTGGTAGAATCCAGCATTGGGACCTTATTCTTGATGAATTCAGGTTAGAACACCGTCCAGAAAGCCAAAGGGCTAATGCAAATGCCTTCAGCCACCTCCTACTGGCAGATAGTCCACCAGTGGTGCCACCCCTGGTAGAGTCTGTTTTGGTTGTGACCTTCCTGGACACCCTTCGGGTCACCACAGACAATATCTGACTGTGGACACAAAGATCCTGTCCTCAAAACACAAAAAAACCAGCTGGTTGTGATGGGGGAGTGAAGGCATATTAGTTATACGTGCAGAGGACACAAAAATAGTTCAAAGTACGTTGTGAATTGTACATTAGAAGGTTACAGACTAATTGAGGACAGCTTAATTGAATGAGAAAAAAAATAACAAGTGGAGAATAATGTGGAAAGTATGAAGTTGTTCACTTTGGTGGAAATGGTAAAATAGACACCACCTAAATAGTGGATTGCTGCAAAGTTTCTGAGCGTAGAAGGATCCAGGTGTTCTAGTTCATGAGTCATAAAGTTAAATGTTCAGTAACAGCCAGTACTTAATGGAATACTATCATTTATTACAGATGGAATCAAACTTAAAAGTAAGCATGCAAGCAAGTAAATGTCAGGTATTGGTGAGATCACATTTTGAGCACTCCATACGGTTTGGTCTTTTTATTTCAGCAAGTATGCAACTACAATGGAGGTGGCTTGGAGGAGACTTACAAGGTTGATATCTAGAATGAGCATATTGTCCTCTAAAGAAAGATTGGACAGACTGGCTTGTTTTCATTCGAGTTTAGAAAAGTGAGAGGTGACGATTGAAACATACAAGGCTCTGATGGTCTTGACAAGATGGATACAAAAGGATGTTTCCTCTTGTGGGTAAGTCAAGAACCAGGGGCAATGTTTTAAGATTAGGATGTTTTCTCTCAATGGGTTGTTCAACTTTGGAACACTCACTCAGAAGGCAGTGGAGGTAGAATCATTAAATAGTTTTAAGATGGAAGTAGACAACTTTTGACTCCCATGCCCCCCCCAAAAAATACCAGTAATAGTTGGGAATACGGATTTCAGATGACAAAAAGATCAGCCATGATCTTGTTGAATGGCAGAGCAAGATCAAGGGGCAAGTGGCTTACCTCTGCTCCTAATTCAAATATTCATATGCAATCTAAAGTGTTAGGAATAAGTACAGCTAATATACTACATTATAATTCATTATAATGAAGGCTTTGTGCAAAAAAACACTAATTGTGCAAAATTGGAGCAAAACGCCCATTTGCAACATTTCTCATAAGAAGTCTTGACGTGAAATTTTAATTCTGTTTCTCTTACCAAAGATATTGCTTGGCCTGCTGATTTTCCAGCATTTTCAGTTTCTTTTCTTTCAGATTTCTAGTGCTATCAGTATTTTGTTTTTGTTTTATGAAATATGCTGCTAATTTTCTTCATTTCATAAAGATAGAAGCTAAATGGATCTTGAGAGATCTTCTCTCTGGTACTAAACCTGTTGATAATGCTCCATTGATACAAAACATAAGACCAATCCAACTTATGATTTCAGCATTTAAAAAAAAAATACAGTTGTGGTTAATTGGGGTTTGCTCTAAGAATTTACATTACATTGGTTTTAACACTTCTTTCTTTTCTATCCATCCTGTTTACTTGCAATTTACATTTTGTTTCATGCATGTAATTCTGGACAATTCTAGGGTTCATTTGATCTACATGTCAAAAAGTTAAATAGCAAAGATTATCATTACATTTAGATAGATAGCAGTCAACAATATCAATAAATTGCAACAAAATATGAGTATTTTGGTTAATCACTAATCAATAATGGCATCTATTACCAATATATCAATGGGAACTAAAATCACAGCGAAGTTTTTCCTCCTTTTTTTGCTTTTTACCATTTTCTTCATCACTCTTACAGAGTGCATATAAAATTTTTAAAAATAAGTTCTCAAAAACAAAATAAATACTCATTAAAGCAACAGCTTGAACAATTGGAATTATCATTAAAATACATTAGCATTGCATATTTTATAAAAGGGCAGAGTTCACATTTTGTTTTATGCTAAAACTGAACTAGCATACTCACAATTGCCTTGACAGATTTCAGGCAGCCTTTCTCTGAATACTATAGTACATACATCACATGCCCTATTCATACTTATCACAGACAGACATCTATAACTGACAAACAGTGGTAACCATTTTCCACTTGCCTGAGTCTATTTCAAAGTGGGCAGTTCATTTAGTTCTTCATCCCTCATTAATCCCTTGTGTTTACAGATTTACATACCATTCATAATATTTCTTGAGATTCTTGTAACAGACTGTTTCAAAGTAAAGTGTAATTGAATGGTCAAAGGAGCCAAGAAAGGGGATTAAACGAATAATAGAGTTGAAGGTGTCACAAACCTAGACTTTATGGACAGAACATAGATCCTGAAGTTGCTTAATCTGTCCGTACTAGAGAAAATGAAAATGTATTGCCATTTTAATTTAAAAATTATGCAGGTCATCAGTTCATTTCTAATCAAACAGAGAATACTTGTCATTTTATTGTTTATCATAGTTAAATCACTTGCATCAATTGTTAAACCAAAAGTAATGGAATCTGTCAAAGAACTTTTCAACCAAAGTATCTTGTACTGTTTTCACATTTGGGCAGACCTTAATGTAGCTAAAAAATTGAATGCATCATTCAGTGGCAAACATTCATCTGCAATCAATCCACCTTTTAATAGCTGGTGGTAATGACTATCACAAGAATTAGGAAGAGGAAGTTAAATCATCGTTTGGAAGTGGGACATCACAAACTGAAATTATACATTGTTTTTCAAAAATACTGGTACTATAAAGGTCAGAATAGAGATAACCATGAATCTAACAGAAGACTCTTAAAATTATGTTCAGTAACAGATTAGTCAAATCCCTGCTGCAGCAGAAGTTCAAAGAAAATATGTAAAAAGTGGAAGCCAGAAATTTTCCTCATTTATTTAAGAATGAATGTAGCAACAAGAAAAACATATCGTGATATTCTGATCCAAACAAGGACATTTGAGTTCAGCAATAACTTGTCAAAAGCCTATAACACATATAGAAGCTAGAAATAATAAGGTATGAGCAATATCAAAGCTGCCTAACCTGACTCAACAATATATATTAATCCCAATGTCTAAAGTGAACCTCTTTTTCACCAATGCAATTTTTTCCCCCTACTTTTCACTTGCTATTATCTAATTGAGTGAAATTGTGCAGTGGACTGAGACTTATTAGCATCGGGTTAACCCAGCTTAGTACAGAAAAATGACTTGGACCTGATCGAAGTCAGACTCAGGCTCAGGTCCCAGCAGCAAAAGGGGTAGTTTATTACCAAATCTCATTAAATTTCCATTTTATTTAAACTTACAAAATGACGTACACAGATAATATGGGATTCCAATGTTTTGCCTAGATAAGCATTTCTAGTGACGGAAAAGCAGAACATATATCAACGTTGCAATTTACAAACAGCAGTATTTTAAAAATTGATATCACCTTTAAAATAGCAAAATTGCCAGAATCTGCAGGAACTTTGGAGTTGAGTTTCCTGTCTGTGCTGCAGTACCTAATAAGCTTCACTTTTCCTTGAAAAGTGGCTTCAAAATTAATGATCTCCTTAGGTAAAACATCTCAATTCATGTTTTAAAACCTTCTCCTTCAAAGAAACAATGAGATGGTTGATTCTTCAATATTTCTATATCGTACTTTTCTGATTCATTTGACATCATTGACTGGCCAGCATTTCTTGACCATCCTAGTTGACCTTGAGGAGGTGGTGGTGAGCTGCCTTCTTGAACACTGCAGTACAACTGCTGTAGGTTGTCCCACAATGCCATTAGGAAGGGAATTCCAAGATTTTGACCCAACAACATTGAAGGAATGGCAATATTTTTCCAAGTCAGGCTGCTGAGTAGCTTGGAAGGGAACTTGAAGGTTGTGGTGTTCCTACATATCTGCTGCCCTGGTCCTTCAATACAGAAGTGGTCATAGGTTTGGAAGGTGCTGTCTAAAGATCTTTGGTGAATTTCCGCAGAAAATCTTGTAGATAGTACACACTGCTGTTAGGGAGCGTCAGTAGTTGAGGGATTTGGTTTCAATCAAGCAGGCAGCTTTGCCTGGAATGTGTTAAGCTTCTTGAGTGTCGGCAAATGGGTAATATTTCATCACGCTCCTGACATGTGCCTTAGACAGGCCTTGGGGAGTCAGGGGGAGAGTTACTCGCAGCAGTATTCCTCACCTCTTACCTGCTCTTGTGGCCATTGTTTACGTTGCCAGTCCAGTTGAGTTTCTGGTCAACTGTAATCTGCAGAATATTGATGGTGGAGGATTAAGTGATGATAACACCATTGAGTGTCAAGGGGTGGTGGTTACATTGTCTCGTATTGATCATGGTCATTGCCTGGCATTTGTGTGGCACAAATGTTATGTGCCACTTGTCAGCCCAAGCTTGAATATTGTCCAGAACATGTTGCATTTGAACATGGACTGAGGAGTATTTGCGAAAGATGCTGAACATTGTGCATCTATCAATGAACATCTCCACTTCCAACCTTATGATGAAGGGAAGATCATTGATAAAACAGATGAAGTTGGTTGGGCCTAAGGACACCACCCAGAGAAACTCCTGCAGAGTTGTCCTGGAGCTGAGATGACTGACCGTCGGCAACCATAACCATCTTCCTATTTGCCAGGTATGTGTCCCACCAGTGGAAAGGTTGCCACTTTTGTTAGGGCTTTTTGATGCCACAATTGGTGGAAGGCAGTTGAGATGTCAGGGGCTCAGGAATTAATCTCTTTTGTTCATTTTTGAACCAAGGCTGTAATGTGGTCAGGAGCTGAGTCGACCTGGCAGAATCCAAACTGGGTATCATGGAGTAGGTTATTTCTGAACAGATTCTGCTTGATAGCACCACTGATGACACCTTCTGTCACTTTACTGATGATCAAGAATAGATTGCTGGGCAGTAATTGACTAAGATGGATTTGTTCTGCTTTTTATGTACAGGACATACCAGGGTAATTTTCCATATTGTCAGGTAGATGCCAGTGTTGTAACTATATTGGAACAGCTTGGCTAGGGGAGTGGCAAATTCTGGAGCACAAGTCTTCAGTACTATAGCTGAAATGTTGTCAGGGCCTGTAGCCTTTGCAGTATCCAATGTCTCCAACCATTTCTTGATAGCACGTAGAGTGAATCGAATTGGCCGAAGACTCATATTGTAATGCTGGGGACCACTGAAGGAGGAAGAGACGGAACATCCACTGGGCACTTCTGGCTGGAGATTGCTGCAAATGCTTCAGCCTTATCCTTTCCACTGATATACTGAGCTCTTCCATCATTTTAGGATGGGGATATTCAAGGAGCCTCCTCCTTCAGTGAGTTATTTAATCATCCATCACTATTCATGACTGGATATGGCAGGCTTGCAGAGCTTAGATCTGATCCATTGATTGTGGGATCGCTTAGCTTTGTCTATCACTTGCTCCTTTCGCTGTTTGACATGCAAGTAGTTCTGTTTGGTGGTTTCACTAGCTTAATACATCATCTTTATGTATGCCTGGTATTGCTTCTGGCATGTCCTCCTGCACTCTCCATTGAACTATGGTTGATCCTACGGCTTGATGGTAATGGTTGAGTGGGGGATATCCTGGGCCATGAAAATGCAAGTAAGAATTTGATTGAAATTAGTAAAGTTCTTCCATTATGTTCAATTTAAATACTGAGAAGAATTTGGTTCCAAGATGATCAATTATTTTATTTTCAGTCTGACATTAAATCAAACTATATTTTATTTGTTATAAATACATTGAGCCAATTTATCAGAATAACCGCTGAAATGAATTACAAGGTTTTGAAACAGGCAGTGAGTTTGGAGAGTGTTATCAAAGAATTCCTCTAGACTGCCATTATGTTGAGCTGCGACAATGAAGCAATGGCAGGGCAATTCGAGTAACTGTGATGTGGCTTAGGGGAAAACTTGCAGATGCTGGTGTTCTCATGAGCCTACGCTGTTGCCCTTTTAGACGGTAGAGATCATGGGTTTAGCAGGTGCTGTTATAGGAGCCTTGATGGGTTAATGCAATGCATCTTGTAGATGGTGCACATTGCTGTGCATCAGTGGTAAACATGTTGTGGAGATGCTGGTTTTGGACTGGGATAGACAAGGTCAAAAATCACATGACATCAGGTTATAGGCAAATGGGTTTATTTGAAAATGCAAGCTTTCGAAGCTCAACTCATGCCTGCGGAAAGAACTAGCTCTGAAAGCTTGTGTATTCACATAAATCTGTCAGACTATAATCTAGTGTAATATTTTACCTCATCAGCAGTAAAGGCATTGAACGTATATAAGTTGGCAATCAAGCAAGCTGCTCTGTCATGGATTTTCTTGAGCTTCTTAATGTTGTTAGAACTACATTCATCCAAGTAAATGAACAGTATTCCATTACCCTTCTGACATGTACTAGCAGAAACTGAATCCAAGACTTGGGGGAACTGGGGGTACAAGCTGCTCTCCTCAGAACATCCAACTTCTAACTTTTTTTTATTGAAAAAAGGAATAAAAGAACTGTGAATGCTGTTCTGAAGAAGAGCCACTGGACCCAAAAAATAACTTTGCTTTATCTTCACAGATCTGCCAGTTTAGATTTTCCAGCAATTTCAGTTTTTGTTGTTGACTTGCTACAGTAACCACAGTATTTATAAAGCTGATCCAGTTAAATTGCCGATTAGCAGTGACTCTCAGGATGTTGATAAATTGTGGATTTAGTGATAGTAACAGTTGAATAAAAATGGTTAGCTTCCCTCTTGTTGGTGATATCATTACCTGGTACTTTTGTGTTGTCAAGGTCTTACTCCATGTGGACAAGAAATTTTCCATTTTCTGTAGCACTGTAAATGTAATTGAATTCTTGGCCATCATCAGCAAACATCTCCGCTTCCGATCTTATGATGATGTGGAGATCCTTGAAGCAGCAAATAATGGTTAGGCCCAGGATTTTGTCCTCAAAAACTTGAGAGCCAATGCATTGGCACCAGAGATGATGCCTTCAACATCTGCAATTATTTTCCTTTGAGATACGTATGACTCCAGCTAGAGAAAATTCTGCCTTCTGATTCCAATTGGCTTCAGGTTTATTAGAAAACTTAGATGCAAGATTTGATGAAATTGTAGCTTGATTTTTGTCTGAACTAGGCAGTCACTATGATATTATCTCTGGAAAACAGGTTTGTTTTGCCATGTTTGTGCTAAAGATATAATGTGATCTGGAGCCAAGTTGTTCTTGCAGAATTCAAACCAATTGTTAATGGGGAAATATTGGTTGGTGTCACATGATAGCACAATCAACTGCACCATCCAACATTTTTCTGATTGAGAGTGGATTGATGGATCGTAATTGGCTAGATTGGATTGGTCCTATCTTTAGTGAACACAATTTGCTCCGACATTTTCCCTCTTTACCCAATACAGATGGATTCTTGTTGCACAGAAATGCAAAGCCACATTACCCATCACAAACACCACCCACTCCCTATTTAAGGCTACTGTTGCTGAAAGTAACCAAACACCTCTCAGATAACCCCCAATTAACACCTACTATTTAAAGTCTTCCCATTCAAGCCGATCCTCTTTATCACACATTCTTCTATTTTGGAACCACCAAGGCTTCTGCAGAGCTACAAGCTAGCTCCTAGCTGATCCCTTCCCAAAGTGTTAATGACCTCTCAGTTCTGGATCCAATGAGGGTCCTACCATAGCCTGTCCTGCCTCTATGGGGCCAAACTTGGACATCAGGTAGGCTACATACTGAGGGCATGTAGGCATGAGAGGCATGGTAAGAATGGATACGCCTTTAGGGAAATCCATAATTCTGTATCCTATTTAGTGCTGTGTTCTCCAGTACTAACACTGTACTGCTGTCTCCCTGTCGGCTCTGGACTTACATCAAGTGCATCCTGATCATGCCAGTTCCATGGATTGGATAACAAATCAGAAGTAATTTACAAACTTGAATCTAATGACAGATACAATGAACATATTTTATAAATTTTCCATGTTATTTTTGACCGTCTCACTCTTGCTCCCATTCAATTATTGTTAAAGAGAAAACAGGAAAAAGTGGAGTTTAAGAGAACTATTGATGCAGTGATGTGTCATGAAGACTCTTTAAACTTTATCTTTTTATTATTCTTGGACTATTCAAAACAGTGCCGGATCATAGTGACAACGGAAGCTTTTTATTGTACTTTTCACTGTAAAGTACACATGACAATAATATTATTCAATTATTCATACATACATACTTCTTTTAACAGTATGGTTGCAGGGAATGTTGCAAATGCCTCTGATGGACCTATCAGTTGGGCTTGATTCATATTGTCACTGATCTTAAGAACTCCTAATAGTTTGCTGGAGAAGAGCTCTTGAAATTTACGATTCTACATCATTGCTAGGGGCCCTGAGATAAGTTTTCAAATTAAGTTTGGAGAAATGAGGGAGAGTGGCAATCAGGTGAAGGCTGGTGAGTAGTGTAGAGTCAGTTGAGAGGGGGAGATAGCCGAGACAGCAAATCATTGGAAGAGGTGACCGTTATCTGGTTGGTGGCAATACAGACACGGGACAATTTAGATCGCAATAGTGCAGGGAATCAAGTTCAACACTTGTGGGGAGTAAACAGCATTTCACAATGGCCCATGCAGTTTTAGCATGATTATTGAGGATTATACATTTTTCCACTCAGCTCAGCAATCAAATTGTACTTCAAAATCTTACATTTCTGGTCCCTTCAACAACTACATATTAGTTTGCATGGAGACATGGATAGTCTAAAAGCAGCTGGCCCATAAATAAACATTGCAGAAGGGCTCTCAAACAGGCCATAGGTCAGCTATTTGTAGAATTTCTAATGCCTATTTCACGTCAAGGCCTTGGCTGCTTATTTTTTGTGTGTACCAAAATGCCATATGATGTATTTCCAGCTGCACTTCCTGACTGTCAAATGGGAGAAAACAACAAGTGCTGGAGATCATAACAGGTCAAGCAGCATCTGTAGAGCAAGGACAAGCTGACGCTTCGAGACTAGATGGCTCTTCAACAGAGCTGTTGTGAGGTGTAGAGGGAGCAGCATTTATGTTATAGTTGGTGACGGTGAGGGTGGGAAGGTGGAGTGTAAAGAGACAACCAGAATTCTTGTCAGAGGGAAAACCAAAGCTTCTTCAGGATAGGCACTCCTTGAAGAGATACAGCAGTGGATCAAACACAATATAGAAGCAAATTACTTCAGGTGCTGGAATCTGTACTGAAAACAGCAAATACTCGAGGTCACAGCAGGACCTAAATGTCTCTTCAAGAAATGCCTACCCTGAAGAAGTTTTGTGCTTTCTCTGGCAGGAGTATCTGCTTACACTCCACCTCCCCCTATCCCAACACGCCCTTCCCAATCTATAGCATAAATGCTGGCCCCTCCACACTTCACCTCAGTTCTGAAGAAGAGTCATCTAGACTTGAAACATTAGCTTACTCTCTTTCTTTATGGATGCTGCCTGATTCACTGTGCTGTCCAGCTTTTGTTGAGTCCAGTAGAAATTCCAGCATCTGCAGTAATTTGCTCCTACATCATATTGCAGACCTCCTGTTTTGAAAAGTTTCTCAGCCTAAATAGCCTTATAAAAATTGAATGAGTTACTTTAATAATTGCCTTTCAGTATGCCTTCAGCTCTGGCAGGTATACAGTTTTGGTTAGCTTTTAGATTTTTATAAAACTGAGAATGCAGCAAGAGGAACAAATGTGGTTGAAAACAGTACTGTGTGGCCAAGGACAGCTAAGAGAAACACAAACTAAGTTCCAGTTATCAAACATATTCTTATCACATAACAATATAATTTAGTACTGGAGAAATATATGTTAGTTATACTATTTAGTGGCACATCAACTGCTACTTTCTCATTAGATACTTCATTGATAGAAAAAAAACAAAAAAGGTTAAATTCTCCACTGCTTCTGGTTTGCATGTATTTTTTTCTGATATTGGATCAGCTTTACACAAGGAGATTAGTTGAAATTAAACACTTATAAACTGCATGTTTATCATGAAGGAGTTTTTATTCTAGATGGATTAAGATGCACATAAATTCAAATAAATCATTCTTAGTGAGATGTTCCCTGAGGCAACTATGTATAGGCAAACCACCAAGTTCTCACACATTTCTTCGGCAAATAGCCTCCGTGGAAATGGTTTAATCCAGTTGATTAAATCTGACAAGAACTGCTCATATTTTGACATTTTGAGATACAAATCCTTTGGGCAAAGGCATTCATATGGAAAATGCATAAATTTTAAAAGGTATCTCGAGTTCAAACAGGTAATGCCAAATGTAGACAATTGTTGCAGTCAAAATTATATAGCAAAATCAAAATGACTGCACAGAACTGCATTTTTACAAATGTATTCAGTGGCACTGTGAAAAAATATATTCAGTTGTAGTTGAATACAATTTGTAAAATATTAAAGAAATTGAAAATGTTCAAATTAAGAGTTAAGAATTTTGATTTAATTTTTAAAAAGCAAATTTGGAAAAAATATGAATGACACGAAAAATTATAGTTTCTGCCAATAAATAAATAAATAAAGTTATATGTAGTATGGTAATTTGAAATTTAGCAAACTACAGAACTTTCAACAAGTTGCAATAATCAACCTGAAGAATAAAACACCTGAAGTGAGAGCTCCACTAATTTAAAGCAATAAGGTTCTAAATAAAAAGAGCCCATTTTTGAATAAGAATTACATTACAAGTCCAAAATGTCATCCAAATGGCATGTACATATATTTCTGAAGCAAGTCGTGTGATATAGTATATTGATGAAGCCTTGGCATAATGTGAAGGTGCTGGCTTTTTGACTGGGGTGTACAAGGTCAGAAATCACATGACACTAGGTCATAAATTTATTTGAAAACACTTCACCTGACAAAGGGGATACATTGCAAAAGCTTGTGTTTTCAAATAAATCGTCAGACTATAATCTGGTGTTGTATGATTTCTACCTTTGGCATAGGCAGAGATTAAATGCCAGAAGTAAGCAGCACAGGTTGGGTATGCCATTAATCAGTATCTGATGGAATTGTACCAGAGAATGCTGCTGGTGGGTTACATGTCAGAATCCACAATATCATCTCCCATATCTACAAGCTGAAGACAGATACAGGAGATTAAAAATCAGTGGCACATTTCACCGCTTAATGTGGACTACTAAATTTTGCCCAAGTCTGTTGCCAACTGGAGCAAGTCTTACTCTGGAGTTGGTGTTTTGCCCTGACTAAACATACCTAGCATCTAGCAAGAAAGTCACTGATAAATTCAGTGACAACTCTGGAATAAGATTACTTATGCAGAGGACTAGGAATGTGGACGTGTGTCTCATCAACCTGCGCCAGAAGTAGGCATTTGACAGAATACTGCATACTGACATGAAGGATGTACTTTCCGGAATGGGTTTTGGGATGGAATCCATAATTGAATCAGGAAGGGCCAGGCAAAACAGAGTTGGTAATCTCAGGCAGTGCAGACATTTACCCCAAAGTCTCCTTGTAGATAAATGACATTGCCATCTTCTGCTACACCCCTATCAATATGGAGTCTGAGCATCTGCAAATAACCTGAACGGGCTTCAGGATCCAAGATAAACTGTGACAAGAGTGAGTTACCTTCTTTGAGAATTGGGAAACTGATCGTTTGTTCCCATAACCATCCAGTCAGACTTCCCGAATATGTTGGAGCTATATTTCAGAGATCAGGCTTGAGTGTGTGCAAAAAACTAGAAGAAGCAATATGGTTAAAAAAGAATGGACACATAGAACCCCACACTGCTCCTTTTATAGACAAGAACTTGGCCAAGAGGTAGAAGTACTGTCAATGTGGCTACACATTGCAGTTCAGGCCCATTTTTCCCTTGTTTATACAATCATCTGACCAATCTTCTGCTTTATCTGGAGGTCATAAAATAAATCATTTTTGCAGGACACTACATGCATTAGAAAAGTTGAAAAATGTATTCAATGCTACTTTTATTTTATGTGGGGCACCTTTTGTATGTGGCTCCAACTCACATTCCAAGGACTTTTGACATGCAAACACCTAACGTCACTGTATGCACAATTTCTACCTGGTATTATGAAAGATCGGTTAACACAGAAAGATTAAGCAATTCAACTGTGCCATGCAATGTAGTCTACTTTGGAAGGCTTCTGCAGAAAAATACTTTGTCCATGATTCAGTCAGGCAGAGGTCCACATGGAATGCCCTCCAAACTCGACAGGTAAAAGAGATGGTAGTTTTGTTGAATTGTTCACTCAGCAGGCTTTCAAAGTATTCTGGCAAAGGAATTCGTTAAGAGAACTTTCAAACAAGCGCCAAGATGTGAATGACTTGGCTTACAGTGAAAAAGGTTCACCCATTCCTAACACCTCTATATCTCCCCCATTTCACACTTTGCCCTTAAGGTGGATGTGGTGGAACACACAGATAAACAATACTTACAGCTGCAGGATCATCAATTTGGTGGAGGATGGCCTTTTGTTTTCCAGAAACTGTTTTATCATTGAGTTGAGAGATGGTCTTCAGCCAAATGTTGAAGACAGGCAGATTCCATGAAGCGGGACCAGGTACTGGAGAGCATGCTGAAGTTTGATTAGCTAATGTGGAGACGCAATGCATCTGTTTTTTTGCTAATGACTTTCAGCTGTGCTACACCAAAGTGCAGGAAAATACACAACTTTTAAAATTTATTAATGGGATGGGGGTGTCGGTGGCTAGGCAGCATTTGTTGCCCATCCCTAATTGCCCAAAGGGCTGTTCAGAGTCAAGTACATTGCTGGGGGTCTGGAGTCACATTTAGGCCAGACCAGATAAGGGATGGCAGTTTCCTTCCCTAAAGGACATTAATGAACCAGGTGGGGTTTTCCCACAATCAGCAATGGATTCATGGTCATCATTAGATTCTTAATTCTGGATACTTTATTGAATTCAAATTCCACCATTTTCCATGGCAGGATTCGAACCTGGATCCCCAGAATGATATCTGGGTCTCTGGATTAACAGTTCAGTGATAATACCACTCGATCATCGCCTCCCCGTTAGACTGTATTTGTGACATGGAACGTACATTGTAAATAACAAGGCTATTGCAATTGTATTGTGGCACCTCAGATTAGAAAATGTTGCATGGAGAAAATTTGAATTTTATTGCCCTTTCTATAAGACTTCTGTTTGAAATGCTTTGCAACATTTTTTTTGAGGGGGTCAGTTGGCTGGACAACTGGTTTACAAAACAGAGTGACACCAACAGCTTAGATTCAATTCTAATACAGAATGAGGTTACCATAAAGGACTCTACCTTTCAACCTCTTATTTCACTTGTGGCATGGCAACCCTCGAGTTAAAGCACTACTGGTTGTCTCTCTGTAATGAAACATTCCTTTTATCTGACAGGACTGTGGTAACTTTAACATGCTTTTATGAATCCTGCTGAAAATATTATTTGCTATTACTAAAATGCTGGTTTGCTGTCAATTTGAATACATAGAAAAGGAAACTCGTCAGATCATCATGGATTTGAGGTTAAGATAAGTCGAGAGAAGAGAGCAACACGAAAATATTATGACAAGTGTGTCTGCAGGTTACTTTCAGTTTTGTCTATCTTTAGACTAATTTATTAGACTGGAGGATTCAATCAAGTAAGCCACGAATTGAGGCATGTTTCAGAGAATCCCAAATTATTTGAATTACCATATTAGTTTCTTGAAAATTAAGTGGATTTAATATTCAAAGTGATAAGTCCTTTGTGCAGGAATATTATATAACTTGTAAAGATTGCATTGTAATTTAGGTAACTAGTTAGTGCTGCTGGTTGGTCTAATTGCAGGCTTAGGTGAATACTAGTCTTCAGTGAGTAAGGTGAGCACGGTAAAGGCAAGATAAAATTCTTCTATCTATCTTAGTATAAAGGGGCAGAAATGGCAGTTAGGGCAGTGGTGTGCTCCTCCTGCCAGATGAGTTGAATCAGGGAGCAGTCCGGTGTTTCTGACAACAATGTCTGCAGAAAGGAAGGACAGCTGCTCCTCTTCACAGACGGCATTGTCCGGTTGGAGCGGCAGTTGGACACACTGAGGAGCATACGGAGGACAGAGAGTGTGACAGACACTAGTTACAGGAGGTGTTCATACCACAGGTTCAGTCAGATAGATGGATGACCACCAGGATAGGCAGGCAGGTACTGTAGGAGTCTCCTGAGGCTATTTCCTGCAATAACAGATATACCACTTTGATTCCTGTTGGGTGGGGTGATGGTGGACAGAGCACCTCAAGGGACCATAAGAACAGTGGCCTGGCCTGAGGACCACTACTGGCTCTGCTCTAGATCAGGGTGAGGCAAAGTCCAGGCGAGTGATACCGGTAGGAGACTTGCTAGTTAGGGGCAGAGACAGGCATTTATATTGCCACAGTCAAGACTCCAGAATGGCATTTTGCCTTATTTTGCCAAGGTCAAGGTCTGAGCAGTTGCATGAAATTCTTAAGGGGGAGGGTGAGCAGCCAGAGGTCATGATGCACATTGGTACCAATGACATGGGCAGAAAGAGAGATGAGGTACTGTGGAGTGAGTACAGGGAGTTAAGAAAGAGGCTGAAAAACAGGACCTGGACATTAGTAATCTCTGGGTTACTACCAGTTTCACGTACTAATAAAGTGAGAAATTGAAAGATAGGACAGATGAATGCGTGGCTAAGGACCTGGTGCAGGGGGCAGTGTTTCAGTTTCCTGGATCATTGGGACCTTTTCTGGGGCAGAGGTGACCTGTACAAGAGCTATGGGTTGCACCTAAACTGGAGGGGAACCAATATCCTTGCAGGGATTTCACTAGTGCTACTTGGGAGGGTTTAAATTCGAGTGGTAGGGGCAGGGAACCAGAGCAGCAGGTCAGCAAGTGGAGGGATGGAGGGGAGGTAGATGCTAGGACTAATAAGTCAGAAGGGAGGAACAGGCAGAGACAGATAGATGAACATGATGGTACGAATGGGCTGAAGAGTGTTTATTTCATTATGTGGAGTACTGTAGGTAAGGCAGCTGAGCATAGAGCCTGGATCAGTACATGAGACTATGATGTCATAGCCATTACAGAGACTTAGTTAAGAGAGGGACAGGGCTGGCTATTCAACATTCCAGAGCTCCATTGTTTTAGATGAGATAGACAGGAATGTAAGAAGAAGAAAGCGGTGGAGAAGTTGCATTAATAATTACATCTAAATTCAGATAGGACATACTGGAGGGTTTATCCACTGAAACAATATTTGTAATGCTCAAAAATAACACAGGTGCAATCACTCTGTTAGGATTATACTATTAGTCTCTCAACACCCACTGAGACATGGAGGAACAAATGTGTGGCAGATTATAAAAGATGCAATAACAACAGGGTTGCCATAGGGGGTGACTTTAACTTCCCCAATGTTGACTGGGACTTTCTTCGAGCAAGAGGCTCAGATGAGGCAGAATTTGTTAAGTGCATCCATGGGGGTTTCTTGAAATAGTATGTTCAATTAGAGGAGGGGCCATACTGGACCTTGTTTGACTAATGAGCCTGTCCAGGCGACTGACCTTTTAGTGAGAAAGCATTTTGGAAATAGTGATCAGAACTCCTTAAATTTGAAGTTAGCCGTGAATAAGGGTAGGTCAGGGCCTTGTGGGAAGGCATTAAATTAGGGGGGCAAATTACGTCAGTATTAGGCAGGAGCTAGGAAGTTTTAATTGGAGGGAGCTGTTGTTGGGCAAGTCCTCATTTGACATGAGATTTGTTTAAAGACCTGCTGATCAGAGTTCAAGATTGGTAATATTCCAGTAAGGAAGAAGGACAAGAATGGCAAGGTAAGGAACCTTTGGATAACAAGGGAAATTGTGAAAATGTCAAAAGGCAAAAAAGAAGCATATGTAAGGCTTAGGAAGCTAAAATTAGATAGGACCCATGAGGAATATAAAGAAAGCAGGAAAGAAATCAAGTAGGGAATTAGGAGAGCAAGACGAGGCCACTAAATGACTTTGGCAAGTAAGGTTAAACAGAATCCGAAGGCATTCTGTACATACATTAAAAATAAAATGATAACTAGGGAGAAGGTGGGACTACTCAAGGATAAATGTGGGAACTTGTGCTTGGAAGCAAGGGGTGTGGGCGATATCTTAAATGAGTACTTTGCATTGGTCTTCACTCAGGAGAAGGATATGGAAGATAGTGAGATTTGTGTGGAGCATGCTAATATGCTAGGACATTTTGAGATCAAGAAAGAAGTGGTGTTGGGTCTCTTGAAGAGCATTAAGGTGAATAATTCTCCAGGGGCTAATGGTATCCACCCTAGCTTATTGAGAATGGCAAGAGAAGAGACTGCAAGGGCCTTGACCAAGATCTTTATATCCTTGCTAGCTACTAAAGAGGTCCCGGAGGACTGGCAAGTAACTAATGTTGCTCCTCTGTTCAAGAAGGAAATAGGGATAATCCAGGAAACTATAGACTGATGAGTGTATGGGATAGAATTCTTTGGGATAAGACTTGGATGCATTGGAAATGTATGACGTAATTAGGGACAAGTCAGCATGGCTTCGTGTGGGGCAGGTCATGTCTTACTAACTTGATTGAATTTTTTGAGGAAGTGACAAAGGTGATTGATGAGCGTAGGGCAGTGAATGTTGTCTATGTGGATTTTAATAAGGCTTTAGACAAGGTCCCTCTGGTAAGATCATCCAGAAGATTAAGATGCACGGGATCCACATAGCTTCAGAATCAGCTTGCCCATAGAAAGCAGAGGGTGGTAGTGGACGGGTGATTTTCTGGCTGGAGGTCCTTACTAGTAGTGTTCCATCTGGATCCTCTGTTGTTTGTAATATATGTATATATAAGTGACTTATGAAAATGTAAATGAGTGAGTTAATAAGTTTGCAGACGATACACAGATTGGTGGCATTGTGCATAGCAAAGTAGGTTTAATTTGGCTGAATGTGAGATGCTGCACTTTGGGAGATCAAATGTTAAGGAAAAATATACAGTTAATGGCAGCACCCTGAACAGCATTGATACACAGAGAGATCTTGGGGTTCCAGTCCATAGCTCCCCAAAAGTGGCCACACAAGTAGATAGGGTGGTGAAGAAGGCAGATGTATACTTGCCTTTGTTGGTCAGAGAATTGAGTACAGGAGTCTGGATGTCATGTTACAGCTTTACATGAGTTTGCTTAGGCCACACTTAGGGTACTGTGTTCAATTTGATTGAGATGTTACGGGAAGGATGGGGTGCTTTGGAGAGGGTGCAGACGAGGTTTGCTCGGAATGATGCTTGGATTAGAGGCTATGTTCAATAAGGAGAGGCTGGAAAAAAACTTGGGCTGTTTTCTCTGGAGCAGCAGCGGCTGAGGGGTGATTTGATATAAAATTATAAGATGCGTAGATACGTTTGACAGTCAGAATCTTTCTTTCTCCCTCAGGCTTGTAATATTTAATAGTAGGGACATTCAAGTTCAAAGGAGAAGTGGGGAGCGAGATTTTATTTAGAGTGGTAAGGAGTCTGGAACATGCTGTAGGTGGTGGTGGTACAACCACATACGATAGGGGCATTTAAGGAATTTTTAGATAAGCACATGCAGATGCAAGGAATGAAGGAATTAGGACCAAGGGCAGGCAGAAGAGCTCAATTTAATTTGGCATCATGCTCGGCACAACATTGTGGGCTGAAGGGCCCATTTCTGTGCTGTACAGTTCTACGTTCTACGTGTGAAGATTTTTTCTATCTCACATTTATGTGCTTCTTTTAAATGTGTTGCCAATTCAACTCTGTAAGCAGAGAAGTCTTCCCAATACTTACAGGACTGCATGTAGCAACTAGATCTATTCTTCCAAAATGCTTTGCTACCCAATAACTTCTCTATTATATTTACAAGGTTTTTAAATGAAAGGTATGCATAAGAGCTTGGATATTTATGAATTACTATGTAATGTAAAATATTTGGAAATAGCCCATCTGTATGCGCAATAATACTTCTCAATTTCCACTCATTGCTATGATTTATATTTTACATCACATGACTAGACAGTGATAGAAATTGTTATTTTCTGGCTAACCTTCCTGCAGAGTGACCTGCTGAAAATGCACTTGAATCAGAAAGCAAATAGGGAACAGAATGCACTAAGAAGATAGTGGGATTGGAGAGACACCCACTATTCATAACATTATAGCAAAGTTTCAAGATGTATCCACAGGGGAAGATCTACATAAAACATTGTTTCTCCTGATGAGCTGGGAAACAGTTGTCTAAATTCAACAAGGAGCTGTCGGCGTAGGGTATTCTCTTTAATAGCTTTCAAGATTATGCAGCCTATGACATAAATATAACAAAAACCATACACATCTTCAGTAGGAAAGAAAACCTTTTTTGCCAGTATGTCCCCAATACGTCAATCTGAATACTTATTAGTCAGCACCACAGTTTTTCTTTTGCTGAAGAGCTATAGCTTTTTCGCATTCCTTCGTCAGGTGAACTACAGTTTAAGTTCTCTTGAAAGCTTTTCAATAGGTAGGCATAGCTTCAAGTGTAGGCCTAACTCCATGTCACAGGGACATATTCCTGGACGTTTCATTGTATGACCCCTGCATAAAATCAAGGTCAATGCTCCCATTCATTTTCCTCCAGTTTCTAGTTCAAACAGCTGCAATATTTAGAGATTAAACAACAAAATGAAAGAATGAAATAGGACAGATGATTGATTTCTCGAAGTAAATTGTTAGTTCTGTGGGAACAGGAATTGTGTATTACGGACATTTTTTAAAGGTCAAAAATGGGTGAACAGTTATAAAAGCTAATTGAAGTATCATATTCATCATTTTTATGTTCCTTCATGTTACATTAATATGTATCTGAGTGACAATTGTAAATATCTGATTGCAACTTCATATAATTATAATATTTAAGCATGTAGTTAAAAATATTTCTCTACACTCTTCACAAAGGGAAGAAACCTATGGCAAAGAAACATTAGTAACTGGAGAAAAAAATCCATCACAACGTCACTTGCAGCAACTGTTTGCACAGATCAATCCCTCATGCCAAACACAAAAACTTGAGATTATGTAACAACCCTGTCAAGGTGTTAAAAGCATTTTGCAGCTAATTAAATACTCGACATTTTTGTTGTAATTTTGGAAATGTGGTGACCAATTCTGGAATAACAAGATTCCACAGTCTGTAGTGAAATAAATGATCAGAAAATACATTTGAACGTGTTTGAGAATTGACCAGAACATTGGGGAGCTTTCCTCTGCTGTTCTTTAATAGTCCAATGATATAATTCACATCAAACAAACAGCATCTGCCGCGAAGCTCAACATCAGATGGCATTTACAACAGTGTGGCTCTCCGTTTATACTGTAATGAACTACCTGCTTAGATTAAGTCTCTGAAGCGGGTCCTTCTGAATGCTAGCTCAGAGCTGGAAGGTCGATAAGCAGTGAAACATAAGACATTCTGAAACTTATTTTTAACTGAAGTCAGCTTTTTATCTGCAAATTGACTCTGAAAGAAAATATATCTGATTCATTATTTCCTCATTTTAGTACAAATTTGTTCACCAATTAAAATAATCTAACTGAATTTGAATGAAACATGAATTAATTCATATTTGCATTCTTTATTTGCAAGTTAAAAATGCTCATAAATTCATTATAATCTTAATGATTGCATTGATGTGATGTGGTTATGTGTCATAACTTAGCAAATTTGATTTAACATCAGATAATCTTAGAAATGAATTTATACATGTCCAAGATATACATCAATCATTTAATTCCACATAAACTGATAAAAAGTGAGAATAAAAGGGATTAGGTCTCATTACCTATTTCAAGGAAAAATACAGTTATGTGATTTCTATTTTCCTATTTAACAAATATACCATCCCGGCATAGAGTTCAGCTCATGGGAACATTTAGTAAGAAATCACAAGTGACGTCCCCACAATTTTCAGTCCATTAGCTTCAAAGGTGGAGCCCAGAAATGGCAGGCATGATTTTACTCTTTTCGAAATCTTCAATCCATCAACATTCTCTCAAACCTATCCCCCAATCACTCTTTCCCAAATTTTTAACGTTTATTCTCCTGTCTGGTGACAACCATCACCTCTAAATCTTTTATATATATATAAAGAGGACCACAGGAACTAGGAGCAGAAGTAAGCAATTCACCCTTTGAGGCTGCTCTGCCATTTATCATGATCTTGACTGATCTTATCTCGGTCTCAACTTCACTTTTTCGCATGCTCCCATAGCCTTTTATCCCACTTTTCATCAGAAACCTATGTATTTCTTTCTTGAATCTGTTGATTGATTCTGGCTCCAATACACTCTGAAACAATGACTTCCATATGTTCACAACCCTCTGAGAGAAGTAGGTTCTCCTCATCTCAGTTTTAAAGCTACCTCTTCTCACTCTATATGTCTATGTCCTCTTGTTCAAGACTGTCCCACAAGGGAGTATGCCTATTTCACATCCACCTTATCAATCCTTTTTAGCATTTTATTTACCTCAATAAAATCCCTCTCATTCTTCTGAACTCCAGCAAGTACAAGTCCAGTATATGTAAAATATGAGATGTCAAAGCAAAGGCATGGACCACTGCCATGGTTTGGGGATACTCCATGCAGATGCTTCTTCAGTCTGAAAGGAAATAACAGGAGATGCATTTTTGTTCATTCATGGGATGCAGACATTATTGGCCATTCTTAATTGTTCTTGCATCAGCGGTAAAGGGAGTCGCTGTTGAAGCTGGTGGATGGAATGTCAATCAATTGGGCTGCCTTGTGCTAGATAATATTAAGATTCTTGATTTTTGTTGGTGCTACTCCCTCTGAGGCAACAGGAGAGAATTCCATCACTGATTTGTTCCTTCCAGCTGGTTTATAGGCACTGGGGAATCAGGTAGTGAGCTACCGGTAGCAGAATTTCTAGTCTCTTCCTGATTGATGACAACAAGAGGCAAACTTGCCTGAGCAAGGTGGCCTACTCAGAAATTGCAGAGGAGCTTAGAAACCATAGGGCTCACAAAAGATCATGATGCCTTATTAGAAAAGACTGACTGTTTTCAAAACTGGGAAGTGGTGCAGTGACATGAGATTGACTCTTATAGGAACATCAGGCTGAGGTACGCATCATCAGCCTTACAATTGCATAGTATTGATTCCAAAGCTTGTGTCAGTTTAGCTTGATTAACAATTCGCTGTAAAATTTGTATTGATGGATGAATATGAGAGATGGGAAGCATACTGACAAGGAAGTCAATTAATATTTGTGAAGTCACTAAACTTATACTTTTTCCTTCGGGAAAACCAAGGCCATAAGCAAAGGCAAAGAGCTAAAATGAGAGGATCTGTCCCCAATCTCAACTTCCTTACGCTTGCTGAGGAAGAAGCTGTTCCAGATTTGTTGAAAAGCTGGCTGGTGAATCTACTGATGCCAGAGCTGGAATGGTAAGGCAACTGAGCAAAAATCCATCCAACCTGGTGCATGTAGGGAACTTAGGAACACATTAGGATTTGTACTGTGCTCATTGATTCAGTGGAACATTAACATGTTTCTCCTTCTCCTTTACAGGATTTTTCAATCCAGATACTACATCCTAGCCAAGGAGGCCAAAGACCCTGTAGCTCTGGACCAGTAACCCAGAGGAAACAACACCACCCGTCTCCTGCATCCTCCACCAGGCATATGCCCAACCAGATCACGAAGGGTTTGAATTGAGAATTGAGACTACATTCTAGTGAGCACCAAAGAGACATGCCCCAGCAATTGAAGGTTAGAGGCTGTAACAGTAAAAGTTCAAGGCACTCAAAGAACAGCTCGAAACCAGACCATGTTGGGTGCCATGCTGATAACAGGTATTTAGTTACAGCCAAAAGAAGCCTAGTGGAAACGTACTCGAGGCTGGTGAACATACGGTAGATATCCTAAGGTTCATACACAGCCTTATGCAGAGTATGGAGGAATCCGCTCACATAATGAGTTGTGTCATGTCTCAGACATGGTTGCTTCCATTGAGGGTGGTGAAAGCCATGGAGTTCCACACTGAGCAATCAATTGATTCTTGTGTCTCCTTCTCAGGGAGACAGGGAGGTGCTATCATGCACCCAGATTATGGATGAGCATTTGCCAGCTGCCCAGATGCATTTTCTAAGAAAAGTCCAAGGGTGAGTGGTCTTTCATCTTGCCCTTCTCCCTTGACCACACGGCCTCCAGCAGGCTTAGTCAAGGACATCGCCTCTCCACTGCATAAAATACCCTAAAAGGGAAGAGCCCTCACACTCTGGACCTCAAGACGATGCAGGCTTTGAAACCATTGGGGCATGACAATCAGCTGCCTGCCTCCACCTCAATGGCTGATAGGCAAGTAGAAATGCAATGTTGGACATTGAAGAAAATACTTCAGAACACTCAAAACAGAAATAGTCTGTTGTAAAAGGAAGACTGTAAAGGAAGGACACACGTTCTGTTGCTGGCTATTGAAAGATAGTATCAAACTGAAAGAAAAGTTATGCATGGCAGGTCGGAAAATAAGACAGTATAAAGAAAAGACAAGAATGATTAAACCATAATAATGGGAATAAGCAGACAGCAAGAGTTTCAAGCAGTATCTAAAATGAAAAGAGTAAATTAAGTGAGTTTTAATCCTCTGTGGAATGAGTTGGAAGAATTAATATTGGAAAATAAGAAACTACACAGATATTTTAAATCTGCCTTCTCTATCAAGGATGCAAATCACTTCCCAGAACTAATCAGGAGGTAAACAGCAAATAGGATATTAATACAATGATAATTGACAGAGAAAAGATGCTGAGAAAATTAGTGGAATGAAAATCTAGCAAGTCCTCTAGTCCTAATGGGCTTCACTATAGAACCTTAAACAATGTGGCTGCTGAAATAACTGATACAATGGTTTTAATTTTCAAAATTTCTCCAAATTCTTGTTCCCTCAGATTGGAAGATAATAGATGTTACTCCTCTATTCAGGAAACAAAGAGAAACGGAGATAACACAGTGTGGAGCTGGAGGAACACAGCAGGCCAGGCAGCATGAGTGGAACAGGAAAGTCGATGCTCCACAATGTGTTAGATCTGACTCCAGCATCTGCAGTTCTTGCTATCTCAGATAGAAAACAGGCTAGTTGGTATTACAGCTCTCAAAAGGAAGTATTGGAATTCATTTTTAAGGAGGTGTTTACTGGGCACTTAAAAAAACCTTAATGCAATCAGGCAGAGTCAACATGGCTTTGTGAGAGGAAATAGTTAACAAGGTGTAGAGCTGGATGAGCACAGCAGGCCAAGCAGCATCCTTGGTAGAGTTGGGGTTTTGGGAGGTGGAGAAAGCCCATTTTGGGTGGTAGGCACAAGTAGGTTTACTGTACTTAATTTTTTTTGTGTACACTAAAGCTGAGCAGAATAGTGAGTTCAGCTTGTGGATCCTATGAAGAATAAATAAACAGGAGAGGTCTTTTGGAGGTCTGGGAGAGGGAGGCTGTGAGCTGGGGTGGGCTTGATTGTAGTGCCAGGAGATGCCGGCACATTGCTGCAAGTGTATGTTTTCAGGAGTCACGGAGAGAAACGCTTCTGAAGGGTCTTAATGTTCTGAAAGTAGGCATTGTCACGATTGGGGCCGAATTGGGAAGGCTTGAATGTGGACTGTAGTCCATTGGGGATGACCTGGTTCTGAAGGCAGGTACTAAGAGAGGTGATGTGGCTGCAGTACCTGGTTTGCTTCTGGACATAGTCGAGCAGTTTCAGGGCCAAAGAGATCATAAGAGAGTTGCTGTGGGAGAGAGATCCACTGAGGTTTTTGCCAGTGTGGGAAGGGTAACTTCTTCAGGGGAGGCATCCTTACAAGAGGTTTCGCAGTGGGGTTAAAATTGTTTCAGAGACAGTAGGAATTGCAGATGTTGGAGAGTCTGAGATAACAAGGTGTAGAGTTAGATGAACACAGCAGGCCAAGCAGCATCCTGGTCTGCTGTGTTCATCCAGCTCTACACCTTGTTATCTCAGATTCTCCAGCAACTGCAGTTCCTACTATCTTGTGAGAGGAAAGTTGTGTTGATTAATTTAGAATTCCTACAGTGCAAAAAGACATTATTTGGCCCATTGAGTCTGCACTGACTCTCCAAAGAGCGTGCCACCTAGACCCAAGCCCCCTACCCTATCCCTGTAACCCTGCATTTACCATGACAAACCAAACAAGCCTGCACCTCCCTGGACATTATGGGACAATTACCATGACCAGTCACCGAATGTGCACATCATTGTTTCAGTAAGCAGTCGTACAGATGAAAGGAAATCTGTGCATGTGAAATACCTGAGATATTTGACTAATTATTACATCAAAGATTTGCACAGGGTAGGATGTAATTTATCACCAAAGATAGTGGATTGGTCAGCTAGCAGGAAAGGCCATATGGCCTAATAGGTAATTTTAAATTTTGCAAGATGGGATGAGTGGAAAGCCACGGGCATCATCACTGGAGCATCAATAATTTATTTCAATAGTTTGGATGAAGGAACTGAAAGTAATGTAGCTAAGTTTGTTGACGAGACTAAGATATCTAGGAATCTAGGTTGTAAGGAAGGCATCAGGACACTACATAGAGATACAAATTGCTGAAAGAAGAATAGAAAGGAGCAGGAAGAATAGAAAAGCAGCATCTTACTTAAGCAGAAAGAAATTGCAGGCCTCTCAGAATGTCCTGATGATTGAGTCACAACCACAGCTTTGACACTCGGACCTTCCCATTGTTTCTTTTATTCATTTATGAGATGTGGGTATCACTGGCCAGGCCAGCATTTACTACAAATTCCTAATTGCCCAGAGGGTAGCTGAACATCAATCACATTGCTGCAGGCCTGGTGTCAATTGTAGGCCAGACAAAGTAAGGAGTGCAGTTTTTTTTCCTACAGTGAACCGGATTGTACATTTCTATGTGCTAACCCAACTGGGTGGGCCTAGTTTGGAGAACTCTTCCATTCCTCCATGCCATCACCCTACCCCCATCCTCTTTTAGAGCTCTCTTCCACCACTCCATGACCCTGCCTGATCCACCCAGATCTCTCATGCTTGATTTGCCTTTGTCAATCCCAACCCACAATACAAGCTGCTATTTTCTCATTTCCCTTCCTTATGACACAAAATTCAACTAAAACAACTGCTCTTCTCAGACACAACTGTATAAAGCTGATTGATGTACACTACTTTTAAATGAATGTCAATTGGCTGCTACAAAATTCTCATGAGCTACTGACAATCTTAAAACTAGTTTAAATTTAAATTTTAAGTTTAATTTTAGATTTTTGTTTAAATCATGATAATGTAAGGCATGCAAATGGAGTACAAGTAGGAGCCTGCCATGGAACAGCATGAGATTTGAACTGATTTAATTTTTAATCTTGTCAAGTATCAAATGATATTTGACATTTAACTTTTTCCTGCTTAACCCACTCATCACAAAACGCTTACGTTGAACTGTTATTAAATATTTCCCTTTGAGAGAGGATACAGAACAGTAAGTACAACTGCCTGGACATTCTGAATCAGCAATCACAGCACTATCCATATAATGTTTGGCCCAGAAATGGCCAGGCATTAATTATTCCCATCTTGTATGTTCCTACTCAATGTAACTGCATTGAACATAGAAATATAGGAGGATGAAGCATCATTCTGTGCTTACAGTGCTAAAGTGAGAATCACATCTTTCCAGTTATTATAAATCCACACATGATAACTTTACAGTTAATGTTACATAACAGAAGTTTCTGATTATTGAGCATCTAATCTTCTAAATTATTGTGAATTATGGTGCGGAAAAGCAGCAATGAACGTATTGCAATTCTTCTGTGATGGATGTCACTCTCCTAACTGTGTTAAGTTTTTGATTTCATACATAACAATACTCATTCATACATCCCTGTGTCAAATGACCCAAATTTCCAGTCACAGTTTTATTTGAGGTTTCCCAAAGATAATATTTTTGCTATCTGGGTCAGACAGGAGATTATTTTTAACATGCAAATTGCAGGTGTGTAGATTCCAACACAATTCATCAGTCCCAACAATTCGAGTGATGTCTGCTGAAACTTTGGCACATGATGACAGAAATATCATTAACAGACATTAAGTAGCTTTTGACTGATTTTGTTAGTGGATCAAATGAAAGCATGAGGAAATTTTCAAAAATTATTGTTCTTCAGGAATTCTATCAATTGTGTTTATCAAATGAGATCAGGATAACCACTGTAAAAACTCAAGGCACATCTATGTGATGACTGCGATAACAAGGTGCGGAGCTGGTAGAACACAGCAGGTCAAGCAGCATCAGAAGAGCAGGATGGCTGATGTTTCGGGCCTAGACCTTCTTCAGAAATGGGGGAGGGGAAGGGGATTATGAAATAAATAGGGAGAGAGGGGGAGGCAGATAGAAGATGGATAGAGGAGAAGATAGGTGGAGAGGAGACAGACAGGTCAAAGAGGTGGGGATGGAGCTATGTGATGACTTTCTTCTTGCTGAATGCAATTTGTCCTGTTGAAGCCAGTAATTGGTGAACATTGTAACATTCAGGTAACAAACATTTCCAAGGGGTTGGCACATTTGATTGTTCCAACATATTAAGTATGCTCAAGTCTGCCGAGCAATAGGCATGTGGGTTATTGCAAGATTTTCAATAGGTCATTCAAAAACAGTTTAGGGGTTGCTAAAGAACAGATCCTGTTTCACAGTTGGAGATAGGAAACAGAAAAACATAAACAAGTTCCAAGCAGAAAACAAATGCTTAGCTTGACTGCTGAGATGAACTGAATGACCATGGTTCTATACAGTTGAGCGCAGTGAGAAGTCATGAGCAGCTGGATGGCTCTGGGCAGTCAGAATTCCAAAAGATCCAGGACTCAGAAGGTGCTTAATGAATAGTTCAGTACAGTTGAGTGTGGGAGTTGAAAACTTCCAAGCAGTAATTGCTTACTGCAGCTAAACCAGATTAGAGGTCAGGAAACAAACCCAGGGGCAGTGCCGGCTTGATGAAGCTTGCTCTAGGGGAGAAACTGGAATTGAGTGCAGTTCCGGAATGCTGGCCTGACCAGCAATGCACACATGTAATGAAAAAGAATTATGGAAACTCACATTGTTAGTAACTCAGAGGGATTGGTGAGAAATCTGTGAGCTCTGTCTTGATCACAATTGCTGCCTGATTTGTTCTGCAGGGTGTTCAACAAATCTTTCTTACCTGTATTTGCCTTATGTTATTCTTGGAATGTTAGAATATCTATAATAGTTATCTTTGTTTACTTTATACATTTTTTGTCAATAAAGCTTTCATGCTTTAAATTTTATTTGTAATAAATCAGTTAATCTTTGACTAAATAAATCTGATTAAACTGTCCCTAAGATATTACTATAGTATATGACCTATCTAATCAATCTATCATCAACCTGGTTAACACAAAATTTGCTGTAATGTTTGCAAAAGTGGAACTAGGAAGGAATCAGTGTGTCCTTCCAATCTCAGTCACTATATGTACTTTAGCACAGTTTATATGAATGTTGAACAATGACCACATAAGGAACATATGTATGTGCTACATCAAATATCCACACTCTGGTGAACTCCCATTTGAGTATGTGAAGAGACTACTCTTGCTGCACACTAGCAATGCTTTGGTAAGTATCAGTGGATCTGCAAAAGGGTAGTCCCGTGGAACTGAACTGTGGAGGACGGTTTTGTCATCCATCGTATAGAACATTGTAACATGATCTGGAAAGAAGAAAAGGTGCTCCATGTTTATAGTTTAGAGAATATCTTAACTTTGACTGGAGCGGACCGAACAGGACACATTCAGGATCAAAGATAAGAAAAGAAGTTCAAAAAAGAGAAAGTAGTTAAAGAAATTAACAAATTGAAGGGTGAGTCAACTTGTATTTTGTGAGCAGTAACAACAACAGTAAGTTTGAGTGAAAATTGAACAGTACCTGGACAATGCGAAATGTTAACAATGTGAAGAAGGGAAAGTAGTTGATTAGAGTGGTTAAAGGAGGAGTAAGGCCAGTAAGAGACAACAAAGGGAATTTACACATGGAGGCAGTGGGCATGGCTGAGGCGTTAATTGCATACTTTGGTGGGAGAAACTCACCAGACCATATTAGTTGTTAATCAAAGTTAACAATGCACTGGGGTCAGATAGGATATGCCCGAGGATTTTGAAAGAAGTGAGAATAGAGATTGAAATGGCATTGATCATAATCTTTCAGTCATTGCTAGATTTGGGGGAGGTGCCAAAAGAGTGGACAATTGCAATTATTAGGGCCTTATTCAAAATTGTTTGTAAGGATAAGCCTTCTATTTTAACTAGTCGGCTTACCTCCTGTGGTGGAGAAACTTCTGGAAGCATTCATTTGAGCCAGAACCAGTAGTCACTTGGGAAAACAAAGTGTGGGGCTGGATGAACACAGCAGGCCAAGCAGCATCTTAGGAGCACAAAAGCTACAAAGAGTGGATGAACAAGGTCAGTGAAGGAGCCGTCTTGATGCACCATGGGAGAGCTTCGAGCTGATGGGGAGGGAGCAGAAGGTTGGGTCAGTAAGGAGAGCCCGAGTTGGAAAGAGGAAGGAGCTATCACGCACTTTTGAAGGTGGAGGTTGAAAAAGGAAGTTAGTGTAGGAACGATTAAAGAAATCCAGGTCAAGATGTTCGTGAGTGGCTTGAAGAGGAACATGCAAGTGGCAGTGTTCCCATACATCTATAAAATTGTTTCCAGTCTACAGTCCAGGGAGACTGAAACTGAATGAATCAATTGAAGAAACAAACAAAACAGTCCCAGAAACAAACCAATCTAAACGACACCTTTAATAATTATTAGCATGATTTAATATTTGTATTGTTTAAAATCACAGGAGACAACATTTGGTGGAAAGCAGCAGTTTCAGAGAAAACCATGCTGAATAAAGAATTTTTAATCGATATTTTCTGTCAAAAACGTTAAAGAAATAAATCCTGCCAAAAGGTTAAAAAGAAACCTTTTGTGCTCCCAAGATGCTGCTTGGCCTGCTGTGTTCATCCAGCCCTACACTTTGTTATCTTGGATCCTCCAGCATCTGCAGTTCCCATTATCTCTGGTCACTTGGGAAAAGGTGAGTTGATTAGGAAAAGTCAACATGAATTTCTAAAGAGAAATCATGTTTAACTTGCTGGAAGTTTTTGAAGAAATAACAGAAAGGTTCAATGAGAATAACGCTGTGGACCTCCAGGAGGTGGTTTATGCAGTGCCACAAATCAGACTTGTCGATACAAAATTGACTAATTGAAAGGAAACAGAAAGTAGTGATCAATTGATACTTCTCAGGCTTGGGGGAGGTATGGAGCAGACAACACCAGGTGCTGGTTTTGGGACCTTTGCTTTTCCTGATATAAATAAATGATCTGAATCTTGGTGTGCAGGAGATAATTTCTAAGTTTGCAGGTGATGTGAAACTTGAGAAAAATTGCAAACTGTGAGAAGGAGGACAATGTGGAACCTCCAAGTTGGTAGAGTGGGTGGTTAGGTGGCAGATGCATCTACGTTCTGCTCACAAGAAAGGCCCTGAACTACCTGTTGCCTGCCACTTTAACACACCACCCTTTTCCCTGGCCAACATCTCTGTGTCTGGATTGCTGCAGTGTTCCAGCAAAGCTCAACGCAAGCTGGAAGAACAACACCCCATTTTCTGCTTGAGGATCCTACAGCCCTCTGGACTGAATATTGAGTTCAATAATTTTAGGACCTAAACTTTCCCATGTCCTAGCCCCTAACCCCATACACCAGGTTTTGTTATCACATAGCCTGCCGTTGCACATCACCTGTTGTTAGTCATTAACAGTCCCCATTAACAACTATTCACTTCCCAGCCAAATTGTTATCAACTCCTTCGTCTGTCCAACTGTTCTCTCCCTTTAAGCTCTATCCTATCGTTTACTCCCTACCCCACCCCCCACCCTATTTTCTGCATGTAAACTGATGTTATTTTCCAGCTACCATCAGTTCTGAGACAGGGTCACCAAACCCAAAACGTTAACTCTGTTTCTTTTTCTTCATAGATGCTGCCAGATCTGCTGAGTTTTTCCAGCAACTTCGATTTTTGTAGGTGGCAGATGATGTTCAATACCGCGATAAAGGAGGTCATGCATTTTGATAGAAAGAGCATTGGTAGACAAAATGGAATAAGGGTATATACCTAAAGGCAGTTCAGGGTCTGAAGGACTGGGTGTATATGAGCACAGATCAGTGAAGGTGGCTGAACAAGAAAGCGGATAATAAAGCAGATAGTATGTTATAATTACACAATACTTACAAGAATGGTTCCAGGGATGAAAAATTTCAGTTCGAAGGATAGGCTGAAGTATTGAGGACTCTTTTCCTGGGAGATAAGAAGGTGATAGGAAATTCTGACAAAGGTTTCCACAGTAATGAGAGGTCTGGATAGAATTGATGGTGAAAAACTGTTCCTATTCACAAAGGCATCAAGAACCAGACGGCACACATTTCAAGAAATTTGCAAAACAAGTAAATGTAAGGTGAGAAAAACATTTTTGGGTGGAGGCAGATTGCATATAAGCATTCAAGATGATATTGGATATTTATTTGGCTAGAAATAATTTGTAAAGGTATATGGGAAAAGGAGAAGATTAGCAGTAGGTAATGATGCTCATTCGAAGGTCCAGTGGAGACAGCATGAGCCAAATAGTCTTTTTCTACATCATATTATTTCTGTGATTATTACATCAGTGAGAAGTGGGACTAAGTTTCACGGAAGATGTGGGTTCAAACAACAGCAGAAAGAAGATATGCGAGGACATGTCAGAACATCAATATTGAGCCCTTGTGGCTCACTAGGTAGCACTCCTGTCTCTCAGCTCTGGGTTGAATTCTCACCTTAGGACTTGGTGGCCATGGAACGAATATGCACACTATGTTTCAAACAGTTTTCATTATCGCATGCTACATCTTCACTCTCACCTACATCATGCTCACAAAGCAATACATTTTCCTGCCTGCTGCCCTTCCAACTCATTCACCATGGATACCTCACCAACCCTGTTGTTCCTGCACCACTACTAACAGCTCTTTCAGCCATGTTCACTACAGTCAACTCCTCTTATCGCATTGCCAGAGAAAAAGTTGCACAATGGAGGCACGAGAGAAAAGAACTGGCAAGATGATCAATACGCACGTCCTCATCTCAAGACAAGAAAATCCTCAAACTGACATAAGAGAACAGAGTCTGCTCAAATGGGGATGCCACGACCTCCATGTTGAGCCAACCAAGAAAGCTTCATTGTGCTGAACTGCTCTCCTATTGTCAGCACTGTGAACATATTATAAAACACACTCAAGCTGCTTGCTGTACAACTAATGTCTTCTCTTCTCTTGTGCATACATCAACAATGCCCAAAAGTTTCTATCACAAAGAGCCCAGCTCCTTTACAATCTCATTCCCACCACACATCTGAGGCCGAAACCACACATCCCTCAGATGATGCATTAGCAAGGCTTTCTCCTTCACTCCTACCAGCTCAGAGACTTGGCTCTCTTTCAAGATCAGATTCAGTAGTGCACAGATGGTTAAAGAGAAAACACCCAGGTCGCTGGCACTCAAAGGACTGCTAGAGACCTGTTCAGTCCAAGGCAGAAGACGATATTATGATGTCAGTCATCAGTAACTTTGTGCAAACACATAGATAGTTACAGGAGAAGCAGGCGGGTTTGTCAGACTCTGAATTGGACTGAATGTTGGAGGAATCCACCCTAATAGTACAGTGTTGGTGCCGCATGCTCACAACTGCCTATTTCCATGGACATGTTGTCAACTACAGTGGAAAACTCCAGAAAATGGAATGGCCAGTGACTGTCAGAATTGCACAATAATCTGTACACCATTGTTTTAGTTGTTCAAGCTCAGCATCAGCAGCAAAGCAAGATGGGAGGATAAGGGACCTTAAATTCATTCCAGGTGCCCTTACTCTCAAGGAAATAAGGTGGTGTCAGCGACCATCCATATACAGTCATAGAGTCATCATGATGTACAGCAACGGAAACAGATCCTTCCATCCAACTTGTCCATGCCAACCAGATATCCTAAATTCAAGTCGTCTCATTCACCAGCATTTGGCCCATGTACCTCTAAACCCCTCCCATTCATATACCCATCCAGATGCCTTTTATATAGTGTAATTGTAACAGCCTCTACCACTTCCTCACGTAGCCAATTCCAAACAGGCACCACCCTCTGCATATAAAAGTTTCCCTTTTAAACCCTTTTAAACCTGTCCCCATTTACCTTAATCCTATGCCCCCTAGATTTGGCTATTCACACTATCTATGCCCCTCGTGATTTTATAAACTTGTATAAGAATACCCCTCAGCCGCTGACGCTCCAGGGAAAATAGCCCCAGCTTATTCAGCCTTTCCCTATAGCTCAAACCCTCCAACCTTGGTAACACTCTTGTAAATCTTTTTCTGTACACTTTCAAGTTTAACTACATGTTTCCTATAGCAGGGAGACAAGGATTGAACACAGTATACAAAAAGTGTCTTAATTAATGTTCTGTACAGCCACAGCACGATATCCCAATGTCTACATTCAATATACTGATCAATAAAGGCAAGTATGCCAAATGCCTTATTCACTACCCTGTCAACCTGTGACTCCACCTTCAAGCAATTATGATCCTGCACCCCAAGATCTCTTTGCTTGGCAACACTTCCCAAGACCCTACCACGAAATGTAAATGTTGTGCCCTGATTTACCTTACCAAAATGCAACACCTCACATCTAGGTAAAGTAAATTCCATCTGCCACTCCTTGGCTCATCAGTCCATCTGATCCAGGTCCAATTGTACTCTGAAATAGCTTACTTCACTGTCTACTATACTTCCAATGTTGGTGTCATCTGCAAACCTACTAACAATTCCTCTTATATTCACATCCAAATCATTTACATAAATGACAAAAAGCAGTGGACTCAGCAGCAGTCCTTGGGCACACAACTGGTCACAGGTATTCAGTCTGAAAAGCAACCCTCTACATCCACCATCTGTCTGCTATCTTCAAGCCAATTTTGTATCTAAATGGCTAGCTTTCCCTGAATTCAATATGATCTTATCTAGCTAACCAGTCTACCATGCGGAACCTTGTCAAACACCTTGCTGAAGTCCAAATAAACAATGTTCACTGCTCTGCCTTCATCATTCTTCTTTGTCACTTCTTCAAAAAATAGACCCCTGGAAATATCCTCTCAAGAATCTCTAGAGGTGTCAAGCCCCCCATCTCTACCCTGCTGAATTAAAGATGAGAAGAGTGAGCCTGCATCTGGGCAGGACATTATCAGCATGTTTGGGCTCTCCAGCCGCAAACGTCCTCGGGTTTTGTACTCAGGCCTTCTAAACGAACAGCTTCTCTACAGAGTAGTACCTTCTACCCCAGATGTAGACTGTGGGACCACACCGAGGTGTTGTAAGACGGCATGGAGGGAAAGAATACTGTTAGGGCACATATGTGGCATGGGCGACACTCCACTGTAAATAGACTCTCACACCTGAAATCATAAGATAAAAAATGTGAAGCTGGATGAACACAGCAGGCCAAGCAGCAACTCAGGAGTACAAAAGCTGACATTTCGGGCCTAGACCCTTCATCAGAGGGTCTAGGCCCAAAACGTCAGCTTTTGTGCTCCTGAGATGCTTCTTGGCCTGCTGTGTTCATCCAGCTTCACACTTTATTATCTTGGATTCTCCAACATCTGCAGTTCCCATTATCACTGGACTTTAAATCATCACATGTTTAATTGGCTGCCATGTTAGCTGTAGGATTAGGTTATGTGGTCACCATATTAAAGTTAAGCAACATCTTCATACATCCCAAGGATAACAGATGTTATGGATAGATGTTGATACATTGCTCATCAAGGAGAAGCATTCTGAACATCTCAAACTTTCAGAAATGTTTCAAACCTCACGTTCATAAGTGCAGCCAAGGCTTAACACCTTGGTGAGATCACAGTTTGCAAGTTAACGGGAGCACCAAACAATGGTACCTCATCTTGAGGAACCCAACAGTCTGTTCCACAATGGCCATGGTGGTAGTGTGGGCTGCATCATATCTGCTTGGATCTCAGTTAGCATTTTCCATAAAGGAGTCATCAATCCTAGTTGAAGACAGTAGCCCTTGTCTCCAAACAGCTATCCCTGTATGTTCAACTGAGACAGGAGCTTCAGAATTATCCAAATTACAGGGATAATGGTGGTTTCTAGGATACCTCTTGTAGACCTCTTTAATGTGATGGTAATGATGATGTTTATACATTTAGTTTACTGAGAGATTGATGATAGTTATCTCTGTGAAGCGGAAGTTATAATAAGTGACGTTCTATGAAAGTATACAAAATAATCTATTCTCTAACACCTTTCAGTTCTGAAGAAGAATTATACTAGACTTGGAACAACAACTTTATGTCTCTCCACAGATGCTGCCAGTCCTGCACAGTTTCTCCAGCACTCTTTGCTCGAGCCTGTTACTGACTGTGCTGAGTATGACCTGCTTTGCTTTCCATACTCATGTGATGTGTAAATGCACACTAGAAATAGAAAATGGCTTTGACAGCATCCAGAGTTGGTGCAGTAACTGGTTTTCTCATGTCTGAGCAAACACTCAGTATTTGTGAGCAACGTGAAGCCCTTCGGAGGCAACTGCATTAATTAGGCCCTTCATAGTACAGCTGAAGTCATTTATATATATAGAAGCTACCTTGTGAAATGCATATAGCATCCAACTGTGTGGGATCCAAATCCTGGTCATTGTCAATCTTGGCCATGTCATTGGTCACTGCAAACTGAACGCAGTCATCTCTATGAAGCAGAAGCTACAACTGCTAACTTTAAAAATGATATCTGCAGGCTGCAATTTACAAAGATAATCCAAGATGTCAAGGGCTGCACAAAGGCACAAAGTTGATGTCAATGTCAAAGGTCATGCACAGTTGTGCCGTAACCCTCCTTGTTGGAGATTGCCATGTCCCACTGTATGGACGAATACGAGATACATCAGCGAGTGATGTGAATGCTGACTTCTCACATTACAAAGTACGTATTCTGTTTTTTTGATTCTCCAGACTTGTTCATTGGAAGTGTAACCAATGGATCTAGCTATATTGTGGCTGTTGCCATACAGACTGTGCTACATCACTGTCTTCCTGAACTAAGTGCCAGCAGCTTACCTACTGCAATGAAAATACAGAGGAATTGAGGGACAACAGATGCGCCAGTAAGCCTAGGACGAGCAGCAACCTCCACTGAATGTCAGACAATTTCCACATGAAGACATCACAACTGAAGGTCCCATCAGGAAGGACAGCAAGTCCAGGATATTCAGAGTCTATTGCCGTTGATGGAGTTTCTTTCAGGTAAGTGATGTACAGTGTTGCCACAGAATGTGGAAATCCTAGGACACTGTTAAAAAAAAAAATGCCAGTTTCTGGAGTGGGACCTGCGACATGAAGAAGTGAGTGGCCACCCAGCCTTGTTGCCATCAAGAATGCATTACTATTTCATGGGACTGGTTGCTTCCAAGGATTCAATGGGAACCTGCGTAGATCTTCACAATTCTTGACTCATCAGTGAACTAAGGTTGATCATGATACAATTTATGCCAGATCACACAGCTTCATATTGTTTCAATATGACTAGATCAGCGCTGCAGCCTGGGAAGTAGGCTTTGTCAACTTAGCTCACTTGCTCAAGTGCAGGGTGCTATAAACTGGATACATGTGGTATTGAGAAAGCTATAGCATAATGCAGCTGCCTTAATGAACAGGAAAGGATTCCATTCCATCAATAGGCAAGTAATTTGTGATATCAGTACCACGTCTTAGCAGGCTACACCCATGAAACACACCAAATTTGACAGTTAACCATTTTCTTGTAAAATTCAGCCTAATATTAGTATCTGGATATGTCAGATTGACCAGCACAGCTAGAATCTGTGCACTGTAAAGAAGCATTGCAGGAAAATCCCTCCATCCCAAAAACAAGCATCACAATTGCCTTGAAAACTGTTTGGGCATCTTTATGCATTTATGCTAATTGATCTACGCTCATGATCCAGGTTACCTCATGCAGAGGTTCTATGACAAGATAAGTCTGAAACAAAGATCTTATTGGAATTATAAATTTGTTTTCAAGTAGGTTTATCCAAGTTGGAACTAATATTCAGACCTTTTTTGCAGGTTTTAATATTTGTTATTAATTAGTTGGGACACATCTCAAATTTCCTCTTTCTAAACTAACCAGTTTAACCTTCTTTCAGATTTTTTTCAGATTTCGTACGCAGGACCCATTCTTGTTGCTGTTTTGTATATTTTGCAATACATATACAAGTTGTTTTAAATGATATATTGAATAGAATCAATTCACTGTCCCCAATTTGTCTGAATGATGCACTAAAAAGTATTATTCCCTAAAGACTTGTGCTCAACTGATCTGACTACAAATTCCAGCATTCATATCCTTATTTAATCGCTTCATAGATTGTCTGAAAATTGAAATGATAAATGTACAGTTATTATAAGTCTCCAAACAACAGTTCAGTTCCATTTATGGCACGTGTTTGTTATAAAGCGAAGATCGACATCCCTCTGATGACTAAAAACCAAAACACCTAGAGAGGAGCACCATGCCCTATAGTCTATTAAAACAGCCCCCGATCTATTATAAAAGAGTGGCTTAGTGAAATAAACTCCTGACATTCACTCAATAATCCACAAGTAATAATTTATTTATCTAACTCGAACAGTGAAGAAATTAACTAAACTGTTAACAGACTGAATAGATCCCTTATAACTACTATTTCTGAAAAAAATTCTAATTGTATGCTGTTCCAATAAATAGAAGTCTCACCATATAAACTAAAAAAAAATCTTAGTCTCTTGAAATTACAGCCAGGTTATGTCTTCCGGAATGTTCTGTGTCTTCTCCGTTGATCTTCTGTCAGGAACACCTTCTTCATCAAATACTTCTGTCAGGAACATTAACTATTCTTTTTGAATCTCTAAGCATAGAAAAAGTATATCATCTTTTAAAGGGACCATGCACTATTTTCCCCAAAGCATTTGACAAACACTAACATTTTACAAACACCAAATTCTAATGTCCTGCATTCCAATCCACAAGAACTCTGCTGAACTCCACAATAAATTAATCAGCATAAGAAACTGATACAGTTCTTTCTACAAATGTTTCTATCATTATGTTGAGGGATTACTTAAACATTGTGTCAATTACATAGATGTGGTGAGCTTACATATATAACTGCAAATGCTGACTCATATGTCATATATTGGTAGGAAAATGACTCATTCAGAAGAAACCAGCTATATCGCCTCCTTAGATTGTTAATCAGAAATAAAAAAAAGTTTTAAAGGAATACACTAAAAAAAACCTCTATTTAATACCACTTGACCTATATTACATGGTCAAAGATTTACACAGTGTAATCATATATGTTCGGTGTAGTGAGAGTACTTATTGTAATATGCTTATGATTTGAAATAACTGATAAGGTTATACAATCCTTTCACTGAGCCTGTGCTGCTAGCAGGAAACTTTATTACAGCTCTAATTTTGAAGTAGGATCACAACCCTGCTGTGCAAAGTCTCCAAGCTCCCTTTCAGGATATGGCTTTTCCACAGAGTGTGTGGGATCAATGCATTTACCCCTGCATATAATCAGGCTTACTTCATGCCTGGTATTTTAGCTTTAACTTTCCAAAGAATTTTATTGAGCATAAATTTTCTTTTCGATGTGAAGTCTGAAGCATGAAAACCTCAAAAATATCGATTAACAAATTGTCCATCATACCATGAGTTCTCCCTGCAAAAATTAAAATGCATCCTACTCTCAGATGAATCTTTACCACAGCTCATCGTATAATATGAGTTACCTTATGGATTTTCTAACTTTGTCTACTTCCTTGATAGGAATCTACAGGGTATATTTGGTCTACCGTAGCGGACAAAATCCTCTAGTAATTAAACAAGAAGAGGTTCCTGTCTTAAACGGTATGTAATTTATCACATGACAGCAATTAGGTACAGATTACACTGCTGTAATGCTCTTTGGATGTAACAGGACAACAAGGGCAACATCAGCTTAAGAAACGGAAACTGCTAAGGACATGAAAAAAATAAACTTCAGCTGCATAACATAGGAACAAGAAAAGAGCTTAGCACACCCCAAATTCCAGGTGAAAAGACTAGTGAGTCACCCAGTTTGTCCCTTGTTCAATAAGCCAGAATCAGTGAAGCACCCTGTGAGGAGCAAAATGCTTGAAGAACCAGAGTGGAAAGACTTCTTGAAATGAGGGTAGCCAAGAACTCCCTGCTTGCACAATAACCTCCCACCTACAATGTCAGCGGTACAGCTGCAGCATGGCTGAGAAAGATGATTTTTTTTACAATCAGCAACAGTGAGACTATTTGTGAATGCAACGGAAATGCAGGAGCTTACCTAAAGGCCAGGACTATCAGAGACAAAAGGTTTTATAGGAGCCGTGTTGGTTGATATTCAATGGATAGGCTCTTGGGACGCCTTGATGGGGGAGTGGGTTTACCTCCTGGCAGAAGTCTGGTATCACCTCTCTTTAGGGAAGGCTTCAGAAATTAAATGTCACTCAAGAACTTGTAACTGGATTGTTAAGCAATGTGTCTTCCCTAGAATCAATGATCCAGAAGAGCTATATGCTGATGCCAGTAATGCACCAAATATTACTGTAACTGGATCCTAGACCTTGACTGAATGGAGAAATGAGGGGTTGGTTGGCAGCAGTGAGGGCCAGGAGAATCACTTAGTGGGCATCAATTGGGACAATAAGGACATGTGCTGGCAGTGGGACAGGATGAACATCAATGGGTCTTTGACAATGGACTTAATCAGATAGAGGCAGGAGGTTAGTGGGTGTCCATCTGGCATGCTATTACCTAATTAAATGCCTTTACACCAGGAGCATCGCCATGTTGAAGGGCATTAAATTTAACCTACAGTTTATTGGATCTAAAAATTGCCTCTATTCTACTCAAGTCCCATTCCCTGAATACTACAAGCCATCCAGAGGAAGGGTCCATAAGCTCGACACAATGTGTTCTGATCCTGGGGACCTTGCCAAAGTTGAAGCTCAACTGCAATTTCTATAAGAGTGCAGAATACTGCATCTCAGCACATACAGCTAATGGTCACATTGTTGGTCACATGGACCACTGATCTGATCAGCAGGAAACAATTTCTATTTCTCTCACTTTGCTAAGCTGCTGAGGTGGTATAGTGCATCTACACCATCAAAAAAGAAAAGGAATTGTGGCCTACTCCTTGCTTTTATAATGTATACTATTATAATATGTAAATGCTCCATTCCAGTTAGTCACCCTGACTCTAAACAAGTATTGATTGCCTCTGCAACAGCTCCTAATATTTCTGATTATATCCAGCTGGTCATTTGAGGCAGTGACATTAACTGCCTGCCAAATACAGTGGGATGATTTGATGGCGAAAGCAAACTGGGGCCACGTCCACAACCTGACCAAAATTGTAAAAAATATTAAGCTGTGTTCACCTATGACATCTGCCTTCAACTGGTCACCAATCACCCTCAAGACAACTAAAGGGTAGTTGGAGGATGTAAAAGTTGAATGTGAAACTGCTACCTCCTAAGTACTGAAGTTCAGAAGCAATTACAATGGTGGGAGAACTGTGGAACTCCTATTCCAGTTCCCAACACACTAGTGCAAAGTGGTGAAGGCTAACAAAGTGAGGTTCTTCACCCTTAAAAAATATGTGGGACAGATTCAGTAAAGTATCTTTACTCCAAGATAACATTTATAACCTGTATTTTTTCCTGAGGTTGATGTCAAGGAGGCTCTTCAAGGAACCAGGAGCCAGCAGCCTTGGTACTTGCTACAGAAGCCCCTAAGAACTTCTTCTTGAGTAAGAATCCACACTGTGGATCAGAATGACATTTTTTTAACAAAACAAAATCAACTGGTCAGCTTTTAGCAAATGAATACTTGTGTTTTATAAATCGTGTTTCTTCAGGTAAGAATTAACTTTGTCCTTAACAATGGGTCTCAATTTTCCAATTATTAGCATTAGACTGACAGGCCTGCAATTACCACGTTTATCAAACATCTCTCTTTGAAACAGGAATATAACATTTGCAGTCCTCTAGTGTTCTGTCAGCACTGAAAGATTGTGGTCAGAAGTTATGTCAATGTCCAACCATTCATCCATTCTATTTATGAAGAAGACTCTGGTCATGTTCTCTGGATCCACAAGACTTTCCACTTTATATTTTTGTAGTGTTTTATGCACATTTTGGGTTCCCTAATCTGTTAATCACTGATCTATTCTACGTTCTCTTCCTGCCTTCCTTGTATCAGGTTTTCAATTACTCCCTGCAATTTTTTGTGTCTGCCTGATTTTCTTTTGTATTCTATGTCTAACGTAAGTCTTAAACCTCTGTTATTTGTTTCAGCAGATGTCTAGCCACTACTTATGCTGTGCATCATTCCAATATTTTTGCTTTAGAGCCAAGTTCAGAAAGAAATGTTACATTGAGGCAAGTGGAGAATCTTTACAGATTTGTAGTTGGATAAAATGCTAGAAAAAAATTTAGACATATAAAATAAATGTTTAATAGAATGTTTTATATTTAGAGCAGCATAAACAAAAATATATTTCACAATTTATTTAAATTTCATAGTTCTTACAAAGTACCCAACTATTTTCACAACAGTCAGGACAGAATATTCAATTGAACTTTGTACAATGTAAAATTGCTTCTGTGCTGTCTATAGTGTTCCATTAAATGCATTATTTTCTGCTTCACATTTCAAAGCCAACCCCAGAACAAAAATGTCGGTGTCCCTTGAAGCGCCCGAACTGGATTGGTAACAAAGATAAAAGGCAGTAAAGTATCGGCACAGCAGTAAAACAGTATGACAGCAACCAGAAACAGTCATTAGCCTGAATTAATAATTAGTGTTGCAATGAGATGACATCTACAACAGAAATCCAATAGACATGATAGCATTTCAGGAGTGTGCAGTGCAAAATGCGACAGCTCTTGATTTTCCAACTGTTAGCTTCATTTTTTTTCTCTCTGTATGCCTATCAGTGCACAGCAAGAAGTGTTTTCCATCCGTGAGCTCTTAATTGTGGATTATTCCATCAATGCCATGGTTTTGCTAAAAAAAAGCTTGGCTGTTAGGTCATAACACCTTAATCCTTAATGAAATAATCTCACCTAGATTTATTTTGCACCATCTTCAATGTGCAGACCTTTGTGATGAATCTAGACTTTTACTATAATTCATGTCCACTTAAGGGCCTCATCTTGCCACTGCTAGAATTAACTCACTATTGGACAGGGAGACGTCCATCTGTAGGGCATGACAAACATATCCGTGTAAAGTTGCTCCAGGGTGGTTGAGATCACTTATCCAAAGGCATTCTGTGCCTGGTTGGGTGGTTAGATCCAGAGGGAGATGGTTTAGGATAGAAAGTAGCTGCTGAAACTTACCGTCAGCTCTATTTCCTCCTTTCCTGAATTATGCACCCTTGGCCTGGGATCCAATGATAATACTATTTGTTGACTGGGTTCATTACTGGCACCAACTATCACATCCCTAATGCTGCTGTACAAAGAGGCAAGATCTCCAGCTGGTAAATCTTAGCAGTTGGGCCTTCCACTCTCAGGTTCTGACCGTTGGGGAGGACCACCACTGTTACATTAAGTGTTCCCCATCTACCAGGACGTCTCCAGGCAGTGAGTAAAATGCAACCTTTGTTTGTGTAACAGCCCTCAACACAACTTCCTGGACTGTGTTTGAAAGGGAAGCAATTTTACCTTTCCCTATTGTCTCAACAATTTTGGTCACTATCAGAATGCAAAAGCGCCAGCTCAGAGAAAACAGTGCATATTTAATCTTCTCCTCACTGTACCTATACTCCACACCATTGAAGTCTTGGTACCAGTCCCATTCAGCACTGAGAGCATTATTATATTACATAAGTGAATGAACTTGGCAACTTCCCAAGAGGCAGATAAGCACAACCTTCCTGATCTCTGTAATCCCGTACAGCTCTACACTTCTTCTGAGGTATTTGCACTATCTAATTCTGGTCTCCTGAGGATCCTGATAGTTGGTAGTTGTGCCTTCAGTTGCCTCGGCCCTAATTTCTGAATTAGCTCAGCAGGTCAGGCAGCATCTGTGAAGAAGAATCAGAATTAGCATTTCAGGTCGGTGGCACTTCCTCAGAATTGGGGTCACCAGATGCGAAACATTAGCTCTGATTTTTTTTTCACAGATGCTGCCAGACCTGCTGAGCTATTCCAGCAACTTCTGTTTTTGTTCCTGATTTACAGCATCCATAGTTCTTTCCGTTTTATATAGAAATAAGAAATTGTTTACTATAAAATATGAAAAGGTGATCTAGTTTTTACATATCACAGACATTCTATTAGTTGGAGACAAATCCTGCACTTGATTAAAACAAACGGTGTATATATAGCATTACCTGAGTATATGGCTGTATTCAGTTATACTTTTCAGTCCCCAATTTCTATGTCTTGATTATACGAACAGTAAAATTCAACTATGCTGTACAAATTGTAAACTTTGCATCAGTCAGTACATGACTAACTATATTATTAATATGATGAATACACAATACTATCTCAATCTATATATGTTGTTTTGTGAATGTTCATCAGCTCTGCTTTGTAAACAGCAGCACCATTTACAGCTGTTGCCAGCATCTGCAGTTCCCGTTATCTCATTTACAGCTGTTGGGTTCAGTCTCACAATATGTGAAGATTTTCTTGGGAGTTGAGCAGATTCACACAACTAGCTTCTTAGACATATGCAGTAACTTCTGTCAATATTATAATCTGATAAAATGTCTGTCAATAAGATAATGCAACTATTTTCCCTTTGGGATAGATTTAGATTGTGTGCTTTACTTATCTGTTTGGAAGGGTAGAAAAGTAAAGTTCCGATCTTTTTTATATGTCTCTCAGAATTATTTTAATTTTTTTTATCCTTTTGTGCTTTCAAACAAACAAATATGATTGTTTGCAAAATAATCCGAAGCATGTCTGGTCTTTGAAGCACATATACTACCTCAGTACAACAGGAAAGGCAGGGTAGATATCAAGAAATTGACAACAGAATGTCTAAGATAACGGGTCATAGATTGAGACTGACGTGTTAGTTATTTATTATGAAAGTAAGGAACAATTTCTTCAACAGGATGGTTAGGGATCTTTGGAATTGGCTGTCATAGAGAGCTATGGGTACTCACTGATTGAGCAAATGCATGACTTTTAGACATGAAGGGCATTGAGTATTATGGTTGGGAACAGGACAGGAAAATGGAATTGAGGTGGAAGATCATGGCTTATTTTCTGAGTGGTGGAGCATACTTCAGATGCTGTAGATTTGAGGTGCTATTCGTATTCCCTTTTCTTATGTTCTTAAAATAAGAGGGATGTAGAAAAGAACTGTTACAACATATACATTCACAGGAACTCTGAAGGTGACAATGTTTCTAAGTACAAGCTACAGAGTCCTGGAGCCATTAAATCAAGTTAAAATAAATTAAAGAGGTCATTTTTTTGATTGAGTGCATTTAAATTATGTGTATTACACAAGTCACTTAATTTTGGTCTGCAGCTGGGCTGATACTGTCTTTTCTCATGCTACATCACCTCTTTTGGCGAAATCCTACCCTGATCAAAGCCATGAATTTACTTTGTGTACTAGGTGAGAGATGATGTCAGGTGATCCAATAGAATTAGCCCTCCACAATTTGTATGACGGAAAGGTCTGTAGATCTGCAATCATTTGATTTCAAAAATAGACATGGAAATTATCCTGCATGAATTTACTGCATGCCAAAAATATAAATAATGGTCTGACCAACAGTAGTAACACATTACCCGTATACTTAAATGCATTATGAATTACTTTCCCATTGGGACACTGTAGCATTCTACATTCCTGTTGTCATGCTATAAATATGTCTCAGCTTTACTATTGCCCACACACGGGTTCTGTCTGTCTTGGATCACTTAATATGACTACACATATCTTTCATCAACACCAATTGACAGACTGGCGTGACATACTCTTTTCCATTCTGATGGTTGACAGAAAGTACTTCAAATAACAAGCTTGTAGCAAAATATAAAAAAGAATAGTTAATGTAAATGATAACTTATGAAAATTCACAAAACTACAAATTTACTTCTTTTTTGCATTAGCTTTAACACAAAGGCGAATTTCATTCTCCAGAGTGGATATTTGATCACTGAATCAATTTGATACATTCAGTTTTCCTTTCTTCATTCTTGTCACATGGGCATTGCTGGCTAGGCAAGCATTCATTCCCATTGCTAAATTGCCCTGACGAGCTGCCAACTTAAATAGTTGCACTTCTTTGGGTATAGGGACAGTGCTGCTAGGAAGGGAGTTCCAGAACTTGATCCAGGAACAGTGAAAGAATGAAGACATTTCCGAGTCTGAATCATGTGTAAGCTTTGGAAAATTTGCAGATCATGGTGCTCCCATACACCTCCTGTCCCTCTCAGTTTGGAAGCTGCTGTCAAAGAAACCTTGGAGAATTACACCAAGTGCATCTAGCAGATGGAGTACACTTCCTGTCACTGAGCACTGGGGAAGAGAGTGAATGCACAAGGTGATGATGGGGTGCCAGTTGAGTGGTCTGCTTTGTTCTGGCTGGCGTTGATCTTCTTGAGTTTTGTTGGATCTTCCATGCAAATGGAGAGTTTTCCATCATTATATTGGCTTGTTCCTTCCAGATGGTGCACAGGCACAGAAAGACAGGAGTTAAGTTACTTTCTACATAATTCCTAGTCTCTGACCCACTCATGTTGCTTAAGTATTTATACAGCCAATTTAGTTTCTGGTCAATGGTAATACTCAAGATGCTGATTATGTGGGATTCAGTGATTAAAAAGCCATTAAATCTCAAGGCGCACTGGACAAGACTTTCCCTTGCTAGAGATGGTAATTGCTCAGCACATGTATGGCACAAATGTTGTCTGTCATTTATCAGCCCAAACTGAATGCTGTCTCTGTCTTGCTGCATATGGACATGAATTTGTCCAGTAATTGAGGAGTCATAACTGATGCTAACATTGCAAATCAGCAAGCATCCCAACTTTTGTCCTCATTGATAGTGGTGGGTCACTGATGAAGCTGCTGAAGAAGCTTGGTTCTACCTTGAGGTATACCTGTAAAACAGAGATGACTGACCTCCAACAGTCATAATCATCTTTCTTTGTATTATGTATGACTCCAAACAGAGGAGAGACCAACCCCGCCTCTCCCCTCAGATTCCATTAACTCCATTTTAATGCCATAGTAGACAACGCCTTGAGGTCAAGCACTGTTAATTTCACTCACCTATGATGTTCAGGTGTTTGTCTATGTCTGGACCATAGGTGTAATGAGGCCAGGAACTGAGTGACCCTGAATAGGTTATTCCATTGCTACTGCCTCTTGATAGTAGTGTCGGTGACTCCTTCCGCCACTTTGCTGATGATTGTGAGCAGTCTGGGTTGGATTTGTCCTGTTTTTTGTGACAGTGCATACCTATGCAATCTTCCATGTTGTCAGGTAGATAGCAGTGTTGTAACCGAACTAAACAGTTTGGCTAGGGGTGTGAATGATTCTGAAGTAAAAATCTTCAAAAATTATTGCTGTAATGTTATTGAGGTTGATAGACTTTGCAGTTTCCAGTGCCTTCAATCGTTTCTTGATATCACGAAAAGTAAATTTAATTGGTTGAAGACTGGAATTGGTTGAAGATGTTGAAGACCTTGAGTGAAGGCTGAGATGAACCAACCACATGGCACTTCTGGCTGAAGATGAATACAAATAAACAAAGAACAATACAACACTGGAACAGGCCCTTTGACTTTTCAAGCCTGCGCCGACATATGCTGCCATCCATACCAAAACTGACTTCATATGGCCCGAAATGTCAGCTTTTGTGCTCCTAAGATGCTGCTTGGCCTGCTGTGTTCATCCAGGCCCACACTTTGTTAATTCATATATCCTTCTATTCCGTTCCTATTCATGTATTCATCCAGGCGTTTCTTGAATGCCGTGATGGTGTCTGCTTCCACCACCTCCACTGGCAGTGTGTTCCAGGCACTCACCACCCTCACATATCTCTTTTAAATTTTGCATTGCCCCTGCCCCACACCTTGAGCCTGTTTCCTCTAGTAATTGAATGTTCCACCCTGAGGAAATGCTACATACTATCCACTCTATCTATGCCATTCACAATTTTATGAACTTTTATCAGCTGGCCCCTCAACCCCCTGCATTTCAGTGAAAACAAATCCAGTCTATCCGACTTCTTGTCATAGCCAGGCAACATCCTGGTAAGCCTTTTCTGTGCCCTCGCCAAAACATTCACATCCTTCTGGCAGTACGATGACCAGAACTGTATGCAAAGCTTCAAGTTGGCCATATGCACTCACATGCTGGGTTCTTTCATCAGTAGAATGGATAGATTTCTTAGGTTCCTACCTCCTGCTAATTATTTAATTGTCCGCCACCACTGAAATAGTTGGACTGCAGAGCTCAGATTTGATCAGATAGTTGGTCTTCATTAAACTAGGATTGATCTCCGTGCCTCATGGTAATTGTAGATTGGTGGAAATGTTGGCCTCTGAGGTTACAGTTTGTGGTTGTCGCAGTTGTCAACAAATAAAACGAACGTCATCTACAAAATACCTTGCAAGAACTGTGACAAACACTACATTGGACAAATTGGCAGAAAGCTAGCCACCAGGATACATGAACATCAACTAGCCACAAAACGACATGACCCACTATCACTCGTATCCTTACATACAGATGAAGAAGGACACCACTTTGATTGGGACAACACATCCATTCTAGGACAAGCCAAACAGAGACACGCACGAGAATTCCTAGAAGCATGGCATTCCAACCAGAACTCCATCAACAAACACATTGATTTGGAGCCAATCTACCATCCCCTGAGAAAAAGAACAGGAAATGACATCACCAACGCAGGAAATGGCATCACCAACCCAAGGAAACCTAACCAGATAAATAGATAACACCAGCGCTTCGTCGGAGGCTAACTGATGATGTTACCTAGAATGGTGGCGAAACGTCTGAAAACGAACCTTCCAGCTCAGCGAGCAAACTCACATCCAGAACCTCAACCTGAGCTACAAATCTTCTCAAAACTCGCTATTAAGAATCCTGTCAACGTATCTCACCTCCTAACTCATGCAAACCTATCCATCATCTACAAGGTACAAGTCAGTCAGTGAGGAGGCGATGGCCCAATGGCACTTTCGCTAGATTATTAAACCAGAGATGCTGGTAATGTTCTGGGGACCTGAGTTTAAATCCTGACATGGCAGATTGGAGAATTTTGAAATCAATAAATATCTTGAATTAGCAGTCTAATTATGATCATGAAACCATTGTCAATTGTCAGGGAAAACCCATCTGGTTCACTAATGGCTGTTATAGAAAGTAACTACTGTCTTTACCTGGTCTGGCCCACATCCAAAGCAGTGTGGTTGACACGTAAGTGCCCTCTGGGTAATTAGTGGGAATAAGTGCTGGTCTACTGAAATACTCCCCATTGCCTGGATGAGTTCAGCTCAAAAAAGAAGCTTGTCGCCATCCAGGACATTTGGTCCCTGGACTAAATCACCAATTGATACATTCAAAATAGTTTATTCCAATAACATCACTGTGAGAATTTGAAAGGTATATGCTGTAAGTCATTTGAAGATGCCTGGCATTTTGTTGCCAGCCACACTGGGCTCCGATTTACCGAATGACAAACACCTCCTGCAGTTTCACATGCATGTTTTGCGCACTTTGAAGAAGTAATGACCAATAATGAAGTTCCATCCGGTTTCCTGAGAAAGATAACTTCTGAATCTATTTTAAGCCAGCAGCAAACAGCATTTTTAAATCCTTGCAACTCAGAGATTTGTTTTGTAAACAATGCATAGCATGGGAACTTCAAATACAGAATTTTTCAAAGTTTCTTCTGCAGAATGATTGAAGGTTCAATCCAAAATCTCTCCAGGAATTTACAAATACACTTCAACTGCAAGAATTCTTCAGAAATCCTGTATCCAGATTTGAGCAAGTTCATTAAACATTTTAAATTTGGTAGTCAGTGCATTTGCTTATGTCAATTGTGCTACAAATTCCACATATTTTACAAAACCAGTCTGCCAAATACTTAATTAGCCCAAGGTTATATCAAACATCAGATATGGAATACTAAAGATAAGGTGAAACCAATTTGTATTTACTCATACCATGTAAAATACTACTTTAGTCTCTGGAAAGTTGATGAAGGTCACGATAATATAAATCAGAGTCTGAATTATTGTTATTACCTTTTCATAACATTATATCTTATAAATTATGAATGGAAAATAAACAGCAAAGCGTTTTTCCGTAATGGAGATTCAAATCAAATCCAGTAAACAGTTCATCAGAAAAGATGTGAGTGACAATCTCCAGTTTTCGCTGCCTAAACATGACGTATCTTCTAACGCCACTTTGAAGTCAAATATGCTGGTGATAGACTTTCAGTGTGCTATGATTCAGACAATTTATAAATAGACTAAAAGAAAATATCAGGAGACACCAGGAAAATTTGTTTTTGATGTGAAACCTTCTGGTATGAACAATTATGTACACATGTATCAAATTCCTGCCAGTACTATCGAGTGGGTTACGACATTAAGATTTCTAAAGTCTGAAAGGAGTAAAAGATTATCCAACTAAAAAGAGTATCTTCATGATTATTTAAAATTCACTTCTGGGGCATGAGTGTCACTGGCTGGCCAGGATTTATTGCCTGTCCCTGGTTCCCCTTGAGAAGGTAGTCGTGAGTTGCCTTCTGGAACTGTTGCAATCCATGTGCTGCAGGTAGAGGCACAATGCCCTTAGGGACGGAATTCCAAGATTTTAACCCATCAACAGTGAAGTGACAGCGACAGGTTTCCAAGTGAGGACGGTGAGTCGCATGGTGGGAAACTTACAGGTGGTGGTGTTCCCGTGTATCTGCAACCCCTGTCCTTCTCAAAGGAAATGGTTGTGCGCTTGGAAGGTGCTGTCTAAGGATCTTTCAGGAATTTATGTGGTGCATCTTGCAAATGGTACATACTGCTGCTAGTGAGCAGTGGTGGAGGGAGAGGATGGTTGTGGGTGTGATACCAATCAAGTGGGTCGCTTTGTCCTCGATGTTTTCAAGCTTCTTGAGTATTGTTCGAGCTGCATTCATCCAAACAATTGTGGAATATTCCATCATTCTCCCGACTTGTGCCTTGTACATGGTGGACAGGCTTTGGGGAGGAAGAAGGTCAGTTACTTATCACAGTGTTTACAGAGTCTTAAGAGTCATACAGAGGAGAAGTGGGCTCTCAGCCCACCATATCTAAGCTGATCAACAAACAGAAAACTACATTAACCACATTTACCTGTGCTTGATACAAAGCCTGTTTTGGCCTGGCATTTTAAGCACTCATCCAGATGTTTCTTAAATGTCCTTAAATGAGAGTATATGCCTCAACCACCCTTTCAGGCAGCACATTCCTATGGTAGTATCTCTACCGCCTGCTGGGTCTAAATATTCGTTCTCAGATTTCCTCTGAACCACTTGTTCCTTACCTTAAATGTACGCCCTCTAGTCTTAGATAGACTTGCCATGGGAAGGAGATTCTCATGATCTACTCTGTCTATGACTTTCATAATTTTGTATACCTCAATCAGATCGCTCCTCATCCTCCTTGCTTCAAGGAAAACAAACCCAGCCTATCCAGTTTCTCCTAATGACGGAGACTTTTCATCCCAGGCCACACCTTAGTGAATCTCCTCTGCACCCTCTCTAAGTGCTATTACATTCTTCCAATAGTGTGGTAGCCAGTACAGTATTCCATCTGTGACCTAACCAATGTTTTATAAAATCACAACAAGACTTCCTTGCTCTTATATTCAATACCCCAGCTAGTGAAGGCAAGCATCCTATATGCCTTCTTCACCACCCTATCTATCTTTGCTGGCACCTTCAGAGCTCTTTGACTTGTAAGGTTCCACTGTTCCTCCCCATGAATCTACCATTCATTGCAAGTGCTGTTTCTTTACTGAACCCCTCAACATGCATCATCTCAAACTTATCATGTTTAAGTTGCATCTGCCTTTGGTCTGCACAATTTACTAGCTGAGCAACACCAGACTATAACCTGGCACCAACTTCCTTAGTTTCAACAACATGGCTAATGTTTGTATGATCTACAAACTTACGAATTATATATTCTAAGTTGACATCCAAGCTATTAATGTACAAAATAAATAGCACCCTGTGGTATAGCACTAGCCACAGACAGCCAAATACAAAAGCAACTCTCCACCATCACTTTTTGCCATCTATTTGTTAGTAAATTATGGATCCAGTTTGCAAACCTGCCTTGGAACCCACAGGCTTTTACCTTTTAGACCAGCCTTTCGTGTGGGACCTTGTCAAAGACCTTACTGTAGTCCATGTAAACCAGATCAACAGCACTACCATCATCAATATATTCAGTCATCTATTTTTTAAAAACTCAATTAAATTAGTCAAACAGGATCTCCCTCTAACAAAGTAGTGCTGACTATCCCCAATCAATCCTGACAATCCAAGCATTGCTTAATCCTGTCCTTCAAAATGTTTCAAATAATTTTTTTACCTCTGACATCAAACTATCTGGTCTGTAATTACCTGCCTATCCCTGCTGACTTTCTTGAACAAAGAAAGCACTTCACCTGCGGCCAGGCAGGTAATAAATATCTCAGCCAGAGCCGAGCAAACTCCTCCCTTGCCTCCCAAAGCATCCTTTGGTGTATCTCATCAGAACCTGAGGACTTATGTAGCTGAATATCCAGTAAAATGTCTAATACCTTCTCCTTATTCATTTTAAGATGTTTTGGAACCTCACAATCCCAAACAAAATCCCTGGCTACAATGCCTCTGACTGTTGGGAGGCATATCGTATAATCCCAGCCTTATCCTGCCTATGTTTTATCCACATACTGGACTGTCCTGGCATTTCTTCTGCTTTTGATTTAGACTTGCTCCAAAATTCACATCTGCTCTATGTTCCATCCCTCTGCCAAATCAGGTCAAAATTTCCCTAACATTATGAGCAAATCTCCCAGTAAGGATTTGGATCCATTCCTGTTCCAGCACCACAAAGATTTGAAAAGGTATTTTTAAACTCTCTTTTTGGAGGGGCCTCCAGTGGTCCTTCTTTTCAATATAATCAGTAACTGGCATTGTCAAATGTCATTTCTGCCCCACTCATTTCTCCACAAATGCTTTAATTGAGTTTGCAACATAAGCAAGGGATTCAATTTGGATAAATAAACAACCACCCAGTCAGTTCTCTTTTGAAAGCTCAGAGGATGTGGAGCTTATAAAGACATCCTTCAGTCACTGGTTTGGTTCCAACTTGAAGAAGATTGATTTTGGAGTTTTTGAGAAGATTTTAGCTCGGGTTATAGTTGAGGTTGTAGAATTGCTCACCAATCTGGTGTGTTTAATTACAGACGTTTCAACACCCTGCCAGGTAACATCGCCAGTGCACCTCCAGTGAAATGTTGGTGTTCTGTCCTGCTTGTTATTTGCATGCTGCAGTTTTCTGGGGTGTTTGACATCATTTCTAGTTCTGTTTTTCAGTGGTTAGTATATCGGGTCCAGTTCAATGTGTTTATTGATGGAGTTCCAGTTGGGATGTTAGACGTTCAGGAATTACCTGGCATGTCTCTGTTTGGCTTGTGTTATTATGGATGTGTTGTCCCAGTCGATTTTGTGTCCTTCTTTGTATGTGTGTATTGAGACCATTGAGAATTGATCGTGTCTCTTGGTGGCTAGTTGGCGTTCATGTATCCTTATTGTCAGTATTCTTCCAGTTTGGCCTATGTAATGTTTACCAGCCCTTGCATGGTATTTTGTATCATATATTAGTTTTACTGGTTGTGAGTTTGGGATCCTTTACGTTCATCAGTAGCTGTCACACAGTGGATGTTGGTTTGTAGGCTACCCTGATACCTAGGGGTCTGAACAGTCTTGTGGTTATCTCTGATATGTCTCTGAAGTATGGTGGAATGACTAGTATGTCTGGCCCTGTCATGTTTTCTTGTTGTGGTATGTTGTGGAGGTAATGACGGATTGTGCTTTTTGGGTATCTGTTCCTTTTAAAAACTTGCTACATGAGCTCCTGTTCTGTTTTGCACATTTCTAGGGTGCTGCAGTGTATTGTGGCTCGTTTGAATAATGTCCTGATGCAGCTCTATTTATGAGTGTTGGAGTGGTTGCTGGTGTAATTAAGTATCTGGTCTGTATGTGGGATCTTCCTGTAAATGCTAGTCTAGACTTCCCCGTTTTCTAACATTTCACCATTACGTCTAGGAAGGGTAGTCGATTATTGTTCTCTTCTTCTTTTGTGAATTTTATTCCGTTGAAGACGTTTTTTGTATATTGGTGGGTTTCTTCCGTCTTATGTGTTTGATAATCACAAGGATAACATCTATGTAGCTGACCCAAAGTTTGAGTTGTATAGTGGGGAGTGCTGTCCATTCCAACCATTTCAATACCACTACTGCAATCAGTCCTAATATTGGGGATCCCACTGGTGTTCCATTAATTTGTTTGAACATACGGTCGTTGAAGGTGCTGTGGGTTGTGAGGCACAGATCGAGCAGTTTCAGGGTGCTGTCCTTGTTGGTGCTATGGGCATAGTGGGTGTCAGCCTTCCTGTTTCATCCAGCAGTGTGGCAATTGTCTCTTTGGCGACGTTGTTGCTTATGGGTGTAAATAGTGCTGTTACGTCAAAGGATATTATTATCTCATCCACTTCTATTCTGGTGTCCTTGATGATATTGAGGAATTCCTGGGAGAAATGGATGGAGTGGGTGGATAGTGTTATCGACTAGTGTGACCTGGAATTGAGGAAAACAGAACAGGAGCACTTTTATGGAGTGTTCAAAAGAAATGGATAGCCAAAAAGCACAACTCGCCGTTCCCTCCACAACAGATCACAATGAGAAGACACAACACGGCCAGTGACCCTACTGTACATCAGAGATAACCACAAGACTGCTCAGACTCAAAGGTATCAGCATAGCCAACAAACCAATATCCACCTTGCAACAGCTGCTGACAAACATAAAGGATCCCATACCCACAACCAATAAAACTAACATAATATACAAAGTACCATGCTAGGACTGTGAAAAACGTTACACAGGCCAAACTGGAAGAATACTGACAATAAGTATACATGAACACTAACTAAAAGCCAAGAGACACAACCAATTCTCACTGGTCTCAATACACACAGACAAAGAAGGACACAAAATCGACTGGGAAAACATCTCCATAATAGCATAAGCCAAACAGAGACATGCAAGGGAATTCCTGAACACCTGGCGTTCCAACCAGAACTCCATCAACAAACACATTGAACTGGATCAGATATACTAACCACTGAAAAACAGAACCGGAAGTGATGCCAACCACCCCAGCAAACCAAGACATTAAATAACAAGAGGTATAGACACCAACGCTTCACCAGAGATGCACTGACGATGTTACCTAGCTGAGCGATGAAACATCTCCAATCAAACACACCAGTTGACGAGCAAGTCTACAACTGCAAGATTAATTTTGGCTCTCTTTAGACAGCACAGCTGATCAAGTAGAGAACAACAGCAGATCCAAAAGCTGACATCTTAGATAGTAGTATAGAACATAGAACATAGAACAGTACAGCACAGAACAGGCCCTTTAGCCCACGATGTTGTGCCGACCATTGATCCTCATGTATGCACCCTCAAATTTCTGTGACCATATGCATGTCCAGCAGTCTCTTAAATGACCCCAATGACCTTGCTTCCACAACTGCTGCTGGTAACGCATTCCATGCTCTCACAACTCTCTGTGTAAAGAACCCGCCTCTGACATCCCCTCTATACTTTCCTCCAACCAGCTTAAAACTATGACCCCTCGTGTTAGCCATTTCTGCCCTGGGAAATAGTCTCTGGCTATCAACTCAATCTATGCCTCTCATTATCTTGTATACCTCAATTAGGTCCCCTCTCCTCCTCCTTTTCTCCAATGAAAAAAGTCTGAGCTCAGTCAACCTCTCTTCATAAGATAAGCCTCCAGTCCAGGCAGCATCCTGGTAAACCTCCTCTGAACCCTCTCCAAAGCATCCACATCTTTCCTATAATGGGGCGACCAGAACTGGACGCAGTATTCCAAGTGCGGTCTAACCAAAGTTTTATAGAGCTGCAACAAGATCTCACAACTCTTAAACTCCAGTATGATCCAGTGTTCTAAGATGCTGGGTTCGGCTTCAGGTCCAGGTCCCAATTGGAGCATAGTTTCAAATCTCACCACTATCAAAGGACTAAATGTTACAAAAAGTGTTGGTGAAACTTGGCATCGTTTGTGTATACAGGAAACAACTTCCTAGTCATTTTGGGTTGGAGTGCTATATGCTCGCCTGAAAGTTGTTTTAACTAGTCAAATGTGTAAGGTCTCATAAGTTCTCCAGACTTTAACTGTCTCATATATAAGCAAAAAATAGGTGACAAGCAGTTCAAAATGTCCACCCTTCTGATATGTTAGCTAATCTCACACGCAACAGGAGTTGGCCTTGATGCCCACAGCAGTGAAAGAAAAAAAAAATCCATTTCTCTAAGATCTCAGAATGGGCATGTGAGTATTAATCAATTGCTCTTTGTAACACCCACCATTGGACAAAATGACCCACAAGTCTTAACTGTCTAGTGTAATACTTGAAGGATGGTCACTTTACTGACTAACTGGTACTGGCCATCACTACACTGTATAGCTGCAATACATCAATACACACAAACTGCCATCACAACTAAAAAGATTAGATCAAGTAATTCACAAACACTGACTGCATGGCAATACTGTTTTACAGTCTGAGCACACATTCTTTTATATAAACAGACTCATGGAATAGATAAGGTAGTCAAGATGGTGTGTTAAACAGAAACACCAACTCTGCCCACTTTACGTAAAACACAGTTTGCCAAACCTTTAGCTGCATTGAGTGTGGAAAGCCCACTTACACTACTGCAAGAAAGTTGTGCACATTCATAATTGAGAGCTAAATCTTAAAGTATCTGGTTTAGCATCACTGACCCAGGACTAATCATGTTTCTTTTATTTGTTTGTGGGACGTAGGCTTTGTTAGCTGGCCAGCATTTATTGGCTGTCTCTAGATTCCCTTGTGAAGGTGGGAGTAAGCTGCCTTCGAGAACCTCTGCATTCCATGTGCTGCCAGAAGACCCATAAATGTGTTGAGGAAGGAATTCCAGGGTTTTGATCCAGTGATAAGACCATAAGACATAAGAGCAGAAATTAGGCCATTTGGCCCATCGAGTTTGTTCCACCATTCAATTATGTCTGATAAGATTCTCAAACCCGTTCTCTCGCTTCCTCCCCGTAACCCCAATCCCCTTGATAATCAAGAACCTATCTATCTATGTCTTAAATGTACTCAATGACCTGGCCTCCACAGCCTTCTGTGGCAGTGAATTCCATAGATTCACCACTCTCTGGCTGAAGAAGTTTCTCCTTATCTCCATTCTAAAGGTCTTCCCTTTACTCGAAGGCTGTGCCTTCGGGTCCTAGTCTCTCCAACCAAAGGAAGCATCTTCCCAATATCCACTCTGTCCAGGCCATTCAGTATTCTGTAAGTTTCAATTGGATTCCCCCCCTCATCCTTCTAAAGTGATAGTGAAGGAACAGTGATAGATTTCCATGTGAGGATGCTGAGTGAATTGCAGGGAACTTGTAGGAGTTTCCGTGCAACTGTTGCCCTTCTCCTTCAGGAAAGAAGTGGTTGTAAGTTTGGAAGCTGCTGTCTAAGGATCTTTAGTGAATGTTATGGTACAAAATTGAGCAAAATTCTGTGGATACTTGAAATCTGAAATAAACAGAAAATGCAGAAAATACTCAGGGGGCCTGGCAATCAGACCACACCAGACTATGGGATCAAGGGTCTCATGTACAAGACTGGAGAATGGGGTTGAGAAACATATCAGCCATGATTGAATGGCAGAGCAGAATTGACGAACCAAATGGCTTAATTCTACTCCTGTATTTTATGATCTTATGGCTTGTATATTTCTGGCCTTTGCTGTTTTTATTTCAAATTATGGTAATCTGCAACTCAATTCAAATAAGTTAGATAAACGCCTGTCAAATAAGAAAGCCTTGTTTGCATTGTATTCATCTAGCAGCTTTTTTCACCCTTTAGGCAAAATAATTCCATTTGGGTTATTCCATTTTCCGATTAAAAACTATTCAAAATTTATTGTCATTTGTCTATTTGATGATAATCTACATTGTAATAGACAAGAAATGAAAAGGATTGTTTAACTGGGTGCCAAACTTAGGTAAGCCTTCTTGAAAAGATTAAGCCCCATTCCAGTGACATGAGCACTAAAGATCAGCAGGTACTTTAGTGCAGTACCATGGAACTACTGCATTGTCAAAAATGCCAACTTTTAGAAACAGTCAGTTAAAATAAAGGTCTGATTCGCAGATGGGTATTAAAATTTTCACTGTACTGATTGAGGACAAGTTTTCTCCAACTTGAACAGCATTCGTTCCTTAAGTTACATTGAAAAAGTTAATTTCAAAAACAGGCAACACATCTCATTTGCTGTGTGCAAACTGGCTGCTGAATTTGCCTGTACTTCAGGTGGTATTCAGTAAGTGTGAAACACTTCAGGGTATCCTGAGGACTTGAAAAGCACAAAATAAATAAAATTTCAATCTCTCACATGAAGTATGTTTCAAATTTGTGAGATTCACCTGCACTATTTTGGAAAAAAGTTCACTATAAATCAGAGTGTTCAAAACTCAGCCATGTACATGTCACCAAACTGTTATTGACAGACTTCAAGCAGGTTTTTATTCCAGTATCCCTCAATAGCTTATAGCTTAATACATTTAAACCTCATGGGATTTATTTTTCTTTTTATCTACTACAACTTGGCAGTGATGTACAGCTATCCTAAGCTCAAAGCATATTGAAATCAAACAAGGAAATTTATTGGTTGGAAAAGGTCTTTACACAGATAAATCACAAGAATGTTCCAAGATTTCAGAGTAGCTGTAAATTGTTCCAACTGCACTTAATTCCTTGTTTGTCACTGTATACTATCATTTTTGTCAAGCATCCAAAAGTAATGTTTTTCTGCAGCAGAATAGATATTCAGAATATATCACCAGAACAGTCCCTTGCCAAAATTATTCCAGTATTATCCCAATCAATTAACCTTGAAACAAACACTTTGCAGGCAATTCTTTTATGGCCTCAAACACAGAAAGAAGAATCTGCTTTTAATTCAATTACAGCTTTTGTGATGCAACATTGTAGAAAAATAAGAAGCACATGATTAGTTCAGTGGCTAATAATTCAAGGTTGAGGAGGTGAATATCTTAGCTGGTAGAATGGCAAGCTCTTAAAATTAATTTCAATTCAGCTACCTACATGTTCATCTTAAAAGACTAAATCTTACTCCATTTTGAAAACACATGAAACCTTTGCTGCACCAAACAGCATTCAGGCATACTGCCATGCTATAATACTGCTAGGAAGGGTGCTGTCTGTGTGAAACAGTAGAACAGCTAGTTGATGGACAATCAATAGCGGAAGTGCAGTTTTAATATTCATGCACATGAAACAATAACCACTATGATTATAAAATTAAATATTTGTTGCAAATTTAACATGAATCTTTATGATTTGAACATTTCTCCAACATGAGTATGTTAATTATCATTGAATAATAAGTAGCACAAAATATTTGAGAGAATTATTAACTGGTAGTAATTCAAGGTTTCGAATCATCAATATGTAGTGATATTTTAATGTTTAGTGCATTTTATAGACGTGTGAGACTAACCAATCAGTGTGCACAGAGGAACCAAATAAAATTATACCAAATCTGTCAACCAGCATTTACTTGAACTTGTGAAATAATCAAGTTAATTTTTGTACTGCACCAAGATTACTCTTCCATTTGAATTCAGTTTAAAAAAAACTGACTTTAGAAACTAACTAAGGAGACTTGTAAGTGATTGATGGGATGGAGAGATTGGATAATGAGGAAGGATTTCTATAGATTGTGATGTATATGTTATTTTTTTGAAGTGATGACAAGTTGTTCCTAAAATGAAGGTCTGCTAATAAATAGAAAATAAAATGTGAATTGGCAGTGTTGCCAATGATGATTACTATTCTATGCTGCAAAATAAATTAAATCAATGTGTCACAAGTGATTTAACAAATTAATTCTACAAGGATATTTTGAACTACAAACACAACATTTTAAAATCATCAAATTCATTGTCTTCACATCCAAAGTAAACAGTTTATCAAATCCTTTGAGTTACTGTTGCATCATTGTAAGTATCTCACTCGAGATCAGATGTAATAATTTCAGTTTTATACTAACCAATGTACCTTATGGGTAGTCATGGGTTTGCTGCTGTTTGATAATGAATCACTGGAATTGGTCATTTTGGCAGGGAGGTCTATTGCCACTATATAGTCATTTTCATTTCATGACTTTACTAGTCTAACTATCCATAATTTATTTGGCTTACTTAAGCACATATACACTAATCACATTGCATTTCTGGTGATGAGGAAACCAGTCTGACAATTTTCAAGGATCCGTTCTAATACATGCTTTTAATGTCCTTTTAAATCTTGGGCACCTTCTTCAAAGCCGAGTGATTAACTGTTCATCAATTTTTTTCACAAACAGCAAATTCCCTCAAATACAGCACAGCTATTTGATACATTAGCAGATGTTATAACTTTTAGATTGAAACCACCTTTAAACTTATTCATTTTTGTAAGAGAACCCGTTTTTGTTTGATGGTTCCCTAACACAGTCAGCTCTGTATAAGTGGGTCTTAAAGTCTGACACATCTTGGCAACATAGACCCTATCGCTCATGCATCAATTTATAAGTGACAATAACCATAGACAAGTTTTTCTAAATTGAAAATTGAAATTGACTTTTAAAATGAGTACAGCCCTAAACATGAATTTATTGGCTAAAGAGTGAGGTAACAACTTAGATGCCCAATATACCCCAAGCATGTATTTTGTTGCTACAAAATAGGATTGCCTTATACTTTGGGTCAAGATGTAAACCATGATCTATGGCACATCAACCAGAAAGCAGACATTTGAGGTGATACAATGTTGTTCTCTTGAAACAAATTATAAATCCTGCATTTTAAGGGGTGAGAATTCAGAACTAATTTGTGGAAACACCGTGTCAAATTCTTAAAAAGTTTAAACCTGGCCCAAACCTGCCACTTATAGGTTCATAGAGTCATACAGCACGTTATATCTTAGGCAGATTCACTGCCACCAATCCTTCTTGCTAGTGTTAGCCTAGCCTGCTGATATGATATGAGGAAGAATGCCCATCTGATGCTTTGACTGAATCAAGGTTCAATCTTGCTAAATAGTGAATTGCTCTATTTTATATTACTTAATGGGTATTTACATTGCAGCTAAGATACAAGTGCCTCTTGTAAGACATCAAGCTCAACCAAAAAGTAAGTTCATTTTATAAAATTACTAAAACTTTCCCACATAGCATCAGTAACAAGCACAGAAATCCAGCAACACTCAAGAAACAAAAACAAAGTTGCTGGAAAAGCTCAGCAGGCCTGGCAGCATCTGTGAAGGAGAAAACAGAGTTAATGTTTCGGGTCTGGTGACCCTTCCTCAGAACATTTCAAAGATGTCCAAAATAAAATTTCGACAGCACATTGAGGAAACTGAAGCTTTAGTGTATTATATGCTGATATCTAACGCCCACTTTCTTCATGGGCTTTTGTTAGAAAATTAGATTTTGGAACCCTGTATATAAGTAATTTTAGGCTTGATATGTGGTAGTTAAAATATGTTTCGGAAAGATAAATATTATTTTGGATGAATAGGTCACATGGTTCTCCATCGCCAGGTTCAGGTGATCTCATGTAAAGCTTTGGACGACATAGACAAACTGATCAGGATAATTGTTCTGATTATTCTACGATTTCTGTTTTACTTTATCATCTGACAACTAGCATAGCAGTACGTGAACTAAAGGAACTTTGTTCATTTTCTAGCAACTTCCACGTTTCTTATGCTACAATCAAAATCATACACATTGACTCTTAAAGAATGAAAACTCTCCAGTATAAATACTTCAAAGAAAAAAGATATTGAGAAGATTAGAAATTTAATTATTATCTAATCCAGATTCCAGGTTTCAGTGGAAGGATAAATATCAGGCTATGTTTTAATTCTATCTGTCAGATAAAGATTATTGTACATACAACAAACTGTGATGCATCAAAACATGGAGATTATCTAAGAATTTGATCCTGATCTGCTTCTATCATAGATATTTTAATTTCCTTAAATCTGCCTTCCAGACATGACAATAGTTTACTCAAAAAGTATTGTTTCTTGGTAAAGTGCTGTTGTGTCTGTGAATGCATATGCAGGGAAATTAAGCTCTGTTGTAAATTCATCTTGAATCCTTCTATTAATTCTAAAGATATCACTGAGTGCAAAGATAATCCCAAGCTGCTTTTCTTCTCTACTAAGCACTTCATCTAATCTACTCCATTGTACCATTCTGCTTCATTTATTATGCTCACACAGAAGAGCTTAAGGAGGGTTTCTCTTCCCAAATGAAAAGGCAGATGTTCAGTTGGTCCTGCTGCTTACTACTTTCTTGAAGTTCTCCTTGAATGAGCTCCTTGCTGTCCTTGTTCCACAGAAATTCCACATTAGTCGCTGAAGTCCAAATGAGCCTTATTTCATATTCATGTGAGTATCATGACATGCTGGGGGCAATCATTAACTATGCATTTAATTGGTGTTACAACACAGGGATGGCAAGCCAGGCCAAACCAGCCTTGCTATCATCAATTCACAATACATGAAATTAAAATATTCAATGACCTTCAAAATTACTCAATTGTTCCCAACCAGAGACTTTATAAATGTCTAATTTTGGACATTCAGTTTATAACCTAAACAACAATTAACAATTTAATATTAATAGTTTAACTTTTGCAGATCACAGATGAACTACAAGACAATCTAACTAATATTTCCGATCAAAGCCCAATCTTCTTTATTTACCAAACTCCACTCACACAAAACACAGTTAAGAGGTAATTTAACAAAAATCTTTTCTAGTTCAATAGTTATTTCAATGATGAACAACAAACGTTCATGAATTCTGATAGGATATATTACAGGCACATAGGATTGTATCTTGCTTGAATTCAGAAATTACCAGCCAATGCAAACAGCTTCCACAGACCCATGGAGACATTTCCTGATTTTTTTTTAAAGACTGAGGTTCTTTTCTCAAGGCTTCCAACAAGTCAATAACTGGAGAGGGCAAAACCAAAAAAAAAACTCATGCAGTTTCCAAAGCAACACAGTTTCCTGCCCAATCAAAACCAGTTCACCCTTTGGTTTCTCTTCCTTTTTCAACATTCTCTGTTCTTGGCTACAGCGCCAGTCTTCTCTTGATTAACCAATTCAATATCCAACCAGCTGCCAGTCCCTCAGCATAATGATATCTCAGTGCTAGTTCATTTATTGCGTCCTGAGAGCAGTACTTAAACTGCATTATCTTTACACATCAGTTACCAATAGCAAACATCAGTTTTTAGTTCTCTCCCTGTTTAAATAAAGTAAGCTGTTGTTCAAAGTTGAAAATGTAAATCTCAACAGCAATTCACAGTTCCAAATAAAAAAATTGAAGGTCTCAACACTGGATCAGTCACATATATAGAATGGCAATAAGAACAGGTCAGAAGCATAGGACTCTATGATGAATAACTCACCTACTGAATCCCAAAGAATTTTCAGCACCTATGGGTTACAATTCAGGAGTGCGCCAGAATACATCCCACTTTCCTGGCTTAATGAACATTGAAAAAACACTCAAGAAATTCAATATTATGCAGGACAAAGCAGGCCACTTGAACAACATCTCATCCATCACATTAAATATTTATTCCCTCCACCTTTGTTGCCCTATATTTTTAAGATGCACTGCAGCATTCACCAGGCCTTCTCCTAAAACACTTTGCAAACCCACAATCTCAACTACCTAGAAGGAGGATAACAGATGAAAATGAACATGACTAAGTGTCAGCTTCCTTTCAATCACACACCATCTTGATTTGGATATGTTTTATTCATTCATGGGATGTGGGTGTCATTGGCTCAATCAGCATTTATTGCTCATCCCAAGTTGCTCTTGAGAAGGTTGTGGTGAATTACCTTTTTGAATTGCTGCAGTCTATTTTGTACTGTGCTGTTAGCAAATGTTAGAAAGGAGTTCCATGTATTTGACCCAATGATAATGAATGAATGACAAAATATTTCTAAGTCAAGTTGATGAATGGCTTGGAGGGGAAGTTATACGGGTGTTCCAATGTACTGCTGCCCTGTCCTTTTAAATGGTAGGGTCTTGAATTTGGAAGGTGTTGTCGAAGTAGACTTTGGAGAATTTCTGCAGTGCATCTTGTGGACTGCTACTAATGAATGCCAAGGGTGGAGGGAGTGGATGTGATGCCAATCAAGCAGGCAGCTTGTCCTGGATGATGTCAAGCTTCCTGAAAGTTACTGGACCTGCATTTATTCAGGCAAGTAGGGATTAATCTGTCTAACTCCTGACTTGTTCCATGCAGACAGAGGACAGGTTTTGAGGCATCAGAAGGTGAAATAGCCAGAGCAGGACTTCTAGCCTGTGCCTTTGTCCTGCTCTTGTGGCTACATGATTTATATGGCTAGTCAAGTTCAGTTTTTAGTCAATAGTAACCCTGAAATACTGACAGTGGGGATTCAGTGATGGTAATGACTTTGAATATCAAGGACAATGGTAAGTTTTTTTCTTGTTGGAAATGGTCACTACTTATACTTACATGACGCAAATGTTTCTTGCCACTTTTCAGCCGGAGCCAATTATTCAGATCTTTTTACATTTGGACACAGACCACTTAAGTGGAAACGCAAATGGTGCTGCGCATTGCAAAATCATCTGTGAACATTTCCACTTCTGACCTAATAAGACCACAAGAAATCGGAACTAGAGTAGGCTGTTTGCCCCCCTCAAGCCTGTTCCACCATTCAATAGAATCATGGCTGATCCCACATTTTTACATTCAATTTCATGTGTTTTCCCCGTTACTCTTGATTCTGACACTAATCAAGAATCTATCTATCTCAGCCTTAAGCATACAGGACAGGGATATAGGAACAGGGGTTATGTTGGAAGTTCTTTGCTGAAGCAATTGAAGATCGTTGGGCCTATTACATCATCCTGAGGAACTTCTGCAACCTTGTTCTAGAGTTGAGATGACTGACCTCCAACAATTTTCCTATGTGTCTGGCATGACTCTGACAGTGAAGAGTTTTCTCCATGGATTTCCACAGACTCCAATTTTGCTAGGTCTCCTTGATGCCACTCATTGTGAAAAGTGGCCTTGATGTTAAGGGCTGTCACTCTCCCCTCATGGATGGAATTCAGCTTTTTTGTCCCTGTTTGAACCAAAGCTATCAAGAGGTCAGGAGCTAAGTGGCTTTGGAGGAACCCAAACTATGTGTCAGTTAGCAGGTTATTGCTCAGCAGGTGCTGCTTGCCAGTATGGTTATGTCACCTTCTATCACCTTATTAATGATGGAGAGTAGACCGAAAGGGTAATAATTGGCCAGGTTAGGTTTGTCCTGCTGTTTATATACAAGGCATACATGACAATTTTCCACATTGTTGGGTAGGTGTCAATGTTGTCCCATTACTGGGAGCAGCTTGGATAGGTAAGCGGAAAGTTCTGAAGCACATGTTCCTTGCCAGAAAGTTTTCCCAGTGCATAGTCTTTGCAGTATCCAGGACATCCAACCATTTCTTCATAATACATGGAAGGAATCAGATTGGCTGATGCCTGGCATCTGTGGTGCTAAGGAGGTGTCCAGATGGCTTATCCACTAGGAACTACTGGCTGAACACTATTACAAATGCTCCAGATTTATCTTTCACACTGATTGTGGAGCCGACTCCTCCATTGCGGTAGTAAAGGTGTCTACTGCTATTCAGGGGTGCATGTAGCAGATCTGCAGAGCTTAGATATTAATTTTTGATTGTGGATTCGCTTATTCCTGAATGTCACTTGCTGCTCATGCTGTCTTGTCATGCCTATAAAAACTGAAACAGCTGCAGATGCTGTAAATCAGGAATAAAAACAAAGTTGCTGGAAAAGCTCAGCAGATCTGGCAGCATCTGCGAAGAAAATATCAGAGTTAATGTTTCAGGTCTGATGATCCTTCCTCAGAACCCAGTTCATTCTTTCTTCATTGTTAGCACAAAATTCTGATAGATCATGCTCGTAGCAGTTCAAGAAGGCGACATTTTACTACCTGTTCAAGGGTAATTAGAAATGGACAAAAGCTGGCCATATCAGTCAAGGTCAAATCTCAAGAATTAATTTATTGCAATTAAATCTTTTATCTGTCTGAGAGATCACACGGTTTGCTTTGTTTAAGGAAGTAGCTGAAATTGTTCAAATTTAAAAAGTTCAGCTTTGGAAGACACAGGAATCCTACTAACTAATGGCTAAAGATATCTCATAAATAGGAACATAGTTAGTATAGAGTCCACAGAGCATGAAAACAAGCCATTCGACCCAACAAGTCCACACCGACTGTCAAAGAGCATCCATCCAGATCCATCCCCCCACCCTTTCCCTGTAACCCTACTTTTCCCATGGTTAATGCACCTAACTGACACATCCCTAAACTTTATGGGCAATTTAGCATGGCCAATCTACCTAACTTGCACATCTTTGGACTGTGGAAGGAAATGGAGCACCCAGCAGAAACCCATGCAGACATGGGGAGCACACGCAAACTCCACACGGGCAGTTCCCCGAGGGTAGAATTGAACCGGGTCCCTGGTGCTGTAAGAATAGGCCGCCATGCCACACTAAATAGAGGGGTGAGAATTTAGCAGGCTATCAATGAGAGGGATTAAGGTAAAAGTTATGTAGCCCATCAGCGGGAATGGGAGAACTGAGTCTAGCAGATCGATTGTGGGTGATAAGAGTCAGGCAGACTTCTGTGGAGTCAGGAGGTGAGAATCATGGGGGCTATTGGTGCTGAGTACAGCTTGGAGTGAGCTCTGCCAGTCTCCCAGTTTCAGCATAAGTTCTCTAATGTTAGAAGAAAGATCCTGCAGGGTTGACCAGACTGAATAAGCCTTTGTGCATCTGGTGACTCATGTTAAGCAGCCTGTTTTTATTGGCATTAAACGTAATCTTTTTGATTTTAGACTTTGAGCGGCTTACTGGGCTACTTCGGAGGGTGGCTAAGAATCAACCACTTTTTTGGGCTTGAAGTGGACATTTAGGCCAGAATGAGCAAGGACAACAGATTTCCTTCCTGAAAGGAGACTAACAACACCATTGCAATTTTTGCAGCATTCCAATACAGGATGGAAATGTACTTTACTATGACTGCAAATCAAAACATTTTTCTCCCATTTAACCCTCTTCTCACTATTAGTCATCTGTTAGCTTTACTAGACACTTAGGAGGGTGGAATGAACTAGAAAAGGAGCAAAACTAGACTTTCTTTTGGGCAATAAGGCATGGCAAGTGACTGAAGTAAAACAGCGGGAACACTTTGGGTCTAGCTTCAAAATGGTTATGGTAAAGGATAAGCCTTCCGTAAAACATAAAGTTTTTAATTAGAGTAAGGCAAATTTTAATGATATAAGACAAGAAGTTACAAAAGTTGCTTGGAGTAGACTGTTCACAGGTAAAAAGATGTCTGAAAAGAGGAAAACTTTTTCAAGACTGTGATGACAAGAGTTCAGAGACATTATGTTCTTAGTGGAGTGAAGGGTAAGGCTGTTAAGATTAAGGAACAACAGATGAATAAAGATATTGAGCTTCTAGTCAAGGATAAGAGAGAATCTTATTTTAGATAAAGACTATTTGGTTCAATTGAATCTCTTAATCAGTATAAAGAGTATAAGGGCATTCTTAAGAAAGAAATAAGAAAGGCAAACTGGGAATATAAGATAGCATTGGCAGATAAAGTCTAGGATAATCCAAAGAGATTCTACAAATACATTGTGAGCAAGATGGTAACTAGAGAGAGGGTAGGGCCCCTTAAGGTTTAAGGAGGTCATCTCTGTGTTGAACCCCAAGAGATGGGAGAGATATCAAATGAATATTTTGCTTCAGTTTTCACTGTGGAGAAAATAATGGAGACTAGAGAATGCAGAGAAATAAATTTTGATGTTTTAAACACAGTTCACATTACAGAAGTAGTCGTTCAGGAAGTCTTGGAGAATATAAAGGTGGATAAATCTCCAGAGCCTGTTCTAATGTATCCCAGAATATTGTGGGCAGTAAGAAATATAATTGCAAGATCCTTTGAAGAAATATTTGTATCAGCTATAACTTTTGGGGGAGGTGCCAGGAGGGTGGCTAATGTTGTATCTTTGTTTAAGAATGTTTTTAAGGAGAAAGCAGGGAAGTTTAGGCCTCCAGGACACCAGTGAATAAACTGCATTTACACTCCAAGGCCTTTTGGCTAACAAGGTTAGCATTTATTGCTTAATCTTTTCTTTTGATGGGAGCACTTATCAGTTCATTCATCCTATAGCTATTGGTGGGCCTTTGCTGTATGTTTTTTCCATAACTTTTCAAACTAACATATTCAATGGAAATTGGTTTGGGATAATTCTGACAGCCAATGAAGTTCTGCATGATGCAAGTTCTCTGTTACACTTAAGAGAAAGTAGAGCTTTGGATTCTCTCCCTGATTTCCCAGAAAAATCTTATAAATCTATAAGGATGTCAATACAACATATTCCTCATGATTTAATAAACTGCCTTGTTCCTGTAAATGTTTCTGTTCCTGTGTAACTCAGATAACAAGTGTTTTGAGAGATTTATTTTGAGTGCAAATGCAAAGTATTATATTAACATAGCACAAGAAGAAAACCCTACAAAGCCACAAGACATTTCACAGAATGTTTTAACACTGGCCTCAATTTCTTTCAGGATACATACTTGTGCTTACTTGTTGATATCTTTGAGAAACTGATCCCTCATGTTATGGGAATCAGAGATATTGTAAGGGATTTTATTTGGAGACTGTCCCAACCTCCATTGGGCTTTGTGCTTTTAACTAACATTAGGACACATGAACAGGAGTAGGCCATTCAGCCCTTTTAGCTTGATCCACCATTCAATAAGATCATGGCTGATCTGTGGTCGAACTCCATATACCTACCTTTGGCCCACATCCCTTAATTTTGTTACTTAACAAAAATGTATCTATCTCAGATTGAAAACTAACAACTGATCCAGCATTTGGAGCTATTTATGGAAGAGAGTTCCTAACATCTACAATACCTTGTGTATAGAAGTGCTTCTTGACATCACTCCTCAATGGTATGGTCCTAATTCTCAAACTATGTCCCCCAGTTCTAGAATCCCCAACCAGTGGAATAGTTTGTCTTCATTTACCCTGTCTTTTCCTGTTATTAACCTGAAGACTTTGATCAGATCACCCCTTAAGCTTCCAAATTCTAGAGAAGACAGGCCTACTTTGTGAAATCTCTCCTCATCTCTTCACCCCGAAGTTCAGGTATCATTCTTGTACTGTCTCTGAGGCCAATACATCCTTCCTGAGGTGTGGTGCTCAGATCTGCTCATACTATGCCAAGTGGGGTTGATCCAGGGTTTTGTATTATTTTAGCATAACTTCTGTGTTCTTGTATTCCAGTCCTCTAGATATAAACCCAGCATTCCATTTGCCTTTTTGATTATTTTCTGTGCCTGCTCGTGACATTTAAAGATCTACACACCTGAATCCCCAAATCTTTTTAGACATTCATTGTAGTTAACTTCATACCACCTAGAAAGTAACCTGATGTATCCTTCCTCATCCAAAATTGATAACCTCACACTTGCATACATTGAACTCTGTCTGTCACAGTTTTGACCATTCACTTAGCTTATCCGTTCACTAGTCCTTTGTAATTTAATTCTACTGTCTACAGTATTTACATTTAATGCTGCCTAGCTTTGTGTCATCAGCAAATCTGGATATATGACTTCCTATGTTATTACCCAAGTCATTAATAAATGTGAATAATTGAGGCGCTAACATAAATTCTTTTGGGACAAAATTGAACACCTACCTTCATTTTTCCACCTGCCACTCAATCAATTTCCCAGCCATGTCAGTAATTTGCCCTCAATTTCACAAGCTTCTACCTTAGAACGCAGAACATAGAACATAACAGCGCAGTTGATGTTGCGCTAACCTGTGAAACCAATCTGATCCCCATCTAACCTACACTATTCCATTATCATCCATATGTTTATCGAATGACCATTTAAATGCCCTTAAAGTTGGTGAGTCTACTACTGTTGCAGGCAGGGCATTCCACGCCCTTACTACTCTCTGAGTAAAGAACCTATCCCGACAAAGATAAAAGGAACTGCAGATGCTGGAGAAGCCGAGATAACAAAGTTTAGAGCTGGATGAACACACCAGGCCAACCAGCATCTTAGGAGCAGAAAAGCTGATGTTTTGGGCCTAGACCCTTCATTTTCTGAAACGTCAGCTTTTCTTATCCTAAGATGCTGCTTCGCCTGCTGTGTTCATCCAGCTCTACATTTTGTTATCTCAACCTACCTCTGGTATCTGTCCTATATCTATCGCCCCTCAATTTAAACCTATGTCTCCTCGTGCTAGCCATCACCATTCGAGGAAAAAGGCTCTCACTGTCCACCTTATCTAATCCTCTGATCATCTTGTATGTCTCTATTAAGTCGCCTCTTAATCTTCTTCTCTCTAACAAAAACAGCCTCAAGTCCCTCAGCCTTTCCTCATAAGACCTTCCCTCCACACCAGGCAACATCCTGGTAAATCTCCTCTGCACCCTTTTCAATGCTTCCACATCCTTCCTATAGTGCAGCAACCAGAACTGTACGCAATACCCTAAGTGCGGCCACACCAGAGTTTTGTACAGCTGCAATATGACCTCACGGCTCCAAAAATCAATCCCTCTACCAAAAAACCTAACACACTGTACGCCTTCCTAACAACCCTATCAACCTGGGTGGCAACTTTCAGGGATCTATGCACATGGACAACGAGTTCTCTCTGCTCATCCATGCCACCAAGAATGTTACCATTAGCCCAGTACTCGGTATTCCTGTTACTCCTTCCAAAGTGAATCACCTCACATGTTTCTGCATTAAACTCCATTTACCACCTCTTAGCCCAGCTCTGCAGCTTATCTACATCCCTCCGTAACCTGCACCATCCTTCCGCACTATCCACAACTCCACCGACTTTAGTGTCATCTGCAGATTTACTAACCCATCCTTCTACACCGTCGTCTAGTCATTTATAAAAATGACAAACAGCAGTGGCCCCAAAACAGATCCTTGTGGTACACCATTAATAACTGAAATCCAGGATGAACATTTCCCATCAACCACCGCACTCTGTCTTCTTACAGCTAGCATTAGTTTGCAGTGTCTTACATAGAACTCTACAAATTTTTGGAAGTCCATCTCAACAACATCCATAAACATTGCCCCGTCCACTGCCCTGGCCACCTCTTTAAAACATTCAGTGAAGTTTGTCAGGCACGACCTACCTGTCATGAATCTATGCTCACTGTTCCTAATCTACTGAAAATTTCAGTGTGTTCAGTTACCCAATCCTTGATTATGGACTCCAACAATTTCCATGCCTCAGATGTTAGGCTAACTGGTCTGCAATTCCCTGGTTTTTTTCTTTCACTCTTCTTAAATAAATGGAGTGATATGCAATTTTCCAAACCAGAAGGACAACATGCTGTATCTAGGGAATTATACTTGGGGGTGTTTACAATTTGCCCCCTTTTTTAACACCTCAGATGGAAACCTTTCAGGTCCTTGGGATTTGCCATTCTTTTAATTCCATTAACTGATGTTGTACTTTGGTTAATTTTATTCATTTCCTGTTCCTGATCTACTATTAATTTTCTTGGGACTTCTAACAGTCCTCCTTTCCTACTGTAAATACTGAAGCAAAGTAATTATTCAACATAAGTCAGCAGCAGCTTCCAAATAGAGCTCTGAGGATGAGCTTCAGTCCCAATGATGCCACCAGACACTACCATAGATGCACCATGGGCCTCACCTGGGTTTCCCCACCATCCCCTCCATGCCCAACATGAGTGGGCATCTGTTGCCATCCAACGCCACTGGGCTGCACCCTCCCATGAGTAAGTGAAAAGTTTGAGAGGATGTGCATCCTGGGCCATGTCTGAAAGGCATATTTTAGATGATGAATGATGGACACAAATCTGCAGCTTGGTCTCCCCCTCTGTTACTTCCCTTTGTATTTGTAGAGGTGGGGATTTTGTTGCTGGAGAGGAACAGGATTGGTGGTGTTGGGGAGGACAGCCGAGCACAGTTTGACACAATGCCACAAGTCTCAAGTGAGCAAAGATGCGAGTACCTTTTCAGGCACTGATTATGCCTCTCAGCATTGTCCTAGGAGCACCACCAAGATCTTACAAATGGTGGTGTACGTAAGAGCAGTGAGAGCTATTTTTCCCACACTATGAAAAGATATTGCAGCAGTGGGAAAGATGTTATAAGGAGATGCCGGATAGGCTGGAACTTTTCTCCTGGAGCATAGGAGGTTGAGGGGTGACCTTATAGAGGTTTATAAAATCATCAGGAGCATAGATAAGGTAAATTGCCAAGATCCTGTCCCAAGGTGGGAGCGTCCAAAACCACAGGTTCAAGCTGAGAGGGGAAAAATAAATGAAACTAAGGGGTAATGTTTTCACGCAGAGGGTGGTGCACGTATGGAATGAGCTGCTAGAGGAAGTGGTGGAAGTGGGCACAATTACAACATTTAAAAGGTATCTGGATAGGTACATAAATAGGAAGGGTTTAGAGGGCTATGGGCCAAATGCTGGCACATGGGACTAAATTAATTGAGGATATCTGGTTGGTAGGGACCTGTCAGACCAAAGAGTCTATTTCCATGCTGTATGACTCAATGACTCCGTCTGCCATTTCTCCATAGCCATTAGCAATATCCCTACTTTGAGTCTTTATTTAGCCAATGTTACTCTTGATCACTCATTTTCATTTTGTGTAACTATAAGATATCTTCTTATTGATTTTGATATCCCTGCAAAGTTTCCTTTCATAATCCCTTGCAGCAGCTCTTATAAGCTGCTTTATAGCCATTTCCGATCTTTGTATCTTTCCCATTCAGCCGGAAATGTGCTTCTTTTGCAATTTTGTAAGCCCTTTCTTTTAGTTTTATGCTGTTCCCTTTTTCTTTAGTTGTGTGTGGCTTTTTTTTTGTTGCGAAGTTAAGTTTTTCTCTCTCAGAGATATATACTGGTTTTGTATTAAATTTTCCTTTAAACATTCTGCCCGATTCTTCAGTTGTATTACCTATTAGTAGATTTTCCCAGTTTTCTATGGGCCGTCCCTGTCTCATCTCATTCAAGTCAGCCCTACTTAAATCTAAAACTCCTGTCATAGATTCAAACTGTTCATTTTAAAACACTACATTAAACTCAATTATATTATGATCACTATTTGAAGAATATTTGCAAACTACTACATTACTTGTTAAATTAAGCTTATTATGTATTACCAAATCCAATATTGTTTGCCTTCTATTGCCTTATCCTGTTGCATCCAGGATAAATTGCTGTTAAAACTATTCTGGACACTGTCTAGAAATTTACTACCTTTCTGATGGTTACTAGGCTGCCCCTTCCAATGTGTGTTAAATTCAAATCTCCCAATAATCTGCTGGAAATCTTTGCACAACACCTATTACAGTTTTAGGTCCTTTACTGTTCTTCAGTTCTACTCATAAAGTATTAACAAAATGCTTTCTACGATTATATTCTCCTCACCACTAAAGTAGTCAGTAAGGCTATTCCATTCTGTACACCTCATAACCTGGTATATTTAGTTTCCAATGCTGACCAAGGTTTGCATCATTGCAGGACATTGTTGGGCAAAGGCTAAGTCACATCAAGAAAACATTTAGCAAGATGTCGAAATCACTCGAAATAACCGACCAGCTGGCTGTAACGTGTCACAGGCATTCAGGAATAAATCTGTAACACTTCCTCTCAAAGAATGATTTTCCTTGCTCAATCAACAATCTGTTCATTTGTCCTTCTTGAAAATGAGAAGTGCTGATTGTAAACAGGGTGAGAAGATACATGTTTGGTGAGTAGGATGTTCAGAGAAGGGCTAGGACATGCTCCTATCTTTGACTTCACCCTCCAGCAAATGAGCTGGTCATTACTCTTCTGTTCCACCAATAATAAGCAGTGTGTAAAGTTATTGCAGGGTAGCTGGCCGAGTAGAATGTGCAGCCTGTAACGTGTAAAGTCATGGACATACCAGATGATAGAGTCATATAATACTGAAACTCACCCTTCAGTCCAACTCGTCCACACCACCCATCCTCCCAAATTAAACTGGTCCCATTTGCCTACATTTGGCACATTTCTCTTTCCTATTCATGTACTTAACCAAATGTCTTTTATAAGTTGTGACTGTAACGGTATCCACTATTTCCTCTGACAGTTTATTATACACATGAATCATTCCCCATGTAAAAAAATTGCTCCTGATGCCCTTTTCAAAACTTTCTCCCCTCACCTTAAAAACTTGCCCCCTTATTTTGAACTCCCTCACCCTAGGGAAAAAAAACGCCTGCTATTCACCTTACCTATGCCCCTCATTATGTTATAAACCTCAATAAGATCACCAATCAACTTCTTACACTCCAGTAAAAAAAGGCCCAGCCTCTCTTTATAACTCAAAGGAAAGGGGGTGAATTCCTAAAAGCAGGTTTTAGTGGGTTTAGGTGGTGACTAAAACGTAGGACCCCAAATGTAGCAATCTTAGAGTTACTCACAGTCCCATGTTAGTTAGCATAGGATCATGAGAATTAATTGCCTGAACATGAGGCTGAAGAATTGGTATAGAGGGAGAGCATCAGATTTCAGAGGCATTGAGACCTGGGATGAGTTTAAGTGAAATTGGCAGGGAGCTGAAATGGTGTTAAAACTGTGCATGTGACCACTGTGGGTATTTTTGGTTTGTTTGTATTGATTGGGTTGTATTGGCATTGGGACCTATCTAGAGGGGGTTTGCTGGGTTTATTTTGAGGCTGGAGGGATTTTCTATTGGAGAGAGCTGACTAGATTGGGCTTGTATTCATTGGAGTTTGGAAGGCCAAATGGGACCTTGCTGAAACATATGGGATTCTTGGAGATCTTGACAGATCATATTTGGGGAGGTTGTTCCCCTTTTGAGGAAACTAGGGTGCTCATCTAAGACCAGATCAAGGTTTCTTTTTCTCAGGAATGGTGAATATGTGGAATTCTTCATTGTAGAGGCTGGGTCATTAAGAATATTCACAGCTGAGCCAGACAGATTTTTAATCAGTAAGGGAATGAAAAGTTATGGGATAAGGCAGGAAAGTAGAGTTGAGAGTTTTCAAATCAGTCATGACATCATTGAAGATATGATTAGCCAAATGGCTTACTTCTACTTTTACATCTGACGGTCTTATGATTGCCAAAGGAGATAGGAATTAAGATAAAGGTAAAATGTGCTTCTGGCATGTTTTGGGTAGAAAATGCACTTGAAAACCAAGCTGAATAAAAAAAATCTGAGAGGGGAGGTGAAGATGCAATTAATAAAAACAAAGTTTGAGTATTAAATAAAGACTGCTAGCCAATATAAAAGAGGATTCTAAAATCTTCGATTGACATATTAATGACATAGGGTTGTAGAAAGAAACATAAGACCACAAACATCCTAGAAGGGAATGTAGCTACAAGAGTTGGTCAGAGGTCAGGAATTGTGCAATGGGTAATTTATCTTTAATTATTCCAATGCACGTCCATTTTCTACAAACAACAAGTCAAGACTGTTTCAGAATGCTTTCCACTTGCTTGTATAAATCAACAGCTTAGCCTCAGCTGGAGAACCGTGTCCAATGGAAATGAAGTAAAAAATTCATATTGCACCAACAACACTCAAAAAGCTCAACGATAGATAAAGCAGTTTAATTGAGTGGTAAGGAAGCATCTAGAAATTAACAAATGGACAAAAGTGGGTTAATTAAAGAAAGCCAGTATGGATTTCACGAAGAAAAATCATGCTTAAAATGTACAATTTTCTGAATTCAAATTAGTGATATCAACCTGTATTCCTCATTTTTTCCCTCAATTCACAGTATTTATGTTTGTTTTCCTTTATGTGTCTGTGTTTGTGGGGACTTTAAAAGAAGTACCCATGATGTGGAAAAGTTAGTGTTGGACTGGAGTAACAAAGTCAGAAGTCACACGACACCAGGTTAAAGTTCAACAGGTTTATTTGAAACCACAAGCTTTTGGAACGCTGCACCTTCGTCAGATGAAGTGACAAAGGGGAACACTCCAAAAGCTTGTAATTTCAAATAAAACTGTTTAACTATAACCTGGCGTCATTTGACTTAAGAGTTAAACGAGGAAGAGTTTAAATTGCATAAAGTAGAAATCCTGTTCCTTTTGTCCTTCTTAAACTTAAGAGTGCTACAATAGTTAGAGTTTTGAATTGTTAGTGAAGGAAACTGGCTTGTATCGTTTTTGTCCTAATTATTAGCAGGTCAGAGGCAAATTGGTATTTTTGGTAGTTTCATTAAATCTGCACATTGTTTGTGACTCCAGGAGTAATGGTGCTTGATTTCCAACATGTAACTCCAGTGGTCAGACTTGCTCGAGGTTTTGAAATTGTGACAGAAAATGTTGATGAAGGAAGTACTGTTGATGTGGTGTACTTAGACTTCTAAAAGGCATTTGATACAGTGTCACGCAACCAATTTGTGAGCTAAATTAGAGCTCATGCTATTAAAAGGAACAGCATATGAGTTTGTCTGAGTGATGGCTAATAATAAGTAAGATTAATGCATGCTTTTCAGACTGAAAAAGGCTTATAGTAGAGTTCGCCAGGGATCAGTGTTGGGGCTGTTGTTTCTCCTGATGTATATTAATGATATAGATACTGACGTAGAGAGCACAGTTTCAGAGTTTGCAGATAATACAAAATTTGAAAGCGTCAGGACTGTGAACAGTGCAGAATTTCAAAAGAATTTAGATAAATTGGTGGAGTTGGAGAATGAACAACAAAGTAGAGAAGCACAAAGGGATTTGTTTTGGTATGAGGACTGCAGAAATACAAAATAAACTCTGAGAGGGATACTGGAGCAAAGAGACCTGGTGTAAATGTGAATTAATCACTGAAGGACAAGATGAACGAGTGGTTAATAAAGCATATAGTATCTTGGGCATTATTATCAGAGACATGGAGTACAAGAGCAAGGAGGTTGCTTTGAACTTGTATAAATCAACAGCTTAGCCTCAGCTGGAGAACCGTGTCCAATGGAAATGAAGAAAAAAATTCATATAGCACATTGCAAATCCTAATCACAATGTGAGAGTATAGTGGCAACCAGTTCAATTCAGAAGAGAGTGTCAAATGAATATCTTAAAAAGAATAATGTGCAGGTTTATAAGAAGGTAGGAGAATGGTAGTGTGGATGTGCAGAGGGATCTTGGTGTCCATGTACATAGATTCCTGACAATTGCCACCCAGGTTGATAGTGCTGTTCAGAAGTCTGATGGTGTTTTAGGTTGCATTGGGAGAGGGATTGAGTTCCAGAGACGTGATGTCATGCTGCAACTCTACAAAATGCTAGTGCGGCCTCACTTTGAATATTGCGTGGTTGCTCCATTACAGGAAGGATGTGGAATCGTTGGATTAGGTGCAGAGGAGATTTACCAGGATGTTGCCTGGTCTGGAGCGAAGGTCTTATGAAGAAAGGCTGAGGAACTTGGGTCTGTTCTCATTGGAGAGAAGGAGGCTAAGAGGGGATTTAATAGAGACGTACAAGATGATCAGTGGATTAGATGGGGTGGACAGTGAGAGTCTTTTTCCGAGGATGATGACTTCAACTTGTACAAGGGGGCACAGCTACACATTGAGGGGTGATGGATTTAAGACAGATGTCAGAGGCAGGTTCTTTACTCAGAGAGTGGTAAGGGGGTGGAATGCCCTGCCTGCCAATGTAGTTAACTCAGCCACATGACGGGCATTTAAACAGCCCTTGGATAAGCATATGGATGATGATGGGATAGTGTAGGGGAATGGGCTTAGATTAGTTCACAGGTCGGCGCAACATTGAGGGCCAAAGGGCCTGTTCTGCGCTGTGTTGTTCTATGTTCTAATAACAACAGGTCAGCAGCATATTGATAGTACCAGTGCAGACACAATGGACCAAATGACTTTCTTCTAAGTTATAAAAATTGTTACAATTTAATTTGTTAATGGCTTGTGATTAATATTTGAAAGCTGTCAGTAAGTATTTCACCTCCCAGTACTCAGTGCAACAGCTGAATTCAGCACATATGGGGGATTGTTTGATTCTGCTCAAAGGCATTTCTGTTGAGTCTGCCAAATGATAAAGAATAAAGATGTCACATCTCATTGTGCTCGAACTACACATTAGAATTCCAGCAGTATGGATTTTGCAAGGTTAAGTAATTGGTCCAATTGTATTCGGGGGAGGTTCTTGCACAGAGTGAAGAGTATGGTTATGCCTTGGTAATTGTGACATTCAGCTCTGTTTCTCTCAGTGTCAGACAGTCATACTGCACAGAAACAGACCCTTTGGTCTAACCACACCATGCCCAAACATAATCCCAAACTAAACTAGTCTCACCTGCCTGTTCCTGGACCACATCCCTCCAAACCCTTGCTATTCATGTGCCCATACAAATATTTAAATGTTCCAATTGTACACACATCCACCACTTCCTCAGGAAGTTCATTCCACATGTGAACCACCGTCTGTGTAAAAAATTTGACCCTCATGTCGTTTTTTAAATCTCACTCCTCTCACCTTAAAAATATGCCTCCAGGCTTGAAATCCCCATGCTAAGGAAAAAGTAACTACCATTATTCCATTTATACCTCTGACTATTTTATAAACTTCTATCAGGCGGCCTCTAAACCTCCTACACGCCGGTGGAAAAAGTCCCAGGGTATCCAGCCTCTGCTTATAATTTAAACCTTCCGTTTCAGCGGCATCCTGGTAAATCTCTTCTGAACCCTCTCCAGCTTAATAATATCCTTCCTATAACTGGCTGACCAGAACTGGATACAATATCCCAGAAGAGGCCTCACCAATGTCCTATATAACCTCAACATGATTTCCCTACTCCTGTACTCAAAGGACTGAGCAATGAAGGCAAATGTGCCAAAAGCCTTTTTAATCAGCTTGTCTATATGTGATGCCAATTTCAAAAATAATTTATACCTGTACTTCTAGATCCCTCTGTTCTACAACACTACACAAATCCCTACCATTAATTACTAAGTTTTACCTGGATTGTTGTACCAAAATGCAATACCTCGCATTTATCCAGATTGAACTCCATCTGTCATTTTTTAGCTTATTGGCCCATTTGATCAAAGATCTCTTTGTAATCTTAGAAAACCTTCTTCATCGTCTACAATGTCACCAATTTTGGTGTCGTCCGCAAACTTACTAACCATACCTTCTATATTCTCATCTAAGTCGTTTGTATAAACAATAAACAAAAGAAGACCCAGAACCGATCGCTGTGAAACACCCTGGTGACAGGCGTAAAGTCCAAAAAGCAGCCTTCCACCATTATTCTCTGTCTCCTGCTATTAAGCCAATATACATCCAATTGGCAAGCTCAGCCTGAATCCCATGTGACCTAACTTTACTAATTAGTCGATTGTCTGGAAACTTGTCGAAGGCTTTACTAAAATCCAAACAAACAATGTCTACTGCTCTGCCATCATCAATCTTTTTGGTGACTTCCTCAAAAACCGCAATCGAGTTTTTGAGACATGATTATTCTCATAGAAAACCATGCTGACAATCCCGAATCAATTTCTGCCTCTCTAAATGTCCATAAATCCTATATTTTATAATCGCCTCTGACAATTTACCCAGAACGAAAGTCAGATCCATAGGTTTATATTCCCTGGTTTCTCCTTACAAACTTTCTTAAACAAAGGTACAACATTAGCCACCCTCCAGTCATCTGGCACCTCACCCGTAGTTATAGATGATGTACATATTTCTGCAAGGAGTCTTGAAATTTCCTCCCTTACTTCCTACAACGTTCTGGGATACATTAGAACAGGTCCCAGAGATTTATTTACCTAAATATTCTCTAAGACCTGCTGAATATCGTCTCCTTGAAGATTGAGACAATATTGGCACCCCTCGGCATTCTGGGAGCCTTGTGTCATGATAGATTTCTCGGTGAAAATAAGTAGACATTCTGCCAATCTCTGTCTCACTTATACATCTCAACAGAAATTGTATACAGTCCAGTAAGCTTGCTGTTTTTGGTTCATGTGGTGGCTTGATGAACTTCACCTTGACCTCACTTCTATCTCTTACATCTTCTCCCTCGCTCTTCCTTTGCTTTTCTCTCTGTCTCTGTCTCTCTCCCTCTCTCTCTGTATTTTAGGATATCAGGGCAAGTGTCCTCACTTTGATGTATCATCAATATCATTAAATGGATGTCTACAGGCAACTTAAAGAGATACCTGTTTTTCTAGCTTCCAGTTTAGTATAAGGCTTTTCGCTTCAGCCTCGGGACTTAATTAGATCAACAAATATTGATATCATGTCTAGTCAAGTTTCTGCTTGAAGTACCAGGGAAGCATTCTTACTATTTTCCTTTAAGTTGATTTGTGGAGGCTAACATGGTTAGTAATGCATGTTGTTTCATTTGAAATGATGAACAGATGTCTCATAAAATACAGAAAAAATGGAAAGCCTCATTGAGCACAAAATGAATGGACTAGCACACGTTTCAATGTATGTAAGCCTAGATTTGGAAAACAAATGTCAAAATGGACATGTCCAAATGATACCACAAACATTTTTGAGATCAATCACTTCTCAGCTTTGTAGATGTGTTGAGCAGAATCTCACACGTGTCTGTGGTGGGGCTTCAACTTTCTTTTATTATTTATATCAATGATTTAGATTTGGAAGGCAAAGCATGTAGCTAAATTGGCAAATTACACACATTTAGGAAAGCACTTTGTGGAGAACATACAGGATTTGCAGGGGGTTAGGGCCAGTGAGTCATCAAAAATCTAGCAGATGGAGTATAATGTGGGAATATATGAAGATGTTAATTTTGGTAGTAAGAATAAAACAAAACAGTTTTATTTAAATAGAGAACAACTGTAGAATTTTGAGGTGCAGAGGGGTATTTAGGTATTCTAGTGCACATGTCACATCAAGTACGTCGGTACAGCAAGTAATTAAGAAGACTAATTGAATATTAACCTTCATTATGAGAAAAAATGAACATAAAACCTGAGGATGTCATGCTTTAGACTATGCAAGTATTGGTAAAACTATATCCCGAATACTGAGTGTAGTTTTAGTCTCCTTATTTAAAGAAGTATTTAAATGCTTTGGAGGCATTTGACAGGAGGCTAGGGCATGACTGGTTTCGGACAGAGATGAGGAGATCCTTTTCTCTCTCTCAGAAATTTGCACAATTTTGGAGCTTTGCTTCAAAAGACAAAGGGAGTGATTAAAAACATTAAGGTGGAGGTAGAAACACTATTCTTAGGCAAGGGAATCAAAGATTTTCAGGGTAGATGGGAATGTAGAATTTGAAATACAAGCTCATTATCTTATTGAATGCTGGAGTAGCGTTAAGGGGCCAAATGACTTATTTCTGCTTCTAATGCCTATGTTCATACATCAACGCGTTTTAAGCCCTTAACAAACTATCATTATATATTAACTTCTTTATTTCTTGAGTCATGGTGTATTTGGCAACTGTAAATGCTTTGGAAAAGACTCCACCCACTCTCCAAGAATCACTGACTGAATCGAATTGAAATAACTTACAAATCTTAAAAATCTTAAGTACAAAGCTGCAGGCAATTTTACGTGGCATTAATCCAGAAATGAAAGTTTTTATTTTCAAAGGGTTGTGTCAAACATTTTGTAAATGCTTTCAACCTTTCGAAGTGTTTTTATTATTCCCAAGGACTTTTTTTTTGTTGCACAGGACCATGTAGGATAGCCAGCAGAGAAACATTGAAAAAAAAGTCCAAACATTTGTGTTTATGTAAAAAAGCTGAGGATAACATAAAAATTAAAGAAAGGCATGCATGACTGTGAAGACATTGTATGCCAAAAAAAAGTTAGCAACCAGAAAATCTTAACTAAATGTAGGGAGAAATTTAGCAGAGAAAACCAGCATGACATATGAAATTGTATAATAAACACTTCCAGAAGTATTTGAAAGGAGCTAAGTACTGCTGCTTAGAGGATGACACTGGGAATTACAGAAGAGAAATAAGAAAATTACAGATTTTGACCAAATACTTATATCAGTCTTCACAGTATAACACGTACAAAGTTGCTTAAGAATACTACCTAAAAGTGAGGAAGGAACTTAAAATTATCATTACTGCTGGTTTAATGATTTTCGCTTGGAAGCTGTACAGTAAGGAGAATTCGTAAGTTATTTGAAAACATCTGTCATTTTTAAGAGAAGCATAGAACATTGTGATGAACAGGAGCAAGTCACTCCCCAGAAGATGTCAGGTTTATTGTTTGACAAAATACGGGGGAGGCAATGTGCAAGCTAACTATAAAGGTCTAACATCTGGTAGAGGTGTGAATACCTCAAACACATTAAACACCTGGGCCTTCACAGAGATGGTTAAATATTGAACTATGGTATTATCAGTTGGTTCTTTGAAAGGGAACTCTGGTAAATTACATCATCAGAACTATGAACTGACTCACAGAAATTGCCTTGCTGATTATAATCGTACACATGAAAACTTTTCAGCTCGGATGCTGACCTACTCTGAATGAATAAACCGCAGCACACTGTGAAACTGCAGCTATGCAATGCCACGTTTGCGCATGGAATGATACAGCTGCTTGAAACCTTGTTATGTATTTCTTCTTTGGGGCTCATTTAGAATATTGGCACCCCCAACAGCAATTGTAACAAAATTATCCGTTCAGGACTGGAATTGAACCAAATAACTTGAAAACATTTGACTGGACCTTTTCCGCATTTAAACATAGAATCATACAGTAAGGAAGAGGCCCTTCAGCCCATCAAGTCAAATTTGTTTGAAACCGACAAAATTTTGTAGTTGCTGTTGTCATATTTTGTTGGGAATTAATGTGGGTAACTTTAGGACTCAATTTGATAAGAGAGATTATCTGACTCTCAGATACTGTTAAACAGTTGCAAAAGTATTGATTTATAGGCTAAAGCAGAAAATGAAAGATTAACGTAAGATAAGGAGTGAACAGGAACTGGATCCTTGAAGAATTGGCTGGGCTTTCGAGTTCAAGGAGGCAAGGATAGATTCCGTTAGTGATGATGTACAACTGGCCAAAACTGAAAAAGAAAAAATGACTTAGAAAGCAAAAAAATTAACGAAAGGAAAGAGAAAATAAAGAGAGATGAATAAAACTTGAAATGGGGCATGAATTCTAATTACAAACTTGAGTTGATGAGGAGAAACAAAGCTGATTCAGAGACTCCTGATAATTTTGCTTTGATGAAAGATCTTTACCTAATATTCAAGTTTAGTGAGGAGGAAGAAAAGGGTACTTTGGGTCCTTGGAGAAAATTGCCACAAATTTGAACTGGCTGATAGAGCAATTGCTATGCTGCAACAAAGTGTTTTAGTCAAGTAAGCTTTGGAAGTGAAATGTATTTATGTCTTTGAATAAAGGAATTATCAGAGTATGAGGATGCACTCAGTGATTATAAGTTGACACTGCAGGCCTACAGTCTTAACTTTAGAAGTTTGAATAGCAAACAGTCCTTTCAATTGATAAATGATAATCTTAGGAAAATTATGTTGGAAGGTATTAGAAATAGCGACCCTTTGGAGCTAAAGCATCTGTTGGAAGACCACAAAGTTCATGAAGTAAGGGAAGCCTTGGTATTGGTGGATAATTATGACTAAATTCAAAACACGATTGGCAACAGGCCCCAAGAAGCTTCTAGAGAAACAGGAATGAGATAGAAGCATGATGACGAGATGAGGTCAGGTCCTGCTGAGAAAGAAGGAGAAGGTAAAGACTCCAAGATAACAAAGTGTGTAACTGGATGAACATAGCAGGCCAAGCAGCATCTCAGGAGCACAAAAGCTGATGTTTGGGGCCTAGACCCGACTCAGTCTTTCTTGGATAAGGAGAGTGAAGGTTCAGAGGACAGACATAATTCAAGCGGACCAAAGTACTGCTCTGTCACAAGGAAGGACACAGCTGAATCCTGGAAGGTGAAAAATAACCAACCGTCACATTTGTTCATTCAATTGGTGTTCCTACAGGTGGCAATTTCCTGACCAAGAAAGTTCATTACAAGCAGAGAGACATCTCCACATTTACTGAAAGAATAAATCCAGTAAAAAGTTATGATAACGTTTTTGCTCAATAAGAATTTGTTCCCATGTTCATCTGTTGAGAGAGGCAAAATTAATTGTTCTCCTCAGAGAAAGGTGATCAACACAGTCACTGAAGCTACTATTGAGGTAAGGTTCCCTTCAAAAAGTTTGTTGAATAAAAAGATCTTATTTTGAGATGCTGATGAAAATTAGAAGTATCAGGCGTACCTGAAAAGGAGATGCAAACCTGGCAAAGCTACAAAATAGGGCTACTTGTGTGCCAAATGGCATAAGCAGCAAATGATAGACAGAGCTAAGTGATTTCACAACTGAGCTCCCAGCACAGAATGTGACCAAATGCTGGGAGTTGAGGTAATTGTGGGAGTTCAGGCAATTGGAAGAGGGAGGCATTGCTGTGATTTGTTCCAGCCATTTTTACAAGGGACTGCTTTGTGGTCAAGGTGTTACTGGTTAGATCTAAGCGTGGACTTAGGTGAATGCCAGGCTTTGTTGAAGAGGGTATGCAGTGATAAGGAAAGGTGAGGCGAAACCTTTCAGTTTTTTCTATTTCTTCCCATAAGTCTGCTAGTTGTTGAAGAGGCAGAGATGGCAGTCACTGGAGTGGTATGGTCCTCCTGTCAGATGTGGGAGATCAGGGAGCAGCTAACTATCCCTGACGACTATGTATGCAGCTCATCTCAGGCTACATGTGTCAGTTGGAACAGTAGAAGGAAGCACCCAGGAGCAAAGAGGAGGCAGTGAATGTGATAGACAGTAGCTTTGGGAGGTGGTCACACTATAAGTGCAGGCAGGTAGATGAATAACTGCCTGCTGAGGCAGGCAGGTAGTGCAGGAGTCTCCTGTGGCTAACCTGCTCTCGAAGAAGTATTGGGTATTATTTGGGGGGGAGGGGTTAGCATCTCAGAAGAAAACAGCCAGGTCTGTGGCACCATGTCTGATTTTGCTGTGCAGCAAAGTCCAAGTGAGCAATTATGATAGGGGGCACTCTAGTCAGAGGCACAGACAGGGAATTCTGCGGCCATGTGCAAATTCCAGGATGGTGTGTTGACCCGCTGGTGCCAGGGTCAAGCACGCACAGTCATAGAGTCATGTAGCTATACAGTATGGAAACACACCCTACAGTTTGACTCATTCATGCCAACCGTATATCCTAAATAAATCTAGTCCTATTTGTCAGCATTTGGCCCATATCCTTCTAAACCCTTCCTATTCATATACCCATCTAGATGCCTTTTAAAGGTTGTAATTGCCCTAGCCTCCAAGACTTCCTCTGACAGCTCATTACATACATGCACTTCCCTCTGCATGAAAATATTGCCCCTTAGGACCTGTTAAATCTTTCCACTCTCACCTTAAACCTATGCCCTCAAGTTTTTGGCTCCTCCACCCCAGGAAATGACCTTGTCTACTCAGGCTGTCTACTCAGCCTATCCATGCTCTTCATGATTTTTATAAACCTCTATAAGGTCACCAACCAGTCTCTGATGCTCTGCGGACCTGGCACTGATCCTTGGGCAAACCATTGCTGACAGGTCTCCAGTCTGAAAAGCAACCCTCCACCACCACCCTCTGTCTTCTACATTCGAGCCAGTTCTATATCCAAATGGTTAATTCTTCCTGTATTCCATATAATCTAATATTGCTAACCAGACTACCATGTGGAACCTCTCAGAGTCTAGTCAACAAACCTAAGCGCTGCACTGCGTCCTTTGTTGTGAGGATGTAAAGCAAATATTGGCACACTCATTGATCAAAGGGTCTAGGCCCCCAATGTCAGCTTTCCTGCTCCTCTAATGCCGCTTGGCCTGCTGTGTTCATCCTGCTGTACATCTCGTTACCCCTAAACATTCATACTTGTCTCCTTGAAGCTTTTGTGGCAAGCTGCAACGTTAAATTATAGAGAACAGCTATTAGAAATAAAACAAAGAACTAGCCTCACAATTATCACAAGTGAACAGAATAGGACTAGTTTCACACTTAGCTCCTCCATTCCTTGCCTCGGACTCACAATTGAACCATGATTTCCTCTTTCTTCCTATTTCGACAATTGTAGTCTCCTGCCTTCTTAGACTTTGGAAAAGTAAGTGGTCAGAGGCTTTGCATTACACTTAACCTCCTTTTATGGAAGCTCTTAACAATCTTTATTTGTTTTAGGCCAGACTTATGAACATTTTTCAGAGTAGGAATAGGAAGCTAGGGCAGATAAATGCATGGCTAAGGAGCTGGTGCAGGGGGTAAGGATTCAGATTTTTGGATCATTGGGGCAGAAGTGATCTGTACAAGAGGATAGATTGCATCTGAACTGCAGGGAGACAATTTCCTGGTGGGGAAATTTGACAGAGCTATTCAGGAGGGAGTCTTGTTATTCAGCTAGTCTTGCAGAGAGGGTGGGACCCTAGACAGTGGTGAGAAGAAGAGGGAAGGTTGAAGCTGGTACAGAAGATAAAGGGAGCAAGTTAAATAGACAAGGCAGGCGACAGCATGGCAGTTAACAAGGGGAGACTGATAAATTAGCCTGCACTTATTTCAATGCAAGAGGCCAGACTGATAAGGCAGATGAACTCAGGGCATGGATGGGACATGGACTGGTATATGATCGTTATTACAGAAACAGGACGGACAGGAATGGCAACTTAATTTTTGTGGGTTATAAATACCATAGGAAGGATAAGAGGGGAGACAAGAGAGGATGGAGAGATCCATTTTGATGAGGTAAATACTTAGGGAGGATATTCCTGGGGGATTCTTCAGTAAAGCTATATGGGTCGAACTGAGAAATAAGAAGGGGCTGGTCACTTTGAACGGTTTGTACCACAGGCCCCCGAATTGTCAGCAGGAAACTGAGAAGCAAACATGTAGGTAGATGGCAGATAGTAGTAAGAGTAGTAGGGTTGTAAACGCAGGGATTTTCACTTTCCCAACATAGATAGGGACTGCCATAGTGTTCACAACTTGGATGGGTAAGGATTTGTAAATTTTGGGACAATATTATGGCTTTAAGAGATATACTTTCCCGGGGTTTATGTGAAGAAAGATTAAGGCAGAGATGCCAAGCAGTCTGTTCCAAAGCCTAGAAAGCAAATAGCTTGTGAGGCCTTGGGATTTTTTGTTAAAGTTGGAACAATAGAAGCAGCCTGAATGGATACAGTAAAGCTCCCATACAACCTGGATTTTTTTTTAGTTTTAGCCTTCAGTGGCAGTTGCTGAGGTCTTGGAGCTGAATGTGGAAGCTCTTATTCCTCACTCTGCTACAGATAAAAACTATGGTTCTCTTCCTGCTGCAAGAATGGCACGTGAGACAACTTTTTCCACTGAATTTGCCTTTGTCATGGGTGTGTTTATGGGATTTTACTACATTGGAACAATTAATTAGTAACAGTTAATATATATACACACATACACATTTATATACATTATTTAGTAAATCATTTCATTTGAGTTACAGTTAAGCCAATTCTTTTATTTTTCTTCTGTACGTATTTTAAATATATCGTATGAATAAAGTGTGTTTTGTTTCAAGCCTGATAATTTGACCGATTGAATTGCACCTGGAACACAACTGCTTACACTTGTCTTTAAACTAAGAAACAGTTGTGGTCCAGGCTATCTTAATATATTTGACAGAGTTTGGCCTGGTCCATATTGGTGAGTTCAAGAAAGTATTCTCAATCAATGTGTAAACAGTCCTTCTAAGGAAGGGACATGATTAGTAAGGTTGTGGATGACACCAAGGGTTTTAGTCTCGTGGATAGTGAAGAAGGTTATCTAAGATTACAAAGAAATCTTGTATAACTGGGCCAGTGGGATGAGGAATGGCAGACACACTTTAATTCAGATAAATGCAAGTTGTTCCATTTTGGTAGATATAAACTCGGCATGATTTACACAATTAAGGGTAGGGGCCTATGGACAGTTGTCAAACAGGGAGACTGAGGACTGCAGGTACACGATTCCTTGAAAGTGATGTCAGAGATAGACAGGGTAGTGAAGGTGATGTTTGGCACGCTTGCTTTCATCAGTCAGAGCACTGAGTACAGGAGTTGGGGCATCATTGTACAGCCAAATAAGACATTGGCAAGGCCATATTTGGAGAACTGCATACAATTCTGATCAAGATAATAAAATGTGAGGCTGGATGAACACAGCAGGCCCAGCAGCATCTCAGGAGCACAAAAGCTGACGTTTCGGGCCTAGACCCTTCATCAGAGAGGGGGATGGAGAGAGGGAGCTGGAATAAATAGGGAGAGAGGGGGAGGCGGACCGAAGATGGAGAGTAAAGAAGATAGGTGGAGAGAGTATAGGTGGGGAGGTAGGGAGGGGATAGGTCAGTCCAGGGAAGATGGACAGGTCAAGGAGGTGGGATGAGGTTAGTAGGTAGATGGGGGTGCGGCTTGGGGTGGGAGGAAGGGATGGGTGAGAGGAAGAACTGGTTAGGGAGGCAGAGACAGGTCTCCAGCATCTGCAGTTCCCATTGTCTCTGATACAATTCTGATCACACTGCTTGAGGAAGAATGTTACTAAACTGGAAAGGGTGCAGAAAAGATTTAGAAGAATTTTACTGAGACTGGTGGGTTTGAGTCATGATGACAGGCTGGATGGGTTGGGATCTTTTCTCCCTGGGGTTGCTTCTTGAGGTTTATAAAATCATGAAGACAATAGATAAGGTGAATATCCAAGGTCTTTTTCGCAGAGTAGGGGCTCCAAAGCCACACAGCATAAGTTTAAGATGAAAGGGAAAAACTGAAAAGGGACCCGAGAGGCACCTTTTTCACCAGGGGGTGTTGCCTATATGGAACGAGCTGCCAGGGGAGTAGTAAAAACAAGCACAATTACAACATTTAAAAAAAAACATTTGGACAGGTACATGAATGGGTAGGGTTTAAAAAGATATGGACAAGTACAGGCAGATGAGATTAGTTCAGTTTAGGAAACCCTGGTCAGCATGAACGAGTTGGGCCAAAGGGTCTGTTTCCACTCCATATGATTCTAGGACTCTGTAAGAACGGATCAGTTCTAAGCTTTGCCGTCCTGCTTATTTAGTCGTGAATGGTAACACAGAATTAAATGACTCACTGTCAGAGGGGCCTCCACCAACATCCCCAACCTCAATAAGGGGAGTGGGGGCAGTGGCAGCACGTCAGAGAAATAGAAGAGCCTGAAGCATTTGCAACAATCTTCTGCTAGGAGTGAGGAGTCGATGATGCATCTTGACTTGCACCAGAGATCTCAGGCTTCACAGGTACTAGTCTTCTACCAATTTGAATCATTCTATCATAAGAGGAGCCATAGACATCACTGACCAGAGGTCTGACTGATGTATTTGCAGCTTCGGAACTGATGTTACGTGTTTGTATTGGGTCCATAGGACTGACTGCTGCACACTCCTTGAACTGACAGAGCCTCCTACCATGGCATCCCAAAAGAACAACCAACCATGACCAAAGCCCTGGATTATGCATAGACTGTGCCCCTGACTAATGCTACCAGAAAGCCCCGGCAGGCACAATTCCTCTGTTGATGGCCTGATGACTAGCTTTTACTTACTTCCCCATGGGGCCATTTGGTTGAAAAAGTGTGCAGTTTGCTGCACTGGCAGTTGGCACATGTTGTGTTAGATTGATATCTCAGCATACCCAGCATCAACCCCCTCACTCCCACCCTCTCTCTCAAGGCAGATTCTCAGATTTCTATTGACAATGTCAAAATAAAACAAAGTACTGTGGATGTTGAAGATCTGAAACAAAAAGGAGAAATTTATGGGGAATCTCAGCAAGAAAGAAACATTTTGAGTCCAGTGGTCCCTCTTCAGAACTGCATATGTTTTGTTTTTGCAAAATGTCCCTGTTACAGACTTTTAAACCTAGTTTCTGGGTGTGCACTACAATGCAAGTCTGTGCTTCCAGAGTGCCCTGACAGGGTATTGAAGAGGAGCTGTCATGGTCATGATAGAATGGCAAATGCTAGATGCCAACGTATCTGAGCAAAGGGTGCATGCAATCTGGTGCCCATGGATCAAGCTTTAAAATACAGTTTGGTCCAACGCAACATGAAGTTCTTTTGCAGCAAGTGGCAAGCTGAATTCTCTGTATACCCCCTCTGATTTCCGTGTCAGATTTTCTCAACAACTAGCTGTTCAGTGCATTTGTTAAAATAGAAAGCTGAATATTAGTAGGGTGCATTGTCTGTTAACAATGTGTTCAACAAATAACAATACCACATAAATGGCAACTTGCACACTGAGTCGTGAGAACTCATCAGAAGTGCCACTTTCCAAAAGTATCAAAGATGGAGAAAGAAGCTCCCAATATCGAGATTGAACTGGCAAGTGTTCTCACCTGGCTGTGCAACAAATCTCGTTAATAGCCAATTGCTCAGGCACCTAGATGGTTCTTCCCATATTTTATGTCAATTCCAAAACTTTTTTCTTACTTTCATTTGCCATCAACGCAAGTAATTTTTGAGGAAGTAACTAAATCAACAATCTGATTATTATTTATTTAAAAAGGGGAAACATTGATAGAAAGTTGATCAGAATAAATCCCAATCCTCCATGAGAAATTAGTGTTGAACTACTTTGAGGAACACAAAGCAATCTGCTATTCTGTTGTTTACCATATATTAATAAGTAACAAATAATAAACTAATAACCACATTCTGCAATCAGCCTAAATGATCTATCATTCAAACTTTATATACTAAGTAAAATCTAACTCAATCGGCTATTTTCAAATTTCAAGAGATTTGCTTTGTCCTGGGACTCAAGAGAGGGGTATTTCTAAATTGTATCAACATTTCTAGGCAGCACACAAAATAGGATAACGACGCCTGTTACAGTAAATGTCACTTTCATCTGATGACATTTGTTAAGTGTCCATTATTTATACACTAATGCATCAAAATGGCACATTCATCGCTGTTTGACTGGAAGAGTAAGTTTGTCACTTTTCTGTCGAAGAGGAAATAAGGACAGTGAACTTGGTGGGTAGGGATCATGGATATTCCTCTTGAGACCCATCTTCGTACAATACACAAGTTGCTCACTTTCGCTGGCTGCAGACCAGCAATTTGTTTTGGCGGAGTGCAAGATGATACTGTCCAGCACTAAGACCTTTGAACTATTAAGGTTATCACTGCAGATCATGGAGACAAATACGTTTGATGTGCAATTGGCAGTAACTAATTGCCATTTTAAATGCATATTATTCTCAGTGTGGCTGGGTAGCTAGCTTTAAAATGCCCTTCGTATTTTGATCTGGTGGGCTTCAGATGAATTATTACTGTGAATAATACAGAGAGCACCAAACACAGGGAATGTTGTCTATCAAAGTAAGAAATAAAGCAGGTCAATTATAAACCGAAAAGATGGATAGAATTATAGCACTAACATAAATTTGCAAACAAAGCAATAGTACACTGTCAATTCCCCTAATCCACTTTTCAAGCCATTACTTGTGTTTTAGAGTCAAAGGGTCCCATTGCCGCAGACTGTTGAGAACATGACTAAGATAAAGCAGCACTCAAATATTTATATACATAGGGCCAATTGTAAAAAAAATTGCAGAGAAGTATGAAAGACAGAATATATCTCATTGCTATTGGTATTAATACACTTTTGTGCTTGGGTGAGTGACAGCTAACTTCAATTTTATCTGAAAACAAAAACAAAAATTGCTAGCAATTCACAGCAGATCCGGAAGCATTTGTGGAGAAAAATCATAGTTAATATTTTGGGTTCAGTGACCCTTCTTCAGAACTCTGATTTCTTTCCGCAGATGCTGCCAGACCTGCTGAGCTTCTCCAGCAATTTCTGTTCTTTTTTCCCATCTCCAGCACCCGCAGTTCTTTCTCTTATTCAATTTTATTTGGACGATTACCACAGTCAGAACCTCACCAGTGATTTCACTAGGCAATTAAATGTCACCAGACATCAATTCTTTCCATAACATTTGTGACTACTGTCAACAAAAATCCGGTTTAGACATCTGCATTCAGTCTGAAGTTAATTTACAATATGACCAACCATCAAGGAATGCTTAAGTAAATAAATAGACTTATACTGAAATAGTGCATCCTGCATCCGCTGTAATGGCCTCCACTACATCAGAGAAACCAAGCAGAGGTTTGGGGACTGCTTTTCAGAATACCTATGCTCGGTTCGCACTAAATAACTGCACCTCCCAGTTGCGAACCATTTTAACTCCCCCACCCATTCCGCAAATGAAATGTCCATCCTGGGCCTCCTGCAGTGCCACAACAATTCTACCCGAAGGTTGCAGAAACAGCAACTCATATTCCGCTTGGGAACCCTGCAGCCCAATGGTATCAATGTGGACTTCACAAGCTTCAAAATCTCCCCTTCGCCTTCCACATCCCAAAACCAACCCAGCTCGTCCCCGCATCCCTAACCTGTCCTTCCTCCCAACTATCCCCTCCTCCCACGCCATTCCACCCCCACCCCCCAGCCCCACCCCCATCTCCTACCTACTAACCTCATGCTGCCTCTTGACCTATCCGTCCTCCCTGGACTGACCTATCTCCTCCCTACCTCCCAACCTACACTAACCTTTACTGGATCCATCCTCGCCTCTTTGACCATTCTGTGTCCTCTCACCTATCCTCTCCTCTATCCATCTTCTATCCGCCTCCCCCCTCTCCCTATATATTTCAGAACGCCCTTCCCCTCCCCCATTTCTAAAGAAACATCAGCTTTCCTGCTCCTATGATGCTGCTTGACCTACTATGTTCATCCAGCTCTACACCTTGTTATCTCAGATTCTCCACCATCTGCAGTTCCTACTATCTCTGTACTGAAATAGTATTCTTTTTAGGCACTTCACTTCTTTCTGGAAGCAACCAGTCCCTATTCTGCACCACTTTCCTCTGCATGAGCGAGCTTGTCCTCACATTAAACAAATTCTTTTTCAAATCCTAACATGCTGTGTTCATTCAGCTCCACACTTTGTTATCTCCTTTTCAAATGCACTCACTTCCTCTAAATTATACGTGGCAGTCTTTTGGTGGATGTGTGAAAAATTCTTTATTCCAAATATATTCAGGCACCCCTCCTTCTACAGCTTGAGCAAATTTGATTCAGATTTGTTGAGCTGAAGTACAAAGCCAAATATGTTTGACAAAACTGCTGGGTCTTTTTTGCAGACATAATAGAATTGCAAAGGAGCAGCCAGTGGATATGGTTCACTTGGACTTTCAGCAGGCTTTCGATAAGGTCTCATATAAACTGCTCTGTCAGCTTTAGCTCAGTCAATGGCATACTTCCTTCTAAAGGCATAAGAATGTCGATTTGATCCCATTCTGAAGACTAGCACTGAAAGAATGTTATGCTGTCAGAAGACTATCTTCTGAATACAGCTAATGCCCCACCTGCCTTACAAAGGTACAAAACAGCCCATGCCCTATTTGGGAAACAACAACAATCAGGTTTCAGGGTTCTGACTAAGATTTATCTCTTAATCAACACCACTAAAAACAGATTGGGTAATAATCTAATTGTACTTTCCAGGATTTTCCATGTCCAACACACGTACAATATTTCCTCTGTAAACACAATGGCTGCTCTTCAAAAGTACTTCATTGCTTGTAAACTGGTTTGTGAAAGCCTATGTTTTTTGGAAGTTGCTATGTAAATTCAAGTCTTTGTATACTCCTCATTGGGCCAGGAAACTGACTAAGCCAGATTATTGCACTAGTAGTAGAAGCACAGTGAGTTGCTGTGAAGTCCTCCTTTCCATCTCTTTCTGCAAAGTAAGGTGGCCCACATAGCAAAGAAGGCACTTGGTATGCTTGCCTTTAACGATCATTGCATTAAGTATAGGAGTTGGGAGGCCATGTTGTGACTATACACAACATTAGTTAGGCCACTTTTGGAGTACTGTGTGCAATTCTGGTCTCCTTGCTATGGGAACGATGTTGTGAAACTTGCAAGTGTTCAGAAAGGTGTTACAAGGATGTTACCAGGTTTGCACAGTTTGAGCTATAAGGAGAGGTTGAGTAAGCTAGGTCTATTTTCCCTGGAGCATCAGACACTGAAGGGTGATCTTGTAGAGGTTTATAAAATCATGAAGGGCTTGTATAGGGTAAATAGACTAGGTCTTTTCCCCAGGGTGAGGGAACCCAAAACTAGACGGCATAGGTTTAAGATGAGAGGGGAGAAATTTAAAAGGCACCTAAGGGGCAATTTTTTCACACAGAGAGTGGTGTATGTATGGAATGAGCTGCCAGAAGAAGTGGTGGAGACTGCTACAATTACAACATTTAAAAGGCATCTAAACCTGTGTACGAATAGGAAGTGTTTAGAGGAATATGGATCAAACGCTGGCAAATAGGGGAAGCACGGTGGCTCAGTGGTTAGCACTGCAGCCTCACAGTGCCAGGGACCCGGGTTCGATTCCAGCCTCGGGCGACTGTCCGTGTGGAGTTTGCACATTCTCCCCGTGTGTGCGTGGGTTTCTTCCGGGTGCTCCGGTTTCCTCCCACAGTCCAAAGATGTGCAGGCTAGGTGGATTGGCCATGCTAAATTGCCCGTAGTGTTCAGGGGTGTGTGGGTTATAGGGGCATGGGTCTGGGTGGGATGCTTCAGGGGCAGTGTGGACTTGTTGGGCTGAAGGGCCTGTTTCCACACTGTAGGGAATCTAATCTAATCTAAAAAATAGCACTAGATTTATTTAGGATATCTGGTTGGCCTAGATGAGTTGGACCAAAGGATCTGTTTCCATGCTCTACATCTCTATCCCTCCTTTCTCAGCTGCTTCTTCACATTCTCCTCCAAAAGATACTCCTGCGGCTGTGCTTCCTCCATCCAAACCTTTTATAAGTTGAAGCACCAAATATTTTCTGCAGGCAGCCACAATGGTGAGGACTCATTGTGCGTCACATAATCAGCAGCTTCAATGACTGTCTAGACATCGAAAAATCTGATTAAGCAGATTCAAGGTGTGCTTAGTGATGAGTTTGATAATATTATTGCTTTGCTTATATTGTGGTATTTGTGTACAGCAAGCTGTAAAGAGATCGCATAAAAATTACCGTGTTTCAAGAAGATTTCATATTGTCGGAGATTGCTCGACTGCACCTTGAAATGTGCCAGAATACCTTCCCCAATTATAATGATATTATTTTGATAGTCAAGGACAACTGGACTTTACAAGTATACTATGTCTTCTTGTTATAAACATTTCTGGCAAGGGTTTTAGTCTCCTGAAGACAGCAGACAGAATTTAATGTCCCCTTCAACACCCACTTGAATTTGCTATTGTGGAAAACTGCAATACAAGGGCAGAAAGTATGAGGTAGAGAGTTCATCACCCCTGTTTTAGATAAAGGTGTGAAGGTTGAGATAAGCCTTCCCATTCTGGATTAATTGAGGCTCTTAAGTGACCAACTAATGGCCACTTAAAAGTCTCTTGTCACTCATAATCTAGCAGCGATGGAGTGATCCCTCTGAGATTGAGAAAGGATTCTGATGACAGGCACTCTTTTTCCAACAGAGACACTTGGAGGTAACAAGGTTCAGCTCTGCCGGGCTGACTATAACCAGCAGGCTTACTCCACTCACCTCTCTTCTGAGGCCTTAATCTTTACTGCTGCTGCTGCTATACAACCTCCTTCAGTCCCAGACCCAGCAGTGACCATTGTCCCGAGCGGGACTGTGGGTATCAGTTCTCTGATTGGTTGGCACATCTTGGAGGCAGGCTTTTCATTTTTTAAAGCATGTAAAATCACCAAAGTCCCAGAGGCCCATTGTGCTGTTCTCTTATTATAGAAAGAGAAAGAGACAACTAGTGGTGAGTTTAGACTGACGGTCACCACACCTCAGTGAGGGGGAGAGTTGAAAAGGCAGGATCTCTATGGTAACAACAGCTGATGAGAGAGTAGAACCTACATGATTGGCATCACCCCAGCCAACTGAGCTAGAGAACCACACTGGCAGTGGCTCACTACTGGCTTTCCAGTGATGGTACAACCATTGCTACAATGATTAAAGTCCAGTCTAATGCGTGTCCAATCTATGATGCCTTGGATGTGAAGAGACTCAACCACTGCTGCTGATCCCTGAATTCTCACAAATGAACATACTGAGGTCAATGGGGAAGGCGATGTGTGCTATTCTTTAAGCACTAATGAAAATGATATTCATAGGGTAGATGGTAGAAGTGAATGATATCCCCTGAAGCAGACCAGAATGATGTGATGACTTTTGTACCACTGGTAAAGCATAGCTTTCTTGTCTAGCATATAGGAAATCCAGTCCTGAAAAAGGATAATACCTAAAACATTAACAGCTCCTTTCCTCCAGATGTTGCCTGGCTTGTTGTGTTCTTCCAGCCTCCTGTTTGTCTATTTTGGATTCCAGCATCTGCAATCTTGTTTGTCTCCATATAAAAAATCCTGTTGCAAGGGACAGCAGAACATAGAAAAGCACAGCCTCCTGATGAACACCCCAACTCTCTGGATATATTTCATAAACAATGTTTTCCCTGCCCACTATTCATTGGTAATGGCCTTCCACCAGTTGCCTCCCCTCATCAGATGTATTCTGATCAAGTAAAATGATGGTCCTGCTGATTACAATGGCGGCTCTTCTTCCTTCAACGGTTGTGTCAACTGACAAAACTACAATTTATGACAGCACATAAAGTTGCACAAGATTCTGCCTGACCTTGGCAAGTACTAATGACTCAAAAAATAACATGCATGTTGCAGGCATGAATGTATCTGGAATCTAGGGGTAAGCACATTACTGAATTTAACTTTTTGCCTATTGGTTTTCCATCAGATCCAGCATGTTAAAGTTGGCTTGAATGTTTAAAAGTTGCACTTATGGTACAGAGCATGCTGTATGTTTATCTGGAAGGATCCTTCAGTTCGGTGTCAATTTGTCAGTATTACTGACATAGAACCATGACAATGTCATAACATATGTGTAGTAGTACTGCCTAACTAGTTTTTCAGGTGGTATTACAGCTTCAAAAGTAAGTACTCTTTTGTGTGCTTTAATTAATACCTTATACATAACTGGCATGTAGTATAATATAGTGTAACACATGGCTACGTTCAATGCTGTTATTAACTGCAATAGTATCAGTCAAGTGGAAAGTATTACTTTAAATGCTCAGCAACTGGATAAAATTGAGCAGGGAGGCTTAACTATTCATTCCTGGTCCCAGAAACTGCCGTTTAAATTTCCCTTTGTTCTCAGTGAAAACAGACCTCAATGATGTTTGCCCGCCTGTCCAGTTGTGTGTAAATAACAGAACAGCTTGCCTTAATGTCCATTGCCTTTGTTTTTGCACCAAAGGGTCACCAACGAGAAAGAACAACTCACTGAGAAAAGATTTTTAGGCCTCTTTTAATATAACATTGATGCAAAGCAGCTTACTTCAAGATTGTCAGGGGTCGGGGTGGTGGTTAGGGAGAATAGGGGAAAGTAATGTTAGGTTATGTAGCTTTTTAAAATTATTGGATCAGATGTGAGTGTTGCCAACTGGGTCAGCATTTACTACATGTAGAATAGAATGTCCCAGAAACAGAATGTCAGATGGCGAATGAGTTTCACAATTGGAAACTATATGAAGTGGATAGAACTGTAATGCTATAATTGTGAGCTGCACGTTTTGTGGAATCATGTAGGGTTGTCTGAAATGAAAGACTTAATCCCTTACATATATGCTCAAATAAAAATCCTTTCCTTCTTGGCAAAAACAATGTCTTATTTTCTTTGTTTTTTACTGACTGAAATGAAAAATGGACTGTTTTAATACCAAAGATTATTGGCAGTTTCTGCATGATTTGAAGGCAAGTAATGTAACATTTATTCCAAATGCTATTTACACAGCCACTTGTTCAAACATTAATTGAAGTGTGGTTTGGAAATGAGCTACAGCCAAGACGTATATGCAAATGTAGATTTGGCTAGGAACAAACAGTTGATTAGCCTGGTGGCTAATAAACAGTAATTGATGACACAGGCCTCCTGCCTACCAACAACTATGTGACTGGTTGTTAGATATTTGTAAAGCAGAAGGTTGTGCAGATAGTAGAGAGACATTCAGACCTCCACCAGCTCAGGATCTCTCTTGGTTCTCTGCAGTAAAGGCCAGAAGAACAACAGTTTATTTTTCCTCCAGCAATGAATTTTAATTAATCAGCGACATTTGTAAGTAAACTAGCCACCTATCTGCATCATATAAAGCTGTAGAAGCATCTGGAGAAGAATAAGAGAGATCAAAGTTTTAACTAATAGAGTTATTTGACAACATTTCATGTAGCTTGAGTCTATTTACTTTATATAAATAGTAATTTCTATTAAGTACAGAAAACTGGTCTGTGCTCTCTCATATCCTGGGTCCAAAAGACAGGTAAATTATGGAATTTTGTACTTCTCTAAAATTAGTAACTTCTGTGACAACTCTAAGAAAACTGGGGCTTGATTTCCATCATGCTTCCTCAGTGATGAATGGTGACGTGAACCCTGAATACTCGAGTGGTCTTTTCATTGCAAAAATTGTGTCCTATTACAACCAAATCCAGAAGTATGAATTCTTGAGTCAGCCTCTTTTAAACTACAATCCACCCTTTTTCAAAGTTTCCTTCAAGTATAATTCTCTATCTCCAAAATTTTACTGAGATAAGCTCCAACTATGCAAGAAAACTGCTGAGTGAGTTGATTGTACGGTTCACATTGCAGATCTAGTTTATGTTAGTAACTTGTGTAAAATTGAAAGCAAAATATAATTTTCATTACAACTCCTGTTAATGCATTAGAAAAGTCAAACAGAACTGATGTTACCATTGAGAAATCTGCAGCACTGGAACCAAAAGACCTGATATCATCATTTAAAACCTGCATCACACCAGAAGTTGGCTGTTAGTTGTTGTTTCCTCTCATTTGTCACCTCGTTGCTGCTCCCTTTGTAGCAGTGTTCTCCACCCTCTTTGCCACTCCTATTCACCATTCCCCTTGTCTTGGCGTATCCCTTGAATAATAATTCATATTAGGTTAAATTAAACTTCTTATATTTTATTAAACCAGATAGTGTTTGAAGAGCTGATAACATGTTGCATGATAAATCTGTACTTACAGTCATAGGCATATACAGCACAGGAACAGGCCCTTTCATCCAAATAGTCCAAGCTGATGAGTATCCTATATAAATCTAGTCTCATTTGCTAGCATTTGGTCCATATCCTCTAAACCCTTCTTATACATATACCCATCTAGGTGCCTTTAATATATTGTTTAAAGTGCTGTTGTTTGATCCATTTTTTTCCTAAATCCCAAAACAATACAACAGCTTATAAAACAGTAATTATTTCTCCTAGAGTTCCAGGAGATCAGCTCCAACACTGAAAATACCTCAAAAAAAAGCAACTTCTACAACCATGATTTTGTTATTCCTGTCGCCCATCTTGGATTACTCAGAAACCTCTTAAATGGTATACTTGCAAGAAATGATCCACCCTTTTCAAAAAATGGAAAATATGGGTGGATTAATTGCTTCAATGTCTTTAACACTGGCTTTTCAAAGTGAAGAGTTATGGTGTTCTTCTACAACTTGTTATAGCATATGTTCTGATGGAATGCAGTGACGTCACAAGTACTACAACTCCCTATGCAGTGAGTGCACCAACTGCAGTTGTGTTGCTCACAAATACAGGCTATGATGCAGCTTTTCAAAAAGGGTTTTTACTCATATGAGAGCTAGCTAATCCATGTTAACCAAGGTATTTTGATCTCTCATTGTCAATGCTAACAGGATTTCACTGACATAAATGGAGGGAATGTCTCAGTCCTTTCTTCGAATAATGGGCTTTACTAGACCTTCCTTGTCCTTGGTCATTTTGGCAGTCAAGATATCTGGTTGTTCTTACTTCTTTGGAAAGTTTTCCAACAATGCCAGTGCTAAGTTCTGCAGGGGCATTGATCAGACATGAGCCTGGATAATTTTCTTTCAGGGGCTTTGAGAAACTTTGCTAACCACAACCATTTTAAATGATAGTATCTTTGAAATTCTTTTAAATAGAAGTTATAGATACTAGGACAGTCAATAGTGTTGCATGTTAATATTCTGTAATGCATATGACTCATCATGTCAACAATCCTTTCATTAGGGCTGAAGATAACAGTAAATCTGTTGAAAGTATTGTGCCATTTTAAAGCAATTTTTCCAGATTGGGCCTCAAGAAGCAATTTAGACTTCACTGAATTCCCCTTGTGCTTCTCTATTGGAAAAGAGAAAGGAAGAGGTCCAAGATGTTGACTGCAAATCTGCCAAACTGAAGCGGCACTATAAATAGCATTTATCACCATCTGGGCCAGTCCATTACTCACTTTATTGATCCAAATGGGGATAACTTTATCATGGCTTCCCAGCTATGCTCAAGAATGTTGCACTTCCTTGCTGAGGAAACAATTTAGATTTGCCAGTTGTCAGCCAGCTTCAGATGCAGTTCATAATAGAAGTCTTAAACAGTTCCAATTGAATCTGCCATCACACTGCCTCCTTCCCTAACAACAAAGCTTATTCAAGTACACACTCAAAAGTGACTCAATCAAGACTCTTCAAGGTCGTTTGGACACTCCTTCAACATAGGCTCCATTTTGCATCAAATCAATCTATGCATATCCCATTGACAAAAATATAATGAATAACTGAATATAAATCAGAAAACTTTTCAACTCCTCAATGACACCCTGGCTTCCCTTGTTGTCCATTATTCTGTAACGTATTATTTCTGCAATATTAGGAATTCTACTTGCCAGGAAATGGGACCCCACAAAGACTGGGATTAATGGAGTTAAATTGTTTCAATTAAAAGTAGTTTGAAGCTAAAATAAAACGTGAATAGAGCTGTAGGAAAGAAAAACTGACATATTTTGTACACAATAACATTTAAGACAACCAAGCTACTAGACCAAAGGGCAAGGCGAGAAAATGTGATTGTGATGACAACTAGGAAGCAGCATGGACTGCGCAACAATGCCTCTACTTCCTCTCGAGGCTAGGGAAGTTTAGCATATACACGGACTCTTAACAATTTGTATAGAGGCACAATAGAAATCTTATCTGGATGCATTGCAGTATGGTATGGTAATTGCTCTTCCCATGACCATAAGAAACTACAGAGTCGTGAGCACAGCCCAGTTCATCACGCATTAGCCTTCTATCCGTCGCCTTGGGAAAGCAACCAACATAATCAAAGAGGCCTCCCACCTGGTTATACTGTCTTCCAACCTCTTTCGTCAGGTAGAAGTTTGAACACACATATGACCACAGCCAAAAACAGCTTCTTCCCCACTCTTATCAGACTTTTCAAATGCTTATGTTGATGCCTCTCACCCTGTGCCTTCTCTACAGCTGTAACACATATTGTGCACTTGGTTCTGTTACCTTCATGCACTTTGTATCATGCAATGTGCCTGCATAGCACATTAAACAATATTTTTCACTGTACCTCAGATATGACAATAAATCAAACTCGAGCTCAAACAATTAGCAGAATAAGGGAGGCCTTGGATCCAATGCTTAATGTACATTCTGCAGCAACCAAGTAAAGTGACATGGGGTATCTTTAACATGTGATTATAAATCGACAGGATTGAATAAAATAAGTTGATGTGTACATGACTTAAAGAATGAGTACTTGTGGCTTTGCACAGTGCTATCTTAGACTAAGTCTGACTGCCCTGCGCATGTTTGAATGAACAATGTAACACATACCAGAGTCTCCTGAATTTTCAAGTTGCACCACAACAGGAATGTATTTCCATATCTTTTGATATGCATCATTTTCACATTAATAAGAAGAAAGAAAACACATCAAAGTGCTCTGTGCAGCTTCATTTGAACTGCAACCCAGACATGAATAGGTATCCTTTAAGGGATGTGAACGGGTGTTATGAAATCTTATTCTTGCCTTCCTGTATTTTTAGCTGTGGGTAAAAGAACATATGCATAAGAAAGAAAAGATAAACTGTTAAGTCTCAGTATACTTCGATACAGTTAACCTGAATAATTAGTTACTTTCAGAAGATACAACTCAGAAAAGGGTACCTGGTTAAGAACTAGAGCAAGAGGACAAAATGTGAAAGAAGCAAATGAAAGCAAATTGTAGTTATTTGTACACAGCTGACAACTGTAATGCAGTTAGTCCTCAAAAATTCACACAAACCTTCCATATTCAGGTAAGCTATGCAGATATAATGTTTTGCTGCTCCAGAAAATGCAGAGCATTCATTCTTTTTTCACACAAAAATTGCATTCAATATGCATTTTATGCAGTTGGATGGTATGTCAGATGTCAGCAATTTTGAAGAATGTGTATCAAGCTTAATAGATGGGGAAAAGAATTTCAGGACAAGAATGTGTTACTGAGTGTTAGGACTATAATTACTGTTATGACCATATGAGAACATAAGAAGTAGGAGCAGGAATAGGCCATCTGGATCATAGAGTCTGCTTCCCCATTCAATAAGATCCTGGTTGATCTTATAATTGACTTTGCTCCACTTACTGGTCCACTGACTGTAACCCTTAATTACTTTACTGTTGAAAAGTTTATATTTGCCTGAAAAACAGTAAACAAAGTAGCCTCAGAGGTAGTATGAACTGCAGATGCTGGAGAAACTGAGATAACAATGCGTAGAGCTGGATGAACACAGCAGGCCAAGCAGCATCAGAGGAGCAGGAAGGCTGACGTTTCGGGCCTAAAATTTTCTGAAGACAGGTCCAGGCCCGAAATGTCAGCCTTCCTACTCCTGTGATGCTGCTTGTCTTGCAGTGTTGATGCTGCTTGTCCTGCAGTGTTCATCCAGCTCTACACCTTGTTATGTCTAACAAAGTAGACTAACTGCTTCATTGGGCAGGGAATTCCACAGATTCACAACCCTTTGGGTGAGGACGTTCCTCCTCAACTCAGTCCTAAATCTGTTTCCCTTATTTTAGGGCTATGCCCCCTTGTTATAGTTTCACCTGCCAATGGAAACAACATCCCCACTTCTATCCTATGTATTCCTTACATAATTTTAAATGTTTCTATGAGATACCCCCACCTTCCCCACCCCACAATTCGTCTAAATTCCACTGAGTACAGTTCCAGTCTACTCAATCTCTCCTCATAAGGGAACATTCCCAATTCTGGAATCAACCCAGTGAACCTCCATTATCCAGGATATTCTTTCTCAAGTAAAGACACCAAAACTATATGCAGTACTTTAGATTTGGCCTCACCTCACCGATACAGCTGCAACATAACCTCCCTATTTTTAAACCCCATCCCTCTAGCAATGAAAGACAATATTCCATTTGACTTCTTAAGTACCTGCTGCACCTGAAAACCAATGTTTTGTAATTCATGCACAAGGACACCCAGGTCCCTCTACACAGTAGCATGCTACAATTTTTCACCATTTAAATAAAAGTCTATTTTGCTGTTATTCCTACCAAAATGTATGACCTCACTTTTACCAACATTGTACTCCATCTGCCACTTGCCCACTCACTTAACTTATCTATCCCTCTGTACACTTTCAGTGCCCTCTGCATGCTTTGCTCTCCAACTCATTTTAGTGCCATCTGCAAACTTTGACATACTACACTTGGTCCCCAACTGTAAATCACCTATGTAAATAGTAAATAATTGCAGTCCCAATGCTGATCCCTAAGGCATACCACAAGCCACTGTTTGCCAACCAGAAAAACACTTATTTGTCCCCACTCTTTGCTCTGTGTTAGTTAACCAGTCTTTTATCAATGCTCATAAATTACCTGTAAAGGCCATGCACCTTTATCTTGTTCTAGATGAGGTTCTCCAATTTGTAGATAGTTCTAGACAAATACCCTAACTGTTAAGATTCCCTTCTTTATTCACCACTTCTCCCACCACCCCTATTGATTGCAAACAGATAAGAACTGATCCTTTCCCTTGTAGAAGCCTTTCTCCCTAACAAAAGTGAACTTTTGTTATTTAAGCAGTCGAGTTAACCAAACTTTTGTGATTTAACAAAGAATCATTTTATTAGGCACTAAACACAAGTGGAAATATAATACACACAAACACAGATAAGAGATATGTCCATAAAAGATGAAAGATTATTTTCAAGAAGTTATACATCCAGTTTCTAAACTGTTGTCAAGAGCAGATAATTGAACATTACAACCACTGCAGTGGAAGTTACCAGCAGCATGACCTTGATGGTTGAACAGCCAGTTTTACAATCCTCAGTTTTTTTGTGTTGTTTTAGATTCTGTAGTTCTGATTTCTATTGGCCATAACTGAATTTCAGTATTCAGGCTGAGAGACAATCTTCTTGTTCTCCTATTTGCTTTCATTACTGGTGTATAGTGCTCATAACAAGGGAAATTCTTAGTTGCAAGAGAGGGGTGCTGCGAAGTGTTTCTTCCACTTGACCTTCACAACACACTAGTACCTAAATACAGATTGCTACACAGAGGAACAATCTACTAGGTACTCCAGGACAGATTAAACTAGCTACTCAACTTCTGTCCTCGAGTATTCTTCAAAGAGAAAAGCACAAAATGTGTCTGTAGTTTGGGGCATAATCCACAGGATGATGGAGTGCTATTAAGCAGTGGCCAATCAGTCCCTTGCTATCTCTGTAGTCACAACAGATCTCATTCCAGTCAGTTTAGACTTGCCTCTGCCCTCATTTGTAGGGCTTTTGTTTCAAGTTTCCTTTGCATCCATAGTTGTGAAATTCTGCAGATCTCTCTCTCTCTTTCTAGACAGCCAATAAGTTTACACTGGCAGCAATTTTTGACTGTATCAGCCCTCTGTTAAAAACACAATTTAAAATTCCAAGTTCTAAAAGTCCAGAGTACTCATTCATGACACTGCACACCCTCTATATGCATAAGTGTTTTAACAGGTGTATAACAGTTACTTAATTTTCTTGAAAATTATGCAAAGTGTAACAATATGTAGCAACAATAGCTAACGTAAGAGATTACTCTGAGTAAAACCAACTTGCATTTAAACAACATCACGAACACACAAAAATATCTCAAGATGCATTTAACAAAAATTAACATTGAACTAAAGGAGGGTTGAACATTATGTAACAATTGATAACCATCCCCAATTCTGACCTTATAATGGAGGGAAGGTCATTATTGAAGCAGCTGAAGGTGATCAGGCTGAGGACACTCCCCAGAGGAACTTCTATAGAGATGTTCTGGAGTTGAGGTGACTGATCTCCAACCAGTACCATCTTCCAATGTGCCAGATATGATGCCAACTATTGGAGAGTTTGCCTGATTCTCATGGATTCCAGTTACGCCAGGGCTCCTTGAAGCCACAATCAGTAAAATGCAACCTTGATGTCAAGGGCTGTTACTCAGCTCACCTCTGGAATTCAGCTCTTTTATCCAGGTTGAAACCAAGGCTATAATGTGGTCAAAAGCTGAGTGGCACAGGCAAAACCCAAACTGGGTGTGAGTGAGCAGGTTATTGCTGAGCAGGTGCTGCTTGATAGCACTGTTAATGACACCTTCCACATCTTTACTGATTATCGAGAGTAGATTGAGAATGCAGTTATTAGCTGGGTTGGATCTAGCCTCCCTGTCTAAGGTCACACCCGCACAATTTTCCACACTGTCAGGCAGATGCCATTGTTGTAACTGCACTGGAAGAACTTAGCTAAGGGAGCAGCAAGTTATCAAGGGCAAGTCTTCAGGACTATTGCCGGAATGTTGTCAGAGACCATAGCCTTCGCAGCGTTTATTGCCTCCAACCATATCTTGATAACATTGAGTGAAATGACTGGGCTAAAAGCTGATATCTGTGATGCTATAGACACTGGAGGCCGAGACAGATCATCCACTTGGTACTTGTGGTTGATTATTGCTGCAAATGCCTCAGCCTCACCTTTTGTACTGATGTGTTGGGCTCTTCTATAACTGGGGATGGGGATGTCTTTGGACCCACATCCTAAAGTGAGTTGTTTAATTGTCCACTACCATTCGCGACTGGGTATGTCAGGACCTCAGAGCTTAGATTGGATCCATTGGTAATGGGATTGCTCAGCTCTACCACTGACTGGTTATGCTGTTTGGCAAAAAGTAGACCTGTTTCATAGCTTCAATAGGTTGACAAGTCATTTTTGTGTGTGCTTGGTGCTGCTGCTGGCATGGCCTCCTGCAACCTCTATTGAACCAAGGTTGATCCCCTGCCTCGATATTAATAATTGAGTGAGGCATATGCTGGGCCATGAAGTTGCAGATTGTGCTGGAGTACAATTCTGCTGCTGTTGGTGGTTCATAGCATCTAATGGATGCCCAGTCTTGACTCGCTCAATCTGTTAAGAATCTATCTCATTTAACACAGTGATAGTACCACACAACATAAATGAGAATAATCGCCATGTGAAGAGAGGACCTTCTCACCACCAGGACTGTTTGCTGGTCTCCCTAACCGATACTGTCATAGACAGATGCAACTGCAGCCTGCAGATTGGTAAAGATGATATCATGTATGCTTCTCCCTCTTGTTGGTTTCCTCAATACAAAATAAAACTCTGTCTAGAACACAATAACTGCGAGGCTGTTTTCATATATATCTGTGTTGAAAAGAGATTAGTTGTTTGGGTTCAATAATGTCAATCATACAATATTATTGGGAGCTTCACAGAAATGCTGTATCTTTCACCATGGCAAACTGAATCTTGCATACACCGCACGGGCAGATACAGCATGTAGTCTATAGTCAGTTCATAGCCCAGTGGAGAAAGACACAATACATCTTAACTTTTTACCTGACTGATTGCGCAAATATGGAGTTAATATATCATCCTCAAAAGAAATAATTACAAGAGTAAACAATGCCTTAGCAGTTTATATGTTAGAGTTCCATTTAAGGTTAGAGACAATGTGGACAAAAATGTCAATTAAAGAGGAAATAATTGATCCTATCCTATTACATACGATGAAAATTCTAACGTGCTTTATTTTCATAGAGCCGTTAAGCTGTAAATCAACAATCAAACTCCAGATCCAATCATGGGCCCTCTCATGGTGGGCTTTAGATTGACTAAGCATATTTGATGCAGCAATCTTAAGATCAATTTTCTGATTGAAAGCTCATAAAATTTTCAACATGACCCAAACTGAGATTGCATCAAGACAGTTTCTAAATAGTGTATGGTACTATCTGTAATCATTTTCCTTTTTTAAATCTTTGCTCAATTAACAGTTTTTCTACTCACAAGGAGAGACAGATTTTTTATGACTTGATTATTCAATGTTTCTAGTTCTCTAATTCTCTTGATATTTCTTTGCCAGTGAAGATTTTGAGAAGGTTATAATAACCAATTCAGGCAAGTGGGTGGTTAGTCAGGAACAAAAACAAAGTTGCTGTAAAAACTCAGCAGACAGCATCTGTGAAGGAAAAAACAGTTACTGTTTTGGGTCCAGTGACCCTTCCTCAGAACAGAGGAGCAGAACAAATGACTAGGATGGCTAGTCAGGCCTATCTGTGAATGCCTCCCAGAGAGGGTATGGATGAAGGTGTAGTTTCTGAGACAGAGTTGACCATATTAAGAGATGTCTGTGGCAAGCCAACGGGATAGTGGTGAGCTCAGCAAATGTTTAGAGAACCTTTTTTAGGTTCCTGTTCCATTCAGGAGCAAGCAAACTGTCCATCAAAAAGGCTGTTTGGTTACTAGTGATGCTAGCTGGTGATACTTTCATCTCTCATTCAGCAACACAGCAAACAATACCCTAAGCTGCCTGCACACGGAATTGGAACTGCAGCTCCCAGAGCTATCTTACTCCTACAATTTTCACTGCTTCCCCACTATAAGATTTACTAGTTGAAATTCAGATAGGACGGACTATTTTTTTTCCCTCCCTCTTGGGTAATGTGGCTTTAAGGTGGAGGACCCTGCCACGGAGTGCAGTTGAGGCCAGGGCTTTAAATGTCTTCAAGGCAGAGATCGATAAGTTCTTGATCTCACAAGGAATCAAGGGCTACAGGGAGAGTGCAGGGAAGTGAAGTTGAAATGCCCATCAGCCATGATTAAATGGCAGAACGAACTGGATAGGCCAAACAGCCTCACTTCCACTCCTATGTCTTAGGTCTTATGGGCTGGTTGCATTGACTAACTCTACTTTTTAAATCTGGAACTCATAAGTCATAGCCTCGTGATCTACATGGCTGCAGCAAGGCCTCCAAGTTATCAGTTGGATTCAGAGTTCCACTCTCGTTTGTGGGTTGCCAACAAAGACTTGATGGACACCCTTCACCCCTTTCTATTTTTAACCATGATTGGTTCATTAACAAATATAGTATATCGAACAATTTGGTTATTTGAAATATTTGGAATTCTTCAGCTCTTCCATTATCTTTATCAAGGAGGATATCCGTTAAGATAGTTTCATATTAGGATGGTAACATCTATAGTAGGATGCAGTTGACAAAATACTAGTGTGTTAACTCTGAACACCCCCGACACCCCAAATGCTCTAGGTCAGGTGAGAGTGATAACAACTGGCATCAAGACTGCATTTGACTATGTATGACATTAGGATGGTATCATCCTAATGAAGGATTTGGACAGGTTGGGAGAATGGGCAAAGTGACAAATGGAGTACAATGTGGTAAAGTGTGAGGTCATGCACTTTCATGAAAAAAAAAGCATGGACTATTTTCTAAATGGCGAGAAAATTCAGAAGTCTGAAGTACAAAGAGACTTGAGAGTTCTAGACCAGAATTCTCTCAAGGCAAACTTGCAGGTTGAATCAGTCATCAGGGAAGCAAATGCAATGTTGGTATTTATTTTGAGACAACTTGAATATAAAAGCAGAGATGTACTACTGAGGCTTTATAAGTCTCTGGTCAGGTCACATTTGGAGCATTGTATGCAGTTTTGGACCCCATATCTCAGGAAGGACGTAGTGACCCTGGAGTAGTTCAGAGGCAGTAGAATGGTCCCAGGAATGAAAAACTTAACATATGAGGAATTTTTGAGGACTCTTGGACTATACTCATTGGAGTTGAGAAGAATGAGGGGAGATCCAATTGAAACTTACAGAATTCTGAATGGCTTGGACAGAATGGATATTGGGAAGATGCTTCTATTGGTGGGAGAGACTAGGGCTTGAGGGCACAGTCTTAGAGTAAAGGGAAGACTGTTTAGAACGGATAAGAAATGTCTTCAACCAGAGAGTGGTGAATCTATGGAATTCACTGCCACAGGCTGCGGAGGCTAGGTCATTGAGGACATTTAAGACTGAGATACACAGGTTCTTGATTATCAAGTGGATCAAGGGTTACAGGGAGAAAGCAGGAGAATGAGGTTGAGGGGTTTATCCGCTATGATTGAATGGCAGAGCAGACTCAATGGGCTGAATGGCCTGTTTTCTGCTCCTATGTCTTATGGACTTAAGAAAGCTTAGCAAAATTGTGGTCAATAGGAATCAGGGGAAAAGAGTCTGCTGATTGCATTCATACCTGGCACAAAGGAAGATGGTTTTAACTGTTGAAGATGAGATATCTCAGTTCCAGGGCATCATGGTCAGAGTTCTTCAGGACAGTGTCCAAGTCTCAACTATCTTTAGGTATGTCATCAATTATCATCATAAGATCAGAAGTGGAGATGTACACAGCTATTACACTACTTTCAGTACAGTTTACATCTCATACACTGCTGTGTCCATATACAACTACACCTGGAAAATATCTAGATTTGGACTGTTAAGTGGCAAATGTATTTATGCCACACAAGTGCCTAGTAATGGACATCTTCAATTAGACAAAATATATCAATTGGCCCTTCAATTAGTGAGTTTTGAGAAGATTTGTAGCATTGTCCCTTCGATTGCACTACAATGCCTGAATCCTCCAACATCCATATCTTGGAGTGTTAATGTTGACTAGAAAATGAATGGACTGGCCCTATTAATACTGTGGCAGCAAGAATAGGTCAAAGGCTAGGAATTTTGTGATGAGAAACTTAACTCTTGACTTCCCTAAGCCTGTCATTATCTGCAAGGCACAAGTCAGGAGTGTGACAGAAAACTATCCTCCTTACCTGGATTGAGTGCTACTCCAATGACACACAAGGAACCTGACACCAGTCAGGACAAACCAGACTGCTTAATTGGCAGGTCACCCGAAGGTTGCAGGAACAGCAACTCATATTCCGCTTGGGAACCCTGCAGCCCAATGGTATCAATGTGGACTTCACCAGCTTCAAAATCTCCCCTTCCCCCACCGCATCCCAAAACCAGCCCAGTTCGTCCCCTCCCCCCACTGCACCACACAACCAGCCCAGCTCTTCCCCTCCACCCACTGCAACCCAAAACCAGCCCAGTTCGTCCCCTCCCCCCACTGCACCACACAACCAGCCCAGCTCTTCCCCTCCACCCACTGCATCCCAAAACCAGTCCAACCTGTCTCTGCCTCCCTAACCTGTTCTTCCTCTCACCCATCCCTTCCTCCCACCCCAAGCCGCACCTCCATCTCCTACCTACTAACCTCATGCCACCTCCTTGACCTGTCCGTCTTCCCTGGACTGACCTATCCCCTCCCTACTTCCTCACCTATACTCTGGGCCATCTCCAGCACATCCCTCACCTTCCTGGACCTCTCAGTCTCCATCTCAGGCAACCAGCTTGTAACTGATGTCCATTTCAAGCCCACCGACTCCCACAGCTATCTGGAATACACCTCCTCCCACCCACCCTCCTGCAAAAATTCCATCCCCTATTCCCAATTCCTCCGCCTCCGCCGCATCTGCACCCACGATAAGACATTCCACTCCCGCACATCCCAGATGTCCAAGTTCTTCAAGGACCGCAACTTTCCCCCCACAGTGATCGAGAACGCCCTTGACCGCGTCTCCCGTATTTCCCGCAACACATCCCTCACACCCCGCCCCCGCCACAACCGCCCCAAGAGGATCCCCCTCGTTCTCACACACCACCCTACCACCCTCCGTATACAACGCATTATCCTCCGACACTTCCGCCATTTACAATCCGACCCCACCACCCAAGACATTTTTCCATCCCCTCCCCTGTCAGCTTTCCGGAGAGACCACTCTCTCCGTGACTCCCTTGTACGCTCCACACTGCCCTCCAACCCCACCACACCCGGCACCTTCCCCTGCAACCGCAGGAAATGCTACACTTGTCCCCACACCTCCTCCCTCACCCCCATCCCAGGCCCCAAGATGACATTCCACATTAAGCAGAGGTTCACCTGCACATCTGCCAATGTGGTATACTGCATCCACTGTACCCGGTGCGGCTTCCTCTACATTGGGGAAACCAAGCGGAGGCTTGGGGACCGCTTTGCAGAACACCTCCGCTCAGTCCGCAACAAACAACTGCACCTCCCAGTCGCAAACCATTTCCACTCCCCCTCCCATTCTCTAGATGACATGTCCATCATGGGCCTCCTGCAGTGCCACAATGATGCCACCCGAAGGTTGCAGGAACAGCAACTCATATTCCGCCTGGGAACCCTGCGGCCATATGGTATCAATGTGGACTTCACCAGTTTCAAAATCTCCCCTTCTCCTACTGCATCCCTAAACCAGCCCAGTTCGTCCCCTCCCCCCACTGCACCACACAACCAGCCCAGCTCTTCCCCCCCACCCACTGCATCCCAAAACCAGTCCAACCTGTCTCTGCCTCCCTAACCGGTTCTTCCTCTCACCCATCCCTTCCTCCCACCCCAAGCCGCACCCCCAGCTACCTACTAACCTCATCCCACCTCCTTGACCTGTCCGTCTTCCCTGGACTGACCTATCCCCTCCCTACCTCCCCACCTACACTCTCTCCACCTATCTTCTTTACTCTCCATCTTCGGTCCGCCTCCCCCTCTCTCCCTATTTATTCCAGTTCCCTCTCCCCATCCCCCTCTCTGATGAAGGGTCTAGGCCCGAAACGTCAGCTTTTGTGCTGCTGAGATGCTGCTTGGCCTGCTGTGTTCATCCAGCCTCACATTTTATTATCTCCTCTCCACCTATCTTCTTTTCTCTCCATCTTCGGTCTGCATCCCCCTCTCTCCCTATTTATTCCAGAACCCTCACCCCATCCCCCTCTCTGATGAAGGGTCTAGGCCCGAAACATCAGCTTTTGTGCTCCTGAGATGCTGCTGGGCCTACTGTGTTCATCCAGCCTCACATTTTATTATATTGCTTAATTGGCACCCCATTTAAGTTCACTTTCTTCACATCTGATGCACAGTAGTAGCGGTGTGAACCACGTATATAAAGCACTGCAGTAATTCACCAAAGTTCCGCTATTAGTACACCCAAACCTACAGCTTTGACCCCTTGGAAGGAAAAAGGCAGCAGATGTATGGAAACAGCATCATCTGCAAGTTTCCCTCCAAGCCACATATCAGCCTGGCTTGAAACTATTCCTGCTCCCTCATGGTTCCTGGATCAAACTCTTTCAAATTCCTAACACTGTGGGTGTTACTATACACCCCAAGGACTATAGTGGTTCAAAACGCAGCTCTCCACCTTCTTCTCCAGGTCAATTCGTGAAGAGCAATAAATCCTGATCTAGCCAGCAAAGCACACATGTTGTGAACAAATAAAAATTAAATATATTGACCCATATGTTCTTGATGCGCATTTGCAGCTTCCCATAACTCTTATCTACCAGAAACACACACTATCATCATCTAAAACTAAAATAATTTAAATACTTGTGTTTAATTCTTTTCCTTTTCATTTCAGTAGCCCACAGGGAGTAGCTCAACTCAGTGGGTCTTGAAGAGCAGTGCCAGTGGCATCTGGGCTGGCAGTGAAATTTAAAAAGTAACTGAAATACCTAGATAGTGTAGCATTCTCTGGATTACTTACAGAGTCTCTAAAGATTTCATATGTTAAATTTCCCTCCACTGTGCAACTGCAACACCAGAGGTTAATGATGAACAAGGGTGGTTTGTTTCCATTTTCTATGCATCTAATCATACCCAATTCCTGCTGCTGGTTAAAATCAAGGCTCATATTTCTTGCTTTCTTAATAGATCAATAATTTTCAAATTTCCGCTAAGATAATAGCACCAACAAAACACGGCCTGCTAATCCCGTCCTTTCTTATTTATTCAAATTTCTCCAGCTTTCGCTGATCTAAATATCAAAGTTGAACAAGTATAAATATGTGACAATTTTGTAGAAGAGTTACATAATGAATTATTTCAACATGTACATCAACAGAAGATAATCACAGTTGATATTGATAAAAATAGAATAAATGCAAACAGCTTGCTACCAAGCAGTTCAAAGCCAAAACAGTGCCCTCTTTAGGATACATGGAAAGGTATTTACAAGAAGCAAATAAGGACTTGGTTAAGACAGAATCGTGCCAATTGCCTCTTCTTCCAAGTGAATTGCATTCATGGTAATATGCTGTGAGGGAATGCACAATGGCAAAGAGACATGGCAAATCAACATAATTTGTGATAAAAGACATTGAAAATATAAAAGTATAAAGGAAGAATAACATTTCTTAAATATAAAAGAAGTCATCCTGTACCCGAGAAAGACAGCATAGCATAGAATCTTACCACTATCCTGTTACAACTGTTTGCGAAAAGCAGCATAGGATGATAGAAATAACAGAACATACAAAGAGCTACTTTATCAAAAGTGCTATTGCTACAAATTGGTATAATAAGATATTTAGAGTTGTTGAATACAGACAGTTCCCAGGTTGCAAACAGATTCTGTTCTTGAGTCCATTCACAAGTCAACTTGTACACAAGTCAGAACACCATGAGGGGCAATGTCAACAGTCATTCATACGTACAGGAAACATTAAAATATTGGATCTTTAAGTTTACACTCCTGATTGTACCACACCTGCTGTGTATTTCCAAAATTCTCTTGTTTGAGTTCAGATACATAGCAACAAGAATCATTTGCTTTTAATGGACCACTTAGTATCATCTGTTTCTGATGCACAGCTGAGAGAAAAATATTAATTGGATATCAGATCTCATTTGGAATTAATGGAAATGCATGAAATGAAAAAGATAAAGTTCAAATTAAAACTTTAAACCTGTTTATTGTTTCATTATATGAAAAACTTCAAAGTTTATGTTAAGATTTGGAGTCGACATTGTGTAAAATGTTGATGGCTATGGATGCTGACTTTGACACCATTATTTTTAGAGAACATATTTGAACTTATTTTTATGAGTCAACACAGTTGCATCCACTGTAACAATGGATTCAAATTGTGAACGCCACCCCTCCATCAGCAATGTGCGGTAAACAAGTAACACCAATCGCCTTTAACAGGTTTTAAGATCCTGGCAGGCTGGGTTGGTAGCTATTAACTGTTAGAACTTTCAGAGAACTAGCCCGTGACTACTGAAGGCCCTGTAAGAAACAAAAGAAAGACCTTTTTCCATACAAAGTGAAGTGTTAGTGACATTTATAATGCTCATCCTATCATTCTGACTTCCCTTAGGCTGCCAGCTAGTAGCAGTAGTACTTTACATGGCTCCACAAAGGTATCATGGTCCACTGCAAGTGTGGACTCACCACATGTATCCCACCAAATAGCATACTGAGAGTCTCAGCAAGCATCCCAACTGGTGAAAACTCCTGACTATGGAGAATAGACAGTTGTATTCTAATTCCTGATCAGCATCCACATCTTGTTGTGAAAGTTCAAATGAGACTAGGGTCTCAAAAAGGTGAGGGTGCTTCACTGTCTGAACAGACGTTGGATGTACAGGTTACTTATGCAAGAGTTAAAACTGACCCAGTGAATGACAATGAACACAAAGCAGTAAATGAAGAGAACTACTTAATATATAGAATTATCTCACTGAAACCCATTCTAATTAAATTTATTATTGGTCTGCAGAGAAAAATATACAAAGTTAAATTCAGGAACACAGATTAAATTAGTTTTGGTACTCTGGGGAGGAAGCTCTTCAGTAACCATGTTGAGTGGTGTTTGCTTCTCAGCAGTAAAGTTGCACACTTTCTCTGAAATCAATGTGTTACAGCCTCAACAATAAGATTGCTTGAAATACATCAATTTTACACTGAAATGTGAATAATGTTTCTTCTTGTCTTACATTTCCTTATTGCTGTTCGGTCTCACAATCATAGAAGCATAGTGAAGTAGAACCTCCCTTCATTTCCATTTCAACGTAAAATATTTGCTTCCTAGATCATTATATTAACACACAAATAAGAAATCTTTGATACATTTACTTTCTCACCCTGTTTTATTGGAAAGAAATATATATCTATGATGCTAATTAACTAAATGTTGCCTAAGTGACTAGGGAAGTTTTTCAGAGTACAGTAGGATCTGACAAATTTCTTGTTTTGAAAGGTTATTCTGAGCTGACTGTCTGCAGTGTTCCAAGGATACAAGGATGCAGGTATACAAATTCAAGGAGAAATCTCTAGTAATCTGTCAACTTTCCAACTAATCAGCACCACTTTTTCAGATGGTATAAATGCTGTTTCTCCCTTTGTATCAGCATGCTAGCAAATTGTCCTGATTTAGAGTATGGTGAAACATTTCAGCACAATGTGTCTGATTTTCACAATACTGAAGTTTTAATGGTTTGTCATTGTTCCATTGCCATATGGTGATGCTTCAAATACAGTTTGGCAATGGTGATGGTGGTGGCTATACAACGGTCATACTGTATCAGCTGGGCTATGACACAGTCGATCTATTGTGCTAGAAATTATTATATCTTTGTTTATTTCTGCCATATTCATTCCGACACCATTATAAAACTTTTCAACAATTCTCTGAGTGGAAACTTGGAATCTCTTAATTTTTAAAAGTGACAAGAAACATATGTAAATTAGCCGAGAGCCTCTCTCTAACACAGGAACACAGAGAAGCTGGGCTACCTCCTGTCTACCACTCAGACTCAGCCAGAAATCACGGAAATGAAACAATTGTGGCTGGGTCATACAACCTATAAAAAAAACCCACAGGGCGCCTTCTGACATGGTCAAGCCATAATTGTTTCATTTCTGTGATTTCTAGCAGACTTCTGCAAGCATCATGATCACTACACCCAAAATAAAAAAAAACACATTGAATTTTCTACCTGGATAGCTCCTTCTAATTTGCCGCATATTAGTGTTTACATTTCTGTATACACAGGTCTTTGAGAAAGGTAATAGAACTTAGGACAAAAAATATAGCCATTTATTGGTAGTTACCATTAAACAAAAAATCCATTCATAGAATTAGATCACAAAATACTGGTAGAAATTTCGGAATCACTTTTAACAATTAATTTTGACATCTTTGATCACCATTAATTAAAAATCCTATGGTACAAGTACAAGAGCCTCTGGCACATAGAAGCAATGTCAATCAAGGCCACATTGGTAGGGTTTAGAAACTACAGTGTGTAGTTCCAGTCTGTCATTGTTATTCACACATTTTGGGTTTCATCACTTTGTAACAGCCAAAAAATATTTCGTCTCAAAATGTTAATAATACTCAAAAACTCAGTAAAAACAAATTGTGTGAATTAAAAACAGGCAAAACAGTGGAAACTTATCAATCATATTCTGGTTTATGAAATATCAGGCATTAATGAAAGAAAGGAAAACATGACCACATAATATTTTACAAAATCCATACTAAAAGAATCTGACACTTTATTTCACACAAAATAAAAATATACTGCAGAATACAGTAAAAATGGAAACACTTGAATGTTTTAAAAAAAACTTCCTCAAAAATTTATCTTAGAAATACTATTGATTAATTTTTTGCTTCCTAAGGCCAAATCTCTCTGAGCCTGGGGCTAGAAATTGCAAATCATCACAATGTGTCCCCAGAGATAGTAAGAACTACAGTTACTGGGCTAAGAGATAACACAGTGTGGAGCTGGAGAAACACAGCAGGCCAGACAGCATCAGAGAAGCAAGAAAGTTGACATTTTGGGCCAGGAACATTTCTGAACAGCTTTCCTGCTTCTCGGATGTTGCCTGACCTGCTGTGTTCCTTCAGCTCCACACTGTGTTAATAAATGTGTCCCCAGTCCATTTTGATCCCCTGCTGCTGTTGTTATGCACGACTAACCATGTGCCCCCAGACCTAACATGTACATAGTAACTCCATTCTTAGCTTAACTTTGATGTTCTGCTTGAAATTTGCCAATTGTATCTCCCAATACTGATCGATAAATAGAACTTTAGGATGCATGTTGCTCCAAAACATAAAGTTAAAGGTTGAAATTGAGACAAAGCTGAGAACAAATTGAGGGTAGGTCATCCAAGTACTCCCAGGGTTCACCTCCTACTCAATTTTTTCAGGCCCTGATCCCTTTTTCCAGTATTGAGAATGAGGAATTTATAACTTTTAAGAGATCCAGCTTCTTTCTTACACCATTTTAATTACTCATCCACAGCAAAACTAGGAAATGTTAATGAGTTTTTTATTATCATAGATATCAGAATCCGTACAGTGTGGAAACAGGCCCTTCGGCCCAACAAGTCCACACCAAACCTCAAAGCATCCCACCCAGACCCACCTTACTCTAACGCACCAAATCGACATATCCCTGAACAATACAGACAATTTAGTACAGCCAATCCACCTAACCTGCACACCTTTGGACTGTTGGAGGAAATCAGAGCACCCGGAGGAAACCCACGCAGACATGGGGAGAATGTGCAAACTCCACGCAGACAGTCGCCCAAGGGTGGAATCGAACCCAGGTGCCTGGCACTGTGCGGCAACAGTACTAACCACTGAGCCATTGTGCCGCCCCTGTGATGTCACATTTGTACAAAATAAGAAGGGTAATATCCAAAATATTGACTTTTTTCCTCCAGATGCTGCATAGCTTTCTGCGTTCTTCCAGCTTCCTCTTTGTCTACATGAGAACTCTACAACAATAGCAAAAAAACAAAGTATGCAAAAAAGGAAAAGACATCCAGTTATTTCACAATGAGGTCAATTATAGATTGGTAAAGAGATATGCAGATTTTTCTTTCAGAAACAGAAATCTGCAAGGGACAATCTAAAAGAACATCAACTGCAATTCAACAGCAATTAAATCTGATTGTCCTTAAAGCTTATTTAATCCATAGCTCCACAGGCAGTATGACCATAGCAACATTATGTTACAAGCCAGGTAAGCAAATAAGAAACATAAACACATTTCAAACCCAGGCAATGAACAAAGCCATGATATATCAGCTAACACTACACAAAATGAATACATTCAGTTATAACTGTACTGCAGCTTTAAATGTTGTTGATTGTTATTATGTTTAACACAGCCGCGGTAAAGCGACACCAAAAATGTTTGATCTCAAAAGCCAAGTATTCTTGTTTTATTTTCTATAAAAAAAAGTATTTTCCCCTCTGTTACCATTATAAGTAGACACAGGATATAAGAAATCTTACAGGGAATGAAAACGAACCTGGTGTAGTTATGAACCTCTCACAAAGGAGCAGTGATAACGAGTTTAACAAGGATAAATGTCTCTTCAATGATAACAATGGCTGTCATTTGAGAAGACATTAAAGCTGAACGTGAGAAATAAAAACCTATCAGAAAACACACTGATTATATAAATGTGCTCCACTGAAAATCCCAAGGAGTAAATGATTGATCCTGGAGTGCAACAGATTAATTAAGTGCTGAGTGCTGAAATCGGACACAATGGGCTCAAAAAAATCTACTGTACAAATATGTGAATTATTAACAATACAAGAAATTTTATTTCAACTGAAGTTTTTTATAATGACATGTTTAACAATACAGAACTTGAGTATTGGTGAAAAAGTCATATCATCACAGTCTTTGTCTTGCATCTATCAGGACAATTTGCAAGGATACAAATTCAAGCGAAAAAGTCTATTAATCAGAGTCGGCTTTCTCACCAATCAGCGACATTTTTTCAGATGGTATAAATGTAGTTTTTCCCTTTGTATCAGTATGCTAGCAAATTGTCCTGATTTAGAGTACGGTGAAACATTACAGCATAATATGTCTGATTTTCGCAACAGTGAAGTTTTAATAGATTGTCATTGTTCCATTGCCACATGATGATATTTCAAATAAAGTCTGGCAATGATGATGGTGGTGGCTGTACAACAGTCATATCACTGGAGAGAGACCCAGATTAATACTCTGGGGACATGGGTTCAAATACCACTGTGGCAGCTGGCAGAACTTAAATTAATGCAAAAAAATTGGTATTAAAAGATAGTCCAATAGTGACCTTGAAACCATTGTCAATTGTTGGAAAAGTTCATCTGGTTCACCAATCTGTTGTCCTTATCTGACCTGGCATACATGTAACTGCTTACCAACTGTACTGTGTTTGAATTGTAAATGCCTGTTCAATGTCTTAGCAAGCCACTCAGTTGTGTCAAACTGCTGCAACAACTAAAAGAAGTGGGTCACCTTGCATCAAACTAGGCACTGGAAATGACAAAGGCCCTGTTGATACCCGTGATGCTCCCTACTGATATCCTGCAACATGTTTCAAAAGTAAGTTTGCTGTGAGTTTTGAGAACAGTTGGACCTCAGGTTGAGGTTCTGGAAGTGAGTTTGCTCGCTGAGCTGGAAGGATCATTTTCAGACGTTTCGTCTTTTTTTATTTGAAAAAATATACTTTATTCATAGAATGTGCAAACTAATAAAACAATTATACACCTACCCAGTCATGCAAGCCTCACCGGGTTACCCAGGGGGTACGCACACCAGCTAAAGAAAAAAAAGCAAAGAAAAAAATACCCCGGCAGTCGTCTCCCCGCACAGTCCCCGTCGGCCCCCTGACCAGTTGGGGAAGGTGCCAGCTGGGCCCAGTTACCAGATAGGGCCCTTTTTTGTATTCTGGACGAGGGGTTTCATACGGTAGTCTTTACCAACCGCGCCTTGGCAGGGGCTGCCCCAAGCTTTAGTACGTTTCTCAGCACATAGTCCTGGACCTTGGAGTGTGCCAGTCTGCAACACTCGGTCGGGGTCAGTTCTTTCAGCTGGCAGACCAGCAAGTTGCAGGCAGACCAAAGAGCGTCTTTCACCGCATTGATGGTCCTCCAGGCGCAGTTGATGTTGGTCTCGGTGTGCGTCCCGGGAAACAGCCCTTAGAGCACGGAGTCCTGTGTCACGGAGCTGCTCGGGACGAACCTCAACAAATACCACTGCATCCCCCTCGAGACCTCCTGCGGATAGGCACACTCCAGAAGGAGAGATCGCCAGTCTCATCCACCCCGCAGCCGCCTCGACGGCAGCGTGCAGTGGCGAAGAGATTCCGGGCGTGCATAAAGGATCTCACTGGCAGAGCCCCTCACACCGCCAGCCAAGCAATGTCCTTGAGCCTGTTTGAAAGTTCTGGTGATGAGGCATTCTGCCAAACGACTTTGGGAGTCTGCATGGGGAACCACACGACGGGATCCACCCTCTGCTTTTCCCGAAGGGTCTTGAGGATACTACGTGCTGACCACTACCTGACGGCCTTGTGGTCAAAAGTGTTTCCTTTCAAAAATTTCTCCACAAAGGACAGGTGGTACAGGACGGTCCAACTACTTGGAGCTTTGCGCGGCAACGAGGCCAGACCCATCCTTCGCAACACCAGGGACAGGTAGAGCCTCAGTAAGTAGTGACACTTGGTGTTTGCATACTGAGGATCTACGCACAGCTTGATGCAGCCACACACAAAGGTAGCCATTAGGGAGGGTGGCGTTGGGTACGTCCTTTCCCCCGTTCCCCAGGTCTTTGTACATGGTGTCTCTGCAGACCCAGTCCATCCTCGACCCCCAAATGAAGTGGAAGATGGCCCGGGTGACCGCAGCGGCAAATGTCCGGGGAATAGGCCAGGCCTGCGCCACATAAACAGCACCGAAAGCCCCTCGCACCTGACAACCAGGTTCTTACCCGAGATGGAGTGGAACCGGAGCGTCCACCTGCCCAGCTTCTGCTTCAGTTTGGTGATACGCTCCTCCCAAGTCTTAGTGCACGCCCCAGCTCCACTGAACCAAACACCCAGCACCTTCAGGTAGTCTGTCCTGACGGTGAAGGGGATGAAGGAGCGGTCATCCCAGTTCCCGAAGAACATGGCCACACTCTTACCCCTATTGACTTTGGCACCCGAGGCCAGTTCAAACTGGCCGCAGATGTCCAACAGCCTACTCACCGACTGACGATTGGTGCAAAAGACAGCGACGTCGTCCATGTACAGGGAGGTCTTGACCTGCAGGCCTCCGCTGCCTGGGACAGTCACACCCTTCAGGTTCACGTCCTTCCTGATGGGAGTGGCGAAGGTCTCCACGCAGCACACAAACAAGGCAGGAGAGAACGGGCAGCCCTGCCTGACTCCAGATCTGACGGGAAAACTGTCCGATTCCCATCCATTGATCGAGGCTGCACTAACGATGTTGGTGTACAGCAGCCGGATCCAATTGCGGATGCCCTCCCCGAACCGCAATTTGGAGAGGATGTCCCTCATGTAAGCATGAGAGACCTTGTTGAAGGCCTTCTCTTGGTCCAGGCTGACAAGGCAGGTGTCCACCCGCCTGTATGCACGTAGGCGATCGTATCCCTGATGAGCACAAGGCTCTCAGCGATCTTCCTGCCCGGCACAGCACAGGTTTGGTCAGGGTGAATCACCGACTCCAGGACAGACCTGAACCGGTTGGCTATGACCTTGGCCAGGATTTTGTAGTCCACATTCAATCATGAAATGGGACCCAATTCTTAATTTCTTCCCTCTCCCCCTTACTCTTGTAAATGACCTTCCTCATGGACTTGCACATTTCCCCTGCCCGAAGCGCACTATCGTACACCACCAGCAGGTCCTGGCCGACCAGGTCCCACAGTGCGGAATACAGCTCACCGGTAAGTGGTCACTCCCGGGAGTCTTATTCCTCTCAAAGGGCTTGAGGGCTCTGGTCAGCTCGTCCAGGGATATCGGCTGGTCCAGCCACTCCCTCGTGCTGTCGTCCAAGACCTCTGTGATAGACAACAGGAACGACTCGGAGGCCGTGCTGTCCGTGGGCTTCACGAATGTACAGACCGGCATAGAAGGATCTGCTGATCCTCAAAATGTCGGGCCGAGACGACGTCACCGAGCCATCGTCCACCTTCAGCTCTCTTTATGCACCTCCTGAAAGAAGAAATGCGAGCATGTCTCGTCCTGCTCCACGGAGCGGACCCTGGACCAGAAGATTCTCCTGGAGGCCTCCGCAGCAAACAGTGAGGTTTGCTGGCCCTTCACCTCGCAGAGGTCCTCCGTGACATCGACCCCCATCGACTACAGAAGGAGCAGGATCTGCATCCTTTTCTGGATTCGCGACAGCTTACCCCGCCTCTCTCACCTTCCGAACACACTTGAGAGCAAAGAACCACTTGATGTCCTCCTTCACCATCCCCCAGCAGTCGCCCGGAGACTCAAGGAGGGTTTTCATGGTTCTCCAACCGGCGTACTCCCTCTTGAACTCCTGGACGTTCTCTGGGGTCAACAGAGTCGTCTTGAGCTTCCATGTCCCCTTGCCAGCTGGTTGGTCGTCCTGTAAGTGACAGTCGGCCAGCAGGAGGCAGTGGTCAGAGAAAAACACCGGCTCGACGGCGGTGGACCTGACCGAGAACATCCGCAAAACAAACGGGAAGTCTATACTTGAGCGGATAGACCCATCTGGCTGCGACCACGTGTACCTCCGCTGCGCTCCGTCTGCAGGGGTGCTGAACACGTCGAGTAGCTTGGCGTCCTTCACCGTGCCCATCAGGAATCTGGACGTGACGTCCAGTTTACTCACCCGACCCGCTGTCCCCACGCCGAATCTTCCATCTGCATCGATGATGCAGTTGAAGTCTCTGCCGAGGATGACTGGCCTGGACGTAGCCAGCAGGGGTGGAAGCCGCTGCAGGACGGCCAACCGCTCACTCCATACCACTGGGGTGTACACGTTGATCAGCCTCAGGGGAGCGTTCCTGTAGGTGACATCAACTACGAGGAGGCGCCACCCCCCCGCCCCACCACCTCCTGAACTTGAGAGATGGAGAAGTTGTGCCCCCGCAGCAGAATAGCCAGGCCCGAGGAGCGACAGTCGTTACCCCCCACCCCGACCAGATCGAAGGTCCACAGGTCCAGGTGCCCAACCATTTCCCGTACCTGCTGAGGTGCGGTATCCCGCACTCCTGCAGAAACCAGAGGTCTGCCTTGACGGTGGTCAGGTAGGCCAACGTGGACACATATCTTGCGGTGGACTTGATGCTGTGCACATTAATGCTCGCAACTCGTACCCCCATTGTGGGCAGTGACCGCAGTACCCTGCCCAAGACCAAGGTCCAGCCCCTCTATCAGTCCCTTCATGCCCATTGCCCGGGCAGACTGCTGAACGCTCTCCAGGCTCAGTAAACCGTCCATGCTGCCTTCCAAGTAGCATCCTCCCATCAGGGGACGGAGGCAGGAGAGTCCGGCTCTGGGACAGGCTGGGGACACGCTGTTTGCTGCTTCCCGTCTGAAGGTACCGGGGGGGCCCTACAGGGCCCCAGTGGCACGTGGCTGAGTGTCGGAGGGAGCCTCAGGACACCTCCCGTCACCTGGGAGCTGGGTGCTGTTATCCTTCTCCCTGGAAATCTTCAGCTTCTGCTTTGGGTGGGCCTCCTCCGAAACCCCCTCAGCAGAGCTCTTATAGCCCCCCTGTCGCTGCCTCTTCCCGCCTGATGGTTGCTGTGTTGGGACCTGCTGGCACACCTTCCTCCTCGCCTTCCGGACTGTCGTCCACTCCCCTGGGTCACCTGTCGCCTCCTCCATCGGCTCCGGTTTGTCGGGGGGGGAGCGGAGCCTGCAGAGGCGCTTTGCGGGACTCAGGTCCGTCCTGCGGGGCTGGACCCTCCTGCACGACATGGCCCTCCTGCACATTAGCGGGGTCCTTGCAGGGGCCTTGTGCATTCCTCTCCTCCGGGGGGGCTTGCCCCGCATAGCCCCTGCCGGCAACCTGGGCGTAGGTGGTCCCCCGCCGCGGGCATGCCCTCTAGAGGTGGCCTGCTTCCCCGCAAACGTTGCAGCTTTTTTTTGGGCAATCCTTTGCAAGGTGCCCTTCCTCACTGCAGATGGTGGCTTTGCAGTCGGCCGCCACGTGACGTGACCCACAACAGGCATGGCAGACTTTGGGTTGCCCTGCGTAGGACAGGTAGCCCTTGCTCCTGCCGATCGTGAAGCTGGACAGTGGGTGTACAACGTGACCGTCCACGTCCGTCCTCAGCGTCACCCTGACCTGTCTCTTACTGGTCCAGATCCCGAAGGGGTCCATGATGTTGTTTAGGTCCCCTTCCACCTTCACGTACCTTCCGAGGAAGGTCAGGGCATCAGCTGCTGGCACATGCGGGTTATACATGTGTGCAGTGACCATACGGCTCCTCTACACCGGCATCACAAACAGCGGGATGGCGGTCAGTACAGAGAGGGTGCCCTCACCTCCTTTCTCCTTGAAAACCTCCAGGAAGCGCTCGCAAAGCTTGGCAGACCTGAAGGTTACATCGTAGAAACCTCCTCCAGGGAAATCCTGTGGCAGTAAATGTCCGCAGCAGCGAACCCACAACGTCCAACAGGACCCTCTTCAGGAAGAAGGTGCGGTCCACAGATGCACCTTCATCTATCTTCTTCAGGGAAACGCGGATGCTGTTCGGGACCCCCTGACCCGGGGCACGAGCAGTCGCCGCAGCCATGGTTGCAGGTTGGCTGCTCCCCTGAACCAGCGTTAGGCCAAAGCCAGCGTTAAGATCCACCAGTTGCAAGGGTGCACAGCCAACCCAACATCTTCCTTCCACCTCCGACACAGTCCCACTCTCCACTTGTTGGTCCACAAAAGAGTGGGTCTTTATTTTGTTCTAGATGTCAGGTGGGTCACTGGGCTGGAAGGTTTGTTTTCAGACAACTTGTCACCTTTTTTTTATTTGAAAAAATATACTTTATTCATACAATGTACAAAAAATAAAACATATATATGCCTACCCAGTCATGCAAGCTGCTCCCGGTTACCCAGGGGGTACGGATACCAACTTGAGGCAAAAACAAAACAACAAAGGAAAAAAAAACAAAGCAAAGAAAATACACCGGCAGTCGTCTCCCCGCACAGTCCCCGTTGGCCCCCTGACCAGTCGGGGAAGGCGCCAGCTGGGTCCAGTTACCAGATAGGGCCCTTTGTTTCTATTCTGGACAAGGGGTTTCATACGGTGGTCTTTCCCCACCGGGCCTTGGCGGCGGCTGCCCCAAGCTTTAGCGCGTCCCTCAGCACGTAGTCCTGGACCTTGGAGTGTGCAAGTCTGCAACACTCAGTCGGGGTCAGTTCTTTCAGCTGGCAGTCCAGCAAGTTGCGGGCAGACCAAAGAGCGTCTTTCACCGCATTAATGGTCCTCCAGGCACAGTTGATGTTGGTCTCACTGTTCGTCCCGGGAAGCAGCCCGTAGAGCACGGAATCCCGTGTCACGAAGCTGCTCGGGACGAACCTCGACGAATACCACTGCATCCCCCTCCAGACCTCCTGCGCATAGGCACACTCCAGAAGGAGGTGATCGACAGTCTCATCCCCATCCAGGGCCGCCTCGAGGGAAGCGTGTGGTGGCGCAGAGATTCCGGACGTGCATAAAGGATCTCACTGGCAGAGCCCCTCTCACCGCCAGCCAAGCAATGTCCTTGTGCTTGTTTGAAAGTTCTGGTGATGAGGCATTCTGCCAAATGACTTTGGAAGTCTGCGTGGGGAAGGACACGACGGGATCCACCCTCTACGTTTCCCGAAGGGTCTTGAGGATACTACGTGCTGACCACTGCCTGACGGCCTTGTGGTCAAAGGTGTTTCCTTTCAAAAATTTCTCCACGAAGAACAGGTGGTACGGACGGTCCAACTACTCGGAGCGTTCCGCAGCAACGAGGCCAGGCCCATCCTTCGCAACACTGGGGACAGGTAGAACCTCAGTAAGTAGTGACACTTGGTGTTTGCGTACTGAGGATCTACGCACAGCTTGATGCAGCCACACACAAAGGTAGCCATTAGGGAGGGTGGCGTTGGGTACGTCCTTTCCCCCGTTCCCCAGGTCTTTGTACATGGTGTCCCTGCGGATCCGGTCCATCCTCGACCCCCAAATGAAGTGGAAGATGGCCCGGGTGACCGCAGCAGCGCAGGTCCAGGGAATAGGCCAGGCCTGCACCACACAACAGTACCGAAAGCCCCGCGCACCTGACAACCAGGTTCTTACCCGCGATGGAATGGAACCGGAGCGTCCACCTTCTCAGCTTCTGCTTCAGTTTGGTGATACGCTCCTCCCAAGTCTTAGTGCACGCCCCACCTCCACAGAACCAAACCCCCAGCACCTTCAGGTAGTCTGGCCTGACGGTGAAGGGGATGAAGGAGCGGTCATCACAGTTCCCGAAGAACATGACCTCGCACTTACCCCTATTGACTTTGGCACCCGAGGCCAGTTCAAACTGGCCGCAGATGTCCAACAGCCTACTCATCGACCGACGTTCGGTGCAGAAGACAGCGATGTTGTCCATGAACAGGGAGGTCTTGACCTGAACACCTCCACTGCCTGGGACAGTCACGCCCTTCAGGCTCACGTCCTTCGTGATGGATGTGGCGAAGGGCTCCATACAGCACACGAACAAGGCAGGAGAGAGCGGGCAGCCCTGCCTGACTCCAGATCTGACGGGAAAACTGTCCGATTCCCATCCATTGATCGAGACTACACTAACGGGGTTGGTGGAGAGCAGCCGGGTCCAATTGCGGATGCCCTCCCCGAACCCCAATTTGGAGAGGAAGCTTTGTAAGCTTGAGAGGCCCTGTTTAAGGTCTTCTCCTGGTCCAGGCTGACGAGGCAGGTGTCCACCCTCCTGTCCAGCACGGAGGCTATCGTATCCCTGATGAGCGCAAGGCTCTCAGCGATCTTCCTGCCCGGCACAGCACAGGTTTGGTCAGGGTGAATCACCGACTCCAGGACAGACCTGACCCAGTTGGCTATGACCTTTGCCAGGATTTTGTAGTCCATGTTTAATACAGAGTGGAATACAGCTCGACCAGTAAGCCGTCGCTCCCGGGAGTCTTATTCCTCTCAAAGGACTTGAGAGCTCTGGTCAGCTCGTCCAGAGATATCAGCCGGTCGAGCCACGCCCTCGTGCTGTCGTCCAAGACCTCCGTGATAGACGACAGGAACGACTCGGAGGCCGTGCTGTCCGTGGGCATCACGAAGGTACAGTCCGGCATAGAAGGATCTGCTGATCCTCAAAATGTCGGGCCGAGACGACGTCACCGAGCCATCGTCCTCCTTCAGTCGGCTAAGCACAGAGATCTCTTAGTGCACCTTCTGAAAGAAGAAACGCGAGCACGTCTCGTCCTGCTCCATGGAGCGGACACTGGACCGGAAGATGATCCTAGAGGCCTCCGCGATAAAGAGCGAGGCTTGCTGGCCCCTCACCTCGCGGAGGTCCTCCGTGACATCGACCCCCATCAACTGCAGAAGGAGCAGGTTCTGCATCCTTTTCTGGAGTCGTGACAGCTTTCCCAGCCTCTCTCTTGCCTTCCGAACACCCTTGAGGACAAAGAACCACTTGATGTTCTCCTTCACTGTCTCCCACCAGTCGCCCGGAGACTCAAAGAGCGGTTTCACGGTTTTCCAACCGGCGTATTCCCTCTTAAGCTCCTCGACGTTCTCTGGCGTCAACAGAATCGTGTTGAGCTTCCATGTCCCCTTGCCAGCCGGCTGGTCGTCCTGTGACAGTCGGCCAGCAGGTGGCAATGGTCAGAAAAGAACACCGGCTCGACGCTGGTGGACCTGACCGAGAACACCCGTGACACAAACAGGAAGTCTATCCTTGAGCAGATAGACCCGTCTGGTCGCGGCCAGGTGTATCTCCGCTGCGCTCCGTCTGCAGGGGTGCTGAAGACGTCGAGCAGCTTGGCGTCCTTCACCGTGCCCATCACGAATCTGGACGTGACGTCCAGTTGACTCCCCCGACCCGCTGTCCCCACGCCGAATCTTCATTCTGCATCGATGATGCAGTTGAAGTCTCTGCCTAGGATGACCGGCCTGGATGCAGCCAGCAGGGGTGGAAGTCGCTGTAGGATAGCCAACCGCTCACTCCGTACCGCTGGGGCGTACACGTTGATCAGCCTCAGGGGAGCGTTCCTGTCGGTGACATCAGCCACTAGGAGGCGCCCCCCACCACCTCCTGAACTTGAGAGATGGGGAAGTTGCGTCCCCGCAGCAGAATAGCCAGGCCCGAGGAGCGACAGTCTTTACCCCCCAAGCAGATCGAAGGCCCACAGGTCCAGGCGCCCGACCATTTCCCGTACCTGCTGAGCTGCGGTATCGCACACTCCTGCAGAAACAGGAGGTCCGCCTTGACGGTGGTCAGGTAGGCCAATGTGGACACACATTACGGTGGAATGACGCTGCGCACATTAACGCTCGCAACTCGTACCCCCGTTGTGGGCAGTGACCGCAGTACCATCCCCGAGTCCAAGGTCCAGCCCCTGCATCAGTCCTTTCATGCCCATTGCCCAGGCAAACTGCTGGATGCTCTCCGGGCTCAGAACACTGTCCGTGCTGCCGTCCGGGTGGCATCCCCCCGTCGGGGGTACGGAGGCAGGAGAGTCCGGCTCTGGGTCAGGCTGGGGACACGCTGTTTCCTGCTTCCGGCCTGAAAGTTCCGGGGGGCCCTCCAGGGCCCCAGCGGTGCGTGGCTGGTGTCGGAGGGAGCCTCAGGACGCCTCCCATCACCTGGGATCAGGGTGCTGCTTTCCTTCTCCCTTGAGATATTTAGCTTCTGCTTTGAGTGGGCTTCCTCTGAATCCCCCTCGTCAGAGGAGCTCTTATAGGCCCCCTGTAGCTGCCCATTCCCACCTGATGGTTGCGGTGTTGGGGCCCGCCAGCGCACCTTCCTCCTCGCCTTCCGGACCATCGTCCACTCCTCTGGGTCGCCTATCGCCTCCTCCATCGACTCCGGGTTGCCGGCGGCGGGGGGGGGGGGGGGGGGGGGGGGGTAGCCTGCAGAGGCGATTTGCTGGCCTCGGGTCCGTCCTGCGGGGCTGGGCCCTCCTGCACGACCTGGCCCTCTTGCACATTAGGGGCGGTTCCTTGCAGGGGCCTGGTGCCTTCCTCTCCTCCGGGGGGACTTGCCCCGCCTTGTCCCTGCCGGCAACCTGGGCGTAGGTGGGTCCCCCGCCGCGAGCTTGCCTTATAGAGTTGGCCCGCTTCCCCGCAAAGGTTGCAGCTTTCTTCTTGTGGGCAATCCTTTGCAAGGTGTCCCTCCTCCCTGCAGTTCCTGCAGATGGTGGCTTTGCAGTCAGCCGCCACGTGACCTGACCTACCACAGGCATGGCAGACTTTAGGTTGCCCTGCGTAGGTCAGGTAGCCCTTGCTCCCACCGATCGCGAAGCTAGACAGTGGGTGTACAACGTTCCCGTCCACGCCCGTCCTCAGCGTCACCTTGACCTGCCTCTTACTTGTCCAGATCCCGAAGGGGTCCATTATGTTGGTTAGGTCCCCTTCCACCTTCACGTACCTTCCCAGGAAGGTCAGGACATCAGCTGCTGGCAGATGCGGGTTGTACATGTGTGCAGTGACCATACGGCTCCTCTGCACTGGCATCACAAACAGCCGGACGGTGGTCAGTACAGAGAGGGGGGCCTCACCTCCTTTTTCGTTGAAAACCTCCAGGAAGCGCTCGCAAAGGTTGGCGCTCCTGAAGGTTACATGGTAGAAACCTCCTCCAGGGAAATCCTGCAGGCACTAAATGTCCGCAGCAGCGAGCCCACAACAGTCCAACAGGGCCCTCTTCACGAAGAAGGTGCGGTCCACAGGTGCACCTTCATCCACCTTCTTAAGGGAAATGCGGATGCTGTTCCAGACCCCCGACCCAGGGCACGAGCACTGACCGCAGCCATGGTTGCAGGTTGGCTGCTCCCCTGAACCAGTGTTAGGCCGAAGCCAGCGTTAAGATCCACCAGGTGCAAGGGTGCACAGCCCACCCGATGTCTTCCTTCCACCTCCAACACAGTCGCACTCTCCTCTTCTCGGGTCCACAAAAGAGTGGGTCTTTATTTTGTTCCGGATGTAAGCTGGTTCACTGAGCTGGATGTGTTGTCCCGATCAACCTGGCCAAAGAAACACTGACTACACTATTAGAAAAACCAAAGACACATACACCAGACACCTCATCAGCAAGGATAACATCATCAAGCTACTGGACCTATGCCTTACCACCCACTTCACTTTCAATAACAAAACCTACAGACAAACCAACGGTACACCCATGGGATCTCTGATATCAGGGTTCTTAGCAGAGGCAGTAATGCAGAGACTCGAACAAACAGCTCTGCCAATCATCCAACTCCAACTTTGGGTCCCGCTACATGGATGACATCTTTGTCATCACGAAACAAAACAAATTAGAGGAAAATTTCGAGACCATCAATAATACTCTTACTGGCATAACATTCACAAAAGAGGAGGAAAACAACAACAAACTGCCATTCCTAGATGTCACAGTAGAGCGAACAGCCAATGGGGAAATTCAAACCAGCGTCTACAGGAAAGCAACACATACGGACCAAATACTGAACTACAGGAGCAACCATCCCAACACCCACAAACAAAGCTGCATTAGAACATTATTCCAACAAGCCACCACACACTGCAGCACAGAGGAACTACGAAGAGCAGAAGAAAATCACCTATACCGCGTATTCAAAAAGAACGGGTACCCAATGAACACAGTCTGCCGATTTCTCAGCAATAAGCCCAAACAAACAGACAAAACGTGCCCAGAAACCATAACCACTCTCCCCTATACCAAAGACATTTCGGAAATGACTGCCAGACTACTCAGACCTCTTGGCATCACGGTAGCCCACAAACCCACCAACACACTAAAACAGCAGCTAATGAACTTAAAAGACCCTGTACAGACAACAAGCAAAACAAACGTCATTTACAAAATACCTTGCAAGAACTGTGACAAACACTACTTTGGACCAACAGGCAGAAAGCTAGCCACCAGGATACATAAACATCAACTAGCCACAAAAAGACATGATCCACTATCACTTGTATCCTTACATACAGATGAGGAAGGACACCACTTTGATTGGGACAACACATCCATCCTAGGACAAGTCAAACAGAGACATGCACGAGAATTCCTAGAAGCATGGCATTCCAACCGGAACTCCATCGACAAACACATTGATTTGGAGCCAATCTACCATCCCCTGAGAAAAAAGAACAGGAAATGACATCACCAACCCAAGGGAACCTAAACAGTTAAGTGGAAAGCGGGACATAACACCAGCGCTTCACCGGAGGCTCACTGATGATGTTACCTAGAATGGTGACGAAATGTCCGATAACGAACCTTCCAGCTCAGCGAGCAAACTCATATCCAGTAAGTATACTGTCCCACGAGTTTGTCAAGCAACAGCCTAACGTAGCTACAATCAAGGAATTATTAGCAGGGCACACTCACCAAATTATAAGATACTATACACTCAGGATGGATTTGCCCTGGAACTCCTGAACATTGAGTCCAGACCTTGCAAGTGTTATGGAGGCAGGTCAACCCTTCTTCCAATCGTCACGTGGTCCACTCCCTCCCGACATCTATCAGTTGCTACTGAAACCCTATTCTTCAGTCAACATCCCCTCCGTCAATCCCAACTGCTGAATGAGTATTACTCCCCTGTGTTTAACACCAAATTGGTAAAGCATTGACAGTGGCAAGTGCACATAAGGTACCCTGGTTAGGGGACCTCAATGTCCTTAACCATGAGTATCTTTGTAGCACCAAATGGACTGCAGTGGTTCAAGAAGGCAGAAGGACGGTCATTACTATATCAGCGGCAATTGTGGATAGGCAAAGTCCACAGGATAAACAAAATTACTGACCAAGATAACTGCACCCTAAAGGGCATTGTTGTGACACTCCACAATAGTTGGTGAGGGGTCAAAATGCAGAAAAACAATCTTGAAATCGTCTGCTCCAAGGTACATTTTGCAATGTATCTGTACATGACAGCACTAATAGAAATGAGGTCTGCATAGTGAAGACAAAGGCTACCAGCATGATAAAATGGGCTAACAAACAGAATTTTCTGGAGAAACGCTGATGGTCTGGCAGCACCTATGAACTGAAAACGAATAGTTTTGAGTCCTGTGAGTGTTTTGAAACATTTTTCTATTGTATTTGTTTCAGATCTCCAGATTTTGCAATTCTTTATTTTATAGCAAATGAACTAGTTGATGAACAGATCCAGGAACTCAAAATTGGAAATCCATAAAGCACTTTGGCCCATCAACACCAACAAAATTGTATTCAGTCACAACTTGTGATCTCAGGGTCCAGTATATCTACCATTCCACTGTTAATTTTAACATCCAGCCAAAGGATCAATGCTCACTCACTGAAGAGTGCTGGAGGATATGTCAGTATCAGTACCAGGTTGATGAGCTATAACACAGAACTACTAGCATGCCAAAAGTGATCCCACAACCAGAGGACCAGATCTAATCTCTGCACTCCTTCCATATTCAGCTGAGAATGATGGTGGGCATTTGAACTTTTAACGGGAACACAAGGCTCCACAAATAAGCCCACCCTCATTGAGAGGTGGTTCCTGGCACATCAACGCAAAAGACAGAGTTGTAGAATTTGCAACAACCTTCCGACAGAAGTGTGAAGTCTATCTCGGGCTCCTCTAAATCCTTAGTGTTATGAAGCAGAGGTCGATCACCCTCTAACAACTAAAACTGAAACACCCAGACAGGCTTGCCTCACCTTATAATCTGCTCAGTGTGAAAAGTGGAATAACCTGCCTCTCACCCCAATCTCTTATAAAGGAGAGGTTAAATGAAATAAAATCCTGACAAGTAACAATTAATTATCTAACTCTGGCAGCAAACAAATTACCTGAACTATTAACAAACCAAAAAATTCCCCTCTATTCCTAAATAAAACAAGATTCAAATGGTATGCTATTCCAATAAATACAAGTACTACTTGTAGGTACCAAAATAAAACAAAATAGAACCTAGTCTCTTGAAATGACAGCCAGGTTACGTCTTCTGGAACATTCTGTGACTTCTCTGTTGATCTTCTGACAGGAATATTCTCTCTGTGAATTCTTCTGTCTGGAATATTAGCTCAGAGTGCTGCGGTACCTTTATTAATGAGATAATAGCCTTTCTCTAAGAGCTGAGACAACTGATCTCTTGAGATAACAAGGTGTGGAACTAGATGAACACAGCAGGCCAAGCAGCATCAGACGAGCAGGAAAGATGACATTCCGGGCCTAGACCATTCTTCTGAAGTGGGAAAACAGAGGATTGGGAAGCTTACAAAGACCAACAGAGGGCAACAAAAAAGGAAGTAAGGAGGGAGAAGATTAAATATGAGGGTAAGCCAGCTGGTCATATAAGTGAAGACTGTAAGAGTTTCTTTAGGTACATAAAGGGCAAAAGAGGCAAAAGTGGACACTGGACCACTAGAAAATTACAGTGGAGAGACAGCAGTGGGGAACACAGAAATGGCTGAGGAACTGAATAATTACTTTGCGTCAATTTTCACAGTAGAAGACACGAGTAATATCCCAAAAATTCAAGAGAGTCGGGGGCAGAGCTGAGTATTGTGGCCATCACCAAGGAAAAGGTGCTAGTAAAATTGGTTGGCCTTAAGGTGCACTAATCACATGGACCAGATGGACTACAATCTAGACTTCTAAAAGAGATAGCTTGAAAAGATAGTGGAAGCGTTAGCGGTGATCTTTCAGGAACTGCTAGAGTCAGGGAGGGTCTCAGCAGACTGGAAAATTGCTAACATGGCACCCTTGCTTAAAAAGGGAGTAAGGCAAAAGACCGAAAATTACAGGCCGATTAGCCTAACTTTGGTCGTGGGTAAGATTTTGGAGTCCATTGTACAGGATGAGATTTCTGAATACTTGGAAATGTACAGTAAAACAGGGCAAAGTTAGCATAGTTTCATCAAGGGGAGGTCACGCCTGACAAATCTGTTGGAATTCTTTGAGGAAGTAACCAGCAGGATTGACCAAGGAAAGCCAATGGATGTTACGTACCTGGACTTCAAGAAGGCATTTGATAAAGTGCCACACAGGAGGCTACTGAGTCAGATGAGGACCCACAGTGTTAAAGGCAAGATGCTAGCATGGGTAGAAGATTGGCTGTCTGGCAGAAAGCAGAGGATTGGGATAAAGGGGACTTTCTCGGTATGGCAACCAGTGACAAGTGGTGTTACACAAGGGTCAGTGCAGGGACCACAACTTTTCACTTGGTACATTAATGATCTAGATGAGGGAACTGTGGGCATTCGGGCTAAGTTTACAGATGATACAAAGATAGGTGGAGGGACAGGTAGTATTGAGGAGGCGGTGAGGCTGCAGAAGGATTTGGACAGATTAGGAGAGTGGGCAAAGAAGCAGCAGATGGAGTACAACGTGAGAAAGTGTGCGGTCATGCACTTTGGTAAGAAGAATAAAAGCATGGGCTATTTTCTAAATGGTGGGGAGAATTCAGAAGTCTGAAGTACAAAGAGACTTGAGAGTTCTAGTCCAGGATTCTCTCAAGGCAAACTTGCAGGGTGAATCAGTAGTCAGGAAGTCAAATGCAATGTTGGCATTATTTTGAGACAACTTGAATATAAAAAGCAGAGATGTACTACTGCGGCTTTATAAGGCTCTGGCCAGTCCAGATTTGGAATATTGTGTGCAGTTTTGGGCCCCATATCTCAGGAAGGAGGTACTGGCCCTGGAGTGGGTTCAGAGAATATTCATAAGAATGGTCCCAGGAATGAAAAACTTAACGTATGATGAACGTACGAGGACTCTGAGACTATACTCATTCGAGTTTAGATGGATGAGGGGGGGATCTAATTGAAACTTTCAGAATACTGAATGGCCTGGACAAAGTGGATTTTGGGAAGACGCTGCCATTGGTAAGAGGGTCTAGGACCCGAAAGCACAGTCTTAGAGTAAAGAGAAGACCATTTAGAACGGAGGTAAGGAGAAACTTCTTCAGCCAGAGAGTGGTGAATCTAAGGAATTCACTGCCACAGAAGGCTGTGGAAGTCAGGTCATTGAGTACTTTTAAGACTGAGATGGATAGGTTCTTGATTATCAAGAGGATCAAGGGTTACGGGGAAAATGTAGGAGAATGGGGTTGAGGAACTTACCAGCCATGATTGAATGGCGGAGCAGACTTGATGGGCTAAATAGCCTAATTTCTACTCCTATGTCGTATGGTCTTATCGACCATCCTTGTTCTTCGAGATGTTGGACGTGAAGGGTTTAGAACATCCTGTTAGAAGATTTTTGATAGGTTTCTGTAATCAGTCTTATTTTGTTGGAATATTCTACTGTCACTATGTGTCAGTATTAGAGGGTGAATATTGAAGATGATGGGCATGTTGCCATTCATGCTTGCTGCTTTGTTCTGCATGACATCAAACTTCCTGAGTTTTGTTGGCACTGCAGTCATCCAGGCAAGTGGAGTTAATTCCATCAGGCTCTGACTTATGCCGTGTCGATCGTAGAAAGGCTTTGTGGTGTCAGGAGCTTAGTTACTTGTTTCAGAATTTTGAGCACCTGTCTTCCTTTTGCAACCACTATATTTGTATGGTGAATCCAGTTCACTTTTTGGTCAGTGGTAAATCCCAGGATGTTGATGGTGGGGAGATAATTAAATACTATCTTGTTGGAGATGTTCATTGGCTCTCAATTGTGTATCTTAAATATTACTTGCCACTTATCAGTCCAACCCAGAATACTGTTCAGATGTTGCTGCATATCGACAGGGACTGGTTAAGTAGCTATGCAGTTGCAAATGGGACTGAACGTTGTGCAATTATCAATGAGCAGGAGACTGCTCTGAGGAAGTCATGCAATGATGTCCTGTGGTGGAGGTGATTGACCTTCACTGACCACAATCATCTTGCTTTGTGATAGGTAAGATACTAACCAGCAGAGAGTTTCTTCCCTGATTTCTACTTATTCCAGTTTTGCCTGGGATTGTTGAATGCCATACTTAGCCAAATGCAGCCTTGGTGTTACAAGCAGTGACTCTCGCCTAACCTCTGGAGTCTTTAACGCTTTTGTCCATGTTTAAACCAATGTTTGAGTGTCAGTGAGCAGGTTATTGCTGAGTAAGTGGTGCTAAATAGCACTCTCGATAACCCATCACTTAGCTGACGAACAAAAATAGACTTATGAAATGGATGGATTGGATTTCAGGTTGATGATCTTCCTTTACAACAGTTCTGTTCTACAATACTGAATCAAGCCTGCACCAAAATTACTGCACCTGCCTTCTCCAAAAACAGCTGGCCAAATTTTAAAACTGACAGAAGTGGCTTTTCCTGATTCTCGTTTCTCATCCATAAAACCATAAATGTGGGAGTAGTGTGCTATTCAATTCTGCTCCACCATACAATAAGATCTTGTATGATCTGTTCATTCTCTACTCCACACTCCTGCTTTATCCCATAACTTTTTAATCCCTTACTGATTAAAAATGTCTCTCAACCTTGAACATACTGAATGATCCAGCCATGAAAGCTCTCTGTGGTTAAAAAATTCCACAGATTCACCACTTATGACAATAAAAAATGCCTCCTCATCCTTGTCTTAAACAGGTGACCCCTTGTTCTGAGATGACACCTATGATTCTGGACTCCCCCACAGGAGAAACACTATGTCCATATCTACCTCTCAAGCCCCATAAGAAATATGTATGTTTCACTAAGTTCTTCTCATTCATTTAAACTTCATTGAGGAGACACCTAACCTAGTCAACCTCTTCTCTTAAGAAAATCCCTCTACACCTGGAATCAACTTCCTCAACCATTGTTGGACTGCATCCAATGTCATTGTATCCTTCCTTAGGAAAGAGGATCAAAACTATTCACGCTAGTCCAGATGTATTTTGCATAGTGCCATGTATAGTTTTAGTAAGATTTTCCTATTTTTAATATCCATTCCCTTTCAAATAAAGGCCTGTTGTTCATTTGTCTTCTTATTAGATGCTGAACTTAGACGCTAGTTTTTTTTTGTGAATCATGCACAAGGACCCCCACATTTCTCTTTACTGCAGGATAAGGACTTGCAAGAAGCCAAATGAGAATGGCAGTAGTATATTCAGGGAGTACTGTTTCAAAAGCAAGGTTTTATAAGATTGTTGTGTTTTGAGCTGCAGTAAAGGATCCAAATTATTCCCCTCTCTATCTGCCTAAAATGCAGCCTATAAAAACAGAAGTTGCTGGAAAAGCTCAGCAGGTCTGGCAGCATCTGTGAAGAAAAAAATCAAGAGTTAACATTTCAAGTCCAATTCTAATGAAGGGTCACTGGACCCAAAACATTAACTCTGATTTTTTTTTTCTTCGCAGATGCTGTCAGACCTGCTGAACTTTTCCAGCAACTTCTGTTTTTGTTCCTGATTTACAGCATCCGCAGTTCTTTCAGTTTTTATAGTTGACACCACGATAAATATTAGTTGAGGCAGCAACCGGTGTCCCTGCAGTGAATATAACTTGAATGAAAGAGCTCTTGTGCCTCAATGATAGTGTCCCTATGTCTAGGCCAGAAGTTTTGCATTCGAGTGCCATCTGCTAAGAGTTGTGTCATAATATGTTTGATCAACTTGATGGCTTTCTTTTAAAGTTACTTAAAGGAATCCATTTTGCAATCTCTTCTTGAATGATCATGTCTGTTTGCCTGCAGAGTATTTCTGACGTACCTGGAGGTTTTTGTTTCTTTTGCAGTTACTTTTACTCAACTACATGTAAACTAAAGGTAAAGTCACCATAGTCTTAGCAGACCAAAAGGCTGCTGTCTCTTTAAAGAGAGCTGGGGGTCGCAACACCCAAGGCAAAAGGAGAGATTGACAAGGAGAGTAATTCACAGTAACCTCAGCGAGTGTCAGAATTGAATTTATACTGCTGGTATCAGTATCACAAAGCAGCCATCCAGCCGATTGAGCTAACTGATCCCGAGATATCAATTTTCATTTTAGACACTGATAAACTGAACACTTTCATATTTGCTTTATAAAGTAAAAGAGGATGAGGTTTTTCAAGAAATCAAATGAAACTGGGATTATTGTTTCAAATGCAAGGTTTTATAAGATTGTTATGTTTTGAGACTGTCTCTGTATTTTGTAGTAGAATGAAAGAAAGCAAGGAATGATATGACTTATTCTAAATTCTACAAGAAACCAATTCTGGGTAGAATTGTTACTAATGGTTACATGGAGATTCAAGTCCTTTTACTGGGAAAGAAAATTGGTTTACTGTGGAGATGATGCAAGGTATTTACACCAAGCAATAAATGATCAAACTATCTTTGCTGACAGTGGACAGTCTGTTAAACTCCATAGTCCCAGGAAAATGTTAGAAACTTCAGGGTTTTATAAGCAGGTATTAATTTACCCTGTCTATTTAGTTTCAAAGTGGAGAGTATTTCAGAATCTAAAAGGTAGATAATTAACATTTCTACATGGATATAAGCCCCTATGATTTATGATGCCATGGAGACAGACTTTGAAAGAAAGTGGCCATGGAAAGCCATTGTAGGAGAAGATTGCAGATTTTCCTAAAAGTATGAACATTCAAAATAAGAGCAAGTGAACCATCTGTCCCTCAAGCCTGCTCCATCATTCAATATGATAATGGCTGAACAGTTTGTTTTTCAAGTACCACATTCCCAATAAACCCATTCACCAATAACCTTTGATTCCCTTGGCTCACAAGAGACCATTCATCTCGACCTAAAAATATTCAGTGACTTCCCCCCCTCCGCCCGCACCACCTTCTGAGGCAGAGTTTAACAGTCCCATAACCCTACAAGAGGAAAAAAAGTAATCTTTTCTGTCTTAAAATATCAACAACTAATTTTAAAGCCAAGATCCCTAGTTCTGGAGAAAGTAGGAACTGGCGATGCAGGTGAATCTGAGATAACGCGGTGTAGAACTGGATGAACACAGCAGGCCAAGCAGCATCAGAGGAGCAGGAAAGCTGATGTTTCGGGTCGAGACCTTTCTTCAGAAATGGGGGAGGCGAAGGGCATTCTGAAATAAATAGGGAGGGGGGGAGGCGGATAGAAGATGGATGAAGGAAAAGATAGGTGGAGAGGAGATAGACAGGTCCAAGAGATGGGGTTGGAGCTAGTGAAGGTGAATGTAGGTGGGGAGTTAGGGAGGAGATAGGTCGGTTCAGGGAAGATGGACAGGTCAAGGAGGCAGGATGAGGTTAGTGGGTAGGAGATGGAGGTGGAGTTTGAGGTGGCAGGAATGGTTAGGGAGGCGGGGACTGGCAAGGTTGGTTTTGGGATGTGGTAGGGGGAGGGGAGATTTTAAAGCTTGTAAAGTCCACATTGATACCCTTAGGCTGCAAGGTTCCCAAGCAAAGTACGAGATGCTGTTCCTGCAGCTTTTGGGTGGCGTCATTGTGGCAATGCAAGAGGCCCAGGATGGACGTGTCATCCTAGGAGTGGGAGGACGAGGCGGTGCTGATACAGTCATTAATGTAACGGAAGGAGAGGTTGGGATAGGACCAGTGTAGCTTTGGAAGAGGGATTGTTCATCTGCACATCTGCTAATGTGGTATACTGTATCCGCTGTTCCCATTGTGGCCTCCTCTACATCGGGGAAACTAAGCGGAGGCTTGGGGACCGCTTTGTGGAACACGTACGCTCAGTTCACAACAAACAACTGTACCTCCCAGTCGCGAACCATTTCAACTCTCCCTCCAATTCCTTGGACAACATGTCCAGCCTGGGCCTCTTGCATTGCCACAATGACACCATCCGAAAGCTGCAGGAACAGCATCTCACATTTCGCTTGGGAACTCTGCAGCCTAAGGGTATCAATGTGGACTTCACAAGCTTCAAAATCTCCCCTCCCCCTACCACATCCCAAAACCAGCCTAGCTAGTCCCGCCTCCCCAACCATTCCTCCCGCATCAAGCCCCACCCCCATCTCCTACCCACTATCCTTATCCCACCTCCTTGACCTGTCCGTCTGCCCTGGACCAACCTATCCCCTCCCTAACTCCCCACCTACATTCACCTTCACTGGCTCCAACCCTGCCTCTTTGACCTGTCTATCTCCTATTCATCTATCTCCTCCTTCAACCATCTTCTACTCACCTCCCCCTCTCTCCCTATTTATTTCAGAATCCGCTTCCCCTCCCCTGTTGCTGAAGAAGGGTCTCGACCCAAAACATTAGTTTTCCTGTTCCTCTGATGCTGCTTGGCCTGCTATGTACATCCAGCTCTACACTGTGTTACCCCTAGTTCTGGGTTGAGTGACAAGAGGAAAATCCTTGTCATGCCCATCTTGTCTAGACCATTCGAGATCATGCGCACCTCAGTCATGTTTTCCGTCATTCTTCTCAACATCAGTAGAAATAAGATGAACCTGTCCAATCTTTCCTCATAACACACCTCACTCCTTCTAGGTAACCATCTAATCAACTTTCTCTGAACAGTTGAACACATTTATATCCTTCCTTAACTAATGAGACACAGCATTCAAGATACAGTCTCTTCACCGATGCCCTGCATAACTGAAACACCACATGTTTATGTTGAATTCTTCTTGTAATAAAGTATAACATTCCATTAGCCTCCTTGATTATGCACTGTACCTACATACAGTACTAATCTTTGTGTGTCATGCCTTAAATCACCTAAAACTATCTGTGCCCCAAATTCCAGTTCTCTTTTATTAAAGTGATAATCTGCTCTTTCATTCTCACCACCAAAGTGAAAAATTATGCCGTTTTTCATTTTAGTTTCTATCAGGCAGATTTTTGCCCACTGGCTCAACCTATGAGGCCACAGTCTCCTTATGGCTTGTTCACGACATATTTTTCTACCAATGTTGATGTCATCTGCAAATTTTGCTACCATGCCTTCATTTGTTTATCTAAGTCATTGATGTAAACCTGTAACATGTTGAGGCCCAGCACAAACTGCTGCAAGACTTAATTTGTCACATCCTGGCAATCCAGCAGCTGTCACATGCACTAGCCATGACAGATCACTAGTCGTGCCATCAGCAATGAGTTGAATTGATTCTTCATTTATATTATTCATCCACATGCGTTTTTTTAAAATATGTTTTATTCATTTCACCAAAGCTATAATGTGTTAAAGCTGAAGAGTAGAAAATTTCTTAAACACTTAGAGATTCACCTAACATTAGCTACTTCTCTGGACTAGCCTGCCTGGATCCCCTATAGTTTGCCCACTGACGTAACAGGTCCACAGGCGATGCCATATCCCTCATACTGCACTCATCCCCAGAACGTCTGGACATCAAAGACACCTACGTCAGACTCCTGTTCATTGACTATAGGTGCCCCTTCAACACCATTATCCCCACCAAAGTGATCTCAGAACTCCGTGACCTTGGTTTCAGCTCCACCCTCGGCAACTGAATCCTCAGCTTTCTGAGCCACAGAATCAGTGAAGATAGGTAACTGTACTTCTTTCACAATAAAACTCAACACTGGGCCCCCAAGGATGCATCCACAGCCCCCTCCTGTGCTTCCTTTATGCCAACGACTGTGTTGTCAAATTCCGAATGAACACCATCTACAAGTTCACTGACGACACCACCATAGTTGGATGGATATCTAACAATGAGTCAAACTGCAGAAGAGAAAAAGAGAGCTTGGTGACATTAAACAATAACTGTATTTAAACAGAGTCCAAGTCCACACATTTTGTGAATGCCTCATTTTAAATTAACCACATTCTATAAAGCTGACATGCCACTAGTTATTAGCTCGCTATAGTTACATAATAAAACCACACCCACATAGCCCTTAAGTACTTGACAAAATAATCCGTCATTTGTTTCCTGTTCCGTTAGGTCTCAGGCATTCCTTTAGAACATGTTAAGTCAGCACAGATTCCTCTTTATATTTCTAAATAGATCAAAATATTATGTGTTAATGAAAACAAACAAAATAATAACATTATCAATTTGACACTCAATGGATACTGCTAGTAACTTATTCTTAAGAATTTCTTCTAATATTTTTGCAAAGAAAAACATCATACGTACTGCCTCACCAAGCATGAGGGTTTCGGCCATTAAAGCACTTTTTGCCATGGTTCTAGTATGTTTAGCTTCCTAAAACAAAGGGCAACACTTGCCTCTCCTTCCCACAAGAAAAAATACAAGCCTTCCTGCACTCAACAACCCATCACAGAGATAGGCATAATTAAAAACAAGTTTCACATTTCTGGGAACTCTGAATTACGCAAATATCAAAGCACAATGCTCCATTTTTAACTTTCTCAGTATTTTCACTGCCTAAATAGTATCCACCTTGGAATCTTTCATCGTTGTACTCGACTCTAATATTTCAACACTGGCATCTGGCCCCCTTTGAGTACTCAGCCAATTCAGTTGTCCAATTTTACGTTTCTTCAGTTCATTTTTCAAAGCCACTGCAATAGTTTGTTAGTTTCTGCTTTGACTAACAGCAACAGAGTTGCCAAATTGAATTGCTGATGTAAAGTGACACTTGATCCACGCTGAGATAACAAGGTGTAGTGCTGGATGAACACAGTAGGCCAAGCAGCATCAGAGGAGCAGGAAGGCAGACGTTTCGGGCCTCGATCCTTCTTCAGCTTTTTGAAGAAGGGTCTAGGCCCGAAACGTCAGCCTTCCTGCTCCTCTGATGCTGCTTGGCCTGCTGTGTCCGTCCAGCTCTACACCTTGTTATCTCAGATTCTCCAGGATCTGCAGTTCCTTTCAGCACTTGATCCACTCTGCCTGATTTCCAATGCACTGTTCCAGAATGACTCAAAAGCCTGGCTACCAAATTTTAATTCTGTTCTAAGCCAAGTTGTGACAATGATTTCAAATTCACTGTTCTCACCCCACAAAAATCATCTACATGCAGCATAAGTATGCCTAAAAACTGCCTGAAACATGATAGATATCTAATTTTGAATTCTGGGAGTTAAATTTGTGGATATACATTGACTAAAAATCACAAGCTCTTAAAAAAAATCCCAAGGAAGTATTCCTTACAGCTTCATTCAGACTACAATGGGGCAATTGTTAATCAGTCATAACATGGAGGACACATGTCAAGAAATTGGTGAGACCATCTCAATACAATTTACAGGTGACAGTATTGAAGGAGGACTATAACTAACAGAAATGAGTAGAGAAACACTGTTGATAATTTTGAGAAGTGAAGAGACTTATAAGAGAATGAATTCTAAAAATGTTCAGGGTGCAGTCAATGAACATTTCAAGTGCAATTCAAAACACTATATTATCGTGAATTGTCCCAAACACTATAATAAATTATTCAAAATTAACAATGAAGGAAGATTCAGAGAAAGAAGAATGAGATACAGGTCAAAGGGAGGGCATTGCTTTTCTAGCCATCCACATTTTAATTAAAGTCTGAAGGCTGAGTGCTAAATAATAGCCGGTCGGTGGAGCTGTGGATAGTGACGAAGGATGCTGTAGGTTGCAGAGAGACATAGATAAGCTGCAGAGCTGGGCTGAGAGGTGGCAAATGGAGTTTAATGCAGACAAGTGTGAGGTGATGCATTTTGGTAGGAGTAACCAGAAGGCAAAGTACTGGGCTTATGGTAAGATTCTTAGCAGTATAGATGAGCAGAGAGATCTCAGTGTCCATGTACACAGATCCTTGAAAGTTGCCACCCAGGTTGACAGGGCTGTTAAGAAGGCATACAGTGTTTTAGCTTTTATTAATAGAGGGATCGAGTTCCGGAACCAAGAGGTTATGGTGAAGCTGTACAAAGCTCTGGTGCGGCCGCACTTGGAGTATTGTGTACAGTTCTGGTCACCGCATTATAAGAAGGATGTGGAAGCTTTGGAAAGGGTGCAGAGGAGATTTACTAGGATGTTGCCTGGTATGGAGGGAAGGTCTTACGGGGAAAGGCTGAGGGAGTTGAGGCTGTTTTCATTAGAAGAAGGTTGAGAGGTGACTTAATTGAAACATATAAAATAATCAGAGAGTTAGAGAGGGTGGATAGGGAGAGCCTTTTTCCTAGGATGCTGACGGCGAGCACGAGGGGGCATAGCTTTAAATTGAGGGGTGAAAAATATAGGACAGATGTCAGAGGTAGTTTCTTTACTCAGAGAGTAGTAAGGGAATGGAATGCTTTGCCTGCAACGGTAGTAGATTCGCCAATTTTAGGTACATTTAAGTCGTCATTGGACAAGCATATGGACGTACATGGAATAGTGTAGGTTAGATTGGCTTGAGATCGGTATGACAGATCGGCACAACATCGAGGGCCGAAGGGCCTGTACTGTGCTGTAATGTTCTATGTTCTAATATTAATCACAACCAGCCGAGTGGACGTTAACGATGGGAAGACAATTCCTCCTCCTCACCTGGACATAACAATATAGATTAGTAAACTATGAGAAAGCTCCTTCTGCAGCAAGCACAGAAGAAAGTATGAATGTTGTAGGATATAACTAGGGAAGGATACAAAGAAGTGAATGGGAATAAACTTGTCTGTGACAAAGATCATGGGAGTGCACAGCACATAGGGGATGTTAAGGCTGTTGGATATCAGCAAATATAGATAACAGAGTTTATATGGTGTAAAAAGTTTTGTGAAACAGAATAGCAGTGATCTGAGGGGATAAAAACAAAGAAAAGCCAATTGAAGCTTGAAATCAGCAATTAGCATTCACCTAATGCAGCGATTGAGAAAGAAGGGAGAAAGGAAGCCTCAGTGACAAATTTAGGGTGTTGCTTGAGGTATAGTATATGGGGAAACATGGAAGATGAAGTGCTGGAAAAAGGAGCATGCATCACAGAAGGAGGAAGATGAATCTGACTTGGTAATAAACATCACATCTATAACTCATTTTTAAATATTACAAAAGGAGCCAATTGTACATTCAGAGGGTGAAATTGTCTTTAATACTGAGAAACAAGCTTGGAGTTTATTCTTCACTATATCAGTTTCTATTCTCCATTCGGTTCAAAACATTTGTCCAATCTTAGTTTGAAACAAAGTAAAGATGATGGTGAGACAATGAAATACATTTCCAAAAGGTTTCAATAGAAAGAAGATCAAGTACATAGAAAAATGCGCTCTTGTTTACTGAAAGCTTGTTTCTCATTGTTGGTTTGGACTAATTTTGCACTATTACTGTCACTAAATCAATTGTTTTTACTACATTTAATGTTTTAATACAAGTCAGAGCCAGCCTGCATAAAGAATTTTGGACGGAAAGTCCCAATATGACATACTGAATTTCTGTTTTGTGATCATTTGCGATGTTGTGCTTTGTTAACAGTTAACTTGCTATTAACAATACACATTAGCGTGGATATCAAACAATAAATATATGCAAAACATTAATATACATTTAAGAATAGTAAAATATAGGGTGTGCAGAGTAGATTGATCTTAGTAGGATAATAGGTCGGTACAACATCGTGGGCCGAAGGGCCTGTACTGTGCTGTACTGTTCTATGTTCTATGTTCTAAATCCAGCTTTCATTCACATTAACAGGCTTACATCCTCTACAAAGCCGCGATCATCGTCAGATTGCCACTCCTACTTTTCTCCGCCCTGACAGTGCTCCACATTTCTGCCAAGTACTCTGATCCCAGCTTCTTCAGAAATGCAGAGCATACTCTGGTTGGAGTATGCCATTCTAATGTACTAGCAGTGGTAAGAAGTCAAGACATGCCTTCTTTTTAGTTATCATTCCTTGACAATTTCACAAACAGCAACAATGATAAATTTAGCTAAAATGATTTTACCTATAAAGATAGAATTTTTTTTGAATGAAACCAAAGTTACACCCTTGAGTTGTTGCATTTTAATTTCATTGAACCACACAACTCTAAGGTTTTGGAGTAGATTTGTAACTTGGGTTGTGGGTGTTGAGGTTGGTCAGCTCGCCGAGCTGGTTTCTTTGATCCAGTTTTTTGGAAATCAAGATCAGAAGATGTCTATACAAATAACATCAGGAAGATACTACACGCCCCGTCACACTTATCATGCTACTTTACATCAGGAACCACAGAACAACAAATCAGCTCAGTGAGCCAACCAACCTCAACCCAAGCTACAAATGTACTCCAAAACCTTAAATTAATGGTTATTTGAGTTACCAGTTGGAATTTGGCCATTTTAAAGTCTTTTTTTTGCATATAAAGTACTTTTTTTTGCTTTGGAATGCCCTAGCCCCATAGGAATCGAAGTGCCACTTGACTTACCTTCAGTTGGCTCACTTAAGGTTCTGATTTTTAGGGACACTATCATTCAACTAACTTAAACTAAGGACTTCCATATCTGTGCCTGCTTTGATCTTTATACTCATATTTAGTCTAATAACTATATCTTTTTAATTTAGTAACTTTCAGAAATAGTTGTGTAATAAAATAAACATAATCTTGTTTATTACTAAAGCTTTACCGAAGTTATTTTTTTAAATTGGAGCACTCAAAAAGACTAAAAGGGAGCTAAATAATCCATACAAATTTGCAATTCACAGACATTCTGCAGACACCTAGTGTATTCATGCATACCTCATTACAATATGATCTACTGCAATATTTTATCACATGTATACATTATAAGTGTTAAATAAATAAGAAACTCATGGTACTATTACTTTACTGTAAATTTAATTTGTAGTGTAGTTTTATAGAGGTGGTCTTGTGGTTCAGTGAGTAGTACATCTGTCTGAGTCAGGTGCTTCAGGTTCAAGTCCCATTCAGGCACTAATTAGCCATGGAGGAGCATTCATGATGCACATTATTCACCAATCTGCTAATCTTTCCATCATGTGAAGGCAAGAACGGAAGAGATTCCTGGTCAGCTATTACTACCAATATGCCTTATCAATGAGACAACACATAGCAGAATTTCCTCAGGCTATGTGCTGTATTGAATGAACATAACCAAATAAGATGTTGTTGGGAAATAATGCCATCTTACCTGTTGTATAACAGCTCAGGTGGATTCAGAAAGTAATTGCATTGAGTACTGCTGAAGTTGATGTTGCTTTTGGGCAACCTGATTTAACTTGTTTCTTGGGGCCCTCCTCTGGGGATCATTTGGACATTGGCGAGGAGATGGGGTGGTGAGAGTGGCCGATGTTGATGCTGGAGGCAAAAATGATAGTGGCAGGCAAATTAGCCAAAAGTGGAAAACAGAGCATGCAGCACATCACATTTATCCTGGAAGCCATTGAGAGGAAGGAATGAAGGAAGGAAATATTCTTCCTCGCCATTCATGAAATTTTGATGGCATGCTAAATTAAGATTTTGGTTGGAGAATTAACCTCACTACTCTCCTTGGCTCCAAGTCAACATTTTTGCTTTGATTTAAATCCATTGGCATCCGTATGTTATGTGCTCTTTTGCAACAATACATTGGTTTTATCCTCACACTTCTGTACTTCTGTCAGAGCACATTGCTAATGTCTTGTAGTCTGCTACTGTGACCTTCACTTGAGCGTAGCGTAGCTGGATTCTTTGAGATATGTGTCAGATCCAAAGCGAGTACTCTACTCTGATGAAGGGTCTAGGCCCAAAACGTCAGCTTTTGTGCTCCTGAGATGCTGCTTGACCTGCTGTGTTCATCCAGCTCCACACTTTGTTATCTTGGATTCTCCAGCATCTGCAGTTCCCATTATCACTGTACAAACATTGTAGTTTCCCTTGAGACCTCAGGAATTCAAGCAATCCTTATTTGTAAGGCCATCAACAGAAGTTTTGCCTGTGCCTTTGAAGTGGCTGTATCGGCATGAAGAATTGATGGGACAGAGGCGCAGCCCAAAGTTATCGCAAGCAGGTGGAGGTCATGGATTTAGATCTTGATTCCTAATTTACATTCAAGCGTCCTTCAGTGGTGGTAGAGGGGCTCTAAGTGATATTCTGGGGCACGTGTTCAACATTTAATTGTACAGTGACTTGCCTAATCTTTCAGATACACTGCTGATACTTCTCTAGAGCAAAACGTGCAGATACCCGAAACCACTGTGTGCACCTTATATATCCCAAAACACGGAGAACCTACGTGCTTATACCATTTCGAAAAGCAGTTTTGTTTGCCTGAATATTATTCTGCCTAAATCACGTCAGTAGTCCCGGTACACGTCCTCAGCGATAGTCAGCATTTGAGTGTAACAGCAACCTCTCACTGAAGCCAGCATTCTACTCAATCAAAGTTAATTTTAAAATTCCCACATGGACCCAGAGTGAAGTCGGAGGTTGTAACAGCCTTAAAACGCGATGTTGGTTGTTCCGTCTCTTCCTGATCTGTTTGTGTACGTTTTCTCTTCGGGATGTTATGCTCTCCCATCCAACAGAAACCTGGACCGACCACCCACCAGCGCCGCGATGTCGCCGGCTTGCACCCGGGGGAATGCGCGCGGCGCAGCTGTTGCGAGTCGGGGGGGGGCGTGCTTGCGCTGCGCGGGGACGGGGGAAGCTGCGCGTGAGTCGTCAGGGTCGCGCGGAGACGGGCCGGCAGCTCAGCGCGTCATCACTGAGCGTGAGGCCGGGCGGCGAGGGCGTACTACACGAAGGTAGGTGGTCAGGGGTTTTGTGCTGGGAATGGGGAGTAGGGATTAGTGACCGGCGCCTGGCCAATGTTAGTTCCGCTACTCTCACCGTCAACCTTGGCTGGCCACTTGTCAGGGCAGTGCGTGGACAAATTTCAGTCTTCTTCTATCTCTATTTTGGAAGAATTAAAAATCGCCGTTTCCGATGGAGAACTGCCGGGTAATTACTGACGTCCCGAAGGGTCACCGTGGGATCCTTCTGTGCTTTAGTACGTTGCCTAGCAACCTGACCCTTTTAATCACACCCTGGGAACCGAGAGAGCGGGAGAGACTGACTTGGACCATTTCTGCTCATGGTTCACTGCCGCACAAGAGTTAAGCCTTCCACCTGAAGTTACTGTGTTGATTTCAACAGCAGTGAAATTTGACCTAAAATGAGGTCGGACTATGCACTGTGTTGTAAACATACTGGCACAGCCCGGTGTAAACCTTCCGTGCCCTTCTGTTTGAGGATGCAACAAAAAGCAACAAATTTACGTATTTACACAGTATACGTTTGTATATTCACGCAGATGTTACTTTTCTGTATTTGCAAACAAAGCTTAAACCTAATGGCTTCGAACGATACGAATGATAGAAACATCACCAGGCTATATTTGTCAATTTGGACAAACTTTGTCACTTTTGTTTTCCAGCAATAATACAAGTTGCTGATCAACATTTTCAGGTTAAACATTTATATTCCTGATCAAAATATTGCCGAAGTGAATTTCTAATAAAAAATATTTAGAAAGCAATTTATGACGTTTGCAAACTTTTAGAATTTTTTTTCCATAGCATTAATTTCACAGTAAATGATAGTGCATTGATTTCTTTTAAATTGGCATAAATCTTTGGAGGAAGTTGTGTGGTGTTGTGGGCATCTTTGTGTTCAAGACCCACTCCAGATTTGATTACTGTGGAAAGGGAGGGATGTAACGGTCTACTTGAGTTATCACTGTTAATCCAGAGAGGAAGCTAATATTTTGGGGACCTGGGTTTGAATTTTAAAAAAATGTCTGGAATGAAGAGACTAATGATGACCATGATTTCATTGTCAATTGCCAGAAAACCCCATCTGGTTCACTAATGTCCTTTAGGGAAGTAAATAGGCATCCTTACTTACACAGTCTGCCATGCGTGTGACTCCAGACTGTCAATGTGTTTAACTCTTAACTGCCCTCTGACCAATCAGAGATGGGAATTAATGCAAGCCTAACCAGAGATGCCAACATCCTGTGAATGAGTAAAGCAAAATTGGGGAAGTCATGCAAAAGCTATACAAGGCACTGTTCAGACCACACCTAGAATACTGTGAATAGTTTTGGTCTGCTTAAATGTTATGAAGGCTAATTTAGCTAGCGATGTGTTTGTCTTGTGAATGAATAAAAAATGTTGCACGTGTAAAGTGGCCAAAGGAATTGAACAATATCCTGCATTTATGGCAATTGGTACTCCTCAAGCTATGTATAACCCCTGAGTTTTGAGTTAAGACCTCTTCCATGAAACTTGTAATGGAAGCCGAAATGTGATTCATCTACCTGTCTGTTACTCACCAGTGGAAAGTGAGGAAGAATTGATTTTGCAATAATGTATACGAAAGAAAATTATTATTCAAATGGAATATAACAGGATGATATGATGAGTACCTTTTAATCCAGGAAAACATCACTAATTCATGTTTATAGTTGTGGTGTCAAATTGTAGTGTCCATGCAACCTGTGAACTGCTAATCTGCAAAAAGTGCATGTAAAAATAGTTGAATGATCAAATTTGTCGAATAATGAGATACTGACATGTTTGCTGCAAGTCAATAGGTTATCATTAAGATTTTTTTCTAATTAATATACTAAATAATAATATAATTAATGTTCGTTTCCCAATGCAGTGTTGGAAAAAAACAGTCAGAGTGCCTGCCCTTAATTACTATATGATATCAATTTTCAGTTGGGTGAACCTCGAAAAATGGTGAAGTACCCTATCATTCAAATAGCCATGTAAAGCACACAATATCTATGCTCACACATAAAGAAGTTACTTCAATGAGACATTGAAGAAAGACGACTGTAGTTTTATTTGATATGTTGGTATAATATTATGAATGGTATGTTGGCAAGCACAATGCTCTTGATTAGAAAGTGGTTTTACAATTATGGATAGTTCAAATGGGTCATTGTTGCACAAACTATGAATGTACTTGTTATTTTGTTTGGTAAAGTCTCTAATAAATGTTGATTAATATGTTATATGGGTTTGGGATTAGGGCGCAAGACAAAAAGAAAATATTCCCACCAGGATTATTGATCATATTTCAATGCACCTTGTTCCGGAACTGACAACCACTTAAACATTGTGTTTCCATCAATCTTGTCCAATCTGAAATAATTTTGAATTCATCCATCAAATAATCCAAAAAGCTAAATTGTGAATGTTAGAAAGAGAGATTTACCCAGTTGAATAAGCATTTATTTGTAGTTTTAACATATGAATGCACAACTCCTAATCCAAGAGCCAGTTTCCATCTGTGCTTTTTATTTATTGGGGCACAAGTGAAACCCCTGGACAGAATTGAACATAATTAATATTTACAATCATTTTTGTTTTAATGAAAAAAAGGTCTTTTTAAAATATTTTCAAGAGTATTTGTCTTTTTAGACAGCATTCCATCGAAGCACGGTGCTTGGTGAAATTTCTGAACCTATGTACTCCTCCTAAACAAGTGAACAGTTGCCAGGGTGATCAAGCAAGCCCACAGGTTGTAAAAATGAATTTACAAGTCACACTTGAGTTTCTGATCGGTTACATTTCACAAATGATTTACGATTTGTCTTTCAAACTAAAATATACTTTTCTAGCAGTTAAACCAAGGCAGAATCTTCTACTATTTTGACAAAGTTTGAGTTGCACCTAGTGTTTTTGGAGTAGTTTCTGCAATGAGGTCGAGAGAAATTCCTGGTTAGCTTACTAAGCACACCTCACTACCTACTTAACCTGCCTCTATAGCAGCCATCATGGCTGATTCTGGCTCAATCTTACCCCAAGCAATTCCCAAAATAACTCGCCAGTTAATAGATGTCTCAGAATTCAAAAGCATCCCTTGCAGCAGCACCATTTTTAACAGCCTATTGTGCACCCAGATAAGCACTGTAAGTTTAGAGCTGCCTTGGTTGGTTTCTGACATTTGCCCCAGATGTCACATACAAGGGAAATCAGCGGCCTGCTTTGTGGGCAGAGATTTGGAGATTCTGCTAGATAGAGTGGTGTAGACTTGGGATTTTCACTTCCTGAGGAACAACAGTGGCAGCAATGACACCACGTTATGCTAGTCTGGTCTGAGGTTGCCACGTGGGTTAATGCAGCCTCAGCAATGTACAGGAATATTCAGCTCTGTAGGAAGAAAGTCAATGACATGGATGTGTCTGGCCAATGCTAAAGGATCGTGCTCTGAAATGCTAATGCCTGGTATCCAACAGTAGGTCATTTGAAACCAGTAGCAAGCTGGATTCACCAAGTAACTGCTCTGGTTTTCTTGTTGAGATTTCACAATATCTAGATTTTTAGGTGAGATGGTATAATAAAAGGCAGAATATCGATGAGGCAAGTTTTGCCTTTAGTAAGCTTTTTAGCTAGCATTCATCTTCTTTAAGTTGGTAACTCATTGCTTACTGTGAAACTTGCTGCAATGGTTGTCGAAAACAAAAGACATTAAGATCAGTGTTACCAATATTGTTGTCCAATTCTTCCATAAATCTCTCTATAGCCATCTTGTTTGCATGTCTATAAGATTCTGTCAATAATATGCTTTTACTGAGTATATTGAACATACCCACTGCACTGGAAGTCAGTAATAAATTCTTCATAACAAAGTGTGGAGCTGGATGAACACAGGCCAAGCAGCATCTCAGGAGCACAAAAGCTGACGTTTCGGGCCTAGACCCTTCATCAGAGCTCTGATGAAGGGTCTAGGCCCGAAACGTCAGCTTTTGTGCTGCTTGGCCTGCTGTGGTCATCCAGCTCCACACTTTGTTATCTTGGATTCTACAGCATCTGCAGTTCCCATTATCACTAATAAATTCTTCATACCTGGATTCTTGTTTGAAACTCTTGTTTTGTGTTGAATTCTCCAGTTTAAACACAGTTTAAGGTTAGTAACCCGCTTACATCATCACCCATTCTTTGCTTTTTTAAAATCGTTCGTAGGATGTGAGCATCACTAGCAAGTTCAACAATTCTTGGCTACTCCTGATGGTCCTTCAGAAGGTGGTGATGTACTGCCATCTTGAACAGTCTATCTACTGCTGATAGGAGATTCCAGGCTTTTGACCTAGTGACAGTGAAGGATCAGCTATGCAGTTCTAGACCTGGCTTGGAGGTTGTGGTGGTGTTCCCATGTACCTGCTGCCCTTGTCTTTTTGAAGTCATCGAGCTCATGATTGGGTGGAAGATGCTATTATTTGAATACGTTTCAATCACATCCTGCCTTTTCTGGATTATCACATCCTCTGACCATGTCCAATGGTAGCAACACTTGCCCATTCCCACAGCATTAATAGAACTAATCCTCAAAGTAATGAGATATTGGTTGCAGAAAGGGATGCTATAAGGTAATATGATCAAACTTTGTAGAGTACTTACCATAAACTGTTAAATACATTTGCTTCCATTAATGAATTAAGTTGATGGACTTTGTTTTATAACTGTCAAAGATGATAAAGCAATGTGAGATGTGACTCCTATTATGTTGGTTGTAATAATTTATAGATGGTAAACTAGAACCAATAATTTTGAACACAACTTTTCAGTCAAACGTTTTTATGACATGAATTTAATAACATTTTAAAATGAAGCACAGCAAAGTCAGGATGTTTGAATCCAGTACTTTATAATGTAGATTTTAATGAAATTCACACCTGTAATGTAATTAATTTGCATATAAATATGATTTTAAAAATCTCATATGATTTCAAATTGCTTCCAATGCACCCATCTTTCTGCTCTGTTTACATGTATCAGTGATGTTGCACTAATGATGTAAGCAAGGGAGTTTGATAGTGCTGTAATTGCGTACTTGACATTCTTTTGTATTTGCCCAGATTGAGATGCACATGCTGTCCTTCTCTTTTAAGAAAACAAAACACACATCCGCTGTTTATTTTTTTCTTTTCATATTACACTAATCAATTTATTTATTTGCAATAGGTGAAGTGGGTTTGGCAGTTCTAACATTTAGGTGCAATACCTTTTGCAGCATTCTACATGTTTGTCGTTCAACAAATAGCATCTGGATACTTGCCAACCTAACTAGGAATTAATCTAAGTGCAAAAAAATTTAGAAGCCTTCCTAATTTTTTTGAGGAAAATTAATTCCAGCCCTGTTTCTTCATATTATGGACAGAAAGAATGATGTTGAAATGAATGTGGACATCTCAATTTATGCTTTTCCCAGCATGTCTTTTAAAAGCTAAGTAGCTTTGTAATAAACTTCGTAGCATTGTGAGTATGTAGCAATAAAAATGTTTTTAAAAATGCATTTCCTGAGATCAGAACTCAACGATTCTTAAAACTGACACTCAGGACAATAACTATAAGAGCCGATGTATGTTCTTTCTTAAGCATTTCATGTTATGATATCCCATGTTTACTTCAATACCTACACCTCATATGATGGTATAAATCCCTTCTTGCTGCAGTTCAACATAGTAAATGAATTCATATTGTGACAGTGGAATGGGTTTTGTATTGAACACTTGATTCTGAGGATCTTATGGATTAAAAGATAAATTGTAGCATGTGATGCAGCTGGCAGTGAAATTATGTCTTATGATGATGTCAAAAATGGAAAAGAATATACAAACGACCTATATAATTAATCTATTTAACGAACCATCTGTCAAATAGCAGTTTGAGTCATACAATTTGTTTTCCGATTAGAACAGCATGAGACCATCATTGATATAATTTCTGTTGGCTCCAAATTTCAAATGACTTTCGAGACTATATTTCACAAAATTTTGGACATTGCAGCTTCCAAAATGTATAATAGCAAGCACCCACAATCATTTTTGTACTTTTCCATTTGGCTATTCCAGTTTTGCTGTTAAGACAAGTTCAGTTTATAATCTTTTGAAACATGGAGTGTGCAGTGCCCAAATCCTTTGAATTAATTTTGAATCCATAACAAAATAAGGCTGCAACAGTTTCATGTTAAATAAAATCTTTATTGTATCCAAACTTGTTGATTTTGCTTCATCATGTTATCAGTGTGCACTGTTTGGTGGTGGTGGGTGGGGTAACAAAAGACCTTAAAACAATTTTACTATCTGGTTATAATATAGATGTCTTTCCCTGGTTCTAAATGTTGGATAAAATAAAATTTTACTCGTATATAGCTCTAATACGCTCCATGTCAGTACATAGCAAATCACTATCACCTTTATATAGTTAGGTCAAAATATGTCATTAGTTTGCATTGTGTCAACCTTTTAGAATTCTGTCAAGTGTAAAGAGGAATTCAAGTTTGCTAAAATTAAGGCACTTTAATATGATTATCCTTCTTTACTTCATTCTATTTATCACAAATTGCTTAAGACGCTGAGGTTATTATTTGGGAAGCGCTGTCTTGTCTACACTGTAATGGTATTTGGCCTGCCAATGCACTTGAACAGGAAGTTGATAACATTGACATTATTTGTGTGTCTGAACTGCACTGAAACTTCACAGTGGAATCAGAAGCAGTGTGCCCTTTGTTGTTCCCTCTTTTTCACATTTCTGTCCTTTGTCTCCACCACCGTCCCACCACCCGATACCCCTGCTCCATTGTCTTGCTTGCAGTAGGCTAAAGAACCTGTGCACTTTGGTTGCCGTATCAGTAATGTAATAATTTTATATGGATCCAATTGAAATCTGGTTACAAAGCATTTTTTTGAATTCAAAAATATTATCTTTAATATCAAGGCTTGCATGTATAGAGGTTGTGTTCCTGGGAGTTGCATTAAGCACTACAATTCAGTAATTCACGAATTGTGCAGAGATTCTTATGCTCCCAGTTTTTAAGAAGTGAGCATTAGAAGAATTATGCCTTTGGAATTAAAAGACTATTAGGTATAGAAAAGCTATTATAAATTATTAACTTGAATAGTCTTTAAAATAATCAATGATGTTTTAATTTCCAAAATTACTTTGATTAAGTTGTGCATGGAAAGTTAGAACTATCAGACAAAATTAAGATTATTGCGGAGATGAACAAGTGGTTATATGTTCCTAAGTAGAATGTTACCATCAGAAAGGGACCTATTCACAAATAGTTTCATATGGCGTATGTTGAGATCATTTCTCATTTATGTTAATGATTTGACAAAGGATATTTAAGGAACCATTGATAAAGTCACAGATGGCACAAAGTTAATAAATATTCATTTGTGTTGCTTTGCTTAAGGAAGTGAAAACATAAGTTAGAATAATTAAGTGATGTAAGATTTGGGACGTCTACATTTGGAATTTGGGCTTCTAGGTTTTGGCACACGGAGAAGAATATTTAGCTTCTAGAGAATGTGCTGAATTGTAATTGCTCTTAATTGTCAGCTTAGACTCCAAAGAATAAATGCAAGATGGCTTGGTAGCATGAGGAAACCTGACAACATCAGACACTTGAAGATCCTATGATTTTAACAGCCAGATCTAACTTAAGTAATCTTGCAGACTGTCACTAAACAACTTGTCAAATTGGCAGTTTAGCCATTGAGTTTGAGCACAAATAAGCTGCAGGAGTCTATGGCGAGTAACCAATAAGGTAGAGTGGAGAAGATTCAGGGATGAAGTGTTATGTCTTCGAATTTTCATGACTTAGAAGCAATCGCAATTCAGATCAGTGCTTCCCAAATTTTTTACCATTGTTGATCCCATTTTGAGGCTTAGAAATTGCTGTGACCCCAGAGTGTTAAGAGCTGTGAGTGGTAGATGCATAGAGAGCAGGGAGATGGTGCAATTGGCAAACTATGAGAGCTGAGGATGTCTTATTTTCTTTCTCTACTTTTAACAAACATCGAAGACATTCTTTCACACCTAACCAAAGGGTGATTCCCACCAGCTAATCACCGTGACAGCTTTTTTAAACTTGCAGCCATCAACAGTAAATAACAAGTTTTTCCAATTGCTCAAGCTACGTGCAGAGCTCCCTAAGAGCACTGCATTTTTACTTAAGGTGAGGCAGAGTTAGAAAGAGAGGGAGAGTTCCAAATCAAAATGGACTTGCAAGGGGAGATGAAGCACTCCACCCCTTGTGGAACCCACATTTCTGTAAAAGCACGAAGAGTAGACACCGCATGCTACATGTTTAAAGATACCTAGGCAGGAATGCCCCTCTTCCGCATCTACGCTGGCCCCAAACCCCACCTCTTCCTCCGTCACATTGATGATTACATCGGCGCCACCTCTTGCTGCCAAGAGGAGCTCGAACAGTTCATCCACTTCACCAACACCTTCCATACCAACCTCAAGTTCATCTGGGCCATCTCTAACACATCCCTCACCTTCCTGGACCTCTCAGTCTCCATCTCAGGCAACCAGCTAGAAACTGATGTCCATTTCAAGCCCACCGACTCCCACAGCTACCTGGAATACATCTCCTCCCACCCACCCCCCTGCAAAAATTCCATCCCCATTCCTAATTCCTTCGCCTCCGCCGCATCTGCTCCCAGGATGAGGCATTCCACTCCCGCGCATTCCAGATGGCCACGTTCATCAAGGACCGCAACATCCCCCCTGCAGTCATCGAGAACGTGCTTGATCGTGTCTCCCACATTTCCCGCAACACATCCCTCACACCCCGCCCCCGCAATAACCGCCCTAAGAGAATCCCCCTCGTCCTCACATACCACCCCACCAACCTCCGGATACAACACATCATCCTCCAACACTTCCGCCATCTGCAATCTGACCCCACCACCCAAGACATTTTTCCATCCCCACCCTTGTCTGCCTTCCGCAGAGAGCACTCTCTCCATGACTCCCTAAGTCCGCTTCACGCTCCCCTCCAGCCCCACCACACCCGGCACCTTCCCGTGCAACTGCAGGAAATGCTACACTTGCCCCCACACCTCCTCCCTCAGCCCCATCCCAGGCCCTAAGATGACTTTCCATATTAAGCAGATGTTTACCTGCACATCTGCCAATGTAGTATACTGTATCCCCTGTACCCAGTGTGGCTTCCTCTACAGTGGGGAAACCAAACAGAGGCTTGGGGATCGCTTTGCAGAACACCTCCCCTCGGTTCGCAATAAACAACTGCACCTCTCAGTCGCGAACCATTTTAACTCCCCCTCCCATTCCTCAGACGACATGTCCATCATGGGCCTCCTGCAGTGCCACAATGGTGCCACCCAAAGGTTGCAGGAACAGCAATTCACATTCTGCTTGGGAACCCTGCAGCCCAATGGTATCAATGTGGACTTCACAAGCTTCAAAATCTCCCCCTCCCCCATGGCATCCCAAAACCAGCCCAGCTCGTCTCCTCGCCCCACTGCATCCCAAAACCAGCCCAGCCTGTCTCCGCTTCCCTAACCTGTTCTTCCTCTCACCTGTCCCCTCCTCCCACCTCAACCTGCACCTCCATTCCTACCTACTAACCTCATCCCGCCTCCTTGACCTGTCCATCCTCCCTGGACTGACCTATCCCCTCCCCACCTATACTCTCCTGTCCACCTATCTCCTCCTCTCTCCATCTTCGGTCTGCCTCCCCTTCTCTCCCTATTTATTTCACAACCCTCTCCCCACACCCCTCTCTGATGAAGGGTCTAGGCCCGAAACGTCAGCTTTTGTGCTCCTGACATGCTGCTTGGCCTGCTGTGTTCATCCAGCTCCACACTTTGTTATCTAGGCAGGAATGTAGTTGTGAAAGAGGGGCAGGCAGCCAACAACCTGATGCTCTTTCAAGATACTATCTGTCAGCCTGTTCAGAGACAATATTAAATAGCTCTGGAGTGGCTGGCACTTGAAGCTGGCCTCCTGGTCCAGGGGTAGGGACATTAGAATAGAAAAGAACAGAATATCATTTATCGTCACGTATACTTAAGCGCAGGAGTACAGTGAAAAGTTTACAATGCCACCTCTTATGGCACCACCTTAGGTACAAGGTACCTAGGTACAAATCTTAGATACAGAAAGAGGAATAGAAAAAAAATAAGTTGCATTACCTTATAGTGATTCATTGAACAAACCAGAAATAAGACATAGTTAAAAAGGATAGATATTACAGATAACTAAATGACAGATAACATTACATTGCAGTAGCTCAATGCAGGGGCTTCCACAAGTGTTCTGATTAGCCTCATAAGCTGTTGACTGCTTGCATCAGACCCCAGTACAACAACTATCACCGCTCCACTGCAGGCCTCCAGCCTGCTTCGCTCCGGCTCTCAGCCGCTCTGCACTGCTCCAGGCCTCCAGCCTTCTTCACTTTACAAGTGTTTTGTAGTTTGTTTTCTTTTCAGGTTGCTAATCAACCTGTTCAGAGATGTTATTAAATACCTCTGGGACTTGAACCTGGGCTTCCTGGTCCAGGGATAGGGATATTATATAACTATTACTTTATGAATAGTTTTCTCTTTGTAAGTTTTAATTTCTAATCAACTTGTTCAGAGATGTTATTATACTCCTTTGGAGCAGGTGCGATTACCCCAGGTGCCTCAGTTCAGGGCTGGGGCCACTGCAACTACCACAAGAGGGTGTCCATGTGGCTGTTTCAATTTTTTTTAAATTTAACTTGTTTTTCTAATCAACCTGTTCAGAGATGTTATTATGCACCTGTTAGATTGACCAGTTAAGGCAGACACAGTACTGTTTCTGTCAACAGGATTTAAAGGGGCTTGTTAGCTGTTAACTTTCTGTATCTTAGATACAGAAAGAGGAATAGAAAAAAAATAAGTTGCATTACCTTACAGTGATTCATTGAACAAACCAGAAATAAGATATAGTTAAAAAGGATAGATATTACAGATAACTAAATGACAGATAAACATTACATTGCAGTAGCTCAATGCAGGGGCTTCACAGCAACTATCTCTGCCCTACATCATCCACGCTGAGAATTGTGACCCACGGTTTGGGAAGTCCCACTTTGCATTTGAAATGGTTGAGCTTCATTCAGTGAGTATCTTCCACCAATCTATGTAGCTAGCAGACTGATAAATTCATATGTTGTTACTTGGCACATGACTGCATTTGCAACAGTGAACGTGGTACTTTGGCATACATATTTGCATTACAATTTTTTCCCAGCTCTATAAATAATGTAACAATGGAACAGGAAGGAATGAGTGGGCTGAAGATTTCATAGTGAAACATGAGTTTGGTAAAAGGAGTCAGCCTCCAGCACAACTTGGCAGGTCAGCACCCACTGCCTGAGATTTGCTGGTAAGATTTCTACAGCTTGGGCCTCCTCCTCACATATTGTTGACTTCACTTTGCAGTGCTGATGATGCCAATGGGACACAATGTTTCATGTTAATCAGCCTCTCCCGCTATTTGATGACTTGATCTATGTTTGTTAAAGTTTAAGTGGGTGGAAAGTGTTGAGTTGCATTTGCTCAATATTGATATTTTAATCCCAAACATCTGCCATTTATCTGTGTGGGGACTGAGGGCAGTTTAAACTAAAGGCCAAAGAGTTTGGTTTATTTTGATAAATACAAGCTTTATGGGAATATTACTGAGCATTTTGAAATGGAATATTGGATAGATTATGAGAGATAAGGGATGATGCACGTAGATAGGATTTTGGGTAAATGTTTAGGTTTATTGTAGACAATTACTGTTCTTTGAAGAGACTATTTAAGCATGCAGACACTATGGATTTCCTACAATCTTCTAAAAAAGGATCATGAAAATTTTCAGAGGGAAAGGTATTTCTAACTTTGGAGGATAAATTTTAACTTTGCTAGTATTATTAGGATTTATAGACTAGTATGGTCTCCTGAATCCTTATTTTAGTGAATCAGAAAGCCTTGTTGTTTTCTTAGTTCATTTTTCTCTCACCTAGGTATTGAGAGCCTCAAAGTGACCCAGTTTTTTTTATAAAGTACATTAGTTGGATAGACTCCGATCTGATCTCTTTTCACATATTTATATATTTATGAACTGGTTGGAGAGATGCTTTTGCAAATTGAACACGTTGTAGTTGGCCATGTGACATCTGTAAGTTGCTTTCAATTTATTGAGTAGCTGTTTCATTCTATTCAGTTTTTTTTGTGGGCTATGCCAACATGCTGTCACTGGCTGACCAACATTTCTTGCCCATCCCTAGTTGCCTTTGAGAAGGTGGTGGTGAGCTGCCTTCTTGAACTGCTGTATTCCACCTGCTGTGGGTTGACCCACAATGCCATTAGGAATGGAATTCCAGAATTTTGACCCAGCAGCAGTGATATATTTCCAAGTCAGGATGTTAAGTGGTTTGGAGGGGGACTTGAAGATGGTTGTGTTCCCATCTGTCTGCTGCCCTTATCCTTATAGATGGAAGTGGTTGTGGATTTAGAGTGCTGTCTAAGGATCATTGGTGAATTTCTGCAGCGCATCTTGTAGATGCTGCTGCTACTCAGCGTCGGTGGTGGAGGGAGTGAATGTTTGTGGATGTAGTGCCAATTAAGCAGGTTGCTTTGTCCTGGAAGGTGCCAGGCTTCTTGAGTGTTGGGGCTGCACTCATCGAAGCAAGTGGGGAGTATTCGATCACACTCCTGACTTGTGCCTTTAAGGTGGTGGACAGGTTTTAGGGAGTCAGGACGTGAGTTACCCGCTGCAGTATTCCTACCTCTGACCTGCACTTGTCACTACGGCATTTAAGGAGTGAGTCCAGTTGAGCCTCTGGTCAATAATAACCCCCAGGATGTTGATAGTAGGGGATTCAGTGATAGTAACACCATCAAGAATGGTGGCTAGATTGTCTCTTATTGGTGTTGGCCATAGCCTGGCGTTTGTGTGGCACGAATGTCATTTGCCACTTGACAGCCCAAGCCTGGATATTTTCCAGATCCAGTTGCATTCGAACACAGATTGCTGTAGTATTGGAGGATGTGAATGGTGCTGAACATTGTGCAATCATTGGTGAACGTTCCTACTTCTCATCTTATGATGGAGGGAAGATCATTGAAGCAGCTGAAGATAGTTGGTTCATTGGATACTACCCTGAGGAGCTCCTGCAGAGATGCCCTGGAGCTGCGATGATCGACCTCCAGCAACCAGCATCATCTTTCTACGTGCCAGGTATGACTCCACCCACCGTGAGTTTGCCCCCGATACCCATTGATTCCAGTTTTGCTAGGGCTCGTTAATGCCAGTTTTTGTCGAATTCGGCCTTGATTTCAAAGTCTGTTATTCTCACCTCACATCTGGGATTAAGCTCTTCCGTCTATGCTTGAACCAAGGCTGTAATGAGATCAGCAGCTGAGTAGCTCCGGCAGAACCCAAACTGGGCATCACTGAGCAGGTGCTGCCTGGTGATATCTTCCATCACCCTACTGATGGTCGAGAGTAGACTGATGGGGGGGGTTAATTGGCCGGCTTGGATTTGTCCTGCTTTTCGTGTTCAAAACATACTTGGGCAATTTCCCACATTGTCAGGTAGATACTAGTGTTGTAACTGTATGAGAACAGCTCTGCTAGAGATGCAGCATATTCTGGAACATTAGTCTTCAGTACTATTGCCAGAATCTTGAGGGCCCATTGCCTTTGCAGAATCCAATGTCTCCAACTTTTTTCTTGCTATCACATAGAGTGAATTGAATTAGCTGACAACTGGTATCTGTAATCCTGAGGACCACTGGAGGGAAGCCAAGAGGTCATCCACTTGGCATTTCTGGCTGAAGATTGCTGCAAATGCTTCAACCTTATCTTTTGCATCGATGTGCTGGGCTCTTCCATAACTGAGGTTGGGTATCATTGTGGAGCTTCCTCCTCTAGTGAGTTGTTTAGTTGTCCACCACCATTCACGACTGGACGTGGCAGGACCACAGAGCTTAGATCTGATCTGTTGGTTGTGGGATCAATTAGCTCTATCTATCACTTGCTGCTTTTGCTGTTTGGTATGCAAGTAGCCCTGTTTAGTGGCTTACCAGCTTGACACCTCATTTTCAAGTATGCCCGGTGCTGCTCCTGACATGCCCTCCTGCGTTCTCTGTTGAACCAGTGTTGATCCCCTGTCTTGATGGTAATGGTTCAGTGGGTGATATGCTAGGCCATGAAGTTGCAGGTTGTGCTGGAGTACAATTCTGCTGCTGTTGATGGCCCACAGTGCCTCACGGATGCCGAGTCTTGAGTTGCTAGATCTGTGCGAAGTCTGTCCCATTTATCATGGTGATAGTGCCACACAACACAACAAAAATTATTCTCAATGTAAAGGCAGAACTTTGCCTCCATAAGGATTGTGTGATGGTCAATTTTACTAATACTGTCTTTCACATATGCAACTGCAGCTGGCAAATTGGTTAGGATGAGGTCAAGCATGCTATTCCCTGTTGTTGGTTCCCTCACCAGCAATTAAAACATCTCGTATAGGTTGAGGTGTCAGAAGTGTCCAGCTGAAAAGTAAGGAAGAAATATTTGAGGAAGAGCCAGTAGACTGCCTGTAAAGCACATGGTATAAATATTGCAGAGGGTATCACACAGAAAAACAGGATGATGCCAAGCACGAGGAAAGCAGTGTTCCATCTATGAGAAGCTGAATACCTTTGTTAACTTATGCACTAAGAAGCAAAGCAAACCTATGAAGCTGGATGTTAGAGAGATGTTAGATGATGATTCTGATGAATCACTTCACAACATTTGCAAGTTGATACAATCAAGTATAAATGTGGTAAATAGTTTATGATTGTTAAAATAATGGCTGTGGAAGGGCAGCATCAAATGAATGTCAAGTTTCAGATAAGCACTGGCTCTTCATGCAATATTGTGAGGTTCATAGACCTGTGTGAACTAAGTAAAAATGGTGATCCAAAAATCAATACTATGAAGGTGAGGCAAATAATAGCTATATAACATGGAAACAGGCCCTTCAGCCCAACTCATGCATGCTGACCAGGTTTCCCAAACTGAACTAGCCCTGTTTGCCTGTGATTAGCCCATATCCCTCTAAAGCTTTCCTATCCATGTTCCTGTCCAAGTATCTATTAAATGTTGTAATTGTATTCACTTCTACCACTTCCTCTGTCAGCTTATTCCATATATACACCATGCTTGATGTGGAAGAAGCTGCCCCTCCAGTCCCTTTGAAATCTTACCCCTCTCACTGTAAACTACTGTCCTTAATTTTTTTTTCTACCCTACTTTGGAGAAAAGGCCTTGGCTAGTCATCTTATGTCTACCTGTCATGATTTTATAAACCTGTATTAGGTCTTCCCTCAGCCTCCAGTGCTCCAAGGGAAAGAATTCCCAGCCTATCCAACCTCTCTTGAAAACCCAAACCTTGCAGTCTCAGTAACATCCTTGTAAATCTGTTTTGTACCCTTTGCAGTTTAGTAATATTCTTCTTTTGCAGGGCAAGTATATGATGCAGTAATTCTCATCCCAAATGGATAAACAAAGCCAGGAGTCCAGGGCAACAGGAAGAACAAAGATCAATGATTCCAGATCATACAGGTTAAACATAATCCATCTCAGTTGAAACAAGCTTAAATATTATTCCAGTAACCCTCTACATATGCCAAAAGAAATTTGCAGCATTTCGCAGGCCACAAAGCTACAGATTGCTGAACACATTCTAAAAGATTACACAGATGCTCTTACAGGTTTTCTGCTGGATATCATTTCAAACTTCATGTAAGTGTGAAATCGATTCAGTATTTGTAGAAGTATTCCAAATGGCCTCAATTCTAGCTTGAAAGACAAAGTAGAGGCGCTGAACAGGCAGGGAGTAATATGGAAAGTGACCACTCTTACTGATTAGATTAGCAGCAGAATAGATGTGGAAAGAAAAGAACAGAAAACTGTAAGTATGCATAGATCCAAAGGATCTAAATAACATTCAAAAGAGATCTCACTACCCCGAGCCAACCATTGAAGGAATGTTGCCACAATTGCCAAAGCAAGGGTCTTTACTACTGTGGATGCAAAGGATGGATACTAGGTAGTGTAGCTGAATGAAAGCAGCAGTTCTCTGACTACCTCTGGACACAATTTGGGGGATTTGGACGATCGTGCATGCCATTTGGTATTTCCACTGCTCCAGAAAAGTATTGTGATCTTCACTAAATATAGGCTATCATGAATGATCTGCTAGTCCATGGATCTGAAAATATAATGGAAGAAGCAATCGCAAAGCAAAGTCAGAATCTAGTGCACTGCTGAAGAGAGTTTACCAAATGAGCTTGAAGTGGAACAAGAAAAGGATCAATTGTGGATGACAGAAGTCAAATATGTGGATTCTGTACTGCAAGCAAAAGAACTTTGCCCAAATCCTGACAAGCTGAGAGCTGCATTTGTGTGATCAACAATTTCTTGAATTCACGAACTACCTTTCTTTGTTGCATTCATGAGATGTAGGCATCATTGGCTGGTGAGCATTTTATTGCCCACCCCTTATCCTGGATATTATCAATTTTTTGTTGTTGAATCAGCATTAATCCAGGCAAAAGGGTATTCCTTCACACACCTGATTTGTGCCTTCTAGATGATGTATAGGCTTTGGAAGTCAGGAGTCGAGTTACTCGCTGCAAAGTGTTTAGGCACTGAAGTACTTTTGTAGTCACAATTTTCATGTGAATAGTTCTTGAGTTTCTGGCTAATAGTAATCTCAGGACATTGATAGTGGGAAATTGCTAATTGTATTCACATTGAAGGCCAAGGGGTGATGACTAGAATATCTTTTGTTGCAGATAGTTATAGCCTGGCACGTGTATGTCATGAGTGTTACTTGCCATTTGTTAGCCCAAATCTGGAAATGTTCCATGTCTTACTGCATTTGGACAAAGACTACTTCGGTGTTGTGCAATCATGAACAATCATTCCCACTTCTGACCTTGTGATGTAGTGGATGTCGTTGTTGAAGAGTTGAAGATGGTTGGGGCGAGGATACTATCCTGCAGAGATGTTCTACCAGCTGAGCTGACTGACCTTCAACAACCATAACCATCATTTTTTGTACTGGTTTTCTAGTTTCAATGAGTGAAACCTCATTTTTGTATAACCAGGTGTAGAGCTGGATGAACACAGCAGGCCAAGCAGCATCATAGGAGCGGGAAAGCTGACATTTCGGGACTAGACACTTCTCCTCTATCCCTATTTATTTCAGAACCCCCTTCCCCTCCCCCATTTCTGAAGAAGATAGGTGGAGAGGAGATAAACCGGTCAAAGAGGCAGGAATGGAGCCAATGAAGGTGAGTGTAGGTGGGGAGGTAGGGAGAAGATAGGTCAGCCCAGGGAGGACAGACTGGTCAAGGGGTCAGGATGAGGTTAGTAAGTAGGAGATGGGGGTGGGGCTTGAGGTGGGAGGAAGGACAGGTTACAGAGGTGGGTATGAGCTGGGCTGGCTTTGGGATGCTGTAGGGGGAGGGGAGAATTTGAAGTTTGTGAAGTTGAGGTGGGAGGAGGGGATCGGTGGGAAGAAGGACTGGTTAGGGAGGTGGGGATGAGCTGGGCTGGTTTTGGGATGCGGTCTGGGGAGGGGAGATTTTGAAGCTTGTGAAGTCCACATTGATACCATTGGGCTGCAGTGTTAACAAAATTATGGAAATTTGGGTTCAGAATATGATATTGTGACCATACTACCATGAATTGGAAAATTTGTGTTTGTGTGCATTTTACTTACGATTTTACCGTAGTGGTGGCACGGTGGCTCAGTGATTAGCACTGCTGCCTCACTGCCAAGGACCCAGGTTCATTTGCTGTCCTTGGGTGACTGTTTATGGGGAGTTTGCAAGCCCTTCCCATGTCTATCTGGATTGTTATTTCTCCAATTGTATTGCTTTCCTCCCACAGTCCAAAGATGTGTAGGTTAGGTGAATTGGCCATGTTAAATTGCCCATGATGTCTAGGAATGTACAGGTTGAGTGAATTAGCCATGAGAAATGCAGGGTTAGAGGGGCATGATAGGGGTGTGGGTCCAGGTGGAATGCTTTTCAGAGGGTCCATGCAGACATGATTGGCCTACTTCCGCACTGCCAGAATTCTATGATAGACACCGATCTTTTTTTTAAAACAATGTATTTTCTAGTGACAGGTGGAAAGAATTGCATGGCAAAATTTCAAATTTTAAGACATTTACGATAAGGAAATGTACTAAAACTAATATAAATTAGAAAATTACTTCACTATTAACAAAACTATTTTAAAAATGCACAGCATCATCCCAGCAGATGTATTGCAATGAAAGGTCAGTTCAAAACTTCTGACAGCTTGACAACAGGCTTCCGTTTCCCTGCCATGCAAGGATAAATCTTCCAGTGTTGTTTCAAAGTACCACCCCGCCTCCTGTGTACCTCCAACTGACATCTAGCAGCAAAGTCCTCATCAGTGACTCCTCAGAAAATCTTGAATCTCCACAATTCTCATATCTTAAATAGAAAATCAGTTCTACCAGTATCGTACTTGGTAGCTAACGCAGAAACAATCTTGGCCCGAAGCATCAGCCGTCCTACTCCTCTGATGCTGCTTGGCCTGCTATGTTCATCCGGCTCTACACCTTGTTATCTTTGGTTTATTGTGATACCGAATTACAGTAAAAAGTGTTGTTTTGCATGCTGTCTAGGCAGATCATACCATACAAGTGCGTCAGGTAGCAGAATACAGTATTACAGCTGTAGAGACGGTGCAAAGAGGGAGATCAAAAATAGCATTTGAGAGGTCTGTTTATAAAAAAATATGATAACAGCAGGGAAGAAGCTGTGCTTGAATCTTATCCTTTGCTTTTTATGACAACCACTGTTTAAGTCTCTTTCTCTCTCTTTCTGGGTCAGTAGTCTGTGTCTTTGTTCAGAGGTTAAAATAAACGGCTTGTATCCTTTTGTGTTGAAGTGTAAAAACTTATCACTCAATTTTCTAGCAATTCTAGTTATAGTTAATATGGGTTTGTCTTTCAGCAGAGTTCAGGATGATCACTCAGAATGCAAGAATGTCTAAAACAGCATTTCTACTACTTGACCAGGGCTCACTTAGGCGGCATAAGTTCCAATAAATAATTAGGTCATGTCTTTGAGTAGCAGATTGAATCAATTCTAGAATTTTACATAATTTACAGAAGTAGTTGGGGAAACAATAAACCTTTTGTATATTTTGTAATTCAATGCCTCGCTTTATATCGAACATCTTTATTGCTTCAGTAAATCAGAGGAGAAATGACATAAACCAGATGAATACATGGCTGCAAAGATGGTTTTTGGTGGGGGGGGGAGCGGTTTCAGGTTCAGGTTCCGGGGGCATTGGGACTGCTTTTAGGGGAAGTAGGACCTGTAAAAATTAGATGGGTTACACCTGGGAAAGACTGAGAATTATGTTCTGGGGGAGTGTTCACTAGAATGGTTGGGGAGGGTTTAAACTAATATGCCGGGGGATGGGAACAATGTAAGGAGTTGAAGAAGAAGGCAGCAAGGACAAGAACGAAAGCTAGAAAAAAGAATAAGAACAGTTATAGACTGAGAAACCAAGGACAAGATTCAAACGTGGCTGTTGAGAAAAATGAGAAGACAAACACTGTTGAAAGGACAAGCTTTGAAGGCTTTGTGCCTAATGTGCAGAGCATCTGTAATAAAGTTGATGAACTAATCGCGTGGATAGATGTGTATAAGGGTGCAATATAATTGACATGACAGAGATATGGCTGCAGGGTGATCATGGATGAGAACTGAATGTCCTAGGGTGTTCAGTATTTAGGAAGGACAGGCAAAAAGCAAAAAGGTGGTGGAGTGGCATTGCTGGTTAAGGGGTAATTAACACAATTGTGAGGAAAGATATTAGCTCTGCCAAAAAGGAGTCTGTCTGAGTAGAGATGAGAAGTAACAAGGGGCAAAAGACATTAGTAGGTGTCATATGTATACCCCAAACTGCAGTGGTGATGCCGAGAATTAGATTAAGCACAAAATTAGAGATGCATGTGGGCAAGGGAATATTGGTGATTGTGGGTGACTTTAATCTGCAAGTCAAATTAGCCACAATGCTGTAGAGGAGGAATTCCTGGAGCGTATACAGGATGGTTTCCTTGACCAACTAGAGAGCAGACCATCTCAGACTGGGTGCAGTGTAATGAGAAGGGAATGGGTGCCAATCTAGCTATGCAAGATCCCTTGGGGTAGAGCGACTGTAATATGATAGAGCTGGAAGAGTGAGGTTATTGATTCGGAGACTAGAGTGCTAAACCTTAATAAAGGAAACTGAGGCATGAGTTGGCCTTGACAGATTGGGGAGCGTTACTTAAAGGGATGATTGTGGATAGGCACTGGCAAACGTTCAAGGAACGCACGAGGGAATCCATGGCTTATGAAGGAAATAAGAAAACGTATCTGACCCAAGGAAGAAGCATTCAGATTGGTCAAGAAAAATAATAAATCTGAGAATTAGGAGCAGTTTAGAATTCAGCAAAAAGGACCAAGGCATTGATTAAGAAGAGGAAAATAGAGTATAAAAGTAAATTTACAGGGATCATAAGGACTGACATGAAAAGTTTCTGGAGGCCTGTGAAGAGAAAGAGATTGGTAAAGCCAGACGTAGGTCCCCTACAGTTAGAACGAGGGGGATGTATAATAGGGAACAAGGAAATGGTTGAGGAACTGAATACATGCTTTGGTTCAGTCTTCAGAAAAGAGAACACAAACCAGATTCCAAAATTGTTGGAGGATGCAAGATTAAGTGAAAGGGAAGAACTGAGGGAGATCAATAGTAGTAGAGAAATGGTGCTGGGAAAATTGTTGGAATTGAAGGCCGATAAATCCCCAGGACCTGATAATCTACATTCCAGAGTACTTAAGGAAGTGGCTCTAGAAATAGTGGATGCATTGGTGGTTATTTTCCAAGATTCTATAGCCTCTGGAACAGTCCCTGCAGATTGGAGGGTGGCTAATGTCACCCCAATATTCAAGAATGGAGGTAGAAAGAAAACAGGGAATTATACACTGGTGAGCCTAACATCAGTGAGAAAAATTCCCGAATCCATTGTCAAAAATTTTACAGGAGAGCATTGGAAAGCAGTGGTAGGATCAGACAGAGTCAACATGGATTTATGAAGGGGAAATCATGCTTGACAAATCTGTTGCAATTTGATGAAGATGTACCTGAAGTCATATGTTTATACTTTCAGAAAACATTTGACAAAGTCCCACATAATAGATTAATGTCCAAAATAAAGCATATGGGATTGGTGGAAGTGTATTGAGATGGATAGAAAACTGGATGGTGGAGAGGAATTAAAGAGTAGGAATTAATGGGTCCTCTTTAAATTGGCAGACAGTAACTAGTGGTGTGTCACAGGGATTGGTTCTAGGACCCCAACTATTCACAATTGAGATTAATGATTTGGATTAGGGAACAAAATGTAACATCTCCAAGTTTGCAGATGATATCAGTTTGTGTGGGAAGGTGAACTGTGATAAGGATGCAGAGATTCTTCAGCATAATCTCGACTGGGTGATTGGGCAAATCAATGGCAGATGCAGTATAATTTGGATAAATGTGAGGTTACTCAGTTTAGAATCGAAAACAAGAAGCCAGATTACAACCTGAATGGCTGAAAATTGTGAGAAGGGAGTGTGCAGCTGGACCTGGGTGTCCTTGTGCACCAAATTCTGAACGTAAGCATGCAGGTTCAGCAAGCAGCAAAGAGACAAATGGTATGTTGGCCTTCATTGCGAGAGGTTTCAAGTACAGGCACATTGATGTGTTGTTACAGTTGTACAGGGCCTAGTGAGACCACACTCTAATATTGTGTGCAATTCCGGTGTCCTTTTTCTGAGAAAGGATGCTCTTGCTCTCAAGAGAGTGCAGTGAAGGTTTACCAGGGTGATTCCGGGGATGGTGGGTCTGATGTATAAGGAGAGTTTGACGAGGTTGGGATTGTTTTCACTCGAGTTCAAATGAATGAGGGAGGATCTCATAGACACTTAGAAAATTCTAACAGGACTGGACAGTGTAGATGCAATGAGGATGTTCCCGATGGTGGGTGTGTCTAGAATCGGAGGTCACAATATTGGGATTCATGGTAGACAATTTAGGACGGAGATGAGACATTTCTTCACCTAAAAAATAATGAGCCTGTGGAATTCATCACTACAGGAGGTAGTTAATACCAAAACATTGAATGTATTCAAGAGGCAACTAGATATAGCACTTGGAACGAGTGGGAGAAAGCAGGATTAGGCTATTGAGTTGGATGATCAACCATGATTGTGAAGAATGACCAGACTGAATGGCCTTCTCCTGCTCAAATCTTCTATATTTTGAGTTAGATTAGATTAGATGCCCTACAGTATGGAAACAGGCCCTTTAGCCCAACAAGTCTGATGTTTCTATGTTAACTTGAAATAAGTCTCAACAATAATGATACTTTTCCTTTCCCAAGCTAAAATAAGATTTTGTGAACATTGTTAATGAAAGCAAGTAGATTTGTCACCAGAAGTTCAAATAGTTTCCAGTCAGCTCTAGGTAATTTTGCAAATGATTATCTTAATGAGCGGGGCTCCAAGTATATACAAAAGTGTAAAGATTGACAATTCTATGCACTTATAGACTGCATACTTTTCAATTGGTGATCTCCAGAAATATCATGTATGTATTTGGATTGGGGTTATGGGGGTTGAGGAGAGATGGTGGTTCGTAATCCTTATTCTGAAGTAATCTGTGGCAGAATTCGATCACATTAGTTAAATGGAGCTTTTGATGTGGGGAGGAAATGTGCACAGGGAAAATCAACATTAGATGATCTTTGAGTACCAGAGCTTCATTTGGAGATTTTCAAGCTGTTGAAAAGGGTATAAACAAAAGCAATATATGTATGGAACCATACATATATTTCATAAAGGATTGCATTTTAGTGACCTCTACTATTAAGTTTTGAGCAAAGGTCACTGAACCTGAAATGTTAACTCTGCTTTCTCTCCATGGATGCTTTGCAGCAATTTTTGATTTTGTTTCTGATTTCCAGCAGCTGCAGTTCTTTGGTTTCTTGTCTACTATTTGGTGAAATGTCTATGTCAAAGCAATAGATTTGTTACATTCCTGCATGACAGGATAAAAATTACTCATAATTAAAACTGTTCATTTCACAATCTCAAAAAAACTGACCAACTCCAGAGATAGATACAAGATGGTAAAACATTTTGGGTTTTTTTAATTGCGGCAGAAATCAGTACTAGATTTAAAATGAGAATGCGTGTCACAACTGCCCTTTCAAAACAATTAGATGAGCTATTAATGCAGTGTCACCAGCATTCCAGTTTTTTTTTAAAAGAGAAATGTTATGCTTTTTCAACATATTGGGTTACCCAAATGTATGTTTATGTGCACTGTCACCCTGACAATTGCATTTCTGCTATTCCACTACTGTATTGTTATCTATTATATATTCCACCAAAAGCTCTACTGCCCAATGTACCATTGACCACAATGTTGCCAAGTTGATCTGTTAAATGCTGCACAATAATGTCGTCCAGAACTAACATGTACAAATGATGAATTATTCACATTAGGTAATAATGAACAGATACAGTTAATTCAAAACTATATTTTATAGCAACAAAATGTTAATGTTGGATGCTTTCGAACAATAGGTTAATGCAATTTTGTTATTTTCACTTTTTTAAATTTCATTTTTAGACCTGCATACAATCAATCATGAGACTCAGAAGGAAACCAAGCCTTTTAACATACTACACATTAGTGTCTTTATTTCTTTTGACACTTGAGCTTCTCAGTGGAACACCAAGTGAAGAAGAGTTGGTGGTCACAACTACTCGAGGAAAAGTGAAAGGAATTCCAATAAATGTACTTTCGGGTACAGTCACTGCTTTTCTGGGCATACCATATGCAGAACCACCTATTGCTGAACTTCGATTTAAGAAACCGGAACCTCGACGTCCCTGGTCTGGGTTGTGGATTGCAAACAAATATCCAAACACATGTTACCAGTATATAAACATCTCTTCCTCTGGTTACTCTTGGGAGGAAATGTGGAATCCTAACACAAAACTTAGTGAGGATTGTCTGTATGTTAATGTGTGGGTTCCATCACCAAGACCAAACAATGTCGCTGTTATGGTATGGATTTTTGGTGGAGGCTTTGCTTCAGGCACCTCTTCCCTGGCAGTTTATGATGGGAGATATCTATCTTACGTTGAAAATGTAATTGTAGTCTCTATGAACTATAGGTTAGGTGCTTTAGGTTTCTTAGCTTTACCTCGTAGCCACAATGTTCCTGGGAATATGGGATTATTTGACCAACGTTTAGCACTTGAGTGGGTTCAAGAAAATATAGTTGCATTTGGAGGAAATCCCAAAAGTGTGACGTTGTTTGGAGAGAGCGCTGGAGCCGCTTCAGTTCATCTGCATATCCTTTCACCTAAAAGCCATTCTCTGTTTACGAGAGCAATAATGCAAAGTGGTTCCTCGAATGCTCCTTGGGCTGTCTTAAGAGATGCTGAGGCAAAACGTAGGGCTACAGTTTTGGCCAGCCGCCTTGAATGTCCTTACAGTAATGAAACAGAGTTAGTGAGTTGTCTTCGTGGTAAACATCCCCAAGAGATAGTAGAGAAGAGTATCGCAATCTTAACAGATAACCTTCTGGCTGGATGTGTTTTTTTACCTGTAGTTGATGGTGATTTTCTCACTGGACTGCCAGAAGAATTAATTCAAATGGGAAACTTTAAACAAATCCAAATCTTAACAGGTGTGAACAAACATGAGGGGAGCTTCTTTTTGGTGTATGAGGTTCCTGGTTTTAAGAAAGATACAGAAAGTCTCATTACTCGTGAAGAATTCCTGCATGGTGCAAGGATGTCTTTTCCTGAAGCTGGTGATATTGGACTAGAGGCTGTTATTTTCCAATATACAGATTGGACAGATGAGAACAATGCAACAAAGAATCGTGATGCTTTAGTTGATCTGGCTGGAGACTACAATTTTGTATGCCCACTGATGGATTTTGCTAATAAGTTTACTGAATGTGGAAATACTGTCTACATTTATTTGTTTGACCATCATGCTTCAAATGCAGATTGGCCTGGGTGGATGGGAGTTATGCATGGCTACGAGATTGAATTTGTATTTGGAATTCCTCTTGCTGAAAGGCTCAATTACACTACAGCAGAGCAGACTCTCAGCAGAAAAATGATGCATTACTGGGCAAATTTTGCCAAAACTGGGTAAGTAATCAGCTTGCATTAGCTATGTATATATTGGTTGTGCATAAGTACAATGTTGCTTCATTTGTTGCATTTTCCCTCATAGCTCATGCATTGTCCTTTTGCTTTTGCAATTGTTTTAGTATTAGTTTGTAACAGAACCCAATTATAGAGCTACGTGAAATTACCTGGACTTTGTCCTATTCTTCGAATAACCAGAGAATGGCCCTCAAAGGTTTGTTTCTTATTTAAGTGCTGCCCCTTGTCGACAACATCAAAAAAGTTCCAGTTTCTGTATATGTGCTACCCTATCTCGCCACTGCTTTGCTAAACCCTTCTGATGTTTCCAAATTGTGAAACCATTTGTCCAGCTTGAGTTAATGGCTAGGCAGAAATCTCCAATTATTTATTTGGAACACTGAAGCAATTATCTTCAGTCCTTACGCAAACTCTCCTCTCTGACCATGAATTCTACCCCTTTTTCTGGCAACTGTCTGGGACCGTGACAGTGTGTTAATATCTTCAGTGTCATATTTGACATGGAGCTGAGATGTCGATGATATGTACATACACAGTAACCACCTGCACAACATCGTTTTTCTCGGCTCCTGCCTAATTTTTTGTGTCTAAAGCCCTTATCCACACCCTTTATCTGAAGATTGAATTATTAAGGTTAGTTGGCTTGCCGAGCTGGTTTGTTGTTCTGCAGATGTTTCGTTACCGTGCTTGGTAGCATCCTCAGTGCAGCCTATGATGAAGCGTCGGTGTGTTTTCCTGCCTGGCTTTTAAACTCTGGGGTCCGTTGCGATGGATTGCCTCACTTCCAGCTTTCCTCCCTAGTAGAATGTATATGGGGTCGAGTTCAATGTGTTCATTAATAGCATGCTTCATGGAGTGTATGTTCCAGGAATTCTTGTGTTTGTCTCTGCTCAGCCTGTCCCAGGATTTTGGTGTTGTCCCAGTCAAAGTCGTGGTTCTCCTTGTCCATGTGGATTGAAATGAGTGAGTATTGGTCGTATCTTTTTGTAGCCAGTTGGTGTTCATGTACTCTTGTTGTCAGTTTCCTTCCTGTTTGTCCGATGTAGTGCTTCTTGCTGTCCCTGCGGGGGATCTTGTAATTCAATCTAGATTACAATTTCAATCAATTACAAGATCCCCCACAGAGACTGCGAGAAGCACTACATCAGACAAACAGGAAGGAAACTGACAACATGAGTACATAAACACCAACTGGCTACAAAAAGACACAACCAATACTGACTCATCTCAATTCTCATGGGCAAGGAGAATCACGACTGGGACAACACCAAGACCCTGGGAGAGGCTGGGCAGAGACAAACACGAGCATTCCTGGAAGCATGACACTCCACGTAGCATGCTATTAATGAACACATTGAACTCAACCCCATATACATTCCACTACGGCGGAAACCCGGAAGTGAGGCAATCCATCGCCACGGACCCCAGAGTTTAAAAGCCAGGTGGGAAAACACACCGACACTTCATCATAGGCTGCACTGAGGATGTTACCAAGCACGGTAACGAAATGTCTGCGAACAACAAACCAGCATGGCGGGCCAACCAACCTTGACACCCACAACCGAGCTACAAATCTATTCCAGAATCTTAAAGATTTAATTATTCTGATGCACTCCTGACTGGCCTTCCACATTCCACCATCCATGACATTGAGGTCATTCAAAACCTTACTGTCACTATACTAACTTACATCAAATACTTTTAATCCATTACCCCATACTCACTGGCCTATACTGGCACGACATTAAATTATATATTGAATTTATAATTCCCATATTATGTTCAAATCGCTCCATCATGCCCTCCTCCAATCTCTGTAACCTCCTGCAACCTTCTGAGATATTGATATTTCTCTAATTCCAATATCTTGAACATCCCTGATTTTAGTTTGTGACTGTGCCTTCTACTGACTAAGCCCTAAATTCTGAAATCTCTACAACTCTCTGCTTTCCTTCACTGAGTTGCAGCTTACAACCTGTTTTTTTGATTAAGCTTTTGTTCATCTGTCCAAATACTTTCTTGTATATTGTGTGTTACATTTTGATGGATAATGCTTTGTGGAACATCTTGGATTGTTTATTACTTTAAACACACCAGGTACATACAAACTGTTGTCGTAACTAATTCATTGACAAACGTATTTGTATATTTAGGTTGAATAGTCATCTATACAAGGAAACAACAGGATAATGTTCTTTTAATAATTTGTGAAGGCCTGTGATGCCTCTCCTTCCCCCCATTAATGCTGTACTTAATACTTCATTGTGGCAATTTATGTTTCCTTAGCAACAGGAAGATGCTATTGCTGAAAATATTTGTAAAAGACTTCTACAAGCTAAAGTACTGCAGGTGCTGAGAATTTTAAACAAAAATAAAAATGCTGGCATAACTCAGCATATCTTGCGGCATCTGTGAAGAGAGAAGCAATTTGATGCAAAAAATATTTACGAATCTGCCTCCACAGAAAGACATCTGTGTTACCTGTCCCAACCTTTCTTTATTTTTCACCCTTTTTGCAGTCTAATGGTTTAGTGCCAAGGGATTTTGAAATTTTGTTTACTGAAGTTCAGCACTGACTTTCCATTCTGAAATAAGACTTCTTGTTTTGTGAATTAAGACTTCTTGTTTTGTGAAATAATTCAGCAGTCAAATGTTAGTTGGTACTGCTTTAAACAAGAACGTTGTGGTTACCTTAAACCTTTAGTATTGACTCTGTGATTAAGATATTGTACACAGGTTGTTGACACTTTCATTTGTGATCATTCATTATTGGATGTGTTGTTGCTCTTCACCTCAAATGGTTGGTACCTCGCTTACACTGGGTATCTAAATTTCAATATAAGAGTTCCTTTTACTTGTCGTGGCAGTGATTCTCAGTGCTATTCAACATGATCATCATAGTATTTCACTTCTTTTGCCCTTTATTTTCTCATGATCTTGCCATCTTAGCCAGCTGGTAATCCTTATCAAGGCATGTCTGTAAATTCAGTTTGGAGGGATAACATCTTAACTTGGGTTAATGTACGTGACTGTTAAGAGTACAAAATGTAAAGATTGTCATTATTGAATTATTCACATAGTCAGGTAAATCAGTTGCATGCACATGTGGATTGTATGCAGATGGGGTCTGCTTACAGATAAATTCACTAACAATCCTAGAAGGGTTAATGCACTTAATATTTCTGCTTTTTGAAAAATCAACAAACACAATTAATTGTTTTGCTCATGTTTTGGCAATTACTAGTTCCAGTTAGAGAATTGCTATAGTTCTGAAATAGATTCTTCCTACTGTTAAGCTAGTGCAATTCTTTGGAACAGAATTAAATATTAATATCTTCCATTTTTATTTCAAAGTAACCCAAATGAACTCAAAATGCAAGGAATGAAGTGGCCTGAATATACACAATTAGAACAGCAATACATAACTTTAAACACTGAAACACCAAGAATTTATATGAAACACCGTGCTCAGCAGTGTGCCTTTTGGAATCAATTTCTTCCTAAACTACTTCAAAGAACAGGTATGAATGATACACAATGAAACTCTTTTTTGTTATTCTTTCATAGGATGAGTTCAGCAACGAGATCAGTATTTGTTGCTTATCCTTAAGTTTTCTTGAGACCAACACTATCCATCCAGTGCAGGTACACTGTTGTGTTCCTATCAGCTCAGATCAATGGAACACCAATAAATTAAACAATAAAGTGGCAATAAATTTTAATTACATTGTTCAACCAATGTACGTGAAAAGATAGCAATTAAACATTTATAGGATTTTATATAAAATCTGAGAGACACATGCAGCAGAAATGAAACAAAACATTGAATATCATACCTGTTAAGATTAAACAGTTAATTCATAAGTATGTTGCATAAAATTGAACATATTTTCAAGAATTAAGGATTAATCGTGTCAAAAATTTACAAATCTACTTCAAGGTTATGAATGCATGCTAGCTAATTGGGAATTTCCTAAATTACTATTAATTAATTTTATTATTAATAATATACAGGGAAAACGTCACTTTTTCTATTCCAGTCATGAGTTTTGAAAGGAGCTGCTTCAACCTCTATTCAAGTCCTTGTATTCCTTTTGTTTTGTAACTGAGACCAACCCAGATGCCAATTTGGGAACCATTAATTCTCCTTGGTGTGATCACCACCTGTAGCATCAAGATTTAAAGGTTGTCAAAATATGGGCTTCAACTTGAAAGCAGGAATTCAATTTTGAGTCTGCAGTGCATTCAGAATGATTCATAACTCCGTTTCCATGGCCAGAATTCTTATGTTATCAGACCATGACCATTTTTTGACCAGAGCCCAATTGAAGTTTAAGAGGTTATTACAGTTCCATGTGGATACACCAAATGATTAAACTTATAGATGATCAGCTATGAATTATCTCCACCTCTTTATTCACTCATACCCTTTGTTGGTTGCAACAAAGTTAATTTAAAAAGAATCCCTCGCTTGTAGATGCCTTTCATCCAGACCAAATGAATTACTGTTTTAAAAGTAGCCAATGTAACCAAGCTTTCTTGAGTTAATAAAAGAGTGAATTTATTAGTTACTAAACAGAACATGAATTAATAACACTGCAAGCATACACACAGTTTAGTTATGTCAGAAGTGAGTCCAAAAAAAAATAAAAATTACAAGACATAGGAGTAGTCTTCTGGGTGGTTCATGAGGAGTAGGCAGTGGAAAATAGATAGTTGGAGAGTCAATTTTAGGATTCTTGGCTTTGCACTTCATTGCAGTCCTTTTGTCTTGTTTCCTTTTGACCGTAGTTGGTTAGTCCCCCCATTGACGTGTTTCCTATTGACTGGCTTGTTGGCTCATTTGCTTCTAGCATTCAGAACAATAGAGCTCTTTTACTTGCAATACAATGGTGACTAGCAGCTGGTTCATTGACTGTGACCTTCATAGCACTCCAGCACTCAAACCTAGGCCAGTTACTTGGATTTTTCAGTTCACCACCATATTTTTTACCAGCACATGTTCTCATACTAATATACACAGATCAGGGTTGCAGTTGAGTTTTAACCCATTTTTATGCATATTTCTAGAAGGGCAAGACACAAAAGAAAAGTCTGCAAGAGGTAGCTTTCAGCTGAGAGGTGAGAGAGAGTCATCCACTTTTTTTTCTCGCTCTTGCTCTTGGTCTCGTTCTCTCTCTTCTGCCTGCTCCAGCCCCTTCGATGTTTCCTGACACTGTACAGGTGTGACATTCCAGGGTCCCACATGAGAATTTACGAGCAACATTTATGTTTACATCTATGTCCTTTTCTCTCGGTAATTCTCTTTTAACTTAAAAAATATATTTTGTATGTTGAAGATATCCATAATACTTATGATCCAATGTTATGACATTTCCCCTGCAGAGCAAATTAAATGAGATTCCTTCTCATTTCATTGTACGGGTGAAAAGAAATGTTGCTGATTGTCACACACTGCAACTGATCCTAGTGTGTGAATGTAGGATAAAGAAAGCAACTTGTTTCATGTCCTTTTTCTTTGATTAGTATTGTTAAAAATTCATGCAAGATAAAATATTTTGTATGGAAGAATTATGAATGGAACTCAACTTAAATTGATTAAGCATATCACCACAAGAATAAGTTGTTCACATTCAGCTCTTTGTGTAGTTTTTCAATGTTTGAACTCCTGCTGTAAATAGTTTCTGACTTTTTTGCTGTACATTCTGAAAAATCCATTCGTTAATGGCTACCCCGAATAACACTTTACACTTCTCAGTTTAGCTCTGTGTCTTCTGCTGATTGGAGGTGAAATATGAACTTGTGATAAAGAGTGAAGCAGATAAAATTAATATTTATTTTGCTCTGTTATTGTCCATTATTGCTTTATTCCTTTTTATAAGGTAATAATGGGAAATGTGCCAGGCACCTTAAGTACTACTTGCAGTGTGTTAATGTCTGCCCCAAGCTAGTGATATTTACACAAGCATCATTTGACGCAACCAAAAAAGGATAAATTCCATATTGGAGTGACATATCTCTTTACCGTTCAGAAATAAATTTAGAGCACAAAGCCTTATGCCAATGTGATAACATCAGTAGAAAATACTTAAAAATTAGAATAGTGCAGTTTTTGATAATAAAGCTACTTTAAGCAAAATGTCTTGTGCTATTAAAACTTGAGTTTATAATTTTTGTACATTATAAATGTTTTAAATCTCTGTTCACGATTAATTCTGTATATTAAATTATTTTCCTTAATAGGAACTGCCACTTAAAAACTTGCACACTATAAATTATGTTTTTTTTTTCAGCATACATGGATGAAGCAGACCAACAGTGGAAGCAGGAATTCCATCGATGGAACTCTTACATGTCCGATTGGAAAAGTAAATTCAATGCTTATAACAGCAAAAAAGATAGTTGTACTAGTGTTTAAACAGTTTCCCTCTGCAAAATCACTTGTGACAAACAGAAATAGTTCTGTTTGCCTGAACGCTTGCTAAGTCTTCAACGGTAAAATAGTCTTAAGTTATTAACTCCCTAAGTGCAAAACATGTTATACACTATCTGTATAGTAATTAATATATCCACATTTATAAGACGTTTCATTGCAAGGACCCTGCTATCACTTCGAAGACTACTGCAAAGATTTTTTCGTGACCTTACTGTTTTCTGAATTCATCCATTATTCTCTCTAGCAGTTTTCTGCTTTTGGTTTTGTCCCATTCCCTGGCTTTAATTTGAATGAGCATGCGTTTACTTTTCAATTTGAATATTTCACCTCATTTTTGTATCTCCAATATGATGCTGTATTTTTACTTTACCTGAATTGTACCTGTCGTTTTTTCTTTTATTAGCTGTTATTTTCACAAAGTAATTTAAATAATAACAGGAAGAGCAATTAATAAAGTTCCAAATCAGAATTTGTCAAAATAACCATACAGCTAGCACACTTGCTGCCATGCACTAACAATGCCATAGCTTCAGGTGTGGACTGCTAAATATGAATAGTACATCACTGCAAAGGATCAAGTGGGGTGAAGTTGCAGTGTTTGTATGAGAGAGACAAACTAAATGTGCCGCGGAGAGTTAGAGTTGGTGTGAAGTGACACCAAGCTGCTTCTTTTAGACCCAGAAAACATCCGTGTATATCCTATTGGCTATTGGGCATTCTTCTAACATCATGCCAATTGTGAATTACTACCAGTGAACTTTTCTTGTGAAAACTCTCAAGTGTGAAACCTAATTTCTTCAGATTTCAACAATTGATGATTTTTAAAATGTTTAGTTCACCTTCTTGTCTCCTTTTTGTTGCCCAGTCTTTCTTTGTTTCTCTTACTTTTCTGTTGATTTGATATTGAATTCAGCCGTTCAAATTTATATTGATTAGTCTGTCTTTGTACTGTTAATTTGTATGTTTTTACATCTGATTAGTAAGGGAGATGCTGTTGACAGTAGCTAACCCTGTTCACTTCTCCAAGCATACTGGCCACTGAGGAGCATTCCTAATGTGGTTCAACAGGCTGATAATCATCCTATTAATCATTCCAAAGCTTTCCTACTACTTATTAAAATAAGAAAAGTGTGTTAAGGACAAAACTAACGAACTTTGATTCCAGATGCCCAGATTGACACCATTAGCATATCTTTCAGTCTGTACCTCAGCAACCTTTCAAACAAAACCTTGTTGAAATGGGCATCAAATCTAACTAATGGCAAACACCCCTGAAGTCAGCTCTATGGCATATTAATATCTGTTTTTATTCAGCATACCTGTAAGTTTATGCAGGTATAAATTTCTGAATGCTAGACTGGTAGTCTGTTCATAACTTATATTTACACAGATTATTACTTAAAATTACCATAGTTTTTTTGTGCTGGGGGAGAGGAAGATAAGGGGAGCGTCATGCGAGGGGGAGAGACACAAGCAAGAGGATTAGTAAGCGCGTGAAGGATAGTAAACCGGTGAGAAAAGGTGTGCTAGTCTAACACAGTACATAAGAAAGAGGGACGAAGAATGTGTGCACATGTATGAGCATGATGGACAGAAAATATAGACAATTGACAATAGACAATAGGTGCTGGAGTAGGCCATTTGGCCCTTCAAGCCAGCACCACCATTCATTATGATCATGGCTGATCATCCACAATCAGTATCCTGTTCCTGCCTTATCCCCATAACCCTTGATTCCACTATCTTTAAGAGCGCTATACATCTCTTTCTTGAAAGTATCCAGAGAGTTGGCCTCCATTGCCTTCTGGGGCAGAGCATTCCATATATCCACCACTCTGTGGGTGAAGAAATTTTTCCTCAACTCTGTTCTAAATGGCTTACCCCTTATTTTTAATCTGTGTCCTGTGGTTCTGGACTCACCCATCAGCGTAAACATGCTTCCTGCCTCCAGAGTGTTCAATCCCTTAATAATCTTATGTCTCAATCAGATCCCCTCTCATCCTTCTAAACTCCAGTGTATACAAGCCCAGTCTTTCAACATATAATAGTCCCGCCATTCTGGGAACATAAGTGCTTGTGAGATTGTGTGGGAAAGTGTGTGAGTGACTGTGACAGCGTAAGGGAGAGAGAAATTGTACATGTGAGTGAGGTCGAGGGAGAGAGATTACGTGTACATATGAGGAACAAAGCATGTGTGCCCGAGGGACAGTGAGTGAGTTAGCATGTGGGAGAGGTTGACAGAGTGAGCATTTGAAAGGAAGGGTGAGAGGGAATGTATGTGCCGAAAACAATGGGCTTGATAGAGTGGATAGGAAGAAACTGTTCCTGCTCAGAAAAGGATCAAGAACCAGAGGATACCAATTTAAAAGGGTTTTCAAAAGGTGCAAATTTGATGCAAGAAAAATCTTTTTCACACAGATTAGTTATGGTTGTGGACTGCTGGGAACTGTGATGGAGGCAGGCTCAAGTGAGGCATTCAAGATGGCATTGAATGATTATTTCTATTTAAATAATGTCCAGAGGTATGTGTAACAAGCAAGAAATTGGCAGTAGGTACTGATGCTCATTTGAAGTACTAGTGATATATCATGGGCCAAGTGGCCTCTTTCTGCAACATAGTGCTCCTATGATTCTGTGATTGTGTATACGTAAGGGAGAGAAAGTGTGTGTGTGTATGTGTGTGTGTGTGTGTGTGTGTGTGTTTTTTTGTCCGAGATTGGGAGAATGAGTGTGTCCATTTATGGAAAAGTGAGGGAGGTCATACAAGTTTGCAATAGGATGTGAGAGTGCAGGGTGGATATGTGGACGGCATGGTGTCTCAGTGGTTGGCCCTGCTGCCTCACAGCACCAGGTCCCAGGTTCAATTCCAGCCTCAGGCAATTGTCTGGAATTTGCACATTCTGCTCGTGTCAGCACAGGTTTCCTCTGGGTGCTCTCTCAGACCAAAGATATGCAGGTCAGGTGGATAGACCAGGCTAAATTGCCCAGTGTACAGGAATGTGCAGACTAGCTGGATTAGCCACTAGAATGCAGGGTTACAGGGATTGGATAGGGAGCGTGGGCCTGTGTAGATTGTTCACTGGAGAGGAGTGTGAACTCAGTAGACTGAATGGCCTGCTTCCACACAGTAGAGATTCTATGACTCCAAAAGGAATGAAGCATGGATGTGCAAAGGAAAGAAGGAGTGAAAGGAAGGAAGGGACATTCTGAGGGAGTGTGAGCATGAGGGAAGCTATGTCAGTGTTGGATGAAAGTTGAAGGATGGAGGGTGTGTGATGGAATGAGAGTGTATAAGTGAGGATGTGTGTGTGCAAGTGTGAAAGAGCGAGGGCAGTTAAAAATGCAAGTGAATGGAGAAGGCAGGGAGAATGTAAGAGTGTGAGCTGGATGGAATGTGTGTGTAGACTTTCCCTCTTTCTCCTCCTCCTTCCCAAATATCTATCTGCAAGGCAGGATGGGAGAGGAGGCAAACCTGAAATGCAACCCCGTTCAGACTTTCACTTTCTATGAATTCTGTCAAGGATCACTAAGTGTGTCTGCCATCAGCGACGGATGCAAAATCCATGTTAGTTAAACCCAGCAATAGCTCAGCCCTGATCCGCATCCACTTCTATGGTATTTGGTGCTTGAGATCCAGTCTGTCTCTTTTTATCTCTATATCTTAACCAAAACAGCAAAAATAAAATTTCATTAGTTAATATCTTGGCAATTCTTAATGCTAAATCTTTAATTATTCATTTATATAGATGATTAATTAATTACTCATTTATATAGATAATTGATTTACATACAAACACATCATTTAGGATCAGAAGTAGGCCACTTGGCCCCTTCAACCTTCTCATTTTCACCTCATTTTTCAATTCTCACTGATTTCAGGAAAAATACCAGAAAATTTAAAGTCTGTGAATATTGTACCATTATTTATAAAGAACACAAGGAATAGGCCAAATACCTATACAACAGTCCGTCTTACTTCACGGTAAGTGAATTATTGTAATTGATTCTGAGAAGGCAGGAAATTATAGACCAGGTAGCCTGATCTCGGTCATTTTATAAGTTTTTAGAGTCCATTATTAAGGATAAAATTGTGGAGTACTTGCAAGTGCATAGTAAAATAGGGCTGAGTCAGCTCAAGTTCGTCAAGGGGAAATCAGGCCTTACAATTCTGTGAAAATTCTTTGAGGAGGTAGTGAGCAAGTTAGTCAAAAGAGAGCCAGTGAATGTGATCTATGCAATTTCCGGACAGGAGGCTACTAGAGAAGATAAGAGTCTATGGTTTTAGGGGCAAAGGACTGACATTGTCAGAGGATTGGCAGAAGGCAAGAGTGTGTGGATAAAGGGGTCTTTTGCAGGTGACTAGAGGAGTTACCTAGGGGTGAGTGTTGGAACCACAACTATTCATGTCGTACATTAACGATCTGGATGAAGGAACTAAGTTGAACTAAATTGTTGCTAAGCTTGTAGATGAGAAAGATATGTGGAGGGACAGGTTGTGCTGAGGATGTCAGGAGGCTGCAGAGAACCTGCACATACCAGGAAGAATGGGAAAGAAGTTGTGGATGGAACACAATTTAAGAGCATGAAGAACAGAAAGTGTAGACTATTTTCTAAATGGGAAAAGGCTTTGGAAGTCTGAAGTACAAAGAGACTAAGGAGTCCTAATTCAGGATTCTCTAAAGGTTAACATACGGGTTCTGTTAATAGTTATGAAGGGAAATGCAATGTTAGCATTCATTTTGAGAGGGCTAGAATACAAGACCAGGGATGTACTGCTGAGTCTGAAAAGACTTTGGTCAGACTGTATTTGGAATGTCGTAGGCAGTTTTGGGCCCTATATCAAAGGAAGGATGAGCAGGTGTTACAGGGGGTCCAGAGGAGAATGATCCCAGGGATGAAGGGCTTGTCGTATGAGAAACAATGGAGGACTCTGGGTCTGTACTTGATTGAGTTTAGAATGAGAGGGATATCACTGAAACTTACAGAATACTTAAGAGGCCTGGAACGAACCAATATAGAAAAGACGTTTCTCCAAGTAGGAGAGACTAGGACCTCGGGAGAGCCTTAGAGTGAAGTGCTGTTACTTTAGAACTGAGATGAAGAGGCATTTCTTCAACTAGAGAGTGATGAATCTGTGGAACTCATTGCCACAGAAGGCTGTGGCAGCTAAGTCATTGAGTGTATTTAAGACAGAAATAGGTACTTCATTAGTAAGGGGATTGAAGCTTATGGGCAGAAGGCAGAAAAATGGAGTTGAGAAACATCTTTGCCATTCAATTGTGACTGATCAGAATGGCCTAATTCTACTCCTATACTTTAGGGCCTTTTGTAAGTTGATTGGAAGAATGATTGGAGGGTACCAAAGAAAAATCATTTTCACCCAGAGAATGGTGAGTGTGTGGAATTCTTCTGGCAGCTTGGTGGTTGAAGCAGGAAACCTGAACCCACTTAAAAACAATCTGAATGTTCCTCTGAAAGACTGCAACCGGCTAGGCTGTGGACCAGGTGCTGGGAGGTGGGATTAAAATGAGCACCTAGATTTTGTTTTCTCTTTTTCAGCTGGCACAGATATGAACGAGTGAATGGCCATTTTCTGTGCTATGATTTTCTGTGATTCTACTCAATAAGATCATGGTTGTTCTGATTTTTCCACGTTCCTACTTATCCCTGATAATGTCTCCCCCCACCCCACCCCTTGCCTATTGAGAATCTATCTACCTCTGCCTCACAAAGGCTTGAAGAGTCTGCTTCCACCAAATTTTGCCGAAGTGATTTCAGAGATCATCACCGAGAGAAGAAAATACTTTGTCATCTCCATCTTAACTGGGTGACTGCTCAGTTTTAAACTGACCCCTCATTTTAGATTCTCCTAAAAGAGGTAACATTCTTTCCACATCCATCTTGTCAGGACCTCTAACGGCCATGTGTATTTCAATCAAGTGATTTCTTACTCTTCTACTTTTTAGTGGGTACAAGCCGAGGCTGTCCAACAAGACAAATCACCCATTCCAAGTCTAGCCATAGTTTCTGAGCTGCTTCAATGCATTTACATTCTTCCTTCAGTAAGGGCCAGTACTGTACACACTACTCCAGAGGCTTGGTCTAACCTTCAGTATTTGGGAATTCTTTTTAAAGTTTATGTTTATTGTTTTAACAACTCTTGTGTTTCTGAAATTTGTTCACCAGTACCCCAAGATATAATTTGCTTTATTTAAATTTTTAAATACATTTTTGGCTAAAGTGAACCAGGAAAATAGTTGAGGTAAAAGGTAACAGTTGAAAAGCCGAGGCAAACATTTAAGAAGCTATGTCAGAATATAGGAGAATAAGGCCAGGTCACCTCGAATCTGACATTGGGAAAACTTTCAATGAATCAGGAATTATTTTCTAGAGTCAATTTTGAAGGAAGTAGCAGCAGGACATTTAGAAAATTATCTAACAATTGGACACAGTTGACATGACAAATGTATTAGGCTTCTTTGAGAATTCAACAGCATGGTGAATGTTGAGTATTTACTTTCCAAAAGCATTCAATAAAGTGCTGTATTGAAAATCGCTACACAAGCTAAGAGCTCATGATGTTTGGGTAATTTACTAGCATGGATAGAAGAATGGCTAGCTAACATAAAATAGAGTGGGAAAAATGGGTCATTTTCACATAGCTAATTATGATGGAGTGGCACAGGAGTCTGTGCAAGGGTACCAACTATTTACAAAATATGCTAATAGCTTGGATGAAAGGACCAATTGTCTTGTAGCTAAATTTGGTGATGATATAAGAATAGGTAGGGTACAGACAATCTGTGAATGGGTAAGTGTTTAGCTGGTGGAGAGTAAAGTTGAAAAATCTGCAGTTGTCCATTTTGACAAGAAAAATACAGAAGAATATTAAAATGGAGAGATACTGCAAAATATGGTAGTACAGATGGACCTGCTTGAAACACAAACTGTAGCGTGCAGGTTTAGCAAATAATAAGGAAGACAAATGGAATGTTGGCACTTTCTATAAAGGTGCATGATGTAAAGATGTAGGGAGGTTTTGCTATGGCTGTGGTGCAGCCATGCCAACAACCCTGTTCAGTTAAGGAGGGATATATCTACCTTGGAAGAGTTCAGATAAAGTTTGACAGGGTGGAAGTGGTTGTTTAATGAGCAAAGACTACACATTAAAGTTGAGAAGAATTAAAGATTATCTTATTGAAAAATAAACCACCCTGAGGAAACTTGATAGAGCTGATGCTGAGATTATGTTTCCACTGTGTGAGAATCTAGGACTTGTAGTCTAAAAATTCCCATTTCAGATGAAAACAAGGAGGAGTCTCTGAGTTCATTTAATACTTGGAATTCTCTTTCCCAGGGATGGTTGGAGGCTAGGTCTTTGAATACACTCAAGGGATATGTAAGACAAATTTTTGCTCTACAGAGGAGTCCAGAGTTAAAGGATCAGGATAACAGTTGAAGATAAGGCCATAAATGAATTAACCATAATTTTGTTGAATTGCACAGCAAGCTTGAATGGTTGAAAAACCATTTTCAGCTCTGATCTCTTAAATTCATGAGAGTTCCAGGATGATGACAGCCCTCCAGTCATGGCTGCATAAAGCATACTGGAGATGGGTTATAGCAGTATATCCGGCAGAGCTACCAGAGGCATTGTGTAGACATAGGCACAAGGACCTCTCCCAAGTACCCTTTCTCTCCAACTAATCAGTGGGGTACCATCCCGCACCAAGAATAAAGAGGATTACCAGGCTATTCTTCCTTTCAGATCGTACCAACGTTGAGTAGACACTTCTTAGCCTTTCTGCCAGTGACTCAAATTCTTCCAATAATCAAGATCAAAGAAGATGCACTGCATCCACAGATGAATCTGTCAGTATTCTGGAGCACTTCAGGTCATGGACATTCAGAGGGCAGTCACCACGCTCACCTCAGGCACCAGGAACTTGTGTTCAACAGCCTGCCTGCACCTCAGCTGCAGATGTCGGATTGCACAACATCACAGTGACCAAAAGCACAAACAAAATAGCATGTGGTGCACAATGGTGGCATGGATGTTCAAGCCTTTCTCTTTCTCAGTGTGCAATTAAAATGTTATGCTCACTTTATACCTGAGTGGTGAATATTGTTGTCATTGGGTTGTAGTTAACAGTGCAGTTGCTTACAAGAACAGTTGTAAGTCACAATAGGTAAAGTAGGTGGGTCATATTGACATCTTTTGGTTGTTTGGATGATAAGAATGGAGTGGTAACCAATGTATGTTGAATTGCTGTCAGGTGGAAATGCGGGAATACAGAAATTTCCTGGGTGTAAAGCCTAGCACAATTGACATTCTCAAAGGCATTCTGCCTGCTGGAACCTGTTGACAGAGGGGAATTCATGGACCTTCCACACTGTATCTCTTCATTACATTGGTGTATGGCTATAGATCTCTATCATCTGGTCTGCCCATCCTTATTAGATGAAGTCTGTGCGGTTTAAATGTCTGTTTTACAAGCTAATGCAGCACACAAAACATAACAATCATCCTCAAGATTCTTAAGGATTCTTAATTAGAGAGTTTTGTAGGAGTAGTCCGGGCAGCAGAAACAAAACAGTCACACCTAACCTTACTGTGATGCTTCTCAACCTCTTCTCTTACCAAAGAAATCTCCAGTTGGCAACAAAGCTCCAACTTGCTAACCTTGGATGGTTGCCTTGCCTGTTCGCTATCAGCTTTACTTGGTCATGAAAGTATGTGATTCTCATGCACTGTTAACTGAATTACTGAGGTAGCATTTAATTGCTAAATCAATAGCTTACGGAACATGCAGATCATGTGCCCATATTGTTGCACAGTACCATGTAGACTACTCAGAAAATGGCAGGCACGCATTCAACTACTGGGAATTGGAAGATGGTCAGGGTGATACAGTGGCTCAGTGGTTAGCACTGTTGCTTCACAGCACCAGGGATCCAGGTTCAATTCCATGCTCAGGTGACTGGAGTTTGCGCATTCTTCCCGTGTCTAATGGGTTTCCTTCAGGTGCTCTGGTGTCCTCCCAAAGTCCAAAGATGTGCAAGTTAGGTGGATTTGCTATGCTAAATTGCCCATAGTGACCAGGGATGTGTGGGCTGGGTGGATTAGCCATGGAAAACACAAATTATGGGGATAGGGTTGGGGTGTGGGTCTCGGTGGAATGCTCGATGGGCCAAATGGCTTGCTTTTAAACTAGGGATTCTATGATTCTAACCATATAAAATCTATTCCTGGAAGCTTATTCACATGATTTGCCCACTCCCCGCCCCCAACCCATGCTCCAGCTGTTAGTCACCAATACATCCTTTTAATGTTCTACTTTCCTACACCATTTGGAAAGCAAAAGGATAGGTTATGCAATTGGATGACACTAAACTCTCAGCCAGTCATTAATTTTCTTTCCTCCTGTTTTCAATTTTTTTTAGTTTTTTTTTAATGTTCAAAGAAAATAAAAGAAAAGCCTTTTTTAATGTCCCTATGAATTTTCTCCAGAGTTACGTGCAGTAATGTCTTGGAGATCAATCTCAGGAGACTTCAAGCAAAACCTGAAGGGTTGTCAATGCACAGAACACACCTGCAACTGAACTAAACTTTGCATTTGAAAAATACCAGGCAAAGCAGGGAAAACACAATTAGAATAATTGGGGGAGACAGATGACAGATCTGTCCCGTTTAAAATCCAGAGAAATTCACCCAGTTCCCATACCTAAAGAGAGTATGGAGAGGTTGGAGCTCAATTAAATCTCTAACATTAACTTTTGTCAGAACAATTACCTAATATGATAGTTGTAGTGCTGCCTGTTGATTATTCAGGTCAGTTAAACTGTCCTTGGTATCATTCTCATCTATACTGTCTGCAGGGGCATATCCATCAATGGTTTCTCTTCCTTCCCACAGTGTCAGTTATTCCAATATTCATCTATTTTGCACATCCTTTAAATTTCAGATCATTAGCTACCTGTATCCTGCCCTACATTGGGACCCACAGTGTAAAGTAGTGGCTCAATATTAGAGGGAGACTGTATAAATGAGCTAGAGAGAGGAAGCATAGTTAAAGTCAGTGATGGAGTATCATAGATAGTGCAAACACAGTCCAAAAAGTGAAAAGGGGTCTTTGGTAAAGTGAGAGAAAAGTTGAAAAGTGTTTGATGCAAGGTTTTTTTCCCTTTAATCTAGGGCACTCATAAAACCAGACCAAAAATTAAATTTTGCAATTGGTCTAAGTATAATAATAAATCTATTAGTAAGAATATTGGTATGTAGCACATCTGGAGGCATTAAATTGCTAACTGCACTTTGAAAAGGGAGTTTTTTTTTAAGAACCTAGTTGGGCGGTTGTGACCTGTTGCTTGTAGTTCTCTATTATATGGAAAATTCAATATTGTCTGTCAAGGCACATTGCCAATGTGTAGAAATTGTCTGCAACTGCTTCAGCACAAGCTCATGGTTTCTGAATTGTAACAAAGTCACAAGTCTCTATAGATCATCAGGAAGGATGAAGATTTCTTGGGTCTTATACCCCAGAAGTTGGTCACCCCAGAGGCAGTAACAGTTCAGTGCAGTTGTTGATAGTCATCCAGAAAAGCAACAAAAGTATTACAACAAACAGGGTTGTTGTGCTGGAAATCAAACCCTACTATTTCCAGAGCTATCACAAATATGCAAACTTGATGAAAAACACTGAATTGCCCAAATCTATTTTTCTTTTTTCTTGGGTTTGCTGGCTAGGCCAGCTTTTATTGTCCATTCCTAATTGCTCAGATGGCAGTTATGGTTCAACTACATTACTTTGATGGTGGAGTCACATATAGGCTACATCAGGAAAGCATCACCGATTTCCTTCCTTAAAGGACATTTAGTTTTTATGATAATCAACAAAAGTTACATGGTTGCCATTAGGTCCAAATTTAATTGAGTTCAGCCTTCACCATCTCCCTTGGTGGAATTTGAACAAATATCCCCAGAACATTGGCCTGCTACTCCAATGATGTGACCATTCAGCCATTGCCTCCTCATAATTCAGATTAAAATGAAATTGTCAAGTTCAGGTTAAAAGAATATACACACCGGGTTAACAAGGTGTAGAGCTGAATGAATACAGCAGGCCAAGCAGCACCAGAGGAGCAGGAAAGCTGAAGTTTCGGGCCTGGACCCTTCTTCAGACCCTCCTTCGTTTTCTGAAGAATGGTCTAGGCCCGAAGCGTCAGCTTTCGTGCTCCTCTGATGCTGCTTGGTCTGCTGTGTTATCCAGCTCTACACCTTGTTATCTCAGATTCTCCAGCATCTGCAATTCCTACTATCTCTACACACTAGGTTTTCATTAAGAAAAACATAATTATTGTACTCAAAATATTTGTAACTCAATATCTTGGAAGAAACCTAAATTAATAACTCCATAATAAATTGACACATCCTTAAAATCCCTTCATGTATATATGTGTATGTGTATGTATATTAAGTGTACACACAAAGGCACAAAACAAGACCCAAGTTCAATGGGTGGGGAAGAGAACTGATAAATCAGAAAAGCACTGTTTTGGCACCAGACATTGCTGAGTTGTTATCTTTTGTCTTTTTTCTAACTGCCTCTGATTTCTTACAAATGACTTGAGGTAACGGATGCTCTGCTTCTCAATATTTCATTCACTGACTAAAGCATCACTTTTTCTTCCCCTGATTTCTTCCCCTGATTTTTTCCCCCATTTTCCTTTCATAGAATTCCTACAATGAGGAGGCAGGTCATTCAGCACATGAGGTCCACACCTGCCCTCCAAAGAGCATCCCACCCAGACCCACCCTGTCCCTGTAACCCTGCATTTCCATAGCTAATCCACTCAGCCAGTTCATCCCTGGATGTTACGGGCAATCCACCTAACCTGTATATCTTTGGACTGTGATAACAAAGTGTGGAGCTGGATGAACACAGCAGGTCAAGCAGCATCTTAGGAGCACAAATGCTAATGTTTCGAGCGTAGACTCTCCATCAGAAAAATGTACCTGCATCTGCAGTTCCCATTGTCTTTGGACTGTGGGAGGAATCCGGAGCATAGGAGGAAACACACGGAGACACGAGAAGAATGTGCAAACTCCACCCAAACAGTCGTCTGAGGATGGAAGTAGACCTGAGTCCCTGGTGCTATGAGGCAGCAGTGCTAACCACTGAGCCACCATGCTGCCCCTTCTGACAAGGGCATTTGCAAAGAGAGCAGTTGACAGGGGAATAATGAGTGAGCAGTGCAATGAGGAGTTTTTTTTATGTTCCTTCTGCACAAAGAAAGCTGATGAAGGGACTAGGCCCGAAACGTCAGCATTTGTGCTCCTGAGATGCTGCTGGGCCTGCTGTGTTCATCCAGCCTCACATTTCATTATCTTGGATTCTCCAGCATCTGCAGTTCCCATTATCACAGAGAAAAATTTTAGATGCTTTTTCTTTGTGACCTGGATCTTTCTTCAGTATTGTCCAAACACAGGGCTGTAGCATGGCCCCAGCTATGCCTGCCTCTTTGTAGGTTACGTGGAACAGTCCCTCTTCCACACCTACACAGGCCCCAAACCTGACCTCTTCCTCTGTTACATTGATGACTGTATCGGCGCCGCCTCTTGCTCCCCAGAGGAACTCGAACAGTTCATCCACTTCACCAACACCTTCCACCCGAACCTCAAGTTCACCTGGGCCATCTCCAACACATCTCTCACCTTCCTGGACCTCTCAGTCTCCATCTCAGGTAACCAGTTAGAAACTGATGTCCATTTCAAGCCCACTGACTCCCACAGCTACCTAGAATACATCTCCTCCCACCCACCCTCCTACAAAAATTCCATCCCATATTCCCAATTCCTCTGCCTCCGCCGCATCTGCTCCCAGGATGAGGCATTCCACTCCCGCACATCCCAGATGTCCAAGTTCTTCAAGGACCGCAACTTTCCCCCCGGAGTGGTCGAGAACGCCCTTGACCATGTCTTCCCACAACACATGCCTCACACCCCGCCCCCGCCACAACCGCCCTAAGAGGATCCCCCTCGTTCTCACACACCACCCCACCAACCTCCGGATACAACGCATCATCCTCTGACACTTCCGCCATCTACAATCCGACCCCACCACCCAAGACATTTTTCGATCCCCACCCTTGTCTGCCTTCCGGAGAGACCACTCTCTCCGTGACTCCCTTGTTCGCTCCACACTGCCCTCCGACCCCACCACACCCGGCACCTTCCCCTGCAACCGCAGGAAGTGCTACACTTGCCCCCACACCTCCACCCTCACCCCCATCCCAGGCCCCAAGTTGACTTTCCACATTAAGCAGAGGTTCACCTGCACATCTGCCAATGTGTTATACTGTATCCATTGTACCCGGTGTGGGTTCCTCTACATTGGGGAAACCAAGTGGAGGCTTGGGGACCACTTTGCAGAACACCTCTGCTCGGTTCACAATAAACAACTGCACCTCCCAGTCGCGAACCATTTTAACTCCCCCTCCCATTCTTCAGATGACATGTCCATCATGTGCCTCCTGCAGTGCCACAAGGATGCCACCCGAAGGTTGCAGGAACAGCAACTCATATTCCGCTTGGGAGCCCTGCAGCCCAATGGTATCAATGTGGACTTCACCAGCTTCAAAATCTCCCCTTCCCCCACCGCATTCCAAAACCAGCCCAGTTCATCCCCTCCCCCCACTGCACCACACAACCAGCCCAGCTCATCCGCTCCCCCCACTGCATCCCAAAACCAACCCAGCCTGTCTCTGCCTCCCTAACCTGTTCTTCCTCTCACCCATCTCTTCCTCCCACCTCAAGCCGCACCTCCATTTCCTTCGTACTAACCTCAGCCCAGCTCCTTGACCTGTCCGTCTTCTCTGGACAGACCTATCCCCTCCCTACCTCCCCACCTATACTCTCCTCTCAACTTATCCTCTTTTCTCTCCATCTTCGGTCCGCCTCCCCCTCTCTCCCTATTTATTCCAGAACCCTCACCCCATCCCCCTCTCTGATGAAGGGTCTAGGCCCGAGACATCAGCTTTTGTGCTCCTGAGATGCTGCTTGGCCTGCTGTGTTCATCCAGTTCCACACTTTGTTATATCAGGCCGTAGCTTTTTGCCCAGCAAGAAATATGCTGAGCATTCTTGTTCAAACCAACTATCGGGGGAACAAAAGACAATCTCAGGATAAAATTATCGTGGGTGCACACACGCACTGCCATTATGTATCTTCTCCTATTGCTTTGCACAACACAACATTGCAGATACAAGTCAATAAGTGTCATATTGACTCATTTTTAAAACTGCAACATTTCTTTCCACAATCCAAAAAATATGTAGTCTTCACAAGAGGCATGACATTCACAAGTCTTTGTGGTATGCGCTATGTGCAGCCTGGCACTCAACTCTGGAGACTGTTAGAAAATGCTTTCACCTTAACTCCATCAAGTCCAGACCATGGTACCAATGCACAAGGCACTACACAAGGGGGAACACCAAAGAATAGAAATGTAATTGCTATGGAACATTCCACTGTTACTTGAAAAGACAAATATTTCTGCAACCATTTTCACATGTTGTAAAGGGTCTTTTCCTCCTGGTGCCAGAGTGAAGCACATCATATACAGAAAATCTTGCAGGTGAAAGAAGTGAACAAGAAGCTGTGGTATACATTGATACCAATTACAGGTGAGGGAGGTATTATGGTCCTCAATAAAACTATCAAGTGCTAGGAAGACCGTGAATAAGTAGGACTTTGAAAGGAATTATCTGGTAGGAGTAGAAGTAGAACTATAGGGAGGATCAATGCATAGCTAATGCATGGTGCAGTTGGAGGCTTCAGTTTTTAGGCCATTGTGACAATCTCTGGAGTTGGAGGCACCATTGCAAAATGGATACAATGCAGTTCAACAAGACTAGGATTAAACTTCTCCTGGGGAGGTTACTAATGTAATTGGGAACAGTTCAAACTAAATTGGCAGAGGATGGGCACCTACATTTAGAATTAGAAAAGAGGGATAAGATGTGAGAAGGAGTAAAGGGTTGGATACTTCTCAAAAGGAAGTAGTATTTTAAACAGAAGCAGGTTAAAAATACTACAAAGAATACAAGAACCGGTTCAAAATGCATGTAGCAAAAGCATAATGAGTAAGATTGGTGTACTACAAACACAAACAGTATCGTGTGATTATGATGTTGACAACGAAGAAAGCATGACTTCAAAGTGATGGGGACTGGGGACCTAACATTCAGACATACAAAGTGTTCAGGAAAAATAAGGAAGTGAGATGGCTGTACCAATTAGGGAAGACATTGTACTAGACTTTAGTAATCCAATAAGATTGAGCTGGAAGACAGGAAGCCTCTTAAAATGTCAGTGTAAGATAATATTTCAGTGGCTCAGTCACTGAGTGACCAGTTGCGTGAGGCCAACTGAAGCAATTAATTGATTATTTAGCAACCCCTGCTCAAAAATAAATCAGTTTTTTTTCCAAGTACCACTCCCAGGTGCACTTCCAGGTAAATCACAGTGACCATTACTAATTTGAGTCCAAGAGCCAGATATCCCAAACAAGTCGTCAACTATCCATTAATAATTCTGAAGTAGTTTATTAGACAGACATTTAAAGAAGATACATTAACCTAATAAACAAAAGAAGTGTACAACCCTTGACAATTAACTGTGGTTCACTACAATGGACCGATGGTTGGCATAGAGTATGCCAACCTCAGTAGTTTATGATGGTAGCATTTTGCTTTCTAGCCAATGAGAAAGGGAATGTTTCCCTTCACCTTCCTTCATCTTTCCTGATGCGCCTTCTGCCTGAAGACGGTAGCTGTCAGCTGACGCTGACTTGTTAATACACTTTATTTCCCAGGGTTGATGGTTTATCCTTTGCCAATTACTTGTTTGAAAGTTTCAAGTTTACTCTGATGAACATTACCGTTTTAAGTTATTCTGCCATTGGTAGCCAAGCTTTCAGATGCTAGATCCTGAACTCTTCCATTGCCTTCTGAAAACCTCTGCTTTCTTTAAGACACTCCTTACAACCTATTACTAACCGTTTTGACCTGATATCCTCCTATGTGGCTTAGTATCATTTTTAGATCGTGAAGCAACTTGAACATTACATTGTGTTAGAAACATTATATAAGTAAAAGTAGTTCTTAAGCAGCAAAAGGAGAACACAACAGTAAAACCAGTCATTAAGCAAACCATTCAATAGCTTCGAGAATACAAAGCAAAACTCTTACCAGCTCTACATCTATTTATACTGAAAGGTTCAACCAGTATTCACATTTTTGATGTCTTCAGATCTGCGCCCAATTAGAACTTGATCTCTTTTGAATTTCTGCTCTACATTTGTACAAGTCCCATGTCCTTGGAATTCATTAATATGGATTTTTGCAGCGTAGCATAAAATAAATGCACTTAAGCTCATGAAAAAGCTGAATGTTCCGTGACATTATGTCCTTGCAAGATGTGGTTGGATCAGCAAAAATGTATTCTTTCTATGATGTAAACTGAATAACATTGGAAGAGATTGCGTAAAACCAAAAATAGCAATAGGCACTTAAAATCCATTCTGTTTCAATCTTTGATTCCCAGTCTGTTCTAAGTTAGCAGTTCTCAGCTTGGGTGACCTTAGGAGGGTAGTCATTATTCCTAACTATTCTGGTTAATGATGGGAAAGTAAACAATTATTTCTGATTGTAACTACTTCGTGAAATATGTGTGTTGTAAAAGAGCGAAAGAATACTGATTGAGAATAGGATTGCATTTGGCTGTGATGCCTTGCCTCTTCTATTGCCTTTCCAGATGCATCATTATTTACCCACAAAACTTGTATGGAAGTAATATATGTCTTTTTTTCCAGTCCAAACCGGTCAATTTTTATGTACATAAGGCAGCTTTAGTTCAAGGGTACAAAAATTAATTTAATGTTGTAATGTGTTTCAGAGCTGCTGCTGGTAACCCCCAGTTAAGTGTCAGCATTGTTATAAGTTAGATGAATGAGGCTGAGATTGAATAATCAACTTCTGATTAAACCTATCTCGATAGGAAACTGGGGCTGGGGTAAAGAACTTGAGGCTGAGACTGGAATATAGTCTTTCAACTGAATTGAAATCTGAAATGAGAAGGGAGTAGAATCAAGTATCAATAATTACGAACTGAGGATGCCCCGAAGTGTGCAGCCAGGGAGACGAAATGTAAAATGCTTTACATTTAATTTTTGCTTTCAGGATTTAGGTTTTGAAAGATTGTGGAAAATTGACTCATTTCAAGCTTGTGGTAATGCCCGGAGTGGATTCTTTAAAAATATTATTGAAATTTCATTTAAAGAAGGCTTCCTCGAAAACACACGGCTGGTAATGCCTTTTTTTTTACTATCAACATCTGGGGCTGTTTCAAATTGTGAATTGCATGGAGAGGTGCTTGTTTTATTTGGTACGGTTGGAGAAAAGCTGCTAAGATTAAGCTGCCCAGCTGGTCTCTCAAATTTCTGAAAATAATACATTTTTGTTAAGGTCATGGTGAACCCTATTTGTTCTTTGGAAATAGTGATTAAAGCTGCTTTACAAATGTGTATTTTCTGAACAAAATGAATCTGCAAAGTTTCAGAGACAGTCATGCATGATTAGTGGCTTGGCTACACCTACCAGAACAAATGCCTTTTGCCTTCAAGAATAACCCATTGGTTAAAGTGTTTTTGTTTTTGGAAAACCAATCTCTGTATATAAATCTTTTTCTTACTTTTCCCGAAGAGGGAGAGTGTGTTTGTGTATGTTTTCAGAATATTTAAAGAAATATGGCATTTATATTTCTAAAGTGCTTGTTAATGAATTATTGTGCCTGTGTTGAATAAGTTTTGTTTTGAGAATAAACCAGTGGTTATGTTTATTAAAGAAAAGGTTGATCGATGTTGTTGTTTAAAACTTGACATACATTAGTATTAATTTGTCATCTCAGTAATGGGAAAAAGTATTTTTATTTTAAGTTGTGACTAGTGGAACTAGAGTATTGGTGCCTTCCTTTAGCATAAATTTTAACACTATTAGATAAGGGAACGCAAAAGAATTGGGAAATTGATGGCTCGCACAGTCATCTTGTTCCTTACTAGTTTTCTCGGACTTTTATTTCCTGCAATTTTCAGCAATTTTTCTGTTAATTTTCTACCCTTCATTTGTAATAACTGAGATATTGAGGAAAACTTTGTTTATTTTAATTGAAATAACCTTCGAAAGTGTACAATTCTATGTTATGGTATATCTAAACCAATAATTCCTCTACACTGTGCAGCAATGTGGCTGTGCAGCTTCGGGGAGGTCACCCATGTTTTGATGAGCATGCTGCGTATTGACTTCCATATGCAGATGTCGCTTCTATGCGTGGATCCAAGTGAGGGAGGATGCCTTCATGAAAAGTCCAACAGAAGAAGAGCTCACACTGGATAAATAGTGAATGTTTATTAAATAAATGTATCCAATTGCATTACATCTGAAATACATGATGGTCTTTTGTGAGACATCAGGCTCAACTTCAGAGTTTAAATATATATCATCATAGTTTCCTCTGTTTAGATTAGGGATCCTAGTCTCAGAATCAATTATGTCACACTTGCCATCTTTCATAGAATTTTATCATGTTACAATCAATGTAGATTGCCAATTGTGAGGCACAAGTGAGAACTGTAATGTAGAACAGCTCCAGTAAAACTCAAAAACCTTGACATCAATCAAGACAAAATATCAGAACTCTATGTACCATAAACATTTACTCCATCCACAACTAATACAAGTACCAGTAGTAACAGCAACTCATCTACACACCTCTGACCTATGTGAATTAAGCAGCACGATTTGTGTGAATTTCAATATCATTTATTTTTGGTTTGGATGTCTGATTTTCAACTAGAAACATTTGGGTTTTCTGTCTGCCTAATGATGAACGTGTAAATATTTCTGCAACTGCTAAATAACATAGAACAGTACAGTGCATGAACAGGCCCTTTAGTCCACTTAGACTTCACTACCATATGACGCTTTGCTAAATTGAAAGCTCTTTGCCCCGACATGGTCTGTATCCCTCTTCCCTGCCCATTCATATATCTGCCAAGATGCCTCCCAAATGTTGAAACTGTACCTGCCAAACACCAAAGAACATAGTGATTTACTTCAAAACACTGTAAGAGAAAGACTTTCGGGAGAGTATTCTTTTGTTTTTTTTATTACAATGGAAGGTTTCTACAAACTTTCTAGGTAAACAGTTGTACATTAGGCTCCAGTCGAAAAGGCCAAGTATTGATTTCTTCTTCTGATTTGGGGTAACTGCTATAGCTTCAGGGAGAAAGGTTTTGTTTATTTTTAGTTTGTTTGGTAGTTCTGCTGTTTTCTTGGCTAAATCTGAATCTGTAAAGCAGTTGCCCCTCAGAAAGAAAGAAGATAGTTTAGAATTGTTAAAAATAGGTTACCTCATGTAAGGCTTTTAATAAAAGATCCAGATCAAGAGTGTTTGATTCAAATACTAAAAGGGCCATTTGAAGCTGGGATATCTCTGACCTCATCCCAAGACCAGCCCCCCTCTCTCATCCCCGCCTCATTGACCTGTCTGTCTTCCCTCCCATCTATCATCTTTCCCACCTCACTGACCAATCCCCACCCCTGCATACCTACACTCAGCTTTACTAGCTTCATCCCCGCCTCCTTGACCTGTCCATCGTCTCTCCCACCCTATCCACTCCACTATCTACCTGCTATCACCGCGCCCCCTCTCTGTTTATTTCAAAGCCCCCTTCCCCTCCTCCATTTCTGAAGAAGGATCCTGACCTGAAATGTCAGCTTTCCTGTTCATCTGATGCTGCCTGGCCAGCTGTGTTCCTCCAGTTTACATTGTGTTATCTCACCACTTTTGAGTAGTTCAAGCTCAGTTGTATGAACACTCTAGGAAAAGGCTGTCAGATTCTCAAGGCTGGGAGTTGAAGCCACAGGTAAATTTTGGGCTGATAGAGAAGGGAATTGTCTCTGGTTAGAATATTGTAAATGACTATTTTTGGGATGGCCCCTGTCAGGCTTTGTTTGTTACTGGCTCCCTGGCTACACGGCTGTTTTTCCTAGCGCTGGAAGTACTAAATAAAATTATTTGCACAATGGGTTTTTGCTGAGTCCCTAAACTTACACTCACAAAACACAGTGCTGTAGGAGAATAAATAAGCACTACAGCTGCCAAAAAAAAGAAAAGATTATGTCAACAGAGTATTTAGATTTAGAGCTAGCTGGTCACAGTACTGCGCTCTAGTAAATAGCGGGCGACTTGGTGACAGGATACCAGCCTCTGTGTAGTTACTTCACTTCCATTCCTAAGAAATAAAATTATTCAACAAAAATAGTTTCTTAATTCTTTAACTGTCTTTCAATACATCCCAACAATTACTTTGCCTCCAGTACTTCGACTTAAATGCAATGTACAGCTTTTATTTGCAGTTTGCCTGTCTCAATGAGAATTGTTCAGGCAATTTGTTGACGAATCTCCTGGCTGCCTGGAGATTCAGAGAAAGTACAGACCCTGTTTTGATTATCCCACAAGCAGGGATGTTTTAGATGTCACTGCTGAGAAACTCATGAAAAGCATTTGAGCCACAGTCTGAGGGGAAAGCAGGAAATAGTTCCTCCACTGATTAAAGCAAAACATGGGCCATTGTCAATAAATCACTGGAGAATAGGTAGTATAGCTTCATTGATTCAGAAAGCAGTAAACACAGAATTAAACTATATTGTATGGGCACAATCAGTGTCAACACATTAGCAAAATTATTCACCGCCACAGAAATTGGGCATCTTTGAGTTTCTTGGATGTTTCACAATTTAATATGTTGAACAATAATAGTCTGATCATTTTAATAATTTCAATTATTCAACATTATTTAAAAAGTTACTTTGGTCTTCAAATATTGAAACAATACCAAACAAACGGTCATACATCTTCAGCCATTAAAAAAATGTGGGAGTAGCTTACATATTAAAACTACCTGACAAGCAATCTACAAAGACAGTATTAAGCTGATGAAGAAGATAATGGGAACTGCAGATGGTGGAGAATCCAAGATATCAAAGTTTGGAGGTGGATGAACACAGCAGGCCAAGCAGCATCTCAGGAGCACAAAAGCTGACGTTTCGGGCCTAGAAGGGTCTAGGTTAAACTGAGATGATTTTCAGGGCAATTAAATAATGGGCTTTTTTTTTGGGAGGCTAATATCACTTAAAAACCCGCTTTCTAGGAACTTGAAGGTCAGTTTTGATTCATGTATGGATGAAGCACCACCAAATCCACATTTGTTCATAGAAAATTGATGGAACAACATTAGGAAGGATAACCACTACACAAAGGTTGCATGCATTCATAGTTTGTTAATTTGTAAGAAGGAAATCTGGCAATGTGGAATAATTTGTGGAGACTTGGAGAGGTTTGAGTGTCTATGGCAGGGTGTGGAAAAAGAACATCAACAAAAATATGAAATAGTAGGGGATAGTGAAAATTTCAAAACAATGTCAGTTTAAGAAAGTAGCAGCCCTGAACCCCTTCCTCTTCTGAACGTCATTATTTTTCTAAATTAGCAACTGAGAATGGAAGTGCCACGTTATCAGATGACATTGAGCAAAGTGGTGGATGATGAGAACATGACCAAGTATCTGAAAAACCACAAAAATAAAATAGAAACTGGTGTACAAAGGTCACTATATGTAAGACATAATGGGGGTGGCACGGTGGCTCACAGCACCAGGTCCCTGGATTCGATGTCACCTTCGAGCAACTGTCTGTGTGGAATTTGCACATTCTCCCTGTGTATGTGTGGGCTTCCTCCGTGTTCTCTGTCGTCCCACCACAGATTGACCATGTTAAATTGCCCATAATGTTCAGGGATGAGCAGGCAAGGTGGGTTAGCCATGGTAAATACAAGGTTTCAGGGTAGTGGGGGATGCTCTTCAGAGGGTCAACTTTCACATCTAAGACCTAATTTATGGACTGTCATTTTGAGCCTTGTGAAAAGGATCAATATAAAGTTGGCAAGGTTATGGCTGATCCTTTGCGGAAATTGAGTAGTTTCAAGTATCTGCGGTCAGTGGTGACAGAAGACAGAAGTATAAGAATGGAAATTAAACAGCAGATTATCTCCATGGCAGGACATGGAAGAAGTGCATTGTAGTGTTATGTAATGGAAAAGTACGACTGAAACTGAAGGGAAAAATCTACAAGACAGCATGTTTGGAATCTTCCCAGCCTTTGAATGACATCGATCTTGGATAGAAATGGGAAATTGAGTGAAGTGTCAAGTGAGGCCCTTCTTGACGTCAAGATCAAACAGTCAGATTTTCTAACCAAGTCCAGGCATTGAGACAAGATTCTTGCAAGGGAACGCTGTGAGGCCTATTAATGGGATTTATCACTCATTATCACTCTCATTACTACCTAATCTCACTTCATGAATATGCATACTCCCAATCTTCCATCTGCTGGATGGAAACTAGTTGCTGAGAATTCTAAAGATGGACATCTGAATAAGTATCTGGCAATTTCAGTTTGTCATTTGCTCCTCTAGACCTCCACCTTGGACACCCAGCATAAACATCTCAGAGCACACTACAGGAATATTGGTTGCATGCATGCAAATTGAAATATTTGGCATTTGACATATACCTGTCTTGCCACATTATCATGGCACATTATTGATCCACTTTCAGTATGGTTCCACGTTTCATTATTAAACTTTGGAGCACACTGACACCTCTTATTGCAATGCTGCTGCAAGGACACTTTGCACACACATGCAGGTACCCAGCTTACAAAGTCAACCAGGCTGCCTGTCAGGGCTTCTAGTTTATTCCATACACTCATTTTGCGCAGAACTGGATGCTCTCAACATCCCTGCCTTATCTTGCCTTGGCTCACCTTGCCTTTTTGTGCTTTGCAACCTCAGCCAGACCTCAAACGTTCTCAGTATTTCTGTGTTACTTTGCTGTTCCTGGTAGACAAAAAGTCAGGTAGCGTGTCATGGTTGTCAGCACTGATCAATCAATGGGATAGATATGTAGCAGAACAGTGCAATGTCAGCCTTACACATACAGTATGTGCCTATGCAGCATGCAGCCTGTATGTATATTAACCAAATGGCCATGTTTCAAAGTTGAAGAGGGGTAGTCCTCAGTCAAGCCAAGGTAGGCTGCTGTGAGTCAGTCAAGGGCTTGGGTACAGTCAGTCATCCACTTAAAGTAATCAGGATCAAGGATCCTAACTAGGTCGGGGTCTCTACAGTCCAATGAGTGGGCCACAGTCAGTCTGGCCCAGTGCGAGCATTCAGCAGATTTGTGGATTGACAGTGATCTAGTCAGACATCAATGAGGGCTGTACATCCAAATTCCTCAGTGGAATGGATCACGGTCAGTCATGGTGGGCCAGCTCAATAAACAAAGAGAGGGGCTATCAGAGAGCACTGCTGGATTATTTATCCAGCAACCCAGGTACCGATCTGGGCCTTATATTTAAATCCTGCCTTGGCTGATCGTGGAATTTGAATGCAGTAAAAAAAACGTGGAATTAAGTGTCTAACAAAGACCATGAAACCATTGTTGATTTTGGAAAAAAATCCCATCTCGTTCCCTAGTGTCCTTTAGGGAAGGAAACTGCCATCCTTACCTGGCCTGGTATTCATATGACTCCAGAGCCACAACAATGTGATTGACTCTTAAATTCCCTCTGGAAAAGTACAACTGAAACTGAAGGGAAAAATCTACAAGACAGCATGTTTGGAATCTTCCCAGCCTGGGTTACTGATATCAAGTGTGAAAGGCATCTACGGGTAAGCAATAAATACTGGCCCAGCCAGTGAAACCGATATTCTGTGAATGAATAAAAGAAAATAGTGTTCCACTTGAAAGCCCATTGATTGGTTGTAGATGCTTACTCCATCACATACTAGTTCACTTACTCCACCTATTCTGAGTATGGTCCTGGTAAGTTTCTTCCTCATTACATACTTTCTTTGTGCTTCACAATGGAAGTGACAGCAAGTGGTCCTCTGTCAGTAACTTCCATCCTCAGTTTGAACATAGGGTGGCACAGTGGCTCAGTGGTCAGTACTGCTGCCTCACAGTGCCAGTTTGGGTTCAATCCCAACCTTGTGCGACTGTCTTTGTGGATTTTCAACATTCTCCCTGTGGCTGCATGGGGTTCCTCCCACAGTTCAAAGATGCTCAAGTAGGGTGGATTGGCTATGCTCAATAGCCCATAATGATCAGGGATGTGTAGACTAGGTGGATTAGCCATGGAAAATGTAAGGTAAGTGGGGATAGGGTAGAGGAGTAGGTCTGGGTGGGATTAAGTTTGGAGTGCGTCTGTGGATGTGATGGTCCAAATGGTCTGTTTCCATTTTGTAGGGATTCCATGTAGCACTGAGACCCCAAACAACTGCCCCCCACCCTGCCAACTGATATGTACCCTTATGGACATCATTGCAGAATACTCCCGTAAGACTTTGAAACATGTCCCCCTCTTTGCGGCAGATGCAGTGTGTTCATACAAATGCTGCTGATGTATGATACAGTTGCAACAATGTGTGACAAAATGTATGTGCCCCAAGCTGAACACTTCTGTGCTAAATTGCCAGCTGCTGGTTGTACCATCTTGCCAATTACTAGCACAAGGAGGGCATAGCACAGCACACATGCTGCAGGCATACCAACAGATACCAGGTTAGTGCATACTGAGAGAACAAGTGGCCAGTACCATTAGACAGCCTGGTCCACATTGTAGAATAGGTGTCTGTCCCTGTGTAGTGACTGTGCCCGAAACGGTTGTGCGCTGCTGGTGGCTGATGTACCCTGACAGGCAAATCTGGGCTTCCAGGGCACAGTGCCATTACATCAGAGGTGCTTGGATGATGGTGATGGTTTACTGAATGGCAGATTACAATCTCTGTAGTGGAAATGTAACATTTGACTGATGATCATGGATCATGCAAAGTGATTTTTAAATACAGTGAAGGCATAAGATATGCTGGTCATTTGTTGGATATCTGCTGCATGGCAAACTTCTCAGAGAATGGTGCATTGCAAGATATGTCTAGAATTATGTAAGAGGGATGCCATTGGGGTGAGGTAGGTAGTTAATGAGGTAAGCTTTGTAAGATACACCAAGAAATCTCACTAGGCCTCACATGAGAAACCTTCCAAAAGAATTAATGCAACTAGCACTTGGCCAAAAGCATGTAAGATTCATTTTATAATAAAATAAAACTAGTTTGTTTAACAAGATCAAGCATTTCTTCTGCTGAAGACTTCATACAGGCATCCTTTCACACTTGATATCAGTAACCCAGAGTAATAACAATAAAAATGATGGATGGCAATGAATAGGCCCAAGGGATATCAAATGACAGAGGTGGACAAGCTCAAAGCATATGCCATGCTGAAGGTAGTTGGGCTTGTAATATACAATTAGGTGAGGTGACAAACAGACAAAATCAAGCTTCTTGAGTGTTGCTGGAGCTGCGGTCATCTAGGCAGGTGGATAGTATTACGTCAGACTTTTGACATGTACCTGGTAGGACAAGCTTTAGGGTATCAGGAGATGAGTTACTCGTTGCAATTTTCTAGCTTCTGACCTGCTCCTGTAGCTACAGTATCTGGAAGGCTGGTACAGCTCAGCTTCTGGTCAACAGTAAATGCCAGAATGTTGATACTGAGGGTTTCAGTGATGGTAATGACATTGAATGTAAAGGAATAATGTATATATTCCTTTCTGTAAGAGATTGCCGTCATCTGGCATTTGCGTTGTACAAATGTTACTTGCCACTTGTCAGCTCAAAAACAGATGTTTCCCAGTTTTTGCTGTATGTGGATGTGGTTTGCTTCAGTATCTGAACAGGGGTGTAAGGTGTTGAACACTGTGCATTCATGAGTGAATGTCCCTATTTTTAACCTTATGATGGAGGAAAGGTCTTGATAAAGCAGCTGAAGATGGTTGGGTCAAATACGCTACACTGTGGAACTCCTGCAACTTTGCCCTGTGGCTGAAATGGTTGTTCTCCAACAACCACATCCACTTTCCTTTGTGTTAGGTATGACTCCAATAAGCTTAATGTTTACTCCCAATTCTCATTGACTCCAGTTTTGCTCATACTCCTCAATGCCACATTCGGTAAAATGATGCCTTGATGTCAAGGTCAGTCACCCTCATGTGTACTCTTAATTTCAGCTCTTTTGACTATATTTGGACCAAATGCTGTCAGGTGCCTGTGTGGTCCTGTTGGAACCCAGACTTTGACCATGAATGAATAAGTTATTGTTGAATAAATGCCTCTTGATAGCACTATTGACAACATCTTCCATCAATTTGTTGATGATTGAGAGCAAATTGGTGGGGCAATAATTTCATGGGTTGCCCTGCTTGTTGTGCAGAGGTCATGACTGGACAGGATATCACATTGTTGGGTAGACGTCAATGCTGTATCTTTCCTGGATCATCTTACTGGGAATGTGACTAGATCTTCCACATAACTCTTTAGTACTATTGCCAGAAGGATGAATCATTGGTTTTGAATCATTTAGCTCTGTCTGTTGCAAGCTGTTTATCCTGATTTGTGGTCTAGTAGTCATATGTTGTAGTTTCACCAGGTTGATGCCTCATTTGTGGGTACACCAGTGCTGCTACTAGTATGCAACAGAGTTAGGGCTAGGGTCTGCCTTCCTGCACTCTTTATTGAACCTTAGGTTGATCCCCTGGCTTGAGAACAATGAGTGCGTAGGAAGAGAGGAAGCAGTTAGGTATCTTTCTTTAATTTTATATGAAGAAGATATATACTTGGGCCAGATTTGTAAGCTTCGCTAACATTTTTGAAGAATCAATTGTTATCAATGCTTAAATGTTGATTTCTTTACTGCCTTGATTCTCAATATTTTTCGTAATTTTATTTAATAATTTATGTCAAACAATTTGTTTAAAACACAACTAGGATTAACTAGATTTTAATAATGAGTTGACATTTAAATGGATTGAAAATATGTTGCAACACTTTGGATTGCAAAATGTAAGCATTTTCTTTGTGGTTTTCTTTCCTTCTGTTATGATAGCATTAAAGCAAATGATCACAAGACATTCTGTTAAGTATTTTGCATCCAAGCTTAGCCCCAAAGAGACTGTCTACATTTTCAAAGTCTTTCAACATAATCCAAATGCTCAAGAAAGAATTCCACAGCATATTGTATGTGTCGACAAAATTTTACTTGAAAACTACGGCTAGATAAATTACAGATTTAAAGTTATTTGGAAACAATGTGTCTCAAATTACAATTAGTGTATAATAAGGGAAAAGTACTTCTATGTCAGATACAAGGATGGGGAAACCCAACACAATGATTACCATTGACCAGAAACTGGACTGGGCCAATCCTATAGTTACCCGAGCTACAACAGTAGGCTAAAGACTCTGTGGTGAGGAATTTACTTCCTGTCTCTCCAAAGCCACCATGTCACAAGTAGAGTGGACCACATTCCAGCTGCTGGATGTGTGAATCTCTAAAAATACTTGAGAAGCTTGACATAATACATGACAAAGCAAGCCACACGATTGGCAATTTATCCATCTCCTTCAGCATTCACTTCCTTCGTTAATGCAATGTCGCAGCAGAATGTACCATCTGCAAGATGTACTGGAGTAAGTCAGTAAAACTGTATTGACAACACCTTTCAAGATTGTGACCTCTACCATCTAGAAAGACAAGGGCAGCAGACACAAAGGAACACCATCACCTGCAAATTCCCTTGCAAGCCACCCAGCATTCTGACTTGGAACTTTATTGTCATGCTTTCCACGTTGCTGGGTCAAAATCCTGGAATTCACATCCTGACAGCACTGTGGGTGCCCTTTATAAGGACGACAGCAGTTCAAGAATGCAGGACCATTTCTGTTCTCCAGGGCAATTAGAGGCGCACAATAAATTCTGGCCTGGATGGCAACGCCCACATCCCAAGATGAATAAAAGAAGGACAATCTCTCATGATAATTGTGATATGTGATACATAAGAGCGGGGCTGTGGCATAATGTTATGCAGCTTATTCTTTCATAATATTGATTAAAGTGGCATATTCATTTATAGAACATAGAACATAGAACAGTACAGCACAGAACAGGCCCTTCAGCCCACAATGTTGTGCCGACCATTGATCCTCATGTATGCACCCTCAAATTTCTGTGACCATATGCATGTCCAGCAGTCTCTTAAATGACCCCAATGACCTTGCTTCCACAACTGCTGCTGGCAACGCATTCCATGCTCTCACAACTCTCTGCGTAAAGAACCTGCCTCTGACATCCCCTCTATACTTTCCACCAACCAGCTTAAAACTATGACCCCTCGTGCTAGCCATTTCTGCCCTGGGAAATAGTCTCTGGCTATCAACTCTATCTATGCCTCTCATTATCTTGTATACCTCAATTAGGTCCCCTCTCCTCCTCCTTTTCTCCAATGAAAAGAGACCGAGTTCAGTCAACCTCTCTTCATAAGATAAGCCCTCCAGTCCAGGCAGCATCCTGGTAAACCTCCTCTGAACCCTCTCCAAAGCATCCACATCTTTCCTATAATAGGGCGCCCAGAACTGGACGCATTTTTGTAAGTTGAGACATCTTGGGTTTAATTTAGTTGAAAGTAAAAACACTTAATTCTTGAAACACTCAGTAGGTCAGGCAGAGGAACAAAAGAAAAAGAGGGAAAAATTACAAAAAGTCCTTTATCTTAAACACTAATTCTGTTTCTCTGTCCACAGATATTATCAAACCTGCTGACTGTATCCAGAGTTTTATGCTTTTGTTTCAGATTTTCAGCATACTCAGTATTCTAAAACTAGAGAGCATAGGTGTAAGATGATGGGGAAAGATTTAAAAGAGATCTAAGGAGCAACTTTTTCACAGTCAGAATGGTGCGTATATGGAATAAGCCACCAGAGGAGGTGGTGGAAGCTGGTACAATTACAACATTTGAAAGGCATTTGGATGGGTACATGAATAGGAAAGGCTTAGAGGGATATGGGCTAAATATTGGCAAATGGAACTAGATTAATTTAGAATTGCTACTTGGCATGGATGATTTGGACTGAAGCACCTGTTTTGATGCTGTATATTTCTATGGCTCTAATTGAGAAACTTGCACAATGACAGAATAACAAAGGGGATTGATCAGGGATGAGTGGTGGATATGATCTAAATGGACATCTATAAGGTATTAGAAAAAGTTCCTCATGGTGGACTGGTCATCAAGGTTAGATCACATGGAATACAGGGAGAACTAACTATTTGAATACAGAACTGGTTTGTGGGTGGAAGACAGTGGATGATGGTGGAGGGTTGCTTTTCAGACTGTAGGCCTGTGACCAGTGGTGTGCCTCAAGAATGGGTGCTGCATCCACTACTTTTTGTCATTTATATATATGATTTTGATGTAAATATAGGAGGTATGATTAGTAAGTTTGCATATTACACTAAAATTAGAGGTGTAGTGGACAGAGAAGAAGGTTACCTCACAATACAACAAGCTCTTGAACAAATTGGCCAATGGGCCAAGGTGTGGAAAATGAAGTTTAATTTAGATAAATGTGAGGTTCTGTATTTTCAAAAGACAACTCAGGACAGGGCTTATACATTTAATGGTAAGGTCCTGGGGAGTGTTGCTGAACAGAGACCTCGGACATAGTTCCTTGAAAGTGGAGTTGCAGGTCGATAAGATAGTGAAGAAGGCATTGGGTATGTTTGCCTTTGTTGGTCAGTTCATTGAGTATAGGAGTTGGTAGGTCATGTTGTGGCTGTACAGGACATTGGTTCAGCCACTTTTGAAGTATTGCGTGCAATTTTGATCTCCCTCCTACAGGAAAAATGTTGTGAAACTAGAATGGGTTCAGGAAAGATTTACAAGGATGTTGCCAGGGTTGGAGCATTTGAGCTATAAGAAGAGGCTGAATAGGCTGTGGCTATTGTCTCTGGAGCTTTAGAGGCTGAGGGTCGATTTTATGGAGATTTATAAAATCATGAGCGGCATGGGTCGGGTAAATAGACAATGACATTTCCCCAAGGTTGGGGAGTCCAAAACTAGAGGGCATAGGTTTAAGGTGAAAGAAGAAAGATATAGAAGTAACATAAGGGACAGCGTTTTCACACAGAGGGTGGTGCGTGTCTGGAATGAGCTACCAGAGGAAGTGATGGAGGCTAATACAATGATAACATTTAAAAGGCATCTGGATGGGTACATGAATTGGAAGTGTTTAGAGGGATATGGCCAAATGCTGGCAATTAGGACTAGATTTATATAGGATATCTCGTCAGCAAGGACGAGTCTGACCAAAGGGTATGTTTCCTTGCTCTACATCTCTATGACTCTATTTCTCTCAAGTTCCAGTGGCAGCGTTGAAGAGACCAACATAAAATGATAACACAGTGTGGAGCTGAAGGAACACAACAGGCCAGGCAGCATCAGAGGAGCAGAAAAGCTGATGTTTTGGGCCAGGACCCTTCTTCAGAAATGGGGGAGGGGCAAGGGAGCTCTGAAATAAATAGACAGAGGAGGGGTGGGGCTGGGGAAGGTAGGTGGGATGGTGATAGGTGAGTGCAGGTAGGCAGCAGTGGAGATTGGTCAGTGAGGTGGGAGGAGCAAATAGGTGGGAGAGAAGATGGACAGGTCAAGGAGGCAGGGATGAGAAGGAGGGTTTGTCATAGGATGAGGCCGGGGGTGGGGGATTTTGAAACTAGTTAAGTTCACATTGAGACCATTGGATTGTAGGCTCCCAAGGTGCTCCTCTGATGCTGCCTGGCCTGCTGTGTTCCTCCGCTCCACACTGTGTTATCTCTGACTCCAGCATCTTCAGTTCTTACGATCTCTAACTTGAAATGATTACTTTTCCCTTATCGACATACCTTTAATGTTTTGTGATAAACTCAAAAATCCTACAGCTAATAACTAAATTAGCTCAAAATTATGAATTATTATTCCTAAAAAGCTGTTGTGATTTTATCATCCAAAAGTAATGAACGCAAATGTGATTTGGTAACAATTTAATGTTCAATGTAAAAGTAAATTTTTACTCATATTTTTAGATTCATAATACTCAATGAAGTTGGTGATGCAGAAACAATAAATCAGTTAGCTTTTTAGATATTTAATTCTGGTGCACAAATACTAAAATTATTGACCAACCTAGATCCACAGACTATTTGTACTTACTTGTTTGTCAATAATGTAACAATTACAAATTGATTCAGTTAATATCTGTACTTTTTAAAGAAACCATATCATAAAATCTGGTTGCGCATTGTAATATGATCAATCAACTATAAATTATAAAAGAAAGCTTTTAATTAGTTTTGATCCTTTTTAAAATCCACTTTTAAGAAGTTGGCTTTTTAGCCCGTCAGATAGAAAATTAACAAGATTATATCACATACAATAAGCTGTCTCTAATATTGATACAATTCACTGCAAAATTGAAACTGAATGTATTGTTACAATCGTGATAAATATGCTCTGACGAATTTTATCTCCATTGTCAGATTGATAAACCTAACTGAGACCTGTCATGGACCAAAATACTTTCCTAAAAAGGAAAAAACATGGAGCCAAAAAGCTGTAGTAGCCATCCTATGACAGATTGAGGCAAGCTTCGGGAGACGCATATGGAATAAATGAAACTGCTTGCACTGAGATTACCACTTTTATCTAAAAGATTCGAAGCTTGCCAACTGAGTCAACATCAAGGAAGTTGCATCTTCTGTTTAATTTTCATGCATTTTATACTTTCACATACTGCAAGATGAAAGGGTCACCAGCCAATTAACAAGTGTAGATGGAGCTAGAGTCAGAAATATAGCATGACCAGCCCAGTGTACAAAACATGTCAAAAAATTCATTCAATAACAGAAATATTTGTTGTACAATCGTGTTAGTGTCCTGATCCCTTTTTTAGCAGTACTGGGTATCAGAATTATAACTGTCATTTTATCTTAGTCCTAATAAAGTTAAAGAATAATTTTGTTTCATGCAATGAAGTGCAGGCAAAGATCAAGGACTACTAGCCTGCCACTGAGGTGATCCATTTAGGAGAAGGGGTTTACTACCAGCACCAACATTTCAATTCTAATAACATTCTGAGTGTTTCTATGCACATTTATTTTTGTACGATACAAATGGTTGTGTTTTGCTACTGTCAAATATACAATATAATTGAGGCATCAACTGAGTCATAGGAGTACTCATTATCAGCTGGAATTTGGCGCTTTTAACTTCAAAATCTGTTAAAATCATTGGGTGGATGCTTCTGCTCCCGGAGTTGGGGAATTTAGAAGTGAGAAGACCGATGAATTATAGGGTGGCAATGTACAGAAATCCCACTACCTTCTTGTCCCCAATGAAAGAAGTTGAGGATAGGAAGCCCCATTGTTAACCTTTTTGCCTCAATGCTGAAGTGTCAGCCGAAGCCCACAAATTGCCAGTTAAGGACCACTTTACAGCATCAACCTGTCACCATTATCATTACCCCAGTGGCAAACGACCTGTCACCATGCAGCATGCCCAACTAATCCAACTGTGGGGATTGCTTGTCATTGTCAGGCCAACATTCTCAATAAAAGGCATCCAGAGTCTGATCAAGGGGCTGGATGACCCACAGGGAACCCTACTATTGCTTATGATCATGCTGTTCCCTTCTCTATGTGGTCCCCAGCCTGAGAAATAGTATTTGTACACATCAATCATCCTCATCATTGGCAACCTCCTGGAGGGGTTCTTCTGGCAACAGTCACAGCTTTCTTTGTGGCTCTGTGAGCACAACAGTGTTGTCAGCCCTCAATAAGCAGGTCATGGACCCCTGGGTTCCTGATTCCAGGGAAAGACACATGTCCTGAATGGCATGTAGTGCAGTGGGTCTTCCTTCGAGGAGGCAACTCTGATCTCTTGCTGCTTCTCCAGGTTACACATAACACTCCTGATGCTTCATCAAGGTTCCATCCATAACTGCAAAGTATATTCCAAAATAATTTATTATTTGTTTTTGGTCGGAACTGTTAAACCATTGAATTAATCACCACCGAAAAACAGCTCCCTCTCCAAATATGGTCAATCAAACTGAACTAGAACACTCTTCATCACCACAATGTTCCAAATTTTATCAGAAATATTGAGCATAGGAATTTTTGTTACTATATTTACTTGTCAAAGCACACACAAACTGGAGCATTTTTTGCCCATTTGTTAGTGTGTTGCTTATTAAGTTGGAGACAAGGGTAGAATGAGGGACTGGGGTTTGTTCTGTAATCAGGAAACCTGAAAAAATAATTTCTCTCAGGTTCTAGTGAATTGGAAAAAAATGTTTCCAATTCTGTATGGAATTCCTTCCACCATGACAACAATAGAGAACGCTACAGGAAATATTCCTCTGCAGTCCCTTAACTCTGAGAACATTCCCCATATTGTAGTATTATCTTTCTCATCTTAACATCAAGTATCTTTAGAATAATCTAGGCTGACATTGTTAATATCTTAATTTGTGATCTTCAAGGCAAACATCCAAATTAAATGGTTATAGTACCTACTAGGATTAATTAGCATCCACTTCCAAATTGACAGGTCTAAAAGTAGCACGCACTTACTCTCAACAGATTCAGTGCTTATCACAATTTTGTCCAGTGAGATTTCTGGGCTACCTCAGGTATGGCACTAAACAGCTATTGACATAAGTGAATGCGAAAGAAGTACAAAATTCACTTTGCTCCAACTTATTGTTGTCAAACTAAAGATGGCAAATCCTGGACCCATTCATATTGCAGGTAGGCTTGAGGGAGGGGCATGAGGTGGGATGGTGATGTTGTTTGGAATGGGTTTTAGTTTGGGAGCTTTTAATGTAGGTTCAGTTTGGGAGGGGGGGCTGGTTTGACCTGTGGTGTTGGGGAGTGTTTAGTGGGGAGTTTGGGAAGGGAGCTGTGAGAGGAAAGCGTCGGGTGTATATGGAACCAGTACAAGGGAGATAAAGTGTGATGGGAGTGGGTGCTCAGAGTTCAGAATCACATGGGCAGGGATCCATGAGCTTTTATTCAGGTAGTTGGTAAGTCTGGGAATACTGGTGCTTTGGTGGGGCGCGCAGTGGTTGCATAGGTTGGACTAGGATCTAAGTGTCTGTGTGTGTGTGTATGTGGGCATATGGTGCATCTGGGGTTTAGTGGGGTTGAGGTTTGATGGGTGTATTGGCCCTAGAAGGTCTAGAGGTTTTTAGACAAATGTAAAAGCATCCAATTGTTGTTGACTTTACGTAAAGCTTCCAGAAAGAAAAATGATTTCCATAAACCAACAGAGCAGTAAAGGGTGGAAATGCTTCATTGGTTGGAATTAAATGTTTGAACGTTGGAATTAAGAGCAGAAGTAGGCCATTTGGCCCAGCAAGCCAGCTCTGCCATTCAATAATAAGATCATAGCAGATCTATTTGTGTTTTGAATTCCAAATTCCCATCTACCATGATAACTACTGATTCTCTTCCTCAACTAACATCTATCTACATCTGCCTTAAAAATATTCAATGAACCCTGTCTCTACCAACTTCTGAGATGGAGAGTTCCAAAGATGCACAACCACATGCGCACGTCTAAAAGAGCGATCACTGATTTTTAAACAGCGGCAACTAGCTCTGGACTGACTCATAAAAGGAAACATTCTTATATTGTCAAGATCATCCAGGATCTTATAGACTTCAATCAGGTCACCTGTCATCCTTCTAAACTCCAGTAAAAATAAGATGAAACTATCCAACCTTCCTTTATGCAACAACACTCTCATTCCAAGTATAACCTGGTAAGCATCTTTTGAGACACCTCCAACATATTTACCCAATTCCTGGAATAAGGAGACCAAAACTGCACACAGTAGCTGAAATACAGTTTCACCAATACCCTGTATAAAACTATGTTTACCAGTTCCCCTTTACCCATAGTGCATATGACTCCCTCAAAGATCATCAATATATCAGTTAAATATTTGTTTTTCTTTCTTAGATCCATTCTAACCCTTTCTGATTACCTTGTGTTTTTTTCTAAGTGCTCAACAATATGGTCTTCAATGATTGAATTCTAACACCTTTTCCATGATAGGTGTCAATCTAAATGACCGATAGCTTTCAGTTTTCTGCATTCCTTTCTCCTTGAAGTGAAGGGTGTTATTTGTTACATTCCAGCCTACATTCCAGGATCTAGAAAATTAAAAGCAACATCATGTCATCTAATATTGCATTAATCATCTTTTTTTAAAACCAAAGAATGAGGTATTCATCAGGACTTTTCGGTCCGTACTCTCCATCAGTTTGCTCAACATCACTTTGTTTTGATTGTAATGTCACCAGTGGGGTAAAATCCTAGAGTTCCCATATTAACATTGTTGTACTTGTAGCACACCACATACTCCACAGTGTTTGAGAAGTTGGCTCATCACCACCTTCTCTAGGCAAATTAAGGATCAATAACAAATATTAATCTAGCAAATGACACCCAAGTCCTGTGAAAGTGTTTTTCAAATGTGTATTTTGTTACAAGTAAACCTTGAATTAGTCTCTGTAAAAGAAATAACTGGGACAGTTGATCAGTTGGTGCTGAGAGTCAAAATACAAAGAATTATCTCATTAAATCAATTTTTGTTCATGCTTGAATAAACCGCTCAAAAATGTAATGTACAGTTCTAAGTATGTGGAGAAGAAAATAAGGACAACACTGGGAAAAGATTTTCCATTTCCACACTCCTTGTGCACATGTGCAATGGTGTTGGTAATGGAAGGGCACTGTTCAATAAAGTATGACTGAGCTGAGCTGTCAAATCAGGGGTATGTCCATCTTGGAGTATATAACGCTTATTAAATGTTTAATAAAGCTAAAACCCACTTATCTTTTTTTGTGACTTGCTCCGTAAAGTCAAAAAAGAAGTATAATTCTTACAGTCTGTCAAAACATGCTGAACTATTTCACAAGGGCATTAATGAATTAAGCTTGATGCTAAAATGCATATTAGGGCAGGCAATCAAAATCTTGGCTGTAGATGTAGGCTCAAAGGATTATCTTAAAGGAGGAAAGCACAATAGACAGATAAAGATACTGAGAGGTGTATAAAGCAATTCCACAGCTTCAAGCCTTATCTGATAAAGGTATGACCACCAACATGGGGCAATTCAAAATGAGGTTGTGCAAGAATAGACAAATCTAGAGTTAACATCAACATATATGAGGATTTCAGCAGAGTGAGACAAACAATGTTAAAAGGCAAACTTAAGTGCTTTGTGCCTTAATGAATGGACCATTTGCAATAAATTGAATGAGTAAAGTGAAGATAGATGTAAACGGGTATGATATAATTGGGATTACAGAGACATGGTTGCAGGGATGGGAACTGAATGTCCCAGGGTATATGGTATTTAGGAAGGACAAGCAAAAAGGAAAACGTTGTGGAGTGGCATTGCTGGTTAAAGAGGAAATTACACAATCAAAAGAAAGAATATTAGCTTTGACAATTAGGTGCCTGTATGGGTAGAGATGAGAAATACCAATGGCCAAAAACATATTGGTGGGTGTCATATGCAGCATCACAAACTGCAATGATGATATTGTGAATGGCATTAAACAGGAAATTAAGGTAATATCAGTGATCAAAAGTGATTTTAATCTGCACATGGACTGGGCAAATCAAATTAGCCGCAATGCCATTGAGGAGGAATTCCTGGAATGCATACAAGATGGTTTTCTTGACCAAAATGTGGAGGAAGCAATTAGAGAGCAGGCCATCTTAGACTGAGTACTGTGTAATGAGAGGGGATATCATTGTCATTCTAGCTGTGTCAGACCCCTGGGGATAAGTGACCATAACATCATAGAATTATTTATCAAGGAGGAGAGTGAGGTCATTGATTTGGAGACCAGGGTGCTGAATCTTAATAAAGGAAACTATGAAGTTATGAGATGTGAGTTGGCCTTGATAGATTGGGGTGAGTTACTTAAAGGGTTGGCAGTGGACAGCCAGTGGAAAACATTCAAGGACGCATGGGAGAACTTCAACAACTCTTTATTCCTGTCTGGCATGAAATGGGTAAGAGGGCCAATACATGGCTTACAAAGGAAATTAGAGATAGTATCTGATCCAAGGAAGAAGCACACAGATTTTCCAAGAAAAATAATATGTCCGAGGATTGGGAACAGTTTAGAATTCAGCAAAGAAGGACTAAGGGATTGATTAAGAAGAAGAAAATACAGTACGAAATTACACTTGTAGGAAACAGAAAGGCTGACACTAAATGTTTCTATAGGTATGTGAAAAGAAAGACCTTGTATTATAGGCGGCAAAGAAATGGCTGAGCAACTGAATACATACTTTGGTTGTCTTCACAAAAGTGCCCACAAATCAGATACCAGAAATGTTGGATAACACAATACTTAGTGAGAGGGAAGAATTGAGGGAGATCATTATCAGTAGAGAAATGGTGCTGGAAAATTGATGGGATTGAAGGTGGATAAATCCCCAGGGCCTGATAATCTCGACCTTGAAGAAGGGTCTAGGCCTGAAACGTCAGCCTTCCTGCTCCTCGGCCTGTTGCGTTCATCCAGCTCTACAGCTTGTTATCTGTAATTGCAGGATGTGAGCAGTCACTGAGCAGTTCATAATGGAACAGCCTTTGAAGGCCAGATCTTCAAGAATGAAGAATTGAAATTCCTTGTAAGGGACAAATGCTTAATTAGATTTGGTGATTAACAGTGTCAGTAATATCATAGACTTCATAGAATCCCCACAGTGTGGAAACAGGCCCTTTGGCCTCACAAGTCCACACTGACCCTAGGAGCATCCCACTCTAACTTATCCCCCTATAACCCACCTACACACCCCTGGGAACTATGGGCAATTTAACACGGTCAATCCACTTAACCTGCACATCTTTGAACTATGGGAGGAAACCAGAGCACCCAGAGAAACCCGTGCAGACACGGGAAGAATGTGCAACTCTACATAGACAGTCACCCAAGGATGGAATTGAACCCAGGTCCCTAGTGCTGTAAGGCAGCAGTGCTAACCACTGAGCCACGTGCTGCCCCATAAGTTAGTAATATCTGAAGCAGTTGCTAAGAATTTGTTGGGGGCACTTCTATTTTTGATTCTAATTCCTCGACTGATTGTAACAAGTTTTAAATTGAACCAATTTGGTGATATGTCTAACTCTATAGGTTTCTGGTTGGTTGAGGTTTTGTAAGAAGAACATTTCAGCCAGGCTTATTTAGTCAACAAATCATAAATATTTATTACCAAATCAATCTTACTCAAACAAGGACTTAAAGATTATTGACAAACAGTTTGGATTATTCAAATATTAATTTATGCTTTAACAAAAAGAACGGACATGCATGCACACATACAAAGTTAAAGCAGAAGCAGAATATAAAAAAGTAAATACTTTGCAAAATACTAACATTATTACACCTTACCTCAGCAAAAGTTAAACTCATGAAAGAAAGATTAAGTGACAGCTTCTCCCAAATGGTGTTCTGATTCCAAAGGGGTCTGCAAACACACATTGCTGGCACTGGGATGTTTTCCTAGAAAAGTTATGGTTGGCTGAATTTCCTTTGTTTCAAATGGCGAGATAGATTCTGACAATATCTTTTTAGGAATTCTCTCCATGTAAAAATAAGTTTTGACACTTTTTTTCAGCTTATACGCTTTGCTGATAGGAGTTGTAAAGAAAAGAGAGGGGGGGAATTTTTCTGTCATTGAGTTAAAAAATGTAATGGTCATTTGTTTAAAAGCTCAGGATATTTGGAGAGGCATGGAATTATTAGAGATAATCAGTATGGTTTTGTGCGAGGGAAATCGTGGCTCGCAAACTTGACTGAAGTTTTTGAGGAAGTAACTGAGAAGATCAATGAGGTCAGAGCAGTAGATATTGTTGACTTGGATTTTAGTAAAGCCTTTGACAAGGTTCTGCATGGCAGACTATATAATAAAGTTAGATCACATGGGATCCAGGCGAGCTTGCCAACTGGACACAAAATTGGCTTAATGTCAGGAGACAGAGTGGTGGTGGAGTGCAGGTTTTCAGACTATGGGCCAGTGACCAGCAGTGTTCCACAGGGATTGGTCTGCATTCATTTGTCATTTATATAAATGGTTCAAAGAAACAAAGAAACCTACAGCACAGGAACAGGCCCTTCGGCCCTCCAAGCCTGTGCCGATCAAGATCCTCTGTCTAACCTGTCATCTATTTTATAACGGTCTGTGTCCATTTGCTCCCTGCCCATCCATGTACCTGTCCAAATATATCTTAAAAGGCGCTAACATATCTGCGTCTACCACCTCTGCTGGCAACGCGTTCCAGGTGCCCACCACCCTCTGTGTAAAGAACTTTCCACGCATATCTCCCTTAAACGTTCCTCCTCTCACTTTGAACTCATGACCCCTAGTAATTGAGTCCCCCACTCTGGGAAAAAGCTTTTTGCTATCCACCCTGTCTATACCCCTCATGATTTTGTAGACCTCAATCAGGTCCCCCCTCTATCTCCGTCTTTCTAATGAAAATAATCCTAGTCTATTCAACCTCCCTTCATAGCTAGCACCCTCCATACCAGGCAACATCCTGGTGAACCTCCTCTGAACCCTCTCCAAAGCATCCACATCCTTTTGGTAATGTGGCGACCAGAACTGCACACAGTACTCCAAATGTGGCTGAATCAAAGTCCTATACAACTGCAACATGACCTGCCAACTCTTGTACTCAATACCCCGCCCAATGAAGGAAAGCATGCTACATGCCTTCTTGGCCACCCTATTGACCTGCGTTGTCACCTCCAGGGAACAATGGACCTGAACACCCAGATCTCTCTGTTCATCAATTTTCCCTAGGACTTTTCCATTTACTGTATAGTTCGCCCTTGAATTTGATCTTCCAAAATGCATCACCTCGCATTTGCCCGGATTGAATTCCATCTGCCATTTATCTGCCCAACTCTCCAGTCTATCTATATTCTGCTGTAATTTCTGACAGTCCCCTTCACTATCAGAATTAGAATATAGAAGGTGTGGTTAGTAAGTTGGAGATGACACGGAAATTGGTGGCATTGTATACAGTGAAGGAGATTATCTAAAATTACAGAGAGATTATGATCAACTAGCTGAATGAATTGAAGAGTGGCAAATGGAGTTTAATTTGGATAAATGAGAGGTATTGCATTTTTGTAAAAAACAGTGCAGGACTTATACAATTAAAAGTAAGGCCTTGCGTAGTATTGTAGAACAAAGAGACCTAAGGATTTGGATATATAATTCTTTGAAATTTGCATCACATTGAGATAGAGTGGTTAAGAAGGCATTTATTACATTCATTGCCCTGACCTTTGAGTAAGGGAGTCAGGATGTTATGTTGAAGTTGTACGATACATTGGTGAGGCCTGTTCTGTAAAATTGTGTCATATTTCTTGTCACCCTGACATAGGAAGGATATTATTACGCTGGAGATGACACATAAGAGATTTATCAGGATTTTGCCAAGGTTTGAATTATGAGAAGCTGGATAGGCTGGTAGTTTTCTTGCTAGGACTTAGGAGATTAAGGGGTCACCTTACAGAAGAGTATAAAATCATAAGGTGTATGAATAAGGTGAATGTCAGGTGTCTTTTCCCTAGGATGGGGAATTTCATGACTGGTGGCATATTTTTAAGGCGCACAGAGAAAGATTTTAAAAAGACGTGAAGAGAAATTTTTTACAGAGTGGTTCATGTGTGGAATGAACTTCTGGAGAACGTCGTAGATATGATTACAGTTACAACATTTAAAAGACGTTTAGATAAGTACATGAATAAGAGATGTTTGGTTTGATATGGGCCAAGCATAGCCCGGTGGGATTAGTTTACTTTGGGATTATGGTCAGCATGGACTAGTTGAACCAAAGGGTCTGTTTCTGTACTGTTAACTCTGTGACTCTACATTTTTAGGAGTGTACATAATTGTGAGTAATATAATATTTGGATTATGTTTCTTCAAATGTGATTTGTTTTACTTTTCTGACGTTGTGTCATAAATTTTAGTTCGTTCGACACATTGGGATCTTCTGACTTCATTCACTTAATAAGTATCTAGAATTTCAAACTTTGTCTACTTAAACAAAAGAAAAATTACTGAGCCCCATCCAGAGCTTAATAGAAATCTGCCAGTTTTGTCATGGATCTTAACGCCACGTGTTACACAGGCCAAAGTGGCGAAAGAATAACAGATACAATTGTATTCAGACACAAAAAAAAACTTTATGATGAAAAAAAATGCAAAAGCCTTCTAAATTGTGTCACACATATATAAAACTGTGTTTTATATATTTGAGAATAGATTGGTAAAACTACTCTGATAGATTCATGAGAATCTCCCTCCTTCCAGAAAAGATGGGCTTACAATTGTAATTCCAAGAGGGTGAACAGTAAAAGGATATTGTTGCTTGAAATTATTTAACTGAATGTACAAACACCAGTGAAACCAGAGTCCTATTGCTTTGTAATGCTTATTAGAAAGGTGATAATTAAAGGTTAATACTATGTACTAAAGGAAAGCAAAAGGAGAGCTGAGATCCCTTGACCCTCTCTTGCCTGCCATTAATACTGAGCACCAAAAGTAAGGGAAATTGTGTATGAATATGTTGAGGTGTTCTCAGTGAGTGAATAGGAAATGGCAGAGGACAGGAAGGGGATGAGATGAATGAAGACCATTGAGTGGTCATGACGCCTTCTGCAATGAGATCTTTGGTCCATGAGCACTGAAGAGATGTGTGTACAGTGGCAGAGTCACAGTGAGCAGTGACCCTGTGAGTGTGAAGCTATAAAGAGAAGATGGTGGCACTTACTGTCATGGAACACAGAAGATCATTGACCTTCCTGAACTGCTTACGTCTGTGCACAGGTGGACTTTATCTGGTGGTGTAGACTTTTGTAGTCTGTAGGAATAAGGATGTCTCTTCTCTCCACCATCCCATTCATCAGGTCCCAATCCAAACAATAGGGATTTATTGCGCCTTTCTGGGATACGTTCTTGAGAACAATTGTATATTACCACAGAATGAGAGTTATTTCCTGGCTCGCATTATCTGAATTGGTTACAATAGTGTCAGTAGTATGATTGCCAAAATATCCTGGGAATAATGAGCACTTCTGCTTTTCCTGCCACAAATTTCATAGGAAGGACACGGAAGAGTCAGACTGCATAACCCTTAAGGCGAAGAGCCGAAGATAGCATGATAATAATCACTCAGGGCCAATGGCAGATGAGACACCATAAGTCACACTCAAAAGATCACTTTAATTGAAAATAGGACAACATTGGTGTGAACAAGAATACAAGTAACAAAGTGTTGGTGATTAAGTTTAGGGAGGATAGAACATGCACAGCCATCCGGAGTTTATTAGGAAGTCAAGTCTATAAGCAACAAAGATGTAACATGTTCAGCGGCTGATGAGCTGAAATGGGATGAGGTCAGGCACTGTAACAATGCTGGTAAAGGACATTCTTCGTGATCACACAAATGTGTGATCAGAAGCTTATCTCAGCATCAAATATGACATCAAAGTTGTATACAGTCTGTTTTTGCCTCAAACAGTTGCCAAGGAGAGAAGATGTACTCAGTAACTATGGAAATATAATATTCAAGAGTTGTCCATGAGAACGTTTGTTTGAACACTTTTACAGTAACTTATAGCAACTGGCATTGATCCAAACTGATGTAAACAAAAGTGTAAAGACAAAATTAAACATTCGCAGCTTCCATCTCTCATCTGAAACAAATGAACATTGCCCTGAAAGAGAGTATCATCTCTTCCTAAATGTGAATGGATTTTCTAATTGTGATGAGAGAACCAACAATTTTCATCACAGTTACAGAAGTAAATGGCCCCTTGCTAAGCAGAGTTTATGACCCTAGTTCATTTGTTGCAGAACCTTTCAAGTAATAGACTTTCTCATTAACATAAGTGTTGAGTTGATTTCTGTCCCATAAAGCTGGTCAGTTCAAAGACCATTTGGCTCTTGTGAGAAAGTCGTCATCAACATGAAATGGATAGCGTTCAGTTGAAATAAAAATGGATTTGAATTAAATCACAGAAATGACATCTAATTTAGAATTGATGTTAGGAGTCTATTGTTTGCAGTGTTCAAAAATAGAATGGATTTCAGATTGGAAAATAAATGGAAAGGACATTGAAATCATTAAAGAAGCAGCTGGATGCATTTTTCTCCAAGATCAGCAAGTTAGGATGTGCCAAATGGCTTTTGAGTTTAGCTTATTATCACACAACACTTTAAAAAGAAATATATTAATCCTTACTTTGTTGAAAATGTACCACAAGTTGTAATCGATCCCATATTTCAGAAAGTTGCTTCATCCTTTTCATCTATTTTTCTCCTGAAAGGGTTGATATTGCTAGAGCATAGTGACATAATCATGGGCATCTTTTCAATGCCTCAACTAAATGACCATATTTTTCAGACAGTCTGTGCTATCAACATGAGACAGCTGTTCAACTATGGAAAATTTTGTGCTGAATGTGATCTCAATTCATCCACATGTCCATTGAAAAGTCCTAACAGAACTCAATGTATTATGCCAGGGTCAGAAGCTGTGACTGATTTTTGCGTTATTTAATTTAAGAGCACCAATACTCACTTTATGATCTCACTTTCTGAGATCAGTTGAATCAGGAATTTAAGCTAGAACTTTCTGCTCTGAACTACTTAGCATCACAGATGTTTCACGTTCAAGAAATAAACCCAGATTACAAAAAGTATCAAGTCCATTCATGTTATTAGTAATGGATGTGAAATGCAGTTGATTTGGTTGATTTTTCTAAAGAGATTCTGGATAATTGGGGATGAAAGACAAATGGCTTCATGGAGCAGTGTAAAATACAATACTTTGGGGGAACAGGACCACTTTAAAATCAGAGATCTATTGGCCTATTTTAGGTATATCCGGTTTCAGGATTACTTCAAAATTGTTGTAGTAAAGCACTGGTATAGATGTACATGTCAAATAGCATCCGGTGAATATGGTGTCAATATTTCTAGATCACTGTAACTGAATAAAGCCAACATACTTTAATATACATTTTCAAGTAGTAGGTTAAGGGAAAGATTAATGCATCATCTTTATAAAAGGAAAATAGCATTGGCTTAATTGTAGTTGGAAAAATATTAATGCATTAATCTCTTGAATTCAGCTGATTGCATGCTCCTTGTTACATTCAAAATGAAGTTATCAACATATATGAACAAAATTAATCATATATAAGTATTAAAGCATTCTAATTAGGAGCTATAAACTCATAGCTATCATTTAAATAACCCAAAATGTAATATAGGATGTACTGGGGGGTAAAAACTAATTTGTTTGATTCTAAAGTATTGCATTACTACAGTGGAACAATAAAAATTTGGAATGTTTGTAAAGACTGTTTTTGGAATTACTATAATAAATGAACAAAATACTCAGACATTGTCCAGAGCTTGTATCTTTGAGACTAATGGTTTAATATATAATGCTAAATTATGGTATTCTATCTTAATAAGTGATTAAGGAAGAAAGTTTTGATGTTATTCATCAGCTCAGTTCTGCACTCTGGAAAGGCATGATAAGCTAAATGGTCTCCTCTTTGTCCAATTTTTAATTTTAATTTTAATCCTGCCAGCTTAGCTCCAGAAATGGCAAATGATGAGCTGAATTTTTGAAAATTGTTCAGTACCATATAATATGTGCTGCTTAATTTGGATCTCTGAACAAGACAAATAAACTGTCATTAATTGGTTATAAAGGTTAAGAGAAGTGATAATTTTGTTCCTTTAATTATCTACTTTATACATGCCAGAGTAATACTGTGTGCAGAACTGTGTGAAGTATTCGATTAAATGTAGTGGTTACTGAGGAATGGTGAACAAACTTTATGTGGTAACTGTGACACGTAAGTACCTTTTTTGAGTATCAGTCTTAGTCTAGTGCTACGATTGTATTCATTACGGAAAAGCTGTGTCACAATCTTATAGCTTTTACTTGCTCAATTACATGGAAGTGGCGTCCCTGCATGATTACTGTAATTCTTTGAACCTCAAAGTTGACTCTTTTTATTTTCATTTTGTGCTAATCTTGGCTGAGTTGAATGCTTGGTGTCTGGTAACACTATGGCTTCTTCTCTACAGGACTGTCTATTTTGGAGTCATCAAACATATTAACACTCTGTTCTATAAATTAGATTTATCTCTCTTTGGTAACTTATTTAAGGAATTAGTAAAGTAGAACATTGTAAAATTGCAGAGAGCAGATCCTCAGACTTTTTTTTTGCAAAGTAAACAAATGAACATTTAGCAGCACCAGTGCGTGGGATTCCAAGTGTGTCAAATTATAGGTCTAATTTAACAATCTAAATTAAATCTGAATGCATTTCCATTGCAATTTAATGACATTGCAAATCATTTTCTGTTGTATAGAAAACAGAAGTTGAAGCATAAACCTTGAGTGGATCGCAACTTAATTTTCTAGAGAAGTAATATCAATTTCAACAAGGAGGTGCCCTCTCACTAACTTGGTTTATGTTATAAGGGAACCAGGTGGTATTGAGGGAAGGGGTTAATACTGCCTGCTGTAACTTTTGAGTTAAGTTACAGAAACTACAGGAAAATAGTAGTATTCTCATTTTCACATTTTTGTAGATATTTCCATGGCATTAACCAGCAATTGCAAGTCAATTGTAGTACAAACCAGGTTTACAAAGTGAAGAGCATTCAAATCTGTAAACCATGTAAAGAAATTCTGTAGAATTACTTAAAATGTTTGTATTTTATTGGCTGGGAGAGAATGTCTGCGTGAGCTTGCAAGGAGATTTGGAATCCTAAGTGAACAGTGTACACAATGTATTTGTTCGGCGTATTTTATTAGTGTTTAATTATATAGTAGTGGTGATCACTAACAAGTGATTCATTTTGTTTTTAATGTGTTCATGAGACGTCGGCATCACCAACTGGGCCAGCATTTATTTCCATCCCTAACTGCCCAGAAGGCAGTTAAGAGTCAATCATATCACTATGGGTCTTGAGTCACATATCTTTCCCTGATGAACATTACTGAACCAATGGGCTTTTTCCTGACAATTAACAATGGTTGCATAGTCAGCATTAAACACTCATTTCCAGATTGTTAGTGAATTCAAATTCTACCATCTGCCATGGCAGGATTCAAACTCAGGTCTCTAGAATGCATCTCTGGATTAATAGTCTAGTGATAATACCACTTGACATTACCTAACTCTCACTTGACCCCTATAATTAGACACAGGAGAGACCTGATTGAAGAGGGTCTTTTGGCACAGCAACATTGTCGTTATCACTGAAACAGGAGGCCTGGGTTCAACGTGCACCTGCTCCAGAAGCATGGAAGAATATCTGATGAAGAAATATTGGATTTGAAATGTTAAATCTGATTTCTCTCCACAGATGCTGCCAGGCCTGCTGAGATTTTCCAGCAATTCCTGTTTTTGTTTCTGATTTCCAACATCTGCAGTTCTTTCGGTTTGTAATGAGGGTACAGCACATAGTTCAGTTCAGTAAAAGTTCATCATGTGAATCTAGGATGAAAGGGTTGTTTTCTGAAGGAAGGTTAAGCAGCTTGGGTCAGTACACATTGGAACTTCAAAGAGTCAATGGGGATCTGACCGAAACATTAGTTTCTGAGGAGATTGACAGATTATATGTTGAGTGTTTATCCTCTCAGTGTGGTCTCGAACTGGGGAGCATAATTTCAAAATAAGGAGTCACACATTTAAGATGGTGAACTTGGGCAGTTTCTTGAGATTATGAATCTTTAAATTTCTCTACCCAAGAGAGCTGTGGAAGCTGAGTCATTTTCAAGGCAGAGTAAGACAGATTCTCAAGCTACCGGGAATAGTTTTTAGGGTGTCACTCTGCTAAATGGGTCAGACTTCGATCACATCAAGCAACACAAGCATGAGCATCTATGAGGCACTATGGGCCACCAACAGCAACAGAATTTTACTCCAACACAATTTGTAATCTCATGGCCTGGCATATCTCCCACCAAACCATGACCAACAAGTCAGGAGATCAAGCCTGGCTCAATGAGAAGTGCAGGATCGCATTTAGGAGCAGCACCAGGCATACCTTAAAATGCTGAAGTTAAGAATTGTATACTGCATCTGCTGTACACGGTGTGGCTTCCTGTACATTGGGGAAACCAAGTTGAGGCTTGGGGACTGCTTTTCAGAACACCTATGCTTGGTTCGCAGTAAACTACTGCACCTCCTCCCAGTCGCGAACCATTTCAACTCCCCCTCCCATTCCTTAGATGACAAGTCCATCCTGGGCCTCCTGCAGTGCCATAATGATGCCACCCATAGGTTGCAGGAACAGCAACTCATATTCCGCTTGGGAACCCTGCAACCCAATAGTATTAATGTGGATTTCACCAGCTTCAAAATCTCCCCTTCCCCCACTGCATCCCAAAACCAGCCCAGCTCGTCCCCGCCTGCCTAACCTGTTCTTCCTCTCACCTATCCCCTCCTCCCACCTCAAGCCACACCTCCATTTCCTACCTACTAACCTCATCCTGCCCCCTTGACCTGTCTGTCCTCCCCGGACTGACCTATCCCCTCCCTACCTCCCCACTCATACTTTCCTCTGCACCTATCTCCTCCTCTATCCATCTTCAGTCCGCCTCCCCCCTCTCCCTTTTTATTTCAGAATCCTCACCCCATCCCCCTTTTCTGATGAAGGGTCTAGGCCCGAAATGTCAGCTTTTGTGCTCCTGAGATGCTGCTTGGCCTGCTGTGTTCATCCAGCCCCACACTTTATCTCGGATTCTCCAGCATCAGCAGTTCCCATTATCTCCGAAGTTAAGAACTGAACTACTTGTATGGTGAACAGTATAAGTAGCAAGTGATAGACAGAGCTAAACAATCCCATAACAGCGGATCAGGTCTAAACTCTGTAGTCCTGCCACATCCAGTCATGAATGGTGGTGGATGATTAATCAAATCTTTGAAGAAGAGGGTCCACAAATATCTCCATATTCAATGATGGGAGACCCCAGCACATCAGTGTAAAAGATAAGGCTGAAGCATTCACAATAATCTTCAGCCAGAAGTACCAAGTGGGTGATTCATCTCAATTGGAGTTTCACAAGATCATAGATGCCTATCTTCAGCTGATTCAATTCACGTCACACGATATCAAGAGATGGTTGGAAACACTAGATACTGCAAAGACTCTGGACCCTGACAATGTTCCAGCAATAGTAATGAAGACTTATGCTCCAGAACTTGTCACATCTCTAGCTAAATTGCCAATTACAACATTGGCATCTACCCAACAACGTGAATAATTGCCGAGGTATTTCCTGTACACAAAAAGCAAGACAAATTCAAACTGACCAATATCTGTGCTATCAGACTACTCTCAATCATCAGTGAAGTGATGGAAGGATAACACCACAGTGCTATCAAGCAATAACTTACTCAGTAACACCCAGTTTAGAGTCCACCAAAGTCACTCAGCTCCTGATGTCATTATAACGTTGGTTCAAACGTAGACAAAAGAGTTGAAATCTAGACATAAAGCAAAAATGACAACTCTTAACATCAAGATTACATTTGACTGAGTTGATATCAAGAAGCCTTAGCAAAACTAGAGTCAACAAGAATTGGGGGAAACTCTCATTTGTTTGGACTCATACCTGGCACATAAGAAGATGGTAGTGCTTGTTGGAGGTCAGTCATCTTACTTCTAGGACAGCTCTCCAGGAGTTCCTTGGGGTAGTGTCCTAAGCCCAACCATCTTGAATGACTTTTCTCCTATCATAAGGCCAGAAGCAAGGATGTTCACTGATGATTGCGTAACATTCAGCACCGCTCATGACTCCTTATATACTGAAGCAGTGCATATATAAATACAACAAGACCTGGACGTAATATCCAGGTTTGGGCAGACAAGTATATAGTAACATGTGTCCATAACCAATAAGAGACAATCTAACCACTGCCCCCTAATATTTAATGGTATTACCATCTCTGAATTCCCCGTATCAACATTCTTGGAGTTACCTTTGACCAGAAACTCAACTGGACTTGCCATATAAACACAATGGCTACAAGAGGCGGTCAAAGGCTAGAAATACTGTGGCAAATAACTCACCTCCTAATGCCCCAAAGCCTGTCCACCATCTACAAGGCATAAGTCAGGAGTGTGATAGAACACTCCTCAATTGCCTCGATGGGTACAGTTCCAACAACACACAAAAAGCTTGACCTCATCCAGAACAAAGTTGCCTGCTTAAGTGGCACCCCATCCACAAACATCCAGTCCATCCATCACCGACACTTAATAGCAACAGTGTATATTATCTTCGAGATGCCCAGCAGAAATTCACCAAAGGTCTTAGACAATACCTCCCAAACCTATGACCACTGCCATTTAGAAGGACAAGGGCAAGGGCAGTAGATACCTGGGAATGCCACCACCTGCAATTTCCCCTCCAAAAAACTCACCGTTCTGACTTGGAAATATATTGCCATTCTTTCACTGTCGCTGGGTCAAAATCCTACAACCCCCTCCCTAATGGCATTGTGGGTTTACCTATAATAGATGAATTGCAGGGGTTCAAGAAGGCAGCTCATCACTATCTTCTCAAAGGCAACAAAAGATAGGCAATAAATGCTGGGCTAGCCAGCAACACATGTCCTATGAGTGAACATTAAAAAAAGGAACAGGCTGAAAAATTAAGTCCAAAAATAGTTCAGCCACAATGTTATTGAAGGTTAAGGCTGGCTCAAGATGCTGTATGACCTACATGTGTTGTTATTTCTTATACTGTTATGATGTTATTGTCTGAGTCATAATTGTACTACAATAAGAGTTTACAGCTTTGAGAAATTATCATTGAAGAAATTAAAAGATGCCAACCTCAATGTAGAATGTATGCTTCCTTATGAAATTAATTCAAGGCATGTTTAATGTTCAAAAGAAAACTTCACATTCATAAATTCCACAATGATAGTTGCATGTAATGTTCAAATAACAATATTCCAAAATTCAATGCTATGATGTTGTAGCTGCATCTCCACTTTGTGGTCCTTTCAGGCAAATTTAATGCCATCTCAACATGATAGTGACAAGTCATGCTGAAAATTAAATATACTCTCCTTTCCATTGCATTTTGTTTAGTGCAACATATTTATTTGGATTCAGTCCGATACCAAAACTCATAACATCAGGAGACACAAGCCCTCTGGCAAACAGTGTAAAATGAGACGGACTAGTCACATAAACATGGGCGCCAATAAGGCTAATATGTCCCTGCTACTGCTACTCTTATAATAAAGCACTTACATTGTACAAAATCTAAATGAACGCATGCACCTACAGAAGTTCCACTTCCTAAAGATATAGCTGTTGGGCCACAGGGCACAATACATAAAGTAGGTGAATGTCTGCTACTCTGGTAGCAGTCATGAAGCATTATTCGGTGCTAGTTCAACTTTACCATCAGTACTTCAGCCTCTATGTTAAACCAGTAGGTGGATACTGAGTGATAACACTTACTTGCTGAACAACAGACTCATGACTCCCGTGTCCACCACATGCTCAGCTTGGCAATATCACATAATGAAAGACATGCTACCAAACAAAATGTCATTGAGCAAAATCTTGGGATAATTAAATGAAATTCAACTACCAGGACTGCTTGATAGGAGACTTGCAATATTTGCCAGGTCATGTATCACAGTTTGCTGTTGTTGGCTGCGACCACACACTGCAACCGACACAATCTAAGCTTGTGGCTGCAGTTCTGAGATCAAATGATGCTATTTCATTATTTTCTCTTATACTTTCATATGACATGAATTTGCTGGCAAGCCAGCAATTGCTGACATGCTCATTGTCCTTGAGATGGTGATGCTAATCTGCCTTCTTGAAACACTACAGTCCATCTGGGATGGGTGCATGCACGGTGCTGTTCAGAAGATGGTTCCAGGGTTTTGACACAGTGACAGTGAGGGTATGGTGATGTAGTTTTGAGTCAGGATGATCTGTGGCTTGGAGGTAATCTTTCAGGTGATAATTTTCACATGTATCTGCTATTCAGTGTCTTCTTACTCCTCTACCTCACACACCAGCATTACCAGTGGAAATGCATCAATTATCTGAAAAGAGAAAGGCAGAGGAATCGCTTTCGGGGAACAAAGGATGTTTGGGTGAAAAGCAAACACTATTATTACAACAAGTGCAGTTCAGGGATCATTGAAGATAGAAATGGAATATGACAAGAATTAAGCATGGGCATGTAATCATTTTTGACATTTCATTCCTGCTTCTGGCCATAATCTGATATCTGTCTGAATGACGGTGACTACTGACTTTTTCATAGATGTGATGACATTGTCACAACTCACGTGGAAAAGTGTGCTGATGCTTGAAAACTAGTTCTCCTGGGGTTGTCAGGACTTTGAAACATAAAGATGAAATTAAAGTTGAAGTCCCCTTATTTTACCTGTCTGATAGCCTCAGGTTAACAGGAAACACTAACCAAGTTTCTGTATTTATCAAGAACTATTATTTATTACAAAGAAATATTTTTAAGGTGATTGGAGAAAGGTATAGAGGAGATGTCAAAGTTAGGTTCTTTACACAGAGAGTGGTGGGTGTGTGGAATGCAATTTTGGCAGTGGTAGTGGAGTCAGACACTGGAGTCAGATACCTTAAAGACTTTTAAGCGACTCTTGGATAGGCACTTGGAAGATAGTAAAATATAGGGTATGCAGGGTAGTTTGATCTTAGTAGGATAATGGGTCAGCACAACATTGTGGGCCGAAGGGCATGTACTGCGCTGTACTGTTCAATGTTCCATGTTGTATGAAATCAATTCTAACCACAGGAAAATAAAACATAATTTAGCAATTTATAACTCTCCCAGCTTTAGTTCTAGTGATAATGGGAACTGCAGATGCTGGAGAATCCAAGATAATAAAATGTGAGGCTGGATGAACACAGCAGGCCCAGCAGCATCTCAGGAGCACAAAAGCTGACGTTTCGGGCCTAGGCCCGAAACGTCAGCTTTTGTGCTCCTGAGATGCTGCTGGGCCTGCTGTGTTCATCCAGCCTCACATTTTATTATCTCAGCTTTAGTTCTAGCTCTTTCCGAAACCCTTATAAACACATGTAGACAGATGCAGATGAAAAAGTGAACGAACATGTTATGGATAAAGGGGAAATACTACGGAAATAAAATGCAAAAGCACCACTCACAGGATTTGATGAAGTGCTCTTTTTGATTCTTCCAAGTTCTTCTGATCTCCAATCTCCTTATTTCCAGATTTTTGCTGATGATATAGGACAGTTGGCACATTAGTTTTCAGCATTTCTGTCACTGGTTAGAGCAAATTGTGGGAGAGACTAGCTGGCTATCTCCTAGATTTTTAGTTACTTCAGGGTAGCAAGAGAGAAGAAAAGAAATGCATTCTATTGCGGTCTAGAGGCTTCTATTGATCACATACTTTCTGCCTACCATTCTAGGAACCAATCAGGGAGTTATTGTCATGTTGCTGACTTCTGACATCCATAACTGGTTCTAACTGAAAAATGAATCAGCAACCTATCTCTGGTGAAGCTTCCTCTGCTCACACCCCTATGGTGCTGTGGTGTCTTCGGTATCTTCCCCCACAGCTTGAGCAAAGCAACAGTGTAATCTCAACTCACAATGTGGTCCTGTAACACATTTTCATAAGTGCAGGAACTCTTTCCACAGTCCTTCATATATCATGCAATGATTTAACCTTTTGGTCCACTATCCAAAATAAAGGAAATATAGAAGGGAAAATAAAATATGTGGACTTTAGAACATTTATTCATGTTTCTCCTCCTTGATTAGCAGCAGCTGCCTTCACTTATGTCCTCAGTATCCTGTAAGAGAGAGAAAAAGTGTCCGTGGTGATATGGCATGACCCATCATGATAATTAGCTGTCAGCATGTGCAATTGTGAAGTGTGAATGTGAAGGTCATACAATTGTGAAGTGCATGAGGCTGAGGTGAAGCTCTGGTTGTAGCCTCCTAGATTGCTAACTTGGTCAAACAACAAGGAATGTTGAGTACATATTCTATGTTCTACACTGGCCAAGTAAAACTCTGAAATCACAAAACCCACTCACCAGACACAATGCAATCACAATAGCCATGAGCTAATGATATCAGCATAATGTAAAAGACAGCAATTATCTTGGACAAACATACTCCCAACAGTGTATCAACTGAAAAAAAGGAGGGCCCAGACAGAAAGGCACTGGGCCCTGCTACACAAAGAAACTAGCAGTAGCAAACCAACCAAATGATTGTCAATGTTGCAAACTGTTAGGTGTATCTCCCTGATTGCCCAGAACTATAGAAAGTTCCAGGAAACCCTCTAAAAGCTATTAAAACAGAGTTTACCTGCAGAGCTCTCTGTTGGAATCTCTTGAACACTCTTGAACCGTCTGAGGCCTTCTGAGATCAGCACAGCAAAAAGCAGCGATCAGCTGATCATCCATAGAGCGAGACAGAGAGAGAGGGAGAGGAAGAAAGCAGTTTCGCAGATCCAGAGACAGCCAGGCAGAGTGTGACAGCATAAATCTACAAGATACTCAGGAAGTATTGTAACCTTAAGAGGCCTTGTAGGAATAGAGACAGTTTGTTTGGTATTAAAGGTTATTTTTACTTTGTTCCAACTAAAGTTGGGAGTGTTTTGCACTGTTACTGGCTTGTGTTCCTATTGATTTGATCGCTTTGGTTTTGTGGGATGCCTGGACAAATTCATTCATAACATTCTGGTTGGAGCGAGTTTTGAGAAGATTTGTAGCTCAGGTTGAGGTTCTGGATGTGAGTTTGCCCGCTGAGCTGGAAGGTTAGTTTTCAGACATTTCGTCACCTTTTTTTTTATTTGAAAAAATATACTTTATTCATAGAATGTACAAAAAATAAAACATTTATACACCTACCCAGTCATGCAAGCCACTCCGGGTTACCCGGGGGTACGTACACCAACTAAAGGGAAAAAAAAACAAAACAGAGAGAAAAAAAAACAAAGCAAAGAAACCGCCCCGGCAGTCGTCACCCCGCACAGTCCCAGTTGGCCCCCTGACCAGTGGGGGAAGGTGCCAGCTGGGCCCAGTTACCAGAGAGGACTCTTTTCCCTTTTTTGGACGAGGGGGCTCATACGGTGGTCTTTCCCCAACGCGCCTTGGCGGCGGCTGCCCCAAGCTTTAGCGCGTCCCTCAGCACGTAGCCCTGGACCTTGGATTGCGCCAGTCTGCAACACTCGGTCGGGGTCAGTTCTTTCAGCTGGCAGACCAGCAAGTTGCGGGCAGACCAAAGAGCGTCTTTCACCGCATTGATGGTCTTCCAGGCGCAGTTGATGTTGGTCTCGGTGTGCGTCCCCGGAAACAGCCCGTAGAGCACGGAGTCCCGCGTCACGGAGCTGCTCGGGACGAACCTCGACAAATACCACTGCATCCCCCTCCAGACCTCCTGCGCATAGGCACACTTCAGAAGGAGGTGATCGACAGTCTCCCCCGCAGCCACCTCGAGGGCAGCGTGCGGTGGTGCAGAGATTCTGGGTGTGCATAAAGGATCTCACTGGCAGAGCCCCTCTCACCGCCAGCCAAGCAATGTCCTTGAGCTTGTTTGAAAGTTCTGGCGATGAGGCATTCTGCCAAACAACTTTGGCAGTCTGCGTGGGGAACCACACGACGGGATCCACCCTCTCCTTTTCCCGAAGGGTCCTGAGGATACTACGTGCTGACCACTGCCTGACGGCCTTGTGGTCAAAGGTGTTTCCTTTCAAAAATTTCTCCACGAAGGACAGGTGGTACGGAACGGTCCAACTACTCGGAGCGTTCCGCGGCAACGAGGCCAGGCCCATCCTTCGCAACACCGGGGACAGGTAGAACCTCAGTAAGTAGTGACACTTGGTGTTTGCGTACTGAGGATCTAAGCACAGCTTGATGCAGCCGCACACAAAGGTAGCCGTCAGGGTGAGGGTGGCGTTCGGTACGTCCTTTCCCCCATTTCCCAGGTCTTTGTACATGGTGTCTCTGCGGACCCGGTCCATCCTCGACCCCCAAATGAAGTGGAAGATGGCCCGGGTGACCGCAGCGGCGCAGGTCCAGGTAATAGGCCAGGCCTGCGCCACATACAACAGTACCGAAAGCCCCTCGCACCTGACAACCAGGTTCTTACCCGCGATGGAGAGGGACCGGAGCGTCCACCTGCCCAGCTTCTGCTTCAATTTGGCGATACGCTCCTCCCAAGTCTTAGTGCATGCCCCAACTCCACCAAACCAAACACCCAGCACCTTCAGGTAGTCTGTCCTGACGGTGAAGGGGACGAAGGAGCGGTCGTCCCAGTTCTCGAAGAACATGACCTCGCTCTTACCCCTATTGACTTTGGCACCCGAGGCCAGTTCAAACGGGCCGCAGATGTCCAACAGCCTACTCACCGACCGACGATCGGTGCAGAAGACGGCGACATCGTCCATGTACAGGGAGGTCTTGGCCTGAAGGCCTCCGCTGCCTGGGATAGTCACGCCCTTCAGGCTCACGTCCTTCCTGATGGAGGCGGCGAAGGGCTCCACACAGCACACGAACAAGGCAGGAGAGAGCGGGAAGCCCTGCCTGACTCCAGATCTAACAGGAAAACCGTCTGATTCCCACCCGTTGATCGAGACTGCGCTTATGATGTTAGCGTAGAGCAGCCGGATCCAATTGCGGATGCCCTCCCCGAACCCCAATTTGGAGAGGACGTCCCTCATGTAAGCATGAGAGACCCTGTCGAAGGCCTTCTCCTGGTCCAGGCTGACGAGGCAGGTGTCCACCCGCCTGTCCTGTACGTAGGCGATCGTATCCCTGATGAGCGCGAGGCTCTCAGCGATCTTCCTGCCCGGCACAGCACAGGTTTGGTCAGGGTGAATCACTGACTCCAGGACAGACCTGACCCGGTTGGCAATGACCTTGGCCAGGATTTTGTAGTCCACGTTCAAAAGTGAAATGGGACGCCAATTCTTAATTTCTTCCCTCTCCCCCTTCCTCTTGTAAATGAGGGTGATGATGCCCTTCCTCATGGACTTGCACATTTCCCCTGCCCGAAGCGCACTATCGTACACCTCCAGCAGGTCCTGGCCGACCAGGCCCCACAGAGCGGAATACAGCTCGACCGATAAGCCGTCGCTTCCGGGAGTCCTATTCCTCTGCAAGGACTTGAGGGCTCTGGCCAGCTCGTCCAGGGATATCGGCCGGTCCAGCCACTCCCTCATGCCTTCGTCTAAGACCTCCGTGATAGACGACAGGAACGACTCGGAGGCCGTGCTGTCCGTGGGCTTCGTGTCGTACAGTCCAGCATAGAAGGATCTACTAATCCTCAAAACGACGGGCCGAGACGACGTCACCGAGCCGTCGTCCTCCTTCAGCCGGCTAAGCACAGAGCTCTCTTTGTGCACCTTCTGAAAGAAGAAACACGAGCACGTCTCGTCCTGCTCCACGGAGCGGACCCTGGACCGGAAGATTATCCTGGAGGCCTCCGCGGCGAAGAGTGAGGCTTGCTGGCCACTCACCTCGCGGAGGTCCTCCGTGACATCGACCTCCATCAACTGCAGAAGGAGCAGGTTCTGCACCCTTTTCTGGAGTCACAACAGCTTTCCCCGCCTCTCTCTTGCCTTCTGAACACCCTTGAGGACAAAGAACCTCTTGATGTTCTCCTTCACCGTCTCCCACCAGTCGCCTGGAGACTCAAAGAGGGGTTTCACGGTTCTCCAACCGGCGTACTCCCTCTTAAGCTCCTCGACGTTCTCTGGGGTCAACAGAGTCGTGTTGAGCTTCCACGTCCCCTTGCCGGCCGGCTGGTCATCCTGTAAGTGATTGTCGGCCAACAGGAGGCAGTGGTCAGAGAAGAACACCGGCTCGACGCCGGTGGACCTGACCGAGAGCGTCCGTGACACAAACAGGAAGTCTATCCTTGAGCGGATAGACCCATCTGGCCGCGACCAGGTGTACCTCTGCTGCGCTCCGTCTGCAGGGGTGCTGAAGACGTCGAGCAGCTTGATGTCCTTCACCATGCCCATCAGGAATCTGGACGTGACGTCCAGTTGAATCCCCCCACCCGCTGTCCCCACGCCGAATCTTCCATCTGCATCGATGATGCAGTTGAAGTCTCTGCCCAGGATGACCGGCCTGGACGTAGCCAGCAGGGGTGGAAGCCGCTGCAGGACGGCCAACCGCTCACTCCGTACCGCTGGGGCGTACACGTTGATCAGCCTCAGGGGAGCATTCCTGTAGGTGATGTCAGCCACTAGGAGGCGCCCCCCCACCACCTCCTGAACTTGAGAGATGGTGAAGTTGCGCCCCCGCAGCAGAATAGCCAGGCCCGAGGAGCAACAGTCGTTACCCCCCGACCAGATCGAAGGCCCACAGGTCCAGGCGCCGGACCATTTCCCGTACCTGCCGAGGTGCGGTATCCCGCACTCCTGCAGAAACAGGAGGTCCGCCTCGATGGTGGTCAGGTAGGCCAACGTGGACACACATCTCGCGGATGACTTGACGCTGCGCACATTAATGCTCGCAACTCGTACCCCCATTGTGGGCAGTGACCGCAGTACCCTCCCCAAGTCCAAGGTCCAGCCCCTCCATCTGTCCCTTCATGCCCATTGCCCGGGCTAACTGCTGGACGCTCTCCGGGCTCAGAAAACCGTCCGTGCTGCCTTCCGGGTGGCATCCCCCCGTCAGGGGTGCGGAGGCAGGAGGGTCCGGCTCTGGGTCAGGCTGGGGACGCGCTGTTTCCTCCTTCCCGCCTGGAAGTTCCGGGGGGCCCTCCAGTGCTCCAGCGGCACTTGACTGGGTGTCGGAGGGAGCCTCAGGACGCCTCCCGTCACCTGGAAGCGGGGTGCTGCTTTCCTTCCCCCTCGAGACCTTTAACTTCTGCTTCGGGTGGGCCCTCTCCGAATCCTCCTTGTCAGAGGAGATCTTATAGCCCCCCTGTAGCTGCCTCTTCCCGCCTGATGATTGCGGTTCCTGGGCCCGTCGACGCACCTTCCTCCTCGCTTTCTGGACTGTTGTCCACTCCCCTGGGTCGCCTGTCGCCGCCTCCATTGGCTCCGGGTTGTCGGGGGGGATCGGAGCCTGCAGGGGTGCTTTGCTGGCCTCTGGCCCATCCAGCAGGGCTGGGCCCTCCTGCACATTAGTGGGGTCCTTGCTTGGCCCTGGTGCCTTCCTCTCCTCCGGTGGGGCTGGCCCCGCATTTCCCCTGCCGGCGACCTGGGCGTAGGTGGTACCCCGCCGCGGGCATGCCCTATAGAAGTGGCCCGCTTCCCCGCAAAGGTTGCAGCTTCTCTCTCGTGGGCAATCCTTTGCAAGTTGTCCCTCCTCCCTGCAGTTCCTGCAGATGGTGGCTTTGCAGTCGGCCGCCATGTGACCTGACCTACCACAGGCATGGCAGACTTTAGGTTGCCCTGCATAGGTCAGGTAGCCCCTGCTCCCGCCGATCGCGAAGCTGGACGGTGGGTGTGTGACATTCCTGTCTGCGCCCATCCTCAGCGTCACCTTGACCTGCCTCTTACTCGTCCAGATGCCAAAGGGGTCCATGATGTCAGTTAGGTCCCCTTCCACCTTCACATACCTTCCGAGGAAGGTCAGGACATCAACTGCTGGCACATGCGGGTTGTACATATGTACAGTCACCATACGGCTCCTCTGCGCTGGCATCACAAACAGTGGGACAGCGGTCAATACAGAGAGGGGGCCCTCACCTCCTTTCTCCTTGAAAACCTCCAGGAAGCGCTCGCAAAACTTGGCACTCCTGAAGGTCACGTCGTAAAAACCTCCTCCGGGGAAATCCTGCAGGCAGTAAATGTCCGCAGCAGCAAACCCACAACAGTCCAACAGGACCCTCTTCACGAAGAAGGTGCGGTCCACAGGTGCACCTTCATCCACCTTCCTTACAGAAACACGGATGGTGTTCCGGACCCCCTGACCTGGGGCACGAGCACTTGCCGCAGCCATCGTTGCAGGTTGGCTGCTCCCCTGAACCAGCATTAGGTCGAAGCCAGCATTAAGATCCACTGGTCGCAAGGGTGCACAGCCAACCCGACGTCCTCCTTTCACCTCCAAGATAGCACTCTCGTCCTCTCGGTCCACAAGAGAGTGGGTCTTTATTGTGTTCGAGATGTAAGCTAGCTCACTGAGCTTGCCGGTTTGTTCCCAGATGTTTTGTCACCATTCTAGGTAACATCATCAGTGAGCCTCCAACGAAGCGCTGGTGTTATGTCCCGCTTTCTATTTATCTGGTTAGGTTTCCTTGGGTTGGTGATGTCATTTCCTGTTCTTTTTCTCAGGGGATGGTAGATTGGCTGCAAATCAATGTGTTTGTTGATGGAGTTCCGGTTGGAATGCCATGCTTCTAGGAATTCTCGTGCGTGTCTCATACATGAACATCAACTAGCCACAAAACGACATGACTCACTATCACTCGTATCCTTACATACAGATAAGGAAGGACACCACTTTGATTGGGACAACACATCCATCCTAGGACAAGCCAAACAGAGACATGCACGAGAATTCCTAGAAGCATGGCATTCCAACCGGAACTCCATCAACAAACACATTGGCTCCAAATCAATCTACCATCCCCTGAGAAAAAGAACAGGAAATGACATCACCAACGCAGGAAATGGCATCACCAACCCAAGGAAACCTAACCAGATAAATAGAAAGCGGGACATAACACCAGCGCTTCGTCGGAGGCTCACTGATGATGTTACCTAGAATGGTGACGAAATGTCTCAAAACTAACCTTCCAGCTCAGCGAGCAAACTCACATCCAGATTCTGGTTGGAGTTGTCTAACTTGTTTAGGGAGGAACCAGACAATACTCATGATTAATTTAGGCTTTTCTCAGGCAAGTGAACTTAGTCTGGGACATTGATCATTGTGTAAGAACAGTTCTACATTTGGCGGACTGTGGCATTTGACGATGTACTCACTAACTTTTACAACTTCTGTAGTTGACCGTCATCAATAGTGCATCCACAACATTGGGCCCATAGTGATGACATTGACCCGCATTGATAATTTCTCAAAAATTGCCTGAATAGCCACATAGAGCCTTGTGGATAGGCTACTTCTTGTTGAACTCTTGGTGTGAAGGCCTCCAGTACTATATCAGAAAACCTTGGAGCCCATTGTCTTCTATGTTGTAATATCCCTGTCTGTTTTCCAGGACACAGTCACTCGCAATGAATTTCAGCCCTACTTTAACTAAAATGTACGTCCTATTTGAGGTTTAGGTAGTGGATGTTAGCTTGAACTCATGCTAGTCTCTCATAATTTTACACTCCTTATTCAAGTGTCCAGCCATTTAGCAGCATAGCAATGGATGCACAATACAACCATATAAGTGAGTCTGTTAGTTCTGCTGAATCATGCAGGATACTGTAGAATAACAGGACAGGCTTCCCTCATTTTACACTTGGTTATAAAAAACTGTTTAGCTTCACTATAAAGAAGAAAAATCAGATGAGGTGGATTGCACATGGGTAAGAGAGATTCCTCAATTTTCCATTCATTAATATTGATAGATAATTAAGCAAATTCCATTATATGTATGTGATCAATTGTACTGAAACTCCTTAACATGTTACAGACATGTGATCCTTCATACCCTTGAAGAACATTTATCCCATTATTTCATCTGAAGGGTTCCAAATCTGAACTGACATGGTGCTAGGTGCTTTGATTGTTTGGAAAGGGTCTGAGATGTTAAGATAGGATTGCAAGGTGTACTAAGACTGAAATACTACTTTTGAAACCAGGATGCTTCTTTGCTTGACAATTACACTAAGTTAACTTCAGTCTAAAAAGGAACTGTTGAACTATCAACAGGAACATAATGCTCATTTTCAAGGATTGCTCCATGAACATTTTTAAATTACTGACACACTGTAGTTGTAATTTGCTTAAATTTTATCAGATGATTAGTCTGAGATATTTCCTTCATTGATTTCTAAAGGGTTTTTGCTAACACAATGTTTTATATGATTTAGAGTTCATGGGATATAGTTTGCTAATGGAAAATGTCACAAACAAAATTTAATTTGTGTGTAAATCCATAGTTCGCAGTTCTGAACATCTTTAAATTATTTATATTTTGATACATTTTTTAAAAATGTATCATTAATGGGATCTTTATTGAGTTTTCTGATCTTTAACTTTAGCCATTTTGCATATAAACTGCATTGTTTTCTTTTCCTCAGTTATTGATCTGCTGAAGCTTTATGACACTGTTAAATGGAATAAAATTTACATAACGGAGAAATGAAAACTCATCCTTTATAATTAAAACTTTTTCTGTCGCAAAGCTGTTGCCTGATTTTCAAGAACAGCATGTCTTACAATTAAACAAGGCATTGGTGAAGCCACAACTGGATTATTGTGTGCTGTTCTGGTCTCCCTATCTGAGGAATGATGTTCTTACTACAGAGGGAGTACAGCAAAGGTTTAGCAAAATGATTCCGAAGATGGCAGGACTGACATATGAGGAGAAATTGAGCCAGCTCGGACTATACTCAAGAATTTAGAAGAACAAGGCGGAATCCCATAGAAGCCTATAACATTCTAACAGGACTAGACATGTTAGATGCAGGAAGGATGTTCCCAATGGTGAGGGTGGGGGGGGCGTTGGTGGGAGGGTTGTAGATGAAACCAGTATCACAGGTCATAATTTAAGTCTCGAGCGGTTCAGGACTCTGGATCTGTACTTGATGGAATTGAGAAGGGTGAAGGCAGAATTTAATGAAACATATGGAATCTTGTGAGGTTTGGGTAGAGTGGATATGGAGTTGGTGTTTCCACTAGTAGGAGAGACTAGGGCTCAAGAGCGCAGGTTCAGAGTGAAGGCACAACCGAGATGAGATGGAATTTCTGCAGCTAGAGGGTGATGAATCTGTAAAAGCCATTGCCACAGAAGGTTGAGGAGGCCAAGTCATTGAATGCATGTAAAAGAAATAGATATGTTCTTGATGAGTAAGGGGATCAAAGGTTACAGGGAGAAGGCAGGAAAGTGGGATTGTGAAACATATGAGCCATGATCGAATGGCAGAGCAGAATCGATGGGCTGAATGGCCGAATTGTGCTCTTACATATTATCATCTTATGGTTTTAAGATTCAGGGGTAAATCTTTTAGGCCTGAGATTGGGAGATTTTTTTCACCCAGAGAGTGGCAAACCTGTGGAATTCATTACCACAGAATGTGGTTCAGTCCCAAACATTATGTGTTTTCTGGACAGAGGTAGTTAGTGCTGTTGTGGCTTAAGAGTTCAATGATATGGAGTAAGGACAGAATTATAGTATTGGGCTTGATGAATAACCTTAACCATAATGAATCAGGCTTGAGGAGTCAAATGGCCTATTCCTGCTCCTGTCTTCAATGTTTCCATGTTCTTTGATATGACTGTGGGACCTGGGAATGTGTACTGGATGGATGTGCAAAGCAAAACTCACTTGGGACAAAATTTGTTTTTAGTTGAGGAGCAAGGCAAAGAGTGGGATCAAGTCAAATGAAAGGAAAATCAGATTGAGCGTCTGATGGCTTGCTGCTGTACAATATTCGGAATTGTGTTATTCATGATAAGATGTAGATGGTAATGTAACTTTGATATTAACTGTCATATGTTATCAAGACACTGGAGAAAGGAATGGGAAATTGTCCTAGAGAGCTGTGATAAGTATTATGTACATTAGAATGTAACCAAAGAGCTTATTGTAAATTCTGACAGTCAAGTAACAGTTACTCTTACAGAAAGCAGCCGACTCAGAGTAGTGACAATTTAGTCAGGTTGACCAGACTCATGATTGAAGCACAGATACCCAAAACCCAGAGTCCATTGTAGGCACAATACATGACAGCAGTACAATGAAAGATTGAGCTCATGGTAGCTGCGCAATTCACGAAGACAGTAGCCAGACCACCAGACAACAGAAAAAAAAAGAGCAGGAAGACTTCAATAGAACAAAGGGACAAATAGAGGAAGTTTCCAGCAGACCTGAGGAAGGGTCACTAGACGTGAATGAGCCAGAGAGGAATAAACAGGCAGATTTGCCTCTGTGGAAAATGAGATCCTGAAGGGATGACGGAACAAGTCATTAGGCTGCAATTGCCACAACAGTGGGAGAATGCGGACTGTTAACAAAAATCATCCCAGAATTATGAATTGTTGAAACAAAAAACACAATGATACCAGACAAAGTCAGGCTTAAATGCTAAAGGACAGGTATATCAGGTTTGTATATTCCTACACAATTGGGCTGAAGCCCATGATACCTGCCTGGACCAAGGCATAGAAGAAAGTATTGCCAATTTTAAATCCATCCTCAAGGATTTGAGATAATGGGAACTGCAGATGCTGGAGATTCCAAGATAATAAAATGTGAGGCTGGATCTCTGATGAAGGGTCTAGGCCCGAAACGTCAGCTTTTGTGCTCCTAAGATGCTGCTTGGCCTGCTGTGTTCATCCAGCCTCACATTTTATTCTCAAGGATTTGACATGTGTTTTAGCCAGAAACAGAACTTTGTAATAGAGTAACAATAGTTTAATCACAGGCCCTGGAGGCAAGGGAAATTGCTAGAACAATTTCTAATTGACCTTCTCCATTTAACAGGATGCTGTAGAATACGCAATATTAAAAGATGAGCTCAGTATTGATTAGGTTATCACGGACATCCATGATGAGAAATGATCAGATTTCTTGCTGCCCAGAGAGGAATTGATTTTCAAACCAGTGATTCACTGGAGAGCATAAACCAATTTAGGGCCCAAGACTAGGCAATAATTTGCAGAAACTCTGAAGCACAACAAAGTTGGTCAGCGATAACAAGATGTAGAGCTAGATGTACACAGCAGGGCAAGCAGCATCAGAGAAGCAGGCAAGCAGCATCAGAGAAGCAGGAAAGCTGACGTTTTGGGCCTCGACACCTTGTTATCTCAGATTCTCCAGCATCTACAGTTCCTACTATGTCTGAAACAAAATTGGTCAGTTGGGTAGAGCCAAAAATGGTGCAACACATTTCCGAAAACCTGTCAAATTGGTAATAGAGTTTGAAACAAGTACAGCACCATACTCGGATGTTCACTCTGTGGAGCAAGGCAGAATCTCAAATACCATGATTGCCCAGCAGGGGGAGCTGAGTGCTATCAGTGTGAAAAGCAAACGTACTTCAAAAACTTTGCTAAGTTTGGAAATACAACAGGAGGAGAAAAGGCATAAAATGGAGATAAATTCTTAAAAACGGGAAAGTTCCCGGAAAAAGGAAAGTTCATGAGGTTTAAAATAAACATGTGCAATGTCTATGTATAAGTTGTGAGTGTAAGGTATCTCTTTATGTGCACTGTCTTCTTCACCTTCAGTGGCTGAGAATTTTCCAGGCATGGGGTACCTGAAATTAAAAATAACAAGGATTGAATTCTGGTGATGGGACAGGAAAAATTAGCAAGTGCAAACTTACACCTCTACAGCTTGTGAGCCAGAAGAGCTTGTGGAATGATGAAGAATTAGAATGCAAGAAAATGTAATAATGTGTAGATACCCTCTTCATCAATGTCTGTGTTCCTCTCAGAGGAATTACCTCAGAGTTGCCCTTTCTTATGCTTGCCAGCATTGTCCACTCCATGGTAGTAAAACATGTAAGCATGTTTATCACCCTCAATTCTTCCTGGCCCTACTGTAATGCATTGATTTTTCTCAGAAGAAAGTGGGAAGTGTTTCAGTGAGTAGCCTGCATTATGTTTGGGTGAGGTGACTGTCATGATTGACTAGCTGCCTGTCTGTGCAAGCTGTGAGTTGTGGTTGTAATATAAATAAGATTGTAGTAAAGCACATAATTTGAAGTCTTAAACAAAAACAACTTGTTCAGATGTTATGACACGTCTCTGGTACAAATAGGACTTGAAACGAAACATTCTAGCTTTGAAGCAGAGTCACTACCATGTACCTTGTAACTGCTTTTGGAGTATTAGGTACTGATTTCTAAAGATTATTGATCAGTGGATGATGTAATTTGTATGTGGATATTAACTAGGTGTGAGTTCACTTGTGCTACTATAAACAGGCATTGAATGAATTGAATGAATCTGTGTTTTTGAAACATATCTCTGCAAATAAATGTTATAATGCACATAAAGATTAACATCAATTGTATCCTAAACCACCTGGATTTCTGGAATTAAACGTGGGATTAGGGTACAGAGAAGTAAGTAACTGGAACAGTTGATAAGATGTATTGTGTGCTTTCATTCACGTATGCAGTTATTTTTACAATGTCTCCTGAGTACAGGCCTAGAGGGTCAGCTGGCCATCTGTGAATGTACAATGTCTCCTTTTCTTTTTATTTTATCTGCCAAGACTATCAGCACATGGTTTAAAATCATTAGAGCATGCTATAGACCATGTGTTACTCAATATGTCAGAATCCAGACTGGCTTATAAAACATTTTCCAGCAGTGACTACAGAGACAACGCATTTTCCCTTTTAGAAGAGCAAGCTGTCTTTAGATAGGAATAGTTACTATTGATGTTGGACATCCTTTTGAAGAGGATGGCCAGAAAAGAACATGGAGAGAATTGCTTGCACATTGAAATATCAGGCAAAAGAGCAAGCAGTAATCACCTGTTGTCCAAAATGCAAGGATCAGGTTTGATCATAATTGCATATTGTTCCAATTGATTAGAAATCAATAATCTTTTGTTTAGAGTAGGCTAACTATGAAATTGTAGATGCTTACTTAGAAAATAATGCACAACATTTCATGGTTTTAAACTAACAGAAGAATTTTGCATGGACAAGAGCCATCAAAGCAAACAGTCAATACTATCAGACCTAAATGCTGACATCCAGAATTAATATGAATTGAAAATAAATTAATCAGCAAAAACTGCTGAAACATAGCTACTACAAAATAAGCATTAAAGCACAGGCACAACCAAGATAAATTCAATAAATTTCTTAACAGCTCATCCTCATGTCAATGATTTTTGTGAGTCATAAAATCCTCCAACCTTGGCTTGCTCATGAGGGATTTCAGCTCTCTTTCAAGAATTTAGCCTCAGATTTCCCTTCCCTTAGTAACTCCAACTCAGTACGGAGGCATATTTGCTTCTTATACCTACAATATGTTGACAGGCAACAGGACTTGAACTCTGCCCCAGCGACTGCTCACCTCCTGGTTTTCAATCTCTTCTTCTGAGACTGCCTGTGTTTTCTTCCCTGTTGTTTAAGCTGTTCTTCTGGGACAAGGCTACACACCAATGCAGGCATAATCCCCAATGTTTGGCTGCACTGAGAAGATATCTCTCCATTTTCATTGAAACATTATTTCTTCAGCTTCTCTGAGTTGACACTGCTCCCTAGTGTCTCTGAGTATCGCTTCCAGCCAAAGAAAGAAATTATTGCTCTGTAGAGCTAATGAGTCTTATTGGCCTAGCTGCATTGAGATATCGCTGCTCCTGGCTTCTTTAAATCTCAGTTTCCAGCTGCATGGCCCTATCAGCTGCTGCTCATCTGAACCTTATGTTGTGAGTTAGTTTTTACATCACCCCTAACCCCACAACTCACATCTTTTTGGCAGATTTTTTTCCTTTAGAATCCCTGGTCACCAAAACAACATTTCACCCTGCTCATGCCATGCAGGTTCGCTGTGCTTCTAGTTGAATAAAACAACTTTAAGTCATCTTTGAGCATATGTGACCTGTCCCCTGCCACTCACTTATTCTAGAGCCAAACAACATTGAAACATCATGAAGCAAAGATTCCATTGAGTATTATGATTCCAATGCCCAGATTTGGAAATTTCCCAACATTTCCTTCATGACTTTTCATTAAGATAGCTCTCCTCCACATGTCTCATTTCCTTTCTTTGGTAAAATAAGAAGAAAGACGAGAGAGAGTGAACATTTTTTACTCTTTTCCATGAGCAAGCCAGAACAGATCAATTAGTATAGTGTAGAAATGAAGAATGGTTATAAATTTTATCAGTTCGTAACACACTGCCAGGCTTGAATGATCTACATAACTCACTTGAAGATCATTCTCCCAGTCTCCAATATTATCTGATTTTTCTTGCATATATTACTCAAAATTATGACATTCAATTTTTCTTACATGGAAAACAATTATAAGTAATCTGCAGTTATTTTCCTCTTTTTTTAACCTACTATCGTCCTCTATGCTTTGTATCAATTAGCTATGACAAAGTTTTTCATTGTCAGTGCCATTGCTCTACTAACCAGGAGCTATGATATCAGTTTGAAGTGATGACAATCATGTGATATCCATGGCTGAAATATTACATGCCAGCGTGAAGTATGCAAGCCTTCTGCTCCCTATGTATTCATTATCTGGCTTCCTTTTTAATTATCAAATTTTTCAATTGACAAAATGTTGCAGCTCCCAAAAATCTACACACTGCTGTTGATATGGACCAGTTGCTTCTTAACACTTGAGAGGCTCCATCTTTCAGTGAAAAGAGAGCAGATTTTGTATTTATGTTTGTTTTGATGGCCCTTTGGCAGAGTGAATGCTAATTCACTGCATGCATGAATGAGTGAAAAAAACCATTGTTTCATTTACATTTTTTCAAGGTTTTGATTAAACAGTGAAAAACTGACTTCTATGTAATATTGGTAAGCTTGAGATACAATCTAAATGAAGCAATTTGTTTTATATGCATCAGGCAGCATTGAAGTGCAATGTGTATCTAGTTATTAGTTTCCAGTCTACGGTCTGACTTTGATTCCACTTTTGAAAATGTTGAAGTTATTCAGGCCACATTCAGCCTTGCAATTTGCTATAATTTGAATAAAATTTAGAAAGGGTGTGTTATTTTGTCAATTCAAAAATCAAGATATATTTTATGAGCAACATTTCAGTACTCCTTAATAATGTCGCAATCACTTTCACACATGAGTTCATTGTTAATTCACCAGAGTAAATCTTCAAAGGTGAGGCAAGAGCCTTTGATTTTATCTCCAGAGCATTGATGTTTAATTACAGGAATATGGCTCTTTGCCAAGCATTCCCAAACCTCAAAGGCTTTCTCCAAACAATTTTATGAGACTTTTAAAAAAACACTAAAATGTTTACTATGGTAATTATACTCAGTTTATTTACACATACTTTTCTCAGCCTAATGGTGACATTAATAGAGATCAAAAACCAGTGTAAAATTGTACATCGTTATTTGTACTTTTCTGAATCAGGTGAAAATAAAACAAGTTTCACAAAAGAACAAAAATAGCAGCAATTTCAGGTTCTAATTACTGATCAATAACTTTAAAGCTATGTTATTATAAATTATTATTGATTACACTTATTAAAGAAAATTCTTCACTCAAGGTAGTGAGCCTGTGGAATTAGAACATAGAACATAGAACATAGAACAGTACAGCACAGAACAGGCCCTTCAGCCCACAATGTTGTGCCGACCATTGATCCTCATGTATGCACCCTCAAATTTCTGTGACCATATACATGTCCAGCAGTCTCTTAAATGACCCCAATGACCTTGCTTCCACAACTGCTGCTGGCAACGCATTCCATGCTCTCACAACTCTCTGCGTAAAGAACCTGCCTCTGACATCCCCTCTATACTTTCCACCAACCAGCTTAAAACTATGACCCCTCGTGCTAGCCATTTCTGCCCTGGGAAATAGTCTCTGGCTATCAACTCTATCTATGCCTCTCATTATCTTGTGTACCTCAATTAGGTCCCCTCTCCTCCTCCTTTTCTCCAATGAAAAGAGACTGAGCTCAGTCAACCTCTCTTCATAAGATAAGCCCTCCAGTCCAGGCAGCATCCTGGTAAACCTCCTCTGAACCCTCTCCAAAGCATCCACATCTTTCCTATAATAGGGCGCCCAGAACTGGACGCAGTATTCCAAGTGCGGTCTAACCAAAGTTTTATAGAGCTGCAACAAGATCTCACGACTCTTAAACTCAATCCCCCTGTTAATGAAAGCCAAAACATCATATGCTTTCTTAACAACCCTGTCCACTTGGGTGGCCATTTTAAGGGATCTATGTATCTGCACACCAAGATCCCTCTGTTCCTCCACGCTGCCAAGAATCCTATCCTTAATCCTGTACTCAGCTTTCAAATTCGACCTTCCAAAATGCATCACCTCGCATTTATCCAGGTTGAACTCCATCTGCCACCTCTCAGCCCATCTCTGCATCCTGTCAATGTCCCACTGCAGCCTACAACAGCCCTCTACACTGTCAACGACACCTCCGACCTTTGTGTCGTCTGCAAACTTGCTGACCCATCCTTCAATTCCCTCGTCCAAGTCATTAATAAAAATTACAAACAGTAGAGGCCCAAGGACAGAGCCCTGTGGAACTCCACTCACCACTGACTTCCAGGCAGAATATTTTCCTTCTACTACCACTCGCTGTCTTCTGTTGGCCAGCCAATTCTGTATCCAAGCAGCTAAGTTCCCCTGTATCCCATTCCTCCTGACCTTCTGAATGAGCCTACCATGGGGAACCTTATCAAATGCCTTACTGAAGTCCATATACACCACATCCACAGCTTGACCCTCATCAACCTTTCTAGTCACATCCTCAAAAAACTCGATAAGGTTTGTAAGGCATGACCTACCCCTCACAAAGCCGTGTTGACTGTATTTGATCAAGCCATGCTCTTCCAGATGGTCATAAATCTTATCCCTCAGAATCCTTTCTAACACCTTGCAGACGACAGACGTGAGACTTACCGGTCTATAATTGCCGGGGATTTCCCTATTTCCTTTCTTGAAGAGAGGAATTACATTTGCCTCTCTCCAGTCCTCAGGTACGACTCCAGTGGAGAGCGAGGATGCAAAGATCTTCGCAAGTGGCGAAGCAATTGCATTTCTCGCTTCTCAAAGCAGCCGAGGACAAATCTGATCCGGGCCTGGCGACTTGTCAATCTTAATGTTTGACAAAATTTTCAGCACAATTCTTGGCTACAGAAAGACTAAAGCCAAAACAACAAATATTTTCAAGAAGCAGATATATTTCTTAGGGCTGACAAGATCAAACTGTACGGAGACAAAGCAGAAACACTGAGCTGGATGATCAGCCATGATCATATTGACGAGCAGAGAAGGTTCGTGAGCCAAATTGCCTCTTCTTGCTCTTACTTTCTGTGTTTACATAAATTTGAATATTATTTGGATAGTTTAAACCTTTTGTGCCATCTTTGACATATACGTTATGAGCCAAAGATTAAAAAAAGGTTGTGGTCAAATTTATTTTGTTAACATAATTAATACTTGTAAAATAAATACTGATAGCAATGCAATGGAAAAAAAGATAAAATAGCTGGTGTTGAAAGCTATATTAACAAGAGTGAGCCATTTAGTGTATTGATAGCAAATCCTAATCTATTCCATGACAGATGCTAAACATTTATGCCAAAACTGATGAGTTTCTTAAGTTAAAAATAATAAAAATCTTTTTAGCTGTCATTGTGGAATTGTATATCCTTGGCCATGTGACTAAAGCATTGCTCTTCATATTAGTTAATTTGGAATGTGACATAATCTGCACTGTCAAGTCACTGTAGCAAAAATAGAGCTGTGTAGATGATGTATAATACTGCCCACACTTCTGTACAATCTGTCACAAACATCAAATCATCCAAACCAATTCTGAAAATACTTCCAGAAAATGCCATAAAAGAACAAGAATAGTTCCTGTGTTGGTGAACATGTTAACCAGTACTTTTAGATGGCAAAGTCGTCTAATAAGGAATGGATAGTGCTAGTTTTCAAGCATGAAGATCAAGATATTAGCTTCATTCTGCCTGATCTACAGAATGAATGTATTGTGCAGCCCAGTTCAGAATGCTCATGGGCTCCATGCTCAGTAGAGGTGCCAGATGATTTGCAGCTAGCACAAAATGAAGTTAGCCTGCATTTCTTAAATTGTGGGTAGGCAATCAGCCTGAGGCAGATGTCAGAACTGTTAGATGATGGCATGTTTGTGTCTTATGCTCCTGTCTAAACTTTCTATTCACTCTCATTCTGGGATCTGACATGAAGAACAATTTACACATAAGGTTAACATGAACCTTTGCTTCCTGTCTCTCTTGCTTACCATCACCTGCACTCCCATTAAGTTTTTAGACACCTTTCTTTCACGCACTTGCTGAACAACCAATCAAGTGGTTGTTACTAGCTGAGCCCAGAAAAGCTCATAAATTGAAAGATCACTCTCTGAAACACACACACAAACACAAAGACATAGTACATATACCAGTCCCCCCCCCAACTGTTTGAATGTAGTAGCATTGTAGATGCGACACACAAACAGTTCCAATAGTATGTTTTGGATATCACTGTGCACAGTTTCCTCAGTTTAAACTAGTATCTTCGCCCACTTTTTAGTATACAGACCAAAAGAATAAAATAATCTTTACAAAAATTCCTAATATTAAGCAACAGCAATCATGATCACTAAAAAAAAGTAGGACTTACTTGAACATTATCGATGAATATAACATCTACAGGTCCTGAAAAAACATTTTTCTTTCCTCAATGTGAGAATATCTATAGCCACTAGCAGCTATCCACTAAATGAAAACAACCAATTAACTTGAAAAAAACAATTATTTTTTCTCTACACTATTCATTAACAAACAGTTATCAAAGCCAAATTAACTTTTTTTTGTTTGAATTCAGTTGTTTATCAACATACTGTGATGGCAAAGTACAATCACTTATTAATTAAATGCTTATTGATTAATAGGACATGCATATTTCTTTGCTTGGCTGTAGTGTTGAATTTATATTATGTTGTAGATGTTGGATGTTTTTAGACCTGTCACAGTGCTGAGATGGTCTGCACAATAGACGATCTGCACAAGATGGTCTGTAGTGGCTCAAGAAGATGGCTTATCATCATCATTTCAAGGGCAATTAAGGTTGGATAACAAATGCTAGTATTACATGCAACACACACATTCCGTAAAAGAGGAAAAATAAGCCTTAAAGCAAAAGTACTTCTATGTGCACAGGCAATGTTAAAATTTTCAGTTATACAGTGAATCTAAAATTTTAGTTAAAGTGAAGAACCAAAGTAGAATCAATCTGAAATTATTCAGTAAGCAGCACACAAACATCTGTTATAAAGCAAAGGTCGACACCGCTCTGATAACTGAAACCAAAACACCCAGAGAGGCATGTCTGGCTCTATAATCTGTTAAAAGAGTCCCCAGTCTATTATAAAGAAATGGTTAAATAAAACTAAACCCCTGACACTCTATTTATAATCAACAAATAACAATTTATTTGTCTAACTCTAACAGTAAAGAAATTAACTAAATTATTTCCAAACAGAATAAATCTCTTCTAACTACTAACTATTCCTGAACAAAACAAGATTCTAATGGTATGCTGTTCCAATAAATACAAGTCACATTTATATATAAAAAATAATAGAATTTATTCTCTTGAAATGACAGCCAAGTTACATCTTGCAGAATGTTTTGTGTCTTCTCCAATGAATTCTTCTGTCAGGAGAGACTTCTCAGTGAATTCTTCTGTCAGAAATGCCTTCTCTGTTGAATTATTTTATCAGGAACATTAACTATTGTGCTGTAGGTACCTTTAATATTTTCATTGGAACTTACTTTAATGCTTAGAGAATTCTGTGGGTTTCCGTGACTCTTTTAGAGCTGAGAAATCTTCTCTTGGCAGATGACAGTTGGCTCTCCCCCAGTTTTCCAAATACTCTTATCTTTTATATCAATTTCTCACAACAGGATTTTTCCCATGTTATCAAAACCATCTGACTTAAACTTCATTGGTTTTTGGTATCTAAGGACTTGGTTTAAATTAATTGGCTAAACTCAAAGGCCTGTTGCCTCAGTTAAAGTATTGCTCTGCCTGCTAACAGAACAACCTTTTGATACAAAAGTTTCAGCTCAGGTGCTCTGTATACCTGCAAACCCACAGATATCCTTTTAGAACATCTAAGCATAGAAGAATCACATCATTTGTTAAAGGGAACCACACATGGCTTTCCCTAAAGCATTTTACAAACGCCAACATTTCACAAACACCAAACTCTAACACATCCTACCTTCCAAGCCACAAATTTACAACACAGAACTTATATACATATTATAGATAAACAAATATTTCCTGCAGGAATTTCTTCTAAGAATGAATAAAATTTAAATATGATGCGATGGTTGCGACAAACACATAATGCATTTCTATGGCACTCCCCTATTTATTATTTCAGTGGAAGCTATTTATATTGGGGTTTAATGTTTTGAACTTCAAAACTATACTTTACTCATAACTAATCCATAACTAAGCACAGCAGGTTCAAAATAGTTCCTTAGAGATATTGCAGTAAATACAATGGGATTTTAATATTCTTCATCAGAGCTTGAATCCAATTGCAACAAAAAAAGACATTTTCTAAATATGAAACAAAACTTAAAGGTTTTGGAGTAGATTTGTAGCTCATGTTATGGATATTGTGGTTGGTTGTCTCGCCAAGCTTTTTTGTTGTTTTGCAGATGTTTCATTACCATGCAGCCTCCAATGAAGCACCAGTGTGTTTTCCCACCTGGTTTTTAAACTCTGGAGTCCGTTGAGCTGGGTTGCCTTATTTCCAGTTTTCCTTCATTATTGAGTGTATATGGGGTCATGTTCAATGTGCTCATTGATGCTTTCTTCATGGAGTTCCAGGCTTCTGGGAATTCCCGTGCTTATCTCTGCTTCGCTTGTCCCAGGATTTTGGTGGTGTCCCAATCGAATTGGTGGTTCTCCTTATCCATGTGGATAAAGAGATGAGTGAGTATTGTTCGTGTCTTTTTGCAACCAGTTGGTATCCGTGTATCCTTGTTGTTAGTAGCTGACGATGTTACACAGCATGGGAATGAAATGTCTGCGGAACAACAAACGAGGTCGGCGAGCCAACCAACCACAACACCCGCAACCTGAGTTAAAGATCTACTCCAAAACTTTACAGGCCTACAGGTGCAACACACTCAAATTGGCACAAAAATGGGAACATTACGACAAACGAGAGAGCACAACCCGCGAACAACTCTACTTGCGACACGGATGCCTCAGCAACCAGGTATTATGTGCAGTGTGAGATACAAACCACTCATCAACAACCCAAAAGCCCGGAAGACAGCAGAATAAAATGGCCTCAAGATGGTAAAGGCGATGATAAACGACACACACAACCAGCTCCACAAATACAACAGAGAAATAACGCGCCAAAAATATTTATCCCCGGAAGATACCAATCAGGACTGGAGAATGGACATGGAACAAGCCGTCAACATCAGCCAACAGGCCACAAGGGCCAAGAAAAGACAGACCCGACAGACCCTTCAGGACAAGCTAGCCACACTTACCGACCAAAATGATAGCAACAGAACAGATACCTGGATAAGAAACATCTCTGACAGGAAACTGACGGACATGGAAAAAGCCATTCTCACCTGAGGACTGAACTATAACTATGGAGACACCAACAAAACAGAATTCCTAGCCATACTGGAAGCCACACTGAGGACCAACAACATCATTGAAGAAACACAACAAATGATAACACAGACAGTAATCCTGGCACTGACCAGAAGGAGCAAATTCAACACCCTCAACACATTGGAGATAATGGGAACTGCAGATGCTGGAGAATTCCAAGATAATAAAATGTGAGGCTGGATGAACACAGCAGGCCAAGCAGCTGCTTGGCCTGCTGTGTTCATCCAGCCTCACATTTTATTACCCTCAACACATTGGAAAGGCAAACCCTGGAAGGACTGAAGAAAGACAAGAACATCACAATACTGCCCGCAAACAAAGGGCGCCTGACAGTAATGCTAAAAAAAACGACTATGCATTCAAGGCACAGACACTGCTCACCGACGAAAACACATACCGGCCAGTACAGACTGACCCGACACTGCGACTAGGCAATAAAACCCTCTACATGCTAAAAAGACTCAAACAAACTGGACAGATCAACAAAGCAGGCTTCTTAAGAATGAAACTCAAACAAACCAACACGGTCTGATTCTATGGCCTCCCGAAAGTGCACAAACCAGAAATACCCCTCAGAACCATTGTTTCCCTACCAGGCACACCATCTCACAGATTAGCCAAGGAACTACGAAGGAGAATCAGGCACCTAATCAACAAGTCACCCCACTTCATCCACTCATCCCAAGAATTCCTCAATTCCATGAAAGACATAAGGATAGACGATGAAGAGACCATGATATCATTTGATGTCACTTCCCTATTCACATCCAAAGACATACCACTAACAAGGGAAACAATGGCAGCATGACTGGAAGAAGAACATGACCGCAGTGAAATCATCTCCATAGACAACATGCTGAAACTACTGGACCTATGCCTCACCACCACTTCATTTTCAACGGCCAACCACATGAACGAATCAATGGAAAACCCATGGGGTGGCCTACCTCTGGACTCATAGCAAAGGCAGTGATGCAAAGATCGGCCTTTCCACTAATCAAACTAAAACTCTGGATACGCTACGTGGACGACACCTTTGTCATCATTAAACGGACCAAACTAGAGGAGACACACAAACTAATAAACAGCACCCTCACTGGAATAAAATTCACCAGAGAGGAAGCGAAGAACAAACAGCTGCCATTCCTGGACGTCATGGTAGAGCGCACGGCAAATGGGGAACTGCAAACGAAAGTATAGGAAAAGCCACACACACGGACCAGGTACTGAACTTCAACAGTAACCATCCCTACACACACAAATGAAGCTGCGTGTGAACATTATTTTAAAAGGGCAACAACACACTGCAGCAACACGGAACTACGCCAAGAGGAAGAAGAATACCTCTTCCAGGTTTTCAAAGATAGTGGATATCAAAAAACTGAGTCAGAAGATGCCTACACTAACAACATCAGGAAGATACTACATGCCCTGACACATTTATCACACTACCCTACATCAGGAATACATCGGAACTACATACAAGACTCCTTTGACCACTGGGCATCAGAGTGGCACACAAACCCATATCAATCCTACAACTGCTCACCCGAATTAAAGACCCACTCCCTGCTATGGACAGGACCAATGTCATCTATAAGGCCCCCTGCAGAGAGTGTGAGAAACACTTGTGAGAAAACAGGAAGGAAACTAACAATAATGGTATACAAACATCAACTGGCTACAAAAAGACACGACCAATACTCGGTCATCTCTATCCACATGGACAAGGAGAACCACCAATTCGACTGGGACAACACCAAACTCCTGGGACAGGCGCAGCAATTCCTAGAAGCCTGGTACTCCACAAAGAAAGACATCAGTAAACACAGAGAACTAGACCCCACATACACTTTACTGTGAAGGAAAACCAGAAGTGAGGCAACACAGCTCAACTGACTCCAGAGTTTAAAAACCAGTGGGACAACACACCGACGCTTCATCAGACGCTGCACTGATGATGTTACCCAGCAGGGTAATGAAATGTCTGTGGAACAACAAACCAGCTCAGCGAGCCAACCAACCACAACATGAAACAAAACTTCTCATATCAGGCTTTGATATCTCAGGTATAATAGCAGTCAGAAACATACTTATTTTCCAAGGAGTGGCAATCATATTTGAACAATTGCTCTACTTCTTTTTACTACCGTATCCCAAATCTTGGTCTTTTGATCTGAAATTTCAAATTGTACCTGTTAAGAAACATCACATACAGATGTTCAAAAAGCATTCCAGTGTAGCACGGGATCAGCATGGGAGGCCAAATCATGCCCCTTTTTACAGTAGAGATTCCAAAGGCACTTTGGCAAGACATAGAGAGAAGTGAAGTGTCTCAGGAAAGTGGTTGATGGGCTAAGGTGGCAGGTAAGTGAGTAATAGAGTGCCCCAAAAGGGTAATTGTTTTTCTTTTCGACAATTACCACCACAATCGGAATCAACCCTGGAATAATAAAGAGTACAAGAGAGCAAACCAGTAACTGCACCAGGTATATCTTCAAATGAGGTACCAACCAGGTGAAGCAACAACACAGGATTAGATACATGATACCAACAGGAGCAGCAGACAGTACTAAGTGATCAAACGACTAATAAATCATATATAAGCCCTCAAGTCTAATGCATCCAGCAATAGATAATGGTGGACAATTAAATAACTAACGCAGTTAACTAACTGAAGAACAGGGTCCACAAATATCACCATCCTCAGTAATGTTGAGTGGATAGTCCATCTCATTCTGAGGTGCCGAACATTGTGGATGTCAATTTCCAATTCATACCATTTTATCAAGATATACCCAGGGCAGTGAGTGCAACAAGTTGATGAGCCTGGAATGACGTCCCAGCTGTGCAAGCCCAAAAATATTTCTTTAATTTAGTAATGAATTGGAGACTTATATATTTAAAATGTAGACAATATATTCGATCTCAGGTATTTACTAAAAGAATAAAGATCATAAGATTTTTAATAAACAAGATAAACCTTACCTAGCACAATTAGGAAAGTAAAACAATCTATGTTTACACAACACACGCAGATATACATATGTATGTATAATATAATATATGCATATTTATACATTCAGAATTAACATGAGGTAAATATAAAAAGCAGACTAAGTGTGGGAAAACAAAACTCAGAACATTAAATAACAGATGTAGTTAAAACAGTGCCCACAGAATTCTGTTATGATGATGGATCGCAACACCAAAGTGATCTGACGTCATTTTTACCCTTAGTTCCAAACAGTATTGGTTTAAAAGGAGGACTGCTGCACCCCCTCCCTACCTCCCCACCTATACTCTCCTCTCCACCTATCTTCTCCTCTATCCATCTTCAGGTCACCTCCCCCTCTCTCCCTATTTACTTCAGAATCCTCTCCCCATCCCACTTTTATGATGAAGGGTCTAGGCCCGAAACGTCAGCTTTTGTGCTCCTAAGCTGCTGCTTAGCCTGCTGTGTTCATCCAGCCCCACACTTTGTTATCACTGTCGCAGAAAAGCTGTGGATTTAAATTCTGTGTCTCTGGCAAAGTCCTGTGTGAACTCAATTAGATGCTGCATTTGCAAATTGTCAGGGAATCTTCAAAAAAGGTGAGCCTTAACAAGAAGATAGAACCAAAGGTTTTTTCTTGTAGCAAATTTGGCGCATTTCTGGAATTTGAACTCACAGACCCGACAGAAGAGCGAGATTGGATAAGTTGTCCCTTGTAGCCAATTTTAGAGGAAAAATCTTCAAAAAGTTTTCTTCTGTTTTCATTGCTGCTGTATAGAAATGTCTGCATTCAATGCCATCTTGATCCTACCAGAATTAGAGGGACCGACTTCTGAGGATTTAAATATTTTGGCCCTCAAATAGTTCAAGATTTAGCAAAGCATTTAGAATTGGAATTTCACTAAAAAACCAGAAAACACAAAATTTTAAGTGGGGTGGTTAACAGTTTACACCTGGAAACTGAGGATGATGAATTTGATAAAATAGTGTTATGGAGATTAAATTTTGACCAGCAGAAATTAGCCAGTCTAGAAAGTGAAAATATGGCCAGAGGAACGAGTAAGAGAGAAAAGGAACGGTTTTAGGAAAAAGAATTGTGAAAAAAAATTAGTTTGAACTGAGACAGTACAAGCTGAGGAGTAAGAATACTGCTGTATCCCATGAAGACTTGGGTGTAGACCAAACTTGCTCATTTGCTTCTTAAGTTTGTGAAGGAAGGGGTAGAAGCTTTCTTTGTTCCCACTGAAATGGTAGCACAGCAGTTAAACAGGCCAGTTCAACACTGGTCTTTACTATTGTAGAGTAAGCACTCAGGAAGAAAACATGAAATCTACTCCCTCTTGCCTGAGGAAAGTGCCACTGATTATGAGGCCATTAAGTGTGTATCAGTTAGTGTGAGAGGTGTACTAAGAAAAGTTCCATCTCTCAAGATATAGTCTGATCAGATGTATGTGGTATTTGAAAGGCTCAAACAGCTTGCTTTTGACCAGTAGATACAGGCATGTAAGATTGAAACCACATAAGAAAGACTCCTTGAGGAGTTCAAAAACTCCATGCTATTCCTGATAAGAATACACATAGAGGTACAGAGAGTGACTGGGCCTATCCACTACACTGGCTGATTATGAATTGATCCACAAACCCTAGTCCCAGAAGAAACCCTCCCCTAGTCACTCCAACCAACTGGAGAAGATTGAGGTGGAAAGATTAATAGAAAACCAGGAAACAGGGGAAACACTTTTAGATCCCTCACGGACAGAATGGGTGGTGCCAAGATAAAAGGTGAGACAAAGAAGCCTGTGAGTTTTAACTGCCGACAGGTAGGACATGTCCAATTCAACAACTGGGGGCTATGGGGAAAAAATGGGATTTATTGGGACACCTATACTCTGTGCAAAGAATAAGATTCAGTCAAAGAGAATAACAGATGAAGCTATGAAACTGACTGCAGTAGGGAGTCCTGTAAAACCCTTCTAAGAGAGGGAGATGAAACTTAGCAAATCCCTAAAAACTTTGTACCTACCAGAAGAGAAGCCACATTTCCCTAGGGAGAGGCAAATAAATTTTGAGCAATACTGAAGAATAGTTGAGCCAGCCAATCTCTGCTGCTGAGAAAAGTCATGAAATTCCAATCAGAGAGTGCAGGAAATGACAAGGTGCTGATAAAAGGGATTAAAGGAGGATACCTGACTGCAGTTAATTATAGACAATATCAGAGCACTCTGCTTTTTATGAGCAGTCATCCACCTTTGCACATTCACCTTTCAACAGCTGTAGTCTTAGGCTCTACCTATAAAAAGAGTAAGTTTAGAGTTCTTAACATACTGAAGACTTGTGACTCTGAACTATTTGTCTTCACCACACAAGCTCTTCCAACAACAAAAGCCTTTTACCTGACAACCTGGAAAATTGTCCAGGTGTGTCTATCTATTAAACCAGGACATGGCCAATTTAACTAATTATGGCCACACCAATCTACCTTTATTCATCAACAATGCTATGGAAGCTGTCAGTTTCCATTTTATGAATGCAATATTTACTCACAAAGTGATTGTTTATTGTTCAGTACGATTCGCAATTCCTCAGCTACTGAAGCAACCTGTATCCATGTGCAGGAAGAAGTGGACAACATTCAAGATTGGATTGATAAATAATAAGTAACGACAGTGTTATAAAAGTATAGCTAATGACATTGCCAGTGATGGGCAATAAAACAACATTCACATCCCATGAATGAATATTTTAAAAAATCACATGTCAAAAACTTCAATAAAACTTTTTGAAAATGTTATAAAGATTATTTATGGTGCGCATCTTCAGAAATCATTCTTAAAGAACTGGGGCTATTAAGATACTTACTTCCTACACATTTATGGGAAATTCTTACATGATGTCTGTATAGTAACCTGTTGATTTTAAAATATTTCAGATGTGGAACTTAGATGTGTTTATACAGCTCTCACATTATTGTGCAAAACTTTGTGAGATACTTTTGGTCTATTTTACTGCCTCAGTAAATCTTTGTTTTCAAGAACTTAATTCAGATGGACATTTCGTTTACTGTACATTGTCTCTAATAGTTGCTTGAGACGAAAAGACCCCAAGCTATTCTTAAATTAACAGCAATTAAATGTCTGGCAGCCAGAGATCTACCAGTTAAATCAACTGGCATGTTGGTGGAAATTTAGTGACTGCAGTAGTTCCCTTGTCAATTCACTTTATACTGATGATTTTATAGAGTCACTGTATAAATCAAAGAAAGACAATGTTAAAGATATCTTAAGGAAAATCCCCTCAAATTCTTTTTTTTGTAAAATACTATTCAACATTAATCCATAAATTAAAGATCACAGTTTCAGAATTGTCAGCAAGAGAGCTAGGAGTGAGATGAGGAAAAACCTCTTTACTTAGTTGTTGGAATTTGGAATTCGCTGCCTGGGAGAGTGGTGAGGGCAGATTCCATAGAAGGGTTCAAAAGAGAGCTGGATATATATTTGAAAGGGATGATGTTGGAGGGTTACAGGGGTAAGGTTGGAGAGTGAGACTGGCTGGGTAGCCCTTCTGGGAGCCAGACATGATCAATTGAATGGCCTCCTTCTGTAATGTAAAATCCTATGGTTCTATGAAAAGACTTTAGCCCAATTTAGCTTATTGCTGGTTAATGGAGTATTAAAAATTATGTGTCAATATTAAAGCATATGCAGGGAGTGCTAATTTTTTGAAACTCATGGGGTGATTTTTGTTGAATATTTTGTGTTGTAATAGATGGTCAAGATGTGATCTTAAGCTGCAATGCCATTTTACCTCAATTAGTAACTTTAACAAGTTAAAATGCACTCTAGGAATAGTCAGACAGGGTTCATGAAGAGCCTGACAATTAAATTACCTACCAATTCTGATACCTTGAATGAAATTTGTTTTATGAGGAAAGGTTGTTTAGGTTGATTCTGTACCCAATGAAATTGATAAGAACTTAAGGTGATCTTATTGAAACACATATGATCCTGATAGTTCTTAAGAGGGTGTGTTCAGCTAGGAATCTGTTTCCCCTGATGGGGGAATCTAGAACAAGGACACACCTTAAATACTAATAGCCTCCTAAATAGGGCTGAAATATGGAGAAATATTTTCTCTCAGAATGTCATTAATCTGTAGGATTCTTTTCCTCAGAGAGCAACCATTTGCACCATTAATATATTTAGGACCGTGTCAGATGTTTGATCAATTAGGTAGTCAAGGGCTTTTGTTACAAGGAGAGTCGGGGTCACTGCAGGGAGGAGGTGTGGAGGCAAAGTGGGGCTGAAGCCAATATCAGGTTAGCCAAGATCTTATTTGATGATGGAGCAATAGTGAGCCTTACCACTAGTACTTTTTTTCTGTGTTCTCAATCTTGCCCATTATGATTGCTAATACTTTATTTAAAGACCAATCCTAACACGGGAGTAAATAAGGTCTTGCTAAGTATTAGAGTGCCACTTGAATCTATATTCATCTTTCAAAGTTCACTTGCAGTTGAAACCAATTGCGTTTGATGAGGGCTTTTTATGCATCAGTGATATTCTGAAGTTTAAAGGAGAGTGTAAAGAAAATGTGGGAAAGTGCTGAAAAACACTGATAACAAATTTAAAGAGCACAGGGAATATAAAGAGCATGAGAGTGTAACTAGACAGGAAATTAGGAAAGCAAAGTGAGTTCATGGGGGACAAATGGCAAGTAAACCAAGGAAACTACAAAGCTTTATTTTAAACAAATATACTATAAGATAGAGGATTGCATAACAAACAATATGGCCTATTAGGGATCATACAGGAAGCTTGTTTGTCGAGGTGCAGAATACCAATGTTGTCTTTCGTGAACACTTTGCCCCTGTTTTAATGGTACTGGGAACCAAACAGATATTGAAACCATGAGCAGGACTCATACAAAACTAAATTAACATAATACAGGAAAAAAACCATTAAGGAATTTAAAGTGGTTAATTCACATGCCTGGATCAAATGTGAAATGTATCCAAAGCTGCTGTTGGAAGCAAGAAAATAAATTGCAGAGGCCAGCATCTTCCAATTCTCACTGTCTAGAGGTGTTAAATTATATAATTGTTTTAAAAGAGGAAAAAGGATAGTTCAAGTCGTTACATGCCAGTCAGCTTAAACGTGATGGCATGAAAATTGTTGGAAAAAAATTGAGGCAAGAGATAAATCTTCATGGAGAAAGACACAGATTAATCAAAAACAGTCGACAGGCAGTTTGCAAAGGGGAAGTTATATCTAGCAAGCATGATTGAATTTTTTGAGCAGCTAACGGATTGAAGAAGCTGATGTATGTGGCTTTTTAAAATGCATTCACAGGATGAGGGCATCATTGACCAGGCAGCATTTATTGCTCATACCTAATTGCCTAGAGGGCAGTTAAGAGTCAACCACATCGCTGTGGATCTGGAGTCACATGTCGGTCAGACCAGGTAAAGATGGCAGTTTCCATCCCTATAGGACATTATTGATCAGATGGGTTTTTCAAACAATCGACAATGGGGTAATGGCTATCATTAGCTTCTTAATTCTAGATATTTCATCGAACTCAAATTCCACCATCTGCAGTGGGCCTGATTTGAACACAGACCCCCAAAACATTTTCTGGGTGTCTGGATTTACAGTCCAATGATAATAGCACCAGGCTATTGCCTCCCCTGGATGTAGTTGGACAGATTATGGTAAACATTTTTGGTAAGGTCCAACATGACAACCACATCATCAATCCCATGCTTTTTGTTTATGAGTCAGTGCTTGAACTTGAAAGTAGGGGACATTGTCGGTAGCAAAAGAGAAAACTGTAAACTGTGGGAAGTTGTCAACAGGTAAGACAAATAGCTGAACAGTGGCAAGTTGTGTGTGTCCGGAGATGTTTGAGGTAATGCATTTGGAGATGGCTAATAAAATATGGAAATACCCTATAAATTATAGGTGCTGGCAGATTTGGAAAAACAAAAGATTCCTGTAGTACATGTCCACAGTTTCTTGAAGTAGCTAGAGGGGCAGCACAATGGCTCAGTGGTCAGCTCTGCTGCCTCACAACATCAGGGACTTAGATTTAATTCCAGCCTTGGCTGGCCATGTCGGGTTTGTAGGTTGTCCCCATGTCAGTGCAGTTTCTTGCCACGGTCCAAAGATTTGCAAGTTAGATGGATCAGCCATGGTAAAAATTGTGGGTTACGGGGATAATGTGGGGACTGTATTGGGAGTAGGATACTCTTTGGTGGGTCGGTGCAGACGTGGCAGTCTGAGTGGTCTCTTTCCATATTGTAGTAATTCTTTGATTCTATTCTATTCTCAACAGATAGATGACGCAATTAAAGTGGTATATATATTTGTCTTTGTTACTCAAGGCGCAGAATTCAGAGAAGGGATGTTATGCTGAAACTGTATAAAACACTAGCTGGGCGACAGCTGGAATATAATATTATATTCTGATCAGCACACTATTGGAAAGCTGTGAATGCACTATCCAAGAAACATAAGAGACTAGAATCAAGAATTTTAGTTGAGAGAAATTATTGAATTGCTGTGATTGTCTTCTTTGGAATAGACGAGGGTTGAGGGAAGATCTAATTGACATGTGTAAGATTAAAGATCATCTCAATAGATTGGATATGAAGGCTGTAGTCTTCTTATCTGTGTTGTTCATAAGTAGTGGATAGAGTATTAGCAAGGAAATTGGAAGCTCAGAGGGAATTCAAAAGATTTTTCTTTTTACCTAGAGGATCATAGGCATCTGGAATTCTGTCTGAAATGTTAGTAGAGGCAGAAAACTTACACATGAACTTGAATTTGAAGTGCCTTAACTTACTAACTAAGGACCAAGAGTTATAAATTAGGATGTGATAGTTTCATGGTCACCATTACTTAGACCAGCTTTAAATTCCATATTTTATTAATGTCAAGGCAGGAATTGAGCCCAGAGGATTAGCCGTTTCCTCTGGTAGGGTTATCTTTCTCTTGATATTTCTATTAGTTGTTAAAAGATGGCTAGTTCACTCACAGAAAGATTCTGAATTATCAGTTTAAAATAACAGCTTATAACAATTATTGCACGGAAGATAAATCAGTTTTCTTGGGGATTATAATGAACTTTGACTCCAAAGAGCAATGAGACTGCTCCAGGGCTGCAGAGGAAGTGTGTGTGTGTGTGTGTGTGTGTGTGTGTGTGTGTGTGTGTGTGTGTGTGTGTGTGTGTGTGTGTGTTTAACTTGTTCCTAACTCCAACCTGTTGAATTATCTGAGAACCAATAAGATAGCTGTTGACAGGCAAAATGGTCTCTGTCTTTGATTTTTGGTCACTAGTCCATGGACCAATCAACTTCTTGTTGCCAGCTAAAGTTACATCTATAGATGCATTAGGTACTTCAAATACTGCTTATTCTGATTGTTCTGTATGATACATGCCATGGGTGTCAAGTTACTTACTTTTAAATGTTGATTTTAAAACAAATATTTCTCATTTCAGCCCACAGTTTTTGAAAAATGTAAAATAAGTTGGATGACACAGTGGCTCAGTGGTTAGCACTACTGCCTCATAGTACCAGGGACCTGGGTTTGATTCCACCCTTGGGTGACTGTCTGTGCAGAGTTTGCACGTTCTCCCTGTGTCTGCGTGGGTTTCCTTTGGGTGCTCTGGTTTCCTCCCACAGTCCGAAGATGTGCAGGCTAGCAAGATTGGCCATGCTAAATTGCCATAGTATTCAGGGATACATAGATTAGGTGGGTTATAGGGGATGGATCTGGGTGGGACGCTGTGAGGGTTGGTCTAGACTTAGTGGGCTGAAAGGCCTATTTCCACACTGTCGGGATTCTATGGAAAGACACAGCTTATGTAATAGTAAGTTTGAGACTTATGGATTTGGCAGTAATGGATTTTCATCGTTGTTATACAACTGAATATTATTGTCTATGATGAGGCAAGTTCAGGCTTTAATCAGAAACAAATGTAGACATTTCTGAAAAATCTCAGCAGGTCTGGCAGCATCTGTGTAGAGAAGTCAAAGAAAACGCTTTAGGTCCAGTGAACATTCTTCAGAACAGATGGCAGCTCGTAGGAGGTAGTTGGGAGGCAATGGCCTAGTGGTATTATAGCTGGATTGTTAATCCAGACACCTAGGTAATGACCTATGGACCTGGGTTCAAATCCTGCCACAGCAGATGGTGGAATTTGAATTCAATTAAAATCTGTCATTAAGGATTTAAAGACGACTATGAATCCATTGCCAATTGTCAGTAAAATCCCATCGGGTTCATTAATGTCCGTTAGGGAAGGAAACTGCCATTCTTACCTAGTTTGGTCTAATGTGATTCCAAACCCACAGCAATGTAGTTGAGTCTAAACTGCCCTCTGAGCAGTTAAGGGATGGGCAATAAGTGCTGGCCTAGCCAGTGAAGCCCTCATCCTGTGAATAAATAAAGGAATAAAAAAGTTGTTTTTATGCAGTGCGGGGAGGGGGTGAGGGGTAAATGATAGATGAAAGTAGAGCCCAAAAGGAGAGTTGGACAGACAAAGGATTGAATAACATTCAGCTGAGGAGAATGAATGTCTGTTAATGAGGATTATTAGTGACTAACAAAGGGTAGTGTATAATAGCAGACCATGTGATAACAAGGCCTGGTGTTTGGGTCGCGGTAAGAACATGAGAGAAGGTGTCTCAAGCTCTAAAATTGTTGAACACGATATTGAGTCCAGAAGGCTGTGGAGTTCTCAAGAGGAAAATGAGATGCAAACTTCTAGTTTGCACTGAGCTTTGCTGGAACACTGCAACAAGCCCTGAGACAATGATGTTCATCAGGGAACAGGATGGCGTTTTGTACGGACAGGCAACCGAAAGCTCAGGGTCTTTTTTGCAGATGGAAAATAGGTGTTCTGTGAAGCAGTCACTCAGTCTATGCTCCATTTCCCCAACGTAGAGGAGGCCACATTGTGAGCAGTGGATGCAGTAGATTAGTTTGCATGAACTGCAGATAAAGTGTTGCTTCTTCTGGAAGGTGTGTTTGGGCTATTGGACACTAAACTGGGTGAAAGCAAATGTTCTGTGGTTGCAGGGGAAGGGGTGTGGAGTGTTGCCTGGGAATATAGGAGGAGTGGACCAGGGTGTCCCAGAGGGAACATGCCTTGCAGAAGGCTAACAAGGGAGGGGAGGGGAAATATCTGTCTGGTGGTAGCATTCCACTGTAGGTGGCAGAAATGGTGGCTATTGATCATCTAGATTTGAATGCTGCTGGGATAGTACTTAAAGACAACAGGGACCCTATTGCTGTTGCAGGAGGGAAGTGAGGGGGTGAGGGCTAAATGGATCAGTTCTGGCTGAGTGCCCTGTCAACAACGATGATAGGGAACCCATGGTTGAGGGTGAAGGTGGCCATTTCAGAGGCCCCCTTGTCAATGTTGTCACCATCAGAACAGATGTGATGGAGACAGTGGAACTGCAAGAATGGAATGGAATCTTTACAGGCGTTAATCACTTTAGTTTTCCAACAGCATTGCTGCAATCATTATCAACTTGGATAGAAACATAATATACAGAACAAGAGCAGGCCATTCAGCACAAGCATTTATACTTCTTGTTAGTGTTCTCTAATCCTAACACAAATTTTAGCTCTAATTGTATTGGCATAATCCTTTATCTTCCTATGCTTATCAAGGGTGGCACAGTGGCTCAGTGGTTAGCACTGCAGCCTCACAGCGCCATGGACCTGGGTTGGATTGCCACCTCATGCAACTGTGTGGAGTTTGCACATTCTCCCCGTGTCTGCGTGGGTTTCCTCCGGGTGCTCCGGTTTCCTCCCACAGTCCAAAGACGTGCAGGTTAGGTGGATTGGCTATGCTGGTTTGCCCGTAGTGTTCAGGGGTGTGTGGGTTGTGGGAGGATGGGTCTGGGTGCGATACTTCAGGGGGCGGTGTGGACTTGTTGAGCCGAAGGGCCTGTTTCCACACTGTAGGAAATCTAAACTAATCTTTATTCCAATAACCTCATAAGAACACAAAATAATAAGTAGGAACAGGAGTTCATTGTACAACTCCTCAATGCTCCACAAAATCCTTGTCCAATCTTGACCTTAACTCTGCTTCCTAACTAATTCCCAATTCCCTTGGTTTCCTAAGAGTCTAGAAATCTCAGTTTTGTATACATGACAACTGATCATTCTCAGCCTCTGAGACAATGCCACAAATTCAGATTCTTTGCATGAAAATATTTTCTTCCTAAATCCAAAACGGTCACTCATATATGCCAACTAGTCCTAGATGGGGGAAACAATCCCTCAGCATACACTCTGTCATACTTTGACAAACTCTGACATATTTCAATTAAGTCGATACTCATTCGTCTAAATTCTAAAGAAGTCTACTCAATTTCTTATCTCTGGATAATCATCTCATCCTAAGAATCTGGTGAACCTTTGCTGCATGCTTTTAAAGTATGCATATGTATCCTTAGGTCCAAATACCAAACTATACAATATAATCCAAGTGTTATCTCATAGCATGGTACAAATGTAACCAGGCTGCCTTGTTGCTATACTTGAATGCCCTTGCAGTTAATACTAACATTTAATCTATTTCCTAATTTCTAGTCGAACCTACACATTGATTTGTGTTCCTTGAACAAGGATACCTAAATCCTCTTGAACACCAGTATTTTATATTCACAAATGTAAAAATACATTGTACTGAAACATTTTTTTTGGAAACCAGTTTTGTACAGCTTCATGGAAAATTTCTCTCCATTAGGCCTAATGAGATCTCTGGCATATCTTACTAAACCTGCTTTATTAATGATCTGCCCTCTCCCTATGGTGTTCCTCTCAGCGAATTCTAGCCCCATTCTACCACTCACCATATCCATAATAACTTGACACTGACTGGACATGCCAGAATGGACCAGCATCCCAGGCATAAGCACCATGTTTAAAAGGCTAGGATAACAAAGTGTGGAGCTGGATGAACACAACAGGCCAAGCAGCATCTCAGGAGTACAAAAGCTGGCGTTTCAGGCCTAGACGCTTCTTCAGAGAGGGGGATGGGGAGAGGGAACTGGAATAAATATGGAGAGAGGGGGAGGCAGAGCGAAGATGGAGAGGAAACAAGATAGGTAGAGAGGAGAGTATAGGTGGGGAGGTAGGGAGGGGATAGGTCAGTCCAGGGAAAATGGACAGGTCAAGGAGGCGGGATGAGGTGGTAGGTAGGAAATGGAGGTGCGACTTGAGGTGGGAGGAAGGGATGGGTGAGAGGAAGAACAGGTTAGGGAAGCAGAGACAGGCTGGGCTGGTTTTGGGATGCAGTGGGGGAAGGGGAGATTTTGAAGCTTGTGAAGTCCACATTGATACCATTGGGCTGCAGGGTTCCCAAGCGGAATATGAGTTGCTGTTCCTGCAACCTTCGGGTGGCATCATTGTGGCACTGCAGGAGGCCCATGATGGACATGTTGTCTGAGGAATGGGAGGGGGAGTTGAAATGGTTCGTGACTGAGAGGTGCAGTTGTTTATTGCGAACCGAGCGGAGGTGTTCTGCAAAGCGGTCCCCAAGCCTCTGCTTGGTTTCCCCAATGTAGAGGAAGCCACACTGGGTGCAATGGATACAATATACCACATTGGCAGATGTGCAGGTGGCCATCTGTTTGATATGGAAGGTCATCCTGGGGCCTGGGATGGGGGTGAGGGAGAAGGTGTGGGGGCAAGTGTAGCACTTGCTGCAGTTGTTTAAAAGGCTATTGTGCATCCAGACCAACACTGTTAGTTTGGTGTAGTCTTGTATGCCTCCTGAAATTTGTCTGAGATATGACAGACAAAGAAAACCTGGCAGTCTGCATTGCAAGAAGGGACCTGGAGGTCCTGCTGGATGGTGAGAAGCAAAAATGGGACGTCCTCTTCAGCACAACAGCAAACTGTGCAAGACTGGTAGAGGTTGCCACCTGGGTTAGTACAGTGTCAGTATCTGGAGGAATACACAACAATATATAAATAACTTCAATGACCTTCACCACTCTACCAGTCTTCTTACACGACCTCTGCTACTGCACACACCTCCCACCCAGGTTCATGCTCTACCACATTCACTAATGCAACAATCTTCCCTCACTCACTACTACTTACACCAAACCAGGCATCAATAACTCTGTGTGCCCCCTGTGTTGCCTACTCACTCTGTTGGGATACCTCCCCAACTGCACCAGTTGCAACAGATATGCCACAATCTTTCATCTCCCTAACATCGCCTTTCTCTCATTACAGGTGGAAAACAGCCCACATCAGGGAACCAAAAAGTCAAGATGTTCACTTCATCTGGGGTGAGGACCCTCAGTTAGATCACTCTAAGCGACTTAAGCTAAAAGGTGCTGTTGCACCCAAAGCTGCAGCTTTGAAGTATAGAAGTGATCTCTAAATAAATCAGATTGATATGGAGGTTCTTTGAGGATGGCACATGTCAGGTGCCATTGTCTGTGGATGTGCAATTTGTGTGATTGGTGCCCACAAAGCCTACATTTAGATGTTGATGTGTACTGTCTAACATGGAGCTCCTTTGTGGCAAGCTTGTAGCAGATGGTAGAAAAGAAAGCTGCATATTAATGAGTTGAGATGTGCTGTTAATAAAATCTTTCATGAGCAATAATTCCCCATCATAAGTAACATAACTGGTAAGACCACTGCCTAGTAAGCATCTCCCCACCACATGCAGAACCTAGTTAAAAGATGCAGCAAATTGTTCCCAAAGTTAAGATAGGCTTCACTGGACCTCGTGTGTGATTCTGCCACATTTCTCTCTAAAACCCATGTTATTCAGGCCTCTATAAATTCCATCCTTTACTATTCCCATCAAAATTAATGAACAAATATTTCAGCATAAATCCATATACTACTTTCTCAAACAATCCCTGTAGTTGCAAGTTCCACATTCTCACCACCATCTGGGTAAAGAAGTTGCTATTGAATTCCCTATTTGATTTTTTAGTTACTATCGTATATTTATGGTCTCTAATTTTTCCCTCCTCCACAGTGGAAATATTTTGTCTGTGATTATCCTAACACAATTTTTTTATAATTTTGAAGGCCTGTTTGTCAACCACGCAACCTCTTTTTCATCTTTTCACAACACTATATGCAGGTCATTCTGTTTTTATTTGAGTAAACCCCTTTGTATTTCTTCCAGGATCTCTGTATCTTTTTTAAGATTTTGGTGACTGGGAATGTACACATACAGGTACGGACAGCAGAGAGAGAAACAGCTTTTAGTTGAGAAAGGCATCATGTGTCAGTCTTGGTGGGCCAACAGGCCTGTTACTGTTCTGTACTGTTCTTTGTTCTTAGTAATGCTTTGAATAAGGTCTTACCAAATTTCAATGGAAGTTTAACACTCCATCTCTACTTTTCAATTCTAGTGCTCTGGCAGTTCAGCTCCTGATGCTTAGTTTGCTTGCTGTATCCTTCTAACAGTTTATATAATTGTATTCCCAGATTTCTTCGTCTTTCTACCACATGTAGATCCATAGTTTCCTGGTTGTATGTCACCTCATTATCTTTGTTACCAAAACACTTGTCTGTCTCAGATGTTATTTGTTCTTTCTCCAAGTTTATAAATATATTCCTGAGTATTGTATATCTGCCTTTCGACAACACTCCACCAACCCTCTACTATCCCCATCCGCTAACAATTTGGCACAAACTGAAAATTTGAAGGTGTGTTTTTGATTCCAAAGCCTTTAAATTATGAACCACAATGATCGTAGCACTGAATCTTTTGCCACTCTACTTTCCACTTTCTACTGTTCTGAATTATGTATAAATTGTAATAGTGCTTCTAGCCATCTGTAGATTTTTTTTTATAAGTGGATGCAATCCAGATCAGAAATGGTTTAGTTTCCTTGATTAATGTTATAAATATTCCTGTTTTTTTTTTAGAAATGGTCCTACAATTGATACAAAATTACCTTATAAAGTACAACTGAAATAAAGTAATTTATATTTATTTAATTCAGGCCAGAGGTCTCAAAGCAGTTCACTAAGTTATATCATTTTCAGTACTGATTACATCAGATAAATTGGCAATTATAGTTTAAAATAGTACATGCCCAAAGGTTATTCGCCAATGACTCTCATCCCTTATTCTCAGACTCTAATGTCACAGTCAGGTTATTTAAACATGGCTGAATAATACTTAACCTTTTATTTACCCATGTACTTGTATTTTAACTCCCACTGAGAGGAATTACACATTCAATCTTATTGGAATTTGAAACAGTATCATTTTTGGGAGTTTCATGAAGGATTTCTCTTTGTGTCCTAAACTTGCGTCAAAGAGTGTACATTACATCCCAATGGTCCTCTGCTCATCCTATTCTCTCACTCACGTAGATGTAAGTCCTGGGATATCATGGGATCCCTGTCACTAATGTCATCTTTGATTACAGAAATGCACCATGCCAAGTGTAAGCAGTCCAGGTTTGCCGTTCAATGGTCATGTAGTGGGAAAACAAAAAGAAATGCAAGTGCTCATTCATGCATCTATTGCTATTTAAGCATGAAGCCATAAAGCTTAAACGCCCTTAGCCAAAGATGTTGCTTGGCCTGCTGTGTTCATCCAGCTCCACACTTTGTTATCTCGGATTTTCCAGCATCTGCAATTCCCATTATCCCTGATCACAATCTTACAATCGTTTCTTTTTAAGTTGTGCTTTTCTGTCTCTAATGCCAAGTGCAACCCTGTTACCATGTTTCAAAGCAGGACCAACACATACATGAAAGCTTTCAAATATGCCAAGCATATCATTTTTATTCAGTAATGGCAACAGCTAACAGAAAACGACAAAAAAGCACTTTGCATTTGCCGCTCAGAACTGAAACGGAGCTCTTCCCTTTCAAGTGTCGACACATTCACAATCCATAAATGACTACTGCACCTGATTCGTATCTACTGGAAATGGGTGTCAATTAAATCTTGTATTGTTTGTTGAACTTGATGCTGTAGTGGTCCATTATGTTGATGATCCTCTTCCATTGCTCAAAAGGTCGCTCCCACCCTCTTAACTCTCAACAGTATCCATCACATTGTGTCCAAGTGTGCTCTAGCTGTGCAGAACACAGTATACTGGAATTATTAGACACAGTCTGTCTGCAAAGTACTCCAAGCCCTCTATGGAGCAGTCCAAGCAGTGAAATCTCATCTTCAAAAGGTCTATCATCTGTTCCACCAGGGTCCTGGTCAAAGAATAGGCTGCACTGTGCCCACACTCAGCCTCAGACACTGAGTTATGTAATGAAGTCATCAGTCATAGTTGCTGAAGGTAGCCCTCTACTCCTAGTAACTATCCTTGCAAGGCACCTGACCTTTGAAATGAATCAGGAATGTGAGCCTTCTTGAGAATTCAGGTATCATAGCAAGTCCAACAGTACCTGACCAAGGCTTCTAGGACACTGTACCGATTATCACAGATGACTTATACACTGATAGAATGGAACTCTTTTCTCCTGATGAGCTCAGTTGCAGCATGATATAGTTCTCTCAATATGGTATCTGTGTAGCCTATCATGTCCTGCATCTGAGGGATATCAGCTATGTTGGCAAACCCTAATATCCAAGCTGTAACACTGACTTTGTCATGGAGAAATGAGATGAAGTGGTGTGATTTGACACAAAATGCACTTGTGGGTTCAACTCAGTGGTTCCTTGGAAGCAACCAATTGCACAAAGCTCAACACAGCTGCCACCTTGACAGCCACTGGGATAAGATGGCCACCCACTCTTCAAACTTCATATCTTACTTCAGCACCTGGATTACTTCTGTGACATTATCTTGATAGCAGTGACTTTAAGGTTAGAGTGAAATAAGACATTGGGCTGATTTTGATTTTATGAAGTGGTTCCTTCGCTTGCCTCTGGCAAAGAATTATGGCTCTATTCATCAATTCTGTCTGCCAGCATCACAGACAAATAGCTCTCTATTGCTATGCAGGTGATGTTCTAAGAAACACTGCAAATGACAACAGGTTATATGCTCCAGATTATTTCAGAGCATACGGTGGGCTTGATAGCGACTCATGACTAATCGTACTCAGTCATCACGGGTTAGACAGGCTCAATAATGGCAAAGGATTCCTCCTTGAGCTTTCTGCCCTGAATTGACTCTGCAACAATATTGCCTTCTATTAAGGCAGATAGCCACAAGCTATCATGGCATCATCTGGATATTTGCACAAACTAGGCCTAGACCACAAGAAGGCACAGTTGGGTCAATTTTCTCTTTATCAACATCTGCTATAGCACAGATTGCAGCACTAACCAGCCTCTTTTTAGCAGTAGAATGAAGAAGTACCCCTAAAAGATCTAAGTTTCCAAACATTTGCACCAGGCATTAATACCTCTTGCACACAGAATAATGCCACATACCACCACTCTGCATCACTGGAAGTATTGCTACCCACTAAAGGTTTATGTGGAAACTTCATTGCTGGTTTCAATGAAGCTTGGATGTCACCAAGTGCATTCATGTATGAAGCAGCAGAAACATCATCTGGTAACAGTGGATCCCCAAACATTGGTTTGATGCAAACATAAACCCAACAGTTAAAATGGTGCATGACATGAATGTAGCTAATACAGCTTTAGAAAAGAAAGCAAGGCACTGTAATTCACATTATTTCAAGAAATCTAAGCTGCCTCTCATTATACAAATCTATGAGCTATGTATACAGGGAACAAAAGATGGCTTGGTCATATCATTTCCAAAGCTTTACCCATAAATTTGGCTGATAGGGGAATACTCACCAAAAGAAGTAAACCAATGCCCAGTGAGATGTTTTCCGGTAAGATGGACATCTCCCAGTAACCATCTGACGCTGTCTTGCAGCTTCCTGTCATGGACAAACAGATTAAGAAATTTCATCAACTGTGCTTAAGAATGCCATAGACTTCTTACCAAATTGAAGGACAAACATTGAGAATGAAATCGCAGCTGAATTGCCAATATATGGAAAGTCCAATCTATTACCACTGCTTTAAGAAATTCTCTTCTTCTGGAAAGTTTGCTCCATTCCACAGGTGATACACAATACAAAAATCATTACACTAATACAAAACATGGGTGACAGAAAGCACTGTAACAACTCTAGGGGCATCTTACTCCTTAATGTCACAGGGAAGGGCTTGCTAGAATCATAGTTAAGAATCTCCTTTCACTTGCAAGCTAAGTCTACCTGTATACAAAGCTGGGTTTCCATGCTGGCAGGTATAATGTTGAAATAATATTCTTTGCATGCCACTTATAAGAGAAGTTATCAAATAGAATGTATCTCTTTAACATATTTTCATAGATCTCATTAAGGCATTCAAACAATCAATAGAGCAGAACTCCACAAGATTTGGGGAAAATATTCACTGTCCATCAAAAGACTTCAGCCTCATTGTCTCCTTGCATGATAACAACATGCACTTCACAGTTCCACATTGCAGTTTCTCAGTAAAAACGTGGTGAAGCAGTCTGGATTTTACATTAACCTATTTGGCATATTCTTCACCATGGGTTTGCAAAAATGAAAGGATTCTGCCTATGTACATGGTTTGAGAAAACTAAACAACCCTATTGAGACTGAAAATGAAGTAAAAGACATGCCAAATCAGATCAATGCTGAATACTCTATGCTGATGATGCTATGCTCATCGTCCACAGCAAAACTCGGCTACAAGGGTTGAGGCCCGATATGTCAGCTTTTGTGCTCCCAAGATGCTGCTTGGTTTGCTGTGTGCATCCAGCTCCCCCACTTTGTTATCTACAAAGATGTATGGATTGTTTCACCGGTGCCTGTAAACTTTTCTTTTTGGCAAGAAACATCAAGAGAACAGTGGCCATGGTTAAGGTGTTTCATCTCCGCCACCGATCACAGTAAATAGCATCTCATTGGAAGTGATCAGTAAGTTCTGCTACCTTGGGTAAATAGTGATAGAAAGCCTGTACTTGAAGCAATTCTAGACATATGCTGAGGGATAGCAGCTCTACCTTTGGTAACTCAGAAATGCACATAGAACAACTTCAAGCATTGTTAGAGCCAAACTGATGGTCTTTCAGCCCCATGTTCACAAAAGCTTCTTATATGACTTCAGGGTCCATCCACTACCAGAAGGGAAAAAAAAAGTCAGCAATTTTCATCTTTGCTGTCTGTGCTGCATTATGGCAGAACAAAATCCTAAATGCAGTTGTCTTCTTAATGACATAGCTCTCAAATTTTTGAGAACTCAAACAGAGGAAGGGTCACTTGATCCAATAGGTTAACTCTGATTCTCTCCATAGATGCTGCCAGATTTGCTGAGCTTTTCCAGCAATCTTCTTTTTGTTCAGTTCCATTGACTTGGGCACATCTGCAGAATAGAAGAAGGTCACATATCCAAGGACTTGCTATAAAGTGAACCAGAAGACCAGTAGGTTGCTGAAGTCTCCACTTCAAGGATGCTTGCATGCATGAAGGCACCAAACATTGATTCTCATATCTGGGAGTCAGCAGATTTATCAGGGGAAATGGTGCCACCTCTTGTGAGCTGATGTACAGTGGTATTCATGACAGTGGCTTGGGAACAAACAAAAAACACTAAAAAAAACCAAAAAGACAACAGGGAGCTTCATCTGTGGCACTTGCAGCTAAACATGTTTAATTAGCCTGTTCACCCATCAGCAAAGGTCTGCCATATAAAGAAACTTCAGCCGAAATAGAAAGTTGGCCGTGTTTTAACTGTCTTTCATACGTGGATGATGCCAGTGACAAACACCTGCATGCTCCTGAATCAAATGTTTGCTCAATTCTACAAGCAGAAAGAAAGGAACGGGGGTCTTGGATGGTGTGAATGCAAATGGATCCAAGGAGCTTCCTGTTATTACTTATTTAAAAGGAACACTTGAAGCTATTATTCTGGAGAACCTGATTACTATTATCCCAATACCTTTCCTAAATTGTGATAATTTCTGATGACCATTCAATGCCTGCCAGTCAGCCTTGCCCTTGTAGCTGCTTGGATTCTTTTCTAATCAATATACTCAGAGATTATATTATACGCCTTTAGAGTAAATCAGACTTGAACCTAACTGCTTAGAAAATTGGTCAAATGTCAAATACAGTCACGTTTGGAGCAATTGACAATACTTCTGAAAATCTACTAAACTTACATACTTTTATCATCAGGCTGAGGTCACTGTCAAACCATAGGAAAAAGCAGAACAGAAAGAGACCATTCAACTAACTCTGTCTGCCCTGGCTACCATTCTGGCTGGTAAGACTCAAACTGGAGGTAAGAGTTTTAAATGCTAAGGGCTAATCTTACATAAAATTTAGGACTGATTGCCTGGAATTTAGTATTTTACTTAAAGTTACATGCAAAGCTTCTTGGGGGCTGAGCAGGGCTATAAGCAAGCAGATCAAGTCATCTCCTACAGACCAGGTGAGATCATACAATTAAGCAACTTAGTTTATTGTTTTCTGTAACTAACTGCTTGAAGAGTGAGTTGAGATCCAATGGTATAATAAGTCAGTTTCAGCACACTGACACTGTAGTGACTGTAACGAGGTCAGCCAGGTGGACATCGTAGCATCTGAGTTCCCTGACTGGGGCTGTTAACACGGTCCAATCAGGGAACCCTGGCTGACAGATTTAAACCGGAATATCAGAGATGCTGTTCACTCCGAGAACTGGCTATGAGGAAGCTGCATCAGTGTCAATGACTTTTCATGTATAAATTAGGGGTGAATTGGTAATGAGATACCAGCCTCTGTGGAGTTATTTCAGTCACAAATTGATAATGCTTTGGGTTTCAACCCCTCTCCCCACCCCAACAGCAATATTTTAAGCCTCAAGGTGACCAGGAATTGAAAGTTGTCTAAGAGAGTTGAGTTTCGGAAATAGTCAAGACATTATACGTTTGTCAATTTTGGTCAGGAGCCAGAGTGAGATGAGTGTAGCCTTAATAAGTAAGATCAGGTGAGTATTTCTACTGTATCGAAGTTAAAAGACTGGGGTATGAAGAGTGATGTTGCTATGTCTTTTTGTTATGAATAAAGAGAGAAGGAATGTTTAAAGGTAAATTAAACATTTTTCTACAACTTAATACATTCCATCTTGGACTGGATTTTTATCAGTATTGCAAAGACACTGATTGGGATTTTACAGATCCCCAGGAATAATATAAAAGAAAATGGATGGAATGGGCTAGCATTCAGTGTGTGTCAGATTTCATTTGCTGACGGCATTTGCCATCAATGAGAAAGGTGGCATGCCTTGGGCTGAGGACGATTGAGGCCCATAAATCATCTCTTGAAGGCTTCTTGCTTCCAGTTCTGGAGGTTTTCTACGAGAGGTGGACATTTCACCATTTGGGACACCATCAAGTATTATCCAAACAAGTGCCTCACGGAATTGGTGTATGTGTTTGGGAGTAGGATCAATGTACCAGGCCCTGGGCAGCAAAGGTTACCATTCCTCCCCTCACTAGAGCTTGCCTGAATAGCCCTGGTGAGCCTAATGTACTTAGCTTAATCCTGAGGCATGATCTCCATTGCTGCTGCAATCTAGTGTTAGTACTAGCAATGATCACAATTCCTGGAGGCACATCCTCGATTGAACAGCTTCATATCTCTGAATGACCAGCAACTCTTGATCTCAAGATCTAACTCCCTAAAGGGATGGGAGTCCTGACTGGTGACGCTTAATTTAAATCATATCAGGGCTTCCTAAGGTGGGTTTCTAGCAGCACTCTTATTGGATGACAGGGCTTCTGCTGCCCATGGTTGCCAATGTGCACTGAAAGGAAACAGCTCAAAAATCAGTAGAGATTGTTTTTCAAAGTTCAGCTAAATCCTCAGAAGGGGACGGGAGTGATAGAGTCAATACTGTGTGGAACTGGAGGAGCTCAGCAGGTTAGACAGCATCGGAGGAGCAGGGAAGTTTACATCTTCATCAGGAAGTCAACTTTCCTGCACTTCTGATGCTGCCTGACCTGCTGTGTTCCTGCAGATCTACACTGCACTGACTCTGACTTCAGCACCTGCTGTTTTTGGTATCGTCAGGAGTGATAAAGCTGTGCACTACAAAAAGGCCTGACAGGAGATCTCAATTTTGGCAGTGGTTCTCACTCGAGTCTTTAAAAGGGGTGGGGTAGTGAATACACTTTCCGTAGAGTGTGGGAAATACTCCTGCCATTTCTCACTCCATATGAAGGGTTTGTGATGATAATAGGCTTAAATAAAAATTTGAGTGGATGCTCAATGTCTACCCAATTCGTGAGGTGCCTAATTTTTCTTTAACAGGTATTAAGCCGACTGCTTATTCAAATACATAATACCAAAACAAAGCCTACATCTAGCTGCTTAGAGGGTCCCCTCATCCCAGATTGCAGTGGGACCAGTCTCTGCACAGATTAAGTACCAGCAATTCTGCTGTTTAATTGTCACAGTATTACTCTGTTTTACACCAAAACATTTGGTCCAACAAATACCAGATTCTACTTTTAATAAGGTAAGGAAGTATAATGATTATTTAATTAGGCAAAGTCACTATAGTCCCAGAGGGCAGTAGGTCTGCTCTCTCATGGTGGTGATGTAGCCTCCTGGCCACCATGTCTCATGCAAGGGACGAGGTTTGGAAAGATTATCCTTCATGGTAATATCAGCAAGTGCAGGAGTTGAGCACATGCCATTGGTGTCACCCTGCAATGTAAACGAACTGTCCAGCTAACTGACCCAATTGGAATAACGGTATTTAGGTATGGTTTCAAACTCCTGCACAGTAGCTGGGGAAATTGAAATCAATTAACTAAATTAATTCTTGACTAAAAAGCTGCTATCAGTAATTCTGACAAGAAAATAACCAGATTGTTGTAAAATAACTATTTATTTGACTAATGTTTATCTGAAAATAAAATCTACCATCCTTACTTATCTGTCATTTGATCTCCAGAGCCACAGCAAAGCACATAACTATCCTTTGAAATAATTTATCAAATCATTCAGTTGTAGATATTTTCTAATCAGCCTGTTCAGCAATGTTATTACATTGGAATTGGATGAGCATCCTGGCTCTCATGTATGGTCACTGGGCCACAAGAACCCTCAATTCGTTCAGTTCTATTCCATTCCAACTTCTAAGGTTAATTAATGCTGGCCTTAATAATAATGTCCACATCCTGTGAATAAATGTGGAAACAATTATAGCTGTATTTGTACAATATCTCAGACATCAAAGTTCAATATTCCACAATATGAAAGGGCTAAGTACTAGTGGGCCTACAAAGATTCAGAATTAAAAATGAAACCTTTTGCATCGGTATCCCTCATTGAAGTTTTGCAGAATTTGTGAAGTTAAACTGAAGTAATATAGGGCCTATGCTTCAAAGATCTTGAGGGCTTCTGGAAGGGAGAGACAAATTATTTGCATTTTACAATTTCGTTTTCCTGCAGAAATCAATCCCTAGTTCTTCAATATAAAATTATTTGAAAATTGAAGAAATAGTATTTTATTCTGCTCGGAGTAAAATAATAAACTACTGAGAGCTCGCATGATACCTCCTGTGCCTGAAACCCATTACAGTGCAAAGAACTGGTTTAATGTTCCTGAGATTTAAATTATAGGTGGATTTTTCAATTAGTTATACAGGTTTCATTTCTGCTCATTTAAACCTCATATAGTTTTTCTAATCTTCCATGTAGGTTTTACTCTACTTGCAGACATACCACCTGTTGCAGTTAGTTGCATTAAAATGAATTTAAGCTTCCATGCAATTTTCCAATTTTTACACCAGTTATTATTACAGCCCATACATTTCCAACAACTAATTCCCTTCCTGCTCCTACAAAATTGATTCTACAGACGCCAAAAATATATTCATAATTTGTTCCTCATGATATACAGATGTGGAATTGCTTGATATGTAGGCTCAAAATATGCTGATTTAACTCTGCTTTGTTTCCACCGATCAACTACCTGATCATTCATAAATTAATGAATAACTCCTCAGATGGACATCAAGAGAGTATAAGCCAGTAACATGGCTCCAAGATGGAGTTTTACTTTAAAATGCACCCTCAAACTGGAGTCAATAAAACCATGAAGGGTAATACAAACAACACATTTGTTACCATTAATTGGAGACATGCTTTCAAGAGAATTGATCCAGAGGTGTCTTGGGAGGAATAGGTATATTTTATTTGTTCATCAGATGTGAGTGTAACATTTTTTACCCAGCCCCAAATATCCCTGAAGAGGTGATGAGTGCCTCTTTAAACTGATGAAGTCCTTGGAGTTAAGTACGCTAACGTGCTATTAGGGATAGAGTTCAAAGATATTTACCTCATGACAATGAAGGAGTATTGACATATTCAAACTCAGAATGGTGTATGTCTTGGAGGGGAACAGACAGCTAGTGGCATTCCCATGCATTCCAAACTTTTCCAACAAAGAACCATATTGAGAAGGCTCCTAAAGAAAGAGCGCCTTATGTAAGGTAGGATGATCATCCATCTGTTTCTTTCTCTCAAATGAAGCGGCGTCATCAGAAAACTCTACCAAGCAATCCTACAACACAATGTATCTTGGAAGTCTAGGCTATACAAAAAGGACTAGAAGTGAGCATCATGCAAGATGGTAAACCAATTGCATTTAGATCCAAAAGTCTATTGCAAGTGCAACCCAATTATTCCACCACAATACAAAACATTTGTTCTCGTATAAGATAACAAGGTGTAGGGCTGGATGAACACAGCAGGCCAGGCAGCATCAGAGGAGCAGGAACGCTAACATTTTGAGTCTGGGCCCATATTCAGAAAATTTTCTAAAGAAGGGTCCAGGCCTGAAATGTCAGCCTTCCTGCTCCTCTGATGTTGCTTGGCCTGCTGTGTTCATTCAGCTCTCCACCTTGTTATCTCAGGCTCCAGCATTGGCAGTTCCTACTATCTCCATTTGTTCTAGTATTATGTTTCAAGATTGTATATGTATCCATCGAGTAAACGATGCACTGTTTGCAAACTGATTGCAAACTTTTGGATATAGTTTTTGGTGTAAATCATTGATCAGTGTACCATCTGGACCACAATGGTACTGGTTAAAGCACATGGATAAGAGTCTGACTTCTGCTACAAACTTCCTGTCAAATTGATCACTTCAGATACTCTGTGTTGATTACCAAACGTGATCAAGAGTCCTGATGTTCCTCTAAATGTATGACACTACAGCATGGACACTGAGGTTGAAGATATACTCAAGATGGCTTTGTTGTCTTTTGTTCAACATAAAATGAGTAGCTCTAATCAAACAACTAATAATGCACAAAGAAAGTATTGTGTCAATTCACCCTTCAAAAATGATAGGTTTCAGACATTCAGATGATTTTAGCCTTACAGAGATGAATTCTGCATTTTGAGAGGCATAATCTTCCAAGAGAAATAAGTATTTATCTCTGCCAGAATATATTGTCACAATGATATCAAGTTTAATTGGGTAGACAGCAGATGAGATGACTGGTATGTGAAATGGCCTATTGACTAAGCATCAACAATGACACTGGAAAGTTAACAGGGATGGGCAAGGCATGCCAGACCCACCAGCCACAACAATACAGAAACTTTTTGTGCGCTCACACATTCCTTCATTCCTTTGGTCTTGATCCCCATGAGTGGATAATACTTCAATTTAATTGCAAGTTATTTCTCCATTTCCAAATGGCAGACAGGACTTTTGAAAGAAGTCTGCAAGTGACTCTATAGCAAGCAATACCATAATCACCTGAAGAAATATCAGATAATGGGCTGCAAGATATGGGCAGGTGTTTCGAGGACTTACGTAAAATAATTTGCAAACTGTGCAACATACTCACCACATTACACTAGACCAAAAAGTCTTGCTAAGTAAATAGTTGGCGCAATTAAGTAATTTATCTTAAAGTGTAGACTGACAAAACAAAATTTGTCACCATGTACACCTCAGAGCTATGACCCTGGAAATTAGTTTATTGTTACCCACAGGGGCAAGTGAGAATGATGTTGCCACATACCCAAATTCTTTGAGATATAATGCACATTTCTGGCCCACCAACTGAGGATGAAGATGATGCATGAACAACATGCAGGCGTGGAACTATCTTCATTAGTAGGACAAAAGACTAGAATCACACAGCCCACAATGAGGACATGGTTACTCACAGAGGCTTTGAAACTCTGTCACGAGACCAAGTCTTCTGAAGTCATAACCTCAAAGAGCAATGGTGAAAAGGATCAGAAACCAGCTAAGAGAAAAATAGAATACACCAATTGTGCACAATAAACACAAAAGTACACCCAAAAATGACAGTGTACTGGAATAACAAGACAATAATCACCAACACTCACATGGCAGCAGAAATAGAACAGACAAGGGAAAAGCTCACATTTCTAGAAGTTTACACTATAACATCTGGAAGAGTTTTTTTTAAATATAAAAGGCTGAAATTGAATATAAACTGTTAGATAATAAAATGTGAGGCTGGATGAACACAGCAGGCCAAGCAGCATCTCAGGAGCACAAAAGCTGACGTTTCGGGCCTAGACCCTTCATCAGAGAGGACCGAAACGTCAGCTTTTGTGCTCCTGAGATGCTGCTTGGCCTGCTGTGTTCATCCAGCCTCACATTTTATTATCTTGGAATTCTCCAGCATCTGCAGTTCCCATTATCTCTCATAAACTGTTAGATTTCTGTTTTTATAAATTTCACAATCCCAATTACTGTGCAGGTTTGCTTTTCCACAATATTTATTTTTACTTTGAAAAGTGGTCTTTTTTGGGATGGGGGTGGGAGCTGATGAAATTATGTTCCTTTTACGAGATCTAAGTATTTGGATGTTGTCACATGACAACTTGCCCTCTGCTCTTCAGTATTCAAGGCACACTGTCCAGAATATATTGTAGTTACAGTTAAACTAATTCTATATACAGGTAGAATCAATCTTCAAAATAAAGCAATTTGCGTTCATTTATAACAAGCAAAAACAAAAATTGCTGAAGAAATTCAGCTCGGCTGGCAGCATCTGTGGGAAGAAAATGCAATCATTGTTTTAAATCCAGTGATCCTTCTTCAGGTAATAGTACTTTCATTTTGGTTCTGAAGAAGTATTCCTGGACTAGAGATGTTAACGCTCTTTTCTCTTCACAGGTATTTCCAAACCTGATGAGTTTCTCCAGCAATTTCTGTTTTTGCGATCATAGACATTTACAATGCAGAGAAAGATCCTTCAGCCTATTTTATCAGCACCAGTCATAAACAGCCACCTAACCAGCCAAGTTCTTCCCCTCACCCCCCCACTGCATCACAAAGCCAGCCCAGCCTGTCTCCGTTTCCCTAACCTGTTCTTCCTCTCACCCATCCTTTCCTCCCACCTCAAGCCTCACCTCCATTTCCTACCTACCACCTCATCCCGCCTCCTTGACCTGTCCGTCTTCCCTGGACTGACCTATCCCCTCCCCACCTCCTCACCTATACTCTCCTCTCTACCTATCTTCCTTTCTCTCCATCTTCGGTCCGCTTCCTCCTCTCTCCCTATTTATTCCAGAACCCCCCCCGATCCCCCTCTCTGATGAAGGGTCTAGGCCCGAAACATCAGCTTTTGTGCTCCTGAGATGCTGCTTGGCCTGCTGTGTTCATCCAGCTCCACATTTTGTCACCGAACTATTCCAATCCCATTTTCCAGAAGTTGGTCCATAGCTTTTTGTGCAGAGATATGGGGACTGCAGATATTGGAGAATTCGAGATAACAAAATGTGAAGCTGGATGAACACAGCAGGCCAAGCAGCATCTCAGTAGCCCAAAAGCTGACGTTTCGGGCCTAGACCCTTCATCAGAAAAGGGGGATCGGGAGAGGGTTCTGAAATAAATAGTGAGAGAGGGGGAGGCGGACCGAAGATGGATAGAGGAGAAGATAGGTGAGGAGGAGATAGGTCAGTCCGGGGAGGACAGACAGGTCAAGGAGGCGGGATGAGGTTAGTAGGTGGGAAATGGAGGTGCGGCTTGAGGTGGGAGGAGGGGATAGGTGAGAGGAAGAACACCTCCTCCCTCACCCCCATCCCAGGCCCCAAGATGACTTTCCATATTAAGCAGGTATTCACGTGCACATCTGCCAATGTAGTATACTGTATCCACTGTACCCGGTGTGGCTTTCTCTACATTGGGGAAACCAAGCAGAGGCTTGGGGACCACTTTGCAGAACACCTACGCTTGGTTTGCAATAAACAACTGCACCTCCCAGTCGCGAACCATTTTAACTCCCCCTCCCATTCGTTAGATGACATGTCCATCATGGGCCTCCTGCAGTGCTACACTGATGCCACCCAAAGGTTGCAAGAACAGCAACTCATATTCCACTTGGGAACCCTGCAGCCCAATGGTATCAATGTGGACTTCACCAGCTTCAAAATCTCCCCTTCCCCCACCGCATCCCAAAACCAGCCCAGTTCGTCCCCGTCTCCTTAACCTGCTCTTCCTCTCACCTATCCACTCCTCCCACCTCAAGCCGCACTTCCATTTCCCACCTACCAACCTCATCCTGCCTTCTTGACCTGTCCGTCCTCCCCAGACTGACCTATCCCCTCCCTACCTCCCCACCTATACTCTCCTCTCCACCTATCTTCTTTTCTCTCCATCTTCGGTCCGCGTCCCCCTCTCTCCCTATTTATTTCAGAACCCTCACCCCATCCCCCTCTCTGATGAAAGTTCTAGGTCCGAAACGTCAGCTTTTGTGCTCCTGAGATGCTGCTTGGCCTGCTGTGTTCATCTGGCTTCGCACGTTGTTAGCTTTGTATGCCTTGGTATCGCAAGTGTACATCGCAGTACTTCTTAAATGTTACGAAGGGTTCTACCTCCACCACCTTCACAAGTAGTGAATTCCAGATACCCACCACCCTTTGAGTAAAAAGATTTTTCCTCACATCTCCTTGAAATCTTCTGCCCCTTTCTTTCCATCTGTGCTAACTGGCCATTGATCCCTTCATCAAGAGGAAATGTTTATTCCTGTCAACTTTATCTATGCCCTTTATAATTTTATACATCTCAATCATGTCTCCTCTCAATCTCATCTGCTCCAGGGGAAACAACGACAGCCTGTCCAATCTCTCTTTATAACTGAAACTCTCCAGCTCAGCGAACATCCTGGTAAATCTCTTCTCTACCTTTTCCAGTGGTACACATCCTATCAATAATGTGGATTCCAGAACTGCACATAATACTCCAGCTGTGCCCTGACCAATATTCCAGCATAACCTTCCTGCTCTTAAACTCTATTGTTCAATTAATAAAGGCAAGTATACCACATGCCTTCTTAACCATTTTAGCTACCTGTCCTGATATTTCAAGGGACTGTGGTGTACACGTATATCGAGGTCCCTCTGATCCTCAGTGCTTCACAGGGTCCGACTATTCATCATATATTCCCTCACCTTGTTTGTGCTGCCCAAGTGCATCACCTCACATTTAAACTGCTTGAGTTCAATATACCACTGATCAGCTCATCTGAACAACCCATCTGGACAATTATCAAGAATATTATCCTCATTATTTACCACCATATCAATTTTTGCATTGTCTGTGAACTTACTGACCAACTCTCATATATTCAAGTCGAAATTATTTATATAAAACATAAGCGGTAAAGGTCCCACCACTGACCTCTATGGGACTCCACTGGACACAGATACCCTGTCGGAAAAACATTCCTCAACCATCACTCGCTGCTTTCTATCACTTAGCCAACTGTGTATCCAATTTGTCAAATTTCATTGGATTCCATGGGCTCTTATGTCTGCTATCAGTCTCTCACGTGGACCTTAACAACAGATTGCTGAAATCCATATAGACTGCATCTAAAGTATTGCCTCATCTGTAGACCTGGTCACTTCTTCAAAAGTTCAATCAAGTTGATTAGACACGACCTACTTAGAATCCCTACAGTGTGGAACCAGGTTCTTTGCCCCAACAAGTCCACAGCAACCCATCCCCCATGTTCCATCTAATCTCCACATCCTTGAATACTACAGGCAATTTAGCATGCACATCTTTGGAATGTGGAAGGAAATCCACACAGACACAGGGAGAATGTGCAAATTCATCACAGACAGCTTCCTGGCAGTGGATTTAAACCCAGGTCCCTGGTGCTGTGAGGCAGCAATGCTAACCATTGAGCCACCTCCATGTGAGGCAACCATGCTGGCTTTCTTGTTTAATGCCTGGCCCTTGAAATGCAGATTAATTATGCATCAGGTTTTTATGAGTTTCAGAACTTCAGCAACCACAGCTTTTGTTTTGTAGAACTATGTACATCTCAGCTTGTTTCATATTATTAAGCAATCTCCCTCTTTCATTCAATAGAGACAAATAGAGCGGGGTTACTCCACAAGTCTGGCATATATTAGGGGATAGGGCCTCAATGAACTCCTTCAGTCAGTGCAGGGACTGAACCCACATTTTTGACTTTAATCCACACCTCATCTATTCAAATGAGCTCACTGTCCCCCACATAAGATAATACATATTATTTCACCATGTTACTCCAGTCAATAAATTTCAGAAGGATTTATTTTTGGAAATGACAAACAGAAATCTGCTCTTTAACTTCTATAACTGTGATAACTGATCTCCTGGATCTTGCATTCATTGTGGTAGAAAGTGGAGTTCTCCAAGGTATGCCAAGTATACTTGATACAGTACTAACATTAACTATATCATTCTGTCTTCACAGCCTGAATCAAAATCCTGGAATTCCTTTTCTAACATAACTGTGGATTTACCTGTGGAATGCAGTGATCCATAAAAATGACAGACCACCACCACCTTAAGAGCAATTAGGAATAGACAACAAATGTTGACCTTGCCGCCAATGGGTATTTAGCAAAGATAATGCCTTTAAAATTCAAGCTAAGATAGCTAAATTCTCTTGTTGCTCATACTCATTACCTGGTACTTGCCTCATAAATGTCATTTGGCATTCCTCAGCCAAGCCTCAATGTTAGCTATGCAGATTTTGTTCTGTGTTAGCCTGTACAGAAGAGTTTTGAATGTTATTGAACATTTTACAATCATCAGCAATATTCCCACTTCTGACCTTCATGAAAGCACAGTCATTCATGAAGCAGTTGAAAGTGTTAGGCTGGAATTTTACTCCAAGGCTGTCCTGGGATTGAATTGATTAGCCTCCAACACCCTGAACTGGCTCTTTTATGTGAGGTATAAATCCGGACAATCAACTTATTTTCCCTGATAGCAGGAACTGCAAATGCTGGAGAATCTGAGATAACAAGGTGTAGAGCTGGATGAACACAGCAGGCCAAGCAGCTTCAGAGGAGCAGGAAGGCTGACGTTTCGGGCCTAGACTTATTTTCCCTGATGCCTGTAAAATGAAAGGTTAATGTGTCATAGAATTATTATAGCATGGGAAAAGGCCATTCAGTCCATTGTGTCAGCATTAGTCAACAAGCATATATCTACACTCATCTCTTTTTTCAACACTTGGCCTGTAGTTTTGTATGCTATGAAATTTCAAGTGCATATCCAAATATTACTTAAATATCTTGAATATTTGGACCTTTTAAGCACTGAGTTTGGATACCCAATAGTTTCTGGGTGAAAAAATACTTCCTCAAACCCTCTTGAAACCTCCTACTCCTTGTCTTAAAACCATGACCCCTGGTTATTGATCTCTCTACTAAGAGGAATTGTTTCCCCCTATCTATACTCTTCATAACTTTGTACACATCTATGATGTCCTTCCTCAGCCTTCTTTGTGCTATGTAAACTATCTGAGTCTATCTGGTGTTGCTTCATAGCTGAACTCCTCCAGCCCAGCAACATCCTGGTAAATCACCTGTCTAGTGCAATCACATTCTTTCTATGATGTGGTGACCAGAACTGCACACAATACTCCAGCTGTGGCTCAACCAACATTGCTAACAGCTTCACCTTAATGCCCTTGTTCTCGTATTCAGTATTTAATTAATAAAAACAAGCATCCCATGTGCCTTCTTAACCACCTTATCCACCTGTCCTGCTGCATTCAAGGATCTATAGGCATGCGTACCAAGGCCCTTCTGATCCACTAAACCTCTAAGGATTGTACCATACAATCCTTGCCTTTTTGGTCCTCCCACTTTTCATGATTAAATTCTACTTACTATTGTACAACCCATCTATATCATCCTGTAGTTTCAGGCTTTCCTTATCACTACTTACTACACCGCCAATTTTCATGTAATGTGTAAAGTTGTTGAGCAGTTCATTCCTCCAATGTTCATGTCTAGATCAACTACTTTAGATGAAGACTAGCTACCGATTGTGTGTGTGTAAGGAACTATGTCATAGTGATATCAGATCACATCAAATGGCAACCTACATCTATGAGGCTCCAGAGATGTATATTTTTAATCAACCCTTGTTGGAGTTATGTTTAATAAAGCCTGTTAACAGTCCCCCATTGCAGCATAGACTTGATCTTGCAACATGGTGGAAATGGTGACCGGTCTCATGGAACCAGAGGTCAACAGCATGGATCAACGGAAGTGGCAGTACTGTGCTACTTATGGCAAGGTCAGCTCAGCTATCAATTAACAAAAGTGGTAGGAAAACGTGCTGAGGAGCAACCTAACAGCAATATCATGTTGAAAGCAAAGGAATTTAAGACTGCAGAGGAAAAAAAGCCTGTGCAATGCTGAAAAAGTGTAAGAAAAGCCCACAGCTGGGAATGGGGCAGAGTGTAGAAAATACGTTTGCCACAAGAGTAATAGATTACTGCAGACCAGCGTTCTTGGAGATCAGGATGAAAACAGCTCCATGAGTGGCAAATGCACAAAGAAGTGGGTTGCATTTAATACCAATAGTGGACCCAACTGACAGGAGTTCTGCCCAGCCAATATTACAGGGTAAATGAGTACTAAGTGTAAGCACCACACCTTCTTACTTTTCTGTATTTTTGTCTGAAACGGTGGCTGAAATGCAGAAAAGACGATGAAAAATGAAGGCTTGTAGAAAAGATTGCTGTATCTTTTTTTAAGGTTATTTGACTCTCTTAACATACAAGCAATGGAAGGCCTTTAGTTGCAGAATAGCTGGAAACAAGGAGTGTATACAAAATGAGATTTGACCAGCAACAAGTAGTTGGTCTACAGCAAGTCACTGCTCCATAGACCAATGACAAAGGCTTTCTGTCTGCCAACAACTATAATTGGCTCCCCAGTAGCTGAACAGATTTGGGTGTGAATGTTTGGTCAGAAGTCATTGGGCCTCTGGAAAGGAAGGTGTTGTCCTTTGCTGAAAATTCTCCACCCTGAAAATGGCCAGTTTATTTCCCCATATCAGTTGCTGTAAGCTCTGGTTTTCATTCAATAAGTCAGAGACTTAAATGTGAATCTATCTCTATTTGCTTCCAACTAGCAAGTAAAGAAACAGAGAAACAGAGGCAGGAGGCCCTAACAATCAACAGGATCATCTCATCAAACCCCATTGACAAAGACAACTGAACTTTGTGTGTGTGTGTGTGTATGTGTGTATGTGTGTGTGTGCATGTGTGTGTGCATGTGTGTGTGTGTGTGTGTGTGTATGTGTGTGTATATGTGTGTGTGTATGTGTGTGTGTGTATGTGTGCGTGTGTGTGTGTGTGTGTGTGTGTGTGTGTGTCTTTCTGTGAAGCATGACAAGATAGAATGATAGATCTTCATCAACAGTAAACATAATTTGGAAGATAATTTGGAAAGAAAAGACCTATAGCAGGCTGTAAGTGTTTAAAACTTCAAACTCTAAGGAGAAGATGAGTTCTTGGGGGATGTAACAGGCACACTGCAAGATTTCAGCTTCCATGACTATTATAAACCCACGAGTTGTATTCTGACATGCAGTTGTCATGAAAGCTAACCTTGTATTGGAAGGAGTGGCAGGTGAATCCAATCATTCATATGTTTATCATCTTTACTGTTGATGAAGATCCATCGTTCTATCTTGTCATGACTCACAGCAACACACACACACACACACACACACACACACACACACACACACACACACACACACACACACACACACACACACACACAGAAAGTTCAAGATAATAAAGTGTGAAGCCGGATGAACACAGCAGGCCAAGCAGCATCTCAGGAGCACAAAAGCTGACGTTTCAGGCCTAGACCCATCATCAGAGAGGGGGATGGGGTGAGGGTTCTGGAATAAATAGGGAGTGAGGGGGAGGCGGACCGAAGATGGAGAGAAAAGAAGATAGGTGGAGAGGAGAGTATAGGTGAGGTGGTAGGGAGGCGATAGGTCAGTCCAGGGAAGATGGACAGGTCAAGGATGCAGGATGAGGTTAGTAGGTAGGAAATTGAGGTGCGGCTTGAGGTGGGAGGAAGGGATGGGTGAGAGGAAGAACAGGTTAGGGAGGCAGAGACAGGCTGGGCTGTTTTGGGATGCAGTGGGGGGAGGGGATGAGCTGGGCTGGTTGTGTGATGCAGTGGGGGGAGGAGACAAACTGGGCTGGTTTTGGGATGCGGTGGGGGAAGGGGAGATTTTGAAGCTGGTGAAGTCCACATTGATACCATTGGGCTGCAGGGTTCCCAAGCGGAATATGAGTTGCTGTTCCTGCAACCTTCAGGTGGCATCATTGTGGTACTGCAGGAGGCCCATGATGGACATGTCATCTAAAGAATGGGAGGGGGAATTGAAATGGTTCGCGACTGGGAGGTGCAGTTGTTTGTTGCGAACCGAGTGTAGGTGTTCTGCAAAGCGATCCCCAAGCCTCCGCTTGGTTTCTCCAATGTAGAGGAAGCCACACCAGGTACAATGGATACAATATACCACATTGGCAGATGTGCAGGTGAACCTCTGCTTAATATGGAAAGTCATCTTGGGGCCTGGGATAGGGGTGAGGGAGGAGGTGTGGGGGCAAGTGTAGTATTTCCTGCGGTTGCAGGGGAAGGTGCCGGGTGTGGTGGGGTTGGAGGGCAGTGTGGAGCAAACAAGGGAGTCACGGAGAGAGTGGTCACTCCGAAAAGCAGACAAAGGGTGGGGATGGAAAAATGTCTTGGGTGGTGAGGTCGGATTGTAGATGGCGGAAGTGTCGGAGGATGATGCGTTGTATCCGGAGGTTGGTGGTGTGGTGTGTGAGAACGAGGGGGATCCTCTGGGGGCGGTTGTGGCGGGGGCAGGGTGTGAGGAATGTGTTGCGGGAAATGCGGGAGACGCGGTCAAGGGCGTTCTTTGTCTTTGTCAATGGGGTTTGATGAGATGATCCCGTTGACTGTCAGGGCCTCCTGCCTCTGTTTCTCTGTTTCTTCACTTGCTAGTTGGAAGCAAATAGAGACAGATTCACATTTAAAGTCTCTGACTTATTGAATTTATCACATTACATCAAGGCCAAAAAATCGTTAGGATACAGGATTAATAAAAGAAAAGTGAGAGAGTAGGGCATGGTACACTTTGCTAAAACGGAAAAGAGATTAAGCAAACAGTGTAATTTACTTCTAAATGGAAATACTTGTGTGGTTTTGGCTATTTGGCATTCAACAGCTGTTGATGCTAAAGTTCACACTGTACACCTGGATTCACTGTCAACTGCTAAAACTCCACCTTGAGGCCTATTAGATGATATTACAGGTCCTTCACTTTCAAAGGCTTCAAGTAGTGAGGGAGATAAGACATGGCCTTGGGCAAATAGGTCTTGAGGAGTAGGTAAGAACAAAGAATTGAATGTTAATGGTTAAACAAGCTCCAGTTCAAAGATTTGGACAGAGTGGCGTATTACACGATTAATTATTCAATCCACTGGCATAGTGCATCATAAATTGAACTCTGATATTCCTGAAGCCCTAATTGATTTCTTTAGGTTTAAGCTGAGTTTTTGACTGCAGAAAAGTGGCAGCTTCTGTGATGGGAGAAGATCTTTACAGCTCTCTCTTTGTCTCTCTTTCTCTCTCTCTCCCTCAATCTCTCCCTATGAATCTGTTTTTGCTTCTAACTCAAACGACTCATTCATTCAAGAACTTGTCCAAGCAAAAGGTTTCTGTCATGGATTACTGTCACTAGTCAACAGACCAATCAACTTCATGTTGTTAACAAGAGCTACATCAGTACACACACTCTAAACTGGGGATTGTCTGTGAAAGAACTTTAATAACTGCTTGTTCAAATAGGTGATAACAATACCTGCCCTACATATCAAGTTATTTGCTTTTCAAAACATGAATCACCCTCAGAAAATATTCTTTTTAAGGCATTTTAGTCCCTAGTTTTTAAAAAATACGAAAACTAAACAGGCATGGGCTCTTACATTAACTGTACATTTTTGCTCTAAGAAGAATTACAGAACATGAAAATGTTACATCACATGGAACTAGAACTTGGTCTGGAGGTACCACAGATATCTTCTGTTACCATTCCTTGTATGTAGTTATGTTCAACAAAACATTTTAATGTTCATTTATCTCAGTGTAGGCCTAAAAATACTCAGTTCCCTTCAATTTTGGCTTTCGCTTTGTCAGGACGGTTTATTGCCATAATTGGTCAAATCCTAAATTGATATCAGGGCAACCACTCAAATGTACATAAATCTAAAATTTAGCAGTGAGATTTAAACCAACTGGACTAGGCACAGCCAGCAGCATATAAAACAGGCTTGCTCGAAGCATATCTAACAGAAATAGTTCACACCTTTACTAGTAATTTTCAAATTCCATCATGGAAGAAAGCAATGAAAGCAGTTCAACCATGTTATCTTGTAAAGATGCACCATATAAGTCTTTGAAACATTAAGAGATGTGGATTATAATTTAATCAAGTTAACTTAACTGCCCAACCAATTTATTATGGGCCATTTACAGTAATTTCTCCAATCTATTAAAATTTTATATTAAATTTTCACTAGTTTACTTAATGACGAGTAAGCTAGATAACACTGGAAAGTTAGTGACATAACTGAATTGCTTTGTAACGTCTGCTATTTTTGTCTTAACTTTTCCAATTTTTTTCTTTATTGCCTGTTATGATTTTTAGATTCATAAACCCAATCTGCATTATTTTATAGGGTCTCTCAATGGTTCAATGTCTACGCACGCGCACACCTTTGTGGCATATATTAAACCATACACAGAACAAGAGATCTAGCGTTGGTCCTTTATTTTAACAAATCACAGTAATTGATTCGTTATTACACGGTATTGCTTGTTAAAATACAAAGGACAAGTATGTGTCAGGGCTTTCCTGATTGCTGTCTAGCACCCCCTGCTGGTAAGTACAGTTGTGTTATCTCTGGATAAGGAACCAGATCAAGCTCTGCTATAAAATCTCCACAGCAGAATAGCCCAATTAGTTATATGGGTTTCAAGTAAATAGCATTTATTTATATGTGGTAGCGGAAAACTGACAGAATCATCTCATGCATGAATCAACTCCTTCACAAGAGGAAAGGTGACAATAAAAAAAGGTTAATAGTAGTTTTAAGGTACTCAAAAGTCAGGAAAAGCCTCCACTGTTAAATAATTTATTTTTTCATTGCAATTAAGTTTATTATTCAACCAAAAAGTCGCCAGGATTCAATCAGGCTGCCTTTTTACTATTTCTTTTCCTATAAGGTTCTATAAGGGCTGATATTCACTCTACCAGATCATCACCAAATTGTTGAAGGCAAAATGGTACTATGCATGGTGAAAGGAAGAGCACAACTTAATCCCATTAAACTCAGTAATATTCACAATCAGGAATTTCTTTTTCATTTTATTTCATTATTTTAGATGTTTTCAGAACATATAAAACTGAAAAGGAAAGGATTAAAGCTAATAAAGGCAATAAACAGGGGTGAATGTCATAATTACTGGCATCAAATGACCATATAATTCACTGATTCTAATCCATTCATTGGATATTGTATTAAGGTACAATCAACTTCAGCAGACCAGTCCTTGATTTATTTCTTGGTGCCATTTTGTGTTTTTACAGTTTCATTTACTCAGTAAAAACAAACCGCAATATGAAGGTTTTACATCTACCTAGTACCCTTTAGCTGCATTGAAGAAATCATTAACAGTTTTTGATACAAAATGATGATGCTGGGGATACCTGCTGTTGCTTAATATATAAGAAATTAGGGACTCTGTCTTTTTAATGAGATTTCTTTATTTCTCAGCAGTGTATAGTAACTGTTAGCATTTTGAAAACTAATTTATTCATTAGCAAAATCTATTATGAAATCTTCACACTGAAAAGGAAAAATCTATTGTTGATAATTCTAGTTACCTATGTGTTAAAGCCAGCAGCAGGTGGCATGCTGATGCCATTATCCAATGTCAAAACACGACTAATGATTTAAAATGATCTTTCTTCCCCCCTCTGAGTGTATATGAATAAGTAATACCAGTGCTTAAATTTTTTAGGGTCTCATCAGAGAACTGAACATGTTGCCAGTGAAGCCTTATCTATTTTCAGGTACAGAGTAGAAGTTAATCTGCTCACCTACCAACTAACCACCAAAACTTCCCTGCACCCCCAACACCCCACGCAGCCGTTCCCTACGAGCCCAGACTTCAATAAAAAAGCACATAAAGGCAAAGCTGATGCATGTCTAAAGACTGGAGATATCCACTTCAAGACTATGTGATATCTTGTTAAATGGCATGCTAATGATAAGCTGCACTGCAACATCCACAACATTCAACTATCTGTTCTTCTTGAACACTACAGAAACTGATTCTGTATATCACTGTTTTCAGTCTTTTCTGTTCTTGGACTTGCCTTTTATTTCTAATCTCTATGTATGCATTTTGTGGTAGTATTTCCTCTCATATGCAGTAACTAATAAACTCAATATTTTTGTTAACTTAAGAAAGCTTGATTAAATTGGCTCATTTTTAAAAGGTTCATTCTTGTCTGAAAGAAAGGTATCCTTATTTAAATTAACACTGTTGCAACCAACTGATGACATGGGTGAATAAAGAGGGGAAACCAGGTCAGCCAAGTTTATCCCTCCTTGTATGGAAACTTTACAGTTTGGGGCATTCCATTTGGAACCCTAACAAACCTCTCCTGGGGTCTAGGCAGAACAGTTAAAGTAGTTTCTGCAGTGAATTCCAGCACTTGCTCCAGTCAAAATGCAGTTGCACTTTGAGAGTGCAGGTCAGCTTCAAGTTGATTGAGCCCTTCAAGATTTTATGGTCCCTGCTCAGGAGTGCACCTGCTTAATAATGTCTTTATACTTCCTATTGATTTCAAAAATACGCACAAATGGAAGTGTAGAAGGAGGCCATTCAACTCACCATGGTGGCACTGGCTGTCCAAATCAGCATCATGACATTTTGTCTTTCTCCAGTCTTTTGCCCAAACCTCTACATAATGAATGAATATCTAAATTTAAGTTTTGAATGCCTTACCTGAACCTGCCACCATCACCCATGCAGACAGTGCATTCCTGTCATTATGTGAAAAAATGGGGAGTAAGTTTGCATGTTGCCTGCAAGGCAATCAATGGGTGCTCAGCAATCATTCACCTGATTTCAAGCCTTATCTAATTTCTCTTCCTCTTTATAGGTAAATAACATCATAAATTGTACACACATGGTAGTCAAAAAATACTTAATTGATCCTGTTCAAATAGAATTAGATTTTGCGTAACATTGAATGCCACAAGATTCTCAACTTGGAATTACCACATAAAACATATATGATAAATCAATGATCTTTTGACTGGTTGATTAGAGCTAAATTACGGTGCACATGCATATCAAATTAAGGAGAAAGTGAATGAGGACAAAATGTAATTGAATGCTGTCAAATCAATAAGTAAATTTCAGAAGCTGTTACTATTGGACCAGAAATGCTCTACAATGTAGCAGTGACTAAAAAATGAATAAATTATACTTGCTCTTGATGTGCCTGTAAATCTCCATTCTTTTTTTTAATTTACAACGTATTTCCCAGCAATTAGAATGAATACAGTGACTTGCTGCCTTTAACAGATACACAGAGTAAAAAATACTTCTGATTTATTAGACTATTTCCTTTTTTATAAAATCAAATAGCATTTATTGTGCAACAGTATCACCATCAATGGTATCAACAGCATTTCTAATGTTTTCAGCCATTAACAAGTTATATTCACAACTGTCTTTCCTGCTTAAATGCATTTTGACATGTCCACAACCTATCAAGTTATCTTCAAGTGATAATGTGCATGAACAGTTGCTATATGAAGCAGCAATTTAATCCAACAGCTTTTATCTACTTGCTATGGTGTGACTGTGTGAGTAACAACCCATCGAGTGAGATTTTGAGTGTTACCAGAGATATAAACCTAAAAATGATGCCAAGTCAGATTATGACAATGACTGCATATTAAAGAACACACACTTTGTAACCAGTATATAGATGAACTTTCCTGATTCGTTTGAGTTCTAATATTACTGTATAATGAATTCTGAGTTGATTTCCTTTTCACATAAATTAATTTTAGTAAAATTGACATAGCAGTAAGAAGGTTAATGTTCTCCAAAGTCAGATTTAATGCAGTTACCTAGGAAACTCACAAGCAAGACCTCAATTGCAGTATTCTCCAGTATTCATGATATCATAGGTTAGTTGTGGAAAAGGACAAGAAATGAGCTGGAGTAAAAATAACAAATAAATAAGTGCCAATTTTAATGGCATGAGAATGAACCTGGACAAGAAAATTTGGAATTAAAGATTAGCTGACAAAGCTGTAACAGAACTGTTATAACTGAGGTTGAAAAGTTGAAGTTTCCTTTTTCCAGTCTGACTCCTGCATTGGTCACAGCAATTTTAGTTTTAATCTGGCTGGTGATATGACAAAACATATGAGTGCCATGTTGTGTCCAGTTCAGGGCTGAGGAAATTTAAGCAAGGTTTGTTTAATCAGCAAAATACTAAATCAAACTAACTCAAAGCAAAGGTAAAAAGACAATTGGCAAATTGTTTGAATTATGCAAATATATCTCAACTCTCCAAAGAAACTAACGTACATGCTTATGTAAGAGAAGCAAAAAGAAAATGAAAAGCTTGCAACATCTAACTTGGAAGCACGTTGGCCAAGTAAGTAGGGAATGGAGGTGCAGCTTGAGGTGGGAGGAGGGGATAGGTGAGGGGAAGAACGGGTTTGGGAGGCGGGGACGAGCTGGGCTGGTTTTGGGATGCAGTGGGGGGAGGGGAGATTTTGAAGCTTGTGAAATCCACATTGATACCATTAGGCTGCAGGGTCCTTGCCTGCCTAACCTGTTCTTCCTCCCACCTATCCCCTCCTCCCACCTCAAGCCGCACCTCCATTTCATACTCACTAAACTCATCCCGCCCCCTTGACCTGTCCGTCCTCCCCAGACTGACCTATCCCCTCCCTACCTCCCCATCTACACTTAGCTTTTAACTTGTCTGTCTCCTCTTTACCTATCTTCTCCTCTATCCATCTTTGATCCGCCTCCCCCCTCTCCCAATTTATTTCAGAACTCTCTCCCCATCCCCCTTTTCTGATGAAGGATCTAGGCCCAAAATGTCAGCTTTTGTGCTCCTAAGATGCTGCTTGGCCTGCTGTGTTCATCCAGGTTCACACTTTGTTATCCCCACTCTAATCTATGCATTGTTCGTACACTAATAATGCTGTTAGGAAATGAGGTCAACATTATTAACCCAGTGAAAGAATGGGGATAGAATTTCAATTCAGGTTAATGTATAAATTAGAGGACAATGTACAGGTATTAGTGCTGTTATACATCTGATACCCTCATCTTTCTCATTGCTAGACACCATAGGTTTAAAAGATGTTGTTGAAGGAGTCTTAGTGACTTGATACAATGCATCTTGTAAAAGATACATACTGCTGTCGCACTGTACCTGAGGTGGAAGGAATGAAGATGGACCATAGCTACAGGTTAGCATGAAGCTATAAATGTAACTGAATATTATGTAAACACCAGCAAATATTTTCACTTCTGATGTTATGATGAAGGGATGACTATTGATGAAGTATAGAAAGCTGGCTGGACCTAATACTATCTGAGAAACATCTGCAGCAATGTCTTGGGACTGAGGTGAATGTCCCCCAACAACTATTTTCCTTTGTGTTGGATACAGTTGAAACCAGTGGACACCATTATCCTGATTCACATTGTCTCAAATTTAACTGAGGCTCCTTGATGCCTTATCAGTCAAATGCTGCTTTCATGTCAAGGGGAGTCACTCTCACTTTACCTCTTGGCTTGAGTTCTTTTTCCAATAGTTAAATCATGCTTCTGATAGGATAAGGAGCTGAGAAGTTTGATTGTACTATAGACAATAACTTCTATCACTTTGCTTCTGATTAAAAATAGACCGACTATGTGATAATTGTCTAGATTTGATTTATCCCGCTTCTCCTGGACAAGATATAAGGGAGTAATCTTCTACATTTTGAATTAATGCAAGTTTTTGAGGCTGTACTAGAACAGCTTGGTTAGGGGCAAGGCTAATTCTGGAGCATAGTTGGTCAGCAGTACATCTGAGCTGGTATTATGATCCATGATTTTCTGAGCTGTGCCATAATTGAAAATATGGATGTTTATTTAGCATAATCCTCAGATGAACTTTCAAATCAACTCACACAGCATTCATGATTAGACATGACAGGACTACTGAGCTCTGATCCAATCTATCAGCTGTGAAATCACTTAATTATGCCTGCAGCATGCAATTTCCATTGTTTAACATGCATGTCTCCTTTCTTGTAGCTTCACTAGGTTGATATCTCATGTCTTGCTATTCCTGGTCAGCTGTTGCATGCTCTCCTGTACTCTTCATCAAAGAAGAGCTGGTATCATGACTTGATTATAATGGTAGGAAGGGGAACTTGCTGAATCATGAAGTTACAGATAATACTGATGTAGAATTTTGTTGCTGCAGGCTCACAATACATCAAGGTCATCCATTTCCCAGCTGTTAGTCATGATCTGAATCTGTCTTCTTCAGCATGGTGTCAGTGATGGACGGCATCTTCAATGGGAAGATTGGGCTTCACAAGGACTGTGCAGCAGTCACTCCTACTTAAGCCAACACAGATGGATGTATTTCCAACAAATTGATAAGGACAAAGTTAAGATATTTATTCCATCTCAATGTATTGTTTTTTCCACATGCCGCAGGCCCTTTCTGATGGCTAATGAAGCAATGTCTTTCAGGACTGAGCCAACTCATTCAGTAATGGGTCTAGTGACTCACTATGGAGGTTGAAATACACAAATTAGAGCATATTCTGCATCCTTTCCACCTTCAATGCTTCTTCAAAGTGATTATCACATGTAAATTGTGGATTGATTGCATCTTGGAAGGCAATGTATGGTAATCAATAGTTTTCTTGCCCATGCTTAATTCAATCATATGAAACATCATGGGATCTGGAATCAATATTGTGAAATTCTCGGGCCGCCACTTCTGATAGGTCACTTCTCTCACTGGGGTAGGACATATTCAAAGATGGTGATGGATGAATCTGCGATATTAGCAGATAGGTTTAATTCTGTGGTTATGAAAATATAAAGCCATGCCAGATTCATCAGTGGACTACCCTTTCCAAGTTTGATGCATCTCCGGATACTAGTGAGTGGACTTTGCAGAGTTGGCAGGACTGGGTGAGCATTAGTTGCATTCAAATCCTAAGCAAAGGTTAATGTTGAATAGCTTGTTTAATTTGATTTTTAAGTGCCCGTTAAAAATCATGTTTATATGAATTTTTCCTCCTTTGATTGAAAGTAACAAATTTAAAATATGGCTTTTTTTTCAATAAACATATGTAACTTCATGCTGATGCATTTTCATTTATCGAGCCATGAGATTCAGTACTCATTTCTCTGCAGGAAACATTGCGTATGAATAAAGATTTTGATGAGATTAAAATTCCTTAACATCCTGATGAAAATAGAGATAATTTACAAAACTTTAAACCACAGTGCTTATTCTGCATTTCAGTTTTATAAAACTGTAGAAAGCATTTATGAAAGAGACGTCTTTCACAAACAATTGTTTCCACTTTCATAGCCTTGTGGTCTTATTAAAGTTGACAGTTGATTATTTGTATGTAGAATGCTGTGTAATAAAGCTAGATACTTGAGTAATATTTAAATCTTGAATCAAGCTTTTGTATTTTTGTACATTGCACATCATCAGTAGAGAAAGTTATTTGTAATAGATAGTTTTGGTCTGAATCTAGCATTTATGCAGTCTTTGCTTTGGAACATATTAGTGGCAATTTACAATACTCAAGCAATAAATTGTTTTAAGTAGTTTTAAGTTGTGAATTGTTTTGCATCAGTAAATCCTGGGATTTGTTGTAAGATGTTGCACTGCAGTATTCACCAATTGCCTTTGGATTAAAAACTGTTTAGAGAATGAAAAGTTTGATAGATTGAAATTGTGGGACTTCATCAATATGTGATCATCCAAAGTCAGTTTTTTTTACAATATCTTTGGGAATAGATTTTGTAGTGTATATCTTTAGATTGTAATGTTCAGGTAACTTACTGCATCAGTACTATAAGATATTGGGCACATAGTCTTATATGCTCTAATTTGTGTATTTCAACCTCCATAGTGAGGCACTTGTATTAGAACCAACTTAGCAGCACAGTCTGTTAATTGAGCAGTGGTAATAATGTGCCACTGTGAACATCATAATGGCACTCAAGGAATGTGTCTAGGGTCACTTCTGGGGAAGCAGATAAAATTTGACTAGACTGAAGGTCAGTGCAGTGATTAATGATCTGAAAATCATGGGGCTTGATATGAGTTGGATCAGAGTTCAGGAGAAAAGGTAGTCCATTGTAAGAAAGACACAAGGGTAAGGAACAGAGAAAATCTTGGAAATGGCATGATTAGTTCTTTTAGTATGGAGATAAGATGACGAAGAGTACCCTTCCTGCTCAAAATTCTCAAAGATTGTTTTGCAGGTGAACCCTAGGATTGGTTTTACTAAGTGCAGCTGACAATAGTGTGGGCTGCTTCAAAAAATAGTAGCATAGAGAAAAAAAAAGATGGGTTAGGCCATTCAACCCTGCAAGCCAGTTCTACCATTCAACATGATCCCCTCATGGCTGATTATCAATTTAAGTACCCTGCTCCTATTTTCTCGCTGTACTTTTTCATCCCTTTTAACCCTAAGAACCAAATTTAACTCCTTCTTGAAAACATTTGATGTTTTGGCCTCAACAGCTTTCTGTGCAAATAACCTCCACAGGCTCATCACTCACTTGAAGTTTCTCCTCAACACAATCATAAGTGACCTGATGAACACAGCAGACCAAACAGCATCCCAGGAGCACAAAAGCTGACGTTTCGGGCCTAGACCCTTCATCAGAGAGGGGGATGGGGAGAGGGAACTGGAATAAATAGGGAGAGAGGGGGAGGCGGACCGAAGATGGAGAGAAAACAAGATAGGTAGAGAGGAGAGTATAGGTGAGGAGGTAGGGAGGGGATAGGTCAGTCGAGGGAAGACGGACAGGTCAAGGAGGCGGGATGAGGTGGTAGGTAGGAAATGGAGGTGCGGCTTGAGGTGGGAGGAAGGGATGGGTGAGAGGAAGAACAGGTTAGGGAAGCAGGGACAGGCTGGGCTGGTTTTGGGATGCAGTGGGGGGAGGGGACAAGCTGGGCTGGTTTTGTGATGCAGTGGGGGGAGGGGGAGAACTGGGCTGGTTTTGGGATGCGGTGGGGGAAGGGGAGATTTTGAAGCTTGTGAAGTCCACATTGATACCATTGGGCTGCAGGGCTCCCAAGCGGAATATGAGTTGCTGTTCTTGAAACCTTCGGGTGGCATCCTTGTGGCACTGCAGGAGGCCCATGATGGACATGTCGTCTGAGGAATGGGAGGGGGAGTTAAAATGGTTCGCGACTGGGAGGTGCAGTTGTTTGTTGCGAACCGAGTGGAGGTGTTTTGCAAAGCTGTCCCCAAGCCTCTGCTTGGTTTCCCCAATGTAGAGGAAGCCTCGATATTGGGGAAACCAAGCGGAGGCTTGGGGACCGCTTTGCAGAACACCTCCACTTGGTTCGCAACAAACAACTGCACCTCCCAGTCGCAAACCATTTTAACTCCCCCTCCCATTCCTCAGATGACATGTCCATCATGGGCCTCCTGCAGTGCCACAAGGATGCCACCCGAAGGTTGCAGGAACAGCAACTCATATTCCACTTGGGAGCCCTGCAGCCCAATGGTATCAATGTGGACTTCACAAGCTTCAAAATCTCCCCTCCCACCACTGCATCCCAAAACCAGCCCAGCTCGTCCCCTCCCCCCACTGCATCCCAAAACTAGCCCAGCCTGTCTCCGCTTCCCTAACCTGTTCTTCCTCTCACCCATCCCTTCCTCCCACCTCAAGCCGCACCTCCATTTCCTACCTACCACCTCATCCCGCCTCCTTGACCTGTCCGTCTTCCCTGGACTGACCTATCCCCTCCCTACCTGCTCGCCTATACTCTCCTCTTTACCTGTGATAATGGGAACTGCAGATGCTGGAGAATCCAAGATAACAAAGTGTGGAGCTGGATGAACACAGCAGGTCTTATACTCTCCTCTCCACCTAACTTCTCCTCTATCCATCTTTGGTCTGCCTCCCCCTCTCTCCCTATTTATTTCAGAACCCTCTCCCCAACCCGCTCTCTGATGAAGTGTCTAGGCCCGAAACGTCAGCTTTTGTGCTCCTGGGATGCTGCTTGGCCTGTTGTGTTCATCTGGCTCCACACTTTGTTATCTTGTATTCTACAGCATCTGCAGTTCCCATTATCACTCATAAGTGACCTGACTTGTTTCTTTACACTGTGATCTCTGGCTTTGAAATCAGTCATTGGGAACATCCTGCCTGCATTTACACTGTCAAGTCCTACTAGAATTTTAAAGTTTTAAATGAGAAACTCCTGTTATGCGAAACTCCAATGAATATATCCCAAATGAACCAATACTTTTTTTCACATGTCAGTCCTAACATCTCAGGAATCAACTTGATTTTGTTGTACTTTTGTTGCACTATCTTCAAAGGCAGAATATTATTCCATAGTTAAGGAATTCAATCCTGCACAGAAAACTAAGTGTGGTCTCCCCAGAGCCCTATATCTTTTAAGCAAGAAATCCCTGTTCCTGTACTTAGATCATTTCATTATGAAGGCCAACATAGCATTTGGCTTTTCACTGCCTCCTGCACTTGCATACTGACTTTCAGCAACTGGTATACAGATCTTGTTGAACCTCCTCCTTTCACAATCTATTACAATTCAAACAATAATCTACCTTCCTGTTTTTGTCATCAAAGTGGATGTCCTCACATTCATATTCTTCACATTATATTTTGTCTGCTATGCATTTGCCCACTCCCTCAAATAGCCCAAATTACATTGAAACATCTTTTCATTCTACCTCAAAGCTTACCTTCCCATCCATTTTTTTTTGTCATCTGCATTCTTGGAAATGTGACATTTAGTTCCCTCATTTAACTCATTAATATGTTTGTGAGCAAACACTAAACAAATTAATCTTAGAGGGGCATATTTCAAGCAGTAGGCCATTGAATGTACAAAGGGCCCAACTTGCATTTCTAGCACAATCAAAGCACACATAGCTCGTTTAAAATTTCCTAACATAACTTAGAATGCTGTGTGTGATGTAATTGTGGAAGAATCATAGAATGGTAGCAACACAAAAGGAGGCCTTAATTCTTGTTGTATTTGTATCAGGTCACCAAAAACCTAATCCAGCGAAGCTCACATCTTAGCTTTTCCCGTTGACCCTGCATTTCTTCCTCCCCCTCTTCAAATAATGCTTTCTAACCAAATACTGACTCATCAGTCAACTCTCAATCGTTAGCAAAGTAAAGAAAGATTTCAGTAATGGTGATTTCAAGTATCATTAACTCAATAAAAACCTGATGAACTGGTTGAGTTTCATCACAGATTTCAGGTATCAGTATGGACAATGCAGACAAAATGAATCCCAAAGGTGAGGTGAGAGTGATATCCTTGACATCAAGACATTTGATCAAGTGAACCATTAAGGAGCAATAGCAAGACTGTGGCCAATAGGAATAAGGTACAAACTAATCACTGTTTGAAGTCACAGTTACCAAAAAGAAGATGGTTGCAGATGTCGGAGACCAAATCATCTCTGCCCCGAACTTCACTGCAGAAGTTCCTCAGCTGGTGTTCTAAATCAAGTCATCCTCTGTTGCTTTATCAATGATCTTGCTTGGATAATAAGGTTTGAAGTGGGGATGTTCACTGATTACTGTACAGTGCTCAGTATGATTCGTGGCTCATCAGTTACTGAAGTAGTCCATACCCAGATGCCCCAATTCTGCACAATATTCAGATTTAAACTGATATGTGACAATTCATACTGCTGAGTGCGGGGTAATGATTCTCTCCAAAAAGAAAGATTCTAAATATCAGTCTTTGAAATTCATGTCATTGAATTCCTAATGTCAATATTCTGAGAGCTACAACTGGTGAGAAAATTAACTAAATGAGTCATATAAATACTATGGCTCCAAGAGCAGGCCAGAGAACAGGAATTTTGCAGGAATAGGCTCACCTCCTCTCTGCCTATCCATTGTGTACAAGGCATAAATCAGGAAAGTGATAAAATATTTTACACTTTCTTGGATCTGTGCAGCTGCAGTGGCATTGAGGAAGATGGACAGCATTCAAGGTAAAGCAGCCAATTTGATCAGTCTGCCATCCACTATCTGAAGCATTTACTTCCGCCATAATCAGTGCACAGTAGAATTATTAACCAACTACAAAATGCAGAGGAGGAATTTACCAAAGCTTCTTCCAAAATAAAAACCTCTACCATCCAGAGAAGCAAGGACAGCAGACACATTGCAACACCACTGCCTACATATGTTATCTAACTGGGAAATATATTGTTGCTGTTTCACTATCATTGGATCAAGATTCTGGAGCTCTATCTGTAATAGAATTGATAATGTATCTGCCCCATATGGGTTTTTCTTTAATTGTTCGTAGGATGTAGACATTGAGGGCTAGGCCAGCATTTATTGCTCATCCTTAATTTCCCAAAGGACAGTTAAGAGTCAACTACATTTTTGAGTCTAGAGTTACATGTAGGCCAGACTAGGTAAGAATAGTAGATTTCCTTTGCTAAAGGACATTAGTGAACCACATTTATATTTCTAAGGCAGTAATTGGCAATGGTTACATGGCACCATTAAAGCAACTTTGAATTTCAGATTTTCTGAATGGAATTCAAAGATTTGCCATCTGAATTTCAACCCAAAGCCTCTGATATTAGCCTGTGATTTGAGATTACTAACCCAGTGATATTACCACCATACAATCATCTCCCCACTAATCACAGTCTTCAAAAAGGCAGCTCACCACCTCATTCTCTAGGGAAATTTGTATTGAACAATAGGTCCTGACTTTGACAAATGATCATGTCCTTTGAATAATTCTAAACAAAAAAATCTGCAGCCCTGTAGTTGTCACACCTGTCCTTGCCTGCTTCTCTAATAGTAATTGTGGCCCTGGATTTTTGTACTTCCAGACATTCCAGGCAGGAGGAAATGTTGGCAACATCAGTCAAAATGCTTTGCCCATCTGCACTAAGGCAAACACACTCATAAACATGGTCAATAATTTCTTCACCTTTCCAATGGATACCATCAGGTAGGAAAACTGGAATTGACCAGAACTTCAATATTTTTGAACACTTTCTTTAGCCTTTCCCAATCCATCACCAAGCCCTTAACCATAAGTCAACAGGAAAAGCTTCCTCTTATTATGTGCAAACCTGCAGTGTGGCTACTTGCAACACATCCTGCGTTTCTTTCCCCCAAGTATCCTGACAACCAGCATAATGTCCTAATCATACCTAGAGCTTAAAGAACTTCATTCTAAGTACTCATTGACATACTATTTATTATTATTGTCTCCAAGTCTAAGAGTCAGTCAGTGTTCATTGAGGCAACAACATAATTTGGTTGTCTACATTGTCCTATTGTCAGATCTCTGCCATGTTACATGAGGTTTAGGGTGGACCCTTTAAAAATATCTGAAATGCAGAAATTCCCTGAGAGACTGTCTAATACATTCAATAATTGATGTTTTTGAAGGCATTGAAGTCCTCCAGCTGGGGAACCTGCTTCTCTTAGCATTTTCAAAAAAAAAGCTTTCAAAATTGTAGCAGTACTGATTTACTAGAAAAGGCACAGTCATCAGGAAGCTGCTTTTATTTTATCTGTTCTAAGGCCATAGGATCTCATTGAGTCTGGAGTCACTCATTGAAGGTTCTAAGAATGCTTTCATTTAATTGTATATACCTATTCAAATGTGGCCAGTGTTTCTGACATTTACTTTTCTTCACAGCTCCGCAACAACACCTCAGCTAGCTCTAAAGATCTATCCACTGTCCAACCTGTTCCTCATCTACATATGACCCAGATGACTTGACCCTGATACACAAAATAAACTTGTCCATGCATATCAAGTCATCCACTGTTGTAACTGTACTACTTATTTTGACTTGGTGCCTTTCTCCATAGTGCCCAGCATTTAAAGCAACAATGAATGTGCAATCACCTCTAATGTCAGGTTTTTGTATGTCTCCAGGACAATGGATTTTGAGACTTGGGTTTGTTAAAATGGATTGTGCGTGCTGAGTGCCATAATAAAGCAATTTCCCATTATTCATCTGGTTCATTGCAACTGGTTAGCGATTGCCAATTGCAACAGATAAAGTCATTCTGTTAGACAGTGAACTTTGCTAATGAAGCATGCATAATCTATTCTAGTGTGAACTCTTACCAGCAGAATGAACATTTTAATGTTGTGAAAGGCAGCTTTGATCAGCTGCTTCAACCTTTATTTTACAATCACTTAAAGAGAATTTCCAAATGTTTGAACTGACTTTACAGAGATCAAGAAAATTCTACTCATCTAGAGTCAAAGCTTTGCTATTTTCTGGCTAATGACCTTTACTGAGACATTAACCTTAGTTTAAAAGGTATGCTAACGTCTCCTCTGCAATAGTGAGCAAAGGAGTTTTATATGAATACATTCATTAATTAATCTGGTAATATTGCATTGATTCATATTCCTTAAAAGTCAGTTAGTGAAATAAAGCCTAGGTCATAACGTAGACATGGATGTAAAGGAAGTACATGACATACTATTGGTACGTCACCCTCATCTGAAACATGTGAGGCCAAATTCTCATGTATAGGCATTGGCATGGGCTTCTACTCAAAGTTTGCATGTATTACAACAGTTTAAAGTCACATAAATATGTACTGTAATCCTTCCCAGGTCAAGAAATCTTTGATAGGTGCAGTGTCCAGAATTGAATATTCAAATCCAGATAATAATAATATAAAATAACTCTTCCTTTCTTTAAAAAAAAACAAACCTTTTTAAGATGAATAGCAACATGCCTTTTCATTTTTTTTGTTACCTTTTGTACCTTTTCTCTAGCCATTGGTGATTAATGAACATGAACATAATTTTACAACAAGGTGGGAGGAAGAATTAGTTTCCCTATTTTTTAGTCTCTCTCGGTAAGTGGCAACAAAACACTTTTTTTAAGTGTTTAGCTATCATGCTTTGATTAAGATACAAGTAACTTGGTTAAAATGAAGGAGCCAAATTTTAAGGTTTCCTTGAATGAAAGAAAAAGAAATGTCGTTGAATTCTAACTCCAAGTAATACTAGACATGACATCAAACATAGATAATAACTTCTAAAAGGAGAAGATGTTTCATGTGTACAGGAAGAATAGATTACACATTTTTTTAAGAAAGACCCAATGAATCTTGGAGATGTTAAGTTTTATACCTGAAACCAGTTGTTTAACTGTTGACTTGTATTTTGCAGCAGTGGTGAAATTTAAAGTGCTTGACTTCTTGGTGAATGAATGTCATGGCAAGTTGTTTATTTATCAGGAGCTGTTCTGAAGTTTAAAAAAAGATGGGGGAGAGAACCTCTAGCATCATGTTGTTATGAATTCATTTTTTTAAACTCTGCTCTACCAAGCAAGCCACTGATATTAGGTGAATTTTCATGTTCTTGAGTACAGATCTGTTGTCTTTCCAAGCAAAATGCTCCACCATTACTCTATATCTCCCAATGTGCAAACTTATCATGCAAGTGTTATTTTACACAAGGTGCAAATATTTTGATGTTGACTTATTGGCTGATTTCACTATCTTTGGATGAAATAGTAATTTCAGCAAAGTCAGAATTTGTATACCGACATGGTTTCACAAAGTGTGGTCCGGTGAGTGCAGCAGCTATTTTTGGTCACTCTGTCCTTTTAAAAGTTCACTTTAATGGATGAAATTCTTGGATATTATAATTAAGTGACAGAATTTGAATATTGATCGTTCTTGTTTACCATTGTTGTAACAGTGCCTAAATCTTCTTGATCCTCCATACCTCCTAATCCCACATAATAAGGGAGATACTTGGATTTAGCTTTTTGAGTGGTTTAGATCTATTAGGCTGAAATGCCCTTCTCATCTATTGTTGTCTTGTCTTCTGTGCAACAAGTGCTTTTTTTGTCACTATGCCATGCACCAATACAATTTTTATTAAATATTACCAACATATTATATTGTAAATACAAATCAGGCAATAAAACAGAAGGCAAACTTCTGCAGATGCTGAAATCTGTAAAGAAAAAGGAAGCACTCAGTCAATTAGACAGAATCTACGTGAAAAAAGAAATTAGGGTTAAAAATGTATTGGAAAATAAGTAATATGGCAGCAAGGCTGTCTTTGACAGGTTAAAAATTAGGTGTGCAAAACTACCTGGTGCCCAGACCCTATGTTAGCAGTTTATCGCGGCAGTTCTTGCAATTGACATACAGCATTTCAGTATTAACTTTAGATGTATGAATTTATATTGTGGATGTTTTAATTAGGAAAAATAAATACAGATGTAACAAAATACCTTCTCATGATAATGGCAAATGTGGAGTATTGATATCATTGTCCATAATTTGGTTGTAGTATCCAAGGCTTAAAAAAAAAACTAAATATAATGTTGAAAAGGGAAGATATTGACCTAAAATGGCTGCTATTATAAATTGACAAGCAGAGTCAACACACATGGAATATATAAAACTGGCGACATCGAGATAACCATTTTAATCAGGAGGCACAAAAACTCTATGTAGTAACAAGAAATTCACATCTTTGTTTTGCATAATAATTTGATAACTACATATTTTTGTAAAAGAAAACTTTAACTTTTAAGAGGAGTGAGACTTAGATAAAAGAAAAACTGTTTTAGTCACTTGATTTGAGCAATGACGTGGAGAGAAAGCAACATGGACTGAAAACAGTGAGGATACTGAAATCTCTTTTCCTCTCTCTCTCTCTCTCTCTTAATCTCACTTACAATCTCAAATATTAATAGTGATGAATAACAATTTGAAAAAAAGCTCAATTTCTTGGTGAATAATGTTATCAGTAGCGTCACCATTCCTGAGGGAGCAGCTAAATAATTGGTCTCAGGTTTCACTCTTGAAACTCAAGTATTTTAAAAATTTTAAACTGCAGTAGTGTGTACTTTGCTGCCTGGGTAGGCCTCCCTCCATTTTATTTTTGTGGTATGATGTGTGTAGATGTTTGATACTTGTTATGATTCTCAGATTTAAAAGGGAATAGAATTCCACACTCACTCAAAGTGTCAGAATTGACTCCTCATCATTTTTAATCTGGCTTCTTAGCTTTAATTGAAATGTGATACCTATGTGCCAAAAAAGAGAAATCAGAATATTTCTTGTGGTGAACTGAGAGGGGTTTAAAAAGAATGGAACTGACCATTTCTTTTCACCTAATTGTAACAATATATAAAAGCTGGGGTAGCAATGAAAGGTTATGTTAATAGTATTGCATTATAAAGGAATCATATTACTTGGTTGTGCTTATTGGAATACTGGCATAAATCTCTATCTTTTTGGGTCATTTACAAACATGCAATCCAATTAATGAACTACATATAAACTCAATATGGCTGTAATTTGCTATTACACTATATAACATAAATGTGAACATTTAGAACAATCTTTGAAAGTAATGACATCTTTTTTTCCAAATGATAGCTGATAAACATAGATTTAGCTTTTACTCTTTAGAATTCATACATGAATTAATTGCTTCATGATGCCAGTAATCTGCTCCCTTATAAATTGGAAATTTGAGCAGACATACTGCCCCAATGACATTAAGCATAAATTCACATCATGGTAGGATGAAACGTAAAAGCAGGAAAGTTCTGGATGTGAGTTTGCTCCCTGAGCTGGAAGGTTAGTTTTCAGACATTTCGTCACCATTCTAGGTAACATCATCAGTGAGCCTCCGACGAAGCGCTGGTGTTATGTCCCACTTTCTATTTATCTGGTTAGGTTTCCTTGGGTTGGTGATGTCATTTCCTGTTCTTTTTCTCAGGGGATGGTAGATTGGCTCCAAATCAATGTGTTTGTTGATGGAGTTCCGGTTGGAATGCCATGCTTCTAGGAATTCTCGTGCATGTCTCTGTTTGGCTTGTCCGAGGATGGATGTGTTGTCCCAATCAAAGTGGTGGCCTTCCTCATCTGTATGTAAGGATACTAGACATGACACACTATCACTAGTATCCTTACATACAGATAAGGAAGGACACCACTTTGATTGGGACAACACATCCATCCTCGGACAAGCCAAACAGAGACATGCACGAGAATTCCTAGAAGCATGGCATTCCAATCAGAATTCCACCAACAGACATATTGACTTGGAGCCAATCTACCATCCCCTGAGAAAAAGAACAGGAAATGACATCGCCAACCCAAGGAAACCTAACCAGATAAATAGAAAGTGGGACATAACACCAGCGCTTCGTCGGAGGCTCACTGATAATGTTACCTAGAATGGTGACGAAACGTCTGAAAACTAACCTTCCAGCTCAGCGAGCAAACTCACATTCAGAACCTCAACCTGAGCTACAAATCTTCTCAAAACTCGCAAGCAGGAAAGTTTCAAGTTGTGTCAGTGCTGAGTTAATCAATTGATGGTGGTCAGTCAAGCGTAATTGACACGAGATTCTTTGTGCAAAAGAGGAACTGAGACAACTTTCCAAATCCCAAGTCAGTATCCTACACATGCGACACTTCTTTGGGCATTAGCCCCAAATCAACTGCACAATGCACCTACTCCTTTTTGGGCCTATTACCAAATGTTTCATTTTATGAATTCATGTTTCAATTTAAACAGTGAAACGCTCAGTTTGTTCATATCCAATGTCTTCAGAAGTAGTTAATTAAAAAAACAAAAAATGACAGAAAGAAACGTTTTCATTAATGCATTTGAGTTTTACTTTTCCCTCTCAGTTGGCTTCCAGGAGCATCCAAGAAAACAATCTTTGTTTTCTGGAGATGCTAAAACAGTCCTAGAGGATTGATAACTCGCGTGCCAGCCAATGAAATAAATCAGTCCAATGACTCCTGCTGGACAGAAGAAAAGAGGAGTCAGACTGAGGAGTACGATCAAAATCCGCAGCATTTTTTCTCCTTTAGATTTAAATGAATCTGCACTTTGAGCCTGGATTCAAACAATGCCATTCGGACGGAAGTTTAGTCGATGCCTTAGAACCATATTCCCATCATGAATGATGACTTTCAGGAGCAATGGACGGAAGCCAGGAAGAAACCAAACATTGTCAACCATCTCCGAATTAAGCACGAGTAGGCGTGACTAAATGTGACTTGAGGTACATATTAACAGTGTTGCTAATGCCATGCCTTTCTATAATAACATAATAATATATGATCAATATTACGTTATTGATCACACTATATAGCAGCAACACGGCAAAACTGGATAGAAAATTCTTTTAGTTTGATGTTTAATTCTGAAACACTTTTTTTACAACAGCGACTTGCGTACTTTGTGTTCTGTGGGCATTTCCTTTTATTGGGAAAAGCCGATCAAAACGGTTTGTAAGAGCATCGTTTTGTGCAAGCTGAACAGGGCCAATGCGGCTGTGATTTATTGAACCTGAATCGGAAGCATGGTGAGATCTGTTACATGGGGATTTAAACAACAGACCGCGTCTTAATTAAACCCAAAGCGAATAAACTATCACCTCGTGATGTTCATATCCAAGAGCTTGTAGTGACTGTTCAGTGGGAAAGCCCCTTCAGATTTAATTGTAAAACATCAGTACAGAAAGTTAACGATCCCTCAATCGATTTCTCATCACTTTCTGCCCTTCACGGATACAAGTGATGATCTCTTGTTTTTAAAATATCACCATTAATTTTTTTTGTATTCGGAACTGCATCGTGTGATGTTGCAGAAATGTTAAATCATTGGATATTTCACTGCACCTTTTACACCTGTCCTAAACCAAAAAAAACACGGCATATGACTGATAGCAAAAAAATTGGTATCTTCAACCTTTCCCGAGGCATTATCGCTAAATAACCAACTGGGTTTAATTCGGACACAATCCTCAAATTAAAAATAAATTCCAAAAGGCTCTGTTTGAAAGATTAAATAATGAAGATATCTTGACTGCGTTTCGAAAGGTATGCGTGAATACATAAAACAGCGCTATCTATCGTTAAAATATGATGCATGACATTCCAAGATTACAGATAGCTGGATACGGAATCACGCGTTCCGGACCATTATTCACGACTCGCATTCTCTGTCGTTTAGTCGCCATATACAGAGAATGCGAAATCAATAAGAGTCTTTCTGGAAAAATAAATGTACCGTTATTAAAGTGCTCTCGCTTCCGGGGACCATTAAACTTGCGACAGACCTGGAAAATCTGAGATGTGTGTTTGGATTCCTCTGATATTCAGGATAGCCCAGCCATTATCACTTCAGGGTAAAGGTTCGCAATGTAACACTAAACTAACGAAACATGTAACCGGCTGAGGTTACCGTGAAAGATTCTCCTCAACCACTCCACTGTAAACCACGACCAGTTCTCTGTGTGTGTGTGTGTGTGTGTGTTTCTAATGAAAGAGCGGTCCTAAGATAGGACTACAGCCGCTTTAACTTCACGGAAAGATATGCTGTTATCTCAGTTACACCTTGTTGAGAAGGCCTCATACACTCCTGAAACTCGCCAAAGCAATCCCTAAAAAAAATGTTTATCGTTGATGCATGGTTCCTTTCAAAAAAATGACAGAGATGGTTCTTAAACCTCTAAATGAATTAGAACTGTTTCCCAAAGCATCGGCAACTGTTACACATGACTATTAGTGTAGTGAGGAGCGAACCTTTATGAAATCAGTAGTCATTTCAGAATTCCCGGCTGACCGTCAGCATTCCGCCCGGGGTCCTGTCTGCTTGTGGAAAGCTGCAGAGACCAGTAGTTGGTGAATCAGGAAGATGCCCGGATGAACTCGTGATCAATTTGAGTTGCTGCTGACTTTGTTTCCCAAGTTAGAAGTAGAGAGAGAGGGAGAGAGAGATTTCCGCAAAGGTGACCGCGGCCATTCACCGTGTGGATTGTTCAGAAATTGCAGCTTCTGCTGCTTCTCATCTGGGTCTCGACGTTTTTCCCGTAACCGGACTCAATGACATATAACGGCGAATACCATATTTAACACCCTATACTTAGAACAAAGTAAGCGCTGTAGAATCTGGCATGCAAAATGACTCGCACTGTTTGAGTTCAGCATTAAATTTTCTGTTAATATCATAAATAGTTGGATAGATACAAATCTTGGCACTTTAGCAACTCAGACATTTAAAGCGAATGCGAAGTAAGCATACGACTTTGGTAGTTTGGCCGAAAGCTATCAGTGACGAGAAGAGAAGAATTGCGTTGTCCCAAATCTAAATTACAATCTAAAATAATTGATGTCCTATATTAATGTTCATACTTTCCTTCGAGGAGAGGGAAGAAGATAATGTAAAGTAGTCATTTGTCTGATCGCAGGCCGATGGCCTCAACAAGCCAGGATCGTTTGGGAAAGGTGCGCATGGAAAGATAGAAAGCGAGCTTTCTCTGGAGCAGAGATAGTAGGAACTGCCGATGCTGGAGAATCTGAGAATTTCTGAAGAAGGGTCCCGGCCCGAAACGTCAAGCTTTCCTGATCCTCTGATGCTGCTTGGCCTGCTGTGTTCATTCAGCTTCACACTGTGTTATCTCTGGCGCATTTGCTTCTCTGTGTTAACATGTAAAGTACTACTCTCTTATGCTGCCATGGTGAAGGAAGTTAAGATCTCCAGGTGGCTGGCAACGCTGATATATTATACACATATTGTGTAAGAGTTTGTTAAGCGATACAATTTTGGCATGTTTCACAACCGGAACTGCCTTTGCCCCATTATTTGGTACTCTTCCTTTTCAAGGTAATTAATTTTGAATCTGACTGCACATTGTGTACTGCTGTTTTGACCTTTACAATGTGTGCCCATAAGTGGTTTTCTTTGGAATAGTTGCTACGTCAGCTATACAGGTAGAGAACACATGAAAAAGACGATGCGTTTTTTTTTAGGAAAAAGGAATGACCAGTTGTTTGCCTAGGACTCTGAAGGGCCTGGAACAAAAAAAATTAGAAGATGTTGAAAATATTTAGCACTCCACACAGCATCTGTGAAGAGAAATCGCAGATGGCGAAATGTGACGGGTTCACGTGAAGAGTTAAATGCAGCCTGAGCAGATTGTATCCGGTAAAGGCGAAATCCCTCGTGGGAAAAAAAACCCCAGAAACTATCAGATTCTGTTCCGACTCCAGTTTCAGTGCTGTTAAATTGAGATGATGGTAATTTTGGTATGAACTCGCACAGTGAGCAAAGACGCAGCAATATTTCATCCCTCGTCAAACTGAAAGACTCTAGCCGACGTGTATAAATGTACGGAATCGAGCAGATTGTTTCTATATCGCATTTGGGAAAACGGTAGGGGAGGTGTGGAATCTATGATGTATGTTGGTCGATCTGAATCGCTAAGCCCAACATAACCACTGCGCTTTCCTCTCGCAGTTCCATGAAAATAGACCCTGGTAAGTACGCCTCCTATTGGCTTTCGGGTTCTGCTGCTAATCACGTAAGCGGGTAAAGCCAAGATGACAGGAGCTGGTAAAGTGATTGAAATCAAAACAGAAACACCCAGCCGGTCAGGCAGCATCTGTGCAGAGGGGAATAGGGTTGACATCTCAAGTCGATGACTTTATATCATGCCATTGAAGATCATACCTAGCCGGCATTTTTTATTCCTAGCTGCTCGGCTGCTAACCTCGCGAATTTGAAAGTCAGTATCTGGAACAATGAAACTTGTCGACCCCAACAGATATAAATGAGACCGTATTGGATGTTGGAATGTAAACGCTTCTTAATGTGTTCTCGAAATGAAATGTGGGATTTTGTTTTCGCGCGTTTGGTTTATTTGTAAACCTCTCGGGGATTGGCGTTTTATTAAACAGCACATCTGTTGTTTATGAAATCACTACCTACGCTGCATCCCTATTTTTGAGCCAGGCTTCCACACACACACACACACACACACACACGTGTAAATCTCCTAGTCCAGCATCTCTGCGTCCTGTCATTTGGGATTTTTTTTAAAGTACCTTGGAAATCCTTCTCAGAGGAAGCTTGTTAACCATCGCCGGAGCTTACAATGATGGTTAGAACGCTCCCTTACTACTGGGGCGTGTGTGCTGCGCAGATGTGGAGGATTATATATTTCAGCGACGTAGTTTGAGAAACAAGGGTCAGGGCAAACCTATTGGGTACATCTATAAAGTGTACACAGTTTGGCGTATTATACGGTTCCCATTGGTTAACGTTGGTGCAAGGCACTAGCACACACGATGAGTCGTGCCTCTCAGTGGAGGACTGAAGAAAGGGGAAACTCACGCTGAGAAAAGCAAATTCGGAATTTATAACCGTACAAATTTTACAGTTGTCTGCACTCACCAACTGAAAGTGCCAGAACAATAACGTGCATGATGACTCACTGCGTAAATTAGATATCCAATGCCACAAAATTAGCACTGACAACAATTGAAGGGCAAACTGAGATTAAAAACGGAAGTTTGGAAGGTGGATGGATTAAGTTGAAAGTTGGACGGGAGACTGAAGAACGCCAGAGAACCAGCAAGTTGATGCCAACGGTCCGAGAAGGCGATGGTGACTTCGAGAAGACTGAAACAAAAAAACGCAATACTGAGTTGGGTTCCAGCGTGTACATCTGATTACTGTTCGTTGAAAGAAGACCAGTTGTCTAACTAGGCGAATGGTGAATAGGTATACCTCACCGGAAACCACAACGTCCTGTTGGACTGAGATTGCGGCCAAAATGATCGATTCTAGTGTTGGGCGCACCATATTCAGACATGCATTCCCCATTCTTGCTGGTGTCAGTTCCCATAATAAATCTGACTGCTCATTTCATGTTGTAGTTAACATTTATTCAACGCGACCTGCGGTCATCACAACATTGACAAAATATTTCCAGGAAGCATTTGCACATCTTGCACCAAAATAGACTTTCGAGACCATTGCATATCTGAAAGATACCATATAAAAACACGAGCACCCACGCAGTATATCTAATTGCTAACTGCTTGAACATATTCAGCTGCCCCATCTCCCCTCTGCCCTCCCTTCTCCATTGCTCCAAATATTGACCTTCGTAGCCATTCCTCCTCATTGAAACGGATACCTCGTTGTTTGCTTCAATGTTAAAACACGTTTATTTTCAATTATCATTTTTTAAAAGGAAACACAATTAATCAAAATGCCAGGAATTGGGGGAAATTGTTTCCTGTTCCCCCACAGCAATTGCTCGCTGGAGTTTCCGGGAGATTAATCTTCAATGTATGAAGATCTCAGGGCAATGCTTGGAGGATTGGCGATTCTATGTGCGCCACTCTCTATGCCAGAACCCAGAAAGTACTGTGAAGGATGTCAACACTTTGTGAACCATTTGGCTGATTTAATCATGTGTTTTTCCATATTTGTTCTGTGTAACTATTATTTAAAAAGGTTGTGAATGTGGAAGAAGGGAGAGCCAATTGTTTGTTTTCAGTGGGGTTTTTTGGAGGGGGGTTGTGCTGTACATGGGCACGTTAATTTTATCTTTATGTTTCGGACGATGCCCATTCCAGACACAGGGGCGGCACTTGAGTTCATCACAGCTTAACGGATGGCTGCTGAATCTGGTCCGTAGGCTTATTTACATCTACATGCAGCTTGCTGGTGATGATTATCCTTCAGGCGATAAACCAGACTGACCGAAAAGAGGAGAATGTGAGGAGACTACACACCAACATGCACACCCCGCCCCCCAGCACCGCCATTACAAATTGAGAATGTACCGACGACTTCGTCCTCCTCTATCTGAGGTCATGTTCGTCAAACTGGCAGAGAAATTGGGGAAAGGAGTGATAAAGCTTCACATAAGGAATGGCAGTGCACATCTCCTCCAGCTGAGACTCCGCCTCACACAGTGTTTCTGTTAGCTGTGAAGGGACAACTTGTCCCCTTCGCTGAAGCATGGCCCTACCGTTGGAGGTAGAGGATGAGGTCGCTGAAGTTTATTTCAGATGGCCGGTGTGTTTAACATCTGCCAGTCTGACTGCTGTCAAAACAAAGTGGAATGACACAGCGCCATCTGTGAGCACTTGCACACTGCTCCCTCGATTCGACATGAATGGTACTGTCCGCGAACACTTCAATCAGTCAACGCAAGAATAAAACATTAAATAACTGAACGTATTTGCAAAACAAAAAAAAGGTGTTTCACTCAAACCAGTAGGCTGGAGACCTCAATTTTAAAATTGGACATCACTGTATGAGTTTATTTTGAAGTTATGTGGCATGTCATGACTTTCCATCAGCACGCACCTTATAGAAACGGATAGAGTGCAAGTCTGAATTCCTTCGTGAGTTCCTGATTGGGTTAAGGGATATTGAATTTGCCTGCGTTCCTGCAACCGGGCGAGAAAACTCAATAGTGACTTCCAGTAAGCAGAAATAAAAGGGAGTTTTCCTCATCAAAAATATAGCGGGTGATTCCCGCCGCTACAGTCACTCGCTCTTCTATGCAAGTGGATTTCTTCAGTCCTTAAGTGCAAACGCACCTCCGCGTGGACAGTGGGATTGGGGGGCGTAGGGGAGGAGCAGAAAGGACCAGGGATAACACGATGAAAATAATGATCTCTCGCTGATTGCTCGTTCGCTCTGATCTCCCTGCCACTCGACAAAATGCCTTTTGCAGCAAAGCGGAATCTCCCCGCAGACTCCGGGGCGCTGCCCTGCTGGAACGTAACCCGTCAAACTGGGAAATTACCGAGGTCGTGAGTGAGATTTACCGCCTCTCTGTGATAAACATGTTTTCCAGAACGTGCCGGGGTGGGGGGCGGGGGATCTGCTGTCTTCGGGTCTCACAGGGGGCAGGGTCGCGTTTACTTTTGCTAAATTGTTTCGCTAATGGAGATATTTAGCCCTTGAACCGAAGACATTAGCCTAGCCTGGCCACTGCTGTTCACCCGAGTTTGCCATGACACCTAATATTTACAAGCAGCCTCGACAGATTTGCGATAGCTCTTCTTTTTCAAGAAATGCCAATATATATCTTTCTTTTTAAATGTCCGGAATAGCAGTAGCCTCTTGGTAAGCCTCAGTTCACTATCCTGCAGCGCACTCACACAGCTTGCGCCCGCGGTGTCAGAAGTAAATATTTGCAAAGTGCGATAGATGGAATGTGGTGTTGCAGCTGCTCGGGGTGAGATAAGCGCTATGTCTAAGCTGGCACACGGTCGTTATAACCAGGCTTTCTCTTCCCCCAACACCCCTTAAAAACTGTTGGGAGGGGGGTGGGTGTGCGATTGAGGTCATTGTCCAACTGAAAAAAAAAGCTGCATGCTAATCGGCTCGGTCAAAGCGTCAACTGGAGCGGGTCCATTCTCGTAGTGAATGAGCTGGTTATGGAGGTGCTGTGGCCTCGTGGCCGGTGCAGTATACCCCAGAGCTGGGGCACTGACTGCAGTCATCGCCATTCCTGAAACCCAATCGCTTCGCAGCAAGAGACCGCCGGCGGGTTTTGCGCCAGAAAGCGATGATTTCGAGTCAGTTTTTTCAACCTTGGTGTGTCTACCCCTTTAAGGAAGAGCGTGTCCCAGGGATTGCTGCTTTCCGACTAACCAATGAGGGATGGAGCCTCCAGAAAGTCTTTTCAGTCCTTTCGTACAATTCGACGCATGTTAAAATAAAGTAAGTGTCTCGAAGCACCGCAAGGAGCGTGGGTGCAGAAAGTGCCGACCATCTTGATTTTGACTTGCTGGATCATATTTGCTGACCCCGGGAGTCGGTTTGTATGAACGGACCCTGTGCAGCCTCAGTGTGAGGCGGGGCTGGAGCTGGGATTAGCACTGGAGACCCGCTTCATTCAGCGCTCTCTGAATTCACTGTGGGCCGACAGCGCGGCCTCTTTAAGCCACCCTTCGACTCTTGCCCTGTCAGGATTTGAGCAGCATCCTGGAGAGGACGGGTGGGGGGAGGGGGTCAGAGCGAGCGAGCGAGCGAGAGAGAGAAATTACAAACTGCTTCTGTGACTATAGTGAACCCGAATCCCTGAACAGCAAGCGCACACGCCAAACACAAGGATAACGGCGTTTTATTTTTAGCGAAGACGACGTTGAACTGTCATCATCGTGTTTTTTTTTATAAACGGTGAGTGTTTGGTGCAGGGGAAACCAAGCAACGCGCCTGTGGGAGATAAATAAATCAGATTAAAACCGAAAGAGTGCGGTGTTGCAGGTTCCTTCTGATTGTCAGTGTGCTGTTGGAAAGCGGGGGGCGAAATCTGTTGGGAGTCAGCCTGGAACGCACTGAGTCTCCCCGCCGCCACCCCAAACACCCTCCCCGAGCGGACGATTCTGGATCTAATCCCCTAGTCAACGGTCTCGCTTGAAATGCCTGCCTGTTAATCGTGACTGTTCCAGTCGAACAGAAAACCGCTGGTGACCCATTAAAACAGATGCTATTCCGGGCGCTGCTGACTTCTTCCCGCTCCTTTACTCCGAACTCTTCTTCAGGAAGGGCAAGAAAAGGATTGAGTCGATGAAAATCTCCTGAGAGAAGCCAGAAGTAAATGTTTACCACCCCCCTCCAAAAAAAGTGCCAAGTGCATTCTAAATTCTCACCCACCCCCATCACTTACACACACAGACACTCTCTCCCTCACACAGACACTCTCTCTCTCTCACACACACAGACACTCTCTCCCTCACACACATACACCCTCTCTCTTTCACACACGCGCGCACACAGAGAGTCCTGGCTCGCTTCAGTCAGCCGCTAAGTCCTCAAAGCTCATCCCATGACGTAAAAGGAAAAATGAAGAGACTGGTCGAGGGCAAGTGATTTTCCGATGCAACTGAACGTCCCAAATGTGCTGGTGCACTGGGTGAAAGCAGCAGCCTCGAAGGTTCCTGCAGCTTGGGGGTGAGCGAGAGGCAGACTTTCCACAGCCATCATTGAAGAGGCAGAGAGACAGGAGAGAGAGCGAGAGGGGGAGCGAGCTGCATTCTAAAGATTCACTTACATTCTTATCACGTCGGCATTTTCCTCAGACTCTTCAACAACGAGAGTGAAGGCAGCTCGAGCATATCCTCAACTCTTTTCACTTCTTGAACTAAAATCGGCTACGGACGGTAAGTAGACTGCTGTATTGGAGACTTTAGACACGGCTCCATTGTGTGAAAATATTCAGTGGTGGGGCTGCTATTTCAGTGAGGTTTCTTGAAGGCGTTGTTCCTAATAGAATAATGTTATGATTGTATCTGGCTGGTAAGACAGTAACAGATTGTTTAAATGCCTTTATTGGAATTTGCGTCTCTCCCGGTTTACCACTTTGTTCTGCACTCCGTGTACCGTATTTGATCCTCATCTCAATAGCACCAGAGGAATTTCTATTTTTGAACTTCCCTTTCCATTGTCCCGATTTTCCGCTTCTCGTCATTAACCTTTTGAGTTCATTTACCGAGCTGTCATCGCCCTCCAGCGCAGGTTAAGGGGTTTTGTTTAAAAAAATACGAATTCAGACACAAATTGTTCAAACCTGTATCGTCTGAAGTGATTTTTTTTTAAAAAAGCATCCTTTTTTTATCCAGGGTCACCGTCAGCGTTTCACCTTTATGTGGGGAGATTATAATAAGCAAATGCCGTGATTACTTAGAGACGATGTAGTGTCACAGTTATGCGCAAAGTCGGCTTTTTCTCTGATTCTATCTAATAAAACGGGCTAGTGGAGCTGGTCACCACACCGTCTAAAGATGTGCGGTGCAAAACCCTTTCTAAGCCCGAGCCGGTTGACGGTCGTTGCCAAAGGGTCTGCAAATGTAGCCGCCAGAATAACCCACCAGATAACCAGGTTTTGATTCGGTGATATTCTGCTGTGTTTGACCTCAGTCCTTCCACAGTTTAAGATGGGTGTGTGGCAAATGTTTATATATTGCATTTTGCAAACCTCTACATTGATAGATTCCCGCCCCGCCCCAAAGTAAATGAATTTTCACATCAGCAATCATACGGTTGGTGTTTGACACTCCGGGTTTAGCGTGCACATGATTGGATTAAATTGGGAGATATCAGACTGCTTTTATTCCAAGGAGAAAAATGAGGACAATACACAGATTTGGCTGTTCCCAACACACGGTACAGCCCAGTTTTCTGCACACTCTCTGGATTGGACATCATCAAATATTCAGACATTTTTATTATCTCTAGCAGTAATTCACCAATTTCCTTCTTCTCTCCCCTTTTTTAAAAACAAAAAATATTAAAATAAATGAGAAATACCAATCATTCCCCAGCTACTGCCAGTGCCGAAATGTCATTATCTTCGTAGGTGCCTGGGATGCTGTCAAATGTCTTTCATATTTCCAGGAAATTGCTGCAATATATTCGTGCCTTTGTTTTGTGGGTAGTGATAGAGGTGTATAACATTCTTCCTTATGTAGAATACTCTGTGTGTTTGTAGAGAAATCTAGAAGGTGTCTGTATGTATGATTGGGGTGTCTATCCACATTGAAAGGTTGGATTCAATTTGTCAGGACGCAATGGTTTTCTCAAGGGAATTCTAAAATCTAATGCCATTTTCTACGTGTCTTCTGTGTACAGTTATTGCATCTCCAGGAGCTCCCCTACGCCTCATAGCTGCTGTCCCTCCAGCTGAACAGAGAGAAAAAAAAGATGTTCTGGATAACCCTTTTAAGCACAATAGCTCTAGGATGGAGTACGTCGATTCCACTGATGGAGGACTCCAAAGAGTTAGATGAATCTTGCATGAATCCATGCTACTGCGAAGAAAAGGAAAGTTTTTTGCAAATACACTGTGAAAGTAAAGGTTTTACAAATCTTAGTCAGATAACCGAGTCATGGAGAAGACCGTTTAAACTTTACCTACAAAGAAACTCAATGAGGAAACTCTATTCTAACGGGTTTCTGTTTCTAACTAACGCAGTATCAATTAACCTTGGAAACAACGCCCTGCAGGACATTCAGGCAGGTGCCTTTAATGGCATGAAACTTCTGAAACGCTTATATTTACACGAAAACAAACTAGAGGTTTTTCGAAATGATACATTCTTGGGTTTGGAGAGTTTGGAGTATCTGCAGGCCGACTACAACGTGCTGAAGAGGATTGATGGCGGTGCATTTAGGAACCTCAATAAACTTAAAGTGTTGATAATCAATGACAATCTGATACCCCTTCTACCGCACAATCTCTTCAGGGCAGTTTCCTTAACCCACATCGATCTGCGTGGTAATAGGTTAAAGTCATTGGTTTATGCGGGGACGCTGGAATACATTGGCCGGCGCCTCATGGAGATCCAATTGGAGGAGAACCCATGGAACTGTACGTGTGACATTGTGCCATTGAAGTCTTGGCTAGAAAGCATACCGTACACGGTTCTTGTCGGGGATATTACGTGTGAGACACCATTCCATCTCCATGGCAAGGATTTGAGGGAGATCAAGAGAAGTGAATTGTGCCCGATTCACTCAAGCGTGGAGGTAGAGGTCAGCTTGGGTATCCCACAGCTTGCTTCCAGTAACGACAATGCATGGCCTACCAAGCCTTCCTCCATGTCTTTATCAGTGACATACACGGCCTCTTCTGTTGAATACAAGACATCAGGTAAATTGCCAAAAGCAACCAAGACTCCAAACACTTTAAAAGCACAGCCAACTCTGCGCAGCGTTTATTCGGGACAAAATCAGCCTATAGTTGCAGGCTATCAGACCAGGCCACCCATCCCTATTATCTGTCCCACGGAATGTACCTGCAGCTTACATATCAATGATTTGGGATTGACAGTACAGTGCAAAAATAAAGCGATCCAGAATATGTCTGAATTAATACCAAGGCCGCTGAACGCTAAGAAGTTGTATTTAACTGAGAATCTAATTCAGAAAATCTACAGATCAGATTTCTGGAATTTCTCCAGTTTGGATCTTTTGCATTTGGGGAGCAACAGTGTGTCATATATTCAAGATGGTGCTTTCATGAATCTTCCAAATTTAAAAACCTTGTACTTGAACAACAACGAAATCGAACGTCTCACCCCCGGCATGTTCAGAGGGCTGCACAGTTTAGAATACCTATATTTTGAATACAATATCATAAGGGAAATCCAACCAGCGTCTTTCAGCTTGATGCCTAATCTTCAGCTATTGTTTCTCAACAATAATCTTCTCCGAACTCTACCCACGGACGCTTTCACGGGCACCTCTCTGGGTAGGCTGAACCTGAGAAATAACTACTTTCTGTATCTGCCGGTGAGTGGAGTGCTCGAGCATTTGGACTCCATTGTACAGATCGATCTGAACCAGAATCCCTGGGATTGCTCGTGCGATTTGATTGCTCTCAAGCAGTGGGTGGAAAAGATCAGTACAGTTAAACTGATTGGCAACGTGCTGTGCGAGACACCGGAGTTCTTAAGCGGGGTGGATCTGAAGATGGTCGACTACGAGGTGTTATGCCCCGAACTGAAACATGCCGCTGCCTCTCCGGCCGTGCCCGGCTTCGGGGGGAATGGTAATGTGATTTCTACAACCACGGGGTTCGGCTTCTCCTCGCAAGGTGGCGCCATTCCTCTTTCAGTCCTGATCCTGAGCCTTCTGATAATTTTCATTTCAGCTGTATTTATTGCCGCGGGTCTCTTCGCTTTCGTGCTTAGGAGGCGTAAGAAATCGCCCTTCAGGAGACGGCAGGACGTCGACCTGACTGGTATGCAAATGCAGTGCAGAATCTTCGAGGAGAGAGCTGCCAACTCACCCGAGAAAGCGGCCAGTCACGTTTACGACTACATCCCCCACCCGGTCACTCAAATGTGCAACAATCCCATCTATAAACCACGTGAGGGTGAAATGGAGGAGGAATTCGCAGAGACTCAGGAAAATAATACTAATTACAAAACTCTGGAGAAAGACAAGGAATGGAAAACGTCACTGTCAAACAGCAACCTTAATACCATAGTTACGATCAATCAGACTAACGATTTTGCAAATTTTCCAGAAAATGGGGTTATATATCCCAGTGTGTTGGACAGAGATAGAACAGCTCACACGGTTGGCTTTGTGGACTGCCTGTATGGCACCGTGCCCAAGTTAAAAGAGCTGCATGTCCACCCTCCTGGCATACAATATCCTGACTTACAGCAAGATGCCAGGTTTAAAGAAACGATTCTTTTTGGCTCATCTGGACGGGGATATCCTGAACAAACCCAGAGCGAATACCTCGAGTTAAGGGCCAAACTTCAAACTAAGCCAGACTACCTCGAAGTACTAGAGAAGACATCCTACCGATTTTAGATATCATACCAACAGAAACGAACCCCAAACTCAGCATGTTTTAGAAGGTAAAGGGAAATTATCCGCCATCCCCTCATTAGGTTGCTTTGGACGAAAGGCCATATTCAAATCATACTCAATGAAGTGCCTTTGCAGACTTTAGCCAGCAATGATATGAATCATATTTTTTTATGGTAACGAGAACTGACTGCCGTCTGTAGTCATATAGAGGGCTGGTTATCGACCGTCATATAAATAACCCTATTCATTACTGGCAGCGACTTTGTTCACTTTATTTGGCAGGAAGTGATGGCTCTCTCTTGCTCTCTCCCTCTCTCACCCAAATGAACGCCGAGAGCATAATCTGTGAAACATTGACTGCAGTCTCGCTGCATGTGTAAAGCTGCCGGGGTATAACTCGCTCAAATGACAAGAAGTTAACTTGGTAATTAAAGTGACTGCAACGCTCTATCGTTCAGTGTTATTTAATTTTTTTTATATTATATATAAATATATATTATATTCAAGAGGGGAGTATTAAAAAAAAACTCTACGACGCATCTATGGATTTCAATTTGTGAATATGACGCCAAGATTTTATTATAAACAATGCACTTTCTTAAAAAAAGCTCGTCAATGTTGATGCTTATACCACTAACAGCTTTGTAAGAAGCACTTTTAATGTTTTCTCTCTCTCTCAAACACACACAAAGATTTCGAAGTGTGCATATTTATTCTGTAATTTCTGTGAACAATCATTGTAAAGGTAATAATGTTAACTCAATGTAGTGACTGCGTCTGGTAAAGCTTTCATAATAAAAGGGTGATAAACTATGCAATGACATGTAAAGATTGTATGTGAATAGAACGACAGCAGGCGAAGGAAACACAAGATATAAATTTGCAAAATGGAAAACCCCCGATTCCAGAATCAAATCTAACATGTCTTACAACAAGCTTCTCTCGTCTACCCACTATATTTAGAACTGTTTTGCCTTAATATAATCTACCGTCACTTAAATGACATTAGCAGTTTCTGAGACTTAAAGCACAGTAGGCAAAATATTGCAAAGACGATTGGACATTAGCACGTTGGTAATTCTACTCAGCCATCTTTTGGAGAGTTTTAGTTTCTTTTTAAATATTTTGTTTTATTCTCTAAAAAAATGCATCTAGTTTTGCAGCAAGTCCAGTCTGTGGGGACCAAAATAGACTGCGCCATCGTCACACCGGGCACAACACAAGGAAGCCAGTAACTAAAAGGAAGCTGGATCTTAATGTAAATAACGTTATCCTTGATAAACTGTAAGTAATGCTTCTTTCAATAAATAATTCCACTGAGCAAACTGCTTGCATCTTCAAATTTAAGGTGGTCAAATATTATTATGTCGCAACAATTCACATAAAAGGACACTGCTGCAAATCACAGCAGATTTCAAGGTGCACCTGATTTTTGTTTAGGCGTTTTAAAATTTTAGGTTAAAGAAATTAAATTCCTATATAGCGGGGACAAATTCAGCAATCCCAGGTGGTATATTTGAAGGGGTACCTGCAATGGGGATCACATTGCCTCATTCAATTGTTGTTCAACTGACAGAAGAAGGTGCTAATTCCAGCAGAGGGCACCTTATTCCAATCACAACTATTTGACGCAACGACTACACTTCTTAACGCTAAATTCAATCGGTTTTATACTCCCAGGAGGCTCAGTCTCATTGAGAGTAAATTGCTGATGCATTTCCATTTTATACCAACTGAGTTAAGATACAGAAGTTAAATCGTTATCGAATTCCTCTCGGATTTGAAAATCTGTTGGTTTCCAATGATCGGTTTCTGACATTAATTGGAAGTTGTTTTATTAATTAAGCTACCGACTGCATTATTTGCTTTAAATATTCCATGGCAACTGTCGGTGATCTATTTCTGACTGTTTATTAATACATTGCTGATGGCGACTTTTACAGTGGTAGTGAAATGAACCTGTGGGCATACTGTTTCGGATCTTCAGATTGCCCTACCTTCGCTGGCAGGCATCTTGTAAACTGGCAAAGATAAATCAGTTTTCAAGGATATGGACCAATAGATTGATGACGTTAATCTTCTGGTTTTATTTGCTGAATCTACACCCTCTTCCAACGGTGTACTCCTATGGCTAGCGTACAGGGTAGATTTTAACTTTAACGGTAGGGAAATCTCTATTTTCCCGGAGTACAGCCCCATATATTTGACGGCAAGAGCCTTCTCCTGCTGAATTAGATGTTTACTTACTGACATTAACCCGATATGCAGCTGGTCTAAATTGGGTATTTGTTTCTGAAATAAGAAATATCTAACCTGCTGCATTCTAACCAATTACAGCCTCTGATAGAAATGATTAATGGTCTGAAACGTCCCTATTTGAGAAGGTTAATGTTACGTACAATATCCTGATTGAAGTTCAGCTCGAATGCAGATTCTTTACTGTCTGAACTCTTCGCACCGAAGAGAGCGACGCGATTCCTTTGTCCATGGCAGGTTAGAGTGACGTAACAAACCCACTACTTCCTCTTGTTGGAACTATCAGCAGTGTTTCAACATTGTACGCAGTTGGTCACAAGGGGTTAGCGATGAGCTATCAGATGAGGATTGTTATATCTGCATTTTTTTCCCACAATCGAACCTTGATTAAACTCGATGCTTAAACTTGGCAAGAGAAAGGAAATGCGCTTTAGGCGGCTCAATCGCTTGCCGTTCACATTGTTATTCTTTTAGCCATTGCAACATCATCCCTTTTTTTTATCTCAGAGCTCACCTTTTATTCTTGACTTCTGACCCTTTCGCTGCTTCTACTTATTTAAAGTCCAGTACGTTTCTAACTTATCTGGTTCTGATCAAATTGACCCGAAACGTCAACTTTCCTGTCTCCACAGCTGTTGTCTGGCCTGCTAAGCATTTTCAGCAACTTATGTTTTGAAGTCAGATTTCCTACATTCCCAGTACTTTGTTTTTATTGATACTCCCAATCAAAGGGAGAAAAAGAGTAATTGGACTGGGATATACTAGGCTTAATTTATCCTTCCGCCTCTACGGGAAAGAGGGCAAATGATTGCTCGGACAGTTCTCCGGGTTTATCACCAACTGCAGTTTGATGAGAAATTGATCGGACACCCTCCAAACCTTGCCATGCCCACTAGGGGAAGACATGCAGCTTGTTGGATGCATGATAAATTCAATTTGCTCTGCTAAACAAACGAATAATGGGTTGCTAATCTTGAACGAAGTGTCACTGTCTAAAAATCCAGAGCCACCAGTTTAAAAACAATAAAGATTAGGTGACTTTATTTTTCTTTCAGAGGTTCATCAGTCTTTGGAGCTGTCTTTCTGAAAAAGGTGGTGGAAGAAATGTCTATGAATATTTTTAGTGTCGAAGTAGATAAATTCTTTTTAAGCAGTGGTGAAAGGCTATCGAAGGCAATTGACAATGTGGATTTGAGGCTACAATCAGAGCAGCCATGATCTTATCGAGTGGCAGAGCACGCTCATTGTCTCCTCTTACTTCTAATATATATGTACATTTTGTGTTAATAAATATCTTTAAATGCACTTTAAGCACAGAAGTAAATCACCACAGATGCTGTATATCTGAAATGAGAACAGAAACTATTAGAAATAGTCAACAGATCTAGGAGCAATTCTGGAGAGAATAAGAGAGTTAGAGAGCGAACCTTTCGGCTCCATGATTATTTTACTATCTTTGAACCTTAAACCTGATCCTCCCTGTGGTTATGGGTGATGACCTTTAGATGCAAGTTTCCGTTGAGCAGGTTGATTTATTTGGTAAGATTTGATTTGATTGTTAAAATTTTACATTTGTGGTTGACTCCAATGCAAGTTTTGTAGAAGTATTGAAATAACATGCCCATAAATTGTTCTTGTGCGCTACATCTATTTTCAAAGAATCTAATACAACTGACAGTTGCAAAAGGATTGGTAGACTTTGAATCATAATTAATCAAGATAAAGGTCCATCAATCGTCATCAACATATATATTTCGATGAGCTGTTTCTCAATTGCAGATCTTTCAGAAAGTTCATTTTCCAAAGTATCTGCAATTATTTAATCATATCAGTTAACAGCAGCAAAATGCAGTGAATGATGAATGTACGAAATAAGAACCGAAAACTCTGGAACGGTGCAGCAGGTTGGGGAGCATTGATGGACTGAGAAACAGAGTTAACGTTTCAGGCCTGTAACTGATGAAACATTAATTAAATCAGAAAATTGAATTTGATTTAATTAGATCAATTATGCACAAAATCAGAATATACAGGCTATTTGTGTGTTAGATAATTAGATTGTTATTCTAGTTAAGCATTAAAATTTACAATCAAGCTATACTACAGTATTCAACAAAGCAATCAATAGTTTGGAATTAATGATGAATAATTGAAAGTTGTTAAGTGTTTGCACTTTGGCTGTAAGGTTAATATGATTAGGTTAAGAATCATCTCACAATCAGTCAGATGTATTCCACTAGTGATGCTAACAGAAACCTTCATTACTTAAAATAAATGAAATAAAAACTTCAGATTTACAAAATACAACATGGTTGCAAAGGATCTTGAGATACTCCAACTTGTAGGTGGCCATTCACTAAATTGAGCCACCATTCTATGAAAATTTGCTGCATTGTAGGTTTGGATCTCTGATTGCGATTGAAAGATCAGAATGTAGAAAATTTGCATTCTCTCCTGTTTACATGCTTTCCAGTCCTCATTTTCTGAAATAATTTTAGGCACAAAGGCACAACACAAGTTTTTGTTCACAGTTTTCAAACTAATAGGTTAACGATATAGATGTGACTTTTGAGTGCGGAGTCTTGTTTCAAATTTCAGCTTCGTCCATTTTGTGTTACAATAACAAGCACATAAAATCTTCTACAACAAAAAACAAAGTTTGCTGGAAAAGCTCAGCAGGCCTGGAAGTATCTGCAATGGAATTCAGAGTCAATATTTTGGATTTGGTGACCCTTCCTTAGAACTGAGAAATGCTAACTGTGATACTTCTTCACAGATGCTGCCAGACCTGTTGAGCTTTTCCAGCAACTTCTGTTTTTGTTTCTGACTTACAGCATCTGCAGCTCTTTTTGTTTTTGCATAAAAAGTTTTCTGCTGTTAGTAACTTGTGGTGGATTTTGAAATACAGGGACCAAAAGTATATTTATATAGCTTTCACATATAGACAACCTTTATGTACTAGATTCCTTTATTGACAGTATACGATCATTGTATAATTCACAGAATTTATTTGCAGCTTTCAGCAGTAAAGGAACACCACCTTGACTAGTATGTTGAATGAAAATGGTGATTTATTCATATAGAATTGCATCAATTGTAATGTCCAGAAAGAAATTAGATATATGCTTGTAAAATAAATTTAAAAATGCAAGGCTATGGGAAGTGAATGGAGAAGTAAATTGGATATTGCTTTCCAACAGCTCATGCTGTACAATTCTCCATGGAATTGGTGTGTGAGATTTCCTATGCAACTACTCTCACAGGACATGGCACAGAGTATTGTAAGTTCTGGAAATCTGAAGTGTTAATAGAAAAGACTGGAACACTCAGCAGGTTAAACAGCATTAGTAGAGAAAACAAGATGGGGTCACTTTTGATGTTTATGTTAGGACATGTTATCCATACATATCGTTTGTATATGTACCTGTCACTTTCTGGATGTATTACTGAAGTATTGCTTCAAAATTCTAGAACTCTCTCCATAACAGTACTTTGGGAAAATCCAGTCTACACACTTCACAGCTGCTGAAGAAGGCACATCACCACTACCTTTTTCAGGGCAATTTAAGGATGGGTAATAGATAGAAACTGATCTGCTAGCTCTGCCCATATCCTATATGTGATTAAAACTCCAGGCTTAGCATTTAGGAAATGTTCCATATAAGATTTGTGTGATTAAATATGGTCACAGTAATTATAAATTTATTCTAAACATGATGCTGTTAATTGTTATTACATTTTTATTATGATTCAAACCGAACAAGACAGGCCTCATCTTTAAGATAAAATGAACAAATACCATTTAGAGACTGTTTGCTATTGGTCACACACATAGTGCTCTACATTAATATGAATCATCATGGCATTTAATGTCAACTGTGATTTATGCCTTACCAGTTTATTTTCTCCCCTCAAACATAGCTGATTATTGGTGTTTCTGATTCTGTAGTAAATATTGCTTTGCAGCTTTGTTGTCCCTATGTATTTCACACTTTGACGTATGAAAAATGTGAAATGCATTGATATTACTTAATTTAATTGATCGAAACTGCTTAAACCAGCTGGTTTTGTAGAAGCACTAATTGCTCATAGTGTGGAATGCAAGGATAATAACATACTACAAATAAACAGATTGAAAAATTAGTCTGAATTGACACCACTATAATTCTGCCAACTATTAGTTTAGCAGATGTTGGTTACCTACAATTTAATACCTGACTGCTGCATTTTGCCAGGTCAATGGATGTGTGAAAGTCATAATAAATAGGTTTGAACTAATTCAATGTATGCAGTCTCTCTAGACAAAACAAATTCAGTTAGCCACATTTTTTATCCTATAAATAAACAGTATTTATGATGTATATAATGACAATATTTTCAAAGCTTGATCAAACTTCTTGCAGAATTGAAGTACTGGCCTTTAGGAGTTTCCAACTTAATTATAGAGAACCACCCAAAAAGTATTTATTCTACAAAATATTTCTTTGGTGCTAGAAGATGAGAGTATAATTGTGTGCTCTATATACTGTTACTATATATTTATAATCATTATGTTATTTGCTCCAAATTTAAATTATAGTCCAAATAGCAACCAGATATGAAGGTTAATCCTGTGCTACTTTCAATTTGAACAATCTCTCTTAGTCATACAAATTTGACTGACTTCTTCTACAACTAATTAGCTCATATCTTGAGGCCAATACAGGAGGTGGCTGTGAGAATGAGTTACACATGACAAATGCTCCCACTCGAGGGAGACACTAGTGTTTTGCTTATTAAGGACTGTTGTTTTATGTTGTCAGTAATTAAGGGTCAAATTGAGTCACAATTATTTAGCCATTGCAATGCAATCTCTTAGTATAAATGTTAGCTATTTTGTCTGCTGTAAAGATAATTAATGTTGTAATATGCAATATGTAGGTAGATTGCAATAAGAATTTGAAATCGGTTTATCGTTTGTATTACATATTAACTTTTCCAATGGTTAATGAATACATAATAAAATTTCAAATTATATTTGTTGGTATAAAATGTTGGTAAAGGGAAAATTTATTGATAAGGAGCATGAGTTATGTTTGTCATAACAAAACAATATCTTTATGTTTATAAGTGGATCCATGTTATGTACTCAGTTTCAACATGGTGTAATAGTTTAGATCTGAACCAACTTCAAACCTCTGTGAATTCCTTATGTAAGATATTATTAGATTTGTTTAAAAGTAATTACATATTATGCTTAAAATCAACAACTTGAACATATTGGTAGATTTTTTAATGCATTCCTTTATACTAGCTTATTTGCCTTCTTCATTTGTCATGATGAGCTTGACAGTATGTTTATATGCAGTGATAACTGTTTGGCAAAATACCTTTCTGATCTATTTTTTTCTCAGAACTAGCTTATGAGAACCACATGGTCTATTCCTTTAGCTGACTGTCCTTTTGCCTTTGGACCTGTATTTCTATATTTTGGCCTAGTCCAATCAATAGAATTAAAAATTGATTCTGATCGAAGTAACAGTGTGAAGTCTAAGAAATCATGTTGTCTGTACTCTGAAAGGTATGAGTTCACACTAAAACCTTCATTGTTTGCAGGCTTTGCTGGCGCTGTTTGGTTCCACACTCAGTCAACGGCGGCCATGATGTCAAGGGTGGTCACTTTCCCCTCACCTTTGGAATGCAGCTGTTTGATCCACATCAAAGATTTTAATGAGGTCAGAAGCTGAGTGGCCTCGGTGAAATCAAATTGAACATCAGTGAATACGTTAGTTCTGAACTGTTTTGTAGTAGTGTGTGATGTCACATTTCATCCCTCCCTGACATGCTCAAGGCTTTCTATGCTCGGTTTGAGCAGAATGCTAGCAACACGGTGATGCCTGCCCTGACAGCCCCAGACACATCCTTTCCCTTGGTCACCGCTGCAGACATCAGATTGGTTTTCCTGGGAGTCAACCCAAGGAAAGTGATGGGCCTGGATGGTGTCCCTGGCCGAGCACTGGGATCCTGTTCAGACCAACTGGTGGAGATATTCACCAACATCTTCAGCCTCTCCCTCTTACAAGCCCACCTGCTTCAAGACCACCATCTTCCCCGTTCCTAAGAACACACACACAATGTGTCTTAATGACTTTCGGCCAGTGGCTCTAACCTTAATAATTATGAAGTGCTTAGAAAGGCTGGCCATGGCCCACAACAACGCCAGCCTTCCAGCCTGCCTCGATCCCCTACAATTTTCCTACTACCATAACATAACCCTGCACTCGTCCCTGAAACATATGGACAACAAGGACACCTATGTCAGACTCCTACTTATTAATTACAATTCCACTTTCAACACCATTATCCCCTCCAGACTGATCTCAAAACTCCATGACCTTGGTCTCGGCTTTGCCCTCTACAGTTGGATCCTTAGCTTTCTATCCCCTGAACCACAATCAGTGAAGATAGGCAACCAGTCTTTGTCCATAATAACATTCAACACTGGAGCCCCCTAAGGGTGCGCCCTCAGCCCCTGACTGTACTCCCTGTACACCTATGACTGTGTTGCCAAATTCTAAACAAATATCATCTACAAGTTTACTGATGACACCACCATAGTGGGATGGATATCTAACAATCATGAGTCAAAATACAGAAGGGAGATAGAGGGCTTGGTGACGTGGTGCAGAGAGAACAACCTCTCTCTTTCAATGCAGTCAAAACTAAAGAACTGATCATTGACTTCAGAAAGAAAGGATGAGAACACGCCCCCATTTACATCAACGGAGCAGAGATTCAGAGAGTGGAGAGCGTCATGTTCCTTGGAGTGACAGTAACCCACAACCTATCCTGGACTTCCCACGTAGATGCGCCAGTAAAAAGGTACAAGAATGCCTCTTCTTCCTCAAGTAACCAGGTAATTTGATATGTCCATAAGGTTCCTCCCAAACTTCTACAAATGCACTGTTCTGAGGAAGGGTCACTGGACCCGAAACATTAACTCTGATTTTTCTCCTTCATAGATGCTGCCAGATCCACTGAGCTTTTGCAGCAACTTTGTTTTTGTGCTGCAGGTGCACCATAGAAATTCTGCTGTCCAGATGCATAATGGCCTGGTATGGTAACTGCTCTGACCAGGGCCATCATGGATGCCAATCTTCCACCCATGGACTCCACTTACGTGGTTCTAGCCTCAGAAAGGTGACCAATATCAGCAAAGACCCATCACACCCTGGTAATGGCCTCTGAAAACCTCTTCCATCAGGCAGAAGATACAGAAGCCTGAACACCTGCGCTAGCAGGCTCAGAAACAGCTTCTTCCCAGCCATTTTAAGACTGATGAATGGACTCTGTAGCCTTATATAATGCTAACCTCACGAATGTTGATCTCACCTCACACATGCCCTGTTCAATGTAACCGTTATGCCTCTGTCTAAGTCTTTTTGATCTGTATGTGTTTCCTTAAAAGTCCAGCCTATACTGCTTGTAAACAAAGCTTTTAACTACACTTCAGTACATGTGACAATTAATCAATCACTTTCCACCACGAAGCATCAAAGGTAGCATGGAGGTATTTGGATTAGATTTTCCCTGCTTTTTGTGTAGAGTTCATATTTAGGCAATTTTCCACATTGCCAGTGAACTGCCAGTGGTATAGCTGTACTAGAACAGTTTGCCTTGGGCTGCCACATGTTCTGGAGTACAAATCTTCAGGACTATTCCTAGAATTTTGTCAGAGCCCATGACTTTTGCAGTATCCAGTACCTCTAGCTGTTTCTTCTTATCACGTGTAGTGAATTGAATCCTTGCATCTGTTATGCTAGGGACCTGAAAATGGCAGATCCTTGAAGGTGGTAGGACAGGTTAATAGGGTAGTTAAGAAGGCATAAGGGATGCTTGCACTTACCAGGCATGGCATAGATTATAAAAGTGGGAGGTTATGTTGGAGCTGTACAGAACTTTAGCTGGGCCACAGCTGGAATACTGTGTCCAGCTCTAGTCTCTACATTCTCAGAAGGATGTGATTGCACTGGAGGGGCTGCAAAGAACATTAGCCAGGATGTTGCCTGGAATTGGATGAGGAATTTAAAAAGAAAAACTTCTGGCTTTGTTCCTGAATGCATGGAACATTCAAAATAAAGTGGATTAACTAATCATGCAAATTGATATAAGTGGGATTGTGGACACATAGCTGCAGGGTGACCAGGAATGGGAACTGAACATCCAGGAGTATTCACTATTTAGGAAGGATAGGCTAAAAGGATAAGATAGTGGAGTTGCGTTACTGGTTAAAGATGATATGAACACAAAATTGAAGAAAGATATTAGCCCAGGCAAGGTAGAATCTCTGTGGATAGACCTAAGAAATACCAAGGGGCAAAAAACATTAATCGGTGTGATAGACAAACCACCAAATTGTTGTGGTGGGTGTTGAGAATGGCCTTAAACAGGAAATGAGAGATGCTTGTGCTAAATGAATATCTTTAATTATGGGTGACTTTAATCTCGTGTTGAGTGGGTTTATCAAATTAGTCTCAATACTGTAGAGGAGGAATCCCTAGATTGTATATGAGAAGGTTTTCTGGACCAATGAGGAACCAACTAGAGAACAGGCCATCTTAGACTGGGCATTATGCAATGGGAAAGGAATAATTGGTAATGTAGATATCAGAGATACCTTAAGAATGAGCAATAATAATATGATAGAATTCTTCATCAAGGTGGAGAGTGAGGTAATTGATTTTGACACTAAGGTCCTGAATCTTAATAAAGGAAAACATGATGGTATGAGGCATGAGTTGGCTATGATGGACTGGGAAATGTTATTGAAAGGAATGATAGTGGGTAGGCAATGGCAAGCACTCAAAGAGTGAATGGATGAACTATAAAAAAAATGTTTATTCCTGTCTGCACAAGACCTGAAAGGTAACAGTAGTCAAACCATGGCTTAAGAGGGAAGTTAGAGAGAGTACAAGAAGGTAAATTGAGGCATACAAATTTCTAATAAACTTTCTGAAGATTGGGAACAGTTTAGAAGTCAGCAAAGGAGAAAAAAGGATTGACTGAGAAGACCAAAATAGAGCATGAGAGTGATCTTCTTGGGAACATATCAACTGACTATAAAAGTTTCAAGATATGTAACAAGAAAATGATTGGTGAAAGCTAATGCAGTCTCTTACAGTCAGAAACAGTGACATTTATAATGGGGAGCAAGGAAATGGCTGACAAACTAAATTCATACTTCATTTCTGTCTTCATGAAGGAGGACATGGATAGCACACCAGAAAGGATGGGGAACATAGGGTTTCGGGAGATGGTGGAACTGAAACAAATCTATATGAGTGGAGAAACAGTTTTGGAGAAATTGATGGGATTGAAGGTTGATAAATCCTCAGGGCCTGAGAATCTATATTCCAGAGTTCTGAAGGAAGTAGTACTAGAAATACTGAATACATTGGTGTTAATCTTCCAAGATTCTTTAGACTCTTGAACAGTTCCTACACGTTGGACAGTAGCTAATGTAACCCCAATATTTGAAGGGGAAGTAGAGAGAATAGTCTGATATTGGTAATGGATAAGTTGCTAGGATCCAGGGCATTTAGAAAAAAACAATTTAGAAGAGGGAAATCATGCTTAAAAAATTTAATGGAATTTTTTTGAGGATATAATGAATAGAGTTGTTTGGGGGAGCCAGTGGATGTGGTTTACTTGGACTTCTAGAAGGCTTTCGGCAAAGTCCCACATAAGAGATTAATATATAAAATTAAAATGCATGGGTTTGGGATTGTGTATTGAAATGGATAGAAAACTGTTTAGTTGCTAAGAAACAAAGAGTAGAAGTAAATAAATTTCTTTATGAATAGCACACAGTGACTAGTGGTGTACAGCAGGGATTGGTATGAGGACCCCTGCTATTCACTACGCATGTTAATAATTCAGAGGAGGGGAGTAAATGTACTATTTCAAAATTTGCAGATGACACAAAGCTGGGTGTAAGGGTGAGCAGTGAGGAGAATGCAGAAAAGTTATAGTTTAACAAGTTGAGGGAGTGGGCAAATGCATGGCAGTAGCAGTATAATCTGGATAAATGTGATGTTATCTCCTTTGGTAGCAAAATTGGGAAGGCAGTTTGTTATTTGAACAGCTGTAAATTGAGAGAGGGGCATGTTCAATGTGACACAAAAACATAATTTATCGTTGCATCCCTAGAATGGGGGATTTCAAGACCAGAGGGAACATTTTCAAGGCGAGATGAGAGATTTTAAAAAAGACGTGAAGGGCAAATGTTTTACACAGGGTGGTTCACACATGGAATGAACTTCTTGAGGCAGTGATGGATGTGGGTGAAATTAAAATGTTTAAAAGACATTTATATAAGCACATGAATTGGAAAGGTTTGGAGGGGTATGGACCAGAAACAGGCAGGTGAGACTAGTTTAGTTTAAGGTTATGTTTGGCGTGGACTGGTTGGACTGAAGGGTCTGTTTTTGTGCTGTATGACTCTATAACTCTATGTATTTATGAAAATACAGTAAAATGCATCTAAGTTGCCATAATTAATCGGCACCATTTTAATTACGTAAATTATAAATAAAGAAATAATACATACAAAGTAAAGACCAATTTCAATTTTTTTGTTCTAACCACAGCTTCTTGATTTTGTGAGGGGTTGTGGAAAGTGTCATACTCCATAGCTGCCAAAGCTGTCCCCACGGCCACAACACCATGGAGGAAGCACACTGAAGTAGCTCCACTGCTGCAGACCAGACTCAGAATGCTGCCTCTGCCAAAGGCGCCTCATTGCCACTGACTGTCCAACTGCTGCTAAAGCCTGGAAACTGTCTCAACCTTCAAGGATCAGGGCCCAATCTCAGCTTCTAAGGACCGATGGACCATTCTGAGAATCGAGGGATCATTCGCTCTGTCAGATTTGCAGACACTGCTGATACACCAAAGGAAGAGAACTGACCCCAATCCATTGATGCTGGAACTGTTATTGAAGTCATGATTGCTCAAAAGTTTCCCACAACCTCTTTCCATTGCCGCAGCCATAGGAAGAAAGAAAAAGTGAATTTGATTCAAAGTTAAATGACAAAAAAAGGATGCAGTCATTCATGCTACAGGGAGTGGACAGGGTAGGAGCCTAAACACATCCTACACTTCTACCTCTGTGATCTTGAAATAATATCATGCACCAGTTGCTGAAAGTATGTGCACAGGTGCAGCAGGCAGTAAAGAAGGCAAACTGTATGTTGGCCTTCATAATGAGAGTATTGAAATACATGCCTTGCAGCACTTATACGAGGCATTGGTGAGGCCACACTTAGGAATATTGTTTATAGTTTTGGACTCCTTACCTGAGGAAGGTTGTTCTTGCTAAAGAGGAAGTGCATGGGAGGTTTACCAAATTGTTTCCTGGCACGGCAGGACTGACACATGAGGAGAGATTGAGTCAGCTATAACTGTAATCACTGGAATTTAGAAGAATGAGGGGGATCTCGTAGAAACTTATAAAATTCTAGGATTAGACAGGTTTAATGCAGGAAGGATGTTCCAGACTCCCCCACTGCATTAGTGGGGGAGTCTGGAACAACAGGTCATAATTTAAGGATAAGGACTCAGATAAGGGGAAATGTCTCTTGCCCACAGGGTAGTAAACCTCTGGAACTCATGACCACAGAAATTGGTTCACTCAAGTGTTTTCAAGAAGGACATAGATATGGTTTATGCGGCGAAAGGGATATTGGGAGGGTATGATTAAAGTTTTGAGCTTGATGATTAGCCATTATTAAATTGAATGCTGCAGCTGATTTGAGAGGTTTAATGGATTAGTCTTGCCCCACCATCTACCTTTCTATGTTTCTAAGTCTGGGATGGATCATTTCAGTTTTGAAGAGCGGCTGGATAAGCTTGGGCTGTTTTCTTTGGAGCAGAAAAGTTTAGTGTGAATACAAAGCAGCTGTTCCTCTAAGTTGAAGGATCAATAAAACAAATGCATAATTTTAATATGAAAGACAGAAGGTTAGAAGGAGTTTGATGAAAAACTTTCTTTACACAGAGGGTGTCTGGGGTCTGGAATCTACTGCTTAGAAGGGAATTTGAAGTAGGAAATCTCACAATGTAAAGTGTCATAACGTTCTAGGCTACAAGTCTAGTGTGGGTTAGTATGACTAGTGTAGGTAGCTATATAGTTTTGGCTGTATGGACTCAATGGGCTGAAAAGCCTGTTCTGAATTGTATGATTCTATAATTCTGTGACCTCTGGAGGAGGCTGATCATCTACTCATTCACATACATTAATAATCAGATTATTAAGCCAAATGTATAATAGAATATTTGCTGATGACACAAAGCTAGGAAGAAAATATGTTTTGAAGAGAACATTATCTATCCATACCCCTTCAAAAATTTCTTAAGTGATGGGGGGGAAAAAGAGGAAATATGAACTTGTCCACTTTAATAGAAAGAACAAAAAGTATATTACATTGGTGAGATACATCTGGAGTATTGTATACAATTTTGGTCTCTGAAATAACTCAACGAAAGCCAGTATCATGTCACCAAGTCACCCTTTATTTACACATGCATTGCACATGACACTGATGCAGCTAGCTTAGAGCCAGCTCCTAGAATGAACAGAACCCCTGACACTCCTGTTTATACATGTCAGCCTCACTCAGTGAACTTACATACTGGCTGACCTCATTCCAATCACTATAGTCTACTGGTATATCAAGGGCAGAAACATGTCTTAGAAGCAGTTCAGAGAATGTTCATTTGATTCATACCTTGGATGAGGTGATTATCTTATGAGGACAGGCTAAGCCTACATCCATTGGAATTTAGAGGAATGAGAGGTGATTTTTCTTGAAACATGTAAGATCCGGAGGGGATGTGGCAAGATGGATGCTGAAAGGATATTTCCCTTATAGTAGAGACTAGGACCAGTGTTCACAGTTTGAAGATTAGATGGTCTAAATTTAAAATGGCAGTGATTTTTTTTCTCAGAATGTTTTGTGTCTTTTAAACACCCTTCTGTAAACAATAGGGAATCAGAGTCTTTGAATATTTTTAAAGTAGTGGTGGGTAGATTCTTGACTAACAAGAGGTGTCAGGGATTTTGGAAGGAAGGGATGTGCAGAGTTGAGGCTATAATCAGATTAGCCATGTTCTTCCATAATGGCACAGCAGTCTTAAGGAGCTGAATGGCACACTCCTGCTTCTGAATCATATATTCATAAGTAAAGCTGCCCTTTTTATTCAGAGAGACATCAACCTTGGCTTGTACACAATGCTCATGGTGGTAGGTTAAGGATGTTTTACGGAGAATAAAATTGAATTGCGGTTAATATACCGAAACTGATCATGTTATTGTGTGTTGACATTGGAAAATATTACAGTTTACAGGAATGACATCTCTTACCACCATGGGCAGAAATTTTAGGTCCCAGATCAAAAAGAAAATTTACTTCTTGTGCTGAAACATTAAACTTCATACACAGTAGGAGATCACTCTGGAACCATTTTGCCTATTGTGCTGGCTTTTTGAAAGAATAGTCGTCTTAGTCTCACATCCCGGCTTTATATCCACAATCGTATAATCTCTTCACCTGTCTAACTCCCTTTTAATATTATTATTATGGAATTAGATTTACTGCCTTGGTGATTTGGATCCTGACAACTCTTGAGTTTCATTTCTTCTCATTTCCCTTCCAGGGAAATATTGTTATTATGGAATTAGATTTACTGCCTTGGTGATTTGGATCCTGACAACTCTTGAGTTTCATTTCTTCTCATTTCCCTTTCAGACCCATTACCAATGATTTTGAATCCATGACCTCTAGTTATTGATCCACATGTCATAGGATTTATTTTCTCTCCTTTATTTAAAACTATCTCATCACTTTGATAGTTTCAATTAGGTGATTCATAAGCTTTTATGGTACAGCAACTACTCCTCCCGAGACAGCAAGAAACTAGAGAGGGATGCAGACACAGCCCAGTCCATCGTGCAAACTAGTGTTCCATCCATTGACTCCATCTGTACTTCCTGCTGCCTTGGGAAAACAGCCAACATAATCAAAGACCAATCCCACCCCGGTTGTACTCTCTTCCACGGTCAGGCAGAAGATTATACACATATGAACAGATTCAAGAGAAGCTTCTTCCCCACTGTTATGAGAATTTTGAACGGACCTCTCAGAAGTTAATTCTGCTCGCTCTTTCTACACCTTCTCTGTAGCTGTAACACTGTATTCTGCACTCTATTCTCGCATCTGATGCATTTTCTATGGTACAGTCTGCTTGTGGAGCACACAAAAGAATACTTTTCACTGTGTCTTGGTACATTTGACAACAATAAGTCAAAACAATCAAGTTAAATCAATTTTTCCAAACTTTATTCATAACTGAAGTTCTCCATCCTTGGTAACACCTTGATAACTATCCCATTAATTCTCTTTGTAATGTCATTACATATTTTCTGAATGGTGATGCACAGCATTATCCACTGTCTGAGGCCTAGCGAGAGTTTTATAAATTTCTATCATGACCCCTTCACTGTTATGTTCTATTATTCCACGTGTACACACTTGTAGGGGGCTGGTTAGCTTGGCTGGCTAATTTATAGTGCAGAGTATTGCACAAAACCTCATTTTGATTCCAGATCTTACTGAGGGAGGTTTAGAAAGGTAATTGCAAATCTCTGCAAAAAAAACAGCCAAGGATCCAGCTCAGGATGAAGCATCAGCAGACAATGAGCCAAAGATCTGTATTTTGGAAGAAAACCCACAAATGAATTAATCCATATGCTATTTTTTTCAAAACATCCTGTCCTCTTTGTGAATATGGACAACAAGATCTTTTAGCTCATCTACTTTTTCAAAACTATACCTTTATGAATATACTGACTTTCAGTTTTAGATCTCCCAAAGTGCATCACTTCACAGTTTTCCACATAAGCTCCACCTACCAAGTTTCGCCAGCTTGGCAGTCATTATTTTTTACTTTGTTGAATCTACTTCAGTTAGGAGTATATCTATTAGGTAAGCACTTTCATTTCAATATATTCTTTTATTGATATATCTTCCCATTAATTTCAATGGAAATGTGTTTTGTCAAGTGGAAAGTAAAGGCAATTATCATTTATAATGTATAATTCTACAGGACATACATGTCCATGCTTAATTTATACATTTTTGATGGAATGTCACCTTTACAAATGGCAATCAAGTTCAAATATATAGATCGACTCAACATCTCACACCACTAGTTATGACAGTAGTGACTGAAAATCATAAGATTAGTAGATTGTACCACCTTATTGTAGGTAATTACCTATGCTCAATATGTTCTCTTATATTTACTGAAAAGGGCATTATTTTGTTTAGGCATTTCAGGTATCCATTCAGTACTGATGGTGGATTTAATTGGATCATTCTTCCAAAGAAATAATTAGAGTGACTTTCCTAAACACTGTGTATGAAATACCTTGCTTTTATGTAGTACCTTTCCAAACTTCCAACCAATTGCTATTTAGTCCATAATCCGGAGGCCTAGTCTAAGGATTCAGACATGAGTTCAAGTACCATCTTGGTAATAAGAGAAATTGAAACTTAATCAATAAATCTGGGAAAAAAAATCTGGTCTTATCAATGTAGCATTAAAGAACCCTAGAAAATTTCAATTCAATAGGAATCAGGTAGAAAACTCTTCATTGGTTGGAGCCATACTGAGCACAAAGGACGCTGGGTTTTAGAGGCTAATTATGTCAGTCTCACTGCAATGGGCATCTTCATTAACAACATTCCTGGCAACATAGGGGAGAAGTAGGGTGATTTCTGATGACTGCATGGTGTTCAGTACGATTCACAACTCTGGATACAGAAGCAGTCCAGGTCTACATACTGAAACATCAAAACAACATTTAGGCTTGGGCAGATAAGCGACAGGAAAGGAAAAGTCACACCACACAAGTGGAATAATGCCCATCTATAAAAAGAGAAAATTTAATGATCATCCCTTGATGTTCAATGACATTACCTTCACTGAATTCCCCACCATAATTGCTTTTAAGCAGAAACTTAATTGGGCCAGCTATATAGATAAACTAGAAGGTGGGAATTCTATGACAAGTAATTCATTTCCTGTCTCTCCTATGTCTGTTCACAATCTACAGGTAAATGCCAGTGTGTCTCTCTACTTTCCTGAATAAGTGTGGATCTAACAACATGCAAGAAATTTGACATCATTTAGGTCAAAGAATCCTGTTTGTTTGGCATAACATCCACCATTTTCAATATTCAGTCTGTCCACCATCCACATACAGGGGCAACAGAATGTGCCATATACACAATGCACTGCAGAATTGTGCCAAGACTTGATCAAAAACACCCTTCAAACTCGAAAATTTTTATCACCCAGAAGTTGGAAGGCAGTAGGCATTTAGGAATACAGCAGGTTATAATCTCCACTGTAGGTGACACACCATCCTGCCATGAAAATTTATGGCTGAAATATTCACTGTCCCTGGGTCAAAATTCTGAAATTCATTCCCTAACATCGTCATGGGTGTATCTACACCAGATGGGCTGCTGAATTTCAAGAAGGAAGCCCGTCACCACCTTCTTACTGGCAATTAGAAATTGACAATAAATGTTGACCTAGTAAGTAATGCTCACATTTTAGGAATGAGTTTGAAAAAAGGACTTACAGTAGGTAAGTGATTCCATTTTCGAAATATGGTTTCTGTTGTAATGAAGGATAGATGCCAATGAATCTGGGCACATCTAGATACCATAAAAAGCAATGTAACTATGACTAAGACATTATTTTCTTAATGTCAGTTGAGAGATAAATATCAATCAGAAAACTAAGGAGAACTCTCTCAATCTTCTTCAAAATGTCATGGAGTCTTCTTCATGCACTGAATAACAGACACAGACTCAATTTAATAAATCACCTGACAAACAACAACTCTACAGTGCAGCACACCCTTAGTAATACAGTGAACTGTCAACTGAGATTTCCTAGTGTTCGAGCAGTGCTCGATTTAATCCCATAACCTTGTTACTGAAGGTGTAAGTGTTACCATTGCATCAGTGTTGCCAACATTTTATCCATTTGATCATAACATTGTTTGCAACAAAACATAAAAAGTCTACAGACTAAACATTGTTGTTAGATTATGGTTTATTGCCTACTTAGTTTGACAAAAAAACAGGTTTTCCCTGGGGAACTTTGGTCATGTTTTCAAAATATAACCATCGGCAATCTTCAGTTATGTGTATAAAAGCATCAACTATTTATTCTGAGAATGCAACATTGTTTTGACATTTTACCATAAACCCTAAATATACATGCTTGTCCTATGCTTGATGCAATTCTAACCATTTTCTATAGTAGGAACTTTTTATGTTAATATGAGTAAAATAAGATTGATTTTCTACTAAAAACAAAACGTATTCCAGCATTTTACAGGAAAGAAAAGATAATCATGGATAATAAATCAGATTCAGTTTTAACTAGTTTTTGGTTACTGTTGAAAAGGAAACTGGTTAAAATAATGACATTAAACCAAAAGAACTGTGGATGTTGTAAATCAGGAATAAAAACAAAGTTGCTGGGAAAGCTCAGCAGGTCTGGCAGCATCTGTGAAGGAAAAAACAGAGTTAATGTTTTGAGTCCAGTGACCCTTCCTCCGAAATGATGGTGGCTGGGAAAATATCAGTTTATATGGAGAAATGGTCGGAAAGGGAGTAAACGATAGGATAGAGCCGGGAGAGAGAGAAATACAGTTGGACGTACAAAGGAGTTGCTAACGATCAGGCTGGGAGGGTGAATAGTCGTTAATGGGGACTGTTGGTGACTAACAACAGGGGGTGTGTAATGACAGGCTATGTGGTAACAGGCTATTGATCATCAGGACGCCATTTGCACCACCTCCAGCAGGATGCCATCACCAGGCACATATTCCCGTCCCTTGTCCACCTTCCACAGGGATCGTTCCCTCTGGGACACCCTGATCTACACTTCCTTCACCCCCATCACCTCCCCACAGCCCTATGACACCTTCCCCTGTAACCGGCGAAGATACAACAACTGCCCATTTACCTCCTTCCTCCCTGGTATCCAAGGGCCCAAACATACCTTCTCGGTGAAGCAACACTTCACCTGCACTTCCCAGAATCTCGACTGCTGCATGTGTTGCTCACAGTGTGATCTCCCCTAAATTGGTGACATGAAACATAGACTTGGCGATCGCTTCGCAGAGCATCAACGTTCTGCTAGTAAAAAAAGCCTGTTGCCTGCCACTTCAATGCACCACCCTGCTCCCTGGCCAACATCTCTGTCTCTGGCTTGCTGCAGTGTTCCAGTGAAGCTCAGCACAAACTGAAGGAACAACACCTCATTTTCTGCTCGGGGACCCTACAGCCCTCGGGACTGAATATCGAGTTCAATAATTTTAGGGCCTAAACTACCTCATGTCCCAGCCCCCTACCCCATACACCAGGCCCTGTTACCACATAGCCTGTCATTACACACCTACTGTTGTTAGTCACTAACAGCCCCCATTAATAACTGTTCACCCTCCCAGCCTGATCATTAGCAACTCCTTTGTATGTCCAACTGCCTTTCTCTCTCTTTGGGCTCTATCCTATCATTTACTCCCTACCCCACCCACCTCCCCATTTTCTGCATATAAACTGACGTTTTCCCAGCCACCATCAGTTCTGAGGAAGAGTCACCGGACCCTTCACAGATGCTGCCAGACCTGCTGAGCTTTTCAGGCAACTTTGTTTTTGTTGTTGTAAAATAAAGACTTTTTTTTTCAGTTTTGTTCAATTAGACTAAAGTAAACCATCAAACCTAAAAAAACATTTAAAGTAAAATGAAGAAGTGAATCATCAATTTCAGAAGACTGAGCTGTGCAGAAAAAAAGAGAAATTGTGGCTTGACTTAACAATAACATTTTCAGGAGGTTGTGGTTCAAGTCTCACTCCATCAGTGCAATACTGATGATATGTTGCACTGTCCGTGATAATGTTGCTGATTTTCAAATACTATATAAATCCCACTTACCCGCTCCCTTGCAACACTACTAAAACAAATGGTGATTACATCGTTGTTCCATGTGTGATTTTGTTATGAGCAATATAGCTGCTGTATTTCTTACATCATTGTAATGACTGCACGTGTTGAATTGTTAATAAATTGTATCCTAACATCATGAAAGCGTGCCGTTGTCACAATAATGGTAAAATATGGACTGTCAACTTCCATTATCTGAGGTTTTAGTGTAGATTTGCAGAACAACAAACCAGCTTGGCAAGCCTTCCGTCATCTGATTTTCACGTCCAGGACTTTCATAAACTGAGATTGTTTAAAAGAGGAAAACACTAACTTCAAAAAGGCCACAGTGATCGTCAGACCACTAGCTTCATGAAACCATTAATGAAAAAGAACCAGTCTGTACTGTTATCATTGAGACTGAAATGAGAACTCTAACTCCTGTTTGGTTCACACCTTCACGGAAAATTCACATACTAGAGATAGAAACATTGCCTGGAATTACTTAGCTTGAAGACAACAATCCCAGACAAAGGAATAAATTAATGAACTGTATTTCAAGCAACTCTTTTGACAGAAGCAGAAGGGATGAATTTATAACTGGAGCTGGAGGAGGCTCTCTCTCATCTCTCTATCAGCGTCTCAAGTGACAAAACACTTAGTAATATATCAAACTGGAGAGAAATATCCAAGCCTGGAGGGCACAAAGGCATATATGGTTCATGGTTGCCATTGATTCATATCCCTTAGCTAACTGAAATCTCATGTCAAAATCTAACACCTTGAGGACACCTGAAGGTCGACATACTACATATTCTTTCATCTTCCTTTTTGCACTGGACATAATTATCTTGTAAGCTTTTTAAATAATATTTGTGTGTGTTTGATGCAGCTTTTACTTTTTTTGTGGGGTTAGCAAGTAATGAAATTGGTCTTCCTTTCACTCATAATTAACTTGAAATTGGCTTCTTACTTGCTTTTAGTGAGCGAGTTAACTACATTTCATTTGAAATGAGGTATAGCAATCTGCTAAAAAAGTCTTTATTGCATCCAGCTGAGGAGGTTGAAATGCAGGGAGCCAGTTCATCTGGTCATAATGCTGCAAAATGTAAGTTCATTCCTTTTATCCTTTCAAAAATGAGAGGGCATTGCTAACAAATATACAATATTAGTTATAGGAATATGCTGAACTAGTATTTCAAGACTAGACACGAGCATAATTTTAAATCGATGAAAGGGGAATTTAAGATTGATGACAGGAAGCATTTATTTTCACAAACAGCAATAGATTTTAATATAGAATAAAGAAGTTGAAAATGTTTGAATCGTTTAAATGCAAATTAGATGTGATGCTAGGGGCTTTGCACAGATAAACTTTCCTCATTTGGATTTATCTCATAATTTTGATCTTGTGTTAGTGTATTTTAGTAACTGTCTGCTGCAAACTACCTGAGAAATCTTTTAAACATATCATTATTTTGCGTCACTGCTAAGTATGCCCATTATTTACTGCTATTAAATTTTCTTGATAGACTAAAAGATTGCTTGTTATTTGCAGGCATGCTGTTGACCTGCTCTTAACCTTTTCATCATCGCATTAAATCTAATGTTCTAGTTCAATATAATTCCAAATGTAAGTTTCAAATGTGGAAAGAGGTTTCCAACAATTGCTAAATTAACGAAAAATGATGTATACACTCTTACTGCAAAGTATAAAATACAGTGCCCCTAGTTCATAGTGACTAGTGCAACTTCATTGTGACTCTAAAATGTTTTGGGGAGATCTACAGTGATGATAATTGAATTTACCCTAAATATACGTAATCCTGCTCACAGGAGATTGAATGTGAAAATTACTGCATTTACTGAATTTAAAGAATGGACAATTTGTCGTGGGACTGCAACGAGAATGGGACACCTGTGCTATGTACAGGTGTATTTGATTAGGTGATTACCTAATAGTTACCAAGTAATTACCTAATAATTGTCTTACAATTGTGTTATGTGAGCCCCAGCACAAAATGTTACTTTACCTTCCCTCACTATCTTTCTGTTCAACAGCTTTGAAATTTTTAAGACATAAATGTAGTTTTCAGACACATTATGAACATTTTAATTAGATTCAGTGTCCACTTCTATGCTCAGCTCATTACATTTCAAATTTATATAAACCTGTATTTCTAATTGATTTATTTGATTATGGCATTGCATTTTATTTTCCTTAGTTATCACAATGGTATACACCTTGTACTTACCAAAATAAATGTTTCTTAAATATGCTGTTTACACGGGTAGAAACACCAGAAAATAGAGTTTTGTAATGGAGAATGCTGATAAAACTTTTGAACAGCATTGTATAAATCCCACTTGGTATTCCAATAACCAGGCTTTTCATTGATAGGTTTAATGTAATTTACTGCTGTTTGAAAGGCTCTTTTCAAGAGGCAAAGAGATTTAACACTTGGAGTGAATAGGATAAAAGGTAATGGGGAGAAAGCAGGATTAGATACAGCATTTTTTGCGAATGAGATCAAAAGGTATGGGGAGAAAGCAGGATTAGGCTATTGAGTTGGACGATCAGCCATGATCGTGAATTGTGACGGAGCAGACTCAAAGGACTGAATGTACCTTCGGTCCTATCTTCTATGTTTCTGTGCACTACATTGTTTCTTCCATACTGACATCTGTTAATATGGTGACAATAATCAGGATCATATTTTAACTATATGTGTTTTATTGATATATTTACATGAATAAATCAAAACAGCCACTTCTAATTTAATAGGCAAGCAGCCCATTTACAAGGAGCATACATTGATAAGACTTTGGTAGCGACAAACACAAAATCAATTGTTGATTCACAACAAGCTAACAAAATAAACAATAATAGAATAAGATCTGTATCTGTCAGGAAATATGTAGATAACTACAACTATCAAGCATTGACACATTAAAAAAATCCCTTTTATCTATTAAATGCCTGTGTTCTTTACCTTTCTCTCAGCTATTGGCAATGGATTACCACTGACATTAAATCACTTATCCAATGCTTGTGCCTAGCTGCCAGAAGCGCAGTGATTTTCAACAGTAAACAGAGTCCAAGAAGCTAATATGTGTGGGATGAATTAGAGTAAGGAATATTTTATTTTGTGTTAGATGTGACAGTTCATTTATTTAAAAATGAGAGTTGAGGTGGGATGCTCAGTTAAGAACTGTCTATAGCACAAAAAGTTACTAAGTTCGGTGCAATCACACCACATTTTAAGAATTACCACCAAAACGATTTATATTTTTGCAGAGCCTTTCATGACAACCTAACATTCCAAAATGTTTTGTAGCCAACAAATTACTTTCGAATGAAGACATAAGGTGCTGCAAATACTCAACATGTCTGCCTGTATCTGCAGAGATAGAAACACAGTGAACGTTTCAAATATAACCTTTTCAGCGCTGAAGGAGGTTAGAAATGTGATGGGTTTATCCTGTTGAAAGGTGTGAAGAGGAGGAAAAACACAGGAAATGCCTGAAATAGGAAGGAGGTGTTGAGTGGTAATGTCATTGAATTGGTCATCCAAAAGCCTGAATGATGCTCAGGAGATATGGACAGCTTGTGGATTTTCAGTTCAATTAATAAAATCTGGAATTGAAAAAAGGATGACCACACAAGCATTATTAATACCAAAAAAGCCTATCTGGTGCAGTAATGTCCTTTCTGGTTTATATATGACTCCAGAACAACATGGTTAAAATGCCTTCTGAAATGAATTAACAACTTTATCAATTGTATCAAAATATCATAAACCAGATGTCAGATCTGGCACTGACTGAGGCACTAGAAACAATAAATCCGGTCCTGTAGACCCTGCAAAGTTCTCATTACATTGAAAAAATGGGAGTCTAGACTTAACGGATTATTCAAACAACATGTAATGTAGTCATTCTGGTGACATTTTCCCTCACAATGCCACAGACAGCACAATTTTCACACCATTCTCCCCCCGCCCACACCATCACCACAGGAGGAAGAACAATGGTATACAATCAGGAAGGTGCGGCCTGACAGTGCTCCACGTTGAGTCCATACCTCATGGTGTCTCATGTCATTAGGTCAAACATGAGCAAGGAAACCTCCTGCTGACTACCACTACTTCTCTCACCTCCAGCCGATGAATCAGTAATCATCCCTTTGAACCACATTTGGAAGAACTCCAAAGTGTAGCAAGGCATAGAATACACCCTGGTTGGGGTTCTTCAATGTTCATCACTAAGAGTGGCTCAGTATCACCACTGCTGGCTGAGCTGTAAAGGACATGCCTGTTGGACTGGGCCAGAGGCAGACAGTGAGGGAATCCAAAGGAAGGAATAACCTGCTTGACCTTGTTCTTATCAATCCACTTGTCACAGATGCATCAGACCTTGACAGTGTTGTTAGGGCTGACCATTACATAGTTCTAGAGAGACTAAATTCAGTGTTTACATTGAGGACATGCCCTGTCCTGTTGTGCGGCATTACCACTGTACTAAATGGGATAGATTGTGAACAGATTTAGCAATTTAAATTGGGAATCCATGATGTAGAGTGGATTATTGGCTTTAGAAAATCTAGGAAGGTGAGTCATAGGCAGCATCTGATTGCAAAGGGTGCTGTCAGGGTGGCAGACAGATGTAGCCGTACATTGGAGAAAAGGGTCTTGAGTCTCAGGTGTCAGATAGAAACAATGTCTTTTTGGAGCATCAAAGGCAAAGGGTATCCATCATGCTTGAGGTCTCTGAGACATTATAGGGCAGTGGGCAGACAACAGAGGAGTTTCTACTGCACATAGGCTGTGATGTCTCAGGGATGTGAGTGCATGAGATCTTCCATTGAGGTCTCTTCAGAGACCACATGAGGCGCTGCAGAAGCAGTGTGTAGATGTGCAGGGAGAGAGGCAAACTTTGCATACCGTTGATTGCTTCATGTTACTGATGGTATGGAGATGCTTGAAATGAATACCAACTTCTTCCTAGCCGGTGGCCTTATCCAGCATTGAAGGGGATCATGAAAGGGCTGAGGCATTCAAAGACAATGACTGAGGGAGTCACCACTTGAAGAGACCGACCACAACCTTCAACCTTCTCAGCCTGTCTGATGCAGTAGCCATCCCTGCAGAGGTATAGATGTAGGTGCAGTAGATTGTAGAGGAACAGCTATATACAAGGTGAGGATAAAAAATAATAGTGTCCAAGCTGTTTGCAGGTACAGTGGAGCATGCTACATCTACCTCAAACTCAACCAGATTGAGAGGGCCTTAAGGCATTAGTCAGTTTCACATGGTGAGTTACCTGGATAAAATTTCTTATGTGATTTATATCATAATGACATTAGCGTTTGAGGTGTGTGGATGAATTGTGATGGGGCTTGAGGGGAAGGCAGGGGAGCTGTTGGGGTATGGACATTTGGCCTTGTAGCAGGTGTTGGGATTTGTAATGTGGTTAACAGACCCCATGCTTCATATCTTTTGGTGGCAATGAGATTATTCAAATTTGCATGCCTGGAGGATTAATTATCTCTGACGACATTTGCATTTTTGAGTCATTGGCTCAAGGCCTGAGAGCCCTTCAGTTAAAGTGTTTTCGAAGCAGTGAGGCCTCTGTGCTTATATCGGCCTGTGGTCGCTGTGGGGCCTGGGACAGCATCTGCAGATTTTCTCTGATGTATGAACGCCCGGCTGTTCCTTTTCCCTGAATTACACTAGAAAATGTTGGCAAAACTCAGCAGGTCTGACAGCATTTGTGGACAGAGGAGAAGCATCACAACATTGGATCACCCTGGCTGGCTCATAGTTTTGGGCACCAACTGATTGAAGCAATGGAAACTTATCTTCAACATGCCAGTGGTTTACTAATGCATGTTTGTGCTGGGAGTTGGCTGTCATTGTGGTACCTTCCTCCATCCATAGCTGGTACTGGACTGAAATCTGGAGCCATCACTCAGAGGATAACAAAGTGTGGAGCTGGATAAACACAGCAGGCCAAGCGGCATCTCAGGAGCACAAAAGCTGACGTTTCGGGCCTAGACCTTTCATCAGATCATCTGCAGTTTCCATTATCTCCATCACTCAGAGGATATACCTTATTTCCAACAACTAACAATAGAGTTTTGATATTGATCAGAAAAGATGTGGCACCTCAGATTCTCACAAGATAAAGGAATCATGATTGCTGTCTTGGATCCAAGTGCAGACTGCAAGAATACAAAAACAATAGAAATATGAGCAGGAATAAGTGTTTGGCTGCTTGATCCTCATCTATCAGTCAATAAGATCACAACTAACTTGATTTGGCTTAACTACATCTTGCTGTCTGTTCCCTATGACCCTTACTCCCTTGGCCACATCTTAAAATGTTAGCCATGATGTGATCCCTGTGGACACAAACCCACTGTTTATTCATTAGGTGGCACACGTCTCTGTTCAGGAACCTGAACAGCAGACTTGCCTGTGCGTTGATGGTTCAGTGGGTGCAACCTTCCTTGGACCTGAAGGAATCTTCAGTGGTGACAAAGTCCAATCCCTCCTGAGTCTGTTCTGGCTTGACTGTCTCAAAGTGTACATATTCCCCCACTATTCTGAACTAGGACATCCATGGCCTATGTGATGGCATCATGAGCTGCAAGACACAGCCAAGTCTGCATCCTGGATGATCCTGAGATCCCTGGAATGATACAGATGCATGAACACTCAGGACAACAGCGATCACAACAGCTGCAGATAGAGGACTGCCATAAGGGTCATGAAACATCAAGTTCAAGATCCACTGTCTGGAGTTTCATAGTCTCCTCTCTGCACTAATGCTGTCATCTAAAGGCAGCTTAGTTGTAGGCAGTATAATCTAGTGTTACCTGATGCCCATGTCTGCTTTAAAGCCGTCTCTGACCTATTCCTTTATCATGAAGAAGCTTCAGCTAAGACTCCTTCTCTCTCTCTCTCTTTCTCTCTGTGTCTCTTTGTCTGTCTGTCTATCTTATAATGTCAGGTAACCTAACCACAGCCCCAGTTACTGAACAGAAGATCTTCCCCTGCCAGATTCTGCTATCCTGATGATACCACCAACCTGATGCCCCTCTGAGGCCTCCTACCTTTTACTTAGGAGAAATGCAAGCCTTTCAATACCAAATGATGGCAACTGTACATAAATGGTTGAGCAACTGAGCATGGTTATCTATCTTCTATATAGTTGAGTCGCTCCTTTAGCCTGATTCCGCCACACCCCCACCTTGCGCATGCCTGGGCACCCTGATGTGTTCCAGACCCTGTGTGATCAATGCCTGCCATCTGCAAGTCTAAAATTGACCCATTAGTTTGACAAATATTTAATAAGCGCATTATTGATGGGAGGCAGTTTCTAAAAACTGCCCCCACTCTCTCTCTCATCCTCCAACAATCCCCCAACATCCTATAACTCATTGAAAATTGTTTGGCACTCAGAAGACAGAGAGATCTGATGTTCTTCTCCAGAAATGCAATCTCCAAATCACAATTGAAAATACAACCCTTCATATGTGTGAATTTAACCCTGACCTTGATAGTAGAATTAAAAGAAGCCAGAGATAAGGTAAGAGATCAGACTTCTCTCATGCCAGCTGTAGGTGGCCCATGGCCTTGCTACTTTTCAGAATTGATGCTAACTACTCATATATCATATTGATCAACGCCAGTTTCCTACCTTGATATAATGTATGAATTTTATGATACATTTGATCCTAGGAAACAGAATTTAAGTTTGCCTTTTTAGTGTGATATCTGTTAGTGAAGCATCTATGTGCAACCATCACTGTCTGATTGGCAAAAAGTACATCTCAAGCAACAGCTTTTGATTTTTCTTCTTGCTTTTAGGCATGCAATATTAAAGAGTTTTCTGTCTGATCTTGCATTAAGTAATACGACTTCAACACCAGATAAGTAAACATGTGAAAGCTGTTGAAGGAAGAAAATACCGAAGAGTATTGGTGCCAAAACATTTCTCTGTTCATTATTTTCCATGCTGTTGACATACAGATACCAGATTTAATTGTGTGGAAATCTGGATAAACAAACATTTGCTATCTTTATAAGATGACTATGCAATTACCTTTTCATTAATGTTAAGGGGTTGGGAAGGAGGTTTCCTTATAATTTTTTACTCCAATAATCTTTCTTTTTGCACAGAGGAATGAATTATCATGTTTTATGGTGTACTAGCATTTCCTCTGTCGATAAGACGTTGTGCAAATATTGAAGCGTTGCCAATCTTTCTTCTTTCAATAGTTAGTTGGATTTCAACCTTTCCTGCAGCCTTTCATATTGAGAGACCTGATTGTCATTTGAAGTTGATTTGTAAATAGTTCTATATCAAACTCTTGGGTAGTTTTGGAATTACTTTCTATGTTACTTCAGAAGCAATAGGCTGAATCGTATGAGATAAGAAGGTATAGAGCTGGATGAACACAGCAGGCCAAGCAGCATCAAAGGAATAGGAAGGCTGACGTTTCAGGCCTAGACCCTTCTTCAGAAAGGGTTCTGAAGAAGGGTCTAGGCCTGAAACGTCAGCCTTCTCACTCCTCTGATGCTGCTTGGCCTGCTGTGTTCATCCAACTCTGCACCTTGTTATCTCAGATTCTCCAGCATCTGCAGTTCCTACTATCTCTGTAGGCTGAATCATATGTGTTTTTGGTGAAGATGAATCAAGTCTCTTTGAGAGTATTTTTCACTGTGAGGTCTAGTAAGTTTTCCTCGTCATATCTTTCAAATATCAATGCATCAACTACCTACTCTAGATTTATGGCATCCATCACACCCACTTCTGGGCACCACCTTACCATGTGGTGTTTCCAGAACAACTTATCACTCAGCAGATATCTACCAAAACATTGGCATCTTTTATGTCTGCATAAAGCTATGTGTACTTGAATGAATCCTGGCATTCTGTAGCTGCCATACTCAGTGATAGACACAATCTGAACATAGCTGAGAAGATGAAGGTGGCAGCACATTTTTCTGACCGAGATCTGTAGGTGGTATAAATGAGAAGAGAGCTCTTTAACAGAGGCTGAAAGAGGAGGCCATATCACCAGACCTTGGCAGCCTTATCTGAGTAGGTCACCTAGGTCAGTGCCATCTTCAGGGTGCAGAGGAATGGTCTGCAGTGCTGTATAAGGCCGTTGACCATCTCTGCTCAGCCAGAGTCTGTGCCACTCTTTTCTCTCAGCTACCTCAGAGATAGTAGGAACTGCTGATGGTGGAGAATCTGAGATAACACGGTGTGAAGCTGGATGAACACAGCAGGCCAAGCAGCATCAGAGGAGCAGGAAAGCTGATGTTTCGGGTCTGGACCCTTGACACAAAACGTCAGCCTTCCTGCTCCTCTGATGCTGCTTGGCCTGCTGTGTTTATCCAGCTCTACACCTTGTTATCTCTGCTACCTCATGCTCATTCTGCCTCTACTAACGCACACACCTCCCCCCAAGGCTCTGACTCTGCCATTCTCGAAATTGCCTGTAGCATCTCCCCTCACTCACTCCACTTCCCACAATCTCCACTTCCCAATGCATTTACATGAGTCTGGACCTGCCCAATGACCCCACCGAGCTCAGCCTACAAAGTGACTGTGCCAGATGTGGTCAAAGATCTCCTCACAACCTTGACTCCAGTCCTGACCATGAATGACAATTTTTTTCTGCATGACACTATTCACTGCCATGCTTTACCGCACAACCACATAGCTACTGTTACTCCTTCTTCACATTTATCATCCAGCCTTCCCCAGATCCTGCAAACCCTAGACCCAAAGTCTCACTTGCAGAGTCCCATTCCCATGTCAAAGACTGCCCTACCCCCATCCCTTTATCTGTTTGATTTTTGATTCAAATCTGATGGTACAAACCCGAGTGATCTCTCGAGATATTAACATAATGATTGGGCAATATTGAAAAGGCCTAAATACATTTTGCTGTCACATGTTATTATTCTGATTTCATTGTTGTGTTTCTCTGATATCCTATATTTTAGTCATGCAATAAAATGTTTATATTAAAAGTAGAATTAGTGTAAGGAAAATAAATGAGAATCTGTATGTTGCACTTCTACTAGAATCATGAAGTATTATCTTTCATTAAAGACATCACCTTATATTGTGCTCAACTGATTTGAAATAGTGAGATAAAATAGAATAAAAGAGAGGGTCACCATGACTCAGCATCAAATTTACTTTGATAATGTTCCTGCAAAAAGCCTTAGGATATTCTACCACATAGGGTCTCTATACAATTGCAAATTGCTGGTATTGTTAAGCATATATTTCCAATATTCAATAAACACAGATATTTGATGATATTAAGAAAATATTTTGATCTGCAATTCGATGTCTTTTGTACCAAAATTGCCAAAAACACAAAACAAACATTAATTGGAAGTTTTTTTTAAATTTCAAAAATATACGTTATTCATTTTTAAAAAGATCTTTACATACACACATAGTCAGTGGAGCAGTTTGGTTCTGTGCAGTATTTGCATATGGTGAACAAACAAACCCAAGGCATTTCTTAATTAGAGATAATGGGAACTGCAGATGCTGGAGAATCTGAGCTTTTTTCTGATGAAGGGTCTAGGCCTGAAGCATCAGCTTTTGTGCTCCTAAGATGCTGCTTGGCCTGCTGTGTTCATCCAGCTCCACACTTTGCTATCTCAGATTTCTTAATTATACAAGACTATATTTTTTATACATTTGAGGCACCGGGGGGTCTGATAACTGAACAGACCCCATTGTATTTTGGTTGAAAGACCTTAGATAATGGTCTTTCCCCACTGTGTCTTAACAACAGCTGCCCCGAGTTTTAGTGTGTCCTTCAGCAATAGTCCTGGACTTGGAACGTGCCAGACTGCAACACTCTGTCGAGGTCAACTCCTCGGTCTCAAAGACCAACAAGTGTTGGACAGACCAAAGAGCATCTTTACCGAGTTGATGGTCCTCAGGTGCAGTCGATGTTTGTCTTGGTGTGCGTTTTGGGGAACAGAGCACAGAGTCTTGCATCACTGGAGGTCTAAGATGGACCAGGTCTGGAGAGACTTAATGTGTAAAATTTTAGATAAAGGAGGGAAGAATGTACCAATGCTAGTCTCATCCGGATAGCTACTATTGTGTGTGGCTACATCAAGCTGTGTGTAGATCCTTGGTATGCAAACATCAGTGCCACTATGTACTGAGGTTCTACCTGTCCCTAGTGTTCCGAAGGGTAGGACTGGCCTCATTGCCATGGAGCACTCCAAGTAGTTGGACCATTCCATATCACCTGTCCTCTGTGGAGAAGTTTGTAGAGGTAAATACCTTTGTTTACAAGTCCATCAGAAAATAGTCAACACGTAGCATTCTCCAGACCCTGTGGGAAAAGTGGTGGGTGGAGCATGTCAAGTTTTCCCTGTCAAAGTCATTTCGCACAATGCCTCATCATAGGAACTTTTGAACATGCACCAAGACATTGCTTGGCTGGTGATGAGAAAGGCACATTCAATGAGATCCTTCACACATGCTCAGACTCTCTGTGGCACTACATGCTCCCCTGGAGGCAGCTGGATGGGTTAGAGACTGTCACGCATCTCCTCCTTTGCAAAAGAAGTGCCTGGAGAGAGATGCAATAGGTTTTGTCGAGTTTCATCCTGAACAGCTCCCTGGTGCTGGACTCTGTGCTCTGTGGTCTGTTCCTCAGGATGCACACTGAGACAAAACAAACATTAATTAGATGATTGAGCTGTAAAGCTAGCACATGAAGTGTTTTAACCTTGACATCTGTAGAACACAGGGCAGTGACTTTATAACAAAATTATAATTGGGATAATTCAATAAGACTGCAGCATCAACAAAAACATTAGCATTTTAATGTTGTATCCCTGTACAGAAATCCTAAATGCTAGTAGACAGGTAGAAGAATTATTCATGAGAGCGAATGGAAGTCTTTTTCCTCAAAAGCTTTAGAATACAAAGAAGTAGAGGTTAAAATACAGTTGGATAAAACTCCGGAATCACTGCATTCTGTACACCACCCTTCAGAAAGGTATATTGGCTTAGGAGGGACTGCAGTGTAGATTCAACAAAACAATAAAAGGACTTGATCGCACAGATAGACATCTAGTGTGTCTTTTAGTTTGAGATTCCAAAATAAAGGAACATAAGTTTAAACTTGGATCTAAACTATTTAGAAATGAAACCAGGAGGCACGTCTTTATTTTAATACAAAGGGCAGTGAAAGTCTGGAACTCCAAAAGACTGTGGCGGCTGTGTCAGTTTAATTTGTCTACTGCTGGTATATTGAAACTATTTGCTAAGACTTGCATGCATTATTCATCAGCAGGCCAATTCACATAGAATATCTTCAATGTAATCCTTGGAGATGACAGAACAAATATGAATAAATATTGCCCTAACCACAGTACTCCAGCATATTTTCTGAAGTTGTTGATACAACAGGATGGATTTTATCACAAGGTCAGAAGTACTGCTGCGTGATTTCCATAATCAACTTGAATTATCAAAATGGGTTGACGATGGAACATCAATTTTACGTTAAGCCGAAAAGATGACACCTCTGATTATGCTAAATGCACAGCACTGAATAGATTGTGGTCTTACATTATGAGTTTAAGTTCTGGAATGGGACATCAAACTACAAGCTGGCCTGAGTTGACACAGAACCTAACATTCAAAAGAGGTCATTGATCTTATATGAGGTCTGTTCATCATTGAATCTACTTCTTGCCTCATTAATTTAAATAGCAGATTTTGCTGTGATAAAGTTCTAACAAATACTTTAATATGTAGTTATCAATTATTAGTAACATATATTTTGCACTAAAGGAAATTAGTTCAATGTATTAGTTGCATTGTACTCATGGAAATATTTACTTTTAGTTTATCAATTTTCTAGATTTATCAGAAAGTTAAAGAAGCATTGTTTGATTACATGTAGGAAAAGCAGCACTGAATACTACTCAGAAAACTTTGACCATAGTCTTAAAAGCTTAGGGATTCTCTGAAAGCTGGTGGTTTGGACTGACTGTAATTATGATACTACAGAAAGTTTGCAAAGACAAATAGAATTAACTATACATCAAGAAAATGTATTTGTCAGCTGAAAGGGAATTTGAACTAGAAGAAGTTAGAAGCGATACTTGTAGAAAGCAAGTAATCCAACATGTTATTCTGTAAATCCTTCATCACCTTTTTGGTGACAATTACTATAACCTAAAACCAAGCTAAAGCTAAGGAGCTGATTGCACGTCTAACTTATGAATACAGATCTCTGCAAGGGAAAGCTATTTGAAAGTTACAGCTCACAAATTGTGGAAATAAAATATCTGTTTGTGGAGACTTTCATCTGACTGCTGAAAGCAAAGGTGGTACAATTTTTAAAAAAAGGCTACAAAGCCCATATAAGTGTGCTCTAACTCCACATAATCAACTTCTTGGAATCAGTTTAAGATTGTATGTTTTGAAAATCCAGGGCAGTTTCCCCCATAACTTTTGTGCTTAATGGCCCAATGATTGATCACTGATCCAGAATGGATCAAATTTGTTTATCTAAAACAATAAAAGATTTTACAAGTTATGAAGCAAACATTATAGCAAATGAATTGATTTCTGTATGTGCATCCTCCAGAGCCAAAGCATGCTAATTGGTCAGAAGATTCACAATGTTGTATACATGCAGTATATTGGATCCTTAAAAGTACACTCCATTACACACAATGCATACGTGTGACATCTCCCTGTTCCAAAATAAACTTTAAATCTTTACAGCAACAATTAAACATGGTTTCTTTCATGAATTGCAGTTACTGTTCCAAAATTTGTGTACCTTGATGCACTGCGGCTAAATTTTAATCCAGATTAGTTTCTGACTAATCTTTTCCCTCAAGATGTTTCAAATGGTCCTGATGTTCTTGGCATTTACTGTTTTGTTTCTTAAGAGCCTACAGCTCATTTTGAAGTTCCTGGTTTTATACCCTGCATGCTTCTGAATCTATCGAAGCTAAATCATAGTTACTACCGAAGAGCTATCACTTTCTCAGTACAGATAGCTTGAATTTTTGTGTATACTTTGATCGATGTGAAGATTTTATTTTTCCCAGGACTGATAGCGTAAAACATATATTCCCCAATCTTTAATGCATCATTTATGTTGTTAGATTCTGGTTCACAGGTCAGATCATGTAAATGTCTCTGGTAGCATATCAGACGGTTTTTATTTTAGTTTGACTATGCTCCTTCTTGTGCACCATCAGTATATGGATCTTTGTATCAGAGTGTCAATGCTCTAGTGCACTACCTATCCCAATGGAATTTTCTGCCTCATCCCTTGCAAAATTGATTGAAAACTGTCTATTTTGTGTTTTCCAATGTTTGGGTGTTCTAGTGATTGTGTTAGCTAACAAGGTTGCACAAAGGAACGATATGCTTCGGCAATGTGCAAGGATCAATTCATACTTATATCAATCCTTCAATAACTCTTTGAAGCTATATGTAGTTGGTTTCACTAGAGAGATTTTTTTTCTAGAAAATGTCTATGATGGTTGATATGATCACCAATGTAACCAATCTGTTTACTAGCTTCCCAGCTGAAAAATCACATAATGAGCCTTTCCTTTCAGAAACTGAAAACAAGGTAATGTATGAATTCTTTAAACATCTAAGTGACATAAATGATAGTCAAACAATATGGAAGTTTAATTTCACTCTGAATTAGTTTTCTAATGTGCTCCATGTCTGTTGCGGATCTTTAAGCTCTTTGTCTATAAATCTAATATGTAAGACCTGTGCTGATATTTCTTCCGGATTGCTAAACTAGTTTCAATGGCTTCCTTTCTAGCATCAGCCACATCCAAATCTGGAAACTGCAGCTTTGAATGACATTTGAACAGTTACAATTCTCTTAGCAGATTTTCTGTACCCTAATTTAAACTAGGAAGATTTGTGGACATTTTGACAATATGTTTTTGCTCTTACCTTGCTTGCTACATTCCAGAACAAACCCTGATCGCTAGCCTTTCCCAGGTAAGTTAAACTAGCTTCTTGTTAGAGATTTTGCTTACTAGCAAACTATGCTTTTAACTCTCTTCAATGATCTAATGAACAAAAACATTGATGGCTGCCTCATGCATTATTTAAAACTGCTGACCATGTATTTCACCTGTAGATGACCTTGCTTGCTGACTATTCAAGCACAATAGTATTATCAGCACAATGGTTTCAACTGCTGTTCACCATGTCATTCTAATGATAGTTGTTTAATAATCAATCGTTTATCAGGCATTGATTAACACTTTCAGTTATTTTACTTAAAATGGTGAAATACAATACAAATAATAAAGCAGACATAGAGCAAAGCATCTGATTTCTGTACAGTATGGACCAGACCAGATGAGACCCCTCAAAATATTTTAAGAAGATAGCCTAGACCCGAACTTTCTTCTTATTTTAAAGGTAGATGTGAAGTGGGTTTTCTCAATGTGATGCAACTGGTCAGCCTGCTCAATATTAAGCAAAGCACAATTTATTTAAACACTATAGTTAAAATAAAAACAAAAGAAAGAGGAACTTAGAATTGGAAAACTTAATTGGATGACATTAATTAACTGTTCCAATATGGTAACATTCCATAAACGCACCCCTTGGCAAAAAGGCAAATTCAGATACAGATCCTTATATGCAGCAGGAGGGAAACAACATCCAGACAGTTTTTAGAGAAAGTCACAACTAGGAATCATTTGCTGAAGCTTGAACTCTTCTGCGACCCAACAGCTTCACACTGCTACAGCTGAAAGCAAAACTAGAAAGCCTGACCTGGAACATAGTTAGAACATAGAACATAGAACTGTACAGCACAGTACAGACACTTTGGCCCACGATGTTGTGTCAAACGTTTACCCTAAACCTAAAGTCTATCTAACCTCCACTGCTACGTTATACTACCATCCATGTGCCTATCTAATAGCGCTTAAATACCCCTAAGGAGGCCGACTCCACTACCCTCTCCGGCAATGCATTCCACCCCCCTATCACTCTCTGAGTAAAGAACCTACCTCTGACATCTCCCCAATATCTACCTCGTTTCACATTAAAACTATGTCCCCTCGTAAAAGCTACCTCCACCCCAGGAAAACATCTCTGGCTGTCTACTCTATCTATACCTCTGATCATTTTGTACACCTCTATCAAGTCACCTCTCTTCCTTCATTGTTCTAAAGAGAAAAGCCATAGCTCTCTTAGCCTTTCCTCATTAGACCTTCCCTCCATTCCAGGCAACATCCTGGTAAATCTCCTCTGCACCTTTTTGAACGCTTCCACATCTTTCCTGTAATGAGGTGACCAGAACTGGATACAATACTCCAGATGTGGCCGAGCCAGACTTTTGTACAGTTGGAGCATAACTTCACAGTTCTTGAACTCAATCCCCCTATTAATGAAAGCTAACACACCATACGCTGTCTTAACAACTCTATCCACCTGGGTGGCAGCTCTCAGGAAACTGCAAACATGAACTCCAAAATCCCTCTGCTCCTCCACACTGCCAAGAATCTTTCTGTTAACCCTGTATTCTGCTGTCAAGTTTGCCCTTCCAAAGTGAACCTCCTCATGCTTTTCAGGGTTAAACTCCACCTGCCACTTCTCAGCCCAGCTCAATATTCTATCAATTTCCCTTTGTAACCTAGAACAGGCCTCCACACTGTTCACAACATGACCCACCTTCGTATCATTTGTGAACTTGCTAATCCACCCTTCCACTCCTTAATTCAAATCATTTACAAAAATCACAAACAGAAGATGGCCTAGAACAGATCCTTGTGGTACACCACTTGTAACTGAGCACCATGTTGAATATTTTCCGTCCACTACCAGCCTTCGTCTTCTAAGGGTCAGCCAATTCTGAATCCAATCTGCCACATTTCCCCCATTCCATGCCTTCTTACCTTCTGCATGAGCCTACCATGGGGAACCTTATCAAACACCTTACTTAAATTCATGTAGACCATACCCACTGCTCCACCTTCATTCGCGTGTTTGGTCACCTCTTTAAAAAATTCAGTGAGGTTTGTGAGGCATGATCTATCCCTCACATATTCATGCTAACTATCATGTATCAAACTGTGCCTTTCCAAGTGACCATAAATCCTATCTCTCAGAGCTGTTCCCAATAATTTGCCCACCACTGATGTAAGACTACTGGCTTGTAATTTCCAGGGTTATCCCTGTTCCCTTTTTTGAACAAGGGAATGATGTTTGCCTCTTTCCAATCTTCCGGCACAATGCCCTTGGACAGTGAGGTCAAAAAGATCATCGCCAAAGGCCCTGAGATCTCTTCCCTCACTTCCCATAGAATCCTTGGATAAATCCCATCAGGCCTGGGGTCTTGTCTATCTTCAACTTGCTCAGAATTCCTAGCACATCTTCCTCACTAACATCAACCTCCTTTAGCCTACCTGCTTGTTTCACAACATCCTCCTCTACAACTAGGTCCCTCTCAGTTGTGAATACTGAAGAAAAGTATTCATTAAGGACATCTCCTATCTCTTTAGGCTCTGTGCACAAATTCCCTCTACTATCCTTGATTGGCCCTATGCTTTCTCTGGTCATTCTCTTGTTCTGCACATAGGTGTAAAAAGCCTTGGAGTTTTGCTTGACCCTATCTGCCAAGGTTTTCTCATGGCCCCTTATAGCTCTCCAAAGCCCTTTCTTCAGCTCCTTCCTAGCTAACTTGTGCCCCTCTAGAGCCTTTTCCGTTCCTCTTTTCCTAAACCTTACATAAGCATCCTTCTTCCTCTTAACCAGTTGTTCGACCTCTCTTGAGAACCATGGCTCCCTCACTCGAACACATCTTCCTTGCCTGCTAGGGACAAACATATCAAGCATGTGCATTTTGCATTTCTTAAAAAAATCTCCACATTTCTGTGGTGCTCTTCCCTGACAGTATCTGTTCCCAATTTATGTTATCCAGTTCTTGCCTAACTGATTTGTAATTATCCTTCCCCCCCATTGTAAACTTTACCCTGCCGTATGTACCTATTCTTATCCATGACTATCATGAAACAAACAGAGTTATGATCGCTACCACCAAAATGCTCACCTACCAACAAGTCTAACACTTGGCCCGGTTCATTGCCAATCACCAAATCCAAAGTGGCCTCCCCTCATGTTGGCCTATCTACATACTGTGTCAGGAAGCCTTCCTGAGTGCACTGGACAAAATCTGCTCCATTTAAACTATTACAACTAAAATATTTCCAATCAATATTTGGAAAGTTGAAGTCACCCATGACTACAGCACAGTGACTTCTGCACCTTTCTAGTATCTACCTCTCAATCCACTCCGCCACTTCTCTGCAACTATTAGAGGGTCTGTAAAAAACCCGAACAAAGTGACTGCCCCTTTCTTGTTCCTGACCTCAACCCAAACTGACTCTGTAGACATATCGTTCTCAAACTGCCTTTCAGTAGCTGCTATACTAGCCCTGACTAGCAATGTCACAACCCCACCACTTTTTCCACTCTCCCTATTTATTTTAAAGCATCTAAATCCCAGAACTTCCAACAACCATTCCTCTCCCTGAGTTACCCAAGTTTCTGTAATGGCCACAACATCGTAGTTCCAAGTACTGACCCATGCTTTAAGTTCATCCGCTTTATTTCTGATACTTCTAGCATTGAAGTATACACACCTCAAACCACCTCAGTGTCCGCAATTATGCTCCATTGACTGCATTTCTTTATAAACCACCTCACTCCCTGTTGTATCAGAGATAATGGGAACTGCAGATGCTGGAGATTCCAAGATAATAAAATGTGAGGCTGGATGAACACAGCAGGCCAAGCAGCATCTCAGGAGCACAAAAGCTGACGTTTGGGGCCTAGACCCTTCATCAGAGAGCTTCTGATGAAGGGTCTAGGCCCGAAACGTCAGCTTTTGTGCTCCTGAGATGCTGCTTGGCCTGCTGTGTTCATCCAGCCTCACATTTTATTATCACTCCCTGTTGTGTCTGTTGGAAGGCTGAATACCTCATCCTCTGAATTATAAATCTGATTCTCCACCCCCTGCCAAACAAATTTAAAGCATCCCGTACAGCTGTAGCAAATTTCCCTCCCAGGATATTTGTGCCCTTCCGGTTCAGGTACAACACATCCTTACTGTACAGGTCCCACCTTCCCCAGAATTATCCACATAGTGGAAACCCTCGCTCCTACAACAGCCCTGTAGCCATGTGTTTAGCTGCTTTCTCTCCCAATTTCTTACCTCGTTATCACGTGGCATTGGTAGTAATCCAGAGATAGCTACCTTGTTTGTCCTGGACTTCAGCTTCCAACCTAACTCCCTGTACTCGTTTTTCACATTCTCTGTCCTTTTTCTACCTATGTCATGTGTCCCGATGTGTACTAATACTGCTGGTTGGTCACCCTCCCCCTTAAGGATCTTGAAGTCACGATCTGAGACGTCTTGGACACTGGCACCCAGGAGGCAACAAACCAACCATTCATCTCGTTCGTGTACACAGAACTGCCTGTCTGTGCCTCTTACTGTTGAATTCCTCACAACAATTGCTCTCCTATTCTCTCCCCTTCCCTTCTGTGCCACAGGGCCAGGCTCAGTGCCAGAGACCTGTCCGCTATGGCCTCCCCCTGGTAGGTCGTCCCTCTCAACAGTCTCCAAAAAGGTATACTTATTATTGAGGGGAACAGCCACAGGGGATCCCTGCACTGTCTGCCTATTCCCTTTCCCCTTCCTGGCAGTCACCCAGCTACCTTCTTCCTGTACCTTCGGTGTGACCACCTCCCTGTACCTCCTCCCTATCACCCCCTCAGCCTCCCGAATGATCCGGAGTTCATCCAGCTCCAGATCCAGTTCCCGAAGGCAGTTTTTGAGGAGCTGGATTTGGATGCACTTCTCGCAGGGGACGTCAGAGGGGACACCAGCAGTGACCCTTACCTCCCACACCCTGCAAGAGAAGCATGCAACTGCCCTAGCTCCCATTCCCCCTACTCTAGATTTCCAGATGAAGAATAATATAAAAGGCTTACCTCATTGAACCTCCACATGTGAGGTGTTTCGGGTTTAGCCAATGCCCGAATTTATCTGTTTCTTCCTGGTTCATGCTCCCTCCATAAGACCATAAGACGTAGGAGTGGAAGTAAGGCCATTCGGCCCATCAAGTACACTCTGCCATTTAAATCATGGCTGATGGGCATTTCAACTCCACTTCCCTGCACTCTCCCCATAGCCCTTGATTCCTTGTGAGATCAAGAATTTGTCAATCTCTGCCTTGAAGGCATCCAACGCCCCGACCTCCACTGCACTCTGCGGCAATGAATTCCACAAGCCCACCACTCTCTGGCTGAAGAAATGTCGTCTCATTTCAGTTCTAAATTTACCCCCTCTAATTTTAAGGCTGTTCTCACGGGTCCCAGTCTCCCTGCCTAACGGAAACAACTTCCTAGTGTCCACCCCTTCTAAGCCATACATTATTTTGTAAGTTTCTATTAGATCTTTCCTCAACCTTCTAAACTCTAATGAGTACAATCCCAGGATCCTTAGCCGTTCATCGTATGTTAAACCTACTATTCCAGGGATCATCCGTGTGAATCTCCACTGGACACGCTCCAAGGCTAGTATGTCCTTCCTGAGGTGCAGGGCCCAAAATTGGACACAGTATTCTAAATGGGGCCTAACTAGAGCTTTATAAAGCCTCAGAAGCACATCACTGCTCTTATATTCCAACCCTCCACACAGCTGCCGCTGAAAACAAGAGGCTGCTTGCTGCATGAGGTACTTTTTTATACAGGGTGAAACAAAAACCACCTTACCTTCCTGTCAGCACTCTGGCTCGCGCTGCTGCCACTGAAAACAAGAGGAAGAACTGGCCGCTCCCCTTCCATTGCTACAACTGCTTTAAAAAAAAACCTAGAGGCCTCTTAACCTATTGACTTAGGCTGGAATATGTGGACAGTTCAGCATCTCTGTCTTTACAACCTCTCTTCAAATAAAAACCCATGACAAGGTTGCCTTTTTAAAGTGACAGCATCGCCACAATATGCCCAGCTTCTCAACCCAAAGCAGACTAACACTGGCAGCATGGTATATACACAATACCCAGAATCTTTAAAGGTGCTTTCTCTTCAAGGCAAAGTGCATATATGGAGTGTCAGAGGCTGAGGGGTGTTCTTATAGATGTTTATAAAATCATATTAGGCATAGATAACGTGAATAACTATGGTCTTTTTTCAAGGGTAGGCAAGTCCAAAACTAGAGGCCATGGGTTTAAGGTGAGAGGAGTAAGATTTAAAAGGGACCTGAAGGGCAACTTTTTCCACTTGGAGGGTTGTGCAGGTATGAAATGAGCTGCCAGGGGAAGTGGTACACAAGGGTACAATTACAACGTTTAAAAGACACTTGGACAGGTATGTGTATAGGAAAGGTTTCGAAGGATATGGGCCAAAAACAGGCAAATAGGAATGTTCAGTTTAGGATACCCAGCTGGCGTGGATGGGTTGGACCGAAGAGCCTGTTTCCATGCCGTATGACTCTATAATTTTATAGCATACAGTAGAAGTGCTCCAACCAGAGCTCCACCGCTCCTCTGTTTCCTTCTCTTTGTTTCTTTTTCTTTACCCACTTTAGTCTCTGAGTAGCTCCCAGCCTGGTCTCTCAATATCATGTGGCAAGCCCCTGGCATGGTCTCTTGGCAGCGTGGTGGCTCTCAACCTGGTGCTCCTGGTGAGTCTAGGCCTAGTCTCTTAGCGGCTTTCAGCCTGGCCTCTTGGCAGTGTGCCAGCTGGTCTCTTGGGGCTCATGGCGCTGTCTCGGCTTGGCGTGTGAGTGATCATCCCTGGGCATATTCCCCAGCGCACTGGGGGAGGTCAGAGGTGGCAGTTTCAGCAGCAGCGGTGGTATCTGCAGTGGAGATCTCATCAAAGATAGTTGAACTTTTAACTTGTTCCATTAGTTTCCTAGTTTAAACTATGTAAGGCTTTAATATAAACTATTACCTATTTCTTTATGTTTTAATGTTTAACTTTTTACTCTTGTTTCTTTTACTACTTTGAACCTAAGTTTTTTTTTCATACTGAGGCACCTTGGTACCGAAGATGGTGCCATGTATGGCAGCATTATACGCTTTTTACTGTATTCCTGTACCTCTGTACTTGAATACAAGTGACAATAAAATCAAAAAATTGGTATTGCAATGTATCATTAAGCAAAGTCTGCTGTTTCCGATATACGTGATTTTTGCATGTAGCTCAAAGTCCACAGCCAGATGGCTGCGTGCCTGAGAAAAATCAGAAAAATATGAGAGAATAATAACATTTAAAGTTGGTCTGTTCTATTAAAAACCAACTTGTAACAAGGCTGAAACTATTGAAGGTGATGGCATCGTCATACTTGGCCCTCCTTTTCGAATAAAACTGCATCCTCATTCCACAGAGAGGTAGTAAGAACTGCGGATGTTGGAGTCAGAGATAACACAGTGTGGAACTGGAGGAACACAGCAGGCCAGGCAACATCAGAGGACCAGGAAAGCTGACATTTCTACCTTTTTTGAAGAAGGGTCCCGACCCGAAAAGTCAGCTTTCCTGCTCCTCTGATGCTGCCTGGCCTGCTGTGTTCCTCTGGCTCCACACTGTGTTATCTCTTCATTCCACAATCATTTCTGATCTACTGGTCTGAGCAAATAATTCTTACTTCTGTCCTCCCCATTCTGGAATGCCACCGGTTGCCTTTCATCTGCAATTCTTCTGACATTTTATGCCAGGTTGTGAATATCCAGCTTGCAGGCTCCAGCCACCTCCTCTTTACCATGGACATGCAATTCCTTAACGTGTCCATTCCCCCACCAGGATATTCTCAGAGCTCTCCACTTCTTCCTGAAACAAAGATCTGAACCCTCTCCATCCATTACTCCTCTGCCTGGCAAAGCTCGTCCTTATCCTGAACAAATGTTCTTTTAACTCCCCTCATTTTCTTCAGGTCAGAGAGGTGGCTATGGGTGTGTACATGGGCCCCAGTCATACCTGTCTCTTTGTGGGGTATGTGGAACATTCATTTATCCAGTCCTTTTCCGGCCCCCACGAACAACTCTTTTTCTGAAATATCGATAATTTCATCAGTGCTGCCTCCTTCTCCCATCCAGAATTGGAAAAGTTTATCGATTTGGCTTCCAATCCACCCCGCTCTCACCCTCACCAGGGTCATCTCTGACTCATCCCTTACCTTCCTCAACATCTCTGTTCTCATTTCTGGGAATAGCATGGCCACCAATATCCATTATGAACGTACTGACTTCCACAGCTACCTGGACTACACATCCTCGCACTCTCCTTGCTGTAAAGACTCTAATCCGTTCTCCAAGTTCCTATGTCTCCATCACAATTGTGTAGATGGGCCAACTTTGCTAAGGGACCCTCTGAAATGTTAACCTTCTTCCACAACTGAGGTTTCCCCAGCACTCTTGTCGACAAGGCTGTCAGCCAGGTCTGACCCATCTCCTTCACTTCAGCCCTTACCCCCTCCCTCCCTTCCCGCAACAGCGATATGGTCACCCTTGCCCTTACCTACCACTCCATCAGCATCCACTTCCACAGGATCATTGGCCGTCATTTCTGCCACCTCCAGCGAGATGCCACCACTAAACACACATTCTCCTTCCCTTCCTTGCCAGCCTTCTGCAGGAACCATTCCTTTCAGAACACCATGGTCCACTCTTCCTTCATTCCCAGCAATATGCCCACTTCAACTGCAGAATGTGTAAAACTTCTTGTTTACTTCCTCCCTTCGCAGCATCTAAGGGTCCAAGCATACCTCCAGGTGAAGCAGCACTTTACCTGCACTTTATACGATCTGACCTACTGTATTTGCTGTTCACAGTGTGGTCTCCTATACATTGGTGAAACAAAGTGTAGACTGGATGACCACATTGCAGAACATCTATGTTCTGTTTGCAAAAAAGATCCTGAGCTTCCAATTGCCTGAAATTTCAACACATCACATGGTTTCCCAGACAACAATCACTGTCTCAATCCTACTGCGGTGCTCCAGCAAATTCAGCGCATGCTGGAAGAACAGCACGTCATTTGTCGCTTCGGGACCTGATGCCCTCCAGACTCAATGTTGAGTTCAATGACTTTGGGGCTTGACTACTTCCATGTCCTTATCTCAACCCCCACACAACAGGACTTGTTATCACATAATCTGATATTACACACTACCTATTCTTAGTCATTGACCGTCCCCATTAACAGCTATTCACCCTCCTAGCTTGATCATTATCCACTCTTTTATCTTTCCATCTGCTCTTCTCTCTACTTGAGCTCTATTCCCATCTTTCATTTACTCTTTACCCTCTCCCCCCACCCCTAACGTTTGCATATAAACTGACATTTTCCAAGCTACACCATCAGGTCTGGGGAAGGGCCATTAGACCTGACCTGTTGAGCTATTCCAGCAATTTCTATTTTTGACATTGTGCCTTTTTCCTTTCCACCATCCAAGAATAATCAATCAGCCAAGCAGTGGGGCTAGTGAGAGAAAAAAAATACAGGATGAAGGAGCTCATGATACAGAAACTTCAGTTTCTTGATCTTGCACTAATAGTCACCTGTCTAGACATCGACATCATGCATCCCTAAGACAGTAGCATACAGGAAGGATCTGCACTGGAGATAAATTGGGCAAAAGTGGTGTGTACAGTTACTGCAAAATAAAAGGTTTTGCCATTTGCCATTTTGCTGGACGAGAGGTCACATTGGCATTATATAGGAGTTTTGCTGCCAAGAGCATGGATAAGATGGTACTCTCTATCCATTGGCAGGCCTATTTCAAATTGCTGTTGTCTATGATGAGATTTAGCAGTCCTCCTAGGCCAAGTTGTGAGGAAGGGTCACCAGACCCAAAACATTAAGTCTGATTTTTCTTCACAGATGCTGTCGGACCTGCTGAGCTTTTCCAGTGATTTCTGCTTTGTTTTTCTTTCTAGGTCAAGTGGGTCAAGGTGCTCCTGCTGTCTGTGATTTTGCCTTCTGAAAGTCAGCTGTCTTTCATTTGGTAAGGTACAACCACTGGGACACAACTGTATCAGAACTCTGGATGCAGCAAAGAAACATGGAAGTCAGATAATAACAGAAAGCATAACGGTGCATAGTTGATTTTTTTAGATGATTGGAATCATAAAATTTGATTGGAATGGTTATTTTTGTGGTGGCTTCTATTTCTGACCAGATCACTGGCCAAGACAATGCTGCAATGAGCAGATAGGTAAGTAAGGCAGGAGACTGCAGTTGAATATGGAATTGCTTTTCCACTCAATGGTCCCACTGCCATAGAACATAGAACATAGAACAGTAGAGCACAGAACAGGCCCTTCAGCCCACAATGTTGTGCCGACCATTGATCCTCATGTATGCACCCTCAAATTTCTGTGACCATATGCATGTCCAGCAGTCTCTTAAATGACCCCAATGACCTTGCTTCCACAACTGCTGCTGGCAACGCATTCCATGCTCTCACAACTCTCTGTGTAAAGAACCCGCCTCTGACATCCCCTCTATACTTTCCACCAACCAGCTTAAAACTATGACCCCTCGTGCTAGCCATTTCTGCCCTGGGAAATAGTCTCTGGCTATCAACTCTATCTATGCCTCTCATTATCTTGTACACCTCAATTAGGTCCCCTCTCCTCCTCCTTTTCTCCAATGAAAAGAGACCAAGCTCAGTCAACCTCTCTTCATAAGATAAGCCCTCCAGTCCAGGCAGCATCCTGGTAAACCTCCTCTGAACCCTCTCCAAAGCATCCACATCTTTCCTATAATACGGCGACCAGAACTGGACGCAGTATTCCAAGTGCGGTCTAACCAAAGCTTTATAGAGCTGCAACAAGATCTCACGACTCTTAAACTCAATCCCCCTGTTAATGAAAGCCAAAACACCATATGCTTTCTTAACAACCCTGTCCACTTGGGTGGCCATTTTAAGGGATCTATGTATCTGCACACCAAGATCCCTCTGTTCCTCCACACTGCCAAGAATCCTATCCTTAACCCTGTACTCAGCTTTCAAATTCGACCTTCCAAAATGCATCACCTCGCATTTATCCAGGTTGAACTCCATCTGCCACCTCTCAGCCCATCTCTGCATCCTGTCAATGTCCCACTGCAGCCTACAACAGCCCTCTACACTGTCAACGACACCTCCGACCTTTGTGTCGTCTGCAAACTTGCTGACCCATCCTTCAATCCCCTCATCCAAGTCATTAATAAAAATTACAAACAGTAGAGGCCCAAGGACAGAGCCCTGTGGAACCCCACTCACCACTGACTTCCAGGCAGAATATTTTTCTTCTACTACCACTCGCTGTCTTCTGTTGGCCAGCCAATTCTGTATCCAAGCAGCTAAGTTCCCCTGTATCCCATTCCTCCTGACCTTCTGAATGAGCCTACCATGGGGAACCTTATCAAATGCCTTACTGAAGTCCATATACACCACATCCACAGCTCGACCCTCATCAACTTTTCTAGTCACATCCTCAAAAAACTCAGTAAGGTTTGTGAGGCATGACCTACCCCTCACAAAGCCGTGTTGACTGTATTTGATCAAGCCATGCTCCTCCAGATGGTCATAAATCCTATCCCTCAGAATCCTTTCTAACACCTTGCAGATGACAGACGTGAGACTTACTGGTCTGTAATTGCCGGGGATTTCCCTATTTCCTTTCTTGAAGAGAGGAATTACATTTGCCTCTCTCCAGTCCTCAGGTACAACTCCAGTGGAGAGCGAGGATGCAAAGATCTTCACAAGTGGCGAAGCAATTTCATTTCTCGCTTCCCAAAGCAGCCGAGGACAAATCTGGTCCGGGCCTGGCGACTTGTCAATCTTAACATTTGACAGAATTTTCAGCACATCAGCTTCCTCTATCTCTATCCATTCCAGCATGCACACCTGTCAGATGAACTGTTCACAGATATCCCATTTGGAAAACGGTTCTGCTGATTACCTCCAAATGGCCGCTTCTTTCAACTACTCTTCCTCCTTTTCCTAGTCTCCTCCCCCATTCTTGGTACTTTTACCCCTCTTGCCTCACCTGTCCCTTTCTCCTTCTGCTGCTGTTGAGGATGCTCACAAGATATCTCATGACAAAGGCAATATCCTCACATTGCTGATGTTTGCAGACCACAGCAGGCCATGATGAATTGTGACACATGCTGTGGTAAGCACTGCGAGGCTCTAACAGAATAGTCCAGGTTGTTGTTTAAGCATCTCAATGGTCTGATCAATCACATTTTGTGTGACTCCTTGGGTGTCGTTATCTGCATGGCTGCCATCTTGTTTGGTTTTGCAACAAAGCCCAACCAAGAAGAGAAAACAGAATTGACATTTTGAACCCAATGGTCCTTCTCCAGAACTGATAGCAGCTAGGAGGAAATGGTGTTTATGCTGATGACAGGGGAAGGGTGGAAGGAGTGAGCAGACAAAGGCTAAAAAGTAAATCCATTCAGTGAGAGGAGCAGAACTTATTCATGTGGGCATATCTGGAAGAGATGCAACAGTGAATTATGTTTTGCCTTCTTCTTTCCGATAAGCAAAAACAAAATATATCCATCTCATTTTACAAAAGGAGTTTGAGCAATCTCCCTTTCACAACAGTAGATAATGAACTGAAAAATGTTGGAAAGAGCAAAAATCCATCTAGGAATGAATTGAAGCAAAATGTGTTGTGGGCAGAATCGCCTTCCTGGTACTGACAATGTAATTCTTTCTTTGCTCTGGACTGTAGTTCGACCAGATTTCACTGCACACCTCCAGTGAAGGTCATTCTCTCCTCGGAGACATTACCTGCATGCTACCTCAGTAAGTATGATGAAGGGGAAATGTTTCCTAAGAATCCTGGGCATTTTGTTACTGTCTCCTCATTCTTCAATTAGCTTGTCCCTCCCTATGTTACCTCTGGATGAATAAGACTAAGGATAATCAAACTTTGACAAATTTACAAAGAATCCTTCTTTTAAAAGTACGTTTATCTTTGTTCACTTACAGCGTAATGTCTTTTCATTCAGCTAATGCTAATCTAAGGAGCAGTAGCATAATGGTTATGTTGCTTCTTATTCCAGAGACTTAGAACTTAGATCTTTCAAATACTGGCAATGGATAACTGGAAGGTTGATAAAGAAGAAAGATTTTGAATACATGACTGAATGTTTAAGAAATGGAAAAAAAGCTGAATGTCATAGTTTCTAAAAATATGTTGAAAGGAAGGCTGTGGTGAAAGTAAATATAGGTCACTTGGTTGTTGAGACACAAGAAATTATGATGGGAAGTAAGGGTACAATAGACACATTAATCAAATATTGTTTCTATCTTTGAAGTACAAGATGTAAATAAGTACCAGAAATGAAAAGGAACCAAGGGTCTAATGAGACTAAAGAGCTTGAAGTAATTAATATAAAGAAAGGAAAAGTACTGGGAAAATTAATAGGACTGAAGGTTGACTAATTTCCCACAACTACCAATGTACATTCCGAGTTTCTCAAAAATGTAATTATAGAGCTAACAAATGTCAGGAATGAATGAATGCAATCTTTCCACATTTCTTAGATTCTGGAATGTGTTATTGGATTCACAGGTGGCAAATACAATAATCCCATTTGAGGAAATGTTATAAAGATGTGTTATCTAGAATGTTAATTTATAATAAAATGTTATAGATGCCATAGAATATATAAAGAACACTTTCTATCCATCTTCACCTCTCTCCCTATTTATTTCAGAACCACCTTCCCCTCCCCCATTTCTGAGGAAGGGTCTAGGCCCAAAAAGCCAGCCTTCCTGCTCCTCTCATGTTGCTTGACCTGCTGTGTTCATCCAGCTCTACACCTTGTTATCTCAGATTTTCTAGCATCTGCAGTTCCTAATACGTCCGAACCAAACAACCTTGGTTCATTATTGTATAGCATTACTATTGCCAAATTCTGGACGTCAAAGTCCTGAGGCCACTATGGATCAAAACCAAAACCAGCTATGTATTTTTCTTAGATAACAAAGTGTGGAGCTGGATGAACACAGCAGGCCAAGCAGCATCTCAGGAGCACAAAAGCTGACGTTTCGGGCCTAGACCCTTCATCTGATAGAGGGTCTATCTGATGAAGGGTCTAGGCCCGAAACGTCAGCTTTTGTGCTCCTGAAATGCTGCTTGGTCTGCTGTGTTCATCCAGCTCCACACATTGTTATCTCGGATTCTCCAGCACCTGCAGTTCCCATTATCACTGATGTATTTTTCTTACTTTATTTATTCATGGGATGTAGGTATATTGGTTCATGAACAATTTATTGCCCATCTGTAATTGTGCCCAGAGGGCAATTAAAACTCAACCACTTTGCTGTGAGTCTTCAGTCAGACCCTAATAAATCAAATGAGCACATACAACAGTGAACAATGGTTATATGATTGCTAGTAGGTGAGGATCTTAGTAAATTCTAGATTTATACCCAATTCAAATTTCACCAACTGTCGTTGTCAGATTTGTTTCATATTCCTGGGGTATCTGTCTTGGATTCTGGATTACCAGTTCAGTGACATTAAGTTACTGGATGTAAGTTTGTTCGCTGAGCTGGAAGGTTTGTTTTCAGACGTTTCAGCACCATTCTAGGTAACATCATCAGTGAGCCTCCAGTGAAGCGCTGGTGTTGTGTCCTGCTTTCTATTTATGTGTTTAAACACCAGCGCTTCACCGGAGGCTCACTGATGATGTTACCTAGAATGGTGCTGAAACGTCTGAAAACTAACCTTCCAGCTCAGCGAGCAAACTTACATCCAGAACCTCAAACTGAGCTACAAATCTTCTCAAAACTTGCTAACATTAAGTTACTGTTCACTGTTTACAAAATATAACTGCAGCAAAAATTGTAACGGAACTTTTCAACAATCTCCCAAACCCTAGACATGGGCTATCGTGAGGGACAAGGAAAGCAGGCATATTGGAGCACCACCACTTCCGTTCCTGTCCAAATCATATACTATCCTGAGCTGGAAATAGATCACATGAACATACAAGTTAGGATTGGGGTAGCCCTTCAAGTCTGCTTCATCACTTAATTAGACCATGTCTAACCCCAACTTCACATTTCTGCCTATCCAATAAACTCTTATCACTTTCTTATCAAGAATCTACGCCTGCCTTAAAAAAGAAACATAGAACTGTATTCAGCATCTTTTGAGGAAGAGGCTTGCAAAAACTCAGAAGTCTCTAAGAGAAACAACATTCTCCTTATCTTTGTCTTAAATGTCATATTTCTTAAAGGTGACCAATAGTTCTCGACTCTGCCACAAGAGGAAATATCCTCTCCTTACCTAATGTATAAAGAACACACTCAGGACCCTAAGTGTTTCAATCACATTGCCTCTTGCTTCTAAACTCCATCAGATACAATCCTGTCCAGCTTTTCCTCAGAAGACAATGCACTCATTGTAGGTATTGTCCTAGTACACCTTCTCTGAACTGATTCCAATACATTTGCACCCTTCCTTGCACAAGGAGAGCATTTCTATACAAAGTATTCTAGATGTGGTCCTACCAGTGCCCTATATAACTAAAGAATAACTTCATTAATTTTATGTACAATGGTCTTGCAACAAATGATAGCCTTCTATTCATGTTCATAATTACCTGCATACCAACCTCTAGGGATTTATGCACAGGACACTAAAATTCATCTGGATATCAGTTCTGCAATCTTTCATCATTTAGATAATATATTTATTTATCTTTCTTCTTGCCAAAATGGACAATTTCACATTTCCATGCATTATATTATGTTTGCCAATTCTTTAACCAATCACTTAACATATCTACATCCCTTTGTAGCTTCCTTACATCCTCATTACAACTTACTTTTCTATTTATATTTGTGCCATCAGAAAGGTTAGCAGCCCTAATTTAGTTACCTTTGTTCAAGTCATTTGCTTAAATTGTAAACAGTTCAGCTCCAGTTCTTATACTTATGACACGTGATACCTATGGTACATCTTGCCAACCTGAACAAATCCCATTTATGCCTGTCAGAGATAATGTGAACTGCAGATGCTGGAGAATCCGAGATAACAAAGTGTGGAGCTGGATGAACACAGCAGACCAAGCAGCATCTTAGGAGCAAAAAAGCTGATGTTTTGGACCCAAACCCTTCATCAGAAAACCCTAACCCTAACCGTTTTCTGATGAAGGGTCTGGGCCCAAAACGTCAGCTTTTTTGCTCCTAAGATGCTGCTTGGCCTGCTGTCTTCATTCAGCTCCACACTTTGTTATCTCCCATTTATGCCTATTCTCTGTTTTCTGCTAGCCATCCAATTTTCTATCCTTGTCACTGTTATCTCCTACACCATGAGCATTTATTTCCCATAATAACATTTGATATGTCACCTTATCCAATGCTTGCTTGAAATCTAAGTGCATTTCATCGACATGGTCTCCTTTATCTGCTATACATCTGAACATTTGTACTTACCATGTCAAAATCCTGGAACCCCTGTCTTACAATCTTGTGAAAGTTCCTTCACTGCTTGAATTTCAAAAATTAAATGAGGCAGTTGACGTCTTTAAGAGAAATTCAGGATTAACAATAATTTATGCAGGCCGTACCAATAATACCATTTCCTGTGAATTAGTAAAACTATCTGGTAAACTGATAAACCGGCAACATCAACATGCACTTCAATAGCATTTTAATCAATTGTTTATTTTAAACTGTCTAACAAGGGAAAATGGGGAAAACTAATTAAAATATGAAATATAAATACATAAAAACACACAAAACTAAATACTCTTAGATTTCTCCCTGTGCCATCCTACATTTAACGATTAGGAAAGGATGACTTCAGTCTCTGCTCCAAACACCATTTCCTAGTTATTGGCCTTATCTCTTCCCTCATAACTGTCTGAAGTTAAATCAATCTGTTCAAGACTTGCAAATTATAGTTTCGCCAGTAATGCCTTTGCTTATTTTCATCTTCATAACATTGCAAGACATTTCCCCTATCTCAACTCACTTGCTTTGGAATTCCAAATTTATACCTTTGTTCCCTTTAGACTACCTGGTCTCTGACATTCTACCCACTGTGAACTTGAGGGATTTCAAAACTCTACTCTCTATGTTTTAACTTGCACCAAGTAATGCCTCTCTTTCACCACTATGTTTGTTGGATTACAATGGCCAGTAGTGAATTACATTTTGATTTTAAAATTCTTACTACTGTTTACAAGTCTCTCCTCTAACATTACCCTCTGTATCCCTGTTATCGCTTTCATTCTCACACTCTCCAAGCTATCTAGATTCCTGTAATTCTGATCTCTTGTACTCCCAAATCTTATTTCCTGCACCACTGTTGGCCATTCCTTTAGTTGACTAGGACCAAACTCTGAATAATCCTCTCCATTTTTAACTTAGTTCCTACCTTTAAGATGAACCATATAAGCTACTTCTTTGATCAAGATTGTATTCATCCAACTTAATACAGTTAAGTGTCAAAGTTTGTTTCGTAATGGTCCTGCAGAATTGGTTGAGTCAAATGATTACATTACTGTCTCTTTACAAGTATTTTGATGTTGTTGGCTTTACTTTAAAACTTTTCTCTCAATCAACCATTGATCAGTGTCAATTGGAACCCAACTACAATGGCCAATTTATCACTAATTGAATTCAAATCTGCAAAGGTTATTGCTGCTGCATAGTGTGTGTGCCTTCAGTGCTTTCTGTTCTGATTGATTAAAATAAAAACATGGCAACCCAATGTTGTTCGAAACCTTATGTTGTCTCATGCTCACTGCCAAGTATTCTGCTCTTTACATTTTCAGTTATTATTGTTTTACAGGGTGTGAGTATTGTGAACTCAGTCAGCATTTATTGCCCAGCCATAATTGCCATGTAGAAAGCCATATTATGCTGCCTTTTCAATTTCTGCAGATCATGTAGTGTAGGGACACTGACTGTACTGAGAGGGAGGGAGTTCCAGGTTTTTGACTTAGGAACAGTGAAGGAATGCCCATGTTGTTCCAAGTTATGAAAATGAGTGTTTTGACATTATGATCAAGGAATGGTCGTTGATAAATTAGCTGGACATGGTTTGGCCAAGGACGCTACCCTAAGGAACTCCCGAGTGAATAACCTCTAGCAACCACAGCTATTTTCCTTTGTGCCAGGTATAATTTTGTCCAGTGATAGTTTTCCCACCCGATTCCTATTGACTCTAGTTTTGATATGGTACCTTGATGACAGATTTAATTAAATGCAGCAAGGATATCAAAGGCAGTCACTCTTACCTCACCTCTGGAATTGGGCTTTTTTATTCATATGTGAACTCTGGCTTTAATGATGTTAATGAAGTCTCCTCCTCCAGTGACTTGTTTAACTGTCCACCATTGGTTGTGGTAGAGCTCCAGAGCATGGACCTGACCCAGTGGTTGTGAAATCACTTAGCTCTTGTTGCTTATGCTGTTTGGCAGGCAGGTGCTCCAGTTTTGTAACTTCACTGGGGGTCATCTAATTTTTTAGACATGGTGTCCTTTCTGACGTGCCCTTCTGCACTCTTTGAAAAACACTTGGTGCTGTGGTTTTATCATAATGACTGTACAGTGTCCAATGTGAACAACACAGTCATAGACAGATGCATCTGCAGCAGGCAGACTGATGAAGATGAGGTCAATTAAGATTCTTCCCGTTACTGGTTCCCTCACCACCTGATCACAGGCCCAGTCTAGCAGTTATATCCTTCAGCACTTGACCAGCTTTGTCAATAATGATGCTGCTGAGCTACTCCTGATGTTGAACATTAAAATCCCTCACCCACAGTGCATCTGCACCCTTACCACCCTCTGTGCTTCCTCTAAGTAGTGCTCAACATGGAGGCATACTGACTCCTTAGCTGAGAAAGGGGTGGTACATGGTAATGGGCAGGAGGTTTCCTTACCCATATTTGACCTAATGCCATGAGACTTCATAGGGTCCAGAGTCAATGCTGGTGGCAATTCTGTCCTTTTGGTGGAAAAGGACATATCAGGGATGATGGTAGAGTTGTCTGGGACAAATCATGTAAAGTATGCTTCTGTGAGTATGACTGTGTCAGTTGACAACTCTCAACTTTTGGCTTTGCAGCTGTTGATACAGCTGAATGGCTTGCAAAGCCATTTCAGAAGGTAATTAACTCTCAATCACATTGTTGTGGCATGGGATTCACATGTAGGTTAGACTGCGTAAGAATGACAGATTCCCTAAAGGAGATTAGTAAACCAAACAGGTTTTTTTTGCATTAACTGACAGTAATTCCATTGCCATCATTAGATTTTTAATTTTTTTTTAAAAATTGAAGTCAAATTCCATCATCTACCATGGTAGGATTCGAATCCAAGTCCTCAAAGTATTACAGGAATGTCTGGATTACTAAACCTGCACCAACAACACCAGGTTATTGCCTCCCTTGACTCTGTCACTTGTAGTGCTACTTATTATAACAAAATATGTACCATTTTCAGCATGAAATATGTTATATTCATGACCACCAGAGAAATCTAAGATGCCTTGATTCACTGTCACAAATTTTATCAGAATAAGTTACTGATATCAAATGGGGAAGGTTTCTCACGCAAAGCCAAAAGCTCAGTCTTACTAAGCAGAATAGTTTATTATATAGTACTTACACTGTCGGTTAGATGGATTGGCCATGCTTAATTCTCATGTAATATCCAGGGATGTGCAGGCTAGATGAATTAGCCATAGGAAATGCGGGGTTACAGGGATAGGATAGGGGTTGTGACTGTGTGGGATGCGTTTTGGGGGATTTGTGCTGAATGGCCTTCTTCCACACTGTAGGGATTCTATGATTCTATGATCTGAGTATCTGAATGGGCCATTTCAGGGACAATTTATGAATTTATTACAGTGTTGCCTTGAGTCTTACGTATACTGGATCAGGTAATGAACACAGATTTCCTTCCCTAAGTGTCAGTAGAGAGTTTTTTTAACAACAATTGATGATGCTTTCAATATATTAAATGATAGCCATTATTTTTTGTTTGCTTATCGACATGAAAATGTTGGGGTAAAGTAAGTTGTTAAAGCAAGGGAAACAGATATGGCTACCTAGATTCTGCTGTCAGCAGTAAAAGGATTGTGCTCAAAACTAATCTCAAAGAAAGTTGCCAATAAAGAACAAGTGATATTTGTACCATTAACCTCGCTTTCCAGTTTTTATTTTGCATATGGCAATAACCCTGGCTGATCTCTAGTATAGCAATAATTATGTTATCAAGCATAGTGAGCAGTGAAGTTTCATAGATAGCAAAGTAGGAAATACAAATACACTGATTAAGAACATCAAATGTAGAATCACGAACAACAATTTCTGGATTTTCACATTTAAAGGCACTTACATTTCAGAGAACTAATGACGCTAAACACTGGCAGTCATTATTTGATACAAAACAAGGCCAATAGACTGGGTCTGCAATAGTTGATGAAGGAAACAACAAGACGGGAAAACGTATTTGACCTCATTGTCAACAACCTGCCTGCTGCAAATCCACATATCCATCGATGTATTTATAGGAATTACCACCACACAATCTCTATAAAGACAACATCCTATCTTCACATTGAGCATATACCCTCCATTGTATTTTGTGGCATTACCACTGTAGTAAATGGGATGGATTTCAAACAGATCTAGCAACTACAAGACTGGGCTTATCTGATGTACTATTGACCATCAATAGCAATAAGATTTTACTGAAACACAATCTTCAACTTCATGGTTACCATATCTCCATTCTACCACTACGATCAAGCAAAAAGAATCAATAGTTTCAATACAGGACGATCCAGGAGCAGCACCATCAATATATCAAGAAGTGGCTGAAGGCCACCAGATACAGCAAAGGTTATAAGCCCAGACAACATTGTGGTAGGAGTATTGAAGAATTGCATCTCCCTGAATTTGCTGTGCCTCTGTCCATGCTATTCCAGTACAGCTATAACACTATACCTGGCATCTAATTAACAAGGTGGAAAATTGCCTGGGTATGTCCTGTACACAAAATGCAGGGCAAATGTGACTTGGCTAATCATCACCCCATCAGTCAAGACTCAATCAGCAGGAAGGCGTTGTCCACTTGCTATCAAGCAGTACTTGTTCAGCAATAATCTGCTTGTTGATGTTCGGTTTGAACTCCCCTGGAACCCTGTAGCTATTTGCGTCATTTCCACCTTGGTAAACATGGACAACAGAACACAACTCCAGAGGTGAGGTAAGAGTGACTGTGCTTGACATCAAGCCCACGTTTCACTCAGTGTGGCATTGAGGAACCCTCGGGAAACTGAAGCCAGTGGGAATCAGTAGAAAATCTATTCAGAGCTTTTCCCGGCACTGCTGAAGATATTTGTGATTGTTAGAGGCCATTCATCTCGCCTCCATAACCTCTCTGCAAGAGTCTGTCAGGATAGTGTCCGAGGCCTAAACATTTTCAGCAGCTTCATCAATGATTTCTCCTGCATCACAAGTTCGGAAGTGAGGAGTTTCACCGATTATTGCATAATTTACCACACTATTCATAGCTCCTCAGATACTGAAGCAGACCATCTCCAAATGCAGCAAGACCTGGACAATATTCAGGCTTTGGTTGATAAGGGGCAAGAAACATTGTCATCATGCAAATGCCAGGCAATGAAAATTTCCAACAAGAGAGAATCTAAACATTGCCCCTTGACATTCATTGGCATTACCATCACTGAATCCTGTCCACCATGTACAAAGCACAATTTTGGATTATGATGGAATACTTTCTGTTTGTCTGGATGTGTTCAGTCTTAGAAATAGTCAAGAAGCTTGACACCATCCAGGATAAAGCAGCCAGTTTGTACACCCTCAAACATTCACTCCCTTCACCATCGATGCCCAGTCACAGTGAGTAGCATCAACAAAATGTTCTGCAGAAATTCACTAAGGGCCCTTAGACAGTACTTTTCAAACTCACAACCACTACTATGTAGAAGGACAAGGACAGCAGAAGAATAAGAATATCACCACTTGCAAGCTTCCCTCCAAACCACTCAACAACCTGACTTGGAAATACATTGCTATTCCTCTAGTTTAATTGGGTAAAAATCTTGGAACTCCATCCCTCACAGCATTGTCATTGTACTTGTACCAAATGGATGGCCTCAGTTCAAGTAAACAGTTTGTGATCACCTTTACAAGGACAATTAGAGATGGACAATAAATGCTGGCCCAGCTGGTGAAGCTCATATTCCATAAATGAATAGAAAATATTTTTGTTATCTATCATCAGAACCAGGAGCAGTTAGGGATTTAACAGTTTTTCAACAAATACAGAAGGTTTTGAATGAGAAACAATGTAACTTTCAATGTGTGTTTCTGCTGAGTGTGTACAAAAATGATGCATGAGGTAACAATAATATTTAGTGTGAATAGATTTGTTTATGTATGCATATGTAAAGGAACTGAAACTACTGCCATTGATTCTGAAATTGAGCCTTGCTAAAAGAGTTTAGCTATGATTATTCACAAATGAGGCATTTTTGGATAAATAGTCTCTAATCATTTTCTTGAATTCAGCAATGGAATGATTAATGTGCAAGCACAGACTTGGATATCTCCCAGGAATAATGGTAACAGAAACCTGGTTCTCCAGCATAATATTGCTGCTCCCAGCTCTAATCTGCAAGAAAGCAAACGACCACTAGACAGAATGACTTTTTCTGACGTAGCATTCACTTTAATGTTTGCAAAGTTCAACTTTGATGGGTGATGGGTAATTATTTTGTACTTTAGAAAATATAGCAAATTTCCAAGATCTCAGCTTTAGAAGAGATCCTCAGTTTAATAGAAGAGTTAGGCACCCTATTCATGCAGGAGCTACAAAGAAGAATGAAAATGTCAGTCACATCTTACGTGTAATGAGTGTTTCTGTTCCACATTTTAAAGGTCTGCATTTATTAATTATATATATTAGGAGATTTCATGCAGAATTGTTGATATGCTGGAGATGGAGTAGCACTGAGTGTTTGACAAGACTAGTTATTTGAGCTGTATTTAAGTGAAGAATAGAGTCCAGCAATGATGACAAAAGCCATTTCAGATGAGTTTTAGCATGACAATTTGTGTGGCTGCCTTCTGGGGATTTGTGTAAATGAGGAAGAGAAACATTCAGGTACTGATGCATAAATAGGACCCTGCTCCTTAATTTGAATGCAATATTTGAACAAACATAACTATTTCCACGTGAACATTCTCGAAATAAATTTACAGTTTTGTAAATTGTTTTTCTGTTATTTTATTTGTCGCTGGGAATTTATTCATGAAATCAACTCCTGCTGGGGCTGTTTGAACAGTGACTGGTGAGGACAATACTTTTGGTGTCTGAAATTCATTGGGGACAAGAAGCATGTGTGGAAAGTTGTTCAAGTGGTGTCTCCTGTTTCAGAAAAAAAATTGTTGTGAGATTATTATGGACATTAATTGTTCTCCTGGAAGAATAACTGAACGGACTTATCAATATTATTATTATTTAGCAAGCTGCATATGTCAAGGCCCCAGACGTAAACATTTAAAGTTATTGACTTGACCGCATGGGCAAAGACATAAGATTGACAGACTTTAAAGCATTCAACACCTTACTGTTTTTATTTTCAAGAATAACCCTTATGGCCCGCAGGTGATTTTCCTTTTAAAAGTGAACACTGTTTGTGTTGCTTTACTTGGAGGAGTAAACATTGATTTATTTTAAAATAATATTTATACTTTCAGATTGCAAATTCTGTTCATAAGTTGAACAATTGTGACTTCGGTGAATGAATACTGTTCTACTACAAATCAATAACTTTATGTTTATTAAAGAAACTAGTTTGATTGTTTCATTCTAAGTCTATTAAAGAAAAATCAGATGATTAGGATATCAAGACTTGGGTATAATCTATTTAATTTATATTGTGACTCATAGTGTAGTGGAATTAGAGTAACAGTACACTCCTCTGATCTCAGTTGTAATCAGCCCTGTTCCCATAACATTCCAGATGACGAGTGTTCAGAAGAAAATGTTGGAAATGCGCATTGTCCTCTCATCAACATTCTCTCTCACACAGGTCATGGATAAAAACAACTTTTCATCTCTCAGGGTGAGGAGGAGACCGCAAATGATGCAATGGCATGTCATTCTATACAAACTCTCCACTAAAGCAGAAATGTTGTCATCAGTGGATATTGCAAAGAGGTCACATTCTAATGAATACAGCACTGACATAATTGTAGCCATTCAGACCCCATGTAATGCTGAACTTCAGATTGATGACATGCCTCTGGAGCCATCAACAAGGTAGCAGTTACTGGGACTTCAGAGTGAAGTAGGTAAACATCTGGCAGAGATTTCAGAAGCCTTGCACATCCATGCATGAATGACTGTAGAGTCCATCCAGGCAATAAGTAAATTCATGTTTGTGGCAAGTGTGTATATGGCATTCTCCATTGAGACTGTGATGACACTGATGGAATGCCAGCTCTGGCAAACAACACAGTAACCACCAGGGATGTGTACAAATCTGCGTAACATCGCCATCTTTGTGAACTCCATAAGGCAATGACTCAGGGAGAGACATCTGGTGTCATTGTTAAATATACATATTCCTCAGGTGAGCTATTCGGGATACGTACACCGTGAATTAGATGAGAAAACTACCTGCTTGAAGCACCTGGTATCTCCATTCGATACACTCCTGACATAAATGGTTGACCCTAATCCCCTCAGTTAAATAAATCAAAATCTCAAGAAGCCAGAATATTTCATGCTCGTTTTGCACCATAACAATCGGTCCCTGAATGCTAGGGTACTCAAATATTTGAGCACAAGGGTGAAGATGACCATTGTGTGGTCATCAAAAGCCCCACACTTGAATAATCAGCAGCCTGCCTCCACATCAGTTGACAGAATAAGAGAAATGCACATACTAGCACTTGCAAACTCACAGGCTTTTGTTCATGAAGTTGTTTTATACAGTTGACGGGTTTAGTTGGATTTCACCTCGCTCTTCAATTATTTTTAATAAAATCTGTTAAGACACGGCCTTAAAAGAATCCTTTACTAATTTATTGCACTGCCCTGTCATTAATAGCTCACCGGCTCTCACAAAGAGTCTGATAGGAAGGACCACATCATATAAATTCAGTGCATTTCCCTTGCAATAGCTTCTTGTTATGACAGTCCAATGAAATGGTAAGGGCATTCAAGAAAAGGACAACAGACAGTGGAAGATTTCTTTAATTATGTTGGTTCATTTAGGAAGGCTCATTGCTGCATCGTGAATTGCTTGCGTCTCTTGGTGTCTTGTCTGTATACCTTAGGGGGTCGTCATTCTAGTCACCTGGTCAGCAACGCCTCTAAATCTCATCTAGGGAAGAGACACCGTGCTTTAGGAAATCGGTGTAAACCAGACCACAACAAGTATACCATACCATAATACATAATACCATTGCTGGTAGATATCGAAAAGAAATTGAACTAAAGCTGGCTTGCGCTATGCTCAAGTTGTTCAGTGATAGATGTTGTAGCTCTCCTCTACATCGAGATGGAAAGAGTAATGTTTTCAGTGGATATGCCTTGTTGCTCAGTATCCATTCTAGAAGGGGTGTAGAGTCTTGAAAATACTGGACATCTGGGACTATCCTTATAAGGAAATGATTGATAACTTCAACAAATTTGCAGAGACCTGAAAGATCCATTTGTGGTGGTTGCTAACCAGTACAATGTTGAGGAATTAGCAACATTCCCATTGAAGAAGATTGCTGCCTATTCTATGGAAATTTTGATGGCTGCATAGAGTTAGGAAGTCCAATGATGGCCACAAATGCTATGGCCCACTTAGACTGATTCTCTGCATCCAAAAACATAATTGGAGGCTGACTTTCTTAAACATGGCATTGATGACCATAAGACCATAAGATATAGGAGCAGAAGTGAGACATTCAGCCCATTGATTCTGCTCCACCATCAATCATGGCTGATATATTTCTTAATTTCATTCTCCGGTCTCTCCTCATAACGCTTGACCCTCTTACCAATCACAAACCTATCTCTGTCGAAAGTATACTCAATGATTTAGCCTCTGTAGCCCTCTGCAGCAATGAGTTTCACCAATAAGAACCCTTTAGCTGAAGAAATTCCTCCCTATCTCACTTGTAAAGGTTTTTTCCTTCACTCCGAGGCTGTGCTTTCAGGTCCTAGTCTCTCTTACAAGTGGAAACATCTTCTCTGCGTTCACTTTATCCCGGCCTCCCTGCATTCTGTAAGTTTCAATCAGATCTGCTGGTTCATCCTTATAAACTCCATTGAGTACTGACTAGAGTCCTGGATACTCCTCATATGACAAGATCTATATCACCAGGGTCATTCTTGCAAAGCCCTCTGAATTCACTCCAAATCCAGCACATCATTCCTAAAAAATGAGGCCCCAAACTGTTCACAATATTCCAAATGCGGTCTGAAGGGAGCCTTGTATAGTTTCAGCAGTACATATCTGCTCTTGTATCCTAGACCTTTTGAAATGAATGTGAACATTGCATTTGTCTTCTTAACCGCCAACTGAACCTGCTTGTTAATCTTAAGAGAATCTTGAAATAAGACTCCCAAATCCCTGTGTGATTCAAATTTCTGAAGTTCTTTCCTATTTTGAAAATAGTCTACACCTCTATTTTTCCTTCCACTTTCCCACATTGTAAACCACCTGCCACATCTTTGCCCATTCGCCCAGCATATCCAAGTCCTTCTCAAGCCTCCCTGCTTCCTGAATAATACCTGTCCCTCCATTTATCTTTGTATCACTTGCAAACTTAGCAAATATGCTCTCAGTTCTTTTGTCTTCATTGTTCACGTATAACATGAACAGTTGTTGTCCCTATACTGACTCCTGCAGTACTCTACTAGTAACTTCCTGCCATCAGAAGAAAGATCTCTTGATCATTACTCGTTGCTTCTGCCAGTTAGCCAATCATCCGTCCTGGCCAGTACGTTGCCCCAAACATCATCAGCATTTGTCTTATTAGTAGCTTTCTGTGTGGTACCTTGTCAAAGGCTTCTTGGAAATCCAAAAAAATCATGTTCACTGGCTCTCCTTTGCCTAATTTGTTCATTGTCTCCTCAAAGAATTCTAACAGATTTATTAGGCATGACCTCCGCTTGACAAAACTGTGCTGATTCAGTCTTATTTTACCATGCACTTCTAGGTATTCCAGAATCTCACCCTTGACAATGGACTTTAAAATTTTACAAATGACCAAGGTCAGGCCAACGGCCTATTGTCCCCTGTCTTCTGTTTCCCTCCCTTCTTAAACAGGAGTATTATTATTAACCATTATCCAATCCTTTGGGACTCTCCCTGACTCTAGTGATTTCTGATGACCACCAATGCCTTTACAATGTCCTCTGTTACATTTTTCAGAATTCCTGGGATGTTGTCCGTCTGGTTCAGATGGTGCATCCATCTTCAGACCTTTCAGCTTGCCCAGCGCCTTTTGCTTCATGCTAGTCACTACATTCACCTGTGCCCCTTGATTCCCTCGAATTTCTGGTGTGCTGCGGGTGTTTTCCACTGCGAAAACAGATGCAATGTGCTTTTTCAGTTCCTCAGCTATTTCTTTCTTCCCCATTTCTACTTCTCCAGCCTCATTTTCCAGCAGTCTAATGCCCACTTTTGCCTCTCTCTTGCCTTTTAGATATATAAAAAGAACTGTTGTGATCTTCTTTAATATTACTAGCTAGTTTACCCTCATATTTTATCTTCTCCTGCTTACTGTTTTTTAATTATCATGTATTAGTTTTCAAAGGCTTCCCAATCCTCTGGCTTCCTACTGATGTTCACTTTTTGTTTCTTTGCTTTTATATTGCCCTGACATCCCTTGTCAGCCATGGTTGTCTTGTTCTTCCCTTTAGTATGTTTTTCTTCTAGCTTCTCCCTCTCAAATTTCAGGATGAATTTATCATATTATGACCACTGACCCTTAGGGGTTTCTTAGCTCCCTAACCAACTCTGCCTCATTACTCATCACTAAATCCAGAATTGCCTGTTCACTAATGGACTCTATTATAACCTGCTCCAAAAAAAAACGCCATCTCATAAATGTTCGATGAATTTCTTATGTTGAGATTTACATCCAACCTGAATTTCCCAGTTCACCTGCATGGTTCTAGTAATCCTGCCTTTCTTACATGACTTTTCTATCTCCTGATTTATTTTTTATCCTGATTATAGCCAGGAGTCTGTATACAACTCCCATCAAGGTCTTTTTCCCTTTGGGGTTCCTCAACTCTACATCTTGATGGAGATAAGTTGCAGACTGAGAACGTCATATTCATCATATGCACTGTACAAATATTCCCAGGAGGTCCTTAGAAAAAAACAAGGTGTAGAAATTCAGTGCTTCAATGGTTTCCCTGCTACGCGTTTTGGATGCCTCTCCACTTTGTATTGAGCTCACAACTTGGTGATCACCTTCTGAAAGAGGCCCAACTTTTTTGTGACATTGCCCCTCTAATATTTGCAAGAAACAGAGTCACTGATAGTGAACCTTGCCTGGTGGGTAGAATGCAAAATGTTGGCTGTGTGGCAATATATATGGTCACTCATTTACATCACATATAATCAAGTTGAAAACTAGCTCTATACAGCTCCCAAATTGCCAGATTAAACTAATTGTTCTTTAGAGAGTTGAAAGTTTGTCCTCTGACTGCATTTTCAAAACTCAAGTCTTGCTAGAATTTGGCAGACTTGTCAAAATGAAATTAGACTTTCTGCTGTCTCTGCTGGGCTGATGACAACTTTGATGTTTACACCTGTTACTAAGTCTAGCTTCAGTTGTTTTGTTTTCTATTGGTAGAGTAGATTAGATAGGGTGTGGTATTATTGTTTGTCTCGGTCTATATTCCATGCCTTTACTTTCTTTTAGGATTGCCTTGTTGACATTTGTGCTGAACTGCCCAATTTCTTTATAATTGGTGCTTACCACTGCCCCTGGCCTATCAGACTATAAGACCATAAGACATAAGAGCAAAGTTAAGCTCTTCAGCTCATCGGATCTACTTTGGCATTCAATCATGACTGATATGGCTCTCAACCTCAATTCTCCTGCCTTCTACCCATATCCCTTTATCCTTTGTTAACCAAGAGCCTGTCAATCTCTGTCTTAATGATTTGGACTCTATTCCCTCTGTGGCAATGAATTCTGCAGATTCACCAGCCTCTGGCTAAACAAATTCTTCCTCATCTCAGTTCTAAAGCATTGTCCCTTCATTCTAAGGCAGTGGCCTTGGCCAAGTCTCTCTTACTAATGGGAACTCTGGATGTGAGTTTGCTCGCTGAGCTGGAATGTTCATTTTCAGACGTTTCGTCACCATTTTTTTTATTGGAAAAAATATACTTTATTCATAAGATGCACAAAAAATAAAACATATTTATACACCTACCCAGTCATGTAAGCCACTCTGGGTTACCCAGGGGGTACGCACACCAACTAAAGGAAAAAAAAACAAAGAAGAAAAAACAAAACAAAGCAAGGAAAATACCTGGGCAGTCGTCTCCCCGCACAGTCCCCGTTGGCCCCCTGACCAGTTGGGGAAGGCACTAGCTGGGCCCAGTTACCAGATAGGGCCCTTTTTTCTATTCTGGATGAGGGGTTTCATACCGTAGTCTTTCCCCACTGCACCTTGGCAGCGGCTGACCCAAGCTTTAGCACGTCCCTCAGCACATAGTCCTGGGCCTTGGAGTGCGCCAGTCTGCAACACTTGGTCGGGGTCAGTTCTTTCAGCTGGCAGACCAGCAAGTTGCGGGCAGACCAAAGGGCGTCTTTCACCGCATTGATGGTCCTCCAGGCGCAGTTGATGTTGGTCTCGGTGTGCATCCCGGGAAACAGCTCGTAGAGCACAGAGTCCCGTGTCACGGAGCTGCTCGGGACGAATCTCGACAAATGCCATTGCATCCCCCTCAAGACCTCCTGCGCATAGGCACACTCCAGAAGGAGGTGATCAACAGTGTCATCCCCTGCCAGGGCCGCATCGAGGGCAGCGTGTGGTGGTGCAGAGATTCCAGGCATGCATAAAGGATCTCACTGGCAGAGCCCCTCTCACCGCCAGGCAAGCAATGTCCTTGTGCTTGTTTGAAAGTTCTGGCGATGAGGCATTCTGCCAAACGACTTTGACAGTCTGAGTGGGGAACCACACGACAGGATCCACCCTCTCCTTTTCCCGAAGGGTCTCGAGGATACTACATGCTGACCACTGCCTGACGGCCTTGTGGTCAAAGGTGTTTCCCTTCAAAAATTTCTCCACGAAGGACAGGTGGTACGGGACGGTCCAACTACTCCCCAGGTCCAGATGGCATCTATCCCAGGTTACTAAGGGAAGCGAGAGAGGAAATAGCCGGGGCCCTAACTGATATCTTTGCCGTGTCCTTAGACATGGGTGAGGTCCCAAAGGACTGGAGACTTGAAAATGTTGTTCCCTTGTTTAAAAAGGGCAGCAAGGATAATCCAGGTAAGTATCGACTGGTGAGCCTGACGTCAGTGGTAGGGAAGCTACTAGAGAAGATACTGAGGGATAGGATCTATTCCCATTTGGAAGAAAATGGGCTTATCAGTGATAGGCAACATGGTTTTGTACAGGGAAGGTCATGTCTTACCAACGTAATAGAATTCTTTGAGGACGTGACAAAGTTGATTGATGAGGGAAAGGCTGTAAATGTAATATACATGGACTTCAGTAAGGCGTTTGATAAGGTTCCCCATGGCAGGCTGATGGAGAAAGTGAAGTCACATGGGGTTCAGGGTGTGCTAGCTAGATGGATAAAAAACTGGCTGGGCAACAGGAGACAGAGGGTAGTAGTGGAAGGGGCTTCCTCAAATTGGAGACCTGTGACCAGCGGTGTTCCACAGGGATCTGTGCTGGGGCCACTGTTGTTTGTGATATATGGAAATGATCTGGAAGAAGGTGTAGGTGGTCTGATCAGCAAGTTTGCTGATGACACTAAGATTGGTGGAGTAGCTGATAGTGAAGGGGACTGTCAGAAATTACAGCAGAATATAGATAGACTGGAGAGTTGGGCAGATAATTGGCAGATGGAGTTCAATCTGGGCAAATGCGAGGTGATGCATTTTGGAAGATCAAATTCAAGGGCGAACTATACAGTAAATGCAAAAGTCCGAGGGAAAATTGATGAACAGAGAGATCTGGGTATTCAGGTCCATTGTTCCCTGAAGGTGACAAAGCAGGTCAACAGGGTAGTCAAGAAGGCATACGGCATGCTTTCCTTCATTGGGTTGGGTATTGAGTGCAAGAGTTGGCCGGTCATGTTGCAGTTGGATAGGGCTTTGGTTCAGCCACATTTGGAGTACTGTGTACAGTTCTGGTCACCACATTACCAAAAGGATGTGGATGCTTTGGAGAGGGTGCAGAGGAGGTTCACCAGGATGTTGCCTGGTTTGGAGGGTGCTAGCTATGAAGAGAGGTTGAATAGATTAGGATTATTTTCATTAGAAGGACGGAGATTGAGGGGGGAACCTGATTGAGGTCTACAAAATCATGAGGGATATAGACAGGGTGGATAGCAAAAAGCTTTTTCCCCAGAGTGGGGGACTCAATTACTAGGGGTCATGAGTTCAAAGTGAGAGGAGGAAAGTTTAAGGGAGATATGCGTGGAAAGTTCTTTATACAGAGGGTGGTGGGCGCCTGGAACGCGTTGCCAGCGGAGGTGGTAGACGCAGACACGTTAGCGTCTTTTAAGATATATTTGGACAGGTACATGGATGGGCAGGGAGCAAATGGACACAGACTGTTAGAAAATAGATGACAGGTTAGACAGAGGATCTTGATCGGCGCAGGCTTGGAGGACCGAAGGGCCTGTTTCTGTGCTGTAGGTTTCTTTGTTTCTTTGTTCCTTGGAGCATTCTGCGGCAACAAGGCCAGGCCCATCCTTCGCAACACCAGGGACAGGTAGAACCTCAGTAAGTAGTGACACTTGGTGTTTGCGGACTGAGGATCTACACACAGCTTGATGCAGCCGCACACAAAGGTAGCCATCAGGGCGAGGGTGGCGTTCTGTACACCCTTTCCCCCATTTTCCAGGTCTTTGTACATGGTGTCCCTGTGGACCCGGTCCATCCTCAACTCCCAAATGAAGTGGAAGATGGCCCGGGTGACCGCAGCGGCGCAGGTCCGGGGAATAGGCCAGATAAACAGCACCGAAAGCCCCTCGCACCTGACAACCAGGTTCTTACCCGAGATGGAGTGGAACCGGAGCGTCAACCTGCCCAGCTTCTGCTTCAGTTTGGTGATACGCTCCACCCAAGTCTTAGTGCACGCCCCTGCTCCACCAAACCAAACACCCAGCACCTTCAGGTAGCCTGTCCTGACAGTGAAGGGGATGAAGGAGCGGTCGTCCCAGCTCCCGAAGAACATGACCTCGCTCTTGCCCCTATTGACTTTGGCACCCGAGGCCAGTTCAAACTGGCCGCAGATGTCCAACAGCCTACTCACCGACTGCCGATCGGTGCAGAAGACGGGGACGTCGTCCATGTAGAGGAGGTCTTGGCCTGAAGGCCTCCACTGCCTGGGATAGTCACACCCTTCAGGCTCACGTCCTTCCTGATGGATGCAGCGAAGGAGTCCACACAGCACACGAATAAGGCAAGAGAGAGCGGGTAGCCCTGCCTGACTCCAGATCTGACGGGAAAACTGTCTGATTCCCACTCGTTGATCGAGACTGCGCTAACGATGTTGGTGTAGAGCAGCCGGATCCAATTGCAGATGCCCTCCCCGAACCCCAATTTGGAGAGGACGTCCCTCATGTAAGCATGAGAGAACCTGTCAAAGGCCTTATCCTGGTCCAGGCTGACAAGGCAGGTGTCCACCCGCCTGTCCTGCACATAGGCGATCGTATCCCTGATGAGCGCAAGGCTCTCAGCGATCTTCCTGCCCGGCAGAGCACAGGTTTGGTCAGGGTGAATCACCGACTCCGGGACAGACCTGACCCGGTTGGCAATGACCTTGGCCAGGATTTTGTAGTCCACATTCAACAGTGAAATGGGACGCCAATTCTTAATTTCTTCCCTCTCCCCCTTCCTCTTGTAAATGAGGGTGATGATGCCCTTCCTCATGGACTTGCACATTTCCCCTGCCCGAAGCGCACTATCGTACACCTCCAGCAGGCCCTGGCCGACCAGGTCCCACAGTGCGGAATACAGCTCGACCGGTAAGCGGTCACCCCCGGAAGTCTTATTCCTCTCCAAGGACTTGAAGGCTCTGGTCAGCTCGTCCAGGGATATCGGCCGGTCCAGCCACTCCCTCGTGCCGTCGTCTAAGACCTCCGTGATAGACGACAGGAACGATTCGGAGGCCGTGCTGTCCGTGGGCTTCACGTCGTACAGTTCGGCATAGAAGGATCTGTTGATCCTCAAAATGTCGGGCCGAGATGACGTCACCAAGCCATCGTCCTCCGTCAGCCGGCTAAGCACAGAGCTCTCTTTGTGCACCTTCTGAAAGAAGAAACGCGAGTACGTCTTGTCCTGCTCCACGGAGCGGACCCTGGACCGGAAGATTATCCTGGAGGCCTCCGCGGCTAAGAGCAAGGCTTGCTGGCCCCTCACCTCGCGGAGGTCCTCCGTGACATCGACCCCCATCAACTGCAGAAGGAGCAGGTTCTGCACCCTTTTCTGGAGTCGCGACAGCTTTCCCCGCCTCTCTCTCGCCTTCCAAACACCCTTGAGGATAAAGAACCTCTTGATGTTCTCCTTCACCGTCTCCCACCAGTCGCCCGGAGGCTCAAAGAGGGGTTTCACAGTTCTCCAACCAGCGTACTCCCTCTTAAGCTCCTTGACGTTCTCTGGGGTCAACACAGTAGTGTTGAGCTTCCACGTCCCCTTTCCAGCCTGCTGGTCGTCCTGTAAGTGACAGTCGGCCAGCAGGAGGCAGTGGTCTGAGAAGAACACCGGCTCGACGCCGGTGGACCTGACCGAGAACGCCCGTGACACAAACAGGAAGTCTATCCTTGAGCAAATAGACCCGTCTGGCCGCAACCAGGTGTACCTCCGCTGCGTTCCATCTGCAGGGGTGCTGAAGACGTCAAGTAGCTTGGCGTCCTTCACCGTGCCCATCAGGAATCTGGACGTGACGTCCAGTTGACTTCCCCCACCCACTGTCCCCATGCCGGATCTTCCATCTGCATCGATGATGCAGTTGAAGTCTCCGCCTAGGATGACCGGCCTGGACGTAGCCAGCAGGGGTGGAAGCTGCTGCAGGATGGCCAACCGCTCACTCCGTACCACTGGGGCGTACACGTTGATCAGCCTCAGGGGAGCATTCCTGTAGGTGATGTCAGCCACTAGGAGGCGCCCCCCCACCACCTCCTGAACTTGAGAGATGGTGAAATTGCGCCCCCGCAGCAGAATGGCCAGGCCCGAGGAGCGACAGTCGTTACCCCCCGACCAGATCGCAGGCCCACAGGTCCAGGCGCCAGACCATTTCCTGTACCTGCTGAGGTGCGGTATCCCGCACTCCTGCAGAAACAGGAGGTCCGCCTTGATGGTGGTCAGGTAGGCCAACGTGGATACACATCTTGCGGTGGACTTGACGCTGCGCACATTAATGCTTGCAACTCGTACCCCTATTGTGGGCAGTGACCGCAGTACCCTCCCCAAGTCCAAGGTCCAGCCCCTCCATCTGCCCCTTCATGCCCATTGCCCGGGCTAACTGCTGGACGCTCTCCGGGCTGCCTTCCGGGTGGCATCCTCCCGTCGGGGGTATGGAGGCAGGAGAGTCCGGCTCTGAGTCAGGCTGGGCACGCGCTGTTTCCTCCTTCCCGCCTGGAAGTTCCGGGGGGCACTCCAGGGCCCCAGCGGCGCGTGGCTGGGTGTCGGAGGGAGCCTCAGGATGCCTCCCATCACCTGGAAGCAGGGTGCTGCTTTCCTTCTCCCTTGAGATCTTTAGCTTTTGCTTTGGGCGGGCCCCCTCCGAATCTCCCTCGTCAGAGGAGCTCTTATAGACCCCTGTACCTGCCTCTTCCCGCCGGATGGTTGCGGTTCCTGGGCCCGCCGACGCACCTTCCTCCTCGCTTTCTGGACCGTTGTCCACTCCCCTGAGTCGCCTGTCGCCGCCTCCATCGACTCCGGGTTGTCGGGGTGGGGGGGGGAGCGAAGCCTGGAGGGGCGCTTTGCTGGCCTCGGGTCCATCCTGCGGGGCTGGGCCCTCCTGCATGACCTGGCCCTCCTGCACATTAGGGGGGTCCTTGCAGGGCCCTGGTGCCTTCCTCTCCTCCGGGGGGCTGGCCCCGCATTGCCCCTGCCGGCGACCTGGGCGTAAGTGGTAAGTGATGTGTAGATGCATATAGAACAGGAAATGATATCACCAATGCAGGAAATGACATCACCAACCCAAGGAAACCTAAACAGATAAATAGAAAGCGGGACATAACACCAGTGCTTTGTCGGAGGCTCGCTGATGATGTTACCTAGAATGGCGATGAAACGTCTGAAAACTAACCTTTCAGCTCAGCGAGCAAACTCACATCCAGAACCTCAACCTGAGCTACAAATCTTCTCAAAACTCACTAATGGAAACTCTTTCTGCGTCCACTGCAGTCAGAACTCTTAGTGTTCTGTAAGTTTAAATGAAATCCCCACTATGTAGAGATGATTTGTGCATGTTGATTTTCCTAATCCTTTATGAAAAAAGCTGATTCTTCACTCGTGAATGGAGGGCCATTGTCACTCACATTGCTTGGAATGCTGTAACATCAGAGGTACGTTTTCAGGCATTTGACAATCTTCCTCGTAATCATTGAGTTAGTTGGTTCATTTCTCAGTAGTCAAACTAGATGCCTTTCATGATGAGGCAACCAGTTCCTGAGACTCAAGCTGTTGGCTCCCAAAGCTGTTGGATGACATGACTCAAAATCAGCTCCCTAACGTGTTTAGCATGATACTCATTACATACACTGCACTGGCTGATGTGATTCTTCTTTAATATTGGTCATATTTGACCAGCAGAGGATATGATTTGCCTCCCTCAAACCTGCCTCAATTCCTTGCATAGATACACTCTCTTCACAACTCATTAGGGATAATGATTCTGAGATAATGGGAACTGCAGATGCTGGAGAATCCAAGATAACAAAGTGTGGAGCTGGATGAACAGAGCAGGCCAAGCAGCATCTTAGGAGCACAAAAGCTGAAGTTTTGGGCCTAGACTCTAAATCAGTTTTTCTGATGAAGAGTCTTGGCCCAAAACGTCAGCTTTTATGCTCTAAGATGCCGCTTGGCCTACTGTGTTCATCCAGCTCCACACTTTGTTATCAGGGATAATGATTCTATTTCTTTTACACAATATACCAAACTGCGCTGTCAATTCATCTCGGTGTGCCCACTGTACACTTATTGCAATAGATTGCCCTTGATGCTATCAAGCCATTCTTTCATCACTACTTCTTGGAATGCTTCCTGAGTAGCATCTTGTTGGGCAGTTCACTTTAATTGAGCAAGAAGCTGTTCTTTTAAATTCAGTATCTCTGCCGGGGAATTCCAGAGCATGTAAAGCTGCTGTTCCTTTTTGAATCTGAAGGATTTCATATTCTTTTATAACATCTTCAACTTCCTTCATTGTGAGTGCTGCTTTTGACAGAATGTCAGTGATGTACATCTGTTCCCCATGCATCACATCCAGATGATATCTTTCTGACCAGAGTAACATTCTTTGCAGTTGCTTTGGAGCAAATGGTAGTAGCAAATGTTTTAAAGTGGTTTGAGATCCGACATACCTGTCACTTTGTTTCTTTCAGGTTGGTATTGATAGAAGCATTCATAAACGGAGATTATGGCCAGTCCTCCTTCTGGATCTAAGTAAAACATTGTTTTATTTGTTAAAGTGCTATGTGGTCATGAAACCAATTGCCCTTGTTGTATTGTGATAGCTCCAAATCCTGTATTGTTGCTATCATACTACAAAGTAACTCCATCATTTACATCAATATTTCAACACTAATGCTGTCAAAACTAAAGGCTTGATTTTAGTGGATGTTGTTTCTTGCTTCATGCCCCAATACTACTGCACAACTTTGGCAGTGAGTGGCATAATAGTTCATGCTCCAATGAATGACTACTCTTTATTTTTTATTTAATTGTAGAATGTAGACATCTCTGACTGGGCCAGCATTTATTGCTTGTTTCTAGTTGTTCTTGATAAGGTGATGTTGAGCTCCCTGCTTGAACCACTGCAGTCCACCAGCTGTGGGTTGACTCACATTGCTGATAGGGAGGGAATCTCAAGATTTTGTCCCAATGACGCCAAAGGAACACGGATATATTTACAAGTAAAGAGCATGAATGGCTTGGAGGTAAAAGCACAGATGTTGGTGTTCCTATAATCTGCTGCCCTTATCCTTCTAGATGGTAGTGGTTGTGGGTTTTGAAGATGCTGTCCAAGGATCTTTGATGAATTTCTGCCATGCATATTATAGATACTACACTGCTGCTACTTAATGTTGATGGTGGAGGGACAGCATGTTTGTGGGTGTCATTCCAATGAAATGAGCAGCGTTGTCCTGGATGATATTACACTTCTTGGGTATTGATTGAACTGCAGTCATCCAGTTACGTGGGGAGTATTCCATGATACTTCTGTCTTGTGCCTTCTAGTTAGCGGAGAACCTTTGGAGAATCAGGAAGTGGGTTGCTTGATACAGCCTTCCCAGTCTCTGACCTGCTCTTGTAGCCACTGTATTTTTACTGTTAGTTTCTTGTCAATGGTAACCCCAGGATATTAAGAATGGAGGATTCAGTGATTGTCAACTCAATTAAATGGCAAAGTTTATGGTTAGATTGTCCCTTTTTGGAGATGGTCATTCTCTGGTATTTGTGTGGTATGAATGTTACTTGCCACTTTTCAGTCCAAACCTGGATATTGTCCAGATATTGCTTCATTTGGATATTGGTGGCTTCATTATCTGAGGAGTCACGAATGCTGCTGAACAGTGTGCAATCATCAGTGAACCACTGCCTACCCAGATTTTAATTAGAGCCACATTCAATTCCAAATCAAAACCAAAAGAACTGTGGATGCAATAAATCAGGTACGAAAACAAAGTTGCTGGAAAAGCTCAGCAGGCCTGGCAGCAGCTCTGGAGGAGAAAGCAGAGTTAATGTTTCGGGTCCGGTGACCCTTCCTCAGTTCTGGTACTTCATCTCTTTCTGTTACTTGTTCTGATTCTGCAAACATGCAATCTGTGCCAATTAACCTCGCTGAATGGACTCTTAACAGTTTGATTTCTCCGCAGTATAATCACTGTTTTACCATCATTACCTACAATCTTACTCAAACCTACACTTCTTTCTGTCCTTCTCTTTTGTAATTTACCATTTTCCCTGGATTAAAATTTACTTCTGATGGTCACACACATGAAAAAGTTTCATTGAATTGTCTCTAAAACATCAGGCTTAATGAATACCTATCAAGTGCTCTCAAAATGGAACTAAATGTAATCCCTTCCCAAAGTGGGAAATGGCCACTTATTACCAAATATATTTTTGTATTTCTCCCAAGAAGCAACCGAAATGGACTGTAACCTGCTGCTGCTTCCAGAACATTATTCAAATGTACCAGCCATACTTGATTAATGGTAACTTAAAATTTGAGAAGCGATTCAAAATTTATGGAGCATCTCATCTGTCACTGTGTGATTTCTTTCACATCCTCCATGACTGAAGACTAAGCTCATTATCACAATATTCATGTTTTCATATACACCTGAATTCATCATTGGCAAACACCTGCCCATTGTCAATTCAGAATGTAGCTGGCATATCCAGGCCAATCTTTACTCTTTTGTTTCATTATCTTGCCAACAAGCACTCTTTTCACTCTCCTGTTTTTTTCTGGCTAAATCTAGTTGACATGCAAACAAAATGTACGATGAAATATGTTTATTTTGTCCCTTACTTTCAAGTTCATTGCCTCAGCTTTCTACCTAATGGAAGACTCACTATGGACTGAGCCTTTTTTTTAACAAGTATCATATTTGTCACTGACCTCTTAGTACGTCAATGTCACATACTTCTGTATCTTTAGTAGGAGAAGATTGATGATCAGACTGCAGATGTACTTTTAAAGGAAACAAACCAAATTATTTTAAACTTCTATCTCCTGATGCCAATAACAAATGCTTAATCTTTCACTTAGAGACACCAGGCCTTGTTAGTGGAATACAATCATGTCTGGATTGTGTAAACTGTTAATTTCAAAATCAGTTGTCTTGTGATATTCCATTTCAAGTTTTGTTTGAGTGTTTTTCCTGGACAACCTGCTTAACAATAAGGGTATTTCACATGACAAGATGTTTGTGATGATAAATTGATTTAATGTAGCTATTTTACAGGGAATCATCACTTGTCTGCATGATTTTAGTGTGATTTCATTGCCAGACCTACGGCAAGTAGATGTCTTAAATTCATTAAATTACTTTGGTCCCCGTTATCTACACAAAATCGAAGTAACATTTTAGCTAATCTGTGCATCCACTGTCTAATCCATGGAACTGAATGAATGTGAGATTAATAAGTTTATTCCTGGGTCAAAACTCCTCGGTACTTGTAAAGTTGCCTCTGCCTGATTAGTTAACACCAAGTTCTGTTTCGGACAATTCAATACAAAATGTGAATTTGAGTTACATTGCTAATACCTGATGAGCATTCAACTAGCATTCATAGGAGGAGTAGAATCCACAAATATCCCGAACTGCAATGATGAGGGAGGCCAGCCCAGCAGTGCAAAAGATAAAAACTGAGGTGTCAAGTAGATGATTCATCTCAACCTCCTCCAGTGGCCCCTAGAATATCAGATGTCAATTTTCAAAAATTGAGTTCACTCTACATGAATTCAAGAAATGATTGGAGGCACTGGATACTGCAAAGTCTATGGGCCCTAAAAAACATTCTAGCAATAATCCTGCAGACATGTGCCCAGAACTTGCTGCACCCCACACTGAGCCAATCCAGTCATAGAACACAAAAAAGCAAGATAAATCCAACTGAACCGCTTGTCATCCCATCAGTATACTTTTGAATATCAGTAAAGTAAAGCAAGGTGTCAACAACAGAGCTATCAAGCAGCACCTGCTCAGCTATAACCTGCTCACACATGCCCAATCTGCTTTCCACCAGGGCCACGCATCTCCTGTCCTTGGTTCAAACATGAAAAAAAAGCAGAATTCCAGCAGTATTGAGAGTGACTATCCTTTACTTCAAGGCTGCATTTAACTGAGTGGGGCATCAAGCAAAACTGGAGTCACTGAGAATCAAGTGAAAACTCTGTTGATTAGAGTCGTAGTTGATACAAAGCAAGTTGGTTATAGATGTTGGAAGTTCCATCTCAGCTCCAGGACATCCGAGCAATAGTTCCTCAGGGTAGTGCCCTAAGCCCAATCATCTTCAGTTGCTTCATCAAACCTTCTCTCCATCATAACATCAGAAGTTGGCAAGTTCCCTGATAGTCACACACAGTTTAGTACCATTTGCAATTTCTCAGATATTTTAGCAGTACACATCCAAATGCAGTAAGACCTAGATAATGCCCAGACTTGGACTAAAAAGTGACACATAACATTCATGCCACACAAATGACATTCCTACATAAATGATGTAACAAGGGAGATTTTTAAACACAGTCCTTTGCAATTCAGTGGTGTTTTCATTGCAAAAACTCTTCACTATCAAAATCCTGGGATTATCATTGACCAAAAATTAAACTGGATTAGCCATGTAAACACTGTATCTACAAGAGAAAGTTTGAGAATAGGAATACTATGGTGAGTAATAGTGAATAATTAATCTAAAAAAAAACTCACCTCCTGACTTCCCAAAGCATGTGCACCATCGACAAGGCACAAGTCAGAGGTATGATGGAATACTCATCACTTGCCTCCATGAGTGCAGCTCTAACAACTCTCAAGACTCTTGACACCATCCAGGACAAAACAGCCCGCTTGATTGGCATCATATCCACAAATATCCACTTGTTCTAACATTGATGCTCAGTAGCACCAATGTGTACTACCCAGAAGATGCACTGTAGAAAGTATCCTTATACACATGACCGTTTCCATCTTGAAGGGCTTGTTCAACAAGTACATGGGAACACCATCTCCTGAAGGCTGCTCCCATATCACTCAACATCCAATCACGTTGTACTGGCTGAATTGAGAGGTGTTGCCATTAATTTATTACAGTACTTAATTTTATTGAGGTCGACGAAAAGTATATAATATGTCATATCATAAAATTTTAAAAAGTAACATACATTTTAGTTTTTACTTTATTCCATTGTGATTTCATCTTTTGGATTTCAGTCATTTATTCAAATACAACTTGTAAACTTTACTTATGCGAAAATCGACTGCATGAATTTTGGTCTAAAATGTTGACCTTAAATTAGACTTGTACATGAGATTGTACCATGGATGTCCAACTTTTTGTGCATGTAATTCTTCTCTCACTAGGAATGCCATTTGAGCGCACTTTAGGAAGGTAAGGTTTGCTAAAACAATAAACATGAATTTCTAAAAATCAATTTCAAAATGATAAATTTATCGCTTAAATAAGTAACTAATTAAAAGTAATTATTTACTCACACTTTTCCCAACACAACAAACTCCTATTTTACTCACTCACCCACCCCCAAGCCATCTACCCACTTAATCAATACAAGTCCACATGTCCCCAGCCTCACATTCACTCAATCATCCACCCAGCCTTCTCCCAAGGCACTCACTTATCCAGTTCTCCATTTATCCCCTCGCCTCTTAACTCAAAGTGCCCCAGTCACTCAATTACTTACTTACCCCAATTAATTTATGCATTCTTTACCCAGACCTCCAGTCATTCATTTAATTATCCACCCATCCCCCAGTTACTCATTCACTCACTTCTTTCCCAGTCACTAACACACACATCTCATTGCAACTTCTCACACATTCACCATGCCCTAGTCACTCATTCATTCCTCACCCAGTTCCTCAGTTACTCATTCACTCATCCTAACCCAGTCACTCACTCTCACTCACTCTCCCAGACACTTACTCACTCTTCATCCAGTCACTCTCATACTTCCTCCCACCTCATCATTCACTCAATCACTCACACACCCAGTCATGCATCCACAACACCAACCAGTCACCTACTTCCCCTGTCACCATTTCCTTCCCCAGTCATGAGTCACACACTTATTCCTCAATCAGTCACTTAGTCACCCAGTTAACTGCTGGCTCACTCCTATCCCATTCATACGGTCACCCCCTTACTTAGATACTGACCTCAGGTATTTATTCATCACCTGATATCATTCAACCAGGTCTCAGCTCAATTATCTCTGCCACTTACTCATAATCTTAACTCAGTCCGTCATCCCTAAACACCCACTTAACCCACAACACTCACTGACACTCTCCGCAGCCACCCATTCTTGGCTCACCCAACACTCACCCTTCCCTGAAAGCTCTGATTGCCTCTGATAGCTCAACCAACGTTCATTCTTTTCTCTCCTTCCCCAACAGTCTGCCCAACACCATGCTCTCTTTATCCCTACACCCCTTGATGGCCCATCTTATACACTTCCCCCCTCCAACACCCCCCACCAATGATTTGCTCTCCACTCCTCCCTCTCCCTCCACATCAATTCCCGACAGCCTGCCCAACATTCACTCTCTTTCTTCACTCCCAGCACTCGACCCTTATTCTCCCTTCCCAATCTAGGATGCGTCTCCAGACTTTCAATGTCCACTAGTTTGGCCTTCATTTCCCTCTTGCTCAAGCCAATGTTTTCCTGAAAGCCCCCCAGTTCAAGAAGCATTAGGCGAAGTTAAATCAATCATGTTGTGCAACTCAGTGCTCTTCTAAGCACAGACAATTTCACTTGGTACCTTTATAGCTCAATGATAGTACTCACTACTTATGACCCATAGAGTCATACAGCACGGAAACAGAGCCTTTGGTCCAAGCAGTCCATGCCGACCATATTCCCGAGCTAAACTAGTCCCAGCTTCCTGACTTGGCCTATATCCCTCCAAACATTTCTTATTCATATACTCATCTAAATATCTTTTAAGTGTTGTAACTGTATCTGCACCCATCCTTTCCTCTGGAAGTTTGTTCCACTTATGAATGACACTGTGTAAAAGAATTGCCCCTCATGTTTTTTTTAAATCTTTCTCTTCTCACCTTAAAAATATGCCCCCTAGTCTTGACATTCGCTATCCTAAATAAAAGACATCTGTCATTCACCTTATCTATACCCGTCATTATTTTATAAACCTTTGTAAGGTCACCCCTCAACCTCCCACACTTCAGAGAAAAATGTCCTAGCCTATCCAGTGATAGGAGGAACTGCAGATGCTGGAGGATCTGCAATAACAAGGTGTAGAGCTGGATGAACACAGCAGGCCAAGCAGCATCAGAGGAGCAGGAAGGCTGACATTGCGGGCCTAGACAGTTCTTCAGAAAAAGGGTCTGAAGAAGGGTTTAGGCCTGAAACGTCAGCCTTCCTGCTCCTCTGACGCTGCTTGGCCTGCTGTGTCCGTCCAGCTCTACACCTTGTTACCTCCAGCCTATCCAGTATAATGCAAACACTCCATTCCTGGCAACATCCTATTATATCTTGTCTGAACCCTCTCCAGCTCAATAGTTCATTCCTGTAACAGGGAGAACAGAAACAGACACAGTAGTCCAGACAAGGCCTCACCAATGTATTATACAGCCCTAACATGACATCCCAATGCCTACACACAAAGGTCAGAGCAATGAAGGCAAACGTGCTGACTGCCTTCTTAACCACTCTGTCAAAATGTGATGCAAACTTCAAAGAATCATGGACCTGAACCTCAAGGCTCCTCTGTTCTGCAACCCTACCTAGAGCTCTACTTTTAATTATATAAGTCTTGCTTTTGTTTGTTTTATCAAAATGCAAACTTTAAATTTCTTCACATTAAACTTCATCTGCCACTCTTCAGCACATTTATTCAATTGATCAAGATTTCTTTGTGATCTTAGACAACATTCTTCACTGTCCATTATACCATCAAATCTTGGTGTCATCCACAAATTTACTAACCTCACTTTTGATAATCTCATCTAAATCATATATATAAATGATAAACAAAAGTAAGCCTCGCACTGATCCCTGTGGATACCGCTGGCAACAGGCCTCCAGTCTGAAAAACAACACTCCATAATCACAGTCTATCTCCAGCTGTTAAACTTAATTTTTATCCAGTTAACAAGCTCACCCTGAATCCCTTCTAACTTTACTATGTAATCTAACATGTAGAACCTTGTCACAGCTTTTACTAATGTCTAAGTATGCAGTGTCAACGACAATGCCCTCATCAATCTATTGCTAAACCCTTTCCCACCCTAGAAATGGTGTAGGGATGACATAGCAGAAGTTAGAAAGTGAAGCCAAAAGTGCCACTGACTTCTAGAGACCTGACAGGCCCCCAAAATGGGTGACCCAGCAAAGAGAGTGGATCGCTCGGAATGAATTGTTACAGATAAGAGGCTAAGAAGTTTGTCATGAGCAATCACTCCAACCCTCACCATTTACTAAGACTGGTCATGCAGGAAAAGCATGCTGATACTAACTTTCAAACAATCTAGTCATCATGATACAGTTGAACTTGCTATTCATGTGACTGCTCATCAAACGGTTACTGTTTGATATATGTGTTTAATGGAAAGCTGGATTTCAAGCAGGGAACTGTGTCACTAAACCTTCAGTAGCTGTTGGCAATGGAGAAACAGGGCACTAAGAAGGGCAGCTTGAGCAATTGAGCATGTGGCACCTGTGACCGAGGGCAGCTTCAGCAGTTGAACAGATCTCGAAAAAAAAGGTGTCTTTGGAGGAAGGAGGGCTAATAGGAAGAAGGAGCAGAGAAACAAAGGATTCCTCTGTCCAGTGTAAACTGCAAGTTTCATTTCATATAAATACTACAAATACTTTCTTGTTTAACCTGAATTTCCCTTCATTTCTTAATGACATCGTGCCAGTAAAATAATGAATTCCTGCTCCTTGATCTTTGGACCTTCCATATGTTCAAATCTCATGTTGCAATAGCAATGAGGACACTGTGAAACAAGGAGTTCTGGGGTTTGAAGCATTGACACTCTGCTCAGGAAGCTGACCTTGTTATGCTCATGGAGGTGTTGAAGCGTTGTCAAAGTAAATGAGATAATATCTACATTGATAGTCTGTATCCCTTTGGATTGTGCATGGCTACATAGAAGCAAAGACAAAATGGAATAGATGACATCAAGTGGAGATTATATCAAATGTGAAGAGGCAGTTCGATCACTGGTACAGACAGCAAGTTTCCAAGATGGATTGTCATTCATAAAGGTGAAGGCCCACCTAAGGACACATGATCTCACCAATAAATGGAATTGAGAGGCACAATAAGGGGTAAAAGATACCATTGAAACCCTGATCCTGGCCAGCATTGAGGGCTTTTATAGCAATTGGTCTAGAAGAGATCAATGTTAAAAGTTGGCATGAGAAGCACCCGAAGAGCAGTGGGCAAGGAAAGGGCCTGTGAAAGAAGGTTGTTTTCTGGCATATGGAAGGTAAAGTGACATTCCTACAGTGCCTCAGGCAGTGTAATGAAATGTTGCCATGCTGTAATTTATGGAGAACCACTCATGTTGACCTGGCTTGGACTTGATTAGATGATGTCAGAAGCACTTTGCCTGCACAAACCATATTTCAAGAAAGTCCTTTAAGTCAAGTTAGCCACTCAGCCTGGACTAAAGTGTCCTTAGGGGAGAACATTCACAGGTCCCGTAATTAATATAGTAGGTATAACAGAGGGAAAACCTATTGTCTAGTGGTCATTATCAATCTTGTGCAATGAATTGTTTGATTTACTGTCATGTGTACCAAAATATAGGGAAAAGCTTTGTTTATGAGCAGTACAGGCAGATCACAGCAAGCAAAAGTTGTATAGATCAAAAAGACATAAAGGCATATAGATTAAATGGCAGGATATATTACCTGGGGCTACAGTCCATTCACTGTCTGATAACGGCTGGGAAGAAGCTGTTCCTGAACCTGCTGGTGTGTGTGTGTTCAGGCTTCTGTATCTTCTGCCTGACGGAAGAGGTTGTAGGAGATCATTACCTGGGTGTGATGGGTCTTTGATGATGTTGGCTGCCTTTCAGTGGGAGTGAGCCGTGTAAATAGAGACCGTGGATGGAAGGTTAGCTTCCATGCTGTGCACTCCACCTTCTGAAGTTTCTTACAGTCTTCGGCAGAGCAGTTGCCATACCAGGCCGTTATGCCCACAGACAGTATGCTTTCAATGGTGCATCTGTAAAAGTTGGTGAGGGTCATTATGGACGTGCCAAATTTTATGAGCTGCTCGAGGAAGAAGAGGTGTTGTTGTGCCTTCCTGACTGCTGCATTTACGTGAGAAATCCAGGACAGGTGTAGCCAAAATGTTAAAAGAGAAAGTAACCCAAAGGTGGGGAATGGCCCGACATATTGATTCAGATCAAGTAAGATATTTTGCCAAGAAAATAATGAACAAAGTGTTTCAAATGTACAGCAAAGTGGAGGTTCACATCTGTACTTTCCCAGAGTTTAATTGGGATGGAATGAATGAATAGAACATTCTAAATCACTGCAGTAATGATTATAGAACAGACAGGAAAAGGATGGGTGGATGTTCTCCCCACAACACAATCATTACTAGAGCAATCCTAAACTGGACAACTGGGCAGATGCTGTTTGAATTAATGACTGGAAGGGCCATTTGGTTCCCAAAGCGAGTCAACAGCAGGAAGTGGAGATTTAGGACCTCTGAGGGATAGTGTTAGAAGACATGTGGCAGTGTTGTGTGAGCAGTTAAAGGGATCGAGGTGCAAGTGGAGGAAAATTCACAAGATGTCTTGAAAGTAGGAGAGAAAATTATGGTGAGGAAGTTTCATTCTTGGTTTGGATACATCCTGAGATGGCAGGGGCCACATGAGGTGATAATTATGTGTGACACATATGTATGCCTAGATATGACAGTGAAAGGAAGATGGAAAAATTGATTGGAGATTAAACCTTTGAATTCACATTCTGTTTCTGTCAAAATGAAAAATCACCAGCTGTTCATTTATTTACTTTCATTCATCTAAGGCTTCACAGCAATGATGCCTCGAGGGCAGTGTAAGCAGAGACCATTCTCCTGACACTGGCGGCAGGATGGGAGGTACCCACTGTGCACTTCAAAAAAACTACTGTCTGCATGCATCCCAGAGAGTACACACAGTTATTGAAAGGAGGAAACGGAGAATGTAAAAGGAAACCTGATTGGATCATTCATTACCGTTGGTTGTCATATTATCCTATCAAGAAAGAGCAACAGAAGTGGTCTGACACAAGTAGCATAACCCAGATCTGATATCACATTCTGTCCACTTAATCCTGGAAGTATGGGCTTAAATGAAGGATACAGCACAAGCTCAGGCATGGGACAATTCTGGTATCAGTGTTCAGCATCCAGTGATGAGAAAACCTAGAGTGAACATCATGGTGGGATGGACTCATTTGCGCTGACGTTCTTAAATAACAAGATGTAGAGCTGGGTGAACGCAGCAGGCCAAGCAGTATCAGAGGATCAGAAAAGTTGATGTTTTGGGCCTAGACCCTTCTTCAGAAACTCCATTTCTTAAGAAGGGTCTAGGCCCTAAACGTCAGCCTTCCTGCTCCTCCCGTACTGCTTGGCCTGCTCTGTTCATCCAGCTCTACATCCTGTTATCTCAGATTCTTGAGCATCTCTCACCATAACTTCCTATTATCACAGATGTTCTTAGTTGGTTTTGTTGCAGTGATACATGATGTTTCAATTTACTAACTTATGGATATGAGAAACCGGCAAAATGCTGTGCCACTATGTTACCCCTTGCAGAGGTGATAATTAGAATTCGGAAACCCTATAGGACATTCTCTAAGTTACCACAAAGGTGATATACATTTTGACCAGTCTTCTCAGATTCTGATCAGCAGAATGTAGCAATCATAGTGTGTCCATCAACTGAACAAAACAAAAGATATGGTACATGGTCCAGGATCATTAGAAACCCATGGCCCTTGGAGTTCAGGTTATTCAGAAAGGAAGGGAGAAATGAGGTTTGTTTTGGAAGTGGACACGAGAGGTGTGCTGGCCAGAGTTGATTGAATGGGGAGCCGAGCAGGGAAAACAGTGGAGCAACAATGGCAGGAATTTCTGGGGGTAATTTGGGAGGAAAATCATGAATTGACCCCAAGGAAAGAGAAACATGCTGAGTAGAGAACAAGGCAACATTGACTTTCAAAGGAAATCAGAGACACGATAAATGCTGAAAATTGGTGGGAAGCCAAGGAATTGGGAAGCCTTTAACAATCAGCAAAGGATGATTTTTAAAAATGGGGCGGGGCGCTGGGAGGGAAGATGAAAATGAGGGTAGGCTAGCTAGTAAGAGATATGAACATTGCAAGAGTTTTTCAAGACAAGTAAAATATAAGAGAGATGCAAGGGTGGACATTGGCCACTGGAAAATGAGGCTGGAGAAGTAGTAATTGGCAGCAAAGAAATGACACAGGAAGTGAGTAGGTGCTTTGCATCAGTTATCAGAGTGGAAGACACCAGTAGCATACCAGAATTTCAAGAGAGTCAGGGGCAGAGGTAGGTGTAGTGGCCATCACTAAGGGGAAAGTGCTCAGAAGTTGAAATGTCTGAAGGTAGTTAAATCATCCAGACAAGATGAACTACACCCCAGAGTTCCAAAAGAGATAGCAGGAGAGATTATAGAGGCATTGGTGGTGATCAGTCAGGAACCACTAGAGTCAGGGAGTGTGCCAGAGAACTGAAAAATCATGTGGGAGTTCAAGCTGAGGACCGTGAACCTGCATCTGGGTAGGACACATTGAGGTTAGTCAGTGGATGTGATCTGCTTGGCTTTCCAAAATGTCTTTGACATGATACCACACAGGAGGCTGCTAAATACGATCAGAACCAATGATGTTAGGGCAAGGTACTGACACGGATGGATGATTGGCTGACTGGTAGAAGGCAGGGAGTAGAGATAAAAGAATCTTTATCAGGATAGTAACCAGTGACTATTGGACTTCCACAGGGGTCAGTGTTGGGAACACACCTATTCACATTATACATTAATGATCTGGACAAAAGAACTGAGGGAATTTTTACAAAGTTTGTAGACGACACAAAGGTTGGTGGAGGGGCAGGTAGTCTTGAGGTAGTAGGGTGACTACAGAAGGACTGGACAGGCTAAGAGAGTGAACAAAGAAGTGACAAATGGAATACAATGTGGGAAAGTGTAAGGTTATGTACTTTGCTGGGAAAAATAGAAACATAGACTATTTTCTAAATGGGGAAAGTCTTTGGAAATCTGAAACACAAAGAGAATCTTAGTTCAGGATTCTGTTTAGGTTAACATGCAGATTCAGTTAGCAGTTGAAAGCAAATGCAATGTTAGCATTCATTTCAAGAGGGCTAGAATACAAGAGCAAAGACGTCCTACTGAGGCTGTTTAAGACTCTGGTCCAACTGCATTTGGAATATTGTGAGCAGTTTTGGGCCAGGTATCTAAGAAATTATGTGCTGGCATTGGAGGGGGTCCAGGAAAGGTTTACAAGGAAGGTCCCAGGGATGAAGGGCTTGTCAGATGAGCAGCGTTTGAGGATTCTGGGTCTGTACTTGATGGAGTTTAGAATGATGAGGGGGGAACCAGATTGAAACAAATTTATCGAATACTTAGAGGCCTGGATTGAGTGGGTGTGGAGAAAATATTCTTACTAGTAGGAGAGGCCAAGATTTGAGGGCACAGGCTCAGAGTGAAGGGATAACTCTTTAGAAAAAAGATATGGAGAAATTTCTTCAGCCATAGGATGGTTAACCTTGGAACTCATTGCCACAGTGGCCTGTGGAGGCCAAGTCATTGAGTATATTTACTATTGAAGTGGATAGGTTCGTGATAAGTAAGGGGATCAAGACTTTTAGGCAGAAGGCAGGACAATGGGGTCGAGAAATGTATCAGCTATGATCAAATGGCAGAACAGAGTCAATGGGCTGAATGGGCTAATTACTGCTCCAATATCTTATTGTTTTATGTCTTATCTTTATTTTTCTGAGATAGATTATTGACCTTTACAATGAACAAATATTTGCTTATCCAGCTAACCAATGGATGTAACCTAGTATTTCGTATAATGCAAGAAAGCCAGGTGACAGCAATAATTCCTTTAAAGTTTAAAGTTTGGTCATTATCTCTCCAACAAGATTGATGATTTGATTCTTTAGCTATAATTTTTAAATCTCAGTTTTCTTTCGATATGAGCTCACTTTTTAAAAAAATTGTCTGAAATATTTAAAACATTGCCGATTCTGTTTTATCTTGAAGAATATTGATTATTATATCGGTAGCAGATAATGAAAGGATATGCGAGTCAACGTTATGATGCTTAATGCCTGTACCTCTGCAGTCTGTTATTTTGAAACTTTGTGGGCAACACGATATTGATGGAGAGCTTGTCTCATTTACCTCTTATTTTACCACAGTAATTCATCTGAGCAGAATGGTTGTGCAATTTGCAAGTTACTTCATGCTGAGTACATAACATTGTGCATGTCAGCAGCAAATGTTCCTTACTCTTTGGCTCTCCCTCAGCATACTCAGACATCTGGATGAGAACAGGTGGTTGGCAAACAATTAATTTGCGAAAGCCTTGCATTGTGGTTAATTTAACCTGATTTTGAATTCAGGTAAGGCAAACAATTGTGCAATGGACTTCAAAATGTGTGGACCCCTCGTGGTGAACGCTGTGCCAAAGCTCAAAATTTTTGATCAGGGAGTATGTTGTGGGGTGGAATATGGAGGCTGGTTTGCAGCAGGGAATTTTGCCATAGCCACACTACCATTGCTGATCTACAGCTGAAAGTGTGCAGATGTGGATTAACTGTATACTCCTGCACAGATATATTATCTCTCCTGGCTTTTGGGAGTTCTCAGTTTGCAAATTCTCAATTCTCGAATGACTCCATAGTAACTTAATAATAATAACTCCATTGTCTGACATGTCTGGGACATTTGAGGCAGACTGTGCGGAGCAGCTGAGGGCTCCCTCAGCTTGATGGGTTGCCTAGGTGGGCTTTAATGGTGTTAAGCTACCAGGCATTGTTTGTAACCAGGATCAGTGAACTGTAAATTTTTGTGCATCTGAAAGAACTTGGACATTACTCTCTGGTCAACTGGTTGAATTCTCTCTATATCCATTTAACTTTCTGCTATTTGCTATGTTTACATGTGGAACACATGTAGCAGCACTGGTGCTAATGATAGTACATTAGATGGTGCTAGGTTAAAGATAGTCAAGCAGCTGTGCTAATAATCTGTATAAAAGCCTGGAGGAGCACGAGAGGACATGTGTTAGAAGATTAACAGCATACTTTCTCAAAGTGCTTATATAGGACGACATTTGGGTGCTTACACATCTGTTTTTCTACTTTTTTAACACCTCAGAAACCTGGGATCTTATTCAGATAAATATATGGAAATTTGTTAATGATCCATTAACTATGTGCACTGATATGATATCTCAAAGTTACATACAGGGTGAACTCTTCCAGCCGCTGAACAGCATGGGCATTGGCTAGAAGGTTGGGAGAATTGTGTGAAATTGCCAGTAAGTCAATTTGCTTAAAGCAAAATGTTTAATTTTCCAACCACGTAATGATCAGAAAGACAAAGTTCTTGCTAGTTTACAGTGAGTAGCTGATTTGCATGCATTTGCCTAACTAGATACTAGACAGTGTCAATTCCTAGCATTAAAGTCAGAAAGGTAGCCTGGTGACTCCATCTTGTCACTGTTCCTCTGGCCCTCCATTTAGGGTACCAGGCCCTGGGCAAATGTTCATCCCTGTCAACAAAGTAGATGCCAATTTCTTGCTGTCAACTATGTCTGCAGCAAATCACAGAAACTGTGCAATGCTACTACAGTTTACCAGTGCTTGCCTGGCTGCATGGCTGGGCTTTAAAGATGTTCCTGGAAGGTCACAGTAGTGCCTTTTTTGTCTGTGGGTGAGTGGGAGAACACAACAAGTGGGATGCTGTAGGGTTTTGGTGCATACATAATAAGATGGATGTGAGAAGATATTGTGAGAAAACCCATTAAGGTGAGTGAACAGAAAGCCTCCATGAAACTTGCCAAAATAGCCAATTTAAGACCATAATCTGTGTTCTATGTTAATTCATGTTACTATCCTGTTACAGATACTTTAATGAACCTATTCAGAAATGTTATGGCATGACTCTGCAGTAGGTAGGATGTGAACACAACCTTCTGATCCAGAAGTAGTGACACTGCCACTGTGTCATAAGATGCTACGTTGTTAGATTATACTCCTTTGTTGGCTGACTGACTAATTCATTCATGACTAATTACTTACTCAAGTAACCAACTGACTATACAGAGAGTAAGATGGTGACCATTTGTATGACAGTGTCACATGTTGTCATGTTATCTGGCTGCCTTAAATGCACAGTTCCTTTCTGAGATCTGTACAATGATACAACATCTATTGTTTTCTTTCTATTGTAAAAATATGTAAAAAGATGCAATCAGTACTTTACATTTACACATTAAGATACTCCTTTCATTGATGTATAATATGATTCAATCTAATTCTTCTAAAATAATCACAACTTGATTGTATAGCTTCACTCTGAGGTGTGCTTTGTGGTTTTCTGGATGTATGTGTGTTGTATGTCATAGATGGATGGTTGTTGTCTGGTTTGATACTTTTGGTTTCCAGCTCATCAGGCTGGATATAGATGGTTGATTGTGTACAATTCATCAATTTTGTAGGATTTGATCACTGTTTGTGATAATGTCATATGATCTAAATTGGACATAATTTCATAGTATCTTTTCACGTTGTCATACAAAGGTTTCAAACTCTGATGTTTTCTCCTAGTGAGATTGGGATTACTGTATGATCATTGATCATACTCAATACTATTTTCTCCCTTCTTCTCAACAATGCATTATATACAAGTGGTTGAATGGTCAGAATGTGTGACTTAAGTCTGAGAGGAGAGCTCTCAATGGTAGTGAACCAGTACCTTGAGAAGCAGTCTGAGGTTTTATAATAACTACCTGAAAATTTTGGCACGTACCATAGAATCCCTACAGTGTGGAAACAGTCCATTCAGCCCAAGAAGTCCACACTACCCCTGCAAAGAGTATCCCACCCATACCCATTCCCCTATCCCTGCATTTCCAATGTCTAACTCACCTAATTTAAACATCGCTGGAACCTATGGGCAATTTAGCATGCTCAGGCTATCTAACCTGCACATCTTTGGACTATGGGAAGAAACTGGAGCACCTGGTGGAAACCCATGCAGACACGGTGAGAATGTGCAAGCTCCACACATAGTCACCCGATGCTGGAATCAAATCAGAGTCCCTGGCGCTGTGAGGCAGCAGTGCTAACCACTGAGCAAATGTGCTGCCCATTTATATTTAATGTAGTTTTATATTTAATGATCAATGTCTTGCTTTATCGGCAGTGCATACTGCAAGATTATTAGACTGGAGGATAGTGAGGAGACGAGATAATGTGTTAAATGTCCTACTTTCTGTCTTGTCAGGAGGAGTACCGTGGACCATTGTCGGTCACAATTTGGTGAGGAACTTCAAGCATACAGAATATGGCGATTAATATGTCACTGATTGTTGCACTAATGATATCTTTCAGTTTCCAGAAGGGAATTTGGTTAAATAGTCAGTCACTGATCTCAGGCCTGGAAAATATCAGTCCCATTCATGCATCATGGATCAGGAAGAATCTTGCGCCAAACAAAAGGTTTTTTTTTCGGTTGTTGAGGTTAATGGAGTTGACATGTTTCACACGACTACATTAGTTAATTCATGTCCCATTTGATCTAGGGCTAATTGAAGGATCCACATGTCAACTTCTCATTTTTTTAATTGTAACCATATAACCCTTGTGTATATGGTCAAGCACATCTTAATCTTGAGCAAGTTGACTAGCTTGTTTGCCTTTGAAAATTTCATTCCCAAACAGTCCCCATATATCTTACAATGACCAAAAACAGCATGCTTGCTTGGGGACTTGTTGACTCTGTTCAGGCCAGTTTAAAGGTTACAGCTTTTTATCCTGTTTCTTTTCTGTTTTTTAAAAGATTTGCTGAGAAGTGGAGATATGAGTTGGCCATGCCAAAAAAGGTCTCAGATATACGTCATGCACAAATTTTTCTGCTTTTCTAAAATGGCAGAATAACCATTGACAAATAAGATCATATTGACATATAGAGTGGTGTTTTCCAGCATTTTTGTACTTTGCTCAATGATTGAAAGCTTCTTGTAAATTGATGTCTATTTTTAATATTGGATACATGATGGCTTGTCATTATTTGAGAGAGAAAGAGTGAACTCTCAACTGTAAGTAAGAGTCATAGAACCCCTACAGTGTGGAAAAAGGCCATTTGTATCAAGCCTGCACCAACCTCCTAAACAGCATCCCACCCAAACCCAGTCCCCTTATTCTGTAACCCTGCATTTACCATGGCCAATCCACCTAACCTGTATATCTTTGGGCTGTGGGAGGAAACCCACACAAACACAAGGGAAATGTATAAACTTCGCACAAACACCCATGAATTTAACACAGATTCCTCAGGCTGAGACTATTCCTAACACACTGAGAGACCATACTACCGGATAAGTTACATCATGCTCAAAATGTTAACTCTGTTCCTCTCACCGTACATGTTGCCAGACTCACTAAATTTCTTCAGCCCCTCTGAATTTAATTTAGATTTCCATAGTATTTAACTTTGATTTGAGAACTCTCAACTGTCGTTCTGTTGTGGTCACCATGCCACAGCACAGGTTGTAGCCTTCACTTTTTGGTGTTTCATGTGAGCTTTGTCTCGGAATTCAAGGCAGATGATGGGTAATGGTTAAGATATGAGCGGTTCACAACTGTTATTGCTGCTATCACCCTTTCAGCACTCAGTACCAACTTTCTATGAGTGGTTTCAGTACTCACTTGCTATTACCAGCTTCAATTGCCAACTTGAACACGGTGCTGCCCCTGTGATGTGGCACAGTTTTCTACATGTTGACCCTTGAAACCTATATTTCAGAGACTTGCTTGTTTTTGAGATAGATATCTGGAAATTTATTAACAACAATGTATTAGATTAGATTAGATTAGATTCCCTACAGTGTGGAAACAGGCCCTTCAGCCCAACAAGTCCACGCCGCCCCTTGCAGCATCCTACCCAGACCCGTTTTCTCTCCTCCCATCCCTGAACACTATGGGCAATTTAGCATGGCCAATCCACCTAGCCTGCACTGACCTACATATAGACTGGGTTCTACACTCACCTGTGTTCATTTTACATTATCTATAGTTGATTAGATAGCTGGCTGCTTAATTAACTGATTAATTGACTGTGCAGAGAATAAGTTGGAGATCTTTTGTACTTGATTACCATATCTCATGATGTCATCTAACTGTCTTAAAGGGATTATGACAAACTGAAATATAACAGCCACATACCTGTATGTGAGTGAGTGAATGATTGTGTGTATAGAAGATAAAAATAAATAAAAGCAAGAAATTATATGAGCAACTAATTTGGAAGAAATCTCTCTGTCATCCTCCCTTACTTTTTAAGGCTCTGAAACATCAGTGTTATCTTCTTATAAGAAATCAACATTCTAAGAAGTGAGCTGAATCTCTTCCAGTCAGTACTTATTGCTGCCTAATTTTAGGAACCTTCCACAAACAATTACAAAAATACAAGTATAGGAATGGAAATTAGGACAGGAGATATCTACCACGATGTTGCTAAATCCCGCAAACATTGTCGAGTAAGTTATATTTGTCAGCTGGGAATTGATTACTTTGTGAAGGCAGTGATACACCATTGTTGAAGACAGTCTTGCTAAAGCATGCACAAGGTTCTGCATTTTGAAGATACCTGAACATTTGCTAGAGAGCTGTACATACCTCCTCAGAAATGCTTTTATAATATGTTTTCAGGGAACATTGAACAAGAAGCAAAATGTGAGTATAATTATCCTAGGAACCCTTCTTATATGAATACATTCCTTCATTGTCTGCTGTCAATTTGGCTCATATCCAAAATGACATTCACTCAACATTTTCAGCTAGTGATCTGTGGTGCTGATCTTAACTCGGCGTTGTCTTATAGCTTCAAGGGTCCATGCTCTTCCATCAGAACACCTTTCAGAAGCCCTCTACATTTGCTTTATTGTTTGTAACAGTTTTGTTCCATTGCCTACTGCAACCATTTCTTGTGGAGCTTTAAGGATGATCAGCTGACCATTATTATCTGCCAATAGTGAAGAATGAACTTTGTGGCTCGATTTATTTCAAGATCGCCATGCAATAAGCATCTCTAACAGTCTAACAGAGATCCAGTGAGTAAAGGCGTTCTCTCACTATTAAAGAAATCTCAATACAGACCCAAAGGTTTTTATACATTTTACGTGCATGACCTTCCTGTGAGTATAGGTTTGAGGATTGCTATTTTTATCATAGAAAGCATTCATGGATCATAGATTATGGAATCCCTACCATGTGGAAACAGGCCTTTTGGCCCAACAAGTCCACACCAGCCCTCAATGTATCCCATCGAGCTCCATCCTCCTGTAACTCACCTAATCTACACATCCCTGAAAACTATGGGAAATTTAGCATGGTCAATCCACCTAGCCTGCACATCCGTGGACAGTGTGAGGAAACTGGAACACCTGGACAAAACCCATGCAGACACTGGGAGAATGTGCAAATTCCACACAGCCAGTCGCCTGAGGGTGGAATCGAACTTGGGTTCCTGTTAAGTTGAATACAAACTTATAAAAGATAAAAAGGTAGCTAAATATTATAAGCTTGTTCTGTTTTATCAAAAAGTACAATAATAATATTATTTATACTATTGTATTGTTTAACATTTTACCTTAACTATGATTGAACTAATGATGTGATTCATAAAATATGCTATCATTTAGATCGTGTTCCTGTACCATTCATTGTGTTATTATCCTTTTGGAATATGATAGTTTTTAAGTAAATCACCGTCAAGTTGTGTGTATATGAATTTGTTAAAAATTTATGAACAGATAAACTAAATAATCAGATATTTCTTATAAACCTCTATAACTAGACCGCACAGATGCTGAACATCTCATTTTCCCTATAAATTTAGAAAAAAACCTTGAAGAAATATTGAAAAACAGCAGTGGGATTTTTAAGCCTTTATTTTCAACAATCGTTGCAACTGTTTCAAATATGTCGATACACTGACAAAAGAGTCTGAGATTTATTTTTTTAAAGGTTATGGGCAGTTATTGATCACAAATCTAAGTTATAAGATAAAGACCTGCAGCAGTAAATCTGTAGCTAGTTTAGTGAAATTAGAAAGATTGGGAAACCTTCACAACTAAAGTTGTGTACTGATCCAGTAAAACATCTGAAAAAAATTGTGGTTATTCAAAAGCACACAGCTCTATGTTAGGGAAACAGGTCTGTTTTAATAAATGATGGAAATAGAGCTAACTGAGCTTTAAACATGAAAAAAAACCTAAAGAACTGCAGATGCTGGAAATCAGCAACAATAACAGAAATTGCTAAGAAAACTCAGCAGGTCTGGCAGCATCTGTGGAGAGAAAGCAGAGTGAACATTTTGGATCCAGGACCATTCTTTAGAATGAGTTAATTGAACATTAACTCTGATTCTCTCTCTAATGATGCTTCTTGCTTTGTTGAGTATTTCCAGCACTTTTTTTTTAATTTCAGGACTAACTGGAGTATAATTTAGTGATGATAACATTAGTAAAATGATTGGTGCTTACTTTCAAATGTTAGCTGTAATTAAATAGATACATAATGAGTTATTTAGGCAAACATAAGAGGGTAGTTGAAATCATGTGGTAATGAAGGCATATCCAATATTCATTCTTGTTGCTTTTGAGTTAGTATCTTTCATAGTATTGAGTTAGTCTTTTACTACAAGCTTTGTTCTTGAAGAATGGATGAGAAGTTAAGTAACTGCGTAGAGATTTAAGACATTGTGTTTCCCCAAATTCATATAATTTACAACACAGAAAGGGTCCATTTGATCCATCAAATGATTCAGAACTTTCCCCAAAATGCTCAATATTAACCCATTATAAACACAAGTTCTCTTTAGAGAGTTCCAATAGAATCTGTTTCTACCGTCTTTTGGAGGAAAAATGCACATTTGTAGCACTTTTCATGATGTCTGCACATCTTAATCTGTTTTATAGCAAATGTACATTTGGAGTCTAATAGCTGTTGTAACATAAAATAGCATGACAGCCAATTTGTTCACAGAAGAATCCCATTCCAGCAATGAGATAATAACCAGATAATCTGTACTGGAGTTGTAGTTTGAAGGAGACAGGGTTGTTTAGCTCAGTTGGCTGGACAGCTAGTTTGCAATGCAGAGTTCCACCAACATCACAGGTTAATTCACACACCAGCTGAACTTAAAATGGAGGACTCTCCTTCTCAGTCTCTCCCTTCAGTGAGGCTTGGTGATTCTCAGGTTAAACCATCACTAGTTGTCTCTCTCCAATGAGAGAATGCTCATATGATCTGGCAGGATGGTGGTGACTTTACCTTTATGAGCCAGGACACTGGCCGATGTATCCTATCATTCTTCTTAATAATGTTTTTGAATTCACCTGAGAGGCTTGGAGCTTTTATCTCAACTAAAAGACAGCAACCTCAGCATAGCTGCACTGACTCAATGCAGTAGTGCAGTCTCGGTCAGATTTTATGCTCAAAACCTCAACGGGAAATTTAAAAGCAACCTTTTCAACACAGAGGCTTAGTAGCTGCCAGTGAACCGCTGCTGACACCTGCACATGAAATCTATCTTCTGGATAACATTTTCTAGATCTTAATAACTCACTGTGAGTGAAATTTCCCAAAAGGTCAAGTATCAGTTGGAGTGCATCCCCTCATCTGATAGGAACACATTTAATTACCTGCACAGAGAGCTTAGGGCTGATAGTAAAGGCATCGGTCTGTCAAGCAGAAACTCCCAGATGTCTACAAAGGTACTGGGGGCATAAAATCTATTTACACCAGCAGTGTGAGATGGGTCATAGAAAATCAGCAGCTATTCCTTCATCGGTGAAGAGAAATCAGAGTTAACATTTCAGGTCTGGTGACCCTTCCTTCGAACTTCCTCAACTTTTGTTTCTGTTTCTGATTTACAGTGTCCACAGTTCTTTCAGTTTTTACTTGCTATTCATTATCACTCCACTCTCATTTTCTTCCACAAAATTTCACTGAAAGATAATTCAAACTCTTTTTTTAAGACTTGTTTCCTATTTGTTTACCTGGTTTGAAACAAATATTTATTTCAGGCCCCTATTGCACTGTTGGCATTGGTGTCCTAGCACTACATTGAACATAGAACAATTCAGCGCAGAACAGGCCCTTCAGCCCTCGATGATGCGCCAACCTGTGAACTAATCTAAGCCCATCCCCCTACACTATCCCATCATCATCCGTATGCTTATCCAAGGACTGTTTAAATGCCCCTAATGTGGCTGAGTTAACTACATTGGCAGGCAGGGCATACCATGCCCTTACCACTCTCTGAGTAAAGAACCTGCCTCTGACATCTGTCTTAAATCTATCACCCCTGAATTTGTAGCTATACCCCCTTGTACAAGCCGAAGTCATCATCCTAGGAAAAAGACTCTCACTGTCCACCCTATCTAATCCTCTGATTAAGTGTAGGCTGGAGTAATATGATGCTCTTGAGTGCACTGAAATTCTAAAGGAGGACAATTTTGACATGGCTTGCATACCAATGATAGAGGCAACCATCATCTTGGGTGCAGATTGGTCATGTTCATTCATGTCCACCTGAACTATGAATGCATTCAAATGAGTTTGGGTGAAAAAATAACAGAGTGTCCAGTTGCCTGCCATTTCAACACACCATCATGTTCCCTGGCCAATATCACTGTCTTGGGGCTTTTAGCAGCGCTTCAATAAAGCCCAGCGCATGCTAGAAGAACAATATTATCTGATAAATGACGACGCAGTCTTCTGGACTCAATAGTAAGTTCAATCATTTTAAGGCTTGATCACCTTTTCCCAAGTTCTTACCCTAACCGCCACACACAAGGCCTTATCATCACATGAGCTGCTACAGTAGACAACTTATTGTCAGATACTAATAGTCCCCATTAGCAGTTACTTCATTCTCCAAGACTAACCTTTGTCCATTCCTTTGTCTGACAATTGTTTTCCTCTCTCTTTTGGGACTCCATCTCACCTTTCATTTATTCGACCCACCTCCCTCCACCCCATCTTTAGCATATATACCAACATTTTCCCAGTTACAAACAAATCTGAAGGAAAATCGTTTGACCAGAAATGTTAATCCTGCTTTCTCTCCTCAGATGCTGACAGATCTGTTGGGTTTTTCTAACAATTTATAATTTTGTTTTTGACTTCCAGCACCCATCGTTCTTTGGGTTTTTCTTTTACGCAATTATGAGAAATAGGATAGAATAGGAATTTATTGTCACATGTACTTTTACATGAAAGACAAGTGAAAAGTTTTATAAGTCGCTTCACCACAGCGCCTACATCAATGACACAAGTCATACTCACGTCGTTTTAAGAAAAAGTAAAATTAAGACAAAGTTCATCACAGTTCAGTTAACACCTTCTGGGCTCAGGGAAAGCCAATTAAGGAATGATGAAATACCCTGAAAATGCAGCTGGGACAAATACAGAACTGAGGAATGATCACTCAACTGAACTATTAGCTTTTGATTTTTTTCCACAGATGTTGGCAGACCTGCTGAGCTTTTCCAGCAACTTCTGTTAGTGTTTCTGATTTACAGCATCCACAGTTCTTTTGGTTTTTACCTGTTTCCATATTTCAGTTTCTTTTCCTCATGTCGGCACTTCTACTGTAAAAAAAGTTGCTATTTACCAAAACATTTTTTGATTTTATGCTTTCTCACATGGAGTTCCAATACCGATTACATTTAAACCCACCTAACAACGAGGATGTAGTTTATAGGCCACTGAAAACAGTTTAAGAGTTAGTGGACAATAGTTCGAGTCAGTTTTCATCAGTGAATTAAGTGAACAGGTTAAGCATTTCCATATAGCTAAAGGTTTGTTGTTTGTTGGTTCATTGCAGATGGCGCTATGGAAACCTGTGGGTCAGGTTTTGGTAGCTCTGTGGTAGTGGGATATTGGGACACTGGGAAGCCCAGGGGCACTTTGAGTTGCTTTCAACTCAAGTAAGCTCCATGTGGCTCAATGACAAAACTGAAGAAAGTGCACCACATTCGCCCTCAGAAGTTGAGAGGTCATTGAGTTCCAGGAACAATTTGGTGCATCTGAGAATTGGGGCTCCAGGAAGCCAACAAATAATATTTATAATCCAGTGCACGAGGAGTCTGGATTTCAAAGCAGCTGCAATTGTGCTATGAGTCCTGGAGTATAGTGTTGAAACCTTCACTATTTTTCTTTTATTTTTCTCCCTTTGTTTTGGAACTGAGTTGCAGTTGGAAATTGAATTTTGAACTTTAAGCAACAGAGAACAAAACACTGATGTTTGTGTTGGGAACTAGCCTGCAGCTTAATGCTGCTTAATTACTGCTCTAAGGACATCACAGATGATCTGGCACTGAGATGCTGGTATGATCAGTGAAAGGCTGCTGGATGGATGCTGAATTGGTCAATCAAGCGAGGACTGATAATGACCAGTCAGTTACAGAGATTGTTGAAAAAAATGAAGGTACGTATGAAATGAGCTGCCAGAGGAGGTGGTGGAAGAGGGTACAATTACAATGTTTAAAAGACACCTTGATGGGTATATGAATAAGAAGGGTTTAGAGGGATATGGGACTAGATTAATGCTGGTTGGCATGGATGACTTAGACTGGAGGTCTGCTTCCATGCTGCATATCTTTATGATCCTATGACTATTTAACAGGTGCTGACTGGGTTTTTGGACAGATGGCAGTTATTACTTTATTATTTTAAAAAGCTGCCAGCCTGGGAAATTGTTTTTTTTTGTTTTGCTCTCTCTAGAGTTACTTACTTGTTGAAAGATCTCCAGAAACTTATTGAATTAAGGAGTGACTTCAAAATTCAAGTATGATATACACTTGTGTGTGCCTGTATTAGAATTCATTTTCAAAATATTTCATTAAGGTATGGTATCCATCATTGAAATAGTTATTGAACTGACAAATTATGAATTTTTTTTCTAATTTATCCCTTAACTAGATCATGGAATCATAGAATCCCTACAGTGTGGAAACAGGCCCTTCGGCCCAACAAGTCCACACTGATTTTCAGAATATCCCACCCAGAACCATTCCCCTGTGTCTGTCTGTGTGAGAAAGTGAGTTTACATTCAAATAAGATTTGGCCTAGATCATAAATATTAATTAGATTGCCTTGTTGTTTACCCCTACTCTACTAAAGTTACTCTATTAATAATAAATGGTTCATTTTTGTTTAAGTTATAAAATTGGTATAGAAGATCTATTATTTGTAAAGTCTGGTCAGGAAAATTGAGCACTTTTGAGGGCCACAACATGTTTTAATTTGACTGTGTTATGAATCTAGCGATCATGAGACTAATTTTAGTTCAGTTTCATATCCTTGTTTTGTAACAATAAACTGAAGTATCAAAGCAGCACATTCCTGTGAAAAGAAATCAATCTGCTGGGAAGTGAACAGCCTTTATCTGTTAATTCATATTTGCCTGTGATTTCAAATATTGCCTACTCCAAAGAATAGATTACTGGTCCTTGACCAGATCATAATACAAATTTTGTGATCTTGTTAAGGAATATAAGATACATTTGTTGGTTTCAGCAGTGATGATTACACACCATTTGCCTTTGATTAGCAGCACTCAGTATTCTCAAGTATTACTGTTGCAATGGCTGAAGTGGAAAAGGTAGCATAAATAAAGATTTTAAAAGAACTGGAATAGAAGGAAGGTTAACAGTCAGAAATGGCGCTTTAGGCACTGCTTGTAATGAGAAAACAAGCATAAAAAAACATTTAAACGAGAGAAAACAAAGTGTGAATAAAGCAATATTGCAGAAGCATGGTTTAGGGTATCTGACCTAAATAAACAGTTATTACACAGACGCATGCAGTAAAACAAATTGAATAAAATGAAGATCAAATTGAATTTGTGGGTATGATTTAATAGCTTTTGCTAAATGTTGTTTACAAGATGGTTAAGTGTGTGAACTAAATATACCAGATTATAAAATCAATGGCAATGATACTTGAAGTGATTGTAATAAGGCCAGCCAGGTGGACATTCTAAAATGAGTTCTCTGATTGGGGCTGTTAATCTGATTCAATCAGGGAGCCCTGGGTGACAGATAAAAACAAGCATGTCAGACATCCTGTTCATTCTGAGAGCTGGATCAATGTCTCCACGAGAAAATAAAGGGTGATTTAGTGATGGGATACCAGCCTCTTTAGAGTTATTTTAACAGGGTAATTGAGGTGGAGAAGGGAATTAATATCTAAGGGTGAAATTATTTTAGTGATAAGAGAGGATATGATAAGAAGCAAGGAGCCCATGCAGAATTTATAAATAAAATGCAAACATAATGATTGTTTAAGGCTCTCACTGAAGTTGTATGTCAGCTGTCTGGTAGCAATTATGAAGTGGTAGATACAGAAATTAGAAGAACTTAGAGCAATGAGAAAATATTTTTTTAACAAGGTATCTTAACTTTTGCATAGATTATCTTAAAAAGACTCACAATGCCAAAGTTTTATTGAATGCCTTGAGCATGTCTGGGATACGTGCCTGTAACATTCCAGGAGCTAACAAGAGGTGAGGCCATATCAGATGTCATGATGAGTGATGGGTAATGAACAAAATTTAGTTAACAAACCAAAAGTCTGTGACAATTTGTCTACTCTAGTGAGTAGTAAAACCAATATATACTCCCTCAGAGGCAACAGAGTTGAGTTGTCTGAAAAAAAATATTCAGGAGCATCTGAAGGCGTCAGAGAAAACAAAACTGTGATGAACTATTAGAATAGAAAACAAAAAGTACGACACATAAAGAATAGGAAAGGGAGTCAAAACAGTAAGAGCTAAAAAAAACAAGGCAATTCCCAAAAGATAATAAAATTAATTGGTGTTTGGCATTTTGTTGCTTGACCACAGACACTTTGTTATTTCTATCATTCTACTGTGCTATGTTTGAACTTATCCAGTACTTTAGTCCCTTTTATTTAATCTTTCCTTCTTTTTATCTTACTCCATTACTTTTAATTTTTGGAATTTGCTGTTTATCTGGAAGGTTTTGGTCCTTTTATTGAACCATTTATTAAAAATTTCTTTCCCTGCCTGAAAACAAAATGTCTTACTTTTCTTTTCCGAATTGAAATACATAATTGCTTGCCTCAGAGATTGTCAATATAACTGCCTGAAATAAAAAAGACCATCAATATTTCATAAGAATAATAGCAGTGGCTTGCTAGCACAAAATAATCAGTGGTATAACTCTTACATCTGCACATTGGTTTTCAATGTAGGCTTATTTTAGACTTCTCAAGAATATTGCCTTTTATCTGTGAATTCATTACAGAACTAAACTCTTGTTTAAATATCTACCTTGAACAACTGAAATTATTGTTTATCCTTTAGTAAACCAGTACAAGATTCTGTGGTTACAAAGTTTTATGTAGAATGACATTTCTGTACATTATTTCATCCTGAAGAGAGAAACTGTTGCTCTGATGGCCAAAATTAAGACTTTGATCTTAAATTTTAAGTATTGTAAGTGCTTTACTTTTGTTGGGCCTGTTGCCAAAGCAGACTCACATATTTGTTCTATAGGAATTTATGTGGTATTTAACCTTTTCATTGTTTTCAGCTGAAAAGCCATTGGTAATTTGTTTTAGGAATCAATACAATGGTGAGCTTTGTTGCTTAATTAAAGGCTGCCTCTGCGGTTTTGATCTGCATTCTTTTTTTCTAAAATATTGATTTTTTTTAAAAATGGTCATTGATCGTAACAGGAATCAGAAATTATTCTTGGAAAAGTGAAAGGGCGAAGATGTGCAAACATTGGTTGACATTTGCGCCCATCAAGATGAAGATATCTGCAATTTTTAAGCGTTTTTAAAAAATTGTTATCTCTGAAATCTGTGATGCATTTTCTGATTCTTTAGAAGTTTTTTTAGCTATTGCTATAAGATGACAATTTAACTATATGTTTGATTACTCATTCTTAAACATGCTGTGTCTGAATTGCATGAATAATGGCTAAATGAGTTAAATCTTTATTTTTCATATCAGTAGAAGTAGTATACTGGTGTGTTAGATGCTTTCTTTATGCCTTAAACATTGTACTGCGTTATGTCTATTCCATATTCTATCAGGTATTTGCAGGAAGCTTGAGGATACTTGGTATTTTCACAATGGTTGCGAAATTTGAGTTTAAGTTTTGGGTTGCAATCTTGGGTCAAATTCAAGCCAATGTTCCAAAGGTACTCAGCATGTAACACTTAGCAATTGAATCAGATTGTAGTGAGTCTTAGTTGAACTTAGAAGTCTGCTCCCATGCTAAAGCTCCAATATGATATTGACGAGGTTCTGCAATGGTTCTGGTGCAGCTTCTTGGATGATACATGAGAACGTAACCTCTATGGCTTCTCAAGTGGATGTGACCTCATGGAATTAATTTGAAGAATTTTAAAAATGGATTTAGAGGATGTGGACTTTGCTGTTTGAACCAGCATTTACAATGCATCCCTTATTTCTCAGATGAGAGTTAACAGGCAGACATATTGTAATGGGTTTGGACTTGCATGTAGGCCAGACCAGGTAAGGATGGCAGATTTCTTTCCCTAAAAGGCATTAGTGAACTGGATGGGTTTTTCCAACAATCAACAATGGTAATAGTTAGACTCTTACTTTCCTGATTTTTATTGAGTTCAGCTTCCACTATCCCCCATGTGGGATTTGAACCTGCGTCTCCAGAACATTACCTTGGTCTCTGGAGTAATAGGCTAATGATAATGCCATTAGGTTATCTTGTCTCCAAATACAAGGAAATAATCCACTGTATTGTTGAGATGATTAAATGGAAGAACTGAAAGGAAATGTTGTATGGCAATATATGGGTAGATCACAAGACACTTACCTATGCTGAACTCGACCATAGAACAAGAACGAAGAAAAGTACAGCTCAGGAACAGGCCCTTAGGCCCTCCAAGCCTGCTCTGACATGCTGCCTGTCACAACCCATACCCCCTACCCTTCTGGGGATCGTATCCCTCTATTCCCATCCTATTCATGTATTTGTCAAGATGCCTTTTAAAACCATTATAATTTCTGCTTCACTGACAGTGGGTTCCAGGTACCTACCACTCTCTGTGTAAAAAACCTGCCTTGTACATCACCTTTAAACCTTGCCCCTTGTACCTTATACCTATGGCCCTGGTAACTGACTCTTCCACACTGGGAAAAAACTTCTGACTACCCAGTCCGACCGTACCCTTCATAATCTTGTAGACCTCTATCAGGTCACCCCTCAACCTCTGTTGTTCCAGTGAAAACAACCTAAGTTTCTCCAACCTCTCCTCATAGCTAATGCCCTCCATACCAGGCAATATCCTGGTAAATCTTTTCTGTACCCTCTCCAAAGCCACCACATCCTTCTGGTAGAATGGCAACCAAAACTGAACACAATATTCCAAATGTAGCCTAACTAAGGTTCAATAAACCTGTAACATTACCTGCCTATTTTTAAACTCAGTGCCCTGGCTGATGAAGGCAAGCATGCTGTATGCCTTGCTGGCCACCTTTTCCAACTGCATTGCCACTTTCAGTAATCTGTGAACCTGTACACCCAGATCCCTCTGCCTATCAGTTCTCTTAAGGTTTATGACAATAGTTCTGCCATTTACTGTATATGTTGAGACATGATTTTTAAAGTCAACAGCAACCTGAGGCAGAATCTTCCCAGCCCTTGAACAACATGGGCCATACCACGGCAACTTATGAAAATATAAATATTGCATTTTGTTTTCATCTTTCTGTGTTATTAATTGTGAACCAAAATCAGAAATTGACTATGTTAAAATCAAAGTTTGGGGAAGTGAACACAGCATTTTAAAAACCAACTTACTGAAACTCATTCTGAGTTGTATTTATAACGTTCCTTTACAAACAGTGGGGGAGAAGAGATTGGATGGTATGGCACCAGGGAATAGGTGCAGAATGAGATTTGACCAGCAACAGATTGATAATTAGTTTGTGCAGCTATGACTAGCTGTAGATGTCAGAGCTCATCAGCCTGTTAACAGCTCTGTGATTGGATTCTGATTGAAGTGAACAATACAGGGACAGAAGGTCTCTGGCCTGGAAGAAATGGGGTCAGTCTCTGTATCTTTGCAGCAAAGTAACTCAAGCCAGGAGGCAGTCCATTATTCTTTCCCAGTATTTGTTACTAGCTGTTGCCTCTTACAAGTGCTCGTGAAACTGAGCAAATAGTATACAAATCCCCAGTTCCTTAGTAAAAGAATTGAGAACCTGGAAGGAAGGAGATTGAGGAATGGAAGGTCTTGGGAAGAAAAAAGATCATCTCATTGCAGCATGCAGGCTGCTGTGATTGAATTGTAAATCCCCAGTACTTTTTCCCCACAATGTTTTAAGTGTGTCTGTGTCTTTCCAGAAATATGCCTAGATGTTTTAAACGGAGCATATGAGTTCCAACTTGTGGTGATATATGTTGATAGTTCATAGTTGTTTATCTGTGGTGAGCATTTAATATTTGTCGTAATTAGTAGTTCTTGTTAAGTGAAACGAAGACTGATTAGTGTTTTCTGTTAGCTGGAGTTTATCAGCCAGTTAAATTGGGGCTTTTGTTTGCTTTGATTAAATATTCAACTTTCTGATGACACTGGGAATAGTGGGGCTTCTGTTGGGATTTTTATTTGCTTATGTTGGTCGCTGCATGACATTCATACATAGAATTTTGTGATTACAGGTGTCTTTACCCTGTATTATATAAACAGAGAATAATGCAATTGCTCCTTGAAGAGCATAGTAATGTTCACAAAAATAGGCTTTCTCTCAGACAAATAAAAGCTAAATCTGCCTACTCAGCATCCTCTGTTGCCTTGCCACTGATGTTGACCACTAATGTTTACAGCAATGAGGTGCATGTATGTGCTAGCCAATGAGCATTCTGCTAGACCCATCTCTCTATGATAGACACTAATCTGTCGATGGACAAGGAAAATGCAAGCATCCTGGAACCAATACGGTATCGATTACCGTGATCCTTCACTCCAGCTGCCAATTCCGTACAAAGGGGCAGGTGGTGCAGATCAGCATCCAGTCATCTTCTGGAGACATTCCAGAGCTGTCTACCCCCTCTACCACTGTCCTGCCTGTGAGCCTCAATCCTGCCCAAACCAAAGAAGATGAGCCTACATCTTTCCAGGGCACTCTTACCATGTCTGAGCCCTCTAGTCACAAATGCCCCTGGAGCCAAACACTCAAAGCTCCAAGGCTAACAAGCTCTACCATCGGCCAGGCTTCCTCCACTTCCACTATGGGCCCCAGGACTTCCTTAAATATAGAGGGAGGGAAAGGGAAGATAAAATCTCATGACAGCATTTCATTGTAAATAGAATATTGTATTTGTAAATATATATTCTCTACACATCAGCGGCTGTGTGATTGAATGTAATTTTAACTGTAGCTGCAAACCACAGACCTGTACAAACATGGGAACCTTATCTTAAGAAGACACCTTATGACCTTAGCTGGTTTCAGTATAAGATGGTGTTGTATTGCATATATGCTGGGCCTCATGACATGGTCCTCTCACCACTACCTATGTACATAGTGCCCCAAGCCTGGAATGCTCCAGAAAATGACATAGTTCTGTCTCGATATCCAGGATTTCCACATTTGCAGGTAGCACTGCACCTAATTCGTCTAAATGACATTTACAATGGCTGCAATGGAAGGTGTAGCACCGCATTTGAAAATGAATCTTAATTACTGATGGCTGAATCTTTTGGCAAAGTGCCATGTTCATCAAATTTCATTGATGGTTTTTCTCCATGAAGCCCAGCAGGTTCTCTCACACTAACATCTCAAGCTCACTCTATGCTAACTACCTACCCAGGCTCTATGGTGCTCCTTTCATCTGATACAAGTCTGATTTTTCAACTTGCTGTGACCAGAAATACTCACCACTGTCAGGGCAATCTGGGATTTCTAGTGCTGGCACTATATTTAAAAGGCTGTCATCGGCTCAAATCAGGCTGCGACAATATAGATATGCCCTGCATGATTTGTGAAATTAATCCAAACATGACAGAAAAGAATAAGTCGGCATCTCACTCTGTGGGGTGGATGGGGTGCTGTTGCAGAAGGACATTCCCTTCGCCTGGGATTGGCAGAGGAGGACAAGACACCAGACCCTGGCAGCCTGGTCCAAAGTCTGTGTGATCCCTGCTATCATTGTCTCTCAGCTGTACAGCTATGTGTGTGCTCTGACATTCAGTGCAGGGTTGGCGGTATGCCAACCCAGATTGCAACATTGACACACAGTTCTATTGTCTGAAACTAGGAGTGAATGGCCCACAGTCGTGCTCAAAGAGTCAGGATGGGTGGTGAGGTGTCCAGCACTTAACTCCTCATCCCTATGAGGAGAGGATCCTGAATATGACCACTGCAAAGGCCAACCAGCTACACCAATGCCTACAATCCCTCCAAGGTGCATGGCCAGGCGGCTGTTCCAAGATTCCTCGTAGGTTCTGCGTGCACCAACTGGCTCACTGATACTGTAACCTCTGGTTTTGGATGCCAAAGCCATGCATGGGTCTCAGAAATCTATGCACTGAAAACAAAAATTAAGTTTCCCCAGTCCCCTAAACTGAAATTGGGCAGTGCATTCATCAAACTGTCGACTCCCTTGTTTGATGACTGCTGCCAATCATTACAAGCTGCCTGAATTCCTGTTGAATGACATCGTCTGTGGATGTGAATTGTGCGCAGCTTCTGGAGCAAGTCCCGAGACATTGGTGCTGAGTATCCAAGATGGAATTCCAGAGCAGCAAGCAGAGAGCTGGAATCCCCAGGTACTCACACAGACTTTCATGTCAGAAATCCTCGCCATCTACAGTCTATCTGGCCATTGGGAGGACAGGAGAATGCATATTAATGAGGCAAGAGTGGATAATAATGAATGGGATAAAATGCAATAATTCCTGTTAAAATGATTAATGCTCACGAATGAAAATGTCATCTCAATGTTTGGGACTTGTTTGAAAAATGTAATTATTTTTATTTTTGATACGGAAAGGCATCTCTTAACGTCTCTCCTGACTTCCCCAAATTTCTCATCATAGTCTATGTCTTTTGGAGACTGGAAAGCTTCTGCCCATGGCTTAAGAGTAAAAATTGGGGTTGTGTGGTAACTATTCATTTTGATTTAATAAAGTGCATCTGTGATTAAGCTAATTACTTAACTCACTTGTTTAAGTGGCATTCCACTGGGCTAATGAGAAAAATTTACAGTCACTGGTTAAATATCTATTGTTTTACTGTTATCGTTAGAACAGATTATCAAGGCATTATCACATTATTCTTTGTGAGATGATCCTGGTGTAAAATTGACTGATGCTTCTCCTATGTCAATCACAGTGATTGCAATTCGAGAGTACGTCATTGGCTGTAAAACATTTTAGGACATCTTGAGATTATGAATGATGTTGTATAACCACAAATGTGTAAGTACAAAGTGTGTAACCAAGATGGTGCCAGTTATGTCGGAAGGGGCAAGATGGCATTGAAGAGTGATGACACTTGACAACACTTTTCACTGTATTTCTCTAAGAAGACACACACGACAAGAAATAAACCAAATCCTTTTGCACATTGCATTGATTCTAAGAAATACCAAAATGAGTTAAAATATCAGTTTGCAAGAAACCGCTGCAAATTTTGTGCAATGCTGTATTTTGTGCTAGCCAAGTTACTTTCAGTGCAATATATATTGTAAATTAAATTTGTTATGTCATTGTTTTCTGTTTTCTTCCTGGATAGTTTTGTGTCCCTGAAAGTAGAGAACTTGGATGTATGATTATGGTCCTTCAGTGTACTTTTATGAAGACCTAGAAGTTGTGAACCAATTTATCAGGAGGACAGCAGATGCTCTAATATGAAAATGAAAAAAAAGCCTTCATTTCAGGTGTGGTTTCTATTTATTATTAACTCTGAAATGCATAAGGAAATACAGACAGCAAGCGATTATTTTTCTAATAATTTTTCAATGAACAATGAAGACTTTGCAATAGGGAAAAAGAATCATGTGGCTGAGAAAACATATCACTTTGTCTCCAGCATCAGGACAGAGATTTATTTTCTGAATTTTCTGAAAATTTTCTGAAGATATTCCTTGTAATAATTTTCTTTTTATTTAAACAAATTTTAGAGAGTGCTTTGTGATGGTAACTTGCTGCAGCCCTACTGCAAATAACTCTGCTTTGAGAAACAAATCAGAATTCATCTATATCTTCTTGGGTTTGTAAATCAAAGAGATGGATCAATCACGTTAGAGAATGTTGTTTTCTTTTTACATGTCTTATACACATGCTGACTGGCATTGATCACAGTAGTTTAGGAGAACATAGAGGAGTTAAAAGATGGAATCAGACTTGATTGTTTTTTAGTAGAAATTAATGGCATGAGTTACATTAAATTTACATCACGGAAACAGGGCATGAGACGCATTTGACACTTCTGCTTCATATGACATTCCTCCAGCTTTTCTTCGCCTTCCCTTTCTAGATCATATATTGTAATTAGTAATTGATATCTTTAATAATCATTATTATTGTGTATTGTCTAGCTTCTTTTCAAATACATCTCTGCATTTCATCTCAACTACCTGCTTTAATACTCTATCATCCATCTTGAACACTAGTCCCTCCACACTAACCATACCAAAGCACTATTGTGTGCAATCCACAAAATGCATGATGAGATTTGACAAACCACCTTTGACAGCATCCTCAAAACCTCTTGTTTTTACTGCTAAAAACAACAAGGATAGCAGTAGCATGGCAAAATCACCACCTACCAGTCCCCCTCAGGTAATACATATCCTGATTTGGAAATGTGTCAACATTCATTCACTGTCACCTGGTGAAAATCTTGAGATTCCTCCAGCATTGTGGGCAACTCACACCACATATACTGTATTCATTCAATAACACACCTCATCATCACCTTCTCAAGAACAATTTGGAATGAGCAATAAATGCTGGCCTTACTGAGGATGCTCCCAATCCATGAATGAAAAAAAAGGCTGTTTTTGAACTAACTAATGCAGTTTCAGAGAATATTCCCACATGAACTAAACAGCTCAGCAGTAGATTGACTATGAACGTAATCAGGTTGAAACAGATGAGTCACACTGCTCATGTAAAAAGACTAGGATTCTGTAAACCATAGGTCACATTGGTTCCTTCATCAGCTGCAGTACCTCAGGATTTAACCTCTCAAGGCTGGATTATTGCATGAAATTATTATCTGTGTAGGAATTTCTTGAGTCTGCTTATAGTTTGAAGTCTAGCGTGACAACACACCATCTGCATCCATTTGGGAAGAAAACATGACAACCATCAATCTTCTAAGTTTTCAGTCAGTATTTTAATCATTCTGTCAGCTAAATTTTGCAAAAAGAAAAATCAGGTACTTTTAGTGTCGGTTCTCTGTATTAATCAATCAGATATTTCACGCTGAAATCTGTTACAATAAATTCAATCAATTTGAGGGCAATATCTGAAGTAATCTGAATAAATCCAAATTTACTTTCTTTCAGTTGTAACCGACAGAGGCCAATCTTCATTGTAATTTTGGCATGCGCTGGATCCTAACCATCACTGGCCATTTACATGTTGATTTCTGCTGCCTTATGGCTGGTAAAGCATTGCCAACTCTGGTGAATGGGCTGAATGTCTCCTGAATAACCTATGTATTTCCTAGTGTTGGCTGCTCACAGCCCAGGAAGTATTGTTTTAAATTTCTCATTTTGCAAGAACACTACAGTTATAGCGTAAGTACCAAATATAACAATGATATATTAGTATCATAAATGGTCTTAATTAAAACTTAATTCTAGGCCTTTGCTTGTAGGAACTTGATTTAACTTTGCTTATATTGTAACTCAACTATATAAACATAAAACATTGCTCATGTAAAGTAATTAAATCATTAAATCATCAATCCAGTCATACTCTGCTGTCAAGATGTCTGGGTCAGGACAGAAGCAGGATATATTTGTTCAGTTAGTGCTCATTGTTCATACGTCTGAAGTGTTTTTCCAGTACCAAAATGCAACCACTTGGAGCGTCTGTTACTCCCACAGAGCTTTAGAACATCATAGATCAGGTACTAAATGTGATGAAGGAGGTGTGTTGTCACTTAGATGACAGTCTAATTAACAATAAGAAAGCGAAGAAAAAGCACATTCTAAGGTTGAACAATGTCCGAGACTAACTTCAAAAGCACAACATCAAAGCTAAAGATGCATTGTATAAATGGTAAAGGAATGCTAAAGCTTTTTTGTGGTGACAAAGCATAACTTCCCTGGGTCATCAGATAGGTGGTGAAGATGTACACCCAATTGCAGAGAAGATATAAGGGGATGTTCAGCATGGCTAAGTCTTTCATAGCACAATACACATTCAAAAACTTTGGAGGGAAATTGAGGTTGGAGATATGAACATACTAAACAGGAGCAGAATTAGACCATTTGTCCCCTTGAACTAGCTCCATTATTTAATAAGATCATGCCTGCTCTGTTTGTGTTTTGGATTCCACATTCCTATCTAACTCCAGTAACCTTTGATTCTCTAATGAGATTCTATCCACTTCTGTCTTTAAAAGATTCAAAGAGTACCTCCTGGTCAGAAAACACCAAAGTCTCACAACCTACTGAGAGAAAAAGAATCTCCTAATTTCTATCCTGAAAGCATGACCACAGAACCTCTTATGTTTGGGTTAATCCATTAGAGGAAATATTCTTTCCACATCCACCTTGTGAAGACCTTTCAGGATGTTACATACTTTAATAAATTCACCCCTCTCTATTCTAAATTGCAGTGGAAATGAGCCTAGCTTGTCCAACCCAGCACCAGACAAACTGCTTATCAAACCAGATATCGATCTATTCGGCCTTCCCTAAACTATCTCCAATGTATTTACATCCTTTTGTAAATAAGGAGATCAAAACTGTACATAATATGAGATGTGCTCTCACCAATGCCCTTTTTTAAAAACTGAACAATAATATCCTGACAATTATGTTCGATTCCTCTTGTCATATAGGATAGCATCCAATTCGCTTACTTCATTACCTGCGCACTAGCTTTTTTGTGAATCATGCACTAGAATACATAAATCCTTCTGTAACTCAGAATTTCATCACTGTTCCCCATTTAAATAAAACTCTACTATGTTAATTCTTCTTGCCAAAGTGAACAACTTCAGATTTTCCCATATTATACTCTATCTACCAGATTTTAGGCCATTCACTCAGCCTCTCTGCAACTTCATTATTTCTTTTTTAGAACATACTTTCCAACTTATGTTGATGTTACCTGCAAATTTAGTTGCCATACTTCACTCCCCTCATCTACATTATTGAAGTAAATTGTGAAGAGTTGAGGCCCCAGTACAAACCTCTGCTGGACTCCATTCATCACAATCTGCCAATCAACAAAAGACCTATTTAAGAAAACATTTTGTTTTCTGCCAACCTAATGAAATTGTTCTTTGCAAGAATAGAGGGGAGGAGGCTCGTTGTTTGGAGAAGAGATGGGTCAAGTTGGAACAGATACAGGCAATGGTTCAACCTTGAAAGTAAGAACTCTTGGTGATTGTCATCTGAAGCTCCAAGGGCCAAATATACTACCAAGTTGTGAGTTTTTTGGCCAACGTGGCAGTACTGTCACTTCTTTTCCTGCTTCATAGCAATTGCAGCATGTCACTGCATTGGCCCAATTGCATTGTCAAAAGTGGAAGTGTCGGTAATGACAGCCACGTAGCCATGCAGGTTGAGGCTTCCTCATGCTTTTTTACCACCAACATTAGGACCTCCTTAAGCTGTATCTTAAACTGTAAACCAAACAAAGTAAATCTATTTGGCTTACAATAAGTTTTCTTTTGAGGGATACAGCATCTTTGTCTGATTTTAAACTTTCCTCTGAAGGATTATGGGTTTTGCTTCTCTTTAAAACCTCTGACAGCGCACGTATTTGGAGATGATCAAGACAATATAATCATTTTCTTTCCACATCAGGATTTCTTAAAAGTACTGCTGCAACCTTTGTGGAGCTCTGTTTGAAGTGGCACTGAAGGAAGAGGAAATCTTGTATTGTTGATTTTGCAGATTTACCCTCTGGAAGCTAACATTGTTTGGATTTGAGATAATGGGAACTGCAGATGCTGGAGATTCCAAGATAATAAAATGTGAGGCTGGATGAACACAGCAGGCCAAGCAGCATCTCAGGAGCACAAAAGCTGACGTTTCGGGCCTAGACCCTTCATCAGAGAGCTCTCTGATGAAGGGTCTAGGCCCAAAACGTCAGCTTTTGTGCTCCTGAGATGCTGCTTGGCCTGCTGTGTTCATCCAGCCTCACATTTTATTGTTTGGATTTAGTGTTTTTCATATACAAAGTGTGAACATTACACGTTTTTACGTATTTTTGCAGTACAATCTTCATTTAGGGCTCTCAGACATGCTTACAAAATATTTGGTTTTTGGTAGTACTCCCTTCACCTTTCTGAAATCTAGACCCATGATTAATTCCAAACCTTTGCTGAATGCCTTAGAATTATTGGCAACATTATCAGCTCTCTTGGGAGAATTTGACTCTGCCCTTCATTGATCTTTGCCTGCTTCATCCAATTAGTGTAGCCGAAGCTTGGTTCATGACCAGTTCCTTTCTTTTCTCTAATCCTGGTAGCTGCCAAGTGGTACCAGAAGATAATGAGGGATAACTGTCTAGTTTGATTTTCACACATCCTATTACGCCTGTCTCCCTCAGAGAAATACAAATACTTCTCATATAATGCAATAGTTGCATTCTTGTGTGACCTCATGTTATAGAAAATTGCGTGATAGGGAAATTGCTATAACCTGAGCAGCAGAAAGTTTGCTTTCTCAAAACGGTGTCTACTATTCATCAATCGTGTTACAGCCAATTCAGGTTAACAAAACATGTATTGTAGCAAAAATCCCTCTTAGCTCCGCTCTGTTTCCGTTTGGAATGAAGCCCTAGCTCTGCTGTGAAACGCTAAGCATTAGCAATAGGTCATTGTCATAATTTGTTGTAGTGGGGCATGAAATGGCAAAATGACCAACAGTCTCCTATTTTAAGGGATTGTCCCTTATTTTGGCTGTTTGTGCAATATCCTTTAGTGAATGCCTTTTGTTACGACTTTCTAACTTGTAGTTTCTTGGGTGAGTTTCAGTGATTTGAGCAGGGTTACAAGTGAGTGAGTCAGCTGATAAAAAGATGATAATGTTATAACTCAATTTGTACAAATTTTAATTGATTTTTAAATCCTGACACCCGCAAAAACCCTGCTAGTGTTATGGTCTCATGATTCCCCCTCTCATGGCTCCGAATTCTCACGGCCATTATCATCCACCCTCACAGTCAGTAAAAATTTCCTCCCATCCTCTTGCCAGCTCTGCCATTAGTCCCACAGTTGAAGTGGCCATCATTTTGTTTGACAAGAGTTGATCACCTTGTATAACATTGTTTGTCATTAATTAGAATTGCTATGGAACCTGTAAGTTTTAAATTTTTTGAGTAACAATTTGTGAAAGTACTCCGACATTCTCAAGGAAATGTTGATAGAGTCCTGATGAAGATTTAACAAAGTAGTCAGAGCTACTGTAGAATCATAGAATCACTACAGTGTGGAAGCAGGCCACTCAGCCCATTGTGCCCACACCAACCCTCTGAATAGCATCCCACACAAACCCCAACCCCTATCCTATGCCTGTAACGCTGCACTCCCAGGGCTAAACCACCTCGTCTGAGCAACCCTGGACTCAATGGGACAATTTAGCACAGTCAATCCACCTAAGCTGCACATCCTTGGACTGTGGGAGGAAACCAGAGCACCCAAAGGAAACCCATGCAGACACAGGGGGAACGTGCCAACTCCGCACAGTCCGCTGATGCTGGAATTAAACTCCAGTCCCTGGCACCATGAGGCAGTAGTGCCAGCCAATGAGCCACCGTGTCACCTGTTAAGAGTGTTTTAAGAGTCCTTTTTCAAATCTGTAGCAGCAATAAACAGTAGAAGGTAGCACTCCAAATCCTCTGCAATGTTTTGTTTCAGGTGTAAAAATGTTAGGAGAGGGAGTTAGGTCACTGGCTACCCAGCAAATAGTTGTAAAGTTATGTAAGTGAACCTTCATGGGCAATTTGAATGGGAATAAGCCCTTCTCAATCCTCAGTGCACATCTCAACTCCTTTACCAAGATGTGGCATAAAACAGGCTTATTGGCATTTCAGCTCAATTCACCAACTTAATCATTGCGTTGGCTCATTGGCACTTAAAATATCTGTGGAAAATTGTCTCTCCCAGTTTATGTGATCGTTGATAAGATGTCAAAATTAAGTCCAAATTAATAAACCTACCTTGTTCTAATAAACATGCGATCTTTCAGGCCTCATAAATCCCTTTCTTATTGTTAATTTCATATCATGAGTGGAACCTTCCCAGCCCTTGAATGATGTCGGCAATGGTGGGTCAGTTGGGAAAATAAGGCAAGATAAAAATTAGATTTCCAATGTTTCGAAAAACAAATTGGATAAAGCTACCAAGTTTTGAAAGGCAAGATGAGAATCTCCAAAGTGAGCAGCATGAGGCTCATTTCTTGCATTAAAATCTCATTATAACCTAATCACCTAATCTCTCCTCATTTATATGCACACTCCCATTCTCACATGCATCCTGATGGTGACAATTTCTGACATGTAAGTCAGGATATCTGGTGACTCTAGCTCACAGTTCGCTTCTCAAAGCTTCGATCTTGGACAACATTCCCCAGCATCTCTGGGTACACTCCACGGGCAGCGACTGCCTGCAGCCTCTGTGAACAGACCCTGAATACTGACACATACCTGCCTCACTGCATCATCATGCCAGCCTTATTGTGGGTCATTTTCTTCAAGAATCGAGACAGAGGGAGGCTATGAGAGAGGTGTAAGTGACTGGTACAGTTGTTAGTGCTGATGAAAGTGGAGGTAAAATGGCTAGGAGTACTGACTAAGTAGAGAATGCAGTGGGTATGTGGGGTTATCAGTGCGGTGGGTGAGAATGAGTAAGCGAAGTTGCTATATACAATAGAGAGAGCTGAGTGTGGTAGCAGAGAGAAAGTGATGAGGTCCATGTGAAGTGAACGATGTCATTGATCTTGTTGTAGTATCGCAGTGTGTTTCTCTGAAACATGGACACTAAGCTGACCCATGAGGCAACATTGGACCAGGGCCTCATGCAATGGTCTCCTCTGGCAGTCCTGAGGAAAGAGGATGATCCTTCTCTGCAGCACTCCATCCACTAGGCCCTCCCGATTCTTGTTGACAGACATGGAGCTAACTAATCTCTCAATACCATCTCTGGGGCAATTTCCAGGAACCTTGCAGGATTGCTCTGGACTAACGGTGCTTGTGGTGGTGCACAACTCATTTTAAATATGGTACAATCATCAGGAATCCTGTGAGGTCCTGGAAGTGGGAGTATTTCCATCATTAATGAGTTGAAGATAATATGTGCAGCGTGATGTAGGGGCATGCCGTTAATAAGGCAAACTGCAGGGATTAATGTGAGAAAGTATACGTCAGCTCACAGATAGAAAGCATCCATGAAACTTCCCAAAACTGACATTCAGATGATTTCTGAATGAAGTTCAGCCCCATGCAGCTATACATGAGAACTAGATGTACAATCTTGTGTAGGTAAAGACCATAATAATTGAAAATGCAACCTTGTGTAGTATACAAATAGAAACATAATCACTCTGTACCATCTTGGAGAAAGATGGCAGCCTGTTGTGCAGACTCACAGCTAACTTAAAGAGAATGTTTGAAATTTATTACATTTATAAAGTATGAATAAATTGCATCTTACAAAACTTCTTTTATATTATACATTAAATTTATTTCATTGGAGGCTAGAGAAATAATTCCCAAACAGAATCAACCTTCATTTTATGGTCTTAGCAAAAATCTGTACTGGGAATGTCTACCTGCCTGTACAAACTCAAATATAAGCACAGAGGAGACTGAATTAGGTTTTTGTTAGGTTAGACCATTTGACTAATGTATGAACTCCCAGTACCACTTTGGGCTTGTATTATCAGTTCACCTAATTGTGAGGATTTGAAGGAGGCAGAGAAGTGTCTGGGGGAATGCAACAACTGACTAGCAGCTCAAATTGAAAGGGATAAGATCCCTTAAAAATGAGCAGCTGCATGTAGAGGGAAATAATTCCCTGACAGTGGGTTGGCAAATTGGTGGTAGAGCTGGATTGGTGAAAACTGAATGTGTAACTTGACTCTAACAGACTATCCATGCATCTGCTGCCATTTTTCTGTGACAGATATCAGATTACCTGTTTATCCCACGATGGAAAGGAGTAATGCTTATGCAAATAATTAAATTGGGCTTCAAAAGTGCAATTTAAAGCCTAATTTGAATTAAATAGCTGCTGGTTGGATTTCCCAGGTGTCAAAGATTTGGCAAAGACAGCTACTGGATTTACAAGGTCAGTGGCCTAGGCCCAAAACGTCAGCTTTTGTGCTCCTAAGATGCTGCTTGGCATGCTGTGTTCATCCAGCTCTACACTTTGTTATCTAGGTGGCTCGTCCAACACTCCTTGTGGCCTAGGAAATTTGAAGTGTTCCCCTTCCTCAGAAAGGTCTTTGAGTCACCACAATATATCTGCTTTCTAAACAACAGCTGCTAGTTGTGGCTGGGAGAACTTGACTCATCTGTGGAGAGCCGAATGTGCATTGAAAAACAAGTGGCCAGGACTGCTCATAAAGAACTGTGTACCTGGCTGCGGTAGGTATTGCCGTCTTCATCAAGATGATAAGTCTTAAACTAGCTTCAAGAAAGCATCTGATCCATTATTTTCCCCAATAGCGAATACCAGTAAAAGCCCATTTTCCAGATCTCAAGCATCCAGGATTCTCCTTTTGCATCTCAAATGCAGTTGAAGGAGATGCTTGGAATCCAGATAACGGGGACTTTAATGCATTGGGGTAAGGGCATAAAAGGTTTAGTTAGAGCTGCTTTTCTTAGTCCTTCAGGAACAGTCTCCCGCATTCAAATCTAGAAGATCTACATGAATTAATTCCCATCCTATTAGCTTGTACGAGGGGGCATAGCTGCAAATTGAGGCGTGATAGATTTAAGACAGATGTCAGAGGCAGGTTCTTTACTCAGAGCGTGGTAAGGACGTGGAATGCCCTGCCTGCTGATGTAGTTAACTCAGCAACATTAGGGGCATTTAAACAGTCCTTGGATAAGCAAATGGATGATGATGGGATAGTGTAGGGGGATGGGCTTAGAAGGCCCTGTTCTGTGCTGTATTGTTCTATGTTCTATTGATTTTGGATGCTATAAGCAAAAAGCACATGAACCAAGAATATTTTATGTTCTTGATAGGGTGAGGGAGACGGTATGGAGATGCATGGTCCACTTGTTCCTGCCACTACCTTCTCACGATCTCTTTGCTTCGTATTGCGGCCTAAAATTAGTGAATAAATAAAACCTGAGGCCATTCAAGAGTTGTCACGTTCAGCCACAAACTCTGAATTTGCATGCAGCCATAGTCCAATTGACAATCCTTTCCATCTGCCTTCATGCCATCTCTTCATAGTATGTTACTCCCAAACATTTTCCTGTGAGAGAACCAAAGAAAAAATGGAGTGGACAATGAAAACCCTTGTTTATCTGAGTCTTTAACAAGCCCGAAGCTGGTTATTTCAAAATGGCAGGTGGGCTTCTGATTTTTGTGCCCACTCGCCTACTACATCACAGACCGGCAAGATTGCGGATTTTGCATTATCACAGCATATTGTACATAGACACAGTGGGGGCGGCGATGGGCTGGCTGGCCCACACAATTTGCAGCCTTAAAATACAGCCTGAAGAGTTAAAAGTGAAAGTCCTGCAATTCAGTTCAGTTTCAGGCCCAAACCACGCTAAAGGTACCTGAACTAATGACATGTAAAGGAAACAATATACAAGGCAAATAAATTCACTTTGCAGAAAATAAATTTCAAAGTAATGATGTTTGGTTTTATTCTTAAACTTTTATAGGATAGATCATTACAAATGCTTTTACATCTGTTTAATGGAAAAGCATTGAGGTGTCAGATCACATAAAACATGTGGCATTGTTTACTGATGCAAGTGGTTGGCTTTTTGCTTCTGCTTACAATGTGCTGTGATGCAAATTGAGCATGGAGCCCTGTGCTCCTGAATTTGAGACCCATACTTGACTCTTGTAAGCCCCTCATCACAAGCAGTGCCTTGTAAAATCAGAACACATCTCCTGCTGATTTTTATATAAACCATGCAAGTCATCATACTTACAGGCTGTTTCCCTAACTGATATTGTTGTAACGTCCCTAGGTGATGTAGGATTCGCTTTGACATTGCATGAATAATTGCCTGCCAGCAGTGAAACCCCATATTGGATTGTGCATTATTTTTCACCAGTTGTTTTAGAGAAGGAATAAAAAGTTATTTTGGTGCACTGAGCTATATTGTCACTTCAATAAGTTTGTGTTTGTTGTGTCTTACTTAAAATACTAAATATGTGATTTATAACATTCTAAATTTAAATTCATTTGTATGCATATATGCATTAGAGTTCAGAAAAATCAGAGCAATGTCATTGAAGCATATAAAATTCTTAAAGGGTTTGACAGGCTAGATGCCCTCATCAGGGAGTCTTGAATAAAGGGCTAAATTTTAACTTCTGATCTGCTCACAATGGGGAGGCAAGCAACCTGTAGTGAACCGGAAAATTTCTGCAGCATGTTTGTCAATGCTGTTAACACAGCCACCGCATTTACATCTGATTTCTGGGTTTCCTGATGTCAATATACATCAGTCTATTTCAGCTCAGCTATTTAAAGGTTTGGAATATTGTAAAGTTCTTCAGACAGGGCCAAACTTTGCAGAACATCTACATTCTTATTCATAGAATCTCCACTGTGTGGAAGCAGGCCCTTCGGCCCAACAAGTCCACACCGATCCTCAGAACATCCCATCCAGACCCATCCCCCTACAAGCTCCTAATCTACACAACACTGAACACTATGGGCAATTCAGCATTTCCAATCCACCTAGCCTGCACATCTTTGGACTGTGTGAGGAAACCCATGCAGACACGGGGATAATGTGCAAACTCCACACAGACAGTCACTTGAGGCTGCAATCGAAACCAGGTTTCTGGTGCTGTGAGGCAGCAGTGCTAACCACTGAGGCACCGTGCTGTCCCTAATTCTGGAGATGAAATGTGGCAAGGTAGCATCACGACTCCATAAGACATCTCAAGGTCAGTAAAGATCCAAAGGGAGATTCTGTTCATTGCAAAAGCAACAGTGAATCCTGCTTCAAAACACTGCAGGATGTGATTGGAAGTGGCAAAGGAGGTCAGCAGCAGGACTGGTTTGTTCCAGGATGCAGTGTCAGAAGACATTCAGTGGCCAAATCAGAGCACAAATAATGAGCTACATGGCACATTAATTTCTATCCTGATGTGTGTTTTACCTCAAACTGCCTCAGTTTCCTGGCCAGAACTTCTCTGGCACATTTTTCCTAACACCAGACTTTCCATTTGCAGTTTTTTTTCTCTATATTTCCAATCCCTACCTAAACAGCTAGCAATGACACACAATCTCTGCTTTGTGTGGTACCACACTAATCCCTCACAACAACATTGCGCAAACATTACAGGAAGGAGATAGAGTGTTTGGTGTCATGGTGCAAAGATAACAATCTCTCCTTAAATGCCTGCAAGACGAAAGAGCTGATCATCAAATTCAGGAAGAAAGGAGAATACATCCCATTTACATTACTGGAGCTGAGGTGGTGATGGTCGAGAACGTCAAGGTTGTAGGAGTGATGATCACCAACAATGTGTCCTGGATCTCCCATGTTGATGTGATGAAGGGAGCACAACAATGCCTGTTCTTCCTCAGGAGGCTAAGGAAAGTTGGCATGTTCATAAGAATCCTGACCAACATTTATTGATGCACCATGGAAAGCATTCTATCTGCTTGATGAGGCAACTGCTCTGCCCAGGGCCAAAAGAAACTACAGCAAGTTGCAAATACAGCCCAGACTATCACACAAGCCAGCCTCCCATCCACTGACTTCATCTACACCTTTCATTGCTGCTGAAAGGCAGCCAAATTATCAAAGGCCTCTCCAATCCTGGTTATAATCTCTTCCAACCCCTTCTGTCAGACAAAAGATACAAAAAGCTTGAAAACCCATACCAACAGATTTGAGAACTGCTTCTTCCCTGTTATTAGGCTGCTGAATGGATCTCTAAAATTTCAAATCTAAAGTTGATCTAATTTTTTGCACACCTTCTGTGCAACCATAACTTCGTATGCCTTACGCTGTTCAATTATCCCATAATCTGTAAATCCTTACATGCTATGATCTGTCTGTAGTGTACTTACATTACGTGACAATAATAAATCAAATCAACTCATTATCTTTCTGCCTTGTCAATGCACACTCTTTTTCCATACTCATCCGTCTTTTGTTTATCTCCTTGCAGAAGAGAAGAGAACATAGAGCACCAAGGTGAAGCAAAGAAGCTGCCCCTCAATTCATCTCCATTTTTGCAATTACCCAGCAGGTGGTGTTAGAGACAAACCAAGTCTCAGCACTCCTGGCAATTGTTGATGAATAGATGGACTCTTCAAATTACCTAGTAACATAAAGTTGCCACCCCACATAACGTGCATCATTCACTCGATAACTTTACACTAGCCACCAATGAAAAATGATAAAATACACAACAATGAGTTACTTTGGTAGTTATTCTTGACATTTTGCATCTCCCACTGTGTATTCAAGCATCCCTCAGGAGGTGGTGCAGGTGGAGAACAAAGATTCTCAGGAGGAGGCAACTCGTTCTGATGATGCCATGTCATAGAATATAAGCAGTACGGATTAGTTCAGACATGCCCACTTCAGTGGGACTGCTAAGATACAAAATTTTGTTGTCTTAAAAACCACAAGAGGTTAGACATGGTTTAGACAGATACAACAGTAAACAGTCAACTTTGGAGGCACAGACCCTTAAAAACTTTGCTCATTTGGATGTATATTCTACATTTCAGAAGCTTTCAGATATTCAGTCCATAAGGTTGTAGACATGCTCGCTGAGCCAATGGGTTTGGCCACAGAAGTTTCATCACCCTGCTCGGTAACATCGTCAATACGCCTCCGGTGAAGCGTTAGTGTTCCATCCTGCTTGTTATTCATGTCATTTATATGCCTTGATTTGCTGGGGTGTTTAGGGTTACTTCTGGTTTCTGATTCATGAAAAGAGCAGCTACTTGTATAGCAATCCACTGAGCCTACGCTAGACTTCACCAGTAGCTTGCATGCTCACTTTAAGCAAGATAGAGGAAAAACCTGAGGAAGGTCCACTTGACCCGAAATGTCAACTCTGACCTCTATCCACAGATGCTGCCAGACCAGCTGAGCTTTTCCAACAATTTCAGTTTTTGTTTTTTTTTGTTTTTTAATTGAGAAATTCCTTGACTTGACCGAACAATGCTGCATTGAATGGCAGCGAAATACAATTCAGGCCTTTGTTTGCACAAAAATGCAGTTTGGACAAGGGGAATGATTGTGAAAAGGGAAATAGATTTGGTGAATCCAGCAAAGTGTTGCCAACTGAGGGAGACCCAGATGCTGCCTCTTGTCAATGGCCAAGACTAACCCTTCATGGGTTCCAAAAGTTACAACTGTTGAATGACAGCTAAGCATGAGAAAAAATAATAAAAGGGATTATAATTGTACAATGGGTTAGCAGTGTTACTTTGTTGCATTTATTTTATTGTTCCACATTTGTGCTTTCTGACCACAAAAGTGACCTTCTACTTTATGATAAATGGCAGAACAAGAGTTAAATATATGCAATGGATGACTTTGAAAGGGATGGAGTGTTGATTGCAGTGCTGCTTTTTGGAGACTGGGGTAAAGTCGTGGATTCAGAATTTGTGTGCCTCGCTCTCAGTGAACTATACATGAAACAGACTGATGCGGGCATCGTGACTAGCTATATATAGTGCTACAGGTGTATTCTTAATTTCTTACTCCTTCTGTTGATCCTGCCTATGCTATGCATACCCAAATATGTTAAGATGAAGGCTTACTAAAATATGTTCTGATCAATCGATTCTATTTAGAAGCTCTTAACGTGTACATTATGACACTTCACGTATATCCATTTTTATTTAAAAGTCTAGTGATGGTTTCTGTTCAACACATTTTCAGGCAGGGAGCTGCCACCACTCTGGATTTAAAAATCCAATGCTCTACAGTCTTTTTGCAAATAACTGAATCTGTGCCTCCAGTTTAATGGCTGTTAGGAGATTTGGCATATTCTGATCTATTGTTTCTAAGCCCATCAATCTTCCCTCAGTGCATTTTGAATATCCTGTTGCACTCTGTAAAATGCCTCGACATTTTACAGCCTCCAGAAGTGCTTCCCTAATAAGCCCACTCAGCAGGAGATTTTTCACCCTCAGAAAAGGCTGTAAGTACTGTATGACTGAACATCTGAGACAGGAAACTTAGGTCCTAAGGCACTGGTACTTCGTTGTGTTCAAGAAGCTTATTCTGTCTGTAAGCCCTATTGATGAGCTTGTGCTGTGCTCGTTTCTCTTCGCTATGGAAGAACGAATATTTGAAGAGAAGACTCAGTCAGAGATATACAGCATAGAAACAGGCCATTCAGTCCAACTTGTCTATGCTTACCAGATATCTGATATAAACATCATCCCATTTGCCAGCATTTGGTTTAGACCCATGTAAACCCTTCCTGTTCATATACCAATCCAGATGCCTTTTAAATTTGGTAGCTACACCAAGCTCTACCCTTTCTCCTTGCAGCTCATTCCATACATGTAAAACCTTGTGTGAAAAAGTTGCCCCTTAGGTTTCTCCTATATCTTTCCCCTCTCACCTTAAAAATTTATTATGCCTTCTAGTTTTGGCCTGTCACCCCAGGGAAAAGGCTTTTCCTATTTACCCTATCCATGCCCCTTGTGATATTGCAAATCTATGAAGTCACCCCTCAAACCCTGGCACTCCAGGGGAAATAGCCCCAGCCTATTCAGCTTCTCCCAATAGCTCAAACCCTCTAACACTGGCAGAGATAACAAGAGGTGCAGAGCTGGATGAACACAGCAGGCCAAGCAGCATCAGAGGAGCAGGAAGGTTGAGGTTTCAGGCCTAGACACTACTTCAGAAGTTTCTGAAGGGTCCAGGCTGAAAACGTCAGCCTTCTTGCTCCTCTGATGCTGCTTGGCCTGCTGTGTTCATCCAGCTCTGCATGTTATCTCAGATTCTCTAGCATCTGCGGTTCCTACTATCTGAAACAATTTTAACCATGGCAACATCCTTGTAAATTTTTTCTAAGCCCTTTTAAGTTTCACAATGTCTTTCTTATAGGAGGGAGACCAGAATTGCATGCAGTGTTCCAAAAGTGGAATAACTGATGTCCTGTACAGCCACAATGTGACCTCCTAATTCTTAGACTCAATACACTGACCAATAAAAGCAAGCATACAGAACACATCACCACCCCCGCTATACTACCCATCTGCAACTCCACTTTCAAAGGAACTATGAACCTACACTCCAAGGTCTCTTCATTTTAGCAACACTCCCCAGGATCTTACCATTAAGTGTAAGAGTCCTGCCCTGGTTTGCTTTACCAAAACAAAGTGGCACCTCATTTATCTAAATTAAACTCCATCTGCCATTCCTTGGCCCATTGGCTCATCTGATCAAGATCCCATTGTACTGAGGTAACCTCCCTCACTGTACACTACGCCACCAATTTTAGTGTCATACACAAACTTACTAGCCATATTTCTTATGTTCACACCCAAGTCATTTGCATAATGCCAGAAAACAGTGGCCACAGTACTGAGCCTTGTGGCACACTGCTGGCCACAGGCCTCCAGATTGAAAAGTGACCCTCCACCATCACCCTCTGTCTTGCTAATGATTACTGTACCCTTCTGATGCTGCTGGTACCACTGGCAGTATAGCTGCTATTACTAGTTTAATCACTCAGCTGAGTCCTAAGGTAGAGCTGCATTAGTGGCTTCAATGCTAAGCTGAAGATTGCCAGTTTTCAGTAGCCAAATAAAAAACCTGAGACAACAGAGATTAACTGCAAAGCAATTGAATCACTCATCATCAAGTCCCATGAACAAAAGCCTTTTACCTCAAAGGAAGCTGTACAGGGTGCCTCAATCTTAAGAATTTTTCAGCACATCTCTAGTTCAGTTCTATCAAATCTGATTAACTTCTTTCCTTGAATTCTATGGTAAATCCCATGAATGCTGGCACATTCATGCATGCACTGAAAAAAGGCCAGAGACCAGGATTAAAAACTGACAATTGAACACTTAACATTTGAATTTTTGACCGACCTGTTGTGTGAGGCTTTCCTGTGCCCTGAGATTAAAGTGGTAACCTTGCAGCACTGAAGCAGAAAGATTTGATCAAATAATTTATATCCCTACTAAAGCATATCAAAAAGATTTTTTGGACAACACTGGAGTTCCATTGTATATGGACTGGCTCAATATTGTACTTTCTAGATATCTTCAGTCCATGTCTTCAAAGACTACAAATTGTTGCGATTGGACCCTTCAAGACTGTCCCTCACTTATTACTATTTCAGGTGAGAGACATCAAATTGTAATGCTCCTGGATAAATAGTGATAATGGACTCCCAGTCTTTAATCATGCACCATAGTTGTTCACAACAAGGTTAGTTTGAAAAGGATTCCTTCCCCTTTTGGATGTCTTCCCCCCCCACTATAAATCAAAAGGAATTTAAGTTTTAAGTTTTAAAAAAGAATCAATTTTACCATGCATTGAGTTAAAGAAATAGCGTGTTTATCAGTAAACAAATACAAGAAGAAATAGCAACAAGCACACATACAGAGGAGGAATAAGTAGTGAGTCTAAAAAAAGTTTTAAAATGTAATGGACCTGTCTCTGAATTGTTTGAAGAATATTATAGCTGGTACAATGGAAGTTAACAGGTAGAATCGATATTGGCAGCTAAACAGTCAGTTTTGAGATTCTTCACTTTCAAAGTTAATCAAAGTTCTTCAGTTCTGGTTCCTTTTGATGTTGATTGGATGGCAATACTCAGGGTGAGACTCTTTTCCCTTCCTTTACCTACAGAGCAGGAGTGTTCATAGACAGATCTTGAACAATGGCCTTTACAGCACTCCAGTCCATTAATTAGCATGCAAGTCTATTAACACACACTGACTAGATGTTATGCAGTCAGTTTAACTGATTTTTGCAAATCTCTGAATGTGCAAGACACAGCAATACTGCAAGGTCACCTGCTGCTATGAGGAAGCTGGTTAGTCAGTATCATTTTCTCTTACCTCTTAATCTATTTGATGTTTTCTTGACTTAAAAAATATAATATTCCACAGTTCCCTGCAGATCTCTGCCAGGCAGTCACTGACTTTATAATCCAGTCTTGTTAAAAAAGCCATGGAGGAGATGTCCTGAGTACTTTGCAGTTGTAGTCTGTGGTCACAACATTACCCAAGCAGTTTGAACAAAATAAAATCCATTCTTATTCCATTAAGAAGGGCAAAAATGAATTAAGTGTATTAAAAAAATGAACATCTCATTCTTTCCCTAACCTTGGACAATGCTATCTCTATGCCAAATAGATTGCAATAGATCTGGACATAGGCACCACAATAGCATTCAATACAGGTTATATTTACTGGACTCCATCCAGTTTAGCCTTCTTTGGGGCTGTGGAGAAAATTTGAAGAGTTTTCTTCCTTATCTGCTGAGATGAACTTTTCATAAATCTGAGAGTCTAAATTCTGTCAGTTCTAATAAAGTAGAGATTTTTGACAAAGTCTCCTGACTTGGAAGGTTTACTGCATGAAGCTTTCTGCTGAGCTAACTTGTTCCTTGAACTGGTCAATACTCTTTTCAGCAGAGAGAACTCATTTGCTTTTAAGTTTAGTTCTGGTGTTTGCTGAATAGACCATAAAACATGCACAATTTTAGACTTAACTAAACCAAAAACAAAGCCTTACTTGTTTATACCACCTGTCATAAATCTAGGAGTATGAACAAGTTTTCCTTTAACACTACAGGTACTGCAGTCAACTGCTCTCTGGCAAACGCTGCATTATTCTGCTGTTTCAGATGGATTCTCTGACTGTTTCTTTTGAAGGAAGAAAACCCTTGACAAAAGTAACAAACACCCATCTGCCACTACTTTGAAATCAGAATTCCAAAACTGATCATGACATAACATAAAATTTATAAACTGCTGATCACCTTATGAAATAACTGCACAGAAACCAGGTCCCATTGCTCAAGCCACCCCTTATTTACAAGTACACTGACTATGACCATAAAGCCCAAAATCAGCCCTCCACTGAGCAGATTCTAATCTCCTGCTTATAATTGTCAGCTAAGGCCTTTCTGATTGGCCCAGGTTATCAACCCCAATCACACTTAACAAGGTCAACCTGGCCCCAATCATGACACTTTATTCGCAAATTAAATTTAAATTCAATACGGATGCTCTTAAGCTACATGAATTTTCTGGAATGTTATGATTTAACAATGTCCTTGGAAATGCTGATGTGAATGTAGATGCAGACAGATAAAATGCAAAGCTACAAATATATGTATGTTACATTCATCCTGAATAATTTGCAACATGCCTATTCTTCACTTTTCTGAGATGATGATTAATCCATTTAAACAAATTTGACTGAAATCTAAACCAAAATGAGGCATGACATACATGCTGTTGGGGATTTGGTAAGGTGAGCCCCAGTTGACATCAAGCCAAAAATAAAATGCAGAAGGGAAAGAGATTAGCGACAGAAAGACACAGTGAAGAGATGTAGCAGCAAGTGAGAAATAAAATTATTCCTGAAAAGAAAGTAGAGAAAATTGAAGCTGGGAAACAAAAAAGTGAAGTGGGAGAGCACAAAAGTCAAGAGAGCAAAGTTGTAAGTAGGATTAAAGTCATAAAGAATTAAATTAACATTTTTAACAGATTAATTGTTTACATGTATCCCTTTGTGTATTGTTATTCAAATGAAGGATAATGTAGAGAATAAACATAAAGGCTTTTAAGTTTTTTTCTTATACACACTGTATTTTGTTTTTGAAACATCAACTGTAATTGCATTAATCTAACTACCCTACTATTAACTCTGTAACCTTAGATTTTATACCATATCATTTGAGGAATGCATTGAGCTAACAACATTGAAATTAACTGGGATAAGCAAGAACACTAATTTTTACATTAACCATGTGCAAATTGCCGAGGTAACACTTAGTAAAGTAATGCTCCCAAACTTGGTCTCAGTGTAATGTCGGGAAGATCGTACTCTCATGTTATATATAGCAACCACAACAAATTCAAACAGCACATACAATGCCATAAATTATCTAACCCATTTCTCAGTGACAGAAGCAGACTGCTTGTATCTTGGCAGCGATTGCATAATCTATAATCAAAAGCAGAGCCTCAGAGTTGATGGGACAGAAGTCATTAAATAATAAAGGTCATTCTGTATCAGCTGCTTATCATTGAGAAGCTAACATTAATGGTTCATTTCCAAGACTTTTTGCATGTGTTAAAGACTATACGTTTGAAAAGAAGGAAATGTTAAAGCTATTAATTTAGTCATTCTTAATCCTGAGGGACTGCATAAAATGGAATAGCTTATATTTGTATTAATCCAAGTACTTCGCAATGATAACAAAATTCTTCTCATGGAATGATGAATGGTAGAGAGGTGAGAAGGATTGGACAGTGAATTGTTCACAAGAGGAGAAAATGGCAGTGGAACAAGAGGACCGACCAAGGAGTTAGGGTTAGGGTTAGGGTTGGTTCAGCAGAGGGCAGCGATGATGCTGATTGGCAGTTGGGATAAAGATTTGCATCAATGCAATCCCCATTACCAAACAGGGGTTTATGGAGGAAATGTTGTCAGGGGAATACCTACCTTCTCCAGCCTAACCCCTCTTCTCCCTATTTCAGAGCTCCCTCCCACTTCTCCATTTCTGACGAAGGGTCTTGATCCAAAGCATCGACTTTCCGGTTCCTCTGATGCTGTTTGGCCTGCTGTGTTCCTCCAGCCCCACACTGAGTTATCTCTGGCTCCAGCATCAGTGGGTCTTACTTTCTCCTTGTCAAGGGACTGTTAGATTCCAAACATTACTTCAGTGTTTCTCTCCCTCCTCCTTTGACCAACAAAAATAAAGCCACTGTGTGAAGACCACAAGCAGCAGCAGAGTGAGTATAAACCTATCGGAGCTTGAGGCGCATTGAAGCTGTGAGGCAAAAGCTGGAGTCCTTTCACAAGGAAGCTGTGACCTGATTTGCTGGTAGGAAATCTGCACTAAATTTGAAAAAGAACATAGCCAAGAAGTATCAATAACTTTAAGTAACTCAATAAAGTAATTAACTACGTAGAAATGGTTGGGCAGGTGATGTGTTGTGTCTGTATGATGTGGGAGCTGGCTGATCCCATTGTGAACTGCTGTGACCACATCTGCAGCAAGTGTTGGTTGCTTGAGGAACTTCAGCTCAGAGTTGATAAGCTGGAATCTGAGCTTCAAACACAGTGGCACATCCGGGAGAAGGAGAAGTAACTGGATGCTGTGTTTCAGGAGGCAGTCACACCTGGTAGATTAAGTATGTCAAATTTGGTCAGTGGCAAGGGACAGCAGGAGGTGACTGCAAGTGAGGCAGGTAGAGGGATCCTGCAGTTGGGAACAGAGGGACTTCAACTCTTGACCTCACTCAACAGGTATGAGAGACTTGCTCCGTATGTGGATGAAGAAAAGGGCTGCAGGGCGAATGAGTAAACTGACTACTAAACCGTGGCATAGGAGGTGATTCAATAGGGGGTGCCAAAAGGCAAGTGGTAGTCATAGGGGATTCTATGGTCAGGGGAATAGATAGTATCCTTTGTATGCAGGATTGAGAGTCCCACATGGTGTCTTGCCTGCCTGGTGCCAGGTAAGGGATATTTCTGACTGGCTTGAAAGGATATTGGCGAGGAAGGGGGGAGGATCCAATTTTTGTGGTCCACGTAGGAGCAAACATCAAAGGCAAGACTAGGAAAGAGGACCTGTTCAGGGATTATCAGGAGCTAGAATTGAAATTAAACAGCAGGTCCTCAAGGGTTAAAATTTCCGGGTAACTGCCTGAGCCATGTGCCAATTGGCATAGGGGCACGAGTATAAGGGAAGTAAACACAATGCGAACAGAGGGGTGTGGGAAAGAGGGGTTCCCTTTCATGGGCCACTGGCATCAGTGTTGGAACAGGTCCATTGGGACGGTTTCCACTTGAAACGAGCTGGAACCAATGTTCATAGAGTTCCAGAATCCCAGCAATGTGGGAACAGGCCCTTCAGCCCCACAAGTCCACACCGATCCTCAGCGCACCCCACCCCGACCCATCCCCCTATAACCCATCGAATTTACTCATCCCTGAACACCACGGGCAATTTAGCATGGCCAGTCCAACTGGCCTGCACATCTTTGGACTTTGGGAGGAAACTGGAGCACCCCGAGAAAACCCATGGAGGCACAGGGAGAATGTGCAAACTCCACACAGACAGTCGCCTGAGCGTGGAATCAAACTCAGGATGCTGCCACTGTGAAGCAGCAAGTACTAACCACTGAGCCACCATACCACCTGAAAAGGGTAAATAAGCTGGTCAACAGGACTTTAAACTAGAATGTGGGAGGAACGGAAAAGTAAAGCTTCCCCCAGTGGGCAACAAAGCAGCTGATTAACATCTCTAGTGGTAGATTCAACTACATGAAAAAGATATGAAATTGCTGACAGAAAAGGCAAACTCAGGAGAGGTTATTGAAGTCTCCAGCACAGACACATATAGGACAGAGTGTTTGCAAAGGGTTAGGAATCAAACTTCAAGCACACTGGCTAAACAAATTACAATGAGAAGAGGGATCGTTAATGCAGGACTGAAGGTGTTCTATCTGAATGCATGCAGTATAAGAAATAAGGTAAATGAGCTTGCGGCACAGATCAAAATTGGCAGAAATGACGTGGTGGGCATTATGGGAACATGGCTGCAAGGGGATCAGGATTGGGAGCTGAATATCCAAGGATATACTTTTTATCAAAAAGATAGGCAGGTGGACAGGAGGGGTAGGGTTGCCTTATTTGTAAGAAACAAAATTAAATCAATAGTAAGAAACAAAGTAGGGTCAGATGGTGTGTAATCTGTGTGGGTAGAGCTGAGGTACGCAGAGTTAAAAGAACGATAGTTGGAATTATGTAGAGGCCTCCAAACAGTAGTCAGCAGCTGGGGTGCAAGATACATTGGAGATAGAAAAGGTGTGTGAAAAAGGCAAAGTTTCAGTGATCATGGGGGATATTAATATGCTGGTGGACTGGAAAAATCAGGCTGGTAGTGGATTGCAAGGAAAGGAATTTGTGGAATGTCTACGAGAAGGCAACTACAGAGGCATGAGGGAGGAACTGGGAAGAATTGACTGGGAGAGGAGCCCAGCGGAAAATCAATGGAACAGCAATGGCAGGATTTTCCAGGAGTAATTCAGGAGGCATAGCAAAATTTCATTTCTAGGAAAAAGAAGCATGGTACAGGGAGGATGAGGCAACCATGGCTACAAGGGAAGACAGGGATAGCATAAAAGCAAAAGAGAAAGCATATAATGTGGTGAAAGGCAGTGGGAAGTCAGACAATTAGGAATCTTACAAAGACCAACAGATGGCAACAAAAAAAAAAGATTAAATATGAGGGTAAGCTAGCCAGTAATGTAAAGAAGGACTGTAAGAGTTTCTTTAGATGTATAAAGCAAAAGTGGATGTTAGAAAATGATGCTGGAGAGACAGTAGTGGGGAAGAAGGAAATGGTTGAGGAAGTGAATAATTACTTCACGTCAGTTTTCAAAATGGGAGACATGAGTAATATCCCAAAAATTCAAGTGAGCTGAGTATGACGGTCATCACCAAGGAGAACATTCTAGAAAATTGAATGGCCCAAAGGTGGATAAATTACCCACAACAGATGGATTACACACCAAAGTTCTTAAGGCGATAGCTGATAAGATAGTGAAGTTGTTAGTGGTGATCTTTCAGGAATCGCGAGAGTGAGGGAGGGTCCCAGAGGACTGGAAAATCTCTAACATGACACACCTGTTTAAAAGGGGAGTAAAGTAAAACACTGAAAATTATCGGCCGATTTGCCTAACCTCAGTTACAGTTAAGATTTTAGAGTCCATTACGAAGGATGAGATTTTTGAATACTTGAAAGTGCATGGTGAAATAGGGCAAAGACAGTATGGCTTCATCAAGGGGAGGTCATGTCTGACAACTCTGTTAGAATTCTTTGAGGAAGTAATGAGCAGGTTAGACCAAGAAGAGTCAAAGGATATTATCTACCTGGACTTCAAAAAGGCCTTTGACAATTTGCCATACAGAAGGTTGCTGAGTAAGATAAGGGCCCATGTTGTTAGAGGCAAGATGCTGGCATGGATAGAAGATTGGCTGCCTGGCAGAAAGCAGAGAGTGCGAATAAAAGGGTCTTTCTCAGGATGGCAGCCGGTGACAAGTGGTGTTACACAAGGGTCAGTGTTGAGACCACAACTTTTCACTTTATACATTAATGTTCTAGTTGAAGGAACTATGGGCACTCTGTCTAAATTTGCAGATGATACAAAGATAGGAGGAGGGACAAGTAGTACTGAGGAGGTGTGGAGGCTGCAGAAGGATTTGGGCAGGTTAGGGGAGAGGGCAAAGAACTGGCAGATGGAGTACATAAGACCATAAGACCATAAGACATAGGAGTGGAAGTAAGGCCATTCAGCCCATCAAGTCCACTCCGCCATTTAAATCATGGCTAATGGGCATTTCAACTCCACTTCCCTGCACTCTCCCTGTAGCCCTTGATTCCTTTTGAGATCAAGAATTTGTCAATCTCTGCCTTGGAGGCATCCAACGTCTCGGCCTCCACTGCACTCTGTGGCAATGAATTCCACAAGCCCACCACTCTCTGGCTGAAGAAATGTCGTCTCATTTCAGTTTTAAATTTACCCCCTCTAATTTTAAGGCTGTGCCCACGGGTCCTAGTCTCCCTGCCTAACGGAAACAACTTCCTAGTGTCCACCCCTTCTAAACCATACATTATCTTGTAAGTTTCTATTAGATCTCCCCTCAACCTTCTAAACTCTAATGAGTACAATCCCAGGATTCTTAGCCATTCATCATACACTGAACCTACCATTCCAGGGATCATCTGTGTGAATCTCCACTGGACACGCTCCAAGGCTAGTATGTCCTTCCTGAGGTGTGGGGCCCAAAATTGGACACAGTATTCTAAATGGGGCCTAACTAGAGCCTTATAAAGCCTCAGAAGCACATCACTGCTCTTCTATTCCAACCCTCCTGAGATAAACAACAACATTACATTCGCTTTCTTAATTACGGACTCTACCTGCAAGTTAACCTTTAGAGAATCCTGGACCAACACTCTCAGATCCCTTTGCACTCGAATTTGTGAATTTTCTCACCGTTTAGAAAATAGTCCATGCCTGTATTCTTTTTTCCAAAGTGCAAAACCTCACATTTACTCACGTTGAATTTCATCAGCCATTTCCTGGACCACTCTTCTAAACTGTCTAAATCTTTCTGCAGTTTCCCCACCTCCTCACTACTACCTGCCTGTCCACCTATCTTCGTATCATCGGCAAACTTCGCCAGAATGCCCCAAGTCCCTTCATCCAGATCATTAATATACAAGGTGAACAGCTGTGGCCCCAACACTGAACCCTGCGGGACACCACTCGTCACCGGTTGCCATTCCGAAAAAGAGCCTTTTATCCCAACTCTCTGCCTTCTGTCAGACAGCCAATCCTCAATCCAAGCCAGTAGCTCACCGTGAACACCATGGGCCCTCACCTTGCTCAGCAGCCTCCCGTGAGGCACTGTATCAAAGGCCTTTTGGAAGTCTAGATAGATAACATCTACTGGGTTTCCCTGGTCTAACATATTTGTTACCTCTTCAAAGAATTCTAACAGGTTTGTCAGGCACAACCTCCCCTTACTAAATCTATGCTGACTTGTTTTAATCTGACCCTGCACTTCCAGGAATTTAGAAATCTCATCCTTGACAATGGATTCTAGAATTTTACTAACTACCGAGGTTAGGCTAATTGGCCTATAATTTTCCATCTCTTGCCTTGATCCTTTCTTAAACACGGGAGTTACAACAGCAATTTTCCAATCATCTGGGACTTTCCCTGACTCCAGTGACTTTTGAAAGATCACGACCAAAGCCTCCGCTGTTTCCTCAGCCACCTACCTCAGAACTCTAGGATGTAGCCCATCGGGGCCAGGAGATTTATCAATTTTTAGACCCTTTAGCTTTTCTAGCACTTTCTCTTCTGTAATGCCTACTGTACTCAACTCTGCCCCCTGGCTGCCCCTAATTGTTGACATACTACTCATGTCTTCCACTGTGAAGACTGACGCAAAGTACTTATTAAATTCTTCAGCTATTTCCTTATCTCCCATCACTAGCCTTCCAGCATCAATTTGGAGCGGCCCAATATCTACTTTTGCCTCTCGTTTGTTTCTTATTTATTGAAAGAAGCTCTTACTATCATTTCTAATATTACTAGCTAGCCTACCTTCATAGTTGATCTTCTCCTTCCTTATTGCTCCCTTTGTTATCCTCTGTTTGTTTTTGTAGCCTTCCCAATCTTCTGATTTCCCAGTGCTCTTGGCCACTTTATAGGCTGTCTCTTTTTCTTTGATATATTACCCGACTTCCTTTGTCAGCCATGGCTGTCTAATCCCACCCCTGATAATCTTTCTTTTCTTTGGGATGAGCCTCTGTACTGTGTCCTCAATTACACCCAGAAACTCCTACCATTGTTGGTCTACTGTCTTCCCCGCTAGGCTCTGCTTCCAGTCGATTTTCAACAATTCCTCTCTCATGCCCCTGTAATTACCTTTATTTAACTATAACACCATTACATCCGATTTTGCCTTCTCTCTTTCAAACTGCAGACTGAGCTCTACCATATTATGATCGCTGCCTCCTAAGTGTTCCCTTATAAAGTCTTTTATAAAGTCTGGCTCATTACATAGCACTAAGTCCAGAATAGCCTGCTCCCTTGTGGGCTCCATCACAAGCTGTTCCAAACAGCCATCCTCAAACATTCCATGAATTCTCTTTCTTTGGATCCACCAGCAACATTATTCACCCAATCCACCTGCATATTGAAGTCCCCCATGATCACCGTGACCTTGCCTTTCTGACATGCCCTATTTATTTCTCGGTGCAGCTTACACCCCTGGTCCTGACCACTGTTAGGAGGTCTGTACATAACTCCCATTATAGTTTTTTGGCCTTTGTGGTTCCTCAATTCCACCCACACAGACTCCACATCTACTGACCCTGTGTCATTTAGTGTCGTAGATTTAATTCCATTCTTAACTAACAAGGCAACCCCACCCCGTCTGCCCCCTCCCTGTCTTTTCGATATGTTGTGAATCCTTGGATATTTAACTGCCCCAGAGTCTACAAATAGAATCATCATTCACTCCCTGCAACCATGTCTCTGTGATGCCCACCACATCATAATCATATAACGTGGGAAAGTGTGAGGACATGCACTCTGGTAAGAAGAATAAAAGCATGGACTATTTTCTAAATGGAGTGAAAATTCAGAAGTCTGAAGTGCAAAGAGATTTGGGAGTTCTAGTCCAGGATTCTCTCAAGGTAAACTTGCAGGTTGAGTTAGTAGTTAGGAAGGCAAATGCAATATTGGCATTTATTTTGAGATTACCTGAATATAAAAACAGGGATATACTACTGAGGCTTTATAAGGCTCTGATCAGGCTACATTTGGAGTATTATGTGCAATTTTGGGCCCATTATCTCATGAAGGATACACTGGCCCTGGAGCGGGTTCAGAGGAAGTTCAGGACACTGGTTCCAGGAATGAAAAACTTAACGTATGATGCAGGTTTGAGGGTCTGGGTCTATACTCGATGGAGCTTAGATGGATGAGGGGGAATCTAATTGAAACTTACAGACTACTGAATGGCCTGGACAAGGTTGATATTGGGAAGATGTTTCCATTGGGAGGAGAGACGAGGTCCCCAGGGCACAGCCTCAGAGTAAAGGGAAGGTCTTTTAGATTGGAGATAAGGAGAAACTTATTCAGCCAGAAAGTGGTGAATCTATGGAGTTCACTGCACAGAAGGCTGTGGAGACCAGGTCATTGAGTAAGTTTAAGACAGAGTTAGTTTGGTTCTTAATTTCAAGGGAATCAAGGGTTGTGGAGAGAAAGCAGGAAAATAGGGTTGAGGAACTTACCAGCCATGTTTGAATGGCAGAGTAGACTCGATGGGCTGAATGGGCTTATTTCTGCTCCTATGTCTAATGATTTTATTGAATGATTGCTGCTATAAATCTAAAATTGGAGTAATTTCTAACCAGTTTTAATAATGGTCTTTTCACTTTATCAAGAAAAATAAAATCAACTATGTGACCAATTCTTTGTGTTAATGATAGATGTCACAAATATTGTAAGATTATATTTTAAAATGTTCTCATGCAATTTGTGTCAAAGCAGTGACACAAATAATCTTAGTGTAGAAGTGAAAGCTTAGTAATTTGTAAATGTGTTCTTTGGTATGGCACAGGGAGGTGAGATGGATATGTTATTGTTAGTAAATATATTGGTAAAGGTGGATTGGCCATGCTAAATTGCCGATAGTGTTCAGGAGTGTGTGGATTATAGGGGGATGGCTCTGGGTGGTATGCCTCAAGGAGCGGTGTGGACTTGTTGGGCCGAAGGGCCTGTTTCCATACTGTAGGGAATCTAATCTAATCTAATCTGTCTCAGTAAAGATTTAAAAAGTAAAGAACACTACCTATTATTGAGTACCCGATCCTGAGGAAATAGAAGTTGTACAAGAGCGACTACTGCAAAGCATGATTTTCTGAGGAAACAATAGAAGAACCTATGACAATGGGAACTGCAGATGCTGGAGATTCCAAGATAACAAAGTGTGGAGCTGGATGAACACAGCAGGCCAAGCAACATCTCAGGAGCACAAAAGCTGACGTTTCAGGCCTAGACCCTTCATCAATAGAAGAACCTTGTGAGCTGAGCAACAAGATAGCCTGACATAACATGCCACATCTCTGCACCTTGAATGAGGGCAGATAAAATCCATTAAGTGATAACTGAGTGATGTCCCTTGCAAGGCCGACCCCTGCTGAGCCTGTGACCATTTGTCAGGTGCACTACTGGCATACACAGAAGCTGCTTTGATCATTGCAATGTTTGATATAGAAGGATATGCAGCAAAAACTATTAACATATGAAAACTACCTGTAAATGATGATTCTATTTGTAGACTCTGGGGCTGACTTTCCAACAGCATAACAGAAAATTAATGTAAATAATTTCTTATGATTTTCATGACTGAATGCTGAATTATATTGGGCTGCACCAAGTTATTTATGAGGAATGGGAGGATTCACAGGTGTGTTATTGCCCCTAACAATTTATTAGCCGGTGAGGGAGAGAGAAATAATGTGGTGAAGCAACATGCAAAGATATATTTGAGAGAAGTCTGAAAGTATTCAAGGTAAATAAAAAGGAAAAAAACAGCAGACGCGTTGTATTATTAAACTATAAGCAGCAGGACGAGCATCTTCAGTGCATAACTTGCACGAAAAATGAGGCTAAAGATGGATTGTCTCTTAGAAACCAAGATGAGAAAGCACCATTTGCGCCAGATGCAATGGAAAGTGATAGAGCCAGCAATTGTTACCTTCACCACCCCACTTGCAATAGAATGGTGCCAGAAAAAAGACCCTTAATAAACTCATAAGTTTACCCATGAACACTTTGCTTGGTCAGATGAACAATCGATTATTTATATGGCGGAGTTAACTGGTGGAAAATTCAGTATTTGCACCCATACCGCTTTCCAACTATTCCACGGTGCCACCTCTCAACTTGTGATTGAAGAATAATGGTACAAGTATCAAAGGAGGGATGATTCATGCAAGCCTGGACATGAAAGTAGTATTACAATGATATAAATACAGACATCTGAATGAAATTAATTGTTTGTGTCAGTCACTTTTTTCTTGTTCTGTATTCATTTTGCAAATGAAAAGATTGCACATAGTCAACTGTAAACTGCCTCAGGGGTAGGTACTGACAAGGTTAGACCTGTAAATATTGACTAGGAGGAAGCATTTCAAGTATAAGAAAAAAAAGTCAGAGGCAATGGGAGAAAGTGTAATTGTAAGGGAAGATTTCAGGAAGACTTTATTAGTAGCAAAGACTATCTACAGTGCACTGAATCATTAGTCTCCTGTTATGAGTTTATCACAGGAGCATTAATGAGCTGTGATAACTTAAACGTGACGTGTTACATCCAACATTCATTTATATAAAGAGTAATTCAAGAATAGGTCATCTGATTGACAACTTTAACAACTCCATCACACGTTTCATATTTTGCTACCAATACAGAAACACTTGCACAGGAGTGTGTAATTAGTCCTCACTGAATGAAGCATTGAATATAAATGAATAGGAGCATTGTTAGAATCTGATCTCAAGTCTAGTTTCTTAAAAAAGAGCAAATTATTTCGGAACATTATTCTCCTGTGAAGACAGTACAGATTGCCTTTTATGCAGAATTTAGTTGGGCCTGTCAAATGGGATGTGAGCCACGTGGGTGTGTCAGTAAAACTACTTGGAGATGAGCTTGAGTGGAAACCCAACAACACATTATTGGGTCCACATTTTGTTGATGGTAGAAATTCCTGTGACGGTGCAGCAGGAAGCCAATTGTGCACATGGTAAAAGTAGGTAGCAATCATTTCAATTATTCTGAATGTAATTTAGTGACTTCTTTTAAACTTAACAAGCCAGAATAAGGGGATCATGGACCAGAAGATCATCAATTCCTTAATGACGGTGGCATCTGATGAGTCCTGTAGTTTGCAAATGGAAATCAGTCATCTTCATTGTGCCAAAACCAAAAATTGTGCCAAAATCAGAAGCTAAAACCAGCATTGTTGTTGATATGCAATGATATGCATTTTGCCTCCAGCAGTGTATCTTTGTCTGGTGCAGCTATGATTATTGTGTTGCTCATAACATAGGATTCAGACTTGGATAAAATGGTATCGAAGAACCCAACAAAAATGTTTATTACGGCTCAATGTTATATCTAATCATTAAGTTCACACACACATCCTATCACAAAGATTAGCATCTTCCCACCAGGGTGTCATACTTCAAGCAGCGGACTTATGATGCAATGATGATGTCATGGCTGTGTCTATTAAGGGTATACTGACATACCATGTCATTTACAGATACCCAAAACCAGTCCAACCTGTCTCTGCCCCCCTAACCTCTTCTTCCTCTCACCCATCCCTTCCTCCCACCCCAAGCCGCACCTCCATCCCCTACCTACTAACCTCATCCCACCTCCTTGACCTGTCTGTCTTCCCTGGGCTGACCTATCCCCTCCCTACCTCCCCACCTATACTCTCCTCTCCACCTATCTTCTTTTCTCTCCATCTTCGGTCTGCCTCCCCCTCTCTCCCTATTTATTCCAGAACCCTCACCCCATCCCCCCCTCTGATGAAGGGTCTAGGCCCGAAACGTCAGCTTTTGTGCTCCTGAGATGCTGCTGGGCCTGCTATGTTCATCCAGCCTCACATTTTATTATCCCATTATCACTCATTTCCAGATATGCTGGTTTACTAACTCTGTGACATGATAAAACCTGTGGTCTTGTCCAGACTTCACAAAGATGAAGGAATTCTTCACTGTATATTTTGAATACTTGTTCAGAACTGATTGTAGCAACCTGATCAATCATTTGGCCAATTCATATCAAACAGAATCAGTCATTGATTGGATAAGATGTAAAGGGGCATCACTTTTGTGTATTCTGGCAAAACCATACATGGGTTTGATGATAAATTGTATGATAAATAAAAACATTAATAGATTAACTCTTTAATTCATTATGAAGTTAACTTTCTACTCAAATACAATGTAATTGTGCAGAGCAGTTGTTGTGATATTGACAAAAACTAACATGTTGAATTTTAAGATTCAATATCATCACTGGAAATGGCAGCAGTATTTACATTTTGAAACATAATTAAATTTTTCTTTTGTTGTGTAAATACATATTAAAAAACCTAATTAGAGTGCATTATTATAAACTCCCAGCACAACTAACTCATTTTAAGAATTCCACTTTTCAAGATCTGAGCATTTTAAATTGATAATAATGTCTCTTCTTGGAGTATTTCTAGGCATAAAACTAATAAATATGTCTTTGATGATCTAATTTACGTTTGAAATAATAACTATTTTCTTGATAGTTTTGTAGCAGATTATTTTACATGATGAAATTATTTGCATGGAAAATATTCAAGTTTACACATTAATTGAATTCGATTGGTAAATTATTAATACTATTACTTGACTTACTATCGTTAAGCTAGCTCATAGATGTGAATTCTCTATAATTGTTCTATTTTGTCAATGCTTTGAATTGCTCATTCAGTAGCTCTTTCTATTTTATGTCTGGTGACAGTTTTGAAAGGGACACTTCATTCTTAAATTAAAAAGTTAACGCAGAAGTAAAGGTCATTGGAGATGTTAATTTCAAACCCAAGGCACAGACCCACTAGAGAAATTTGATGCAAAGCTGCAATACAATGAATGAGCTATGAATTTTTCATTCATGGGAAAAATATTAAAGCAGTCAATCAAATAAAGCACATATTTGATATGCATTACTGGAGTATGAAGCAAATTGATTCTATTCAGATTCAGGTGACAACAGAAGCTAACAGATCAAAAGAAACAGCAGCCAAGAGGAAGAGGAACATATGAGGCTAATCTAAGTGTCATGATTTATCCCACTTTTCTCAAAAAATTGTCAACTGGTTCTCTCAAATATAAATTTATGAAGTTTTACAAGTTGACGATCAGTTTAATTGGCAAATATTTTAAGTACACAAAAAAACTAATGTAACTCCTCCAAAGCATAACTTCAAACCAGGTCCAATCTATATTCTCGTGGCTGCTAAAACTGGTTGATATCTGAGGCTAGGTATATGAAAAGGCATTGTTTGAAAACATTATTATACTCACTTCCTTCTTTCCAAATTTAATTACATTAGGCAGTACTTTTACGACTGTCACTTTCTAAACATGTTCACAATAATAATTTATAATATTAATAATAACCTGTCTGGAACTTCTTTGTTATTCAATGCACTGTATTTTGGCCCTTAATCATTGATTACTTACACAATCAATTATTTCTATGCGGGTTTCACAAACAAATGTTCCACTACATTCTCAAGTGCATAATTAGTCTCATAAGCAATATTAGCATTGGAAGGTACATTTTATTGTTAACTTCACCATTTTGTTAACCTACAGAATAACTCTTTCCCTACAGCCATGAGTGATAATACCATCTTAGACGTTATCTGCTTCTATTAATTCCAATTCATTACCCTATATGATCTGCTATCATTTACTAATTCTTAAAACCTCCTGACCTCATCTTCCACCTCCTTGATAGTCTTTTGAGATACTTTATAAACTTTTTTAAAGGATTGTTAGCCTTTGTTTTTACATACTGCATCTCATATTTCCTTGCTCTCTTACCCAGTTCCTTTTCTCCTACAACATTTTATTTCATTAGAGCTTATTACATCTCCAAAGTTTCTAAATTGTGATGAAGGGCCATTGACCTTAAAAATTAAGTCTGTTTCTCTCTCAATCGCTCACCAGATAGGCTGATCATTTTTAACATTTTCTATTTAATTTTAGATATTCCAGCATTTGGAGTATATTTTGTTTAAGCAGATTCCCATTTTAAGTTTCATTTTTGTGTTGATCTCTTAGCAACTTTCTTTTAGCACCCTATGAGAGTACGTCATTCTACCCATTGTTCATAATTATTTAGTTCCTACTGTGGATCCATGGTCTTCTTTAAAGAATAATGACACAAATTTTCTTGCTGACTAGACAAACCAAGCTAGCAAAAGCATGGAATTATCATGTGATTGTTTTCTTCATTGTAAATCATGAAACTAAGAAGGGAAAAAAAAACTATTTTAGATCTTATCCTGTGTGAATATAATTAATAGCCTCACAATAAGGAATCCTGTAGAGGAGATTGATCATAAAATGAGTGAATTTCACATTGAGTTCAAGAGTGATGACCATGAATACATAACTGGAGTAGTAAACTTAAATAAAGCCTATTACACAGGTATATGGATGAATTTGCTGCACAAGGACATTGGATAAAAGGTCTGACAGGAGATAAACCGCAAGAAAATTCTCAGGAGATATTTCATGATTTTTAACAAAGATGCATTCTGTTGAAAAATGAATACTTCAGGCAAAAAGTGATCCATCTATGGAGAGCAAAGAACTTATTGATAATATTTGATTAAAAAGAAAATAATATTGTAAAGTAGTAACCCTGCGGGATGTGTGTTTTTGAAACCAACAGAGAATGACAGAAAGTGATAGAGAAGAAGAAAATAGAATATGATGGCAAACTAGCAAGGAATTGGCAAGATTTTAAGCATTTCTACAAGTACATAAATAGGAAGAGAGTGAAGGGAGAGACAAGGTAAATTGTGATAGGAATTAGGGAAATTGGAGAAATATGCCAGAATTATTTTGAGCCTGTTTTTCATTGAAACCACATCATAAATAGTAGGGAACCAAAGACCAATGTAAACATCATGGTCAGAATAAAGAAGACTTCACCAATATGACACAGAGACAGAGTGAGTCCCTGAGAATTTGGGACAAAGTGGGAATTCAGGAGTGGCGGGGGGTCGGGGGGTGGGGGGGGGGGGCAAGTGGCACTTTAATTAAGATTTATTGTACAAATTAAGGTCCAGAGTGAGAGGTGAGTAGGAGAGGAAGTAAGGGCTGGATCGAGAGGTCAACATGGCCTAGGTCCAATGGAGGCATAACCTACAAAAGTAGGGAAAGTAAATGAATGATCAGTATTTCAAATCATTAATCTGGTTCTTGTTAAATTTTCATAATAAGTTTATACTTATTATAAAAGGAATTAACAGTTTTTTGGAATTGCAGGGTTGCATGTCAGAAGAGCCAAGTGGTGTGTATATCCTGCAGTCCAGATGAAGTCATGACCATATCATGTGTCCCAGAAAAATGTATCTGCATAAAATGGCACCAGCTGCACAACTTGAGCTTCTGGTTTCTGAAGTTAGAAATCACGTGACACCAGGTTGTAGGCTAACAAACTTTTCAACCATCGAGCTTCATCTGGTGAAGTGAGAAAGAAGCACACAGAATTTATAAACAAAAAGATCAATGGGTCACACGACTGATGAAGATGTATTCAACAAACCTAAGGTGTTGTTAAATCTTTAGTAAGTTCGAAGGTTTTAACTGATCTTTATGCACATGTAAATCCCTACATTTCTTTCAAGTCACTGCCCTGAGAGAAAGAAGGTATTAACGGCATAAACAAGATGTGACATTTTAGGTCAGACAATGCATGTTAGTTGCAAGGCCTTGTTTAGAATCTGTTGTGTTTCAGTTTTATGTCAGACTGGTTTTATTTCTAAAGTAGAAATTTATAAAATGCAACATGTACTGACTGTGTGTTTTGAACAAAATAGAATGTATCTGCAAATACAAATTCACCCCATAGATTTATTTATGTGTGTGCATGTGTGTGGTGGAGAGGAGGAGAGACAGAGGCATAGATAGAGAGAGAGAGAAAAGAAAGAGAGTGAGTGAGTGAGACTGTGTCTGTGTCTGTCTGTTTGAGTGTGTGTGTGTGTGTGTGTGCACACGCATGTGTGTGAGGAAGAGAGAGAGTGTGTGTGCGTGTGTTGTGTGCGCGCACGCGTGGGTCTGTGTGTGTGTGTGTGAGGGAGACAGAGTGCATTTGTGCGTGGGTATGGGTACGTGTATGTGAGGGAGAGGGAGAATGTGTGTGTGTTTGTGCACATGTGCATGTGTGTGTGAGGGAGAGAGAGTGTGTGCATGCGTGAGTGAAAGAGAGAGTGTGTGTATGCTCAAGAGACAATGTGTGCATGAAAGAAGATCTGTGTGAGTGTGTTTGTGTGAAAGAGTGTGTGAATATATGCGTATGTATGAGTGTGTGTGTGTGAGATTGTGTAGTATGAACCCAAGATCCCGGTTGAGGAGATCCTCATGGGTACCGAACATGGTTATCAGTCTATGATCAGTGACTTTGCATTGTTGTTCCCCAGTCTGACACCAGCAACTCCACGTATCAGAAGTGAAGCAGTGGCTGAAGTCACTGTTGTGTATCCATGAGGTAGATGAATACATGTATAGCATGTACAGAGAGGTGATCACAGTGTACAGGAAGAGAGGGAATGAGTGATTACTAGGCAGCCTAAGAAATCCTGGCAAGTAGTGCAGCTGTTACCTGAGACTATCCATTTTGTTAGTTGGTATACTATTTTGGAAACTGTAGAGGGCGATGGTTCCTCAGAGGATTGTAGCCAGAGCTAAACTCATGGCACGATGGTTGACTCTGTACAGGGGAGGAGGAAGGAGAATGGAAGAGCAATGAATGGACTTCTTTACTCAGGGGATCAGACAGGCATTTCTGTAGCATGAAACATAACTCCAAGGTGGTCTTTTTTAATTCCCTGTGCCAGGGTCAAAGATGTTATGGAGGGTGTTCAGGGTGTCCCTCTGGAGAAGGGGTTCATATCAGAGTCATGGTCTACATTGCTATCAATAACATCTGTAGGAAAATGACTGAGGTCCTGAGAGCAGATTTCTAGTGGTTAGGGAGGAAATTGAAAAGCAGGATTTCAAGAGCAGTAAACTCAGGATTATTTTCAGTAACATGTGTCAGTGAGCGTAAGAACAGATTCTGTTTCCTTTTGGTTTCAGTCATTAAAGTTTAATGTTGTACATGGATTCTGGTATAGCCTTATACATGCCAATGGGTGCATGTTAAATAATCTATGCCATAGTGGTATCAAATCACGTTAACATCAGCAAAGATCATAAATGTTCTAGGTGGAAATCTGAATCAAAAACAGAAATTGCTGAAGAAACTCACCATATCTAGCAGCAGCCAAAGAGAGATAAACTTAAAATTTTGAGTCCCGTGACCCTGCTTCAGAACTGATGGCATCTCTGAAAATGTGACAATTATCTAAGTGACATGATGTAGGGAACTGGGGGTAAGGAGTGAGTAGATAGATGGAGACAGAGCCCTGAGAGACAGAGCTGCCAGAGGAAGTGGTGGAGATGGTACAATTACAACATTTAGAAGCATCTGGATGAGTGTATGAACAAGAAGAGCCTAGACAGACACAGTCTGAATGCTGGCAATTGGGACAAAGTCAGGTTGGGATGTCTTGTCTGTGTGGATGAGTTGGACCTAAGGGTCTATTTCCGTGCTGTATGACCCCATAATACAATGACTCTATAACTAGGTCACTATGTCTCCAAATAAGATATTCTGTCTTCCCATCTTCTATATATAGCTATGTCCAATAAAACCTATGGGTTTTACTCTCAAGAGCGAGGGTTTCATTTCATGATATCTTTGGAAAAAAAATGACTAGACCAATGTAACTGGATGCAGATAGTAAGAACCTGAAGTGTAGAGAAGGAAGGATAAAGTCTATGTCCAGCCCAGAAAAAATTCAGAGTGGGAAAAGTATCTGAATTTAAGCTCAGCCCTGATATGGCTTGGCCAGTGATGGGTTTCAGGATGAATCTGGGCAATGAGCGATGGAATGGGAAAACCTGCACAGAAGCTGAGGATGGCATAAGAACATAAGAACATAAGAACCAGGAGCAGGAGTAGGCCATCTGGCCCCTTGAGCCTGCCCCGCCATTTAGTAAAATCATGGCTGATATTTTTGAGACTCAGCTCCACTTACCCGCTCACTCACCATAACCCTTAATTCCTTTACTGTTCAAAAATGTATCTAGCCTTGCCTTAAAAATACTTAGTGAGGTAGCTTCAACCATTTCACTGGGCAGGGAATTCCACAGATTCACAACCCTTTGGGTGTAGAAGTTCCTATTGACCTCAGTCCTACATCTGCTTCCCTTTATTTTGAGGCAATGCCCTCTAGTCCTCACTTCACCTGCTATTGGAAACAATCTCGCTGCCTCCACCTTATCTATTCCCTTCATAACCTTACATGTTTCTATAAGATCTCCCCTCATTCTTCTGAATTTCAATGTGAATAATCCCAGTCTACTCAGTCTCTCCTCATAATCCAACCATTTCAACTTTGGAATCAACTGAGTGAATCTCCTCTGCACCCTTCCAGTGCTAGTATATCTCTTCTCAAGTAAGGAGACCAAAACTGCACACACTACTCCAGGTGTGGCCTCATGTGGACCCTATACAGCTGCAGCATAGCCTCCCTGTTTTTAAACTCCATCCCTCGAGCAATGGCAGACAAAATTCCATTTGCCTTTTTAATCACCTGCCATACCTGCAATCCCACCTTCAGCGATTCATGCACAAGGACGCCCAAGTCCCTCTGCACGGCAGCCTGCTGCAGTTTTTTACCAATTAAAACATAGTCCATTTTGCTGTTATTCCTACCAAAATGGAGGACCTCACACTTATCAACATTGTACTCCATCTGCCAGACCTTTGCCAACTCACATACACTATCTATATCCCTCTGCAGACTTTCAGTATCTTCTGCACACTTTGCTCTACCACTCACCTTAGTGTCATCTGCAAATTTCGACACACCACACTTAGTCCCCAACTCCAAATCATCTATGTAAATTGTAAACAATTGAGGTTCCAACACTGATCCCTGAGGCACACCACTACCCACCGACCTACAACCAGAAAAACACCCATTTACCCCCTCTCTTTGCTTTCTACTCGTCAACCAATCCCCTATACATACCAATACATTACCTGTAATTCAATGCAACTTTATCTTATGTAGCAACCTTTGGCGTGGCACCCTCTCAAATGCCTTCTGGAAGTCCAGATACACCACATCCACAGGTTCCCCATTGCCCACCATACAAGTAATGTGCTCAAAGAATTCCACCAAACTAATTAATCATGACCTACCCTTCATGAATCAATGCTGGGTGTTCCCAATGGGACAATTTATATCCAGATGTCTTGCTATTTCTTCCTTAGTGATAGATTCAAGCATTTTTCCCACTACCGAAGTTAAGCTAACTGGCCTATAATTACCTGCTTTTTGACTACTTCCTTTTCTAAACAGCAGCGTCACATTGGCTGTTTTCCAATCTGCAGGAACCACCCCAGAGTCTAATGAATTTTAGTAAATAATTACTAGTGCATTTGCTATTTCCCCCATCACCTCTTTTAGTAATCTGGAATGCATTTCATCACAGCCAGGAGATTTGTCTACCTTTAGCTCCATTAGCTTGGCCAGCACTGCCTCCTTAGTGACAATGATAGTTTGTAGATCCGCACCTGCTATAGCCTTTTTGCCATCAGTTTTTAGCATGTTATTTGTGTCTTCCACTGTGAAGACCAACATGAAATAATTATTTAATGCCTCGGCTATTTCCTCATTCCCAGTTATTAAATTGGCCTTCTCATCCTCTGAAGGACCAATGTTTAACTTTGCCATTCTTTTATGATTTACATATTTATGGAAACTTTTGCTGCCTGTTTTTATGTTCTGAGCTAGTTTACTCTCATAATCTATTTTACTTTTTATTATAACTCTTTTGTGGCTTTCTGTTGGCCTTTAAAGATTTCCCAGTCTACTAGTTTCCCACTACTCTTTGCTTTCTTACGTGTTTTTTTCCAATTTGTTATTTTTCTTTATTTCCTTAGACATCCACGGCTGGCTCTCTCTTTTCCTACAGTTCTTCCTTATCACTTGAATATACTTCGGCTGAACGCTGTGAAAAATTGTTTTGAATGTCCTCCATTGTTCCTCAATTGACCCACCATAAAGTTTTTGCTCCCATTCTACCTTAGCTAACTCCTCCCTCATCCCATCATAGTCTCCTTTGTTTAAGCACAGAACTTAGGTACTGGATTTAACCTTCTCATGCTCCAAATGTATTTTAAATTCGACACTACTTTGATCACTCCTTCCGAGAGGATCCCTAACTGTGAGATCATTAATTATTCCTGTCTCATTACACAGAACTAGATCTAGGACAGCTTGTGCCCTCATAGGTTCCATTTCATATTGTTCAAGGAAATTATCACAGATACGCTCTACAAACCCCTCCTCAAGGGTCCCATGACTGACCTGGTTTGACCAATTGATATGTAGATTAAAATCCCCCATGATAATTGCTGTACCATTTTTACATGTATTAACTATTTCTATGTTTATTGCCCGCCCTACCATGATGTCATTAGGTTGCCATTGTGTAACGGTGAGCACGCTGGTTTCTGAGCGCTGCGATCCAAGTTCAAGTACGGATGCAGCCTGTTTCCTGGCCTGGTTAGTGCTGAGCTTCAGCAAGTCTCATTTGGGGCAGCACGGTGGCTCAGTGGTTAGCACTGCAGCCTCACAGCACCAGGGACCTAGGTTCGATTCCAGCCTCCGGCAACTGTCTATGTGGAGTTTGCACATTCTCCCCGTGTCTGCATGGGTTTCCTCCCACAGTCCAAAGATGTACAGGCTAGCAGGATCGGCCATGCTAAATTGCCCGTAGTGTTCAGGGGCATGTGGGTTATAGGGGGATGGGTCTGGGTGGGATGCTTCAAGCGGCAGTGTGGACTTGTTGGGCCAAAGGGCCTCTTCCCACACTGTAGGGAATCTAATCTAATTATTTGGTGGCCTACAGACCACAACTATCAGTGACTTCTTCTCCCTGGTATTCCTAATTTCCACCCAAATGAATTCAACATTTTGTTCAGTAGAACCTATACCATCTCTCATTACCACCCTGATATCATCCTTAAAAATCAGAGCAACATCAGCTCTCTTAAATCCCTGTCTGTCCTTCCGAACAGTTTGATACCCAGTACATTTAGCTCCCAGTCATGACCATCCTGTAACCATGTCTCTGTAATGTCATATCTATTTGCCATGATTTGCACCGTTAACTCATCCACCCTGTTTCAAATGGTCCGAGCATTCAGATAAAGTGCCCTTATGCCAGTTTTTGCACCTTCTTTTTAGGCCCTATTACCTCCATTGCTAACAGCTCTTGAGTTCTCCTTCCCTTGAACTTTTTTTCCTAATTTTCAATGGAGTTGAAGCTTCTGCTAGCCTGCTGCTTTGTCTTACATTAATTGTCATTTTCCCTTTATGCTCACTTCTCCCTTTCCCCATACTTACTAGTTTAAAGTCCTATTAACCACCCTGTTTACCCTTTTCGCCAGAACACTGGACTCAGCCCTGTTCAGGTGGAGTCCATCCCAGTGGTATTCATCCCTACTGTCCCAGAACTGATGCCAGTGCCCCATGAAAAGGAAAGCCTCTTTCCCACACCATTCTTTTAGCCTCGTGTTTACTTCCCTGATGTTTGCCTCCCTATGCCAATTTGCACGTGGCTTGGGCAGTAATCCAGAGATTATGGCCCTTGAAGACCTGTTTTTTAATTTTGTCTAATCTTGAATAATCTTGGAATCTCCAGCATCTGCAGTTCCCATTATCTCTTTTAATTTTGTTCCTAGCTTTTCATGATCCCGAAACAGGTCTTTTTTCCTCGTCCTACCTATGTTGTTGGTACCTACATGGACCACAACAACTGGATACTCCTCCTCCCTCTCTTGTGTCCTCTCGAGCCAGTCAGAGATGTCTCGCACTCTGGTACCGGGAAGTCAACACACCATGCGGGTTTCTCTATCCTGCTCAATGAGGATGCTGTCTATCCCCTGATGATGGAATCTCCTACAACTACAATCTGCCTTTTTTAGTTAACTCCCAAATTTGTTGGGTGGAAGCTTACCTTCCCAGGCTGCACTTGCGCTTCCCCCAGGACTCCCGCCGCTGAAACAACCGAAAGGCCGCAGTCACGCAAGGTAAGACTTTTACAATCAAAAAGCTTACCTTCCCAGGCATGGGAGAAGGTTATTGAAAAGTATCCGCCAGCAATGGGTAGGAAACAAACAGCCATATTACACAAACAACAGTACATATAGAAGAAACTACTACTTGGAAAATACACTGATGGCAAATGGGCCAAGAATCAGGGTGTGGCCCAACCCATAAAGTAACTCCATTGGTGGGAACCCACCTGGACCCATTTTGTACAGCATCATGATTGCAAAGAGAGATACTGGGGCAAGGCTAAAGAAGCAGGATTGAAAATTGAAAAAAGACCATGGCAGTTTGTGGGAAGAGGATGCACATCCAGGGTGTACAGTTCCTGGAAGATATAACAGGCACACGGCAACAATGTGACTTCTTTCATGGAATAGATATATACGGCAAATTTTGGCATGCAGAGATTAAAGTAAATGGCAATGACAATTGAATTCTGGAGTAGTCAAATTGATCTGTCCAGGTGTTATGCTCTAGTTGAGGCCATTAATGCCCAAACTACCCTCCACTAAACTATTGAGAATTAGCAAGTACAAGAATTATTGTAAGAGACCTTTTACATAATTCATAATCATTACAAATCTTTATTAAGTGGAGCTGCTGTATATTTTTAGGCAAAGATTGGTTACAGGCACAAAAGATATGTCAGTCATAGCATTGCTACATAGTCATGTCATGGTTTGGGAGTATAAAAGTAACCTGGACTTGTTCAATCAATAATGAAAGCAAATAAAGATTCAAAATGTCTGTAGGCCAGTGAAATGACCACAGAATCTGAGAAGTCCAAATTTCAGGAGTTAGAAAGAGATTTTCAATCCTACTCAAACTTTGACACAGCCTTACAACAATGAACACCCAGAAAAATTTGATACAATCTGAGAAAATCTTGAAATCTCAGAAGCAGCCCAACTAGAAGTAGTTCAATAATGCCAAATAGCTGGTGAAAAGCTATCCATGCAAAAGCAGGCACTCAGTATTCAAATTGGATCAAACCAATATTGAACATTCACAGATTGCTAACTATTACAGTGGTCAGCAGAAGCCTACAAGTCACAGCACGGGGTGGGGGGGGGGGGGGGGGGGTGGGTGGGAGTGGTTTGTGGTGCAGTGATAGTGTCTCTACGTTGAAGCAAGGTAGTCTAGATTCAAGTCTAACCTGACACACAGGTTGTCCTAACACATTTAAATGAATTGATAAAAATAATTTTAAAGTCTAATCAGCAAGCCATGAAGGCAGTCAAGGCACCTTTCAGTAAATAAATACTGAACTTCGACAACTGAGAAAGTTGAGCATCATGTAATGGTTGACCATGTTAAATGAAAGGATTGGAGAAGTTAATTGACCAAAAAAAAATGGTAAGCCCAACTATTAGCAGTCACAGTGCTGTCAAGCCCCAAAATTAGAAAAGGAACAGTTTCTTCTTGCAATCAAATAGTTGTAGTAACTTATGTATAAGGCTACAAGGAAACCAAAGATTTCAAGTCTAACACTTCAACATCAGCCACAAGCTGGCAGAAGGTCAAATAAACAATAAACTTTCAGAATACAAATTAATGCAACTGTTCCATGAACAGGCAGCATTGTTAATAGCCCACAGGGAAGCCCAAAGAGAAAAAAAAACAGGAGCTCAGAACTCAGATAGGAAAGTTTAGTACAATTTTCCATAACTCCTGGACAGAAACAAAACTCTTTTTTAGACAATTCAAAGAAAAAAGACGTATGCTGATGGGAGAAAAGTCTCTGTTTTATTGAAATATTCATAGCTTATGATTTATCGGCAGAGGAATGCATTCTTTCCCAAAACACATTTGGCGATTTTACCTACAAATCTGAAGCTCTCGAGTGAGAGAACTATGATCTTTAAGTTTTCAAAAGACTATCCTGGAAAAACATGTCCTTATGAATGAAAGAGATCGTGGCCGGTTATGAAATTTAGAGAAGAAACTGGAAAATAAAAGGATGTAGCAAAAAATGCAGAATGTAAGCTCCCAAAACATTACCAGCCCAAACTCAGAAAACTAACAGGGAGGTGGCAGACTCAGGTTTTATTTTCAGTCCTGAGGTGCCCTTGAGAAGCTAGAGGTGACCTGTGTGTTTGAACATCAGCAGCCCATGTGCTGTATGGTCAACCTGCAATGCTGTAAGGAAGGGAATTCCAGGATTTTCACTCAGCAATAGTAAAGCAACAATGGTATATTTCCACATCAAGGTGGTGAGTCGATTGGAGGGAAACTTGCAGGTGCTGGTGTTCCCACAAACCTGCTGTGCTTATTCTTTTTAATTGAAGTAATCATTGGACGAGACATATTGGCAAATTGGCAAATTGTTGCACTGCAGCAATTTGCCAAAGATGCCTAAGGATCTTTGGCAAATTGCTGCAGTGCAACTTATGGACAGCACACACGGTTGCTTCTGATCTTTGATGGCGGAGGGTGTGGGTGCTAGTGGATACAGTGCCAATCAAGTGGGCTGCTTTTTCCTGGATGGTGTCAAGCTTCTTGAGTGTTGTTGGAGCTGTACTTATCAAGACAAATGTGGAGTAGACTGCTGGCTTATGCCTTGTACATGATGGATAGGTTTTAGGGAGTCAGGAGGTGAGTTACTTGCTGCAATATTCATAGGCTTTGACATGCTGTTATATCCACTGTATTTATATGGCACATGCAGTTGAGTTTCAGATCAATGGTAACTTTCAGGATATTGATAGTGGGTGATTGAATGTCAAGGAACGCTGGTTGGATGCCTCTTATTGGAGATGGTCATTGCCTGAGATTTGGTGTGATTGAATGTTACTTGCCACATGTCAGCTCAAGCCTAGATATTGTCTAGATCTTGTTGCATTTGAATGCTATCTGAGGAGTTACGAATGGTGCTGAATGATATGAAATCATCAGAAAACACCTCCACTTTTAAACTTATGATAGAGGGAAATTTATTGATGGAGCAGCTGAAGATGGTTGGGTTTGGACACCACCCTGAGGAACTCCTGAAAAGATGTCCTGAAGCTGCGATGACTGACCGTCAAGATCTGCAACGGTCTACCCACGTACCAAGTATGACTTCAAACTGGGGAGAGTTTTCTCCCGATACCCCGCAACTACAATTTTGCTACAGCTCCTTGATGAGACACTCAATCAAATGTGGCTTTGAAGTTAAGGGCTGTCACTCTTTACCCCACCTCTGGAATTCAGCTCTTTTATCCATATTTGAGCCCCAAGGCTGTAATGAGGACGGAAGCTGAGTGGCCCTTGTGGAACCCAAACTGGACATCAGTGAGCAGGTTTTTGCGGAGCAGGTGCTGCTTGAGAGGATTGTTGATCACACCTTCCATCACTTTACTGATAATCAAGAGTAGTTTGATGGGGCAGTAATCCGCCAGGTTGAATTTGTCCTGCTTTTTGTGCATAAGACATACCTGGTCAATTTATTACATTGTTGGGTATATTCCACTGTTGTAACTGTGCTTGGCTTGACGAGGGAGTGACAAGTTCTGCAACATAGGTCTTCAATACCATTGCCAGAATATTGTTTGGAGATTTGAGGTTTTATTTGTTCCCACACTGGTGCCATTTGCGATTGCCTGATCCTGTGGGAATCCTAACATTTTAGGAAAGCTGAGGAAACTCTTATAAATCTTATCAACAGGAAAGTGGTGTTGGCCACCTCAAATCTCCATTTGCTCATTGTAAAATCACGTTGATTTCACAGGCCAATCCTTGGAAGATGCTGGAGACAAAGTAATTCTGAACCATGAGGCCTGCAGTTAGCAATGTGTACCCCACTGAGCTGCAGAGAATGCCAGCTCCCTCATATTGTGAATGGCAGAAATAACTGTCCAAAACATTTTAGACTTCTGAGGCTCTGTTGCTCTGTTTTCTGCAGTCTATTTTCTCTAAGGTTATTGGGCCCATTGATCTGGGGATCTGTGTTCTTCCACTCTGGCTTATTTGTGACTGATATCTGAGGAGAAGCCAGCTACAGACCCTGCTGGGGTTGTTCTGGCTGCTGTTGCTCCTACTAGTGTTGATTTTGTTGGTGATGTTGCTCTTGTTCTTCATCAGAGTTCCAGGATCTATTTATAGTTGCATTAGTTACTCCTATGTTCCTGAGAAGGCTGACAGCAGGGAATTGTGGATCAAAGTAGAAAACAAAGACAGCAGAAATACCTTCTAAAGTATTAAGAGATCACGCCCAATGCAATGTCTGCGCATGCTAAGATCAAATCCTATAAACAAAAGCATTTCACTGAGGCATAGAAGCTGCTATCATAATTCAATTCTTAAAAGCTTGCTAACCTGTCAATTTCACAATGCCCTGAGCTCTCATCAATTCACCCTGATGCATTTCAATTGGGGAAAATTGTGTGCTGATATCTACAATTAAATATAGGTGAAATTTTCAATCAATTGCCACTTTGCATTAGCAAGCCTTCTAATTAGTGGGGTTCATGACAGACATTGGCTAACTATGGAGGCCAAGAGGACCATGTCAGATTTCTGATATTTATTAATGTGTTAATTTCTCCACTTCTAGTGACATGGCATGTCAGGCTTACATACGTGTGAGATTGCTCCCAATAAGTCAGTTCCTACATGTCTTACAATTTTAAATCCTTCCTCCTGAAGAATTTGCTGTAAGATACAGAGATGTGGAGTAGATAGACAAGAAGGTGGCATACAGAGTATGAAGAACAGAGACGGGAATTACTCATTCTGGCAAAAAAAAATGAAAGCGTTATTTTATTTAAATGAGAAAATCTACTGAAGTGTCAGTATTTAAAGGAATTTAGCTGTGCTACTACACAAAATACAACAAGTTAACATGTAGAAACAGTAATATATTAGGAAGGCAAATTATGTTGGTCTTTATTGCAAGGGTGTTGGCGTACAATTCAACATTACTTTGGTGAAACTATGTCTGTAATGCTGTGTACAGTTTTGATCTTTCTAGTTGGTAAAAAATAAACTTGCCTTTAAAAGTATATAACAACGACTTTGAAGGTTGATTTTTTTGGACTGGAGCATTTTCCTGTGATAACAGATTGAATAAAACATATGCCATTACTTTCTCTGGAGAAAAATCAGAGTTAATGTTTTGGGTTTCACCTGATCCGAAATGTTAACTCTAATTTTTCTTCACAGATGCTGCCAGACCTGTTGAGCTTTTACAGCAACTTCTATTTTTGTTCCTGATTTACATCATCCACAGTTCTTTCAGTTTTTATTTTGCCAATACTTTCTGTAATTTAAAAGAATGAGAGGTGATTTCATTGAAACGTATAAAATACTGAGAAGGCATAATAATGCAGATGCTGACAGGCTGTTTCACCCGACTGGAGAATCTAGAATTGAGGATTTAGGTTCAAGTTAAAGGATCAGCCATTTAGAGAGATTTCTTTCTTTGGAGGATTGTGACTCATCACAGTTTTATACATCAGTGGGTTGTGGGTTCTTAGTCATTAAATATGTTCACGTTTGAGTTTAATAGATGATTGAATTCTGGTAGTCATGAAGGGATATAGAGAGCTAGTGGAAATTTTAACTTTAGGTTAAAGATCAGCCACAAACTTTTATTAAATGATGGACGCATTACAAATGGCTGTTAGACCTATTGCTGATCCGATTACAGTTTGACAAATACCGGAACCATAAGAACACAAGATGTAGGAGCAGAAGCAGGCTGTTCAGTCCATTAAGTCTGCTTTGCTATTCAATGAGATCATGGTTACTTTTTTCCCCAAAGCCCTTGGTTCTATTACTGATTAAAAATCAGTCTATTTCAGCCTTGAAAATACTTAACGGCTTACGCTCTACAGCCCTCTGTAGTAAAGAATTCCACAAATCCATTACCCTTCGAGAGTAGAAATTTCTCCTTAATTCTGTCTTATAAATATGACCCCCACATTCTGAGATTGTGCCCTCTAGACCTAGACTGTCCCAACAGGGAAACAACCTTTCTTCGCCCGATCTGTCAAATGCCCTAAGACTGTTGTATGTTTCAATAAGAACAATTGGGAAATATATGTTCAGAACAGTTATCCAGCAGTAAGAATTATAGACACATAGCTTTCTGAAGATTTAAATCGATGTGAAATTAATTCTCTTTTTAATCACAGAGTTATTCAGGGATGAGACTAGTTTCTAGGTGTAATAGATTTAATTCACAGTGCTTTAAAATGTCTGCCCCATGTTTACGGCTGATAGTCCAGTCAATTGAAATCTAAGTGACCACATCCAGACTAAACAAATCACATACAGCAAACATTCAACACGCATGCATAGGTAAACACTGAACAATTATGCAATTTCACACGACAATTATTTCACACACTATTACTCAGCTTGTTCAATTTTCCATTTATTCAAACCAAATTTGGGATAAAACTGGATTCCACTTGAAGCCATGTCGGCCTGAAGTAATTGTGAGATTGTCCCCTCCAGCCAATTTCACCATTGTTCTCAAATTGCATGAGGCTCCAATTTAGATTTTATGCAGAAAATTTTATGTCTGTTTGACAAGATCATCAAAGTTTAAACTTCTTGTGTAAATATGTCAGACCCCAAAATATTTAAGTGGCTGCTGCACTGGAAGTAGCAACGTGTGAGGTAGCAGTGAGGAAGATGGTAAATTCAAACTTTCCTGGCTTTCTTTCACTCATGTCACAATGTTACTGCTGCCAGTCATTTTAATCTTTATTGCTTTTTTCACTGATTACCATGCACATGTCAGAGCATGTTTTCAGCTTAGTTAATTGGTCAGGATCACAAATGCGTACTTGATTTTCTGTTCCTCAAGGCATACAATTACTGCAGGAGAAATAACTCACCAGATCAAGTAATTGTTCCTGTCAGTCATTATCCATGTTTTCAACTCTTTCTATCAGATATTGGAGAGTGAACAGTCACACATATCTGTATTCATTCTGGCCAATAATAAGTTCTGCCCAGTAATTAACCAGAACAGAGAGAAAAGCCTACAAATATACTCACTATTCATTTCAACACCTTCACTTAACCAATTGTTAACCAATCAGTCCATAAAATGACATAGAATGCTGAACTTTGTCAGTGTTATGGCCCATTGCCAAATAATAATTTAAATTGCCAAATACATTTTAAAGTTGCATACCATACTGGCTAACCACTTTTAATTAACCCTTGGATTTTTATGATGTCATTTTTTCTTTCATCAGATACATGTCATTATGGTGTACAGGGGTCAAGCCAAATTCTTTCTGTGAGATCAATTCTCTTTTGATCAAGAACTGGAGTAGTTCTGTGACTTATTCATGAGGCTGCCAAGAAATACTGTAGGTTGCAAGCAACGATTTCTTTGATGGCATCTTGTTTGTTTCACTTTTCAATGGCTGTATTCTACACAAAAATAATTATGGTACAAAACAAATTAAGAGAAGTATGGAAGTAAATGATGAGGTCAGTGGAGGAGGGAAATGTTTGCTACATAACAGCAGAAGATGAGGTAAAGATGGAATAACTGGCAATGAGAAGGAAAATCCAGGAATGTGACTGGAGACTGGTAGCGTTGGAATCCAGCCATTGGACTCTCTACCTTCAGTTCGAAAAATTCAAAATTAGATTATAAAGCTATAAGCACACTAGAGCAGCCACACTGTTTTTGGCCTAATCAGCTCAGTCAGAGAAGGTTGATACAGCACGACAAGCAGAAGACCCTCCGATCTTGTTGTGTGCGATCTTTTTGGGCATCCAGAAGACCGGAAGGAGGTAATAAATACAACTTCAAAGTTAGTAGTGAAAAAAGGCTGTTCAAAAAACAGCAGCTAACATTATGCACACAGAAGCTGAGGCAGAGGGTGTCACTGACTGCAAATATATTTCAAAAATTAGGTCCTGATGAGAAAATGGAGACCACTATACTGAACTGCAAATGGACAATGCTCCACTAAGTTGTAGTTCTGCTGAGGTACTATGGGATTAGCACACAAAATTTCAATGACTGGGCATTTTGGTGTGCAAAGTATCCAAGCTCACATCAGTTAGTTTTTTTTTATTGGCCTCAGCACCACAAGGATGTAATAAGGTTTTGTAGAACTTCCTACACCTGACAGGAAAGTATCAACATGCAATAAAGCCTGTCCCTATGACCTGCATGCTGGTACAATTACAACATTTAAAAGGCATTTAGATGGGTATATGAATAGAAAGGGTTTAGAGGGCTATGATCCAAATGCTGGCAAATGGGGCTAGATTAGTTTAGAATATCTGATCAGTGCAGGTGAGTTTGATCAGAGGGTCTGTTTCTGTGCTGTACAACTCTACGACTCTAATCAACAAGGCCTTAGTTAACTGTGTTGGACAACTGCCAAAAACAAAAGGAGGCTATTAAAGTATCCTTACCATCAAGGACATGCCCACCCATTTTCAAGAGACTGTTCCCCGAGGACCATATTTAGCAAAACAGTAGTAATGGAACTAATTCCCCATTATGTTCTGCTTGCTGAGATCCACTTCGGATCCTGGCTCAAACTTTATGTCCAAAGTATTTGTCGGGCTGGGACAGAGCTATGATGATGGATCAGAATACTAAAATACTACAGCTATTTAAGCCCTTAAATCCATTTTTTTTCAGATGTGCTGACATGGAGATATAATTCCTTTGAATGATGCATGACAGCAGGGGTCAAAATTGAATTTCAAACCTACTGGAGTGGACTAGTCGGACTCAGGATCTTTGTCTGGACTAGCCTGCACTCAAGCATTAGTGTTATGCTACAATTATAGTCAAAGAACTGCCCACTTGTTGCCCCAATGTTGTAGATAAAGATCCACTTTATTTTGAGTTATGCCATCCAGTTAATTAAATAAAATACATCAAATGACTCTCTCTAACCCTGAATGCTGAAATGTAATCACTTTCAGAAAGCACCAGAACAACAGAATCTTAACCAATCTAGTATTCTACTAACGTTCACTGCGAAGTCTGCAATGTTCCGTTATCCACTGTTGAACAACTCAGCAAATGAACTGTTGTAATTGTATTTTAGCTTTTCTCTTTTTTGGACTTAGTTTTTCTTACTTCAGGAATACCTCGTTAAATTGATTCATTTTAAAACCTGAGATAGTTGGGTTCTAGGTAAGGGTATCCATAAGGGAGTGGACCTCTTTTAAATTAACTTGACTACAGCCTGCTGGGAGAATGAACAAATTAAGAAGGGGAATCTGTTGATTGGTGCTCAGCTTTGAGTATCCCATTTAGAACAAATGAATTGAGAGCCTAGGCCACGGTCTAATCATAACAGTATTAAACCAAACAACGTCTAACAATAAAACACTCATTCCAAATGAAATGATTTAAATTTCTAATTATTTTCCATTTCTGATTTACTATAATGTAAGAATGGCTCAAAAGGCAGACGTCAGTTCGAATAAGCGCAAATCTATTGGCACTAACCAACACTATCCCACCCAGTATCATTAAGGTGATTGGCCCTTTAAAATGGAGTTTGAGTTTTAGTCATAACCCTGGCAAATTCCTGTCTGCCTCAATTTCTCTTCTTCTCAAACCAAACCATCAAGTCTTTTGTCTCCATGCTAAGGTTTTGACTACATCTTCAGCACTATGACATAATTTGAATACATAAAATTGGGATGCTTTCCAGGCCTTTCAATTTGTTTCTACATGTTGCGTCTTTGGCAGCTGTGTCATTTTGCCTGAATTTCCACTCCTGGCTGTTGGCTCCTCTTCACTTGTTCCAATATGCTGCTGGAGACAGGTCTGTAAAACATGAGTAAGGCTCAGAAGTTTAAATGGCACAGTCCTCAATTTAAATCTTTGTGGGGATTCCCTGCTAGTCCCATGTGCTTCTAGTCTTGACAAACTAAAATCAGAGGTGACAGCTTTGAGTTACCTAAGGATTGCATGAATCAATTTTTCATTCATAAAAACACCCTAAATGTAGAATTTTGAGAATGAACAGTACAACAAAAAGAAGTAGTGGAAATGTTGCATTTTAACTAGGGTTTTCTTTGAAAAGGGAAGGCATAGTGATTCCCACCTTCAGTGAACTGAGAAAAGAGAAGTACAGTTTTTAAATGCACTGATTTCATATCCCCTCCAGTCATAATGATGCTCTTGCTGTTCTATATGTTCTGAAACCACTTGATATGAAAACTGTTGAACCATCAGTGGAGACTTTTGGAACAGATACCATACCATACACTGTTAGTTACTCTATGATAATCACAAGAATAACTCCCTCCAAGCAATTCATTTCCTTTTAAATCAAAAGTTTGAAATGTACATTCAATTGTGATGTTCTTTTCTAATAACTTCAGTGTTCAGGAAGCATTCTTCCCATAGGTAGGAGTGATATGAAAGCTGCTTTTAATAAGCCTGAAACTAAATAAGCTACAGAACATGAAATTCTAAGCATTAATTATCTCTCCACCAATCTTTTTAAAGAGTAAAATTCAATTATCTTTAACCCTAGGGTAATCGTTGTTTCTTTATTCCATCCTCTGTCCTATGTAATTTTGAGTTCCAGTGATCATTCCAAACCCTGTTTGAAGTTCCTTCTGAAAAACATGTAGCTATATTCTGAAAGTCAATGTATTTTTCTGATTTGTACAACTGCTTGTGAAAGAACTGAAATATTGTATCAATTTCCTGCAAATTAGTTGATGATTTTATTATTCCAGAGATAGTATAAAAGGAATTACTTTTCCTTATGTTAGGAGGCCTGTAACTTGTCAACCTTGTCGTTCTGATCAGGATAATTTTACCCTGTCTTAAGGAAGGGCAATTCCGACTTTTTAGTAAGCAGCATGTGATGTTTATCTTTACCCTTCATTATACATCCTTATCACTTCACATTGTGAATTAGTATGTAATTCCATGAGAAATGTTATTTTCTCCTTGAATTACGGATACCTCTGATTTATCTGCCCCTTCTGGGTACATACAGAACTTATTATAATACCAGGGAGAATAGCGTTTTAGCATCTTCCACAACTTGGCTGCTGATTACATATCTATTATGGCAGAAAGCAATTACCCTTGAGTAGTAGATTATACAGCTTTGAACATTTTCATTTCCAATTTTGGAGTAAAAATGCCCACAACAAGTGGATAGTCAAGGACAATGACTGCATTAATAGAGAAATAAATTGTTATATTAATAGTTTTTTTTCAGATTAGTTTCATGCCAGACAGGAAGATTCATAGCAGAAGGGTATTGAGAGTATCCTCTTGCTATGGGGTATTCTGATGTGATTCGACCTTATTACCAGATATGTCAACATCTCATTTTGTTTAGAGTAAGATTGATTTTGCTTTAAAAATGTAATTGATGTGAAGCCTGCATGTGTTTGACACAGCGTCTGCTTTCACAAATATGTTGGTGACACTTCGTTCTATCTCTCTATCACTTTCAAATACTCAACTGCTTTTCTGTTTCCAGATTTCTTGCCTGTGCAAGGCATGAACCACAAAGTTTTCCAGTTCAACTTGACAGGAGACGATGATACAGGGGTAGTATTTGAAAGAGATGAAAGTTATGAAACAGAACTGAAATAGTGAGATGTTTCTGAGTAACTATCACCTGCATGTTGACATCAACTCAACGTAAGCATTATATTTGGGAGACTCAATGGTGTAGTAGCAAGGCTGCATTAGTAATCCTGAGATCTTGAGATGCATTGATTCAATGTCTGCAATTATTGGTGGAATTTAAATATAATGATTAGATTCAATAAAGTAATAAAATATCTGGAATTGAAAGTTAGTCTTAGAAATGCTGCCATGAAACAATCATTGATCTCCCATCTGGTTCACTAGAAGTCTGCGTTCTTTATCAGGTCTGGCCTACATGTCCCTCCAGATCCACAACAATGTGGCTGACCCTTAACTACCCTAGCAAACTACTCAATTGAACCAATCTGATGCAGAAAAATTGAAAAGACACAGGAACACCTTGCACCAGAAATAGCAATGACACACCCAGCCATGCCAACCTTTCAAAGTACTTGCACCAAACGTCTGAAGGGTTATGCAAAAATTGGGACAGTTGCCCACAGGCCAGTCAAGCAATGGCCTGACAATTGTCACGCTCACTCAGTTAGAAATTACAGCAAATTTCCCAGACTCCACCATCACCATCCCAGGTTAGTCCTTTTCCCCTGAGCAGACGTGGGAGTGTAAAATTGGAAGGAAATTTCCCTGGGAGTCCCGAATAATGGCTGTGGCCACAATGAAATCCCATGGGACCTGGTTCTCAATCTTGGCTTTATTTTAATGACTTGGGCTTTTTCTTGACTCACATTCAAAGACCAAGGGCAGACATGATGGGTTGAAGTTCTTTCTCTGTCTTGTTTCCAATGTGAAATGATATTTGTTACTATGCATGAGTGACTGAGTTGGGAGTGGGGCTGATTTGCAGTTTCGCTTTTTCTGATGTAAACTGTGTGATTTATAATTACTTTACATATTAGTTATTGGAAGTATGGGCTCTTGATTCTGGAATAGTCAGAGACATGGTGTGGAATTTTATAAGGGTCTGAGTGATGTTAGCCATAGTGAGACATAAGGCAGAATCAGCCAATAAAGTACAACAGATTGATCACAGCATTGAGATTATCTTGTTCAACCTTCTATGCTTTTCATAAGCAGCATGATGAGATTCTCACTTGGCACGATGCAAACTGATGATCATTATTGCTTGTTAATTGCATGGTGAATGCCACATCTTGCTTCATTAATATTCAGACTCCCATCTTACCAAACTCACCGAATAAATTAGACATTGGATAAACTCGACAAGAAAACCATAGTGTGTACCTGGTGGATTCAGTCTGCCACTTGTCCTGAATCACCTTCATGTTGGACACGAGACAAAAAAAAACAGAGGACATAATCTATAAGCACCAACTGAATGCACTCCTCCTACTCCTTGGACTTTGGCATCCAGAATCAGCCAGCACATCACAACCATCCTGGCATTTCTACTATGCACTGGTGGAGAAATCTGGAACCACAAACTTGCATTGCAGTGCACATCAGCAACTAACAATGAAAGGCTGCTGCAGGGGCACATTGCAAATATGGACAAGTATGCAGGTCACGGATCCATCTCGGTCTATTGTGTGTTTCCACAGAATCTAAGGTAGGAGGGGGAAGGGGAAGAGGGAAATGGGGGTTCAAGAGCAGTTGTAACCACAGCAATGGGCCTTAGCAATTTAGTCATCAGAATTGGGGGCTGTGGGCTCTGTGAAAGGGCCCCACACAGTGGTGAACAGGGTGTAGTGCAGAATAATCTATCCGTGAAGAACACTGTTAACCATTGTTGTTAAAAGTGTAATGAGGGAGGGTGGTTCATCTACTGTCAGGAGAACACACCGGCTTCAGGTATAGGGAGGGGTGGGCAGTAGGCAGTGAATGACTACAACTGATATGGTCACCTCTTATGCCAAGTTCTGGGTAAACCATGTATACGGCTTGAGTGGAAGCCTGGGAAGTGTGAAGCCATGGAGTTAATGCACTGAGATAATACGCAGAAGTACTGGATATTTTGAGGCTCATCAATGTGGTCAGACTGAGACTGGAAGCTGCTGGAGGAGGACTGCACACAGTTGCCTTTCATCGTGCAGGAACCCAAAAGTACAAAATGGGAAGAAAATGGTTGTGAGCACATTTGGAGTTGAAGGTTAAATGATTTGACTTGTGATGGAGGTGTCTGCAGTACACAGCGTTCCAAAGGCTTTAGAAAAGGAGGAACACTAGTCACAGGCCCAACAAACGTAGAGCACACAGACAAGTAGGCTGCCTAGTTCCTGGCCATCCTACAGCAATGACCCTCTCTGTCTGCTGCACATCCCTGTCAGTGGCACTGCTGAACTTTTTAATTCCTGTGTCTTTGTGCATGGCAGAAGCCAAGCATGAGAGATGTTGAACGAGGAGGACAAAGGTTTCAAGCTTTTGTTGCAGTTTGTATGTATTATTCCCGCTTCTTACAGTAGATGTTTAGTGTTGACCTGAGTTCATTGAGCCTTGTACATGCCTATGAAGTGATGCTGGATAATCTGAAAATGCATTTAGTGCTTACTCTGAGAGACTCAGAAAAACATGAAAAAATATTGAAGGAGAAATTGCCAACAAAGCATCCTCAATAGATTTTCTTCTCTTTCTCCCTTCTACAATATTTCAATGTCTTCCTTGACTTTGTAGCTGGGATGGGGGGAGGATACCATTTGGTAGAGCCCATTGACTGTCTTTCTGCACGGCTAGCTCTTCTGTCTCTGAGAACATCCATGTTCCAATAGCCAGTAGTCCCATGGCCTGGTTACTGTGTTTGGAAAAGAGCTCAAAAGTCCATTCAGGCTCATCCATCTCCAGTTTGGTGATATTTTCTCTCCCTGTTACACACAAGGTACTTTTCTTTGTATGACTCTCAGCAGCTGATTTTGCTGATTAACATTTTAAAAAAAGAGCAAAATGGTTGCATTTTCTACCAGCTTTTCTCTGGTTCCCATAACAGGACACTTTCTGTCTGGTGGAAGCATTCTTTCAACAATTTGCACTCTTGTTAGTGAATCTGCTTTTGCAGGTTTGCTGGTGATTTCCACATGTGAGCAATAAATGGTAGCCATAGGAGCTGAACATTGTGTGGTATTTGCTGTTGGCAGCCTTAACTTCAGTAATTCTGAATGTTGAATTCTTTAATGATCTTATCAACTCCGTCAGCTCTGACAAATTTCTGTCTTTCTCAAGTGTTCTCAGCGTAGATGATTAGTGTCATAACTCTCAATTGTCTGTGCTTTGGTTTTCTGGTTGGCGTTTTCAATATCACCATAGTCATATTTAGTTTTAATTGTTTCATTTGTGTGCAAAATTGATCAACAATCACCTTTCCTTCTTGATTAGTGTGATAGACATTAATTCTTTCATAAGCTGTATTTTTATTAGACACAAAATGGGTTGTGAATGCATTTTGTGTTGAGTTATAATCATTTTCATCTTGCAAAAATATAAGAGCTTCAAATATGTCCTCCAAAACAATGAATTAAGGCCTTTACTCCTTTCATTTTTTTGTGATTCCAAAACCTGCCCTTGCACCTTCAAGCTTTTGCCATCACTTTTCCAAACATGGGAAAAGTCCAAAGTAGATATCAGACCATGCTAGATTGGAGATAAACAATTTCACTTTGATCGACAAAGCTGTGATGGTGTTTGACGAAGGATCTGTCATCACATTCCTGCCCAAGAGAAACCTCTCTGTAATGATCCGAGATTAATGTATTTCTTGCATGGATTGTGGCTTCAATGAGATTAATACCTTCTCTGCACAGACACAGATGCTAATCCTGAGCTGGAGTGTCTGGTGGGTATCAATCAACAGGGTACAGTGGTAATATGTTCCTTAAATCATAATTTAGAAATAAGGGGTCACATATTTAGGGCAGAGCTGAGAAGAAAAAAGATTCTTTGAAGTTTGTGAGTTTTCCTTAGACAGTGAATGCATAATTTTTTAAACATCTTAAAGGCAAAGGTGGATAGATCCTTGACTGCTAAGGGAAATAAAAATTATCAGGTGTATGGAGGAATGTAGAGTTAAGATAAAAATCAAATCAGCCATAGTCTTATCAAATGGTGGAACAAACTCAAAGGTCCAAGTAGTCCACTTTTGTTTGTCCTTCATAAGTCCATAAATCTCCAATTTAAAGTGCTTTCTGTAAAAAGTTTCAAACATCTTCCCAGCATTTCCTATCTGAAAGTAAACTTTAACTTTTTGTATTCTCCTTGTGAAGTTTTTGGGAAAAAAAAACTTTAAGGGTTCCATAAAAAGCACTAAGATTCAGAACTGCATATTCTGTTACAACATGAATTCACTGTTCTCCCCTAGGTTGTGTAGCCTTGGGTGCATGTTTATGGTAGCCTTAGGTGGACAAATGTGTAGTGTAACTTATAATTCCCTGTATTTATTATACTTGTGATACGGGAGACTAACTGATTGCAGTAGAGATATGTATCTTATGATGACCATAGAAGCAAAGATTAGCCGGGGGAACAGATAATTATCAAGGAAGTCCAATATTCATTGGAAGGAGGAGTAAATTGACCGTGGTGTGAGTGAGTTTGCTGGGCAGTTTACTCCTGCTTTTGCTGGGATGCAAATTGTGCTATCAAAACCTTTACCTAATAAATCCAACCCTTATTGCCTCCGTTAAGTTGTTGAGTTTCCCAAGAATTGGCAAAGCCATGGTGAAAAATAGAATGATAGTTAAAATGAAGGCAGACAACGTATTATAATTCTAAAGCAATCAGCTGCTACCCATGAGCAGATTCGTCACTAAGCTTTTGTTAAGCTCTAGTTAAAGTGCAAAAGTATACTCAACAGATTTAGTTCCCACTCTAGATCTCTTGCATTTTAACTTTGACACAAAATCAGCTCACCATTTTTTAAGATCATTAATAGCCAGCTAACCTACTAATAAAATGCATGTTTACGCATTAGGTTCGCCTTTGGACTTGTGTTTAAATCTTTTTGTGTGTAATCATTGTAATAGATAGATGTAGCAGTCAATAAGTAAACAGTACCCCTGAGTTCAGTATGAAAGATGTTCAGTAGCTCTGGTGAGAATACATCCAAGAGCCTGCAAGCAGGATAAAATCGAATTAGCCTCAGGTTCAGATGCTTATGTCTCCCAGGTCAGCAATGTTCTTTTGCTATACTGTAGCTTGTTTTTAGGGCTTTATGTTTTGGCCTCTTTCACAGTTAATCCTAGGATTTACAATGGGACCTATGTAGTTAGACCAACAATATCACTTTCTGTCACATGGTGATTCCAGAAAAAGGAATCACAGTGTTGTGCCTCTCTGCAATAATGATAGATAATAATTCAATGATATAGGATGAGGCATTTTATGTCAATTTCCAGCAACTGAGATATTCCTCGTTCCACAGTGTGATGTGGTGGAACCCAGAGAGCAGTTTAACATCATACTAGCATTCTTGACATTCCCATCACATTTATCCAAGAGCTGTACAATTGCTTATTCTAAGTTATTGTGAAGGAACTTTGAGAAAGAAGTATGCCAACCATTAAGCGATAGGTTGGATGAGGTCACAGTCTTTCGTCTCTTTATAAATCTTCACTTCTTATCACATTTCAGTCTCATAACTTGGTTCTTGCATGTGGATTTTGAGGTTTTTCTGCTGCATTTTGTCCAGCAGTTGGAACAATGAAACAGAAGTGTTTAGATAAATGTTAGAATGGAACTACACCACAATTTAACCTGCAATGGAACTTTGATTAAATAAAAACAAGAAAGATCAAAACACTTGTTGCCTCTGCTCAAATTGGGCCAGGAAGATTAGCTCTAAGCCAGTTAATATTCACAGGAGCACTGAATACAACTCGGCAACAATATTTGGTACCCAAAATGAGTTTTGCAGCAACTCAACAAGATTTGTGAGGAAAAGAACCTCAGTATTTACGGAAATGTTCTGAACAGGCACTTGGTTTGTCATAGCATTTGAAATCGGTGTGGACTTGTAGGACAAATGGCCTGTTTCCACATTGTAGGCAGTCTTTGAGTCACTGATAAAAACATTAACCTGGATGCATTAAAATGTAAACTATCTCACTTTTCTTTTAAGATAAAAGAGTTTAGTAAGCCCTTTATCTATCTTTGTATAAACTATAGAGATGGAGTGCTCATCTTGAATAAAATTCAACTAACACATAAGGCTTCATAATCAGGTATAAACTGAAAAAGTAGAAACTTTATAACATTCTGAGGTCTGCACCAGGCTAAATGCTACGTACATATTCTTCAGCTCAAAGCCAAGTCTGTCACTTTCTGTTCAGTAGATTTCATGCTGTGGTAACTCAAAGGAGTAGCTTAAGTCTAGTTATATCTATGAAATTCCTCAAGAGCTTTTTGGGCTTGTGTTCTCCTTCACAAGAATGAAAACGCTAACTGTGCTGTGGAGCGCTGATGATATCTGTGCTTCAAATAGAATGGCAGCCTTAGAAGAACAAATCAAGGGAAAATGTCGTTTGATGTGATTTGATTAGACTTATTACTCTCATGTGTACCATCGCGCAATAAGAAAAGTATTGTCTTATATGCTTTACAGGCAGATCATCTCACACATGTGCATTAGGATAACAGAATGGAATGCGGGATACAGTCTTACAGCTGCTGAGAAGGTGCAGAGCGAGATCAACACTAACATTAAAGAGGTTCACTCAAAAGTCTGATAACTGTAGGGAAGAAGCTATTCTTGAATCTGTTTGTACATGAGTTCAAACTTTTTATGTCTTCTGCCCAACAGAAGAGAGTGGAAGAGAGTATAACTGGAGTGGGAGGGGTCTTTGATTATGTTAGTTACTTTCCCAACACATTGAGACATATAGATGAAATCAGTGGATGGGAGACTGGTTTGCATGATGATCTGGGCTGTGTTCACAACTCTCTGTAGTTTCTTGTAGTTTTGGGAAGAGCAGCTGCCATACCATGCTGTGATGCATCTAGACAGGATGCTTCCTGTGGTGCATCCATAAAAATTTGTAAGAGTCTTCATCGACATGCCAAAATTCCTTAACCTCCTAAGGAAGTAAAGGCATTGCAGTGCTTTTTTGGACATGGTGTCAATGTGGGTTAGCTGGGAGTGTAGTGCTATTATTCAAAACTCATGTGATGTCTCTGCTATCTAAGATGAAGGATCTAGGCCTGAAACATCAGCTTTTGTGCTCCTGAGATGCTGCTTGGCCTGCTGTGTTCATCCAGCATCATACTTTGTTATCTCTGCTATCTAAGTCGCTTTAGCTATTTGGCATGATTCTATTTCCACATGCCACAAGCCACACTGCTCTGCTTGCGAAAGGCAGTGCAGAATTAATTTCCTCCCACTAATCTGGTTTATTAAGACCTTTGATCTGTACAGCACTCCACCAGCTTTTCTGGTTTGTGCAAAATGGATCTTTATACGGAAGTCAACTCAGTTCATTCCAGATCCTGTGGTTATCATCATAGGTTTGTCAGACTGCACTAAACTTGACAGTGATTAACAAAAGCATAGAGGAACTCTTTTGACCATCACTGATAACAGATTTTCGAGAATGGAAAAAGCTATTTCAGATGATTCTTGGTGTAATTCAGCATGCATGCAGCTATGTACAATCTACTAATCCTGTTTTGCCTCACTAATGATCTTCCTAGCATCTGGGCATACCATAGTTTAATCTAGCTTGTAACAGTGCTTGATTGCTTTAGAGAAATTTGATTGCCACTTTAAACACCATCAGCTTTTGTCTAAAAGCCTTTTTATTCTGTAGTGACTTTATTTGCCATAAAATGCAGCTAACATGCTCAAATTTAGGTTTTCTTGGGAGAAAATTGAGACTTTGTCTGAAAATGGGTGTCACAGCATATGCTTAATGCTATACCCATTGCTCCAAAGTAGGCAATCTGTTTGTTACAATGTTTGCAGGGTCCAGTTAGCTTTCCATAAAACATCTGAGGATTTGGTAAAAACAAGTCTACTACATTGAGTGAGAACCTATTCCATTATAACACAACCCCCTCAATACTGCATTGAAGTACATATTGGTCTGGATTTCACAGTCAATCATGAAGCAACAGTGTTCATGAACATATGAGTGATCCGTTGAACTGGCACTGCCATTGAATAAAACCACGACGGATCTGAATGTAATCTCAACTCCACATTCTCATTTACCTTTGAAAACTTATCATCTCCTTGCTTACCAAAATTCTATCCACCTCTGCTTTAAAAGTATTCAAAGATTCTACTTTTATACTTTTTCAAGAAGTGAATTCCAAAGTCTCTTCTAAAAGAGAAAAAAGAAAATCATCTTATCTTTGACTTATATGAGCTTTTTTTTATTCAATGTTGGCCCCTGGTTCTAGATTTTTTCTCCAAGAGGAAATATCATCTCCACATCTGCCCTGTTAAGACTACTTAGAATCTTACATGTTTCAATCTAGTTCCCTCTTACTCTTCTAAACATCAGCAGATACAAGCCAAGCCATCAAACTTCTCCTTGGAAGGCAACCTGCCCATTTCAGGTATTAGCATGGCAAACCTTCCCTGAATTGCTTTGAAGGCATTTATATTGTTCCTTAAGTAAGTAGACGAATACGGTACACAGTATTCCAGATGTCATCTCTCCAGGGCCTTGTATCATTGAAGCTCAACTCCCCTACTTCTGTATTCAATTTTTCTCACAATAAGTAGTAACATTCTATTAGCTTTGTTAGTTATTTGCTGTACCTACACACTACCCTTTTACGATTCAGTGGTAAGTCACCTAGATCCTTCCACATCTCATAGTTCTGCAAACTCTTGCTATTTAGATAATATGGTCTTTTTCAGTTTTCCTGTCAAAATTGTTAATTTCATATTTTATCACATTATATTCAATTTACCAGGTCTTTTCCCACTAACCTAATCTAAATATATCCTTTTGTAGCCTCATTATATCCTCTTCACAACTTATTTTCCTATCTGTTGCAGTGTCTTTAGCGAATTTAGCAACCATAACTCTAATACCGGCATCTGAGTGATTTATATAAATAGTAAACAAATGAAGCCCCAGCACTGATCCCCGTAGCCCCATTCATTACATATCATCAAACAAAAAATGGTGCATTTTACCTAGTATCTGATTCTTGTTAATTTGCCAATCTTTTATTCATGCAAATATCTTACTGTCTACACTATGAGCCCTTTTATTCCACATTAATCTTTCATGTGGCACCTTATCAAACACCTTCTGAAAAGCTAAGTATAGTACATCTACTGGTTCCTTTGTCTACCAGTGATCACGCTGAACAATTCATTTATCTGCTATTCAATGGCTAGTATGATCTTTTTAACATCATGTTGTAGCATTAGAGGTGAGAAATTATGAGGCCTTATGGTGAAGTGCATCTTTAGTGAAGCCTCAGCCTCTGACTATGTCATGAGAAAGAGTCATAAACATTAAGATCAATATTCAGCTGAAAAACAGGTCATCTCTTAATTATTTTAAACAATTAAGCTTAAAACCCTTTGACATAATTTAAGAAACCTTTGAAAAATAATGAACCTTAGAATCCCTACAGTGTGGAAACAGGCCCTTTGGCCCAACAAGTCCACACCAAACCTTGGAGCATCCTGCCCATACCCTTGTAACCCACCTAATTTACACATCCCTGAACACTACGGGCAATTTAACATAGCCTATCTACCTAGCTTGCACATCTTTGGACTGTGGGAGGAAACCAGAGCACCCAGGGGAAACCCACACAGACACAGGGTGAATGTGCAAACTCCACACAGACAGTTACCCGAGGCTGGATTTAAACCTCGGCCCCTGGTGCTGTGAGGCTGCAGTGCTAACCACTGAGCCACTGTGCTGCCTTTAATGCATTCAGAATAAATGGGAAACTACGTACATTGGACAACTTTTTAAAAAGATGAGCTCAGTAAAACAGTTCTTTTCTTTGTTACAGAAATATAGCGACAGTACAAAGTTAGTTGTGAGGGACGGGTGTCATAAATCGAATAAGTTTTAAGGACAACGTCAGGAGTAAACCATTGGCCACTTTCCATGCTATCTATTATAAGTGATTTCTTTTAAAAGGTGATTAAAATATTTCTTAGTTGCATGCGTATGTAAGGCCAACTCATGTAATAGATGCAAGCTTTACTGAGTATAAGTATAGAGTATTATTTTTAATATATTTATCGCAAAATCTAAATGTTACCCATACACACAAACATATCCATACTCAAATGGACCATAGTCATATGCATCCATATACATACACACCCATATATGTACACACTTATGCACATGAACACCCATATGCATAAAGCTCACAAGACAAAGATGCAATCCAGGAGGATAATGTATTTTTATCAATTAGAAATAAATCAACAGTTCATCAGATGCGGGCCCATTGAAAGAAAACTTATTTTGTTGCTGAAGGATTAGTCCAGGCAGATTCAGATAACCAGCCTCATTTATTAAAGTTATTGATGATTCTCTTGAGCAAATGAATGCTAAATAAATGACATTTCCAGAATAGTATGTGCTGAATGCAGTCTACATTGAAAGTTATGAATAAGACCTGCCTTTATTTTGCAACACTGAGCAAGAATTTAGCAGACATTTCAGTGATGTGATAGCAAAACATCATTGCCTCATCAGAAATAATAATAGGATATCTTAAATGGTTAGCATCTTGGTATGGAAGAAAATCGCAAAGACTGTGACCGATAACATTACATTTAATTGCATTGCTGACCCAATGTGACAATTACGTGAATTAGTTAACCTGATCTGGCAGGTGCCTACAGACTTTTAAGATGTTCTTCTACTTAAATTTCAATTTCAGATTTGAACGATTACGAAACAGAATTCTTCTTGCGGTAGATGGGAAAATAATATTTACTTGTCAGGATAACACATATGAAGTTGGCAAAAAATTCAGTTGCCTTTGGAGACAGGGTTCACTGTGTGCTTGTAAAATTCTTCCACAGAAGAACTGGGCATAGAACTTCAAATACAAAGTGAAAGAGTGAACATTTTTCCAAACACCCAAAAAGTTTTACCCAAACCAACAAAGGGGCACAAGTGAAACTTATTTTCTGTTGAGGGAACTGCAGCAATGTAAGCAGTAGAGACAAAATTGGGAAATATGGTAAGAATGAAAAAATCCGAATTGCAACATAAAGAAAATAATTCCCAGTTTTCCGCTTAAGCTTGAAGTGACAATTTCAGGATTTTGCTATGAAGTGGCAACTAGCATATTTCTATGCATTTTCATCTCATTTTAAGATAAATTCATCTTATTTATATGTCACTTTTAATTCTCTTCCACGCTGAGAAACTAGACAGTGCTGATTTCTACCTGAAAAGCAGTGCAAGCACCCAATGGCAGTAGCTCACTGCTTGCTAGTCCAGGTCTGCATCCAGCTCAAATGTCATTGCAATGTATGCCCATGCTCCAAAGCCAACATCCTCCTTGACAAATTGTCCTTGTAAATTGGCATCAGCGAACCACCAGATTCACCACACCATTATACCTGCTGTCAGATCAAATAACTCATTACTTCCGTCTTCCAGGACTTCACTTTAGAGCTCAGGGTCACCCTTGATATGAAGGCTTCTGTTGGGCCACTTCAAGCATAAAGACACACATGAGTAGTATTTATTTACACAGGCTGCATCTAATAGTGCTTATGTCATAGTGCAATGGAACGGCCCATTGCACAATGCCAAGCATTGAATAGCAGTGCACTACTTTGAAAAGCTGCTATGTCGCATGAACCTTTCCCTCCAAAGATATGATTCCATATTCTCACTCAGAAGATGGATGTAAGGTTGGAAGTTGTGTGCAGGTCGATTCAGAATGTTCTGTCAGAATATGGGCACATCCTTTTCGGCTAGAGCCTCAGCAAAAATTAACATTGGAGGAAGTGGGGAGGTGGAGGCACTAGCCTGGCTCTCTGAGAGGACGGGGATGCCTGAAGTCAAGTCACAGTCTGTTATCCGCCTCTCACCTTGCCATCAATGCTGAGAATCTATTGTTACAGAGATGGAATGGTCCACACACTTATCCAACAAACACCAAATATGCTGGACCTCATCTCAATGTCGGTCCTTGGAGACAGCCAAACACATGTTGATCATTCATGGGCTTCAATGTCCTTCAGCCTGGTTTTCCGCATGTTTCTGTCAAACCTGCAATCTGTTCCTGTTCCTGTACCAGTCTGTCCATTTTCACAAAGTCAATAATGACCAAGATCATGGACATGTCTTCTAACTGAGGCTGACCAGATAGAATGGTATCTGGCAGCCTTCTGTTTGTATGGACCTGAAGCATTTCTTCCTCAAACATCTGTGGAGACATGTCAGTCGTGTGCTCACCAGACTGTGTTCCCACCTCTAACCTAGATAGAGAACCTAACAAGGTGAAAGTCCCTGAGCAGGGTGAAGGTGAAAGCTTTTAACCAGCATATCCTCTGAGGGGGAGTGGCTTTCTTCTTGGAAGTGGAGATAGAGGTGGCCACTAGTTTCTTTGGGGTGGAGATTCTCTGGGTACCATTAGTGTGAAGAAAAGGTGAAAACAAAAGGAATCAAATGTCATAGATGGAAAAGGCTTATGCAGTTTAAAATTAGATAGCATTAGTGATCAAACAAGAGCAGCACAATACAATGACGTTAGTTAGATTTGCCACCTACTGAGGTCTCCCCATTCCGACATGAGCAGTTGTGCTCTTTTCTGGCCAGCCTGAGAACTTTACCTTCAAATGGAGGGGAGACCTTTATTTCTATCCCTCAACCAACTTTCCACTTCACTGGTCGTGACCGCCTTGACTTATTTTTGGTACAACATTTCTTGCAAAGAGACAAAAGGAAGGATTTAGAATATTGAAAACAGACAGGGGAGTTCTTTATGGTGATGATGCAGGATTAGGAAAGCAGATGAGGTGTTCTCAATGAGTATGCAGGAAGTGCAGAGGGCAGGAAAGGATAGTAGTTTAGGAGAATTAAATGGGTAAGACCTATTGAGCGAATATGATTTATGCAACAGTGAGTATTGTAATGCGTGAGCCTTAGTGAGAGGCATGTAAATGTAAACATTAGTAACTAAGTAAAGCGTTTACCTTTATTTTGTGTCAAATAGTATAGGTACAGTGTATGTGACAGCGCATTAGACAACCTTGATCATAACAGTGACATCCTTGTGAAAAGAGCAAGCCGTAACTGTCTTCAGCAAGTTCTGACCTTAAAATAGAGAGTGATTGATAAGTCCGTGTGGCTAACCAGCTCTGAGCTGTAAACATCTGAGTTAAATCTTTCAGTCATATAAGTCTACTGTTAAATCCTGGGTCAGACTTTCCATCACGCTGGAGCAAGCAATTATTTGCTTTTCTCGGCTGCATAACACACAACGGCCATAACATTCGTCTCTAGAGTATAGATTTTCCAGGACCGTAGACGCTAGTTTCAATGCAAAATGACAGCCATGTTATGTAGGACATACCCCGGTGTAGATTCCAGATGCCAGTTTGGTGTGAGTGTTAACAGAGGTGTTTCAGACATGCAGAGTAGGCAGTACATGAAATGAGTTGTTATACTCATTTGACCTAGCAGTACAATTTTCGATATCAGCACTCTACTTAATGTCCTCTCTTAACTTGGTACAGCTGAACTTGCATTCAGCAGCAGCATGTAACCCAAGCTCCACAAATGCTGTTTAAAGTAATCATGAACAATTTTCAAGCTAAGTGCTGACTGATTTCTGCTTAATGTGTAGGAGTGTCTGATGGTCTGTACTACTAGAGACATAGAGATATACAGCATGGAAACAGACCCTTCAGTCAAACTCATTCACGCCAAGTAGATATCCTAAATAAGTCTAGTCCCATTTGCCAGTATTTGGCCCATATTGCTCCAAACCCTTCCTATTCATGTTCCTATCCAGATACCGTCTAAAAGTAATTGTACTAGCCTCCATCTCTTCCTCTGGCAGCTCATTCATACGCACACCACCCTCTGCAGAAATAAAATTACCCCTTAGGTCCCTTTTATATCTGGATGTGAGTTTGCTCGCTGAGCTGGAAGGTTAGTTTTGAGACGTTTCATCACCATTCTAGGTAACATCATCAGTGAGCCTCTGACGAAGCACTGGTGTTATGTTCCGCTTTCCATTGATCTGTTTAGGTTTCCTTGGGTTGGTGATGTCATTTCCTGTGTTGGTGATGTCATTCCTGTTCTTTTTCTCAGGGGATGGTAGATTGGCTCCAAATCAATGTGTTTATTGATGGAGTTCCAGTTGGAATGCCATGCTTCTAGGAATTCTCGTGCGTGTCTCTGTTTCGCTTGTCCTAGGATGGATGTGTTGATCCAATCAAAGTGGTGTCCTTCCTCATCTGTATATAAGGATACGAGTGATAGTGGGTCATGTCATTTTGTGGCTAGTTGATGTTCATGTATCCTGATGGCTAGCTTTCTGCCTGTTTGTCCAATGTAGTGTTTGTCACAGTTCTTACAAGGTATTTTGTAGATGACGTTCGTTTTGCTTGTTGTCTGTATAGGGTCTTTTAAGTTCATTAGCTGCTGTTTTAGTGTGTTGGTGGGTTTGTGAGCCACCCTGATGCCAAGAGATCCGAGTAGTCTGGCAGTTATTTCGGAAATGTCTTTGATGTAGTGGAGAGTGGTTATGGTTTCTGGGCCTGTTTTGTCTGTTTGGGTTTATTGCTGAGAAATTGGCGGACTGTGTTCATTGGGTACCCATTCTTTTTGAATACATTGTATAGGTGATTTTCTTCTGGTCTTCGTAGTTCCTCTGTGCTGCAGTGTGTGGTGGCTTGTTGGAATAATGTTCTAATGCAGCTTCGTTTGTGGGTGTTGGGATGGTTGCTCCTGTAGTTCAGTACTTGGTCCGTATGTGTTGTTTTCCTGTAGACGCTGGTTTGAAGTTCCCCATTGGCTGTTCGCTCTACTGTGACATCTAGGAATGGCAGTTTGTTGTTGTTTTCTGCCTCTTTTGTGAATGTTATGCCAGTAAGAGTATTATTGATGGTCTTGAAATTTTCCTCTAATTTGTTTTGTTTAGTGATGACAAAGGTGCCATCCATGCAGCGGACCCAAAGTTTGGGTTGGATGATTGGCAGAGCTGTTTGTTCGAGTCTCTACATTACTGCCTCTGCTAAGAACCCTGATATCGGAGATCCCATGGGTGTACCGTTGGTTTGTCTGTAGGTTTTGTTATTGAAAGTGAAGTGGGTGGTGAGGCATAGGTCCACTAGCTTGATGATGTTGTCCTTGCTGATGAGGTTGGTGGTGTCTGGTGTATGTGTCTTCTGTTCTTCTAATAGTGTCATCAGTGTTTCTTTGGCCAGGTTGATGTTGATGGATGTGAACAGGGCTGTTACGTCAAAGGAGACCATTATTTCATCCTCTTCTATCTTGGTGTCTTTGATGGTGTTCAGGAATTCTTGGGTGGAGCGAATGGAGTGGCGGGAGTCTTCTACTAGGTGTTTTAGTCTTTGGTATAGTTCCTTGGCTAATCTGTAGGTTGGTGTTCCAGGTAGTGACACTATGGGTCTGAGGGGGGCTTCTGGTTTGTGAATTTTTGGTAGTCCGTAGAAGCGTAGTGTGTTGGATCCATCCAGCTTCATTTTTTGGAAGTCTCTCTTGTTTAATTCTCCAGATTTTTGAAGTTTTTTGAGTAAGGCTGTGATTCGGTTCTCTAGTTGTGAGGTCGGGTCTATCACCACCTGTTGGTAAGTGTCGGTATCTGCAAGAAGTGCATTCGCTTTCTCAATGTAGTCTGTTCGGTTTAAGATGACTGTCAAGCGTCCTTTGTCCGCAGGTAGGATAACAATGTTTTTGTCTTTTTTGAGTCCTTTTAGGGCTTTCCTTTCTTGTGTATTGAGTGTGTTTTCTTCCTTTTTCCTGCCTAATGTTGGTGCGACTGTCTGTTTGATGGTTTGCTGGGTTTCTTCTGTGAGTTTGTTGTCTTTCAGTGTTGTTTCTAACGCTGCTAAGAAATCTTTTTTGTCCGCTTCCCGGAAGTTGTAATTTAATCCTCTTATTCTGCAGGTCTAGTTTTTTCGTTTTCTGTGTTTGCCGTTGTCTGATGTCTATGGCTCGTTGTACTGTGTCTGTCCATTCATGGTCTGTCGCGTTAGTGAGTAAAGTTTTTGGCGCGAAATTTCCCGGTTGTATTTACGGAGCCTGTTGTGGGCATCATTGATAATTTCTCTAAGCATTCTGCAGCCGTTTTGCTCAGCTATTCTTTTGGCTAGTAGGGTGTTAAGGGGAGGTTTGTATTTGAGACATTTAGGTAGTACCTGTTTCCTTCGGCATTTATGCAGGAAGTACAGCAGTTCACGGGTGGCACTCTGTCGGATGGCATTGGTTTCCCATCTACGGGCCAGTTTTAGCTTATTGCATCCATAGGTGCTAGCGAGTTTTGAGAAGATTTGTAGCTCAGGTTGAGGTTCTGGATGTGAGTTTGCTCGCTGAGCTGGAAGGTTAGTTTTCAGACATTTCAGCACCATTCTAGGTAACATCATCAGTGAGCCTCCGACGAAGCGCTGGTGTTATGTCCCGCTTTCTATTTATCTGTTTAGGTTTCCTTGGGTTGGTGATGTCATTTCCTGTGTTGGTGATGTCATTTCCTGTTCTTTTTCTCAGAGGATGGTAGATTGGCTCCAAATCAATGTGTTTGTTGATGGAGTTCCGGTTGGAATGCCATGCTTCTAGGAATTCTCGTGCGTGTCTCTGTTTGGCTTGTCCTAGGATGGATGTGTTGATCCAATCAAAGTGGTGTCCTTCCTCATCTGTATATAAGGATACGAGTGATAGTGGGTCATGTCGTTTTGTGGCTAGTTGATGTTCATGTATCCTGATGGCTAGCTTTCTGCCTGTTTGTCCAATGTAGTGTTTGTCACAGTTCTTGCAAGGTATTTTGTAGATGACATTCGTTTTACTTGTTGTCTGTATAGGGTGTTTTAAGTTCATTAGCTGCTGTTTCAGTGTGTTGGTGGGTTTGTGAGCTACCCTGATGCCAAGAGGTCCGAGTAGTCTGGCGGTTATTTCGGAAATGTCTTTGATGTAGTGGAGAGTGGTTATGGTTTCTGGGCCCATTTTGTCTGTTTGTTTGGGTTTATTGCTGAGAAATCGACGGACTGTGTTCATTGGATACCCATTCTTTTTGGATACGCTGTATAGGTGATTTTCTTCTGGTCTTCGTAGTTCCTCTGTGCTGCAGTGTGTGGTGGCTCGTTGGAATAATGTTCTAATGCAGCTTCGTTTGTGGGTGTTGGGATGGTTGCTCCTGTAGTTCAGTATTTGGTCTGTATGTATTGTTTTCCTATAGCCAAGTAGACAAGCCAAACAGAGACACACACGAGAATTCCTAGAAGCATGGCATTCCAACTGGAACTCCATCAACAAACACATTGATCTGGAGCCAATCTACCATCCTCTGAGAAAAAGAACAGGAAATGACATCACCAATGCAGGAAATGACATCACCAACCCAAGGAAACTTAAACAGATCAATGGAAAGCGGGACATAATACCAGCGCTTCGTTGGAGGCTCACTGATGATGTTACCTAGAATGGTGACAAAGCATCTGAAAACTAACCTTCCAGCTCAGCGAGCAAACTCACATCCAGAACCTCATGCTGAGCTACAAATCTTCTCAAAACTCGCTATCCTTTTATATCTATCCACTCTTACCTTAGACCTGAGCTCTCTAGTTTTGGATTCCCTCACCCCAGGGAAAAGACCTTGTCTATTTACCCTTTCCATGCATAAATCTCTATTTGATCACCCCTCACCTTCAGGAAAATAGCCCAATCTATTCAGCCTCTTCCTATAGCTCTAACTCTCTAACCTTAGCAACATGCTTGTAAATCTTTTCTGAATCCTTTCAAGTTTCACAACATTGCTGCCATAACAGGGAGACCAGAATTGCATGTAGCATTCCAAAAGTGGCCCAACCAATGTTCTGTATAGGCGCAAGATGACCTCTCACCTCCTACACTCAATGCACTGACTAATAAAAACAAGTAAACCAAATACCTTATTCACTATCCTATCTATCTGAAGCTCCACTTTCAAGGAACTATGGACCTGCACTCTAGGGTTTTTTGTACAGCAAAACTCCCCAGGACTATACCATTAAGGATATAAGTTTTGCCCTGATTTGTTTTTCCAAAGTGCAGCATCTCCCGTGATGGTCTGGGCTGTGCATACCACCTTCTGCAGTTTATTACAGCCCTGGGCAGAACAGTTATGATATCCGGCTGTTATGCATCTGGCCAGTATGCTTTCAATGGTGCCTTTGTCGAATTTGGTGAGGGGTCTTCTGGACATGCCAAATTTCCTGAGCTGCCTGAGGATGAGGGGGCATTGTTGTTCCTACTTGATTGTTTCATTTACATGGGAAGCTCAGGACAGGGCATCTGTTATTGTCACTCCGAGGAACTTGATGGTCTTCGCTCTCTCAATTCAATTCAGTTAATGTAGATGGGGGTGTGTTCTCCACCTTTCTTTCTGAAGTTGATGATCAATTCTTTAGTTTTGCCTACATTGAGACAGATTGTTTCGTTGCACCATGTTACCACATCCTCTATCTTCAGTATTTGGAGTCATTGAATTTGGTATCAATCGACCTTCTACCCAATTAAAATGCTGGTTTAACTTGTATCTTTCTAATTAGGAAATATACTGATGGGATTTAAATGTGAAGTTTAGGCTTAATCCACTTGATCAACTCAATGGCACATTTTTTATGTTTAATGATGCCAAAATGTTCATGCTTGTAGAAAAGAAACTGATGTCATTAAAAATCCATGAAAATACCTTATATAATTACTCTGAATTAGCCATAATTATTGCATAGGCTGGATACAAAAATAGGAAGGCTTGTCTTCATGAATTAATGAATATAATTTTAAGGCATTTAGTTTTTTTTTCCCTGAAATTCACTGAAAAGCCTTATGATCTATTCTACTCTGGCTTGTGGTGAGAATTTTAACCCTTTCCTCTCTGAAGTTAATGAATAAATTCTGAGATATATACTAGAAGGTACCAAAGGTACTCAACCAAAAGGTAACCTATAAAATTAAAACTACAAAGTATGACAAAATAAATGGCAATATCTACCCCTATAAAAAGCTGAATTCTACATCGTCCCAGGGTGGAATGGTAGGCAGGGTGTGGAGTAAAAGTGGATGCTATAGCAACATTATAGTGTTCATTGTTTAATTGGCCCGATATTACATGCAGAAATATTGCGCCCCTGTTTGGAGAGAAGTTGGATAGTTCATTTATCTCCATGCAACCTTGAAATCACCAATTAATGGCTCTTTGAAGGCTTCCATCTTCCACTGCCAGGTTTCTTCCTTTAAGCGTCCAGGTTTTTGTCATTTGTTCATAGGATGTGAACATCATTGACCAACCCTAACTGCCCTCCAGATGGCTGTGATGAGGCGCTTTCTTGAACTGCTCCAATCCTTAAAGTATAGCTACATTCATAATGGTGTTGTTACAAAGGGAATTCCAAGAGCTGACCCATGACAGTAAAGGAACTGTGATATATTTTCAAGTCAGGGTGGCAAGCAGTTGGAGAGAGCTCGCAGAAGGTGATGTTCCCATGCATATGCAGCCAATGTCCTTCTTGGTCTTAGAGATCGTGGGTTTGAAGGGTGCATTCAAACAAATCTGGGTGAGTTGGTTCAGTGTATATTGAAGATGGTATACATTTTCAATATATGTTGGTGGTGTAGAAAATGAATGTTATAAGTGATAGATTAGATGCCAAACAAGTAGAATGCTTTGTCCTGGACCTTGTCAGCTGTTTGAGTATTTTTGGAGCTGCATTCATTCAGACAAGAGCACATTCCATCATACTGCTGATTTGAGTCTTGAAAATGGTAGACAGGCTTTGGGGAACCAGGAGGTGAGTTACCTGGTATAAAATTCATGTCACTTAACATGTTCTTATAGCCAAAATATTTACATAAATGGTCCAGTTCAGTTTCTGGCCAATGATAATCCCTAGGATGTTAACTGTGAAGGATTAAGTGATGGTAATATCATTTAGCATTAAAGGGAGATGGTTTGATTCTTTCTTGTTTGAGATGCTCATTTTGTGGTCCCTGTGTGGTACAAATCCTACTTGACACACATCAGCGAAAGCCTGGATATTATTGCAGTCATGAGGCATGTAGACATGGACTGTTTTATATTATGAATGCTGCTGAAAACTGTCTAACTGTCAGTGGGCATTACCACTTCAGACTATATGATACGGAAACATCATAGATGAAGAAGCCAAGATGATTGGTTCCAGGACACAACACTGAGGAACTCTTGCATAGATGTCCTGGAGCTGAGATGATAGACCTCCAACCACAAACATCTTCCTTTATGTTAGGTATGACTCCAAGCAGTGGTGAGTTTTCATCCTGACTCTTAATTATGTCAGTTTTGCTCTGGTTCCTTGACGTCACACTCAGTCAATGGCTTTGATGGCTCTGAAGCCCAACAGCTTCGACCATGTTTGACCAAGGCTGCAACGTGATCAAAAGTATGCTTGATAGAACTAGATCTGAAAGTCAGTGAGTAGGTTATTGTGGAGCAAGTGTCATTTGATAACACTATTGATGACAAGTCCATCACTTTGCTGATGATCAAGACTAGACTGGTAGGGCAGTAACTTGCTGGGCTGGATTTATCCTGTGCTTTTTGTGGACAGGATATGCCTTGCCAATTTTACACATTCCTTGGAAGTTGCCAGTGTTGTAGCTGTACTGGATTTGGTCGGCAAAGTGCACTCCAACTCTCGAGAATAAACCTTCAATACTATTGTCAAAGTTTTGTCAGGCTACTTAGCCTTTGCAGTGTTAATTGCATTCAGCTATTTCTTGAAGTCATGTGGTATAAATCAAAATGACTGAAGACTGGAATCTGTGATGCTATGGCCCTCAGAAAGAAATCAAGAAGGATCATCCACGGTGGTTTAAGATTGTTACAAATGCTTTAGCCTTGTCTTTTGCACTGACGTGCTTGATTTCCCATCATAAGGAAAGGGATATCTTTCACCTTCTCTTCATCCTGCTAGTGATTTAATTGCCAGCAGGACTGCAGAGTTTCAAGCTGATCTGTTCTAGTGGGATCACTTTAGTCCTGTTGATTGCATTATGCTTCAGCTCTTGGTATTTGTGTGCCTTCTCATATATACATGTGTTGTGTTATTGCTTCATTCGGCTGTTAACTCATTTTCAGTTCTGCTTGTTGCTGCTCCTTACATGCTGTATAACACTTTTCATTAATCCAGGGTTGATCTGTTGCTCGATGGTAATATTAGAGTGGGGGATTTGTTACCAATTATTGTTGGTTCTAATTCTGCTGCTGCTGATACCAACAGTGTTTCATGGATGCCTGGTTTTGAGTTGCTAGAGATGTCTGAAATCTATCCCATTTAGTGCAGTAACGTAGAATATATCCTCAGTAGACAGAAGGGATTTGTTCTCCTTGACCACTGAACTGTAGTGACTCTTACCCATACTATCATGCCCACATGCCTTTGCAACAGCAAATTACTGAGAACAAGATGAAGTTAGTCTTTCCTTTTTGGTTCTCTCAACCTCTGGTGCAAACCCAATCTGGCAAATTTTTCTAGGTGTGGAAAAAAAAACTAGTTTTCTCACCTGACAGGACAGTTGTGAGCCAAATGAGCTTTTACAACATTTGATAAAGTTTCATGCTCATTGGTAGACTAACTCTTAATTTGAGATTTTAGTCATTCCATTCAAATTTCACCAGCTATCATAATGGGATTTAATCCCATATTCACATAGCATTAATCTTTGCCTCAGTGATGCTACCTATATCTCACCACCTCTCCCAGTTAAAGCTGGTGAACTTTGTGACGAGTCCTAGGTAGTGGCTATGATTCCTGTTTGAATTCTCTGTGGCCATTGGACATCCATCCCCAAGATCCACTGCGTTCCCTACATTTTCCCTTTTCCTCTGTCCTGTCCATCCTACACCCCCACCTCAATCCTACATTCTATCAGGCTTCATGCCTCTTCTTCTTCAGGAAACCATCTGGCTATTGTGGTGATCTGCTGCACTAAATTGTCCTTCAAGAGAGGTGGGGACCTTAATGGGAGTGAAGCCCTGGAAAGAGATAGCAGACGGAGATAGTGGCTATGCCTCCTGTTTGAATTCTCTGTGGCCATTGGACATCCATCCCCAAGATCCACTGTGTTCCCTGCATTTTCCCTTTTCCTCTGTCCTGTCCATCCTACACCCCCACCTCAATTCTACATTCTATCAGGCTTCATGCCTCTTCTTCTTCAGGAAACCATCTGGCTATTGTGGTGATCTGCTGCACTAAATTGTCCTTCAAGAGAGGTGGGGACCTTAATGGGAGTGAAGCCCTGGAAAGAGATAGCAGACGGAGATAGTGGCTATGCCTCCTGTTTGAATTCTCTGTGGCCATTGGACATCCATCCCCAAGATCCACTGTGTTCCCTGCATTTTCCCTTTTCCTCTGTCCTGTCCATCCTGCACCCCCACCTCAATTCTACATTCTATCAGGCTTCATGCCTCTTCTTCTTCAGGAAACCATCTGGCTATTGTGGTGATCTGCTGCACTAAATTGTCCTTCAAGAGAGGTGGGGACCTTAATGGGAGTGAAGCTCTGGAAAGAGATAGCAGACGGAGATAAAGCTGAATAGTAAGGTGCCCTTGCTGCATGATGAAGTGGTTAGGCATGGCTCAGAGCTCAAAGTGATCAGGATCGTGCCAATGATTGTCAGTAAAACTCTTGCTTCAGGAACAGTACCGCTGGGCCTGGCTGATACAGATTAAGGGGTATGACTTCAAATAGAATCTGAGATTTTTGGCGTACAAAATGCAGTTGTAGATTGAACATCTAATTTCTTAACATCAATTAAAGAAACATATCTGACCCAAAGTCCTCACTCACTGAAGAGGAAGGCATTGTCTCCTTCAACATTTCATGATACTTTTACCATTAAGACACCAATAACTGGGGCCCCAAGTATACAACCTGAAGTGTATTCACTAATAAAGTGCAAATTCATGTTAAGCAGTCGGTAAAGACAGTAAGGAAATTTTGACCCACATAGTTCTTTGATCTCTGTCACTCTTCAAAAAGCGACCACTTCTCTCTTCCATCCTACTTCCTGTAAAAAACTCCATTCCATTCTCTCAGTTCCACCGTTTCCGTCATAAATGTTCAGATGAAGCCAACATCAACAAGGGAGCCTCCGAAATGCCCACATTCTTCCTCAACCGAGGATTCGCCAGCTCCTTTGTTGACAGGGCCCTCAATCCGGTCCGATCCATCTCCCGCACTTCTGCCCTCACTGCTTCTCTTCCCTCCCGCAACAGTGATAGGGTTCCCCTTATCCTCACCCACCATCCCACCAGCGTTCACATCTAGCAAATGATCAGTTCCCTTTCCTGCCATCTCCAGCAAGATGCCTCCACCAGACACACAGTCCCCTCCCCTCCCTTGTCCACCTTCCGCAGGGACCGTTCCTTTTGGGACACCCTGGTCCATACTTCCTTCATCCCCAACACCTCCCCGCAGCCCTATGGCACCCTACCTTGTCACTAGTGAAGGTGAAACACCTGCCCATTTACGTCCTCCCTCCTCAATATCCAAGGACCCAAACATACCTTCCAGGTGAAGCAACACTTCACCTGCACTTCCAAGAATCTGATCTACTGCATTCACTGCTCAAAATGTAGTCTCCACTACATTGGGCAAACGTAACATAGGCTTGGCGACTACTTCGCAGAACATCTACATTCTGCTCGCAGAAAAGACCCTGAGCTATCTGTTGCCTGCTACTTCAGTGCACCACCCTCTGTCCAACATCTCTGTCTCTGGCTTGCTACAGTGTTCCAGTGAAGCCCAACACAAGCTGGATGAACAACACCTCATTTTCTGCTTGGAGACCCTACAGCCCTCTGGACTCAATATTGAGTTTAATAATTTTAGGGCCTAAACTCTCCCAAGTCCCAGCCCCCACCCCACACACCAGGCCTTGTTACCACATAGCCTGCCACCACACACTCTGTTGTTAGTCACTCACAGTCCCCATTAACAACTAAGAACCAAAAGAACTATGGATGCTGTAAATCGGGAACAAAAACAAAGTTGCTGGAAAAGCTCAGCAGGCCTGGAAGCCTCTGTGGAGGAGAAAACAGACTGAACATTTCGGGTCCGGTGACCCTTCCTCAGAACTGTTCTGAGGAGCTACTGAGCTTACTCAGCAACTTTGTTTTTGTTCCACTTCTCTCTTCCCATAGCCTATGGAATTAGATCCAGCTTGACATCAATAAAACCGTCCTACCCTGTGTATGAGCCCTTCAATTTTTCTGTGACATATTTCTTCCCTCTGATACTGTGGAAGGTTCTGAAACAATTTGAAAATTCCTTTCAGATAACCAGCAGCATCAGTGATTGCTGCCATGGGAATTTAAAACATTCCTACACCATCGATCCACATCTGTTTCTGTCCCTACTGGCTTTAATTGGAGAGGAGAATTATGCCTTTATCCACTAAGGGCCCATGAAAATCTGAACTTTGATCTGTTTCCCATCAAAGGCAGGTTTCTAACTCAAAAACAAACCTTCTTCCAACCTCCCTGATGGATGTTAAGCCTATCTTCAAGAACGCTGATGTCATAGCACATGGTTCAAGTTTTTAACATCAATATAAAATAACTTTTACATTAAATTGAATTTCACAATATATTTGGATTGTAACCATAGGGTATCCCTAAGCCACACGATGCCAAAGCAAATTACTTCAGACACTGGACATCTAATCAGGTCTGATGCTGCAATTTGGATTTTCACTCCAGAGTTTGATAGTGAGAGTCAGGAACTTTCCTGATTTGCTTTGTGTCTTGAGTAGTAGGATCTTCATTCTGAATGTGGCCAGAGGGACCATTCAGGACCTGTAGTATCCCAATGCAGATTGGAAGCAGTTGCAAGCATTTAACATGCCGGACTTGGTTCTCTGTGGATTTGTCCCAGTTGTTCTGTTAAATAGGATCTCTAGCCCTCACCTCTCATATCATCATCTCACCCCTTCTGCTGTCAACCCATCCCAACCCAAATGCTCACCAATATTTCAATTGCTTCTCATACCCTCTTGTTAACATAATATGGATCATGCCAATTCATGACATGTCCACTCACCACCATCTCACAAAAAATGTAAAGAGAAAAGTTGTCCATTATAAAAAAAAACACCTCCTGGTATGAAAACCCATTTAACACAGTTAACCTTATTCAAAACAGACATCTATTCCTCAACTCATAATTGAGACAGCTAATATATTAATAATGTCATTGATTGTCAATCTAACTCTGAAGTTAACACGTCCCCAGCTCCACATGTGATAATTGTAAGCAGGCAGCCATGTATTACAAATGCTATAGGAAGAACACTTCAGGAAAAAGAGCTGTTGAAACTACCATGACTGATTTTATCTATCTCTCACAGGAATAGGCAATAGTTTCTTTTTAGAATCCTAGCCTGTTCAGTAATTTGACAGTATTACATATCTTATCTACCAATAACTTTTGTAACTTCCACACTGCAGGACAAGACTCTCATTTTGTTGAAAATAGGGCCTCTTTAAACTTAATATGGAGCACAAATGTTTCTTAAACGTGGAAGACATGTTCTCTGCTGGTTTACCCAGAGCAAGTAATTTCTGGTGTGATCCCAGATCCATGATGTGTCTGCCATTTTGGAAAAGGTAAGTTTCTCTATGATTTGAAAATTTCCAAGCCAATAAATCTGCTTCTCCCATCAAAGATGCTATCAGACCAGTTAACAACTAACATTTTCTGTTCTTATTTTTGATATTCCTCATCCATTGGAAAGGCTATTTTAGGACAAATGCTATTTTAGCAAACATAAATAAAGCATAAGGTCAAGCCATAAAGTATAAATAGGATTATAAAATGCTATAAATATGCTGCAACAGTGGAGAGAGAAAAGTAAGTTTACCCTTCCATTTTCAACAAATACTGCTTAACTTGCTGAGTGGTTAGAACATTTTTAGTTTGCTTCTGGCTGATTTCTTTCTTTCATATTTATGTTAGTCTGGAAAATATCCATTTTTCTTCTACTGAGACTCATAATAAGGCAATAATGCTTCTCATTAAAGACCGTTGACATGCTGAATTTCTTCCTTTTCTCACTCTATACTTTGTAATGATTTCTCCTTTTCAGTTAATCCTTATCCTATTATATAAGCATGGACTGTGCTTTGTTGCAGTGGAATGCTACAAGACCATAATGAGATGACATGTTGAATAAGTTTGAAGACATAAACGCTTTACATTATAATGTAGAAAGCCTGTGACTGTTACAATTTCACATTGCTTATATGTTGGCAATCACTATTCTGCCATCACTGAACCTTGAGGTCATTATTTTGGTTGGTTTTTTGCAGCAATGCACTGAGCAAAGGATAGTGAACATGTTTAAGTGTTGATTACTGTGGGAACTCAACCTCCTAACCTAACCCTTATCCATCCAACTCCTTGCTAGGCAGTCTATTTGCTGCCTGGTTTTTTTGATGTGTAAACACTTTTCCTTCTTTATTTCAGTTTCATCAGCCCTGCATTTGTTGAAAGTCCTGACTATCTAGATTTTAAATTTCTTTCTTACTTTCAAATTCACCTACAGGTGAATATATTCACCCTTCCCAATACCTGTGACATTTTCCTGCTCTACAACTTTCCAAAATCTCTGCAAACCTCAAACTTTGACCTTTTATGCATTCAATCGGGCTGGAATTTTTTTGTTGTGGGGATAGCAGTGCAAAGAGGTGGTTTGGGGGGGCGGTGTGGTGTTTTGGTGACAGGCTGTAACAAGAGGAGTGCCACAGGGATCAGTGTTGGAGCCTCAGATCTTTACCATCCATATCAGTGGCCTGGATACATGTGGCTAATGTGTGATAGCTAAATTTGCTTATGATGTTAAGGTAAGTATAACAGTAAGTTGCCAAGAAGAGGGAGTGAGCCTTGAAGAGGATGTAAGTCAGTTAAATGAATAGACAAAAAAAAAGGATAGTGTATAATGTGGTAAAATGGTAATTTGTCCAATTTGGCAGGAAGAATAGAATACAGTATATTACCCAAATGGAGAAAAAATGTAGAACGCTGAAGTACAGAGAGGCCTGGGTTTACTGATTCATGAACTGCAAAATTTTAACATGCTGGTGCAAAAAATGATTAGGAAGACAAATGGAATGTCAGTGATTTTTGCAGTTGGAATGAAATATAAAACCCTGTAAAACTTCAGCTTTACAAGGCCTATCACAGGTGAGATCACATCTGGAGTACTGTGTCCATTTTTGATCTCTTTATTTGAAAGAGTATATGTTTGCATTAGAAACAGTTTAGAAGAGGTTCATTCAGCTCATACCTGGAATAGAGGATTAAAGTATGAAGAAAGTTTGTACAGGCTGCTTGTACTCACTGGAGTTTAGAAGAATGAATCTTATGAAACTATAGAAGGGATGTTGGGAATGTTAGGGTGGATACTCGGAAGATGAGTACTGTTCTGGGGAGTCTAGAACTTGGGGATACAATTTAAGAATGGCCATCCTGTTATGGGGTTCCGAACTTGAAAAATTATTAAGAGGCCTTCAGGAAAACAGGACAATGAGCGCTTATTCGTTATGTTCATTTGGATAGGACATTTTCAGACAGAAGGATAAACTCACTCTGTTGAGGTACATAACATCTTCAATCTTCATACAGATTACAGCATGCATATTACAATTTCTACATTTCAATATCCGTGTGTCGCATATTATCTTTCTTTCCCATAGTCTTTATAAGCATTATCTGTTCCTCACCAATCATAGCTTTTAGCTACTAACCTTAACAGTCTGGATGTCTTGTTTTCTAGTTCCCACATGCTCAGATAGCTTTGCTTATTAACAAGTATACAGCTACATTTTTAATACTTAACTATGTTACCTTTTTCCTCCCTTTTAAGATGGTGATAAGGAAAATTTTTTTTCTCTCTAGGAGTTCTTAATCTGTGAAATTCTCTTCCTCAGAAAGGAGGAGGATGTAAAATTTAGCTGATTCAAGGCAGTGTTCAATAGATTTTTAATAGACCAGGGAGGAGTCAGGACAGCAGACAGGAAAACGGATTGAGACCACAACAAGATCATCCATGGCTTGACTGAATGGTGGAACAGGTCTTACAGACAAACTTGCCTAATTCTACTCCAGAGTCCTATACTCCTGTATTGCCTTGTTGTTTCCCATAGGTGGACATAGAGGGAGGGGAGAGAAGGGGTTCACTTAAAGAAGGGTGCAGATGAAATCTAAGAGGTGAACTTGCCAAGGCATACTCTCCTCCCAGTCTCCTGAAATTTCATGGAGAGTCATCAGGCAGCCAGTCACTCTTGGGCCTACTGAAACCCTTCAGAATGTTTTGCTTGACTCCTGACCAAGTGATCATGCTTTGTGCAGGACTAGTGCAGCAAAAATGTCAAATCTGCAAAGAGAAAACATCAAAAATCACTCTCTCTCTCTCTCTCTCTCTCTCTCTGTATCCTGTGATGAGGAAACACAGAGTCGACAGTAACAGGTAGCTGGCTTCCTTATACCTTTCTCTGCAAACCCCACCTGAATGGGCAATAAAAAGCCATCACAGGCATTAAAAGGATGAATTTTTAAACAGTGACTTAAACTGAGTTTTGTGAAAAAAAATCTTCTGTCAATATCAAAGAATTGACAGAAAGAGAAAGAAAACAACACATCTATCCTGGGAGATCCAGGATGGTGCTATCAAACTGTGTTTTTGTTCTTTACTGCATGCTCCCTTTCCCCTAACTCTGAATCATTTAGCTTCTGCATTTCTACGTGCCTTCCATACGTTGTAATCCTGCTAACTACGTCAAGCTATTGTCTGATAATAAAATGTGGGGCTGGATGAACACAGCAGGCCAAGCAGCATCTCAGGAGCACAAAAGCTGACGTTTCGGGCCTAGACCCTTCATCAGAGAGGGGGATGGGGAGAGGGAACTGGAATAAATAGGGAGAGAGGGGGAGGCGGACCGAAGATGGAGAGTAAAGAATATAGGTGGAGAGAGTATAGGTGGGGAGGTAGGGAGGAGATAGGTCAGTCCAGGGAAGACGGACAGGTCAAGGAGGTGGGATGAGGTTAGTAGGTAGCTGGGGGTGCGGCTTGGGGTGGGAGGAAGGGATGGGTGAGAGGAAGAACCGGTTAGGGAGGCAGAGACAGGTTGGACTGGTTTTGGGATGCAGTGGGTGGGGGGGAAGAGCTGGGCTGGTTGTGTGGTGCAGTGGGGGGAGGGGACGAACTGGGCTGGTTTAGGGATGCAGTAGGGGAAGGGGAGATTTTGAAATGGTGAAGTCCACATTGATACCATATGGCTGCAGGGTTCCCAGGCGGAATATGAGTTGCTGTTCCTGCAACCTTCGGGTGGCATCATTGTGGCACTGCAGGAGGCTCATGATGGACACGTCATCTAGAGAATGGGAGGGGGAGTGGAAATGGTTTGCGACTGGGAGGTGCAGTTGTTTGTTGCGAACTGAGCGGAGTTTAAAATCTCCCCTTCCCCTACTGCATCCCTAAACCAGCCCAGTTTGTCCCCTCCCCCCACTGCACCACACAACCAGCCCAGCTCTTCCCCCCCACCCACTGCATCCCAAAACCAGTCCAACCTGTCTCTGCCTCCCTAACCTGTTCTTCCTCTCACCCATCCCTTCCTCCCACCCCAAGCCGCACCCCCAGCTACCTACTAACCTCATCCCACCTCCTTGACCTGTCCGTCTTCCCTGGACTGACCTATCCCCTCCCTACCTCCTCACCTATACTCTCTCCAAATATCTTCTTTACTCTCCATCTTCGGTCCGCCTCCCCCTCTCTCCCTATTTATTCCAGTTCCCTCTCCCCATCCCCCTCTCTGATGAAGGGTCTAGGCCCGAAACGTCAGCTTTTGTGCTCCTGAGATGCTGCTTGGCCTGCTGTGTTCATCCAGCCTCACATTTTATTATCTTGGAATTCTCCAGCATCTGCAGTTCCCATTATCTCTCAAGCTATTGTCTGGTGAGAGGAAATAACGCAGTCCAGATGCTGAATTTATCATTTACCTTTCATTAAGCAATATTGGCAGGAGCCAAAGAACAGACCGACATCTCTCTTCTGACTCTCAAAACAATGGCTAACAGTGTGCTTATTTTGTATTAAGGTATGATAAATCTCAGTGTTCTTCTGATCCGAATGAGTCAAGAAGTCACATTCAAATTTGCAAACACCTTTGATACAATATCTATTATTGGCCAAGAGTCCATCCATCCTCATTCTTTGCTGCTTGCCTAGCCTGTTAGTCAGGCTTAACCAACTCCCTGAATGCCCAGGCATCCTTGTGCTGTCTCAGCCTTGCTGGCGAGGATCCATTTACTCCCTATTCTTTGCTGCTTGCCTAGCCTCTTGGTCTGGGTTCACAAACTCCCTGAGTTTTCCAGATATTCTTATGTTACATTAACCCTTCCATTACTATTAAAAAATTATAAACACGCTGATACCCACAAAAATCTGAGGAGAAAAAAAACGAATGACAATTTTACAGGGTGTCCACTCCAAAGTATTTTGGCCTAGTAATAGATAAATACATGAAAAATGGCTATGTTGCAGAATGTCTAACTGACTTTCTAATTCCAAAATTCTTCTGCATACACAGAGGCTGTTGGAATGATCTATCTTCCTGGAGCTACCATACTTGGCTAAATTCCATTTGCTTCAGATGGTGGAGTAAACTCCAAGAAAAATGTCTTCAGAAACTCTGCATGAGAGGTAAAGATGGCTTTTTGTGGGTTTTCAACTCATATTTTGGTGCCTTTCAGACAAATTTTAAATTCTGTTTCACTCTGTTCAAAAATGCAATAGTTTTATTCACTCACCGACTGAGCTCAGTGACCGCACTCCCTGAAGGTTTCCCTGTTCCGTGTAGATGCAATATTTTTTGTGTTTGTACTGAATTTCTTTTCCTTAGCACAGTGTCATTCATTTAAAAGTAGAAGATATATTTCTGTAGGTCTACATAATCCTTTTTAAAAAGTTATAATTGAATCATAAAATGTTGACCTCAGTATGAGCCTCAGTAAGACTTTTGATAAAGTCTCACATGGTAAGGTGATTAAGGAGGTAAAAGCCCACGAGATTCAGGGCAACTTGTCAAGTAGATCCAAGTTTAGCTTATTGGCAGAAATAAGAGAGAGATGGTCAAAGCATGATTTTGTGCTTCGATGCCTGCGTGCCTTGGTGTACCGCAGGGTTCCATTCTGGATCCTTTCCTGATTGTTGTTAACATGAATGACATAGAGAATGAATGTAGAAGTTGTCATCAGTAGGTTTGCAGATGACATGCTAATTGGTGGTATGGTAAATAGCAAAGAGGAAAGCCATAGACTAAAGGAAAATACAGATCGGCTAAATAGCGGTAAATGGACTTAAACCCAATAAGTGTAAGGTGATGAATTTAAGGAGAACTAACGACGCAAAAGAGCACACATTGAATAATAGCATCTAATTGGTACAGAGGATCAGAGTGACCACGTTCACAGAGTGATTCATCGATCATGAAAGGGAGCAGGACAGATATATAAGATGATATGTGGGATATTTGCCTTTATTAGTCAAGAACATGGGAGTTATGATGTATGAAATGTAAGTTTGGCCACAATGGAATACTGTGAGCAGTCCTGGTTACTACACTACAGGAAGGATTTGATTACATGAGAGAAAGTGCAGACGAGATTTATCAGGACATTAGTTGGGCTGTAGCGATCCGGCTATGAAGAAAGGCTAGATAGGTTGTGGCTGTTTTCCTTGGAATATGGAGGCTGAGAGAGGATTTTATTGCGGTGGGCAAAGTTCTGTGGGCATAGGCAGGATAGATTGAGTTAACCTCTTCCTTTTAGTAAAGTGGTCAATAAGCAGCAGGAACTGTCTCAAGGTAAGGAGCAGGAAGTTGAGAGGAGAACTGAGAAAAAAAGATCAGTCAGAGTGTTGAGAATACCTGGAACTCACTAGCTGAATGGCTGGTCGAGGCAGGAACCAACAAGACATTTCAGAATGATTTAGTTGAACATCACGTACCAACCCACCATGTACACGGCAGATACTCATGTGACTCAGCCAATATTGTCTCTCCCATATGCTGTAAGGATGCCCCAAGACATGGTATATTGGTGAGATCATGCAGACACTATGACAATGGATGAATAGGCCCCGCACAATAATCAATAGATGGGAATATTCCCTCTCTCTTCAGCGGGTCAAGGGCATTCAGCCTCCAATCTTTGGGTAAGCTTCCTCCAAGGAAGCCTTTGAGATATTCAACAATGCTGAATCACTGAGCGGACACTGATAGCTAAGTTCTGAACCCGTGAAAATGGCCTTATTCATGATCTTGAGTTCATATAGCACTACGTGTGACTCCACCGCACTGTTCTACATCTGGAAACCCTTCCTCACTGTCCTGTTTTGATAGCATCACCTTGCTAAATTGTTATGATCTTTGTACCTTAATTAGCTTGTACGGTTTTGGATTACTTATTACTTTGGTTAGACCCTCGGCATACGAACTTTGAGTCCATCATGTTATTCCAGTCATTTAGTGTGTCTCCATTTTCATCTTTTATTTATAATTATCCCTTTGCCTCATTTAATTGGTTTATACATCATCCTTTTATTTGTTATTCAGCTGTTGACACTTTACTCACACTGTCTGACACTTTTGATCACCTGCAGAGACTTGTTATTCAATACTCCACTCGAACCATTTGTACAGTCTTTTGATCTCCCTGCCCTTGATCTGTCTGCCCATAAATTTTGTGTCTGTGCCACCCTCTCACTTCACCTGATGAAGGGGCTCTGCTCGAAAAGGTTGTGATTTCAAATAAACCAGTTGGATTATAACCTTGCGTCATGTGACTTCTGACTTCATTAAACATGAATTAGCCAAGTTTCTTTAGTCAACAAGAAGTAGCAGGCTTATTTCCAAAATAAACTTAAGATAAACTTAAGATAAAGAATTTATTGACAGTTTCAAAGCACACACACACACACACACACACACAGAGACACACACACACACACACACACACACACACACATACACGCGCGCGCGCACAAACTCTCATACACTCACACACATACACCCCTTCAAAGCAAAATTGAAAATTCTGCAGAGTGTTAACTTTATAATACATTAACCATGTAATAATTAAACTCATGTTAAAGGTGACATTGTGGTTGTTTCAAATGTTTTGATTTCAAAGCTCTACTGTAGCCATAAGTTGCTGACACTGGATTGTCTTCCTGGAACGATTGTAACTGGCTAAATGCCACTTGTTTCAGATTGTGGAGTAGATTCCAAGAAAATCATCAGGAACTCTTCCATAGCATTAAAGATAACCCCTGCTGTGTGTTCAGCTCATTCTCCTTTGCTGAGAGAAGTTGAAAAGAATGAGAGTGAGGGCAGCAATAGGCTGTTGCTTTCAGGTAGGTGTTAAATTCTCTCATGCTGTAATTCATAACTGCTCTTTGTATAGTTGCAATTTTGCTGCTGTTGTACACAGTGCATTTTTGTTAGCAAAGTGTGCTTTCTCTTAAAATTCAAAATGTATTTGGATGAGCTACAATTTTTAAAAGGTGATATTTAGACCATCTCTTCACAACACAACCTCGTCTAATCGGTTTCAAGAATTTCAGAATTCACTGAATGCTTTTTAGCTAATTTAGCTCCAATTTCCAAAACAATCTCTTCTAATCTGATTCCATTAAACAATCATTCGTAACCTCTTAAGGCACATGATCCCAAACTTTTAAGTGTAATAGGGTTTCATGTGCTTCAGTTACATTCATCACATTTTCTATGGTTAAACCTTAATTCCTAAATCTAAAAATTATATACTAAAACACATGGAACTGTGGCCTATACATTCACAATACAGAGCTGTAGGGTTTTCAGACCTTTTGAGATTGACAGTATATATGATTTTTGCACTTTTCAGTTGGATCACAGCCATTATATAAATAGCTCACTTTGGAGGTAAGTGTGGGAAGGAAAAAGTCATGAAGGAAATAAGTGGAGAATGATTATAGGTGAGAGAGAAAGCAGAAAGATGAAACCATATCCAAAAGAAGCTGAAAAAGTCCAGAAAATCATTTAAAAAGATCTATTACAGCCCAGAGTTCTGGTTTCCTAACGTATATTTTTTAAAAATATATATTTATATATTTAAAATTTCTGTATTTTGGCTTATTTGTACATATACTGGAAGATCACACAGAGCATTGCTCATAGTACTTTGGAGAATGCAAACTTTTGATATTTTGCTCTAATTTTGCAAAGTTCTGCTGCAACAGTGTGAAATAAGAGTTTGTGTTGCAGGTGAGACAAAACCGACTTTTATTATCAAATTATTGCAGTCAGGTCCTGTAATACTTTTCACAGCTTTAACAAGAGGTCTGCCTATTTCATCCAGAGTACCTGTATAAAATGCACCATTTTGGGTCAGCAGTGCTGGCCTAATTTGATTATTTGTCGAAGCTAAGATGAGGTTGAAGTGTAGCACTTTCTTTGCAGTGTGTATTTATATCTGTTTTGATTATTTTTGCACATTTTTAACATACGTGTTAATGGCTTTTTGTACAAGCCTTCAAGCTTGTTAAATAACTCTTCTGTAGCATTAACAATTATTGCGGCAAAATGAATTGTAGCTTTCAGCTTTAAACAGTGAGAGTCCCATTGGCAGTTCCCATTTTACAATATAAATTAAATGAAAAGAACAAATTCTTGCGCGAACAATGCCATCAAATTCAACAATATGTGCAGCAGCAACATGTTCACTGCTGTTAATTTGTTAAGTGATGTCTATACAAACCTTGCTAAATTGAAATGTCAGTGGCAACTAGCGATCACTGCTGATAGCTGATGGACAAAGTGGGCTGAAAAACTGATTTCTATAACTGTGAAGATCACCATGTCATTGAAGCAAAACGAAGAACTGTGGAAGCTGAAGATCTTCAACAAAAACAGAAATTCCTGGGGAAACTCAGCAGGTCTGCCTGTCTGTGAATAGAAATTGGACTCAATATTTCAAGACCAATAACTCTTCTTGAGACTTGAGTTTCTCCAGCAATTTTTGTTTTTGTTTCACCATTTTATTAATCCTGTGGGGGAAAAATGGAATGTTCCAAACCATCGCATTTGACAAACAACAGGCAAGTAAGCCTTTAGTTCAATTTTTGCTAGGGGAAGCAATTTTCCAAAAGGCAAAAAGATATAACTGGAGGTTACATGAATCCAGAAAGCTTCCAAAGAGACCATGAGGACATAAGAAATAGAAACAGAAGTCGGCCATTCAAACTACCAAGTTTGCTCTGCCATTCTATGATCTGGTAATCTTCAACTGCATTTTCTTATCTTTTCACCACAACCTATGATTTCCTTTCTGGTCATTTCCTTCAGGATCCCATATCTAAAACCATTAAAACCAGTGTAATGTACAAAATGCCATGCAAGGACAGTAAGAAACACTAAGAAGGTCAAACTGGAAGAAAATTGACAATACAGATACATAAACACCAATTAGCAACTAAGAGACATGACCAATTCTCGCTTGTCTAGCTGCACACAAGAAAACAGGGACACAAATTCGACTGGGACAATACATCCATAATCGCACAAGCCAAACAATGACACAGCATGCAATTCCTCTGTACCTGGTATTCTAACTGGAACTCCATCAATAAACATATTGTATCCGACCTTGCGTACAAACCACTGAGACACAGAACCAGAAGTGGTAGCAAGCACACAACAAAACTGAAACATATAAATAACAAAGGGAACAGAACACCAACACTTCACCGGAGGCGCACTGATGATGTCACCTAACAGGGTGACGAAACATTTGCAACCAAATCTACTGCCTCAGCGAGCATGTCTACAACCTCATCCACAGCACAAGCAACATGTATTGCATAGTTTTGGCAAGATTTCTCTATTATACCAATTTGAAATAAGGACTTCCCTATTACCTACTGAGCTTAAATGGTACTTTATTGTGATTTATGCACAAGGACTCCCAAACCTCTCTGTGTTGCTGCTTTCAGAAGTTTTTCTCCATTTAAATAATATTCAGCTCCTCTGTTCTTCACATTCTCCCATACTATATTACATTTGTCAAAGTTTTGCCCACTCACTTAACCTGTCTGTATCCTTCTATAGCTTTTTACCGTTCTTCACACTTATTGCCTTCTCACCTATTTTTGTGTCATTCGCAAACGTGGCTGCAGCACATCCAAGACATTTATATTTACTGTAAATAATCGCGGCATTAATCGATGTGTTACTCTACTATTTAGAGGTTGCTTTCGTGGAAATGGAATCCTTATCCCAATTCTCTTTCATCTATTAGTTAGCCATTCTTCTCCTCTTGGTAAAACTTTACCCACAACACCATGTGTAATTCTCTTAATAATCAAATTAAGGTGCAGTACCTTATCAAACACATTTTAAAAAAATCAAATACATTACACCTACTTGCTTGTTAGCTCTTCAAATAATTCAAATAAGTTTGCCAGGCATGATTTCCCTTTTATAAAGCTATGAAACTCTCCAAAATTCAGACTTTGTCAATTTTTGGTAAACTTCAGTCAAAGGAATTTCACACTGCACTCTGACAGTATGTCAAAACGGATACTGTCCTACCTTTTCCTTGCACCCATCATTCTCAATGGGGCTGCTAAGGCTGCAGAACTGTCAGTGCCCTGATTCAATGGGCCCTGTGACTGCCAATTAAAACAAAACAATTGACAAAATAAAAACCAAAAGAACAGTGGATGCCTTAAATCAGGGACAAAAACAGAAGTTGCTGGAAAAGCTCAGCAGTCTGGCAGCATCTGTGAAGAGAAAATCAGAGTTAACGTTTCAGGTCCAATGATCCTTTCCTGGAACTGACGGTAGGCGACGTTTTCTCAGCTACCATCAATTCTGAGGAAGAATCACCGGACTCAAAACGTTAACTCTGATTTTTTCTTCACAGATGCTGCCAGATCTGCTGAGCTTTTCCAGTGACAATTGAGAAGATTATTTGCATGGTTCATACCTGGCCAGCGTGTGGGCTTAAGGAGTCGTATGGTCAGGATGTCAAGATTTACTAATTTCCAGAAAATCCCAGCCAATGCGTCTGTAATGAATAGAGCCTGCAGCATTCCTTGTGTTACTTTTCTTTGTGGACTCATTGGGTATGTACCAATTTAGTGACAAAACAGTGCCGATTAGTGCAGATACCCACTAGAAATTTGGTTGAGCCTGGCAAAATTCAAGATAATGAAATAAACTTAAGTAGCAATCTAAATGATGTCAATCATTAAAGGAGCATGAATTAAAACAGGAATTAGAATACAAATGTTAAAACTGGGTAAGTTGTATGACTTGCCTTTGCAGTGACACTTTAAGACTTTGTACTTTAAAAATAAGGCATATTTTGGTTACAAATGTACACAGAAGTCAATGTGTTCAGCATAATTAAATAATGACCTTTTAAAATATTGGAAGATTCAAAGGAGCAACCAACATTTAACCTACAATAAATACTTACCATTCAATATGCAAACCGATACACTCCCACAAAGTAACACTAGCGTGATTTTTCACATTTTATTTACACAATTTATGATATACTAAACTTATGCAATATTTTAACTTTATATCAGTGTGCCTGAGTCCAAGGAGCCAATAGATATATGTGAAAAGCTACTTATGATATGTTGATTATCTCAGTGTGCACTTTCTATCTAATTAGTTACTTATCAACACTTCAGCATTTATAGCAGGAGGTTTTGGACAAGAATCAAATTAGAAACAGAAGGTTCCTGATCATCACCCGGTATCCAGTCCTACTGAACAAAATCTAACAGGAGGAAGGTTTTACCAAATGTAAGCGTTTATCTTTGTTAACTTTTGCTTTATTTATAAATTTGATCTTTCTTTCAAGCCTTTATCTGCTCAATATAAAGCAGAAAATGCTGAAAATTCTCAGCAGATATCTGGCATGGGAAAGTTAATGACCTTTCCTTGAAACTAGGAAAGTTCTAAACACGATAGGGTTTTAGCAAGTACAACAAAACAAAAGGGAAGTCAGCATTGCAGGAGGAAAAAAAAGTAAAATTAAATGGTGAAAGGTTTTATAATGCAATAATTAAGGAAACAAAAGAGGAGGAATGAATGGCAGAATAATGAACAGGTGCCATCCAAAAGCAAAAACAACCAGAAATAATGTGTAAACTCAATATGGGCATCGATTTATAATCTAAATTGTTGAACTGAGTGGGCCCAGAAGGCTGTAAACTGTGATCAAAACATAAGGGATTGTTCCTCGAGGTTATATTAAAATTCTTTACAATATTGTAGGAGAATGAAAACTGAGAAGTCAACATGAGAGCAAGGTGAGAATTATAATGGCAGGAAATCAGAAGCCCAGAATTGCAGACTGAAACAAAGTATTTAAAAACAAACAGTTTTCCAACCTGCGTTTAGACTTGCCGGCCGTTGAGTAAACTCCATTGTGAGTATGCAGTACACTAAATTGAAAGAAGTACTGATAAATTGCTGTTAAATCTGGAAAAAATGTTTGGCTCCTTGGTAGTGAGTAGAAAGGAGGAAGACGGACACGCATTGCATCTCCTGTGTTTGCTTGTGGACTGTGTGGTGATGCCACAGCTGCTCAGTCGTTACCACTGCTATCTCGAAAGATCCAGGTTTGATTCCAGGCTTGGCTGGCTGTCTGTATAGAGTTTGCACATTCTGCCCATGTCTGTGTGGGCTTTCACCGGGTGCTCCTGTTTCTTCCCACAGTCGAAAGATATGCGGGTTCGGTGAATTGGCCATGCCAAATTACCCTGTAGTTTGCAGGGAAGTGTAGGCTTGGTGAATTAATCATGGTAAATGCATGGTTCTGGGGATAGGATGGAGTAGGTCTCGTGGGATGGTCTTTGGAGAGTTGGTGGAGGCTGGATGGGCCGATGACCTCTTGCAGCACTGTAGGATTTCTATGTTCCATAAAGTGGTTATCTAACCAGTGTTTGATGTCCCCAGATCGTTCCATATTGTTTGGAGGAATATCTCAGTGAATAAAGATCAAATTTCTGGTTTAAAGCTAAGCTTATCATAATTTCAACAGTTCTCAACTTCTGTATGTACTCGGCATTTTTCATATGTTATTGCCTTGAGAACTATTTTGCTATGTTACAATAAGAGCTTATATTGATATGGAACCCTTAATATAATAAAATGCCCCAAGTTACTTCACATTAGCATTTTAAAACAATATATAACACTGAGCCATAATGAGGAAATATTACATCAAATGACCCAAGGTTAATCAAAGGCGTAGTTTTTTGAGAAGTGTTTAATAGAGAAAAATGAGACCAGAACTTTTGTTTAATTTGTTAATTATGGGATGTGGGGCAACAAGCAAGGTCAGCATTTGCTGCCCATCCCTGGCTGCCATTGAGCTGAATAAATTGCTGGACTATTTCAGGGAGAAGTTAAGAGTCAGTTATATTGCAGTGAGCCAGATGTCACATCTAGGCTAGATCAGGTAAGAATGGTAGACCTCCTCTTCAAAAGGGCCGGGGTAAACCAGATGGACTTTTGCAACAATCGATGATGTTTTCAAGGTAAAATTAATGAGACAGGTTCTTAATTGCAGACGTCACTAAGTCAATTCAAGTTCTGTCAGCTGCCTGCAAAGTATTATCCTGAGCTTCTGGATTTGTAGCTGCTTCCCCTTAGCACCTAACCAAACTGAAGGCTGTGGCCCCCAAAAATGGAGCAACTAAAATTGAATGAAATCAACTTTCCTGATATTCTAATAAGGGAAGCTAAATTGTCAAAATACTAATGTGAAGTTTCTTGGGGCATTTTATTACATTAAGGGTGCTATATAATTATATATTGTTATTGTAACATATAAAATAGTTTGCAAGACAGTAAAATTTTAAAAAATGACAAATAAAGGAAGCTCGTAAAAATGAGTGAAGGGTAACAGAGTGTGACTATATACTCTGTGCAAAATTTATGATGTGATCAAATTACTTTTTACTCATTTATTTTCAGACTAGGTTTCAGCTGATTCTAAAAAATGGCGAGAAGGAGGTTTACCACCTTGGAAACAATGCTGATTGCTTTATTCATCATGATGGTTATTGTGGCCATTGCTTTAATTATACTTTCAGCCACCAGCAAACCAGGAACTGATGACAAAGGTAAAGACTAAAGTCCAAGATATTTTGTATGATTAATCTTTTAGTTTTCTTTACTGTAATTTTATAACAAAGTATAAATACAATAAAGATAAACACAACCTCATTTAAAGTAAATCTCGAGCAGCACATACAACTGAAAGGTATATTCTAACCTGCAATGGGTTCAGAGATTCCTTCTTGTTTGAAAGATTTAAGTTTGAAAAGTGTTCTTATCTGAAAGACCATTGTCTAGTAGCATGATAGATAATAAATTAGAACCCTTGTCGTTGTGAAATTGTTCCACCACTGTTATGTTATTAATTCATTTGTGACCTTTTCATTTTATCTGAAAAGATATGAGATTTATAATTATTTACATTAGCTGGTGCAGGAAATATTAGGGATTCTTGTGTTGGCTGTATTTGCTGTGTTGCTATATTGCTGAATGTATGTCTCTGCTTTCACAGATACCACAGAACCTTTCACCCCATTTTGTCCTTTTTCCATTCGCGATGATGATCGAACCAACTGCCATCCAGAAGATGGAGCTTCGAGGGTAGGTTTAGAAAGTGTCTTTGAACGTTTTTGGAAAATTTGCTCTATACATGTACAGTTTATTATTTTGTAAAAGGCATGTTTTTAATAATGAGCTGTCATACACTGAAGCAAATACACAAGCACAAAACTGACCATCATCATGAATTGAAATGGATGTTTCCTTGAATTACACTTGATTTGATGGAGTTTCCTAAATTGTGCTCAAATTTTCAAACACTCAGACATCTTGGAAGCCTGCACACATCAGTTGACCAACAATGAAATAAATGCTGTTCCGCTGTTCTACTAGTCATCCACCTTCAATTGAACTTACGGGTTAGATAATTTTCTGCCTATCCCTCAGCAGGAATTGCAAAGTTAAAAATTTCTTATGACTTTATACAATTGAAATTAAGAATTGTAAAAGTTTACAGGCCTGAGAGATTATAGGTGCTTTCAGGCAGTTTTGATTTAAAGGGCCATGTTTCTTCCCTGATATTTTCCACTACTACAACTTGACACTTTGGAGGCCCTTTACTTCTGTTCCAGTTGCAAATAAATTACATTAGATTATGTTGTTTGGTTGCATTGATTCATGGGAACATTTATATTCAATTTATTCTGAAGTTTCAACAGAGCTCAATTTTACCTTGACCATGAAGAAAACTCCATGCCTTGAATGTTTTAAGCATTCACAAAAGGTGGCATGATCCAGTCTTTAATAGGAAAGCCATGAAAGTGGGGGGATAGCAATCAAAATACATTCCTCTGTTAGCCTTGCATCAATTCTTTTGTATATTCTTTTAGCACTGTTGCTGACCCATTTAAAATAAACAATTGCTTTAAAATTGAAATTGTATGTGAATGTATTAAATCGTATGGTTGCTGGAGGAAATTAAACCCTGTGAGGTCAAATATGTTATTTTCATAAAAAGAATATTACCATTTAAAATAATAGCTTATGCAATTTGGATTCTGTGGTGACATTGGTCCATTGTGTGCAGAGCGCTGCACAAGTTCACATCTGAACATTATATTACACCTATTGTTATGGAGATTAATGAGTAGGATATTATTGGATCATAACCATAGTAGTTTCCTCAATTGTTGTGAAAAGTAAAGGCATTGTGAATAATTTAAACACAGTTATGCAGAGTTTTTCAGGGTTATTCTACAACATTTTTCTGACTACATTATGCTCAGCGTAGGTATTGCAGATAATCAGCCACTTGATTCAAAATACTGAATTCAAATCCTGTTAATAAAGCCCAATTGTATTTCAATTAATTGAGTATAATTGAAGTTAATGTCACATTTATTAGTCATTGTATCAATTGACTTACTGTTAGATATTTTGCCTGTTTTGGGATTTAATTTCATTTTGAACTATGCTTATAGAATGGGATCAATGATAGCATGCAGATAAGTTTTCCTTTTTCATGTTTCTCACGAACTTCCTTGTCTGCTGGTGATATGTTTGTGGAATTTTGCCATCTGCTTCACAGTATGGGAAAGAAAAAAGTAAAAACTCCTGCACTGAGAACAGTTCATACTAGAAGGAACATCTAATGACCTAGTGTAATTGTATTTTTTTTCTTCATTGTTAATGGGATGAGGATGTCACTGGCCAGGCAGCATTTATTGTCTATCCCTAATTGCCCAGAGAGCAGTTCAGAGTCAACCACATTGCTGTGGGTCTGAACTCACATGTAGGCAAGACCAAGTAAGAATGGTAGTTTCCCTCCCTAAAGGATGTTAGTGGACCAGATGGGTTTTTATGACAATCGAAAATGGATTCATGGTCATCATTAAACTCTTAATTCCAGATATTTATTGAATTCAAATTTCACCACCTGCTGTGGCAGGATTTGAGCCCTGGTACCCAGAATGTTATCTGGGTCTCTGGATTAATAGCCCAGCAAATAATGTCACTAAGCCATTGCCTCCCTGATAATAAAATTAACTGTCTGGGATTGCAGAGTTTTCTCCTGATGAGTAAGGTGGCACGGCAGCTCATTAGTTAGCATTACTGTTTTACAGTGCCAGGCAACTGGGTTTGATTCCACCCTCAGGCAACTGGCTGTATGGAGTTTGTACATTCTCCCCATGTGTGCGTGGGTTTCCTCTGGATGCTCCAGTTACTCCTGCAGTCCAAAAATGTGCAGGTTAGGTGATGGGCCACACTGTAGGGATTCTATGATTCTATGAGTATGAACAATGCTGGCAAGATGAATATTTCATTGTTTCCTTTCATTATTTAGTGCATGAACGTCCCTTAAGCTAAATGATAGCCTCCCCATTTGGTGATTTAAGATGATTACTTTACCACTGACTCTGTAGCGGGGACACTTCAGTAATGTTTGTATCTTTCCAAAGTGCAAATGGTGTTTGCACTGAGGTCCCAGTGGTAAGGATCAGCTGTGTGGGCTCTGACTTGTTCTAATCCTGTTTAACAAGGACCATTCTAGCCACTGTAGTTCACCAACTGCCATTTGATGGCCTAACTTTTAGATGGAAACTTCTTATGTTTCTGGTTCCTTGATGCAAAAGATATCTGCTGGTTGGTCTTGCTCAACAGGACTTGCTCAGAGCATTGAGATGAAAGGTGAGCTAGTGGGTGTGTTGAACAGGTCATTATGGAATGGTCATTAATGTGTTGCATGGATTTGGCATGTGAATATACAGAGGAGTAATGTTTGTGAGGTTTTGAGCAGAGACTCTCAGTTGCAATGTGCTTTCAAATGAGTGTCAATGAGATGTATTTGTGCTGAACTATACCAGATAGGTGCACAATACTCTGCTACAGATCATGGTAGGGCCAGTGCTGAGGTCTGAGTGTTGTCGTCACAGTATCCCATGTAGATACACGAAGTTTGATAAATGATTTGTTTCTGGTTTTGAGTTTAGCTGCTCTTTTCTTCAGATGTTCCTAGTCGGACAATGTTCCATCTAGAATTACTCCCAGGTACGTTTGTAAGGGATCGTGTTTTGACCATTCAGATAGATGAAAGCAACAGGATGAGGTGAAGTGTGCACCATGGTAGTTGCATTTGGTAATCAGTATGACATTTTCTTGTTCATGTTTGACATGGTGCCGTGAGATTTCATAGGCGCTGGAATCAATGTTGAGGATCCCTAACTGTAAACCACCTCCTTTGGTGGGTATATCTGAGTGATGGGACATTACAAGTCAGCTGCACAATTTTGGCACAAGCTCCTTGATGTTACCAAGTATGACTTTGCAGGGTTTGACTGAGCATAGGGTGCCATTGCTATTGCAAGTGCCAAGATCAATGATGGATGATATGTTTGTTTTCTCATGTTATTTTTCTGTCGTAGCCTGGCATAACTAAGTGGCTAGTTCAGTTACTTTAGAGGACAGGTAAGAGTCAATACATTGTTATTGGATAGCCCTATACAAGGGACTGAAAGCAGAAAGCCAGTTCATTACTAATATTGTGTACTATTTAAAAGTGAAAAGATTTTACTTGATTTCATTGCATTTTTACAATTACTTTTGGTATTATGTCATTGGAAACATTCATGTCATAACTTATATCAGCTGACAATGTATAAACTGTCATGTTTCAGACATTAATTATTAAACACGAAGTGCATGTTGCTTGAGAGCTGTGCATGCATTTTACACATGATTAACTAGCTACTTCAGCACCTTGGAGCTGAACTGAATCCAGGTGAATTTTATCTTTGTGACAAAGTTAATAAACTATCACAGTGTTTAATGTTCATAGTGGAAAACATTGATAAGATAAGTTCACCAAAATGTCTGTGAATGAATTTTCAAAGGACCTGATTTGGTGTCATATGAGTGACGTGGTAGAGAAATATAATAATATGTCATTGACAGAAAACAAAGAATGAAATTAACAGGAACTTTTTATATACTCAAGGGATGTGAATAGTAATCTTTCTCATACACCAGAATGGGGTCTAATAGATTTATAATATTAGGAAATGATTGGTCTTGTGTAGAAAGGACAGAATGTCAATGTTTTCAAAAAAAAACAATGAAGGTGATTGTGTAGAAATCTTCACAAGTAAGTGATATCAAGGGACAGATGGAAAAATAAATTGAGCAGATAGATGTAAATAATAACCAATCTGAGGAAATCAAAAGGCTGGGTTTCACTCCTTTGACTTGGCAGCAATCCGTGTATAATAACGTAAGTTAAATAGCAAAGTAGATTTACCACCTCGTTCAACCATACATTTCAGACTTGCTTCATTCTCTACAGTCCTGTTGCTTCGAAGCAAACAGTTTCATTCCACATTTGTACAGAAACTGAGAGCTGCTCTAGGATTCTGGCAGGCAGCATCTTAATTATACCGATTGATTAGAAATCCATTTCTCCAGCTCAAGAGTGATCATGCACACTAGGCTACATCTTTTGTTAGGATCTCTTGAACAATAATTAAATGTGAAATATTTACATAATGTGATATGTGCTGTCCACGCAATACAAAGCATATGTCAACTGTAGGCCGAAATTCTCAAGGATGCCCAATGGAGCCCTGAATCCTATATTAATAATGTGCAGGAACTCCACTCTGTGTGAACCATCTCTAAATGAAATAAAATTGGCATCTTCTAAGAAGTCACCACTGTATGATTGAAGGCAGGCTGCTGATTTATTCTGGTTTCTCATAGAAACTTCACAGCAGGAGTCAGATTTTATGATGAGCGACATGCAGATTTTCACTGTGGGGAGCTCTGTATTTTCAATGAGGGGATTATGTTCAGGACTGCCTAAGAAATGCTAAGATGTACTTCCATTCTGACATTTCTTTGATAACACATAACTGTGGGGAAAGGAAAACCAAACTCTCCTTTTGCAGAAGGTGGCTATCAGATTCACAAAAGGAAAGGCCCTTGTTATAGTTCTGTCAAACTATAAGTACATAGGTAAGTATGATGGCAGAGTGCTGGGGGGAATAGGGGGCCAGGCATGGATAATACCAGCTGGGAAGGTGCCAGTTAGAGAGAGGAGAGGCTGTCGGGGTAAAATATCAGGGTGAAATGATGAATAGGGGGAAGTGTGCCAGACTCATGCAATGCCAGCTTGTGTGCCAGAGTGCCAGCTGGATAAAGGTTAGGATGCGAAGTGTAGGATGTTGGAAGAATAGGATGTAGGGTGCTAAGTGGGTAAGATCCCAAGTGAGAAGAGGAGTAAGTGGCTCGAGTACTAAGGCACAAGGTGGCCATGTAGATGATACCTAAACAGATAAATAGAAAGCAGGACATAACACCAGCGCTTCGTCGGAGGCTCACTGGTGATGTTGCCTAGAATGGTGACGAAACATCTTAAAATGAACCTTCCAGCTCAGTGAGCAAACTCACATCCATGATACAGTGTTTAGGGTAGATTTCAGTAAATGGGGAAAGGAAGGCATTCAGTGGGAGGCAGGGAGAGTCTGTGGAACAACTCCTCCTCACATTGGAGATGGTACTGGCTTGCATGATAATCTCCTCACTGTGCTGGCATGGTATGGTGGTGCCTGCTTTGCCAGACCTCCAAGCAAAGGATTCCTCTATTCTCCACCACCCCATCCTCAAGATTTCCACTACATTGCCCAAGAAACATGGTGCTATGTTTCCCTTTCCCCACCATCTCTCCTGAACCTATCATAGCCAAGCAACACAGTTTGCTGATGGCAACTCTGCTGAGCAATGGGCAGAGAAAGATAGTGGGACTCCAAGGAAGACTAAATCTTATGAAGGACCCCGTGGAGTGTCAAGTTTGTCTATGAATGGCGTATGGTAGGCTGGGGCAGAAATAGCATGTGAGTCATGCCATAAGGGCACAAACAACATTTGATGTAGTGAGTTTGGTAGATACAGTGAGAAAACGTGCCTTTTTGGCAGGAATCGCTCCACCAAACCTGGTGCAGCTTGTACTTTGCCAAAAAAATGAAAGATTTAACCATTAGTTACTGATACCAAATGAGAAGAGTACCCTTATGAAATCTTTAACCAAAATAGACTTAATCTTGACAACCAGTAGACGGTAATTACATTGTACTTAACAGCTAATTATACTAGATCTGAGATGCACGATGGTTTCTTATGAGTCATCGAGTCCAAGATACTTTACTCTTAGCTATGCTGACTTAGCACGACAGCAATTTGAATCAAATACATGGGACACTGTTTAGCTCCTCCCAGGATCAGTCCTTTAAAGAAACAAAGAAACAAAGAAACCTACAGCACAAGAACAGGCCCATTGGCCCTCCAAGCCTGAGCCAATCAAGATCCTCTGTCTAACCTGGCATCTATTTTCTAACAGTCTGTGCCCATTTGCTCCCTGCCCATCCATGTACCCGTACAAATAAAGCTTAAAAGACGCTAACGTGTCTGCGTCTACCACCTCTACTGGCAACGCGTTCCAGGCACCCACCACCCTCTGTGTAAAGAACTTTCCACGCATATTTCCCTTAAACTTTCGTCCTATCACTTTGAACTCATGGCCCCTAGTAATTGAGTCCCCCACTCTGGGAAAGAGCTTTTTGCTATCCAGCCTGTCTATTCCCCTCACATGATTTTGTAGACCTCAATCAGGTCCCCCCTCAATCTCCGTCCTTCTAATGAAAATAATCCTAATCTATTCAACCTCTCTTCATAGCTAGCACCTTCCATACCAGGCAATATCCTGGTGAACCTCCTCTGCACCCTCTCCAAAGCATCCACATCCTTTTGGTAATGTGGCGACCAGAACTGCACACAGCACTCCAAATGTGGCCGAACCAAAGTCCTATACAACTGCAACATGACCTGCCAACTCTTGCATTCAGTACCCTGCCCAACGAAGGAAAGCATGCCATACGCTTTCTTGACCACCTATTGACCTGCGTTGTGACCTTCAGGGAACAATGGACCTGAACACCCAGATCTCTCTGTTCATCAATTTTCCCTTGGACTTTTCCATTTACTGTATAGTTCGCCCTTGAATTTGATCTTCCGAAATGTATCACTTCGCATTTGCCCGGATTGAACTCCATCTGCCGTTTATCTGCCCAACTCTCCAGTCTATCTATATTCTGCAGTAATTTCTGACAGTCCCCTTTACTATCAGCTACTCCACCAATCTTAGTGTCATCAGCAAACTTGCTGATCAGACCACCTACACCTTCCTCCGGAACATTTACATATATCACAAACAACAGTGGCCCCAGCACAAATCCCTGTGGAACATCACTGGTCACAGGTCTCCAATTTGAGAAACTCCCTTCCACTACTACCCTCTGTCTCCTGTTGCCCAGCCAGTTTTTTATCCATCTAGCCAGCACACCCTGGACGCCATGTGACTTCACTGTCTCCATCAGCCTGCCATGGGGAACCTTATCAAACGCCTTACTGAAGCCCATATATATGGCATCTACAGCCTTTCCCTCATCAATCAACTTTGTCACGTCCTCAAAGAATTCTATTACGTTGGTAAGACATGACCTTCCCTGCACAAAACCATGTTGCCTATCACTGATAAGCCCATTTTCTTCCAAATGGGAATAGATCCTATCCCTCAGTATCTTTTCCAGTACCTTCCCTACCACTGACGTCAGGCTCACTGGTCAATAATTACCTGGATTATTCTTGCTGCCCTTTTTAAACAAGGGGACAACATTAGCAAGTCTCCAGTCCTCTGGGACCTCACCCGTGCCTAAGGATGCTGCAAAGATATCTGTTAGGGCCCCGGCTATTTCCTCTCTCGCTTCCCTCAGTAACCTGGGATAGATGCCATCTGGACCTGGGGACTTGTCCACCGTAATGTCTTTTAGGATACCCAACACTTCCTCCTTCCTTATGTCAACTTGACCTAGAGTAACCAAACATCTATCCCGAACCTCAACATCCATCATGTCCCTCTCCTTGGTGAATACCGATGCAAAGTACTCGTTAAGAATGTCACCGATTTTCTCTGAATCAGCACATAACTTTCCTTCTTTGTCCTTAAGTGGGCCAATCCTTTCTCTAGCTACCCTCTTGCTCTTTATATATGACTAAAAGGCTTTGGGGTTTTCCTTAACCATGTTTGCCAGCAATATCTCATGTCCTCTCTCAGCCCTCTTAATCCCTCGTTTCAGATTCGCTCTACATTCCCGATATTCTTGCAATGCTTCGTCTGTCTTTAGTCACCTAGGCCTCATGTATGCTTACTTTTTTCTCTTGGCTAGCCTCACAATTTCACCTGTCATCCATGGCTCCCTAATCTTGCCTTTTCTATTCCTCATTTTCACAGGAACATATCTCTCCTGAACACTAAACAACCTCTCCTTAAAAGCCTCCCACATATCAAATGTGGATTTACCTTCAAACAGTTTCTCCCAACCTACATTCCTCAGATCCTGCCGAATCTTAGTGCAGTCAGCCTTCCCCCAGTTTAGTACTCTTCCTTTAGGACCATTCCTATCCTTGTCCATGAGTATTGTAAAACTTACGGAATTGTGGTCGCTATTTCCAAAGTAGTCCCCTACTGTAATATCAACCATCTGGCTGGGTTCATTCCCCAGCACCAGGTCCAGCATGGCCCCTTCCCGAGTTGGACTACATACATACTGCTCTAGAAAACCCTCCTGGACATACCTTACAAATTCCGCTCCATCTTGACCCCTAACACTGAGTGAATCCCAGTCAATGTTGGGAAAAATAAAATCTCCCATCACCACCACCCTGTTTCTCCTACACCTTTCCATTATCTGTTTACATATTTGTACCTCCATCTCACGCTCGCTGTTGGGAGGCCTGTAGTACAGCCTCAATGTTGTTACTGCATCCTTTCCTATTTCTGAGTTCCACCTATATTGCCTCACTGCTTGAGTCCTCCATTGGGCCCTCCTTCAGTGCGGCTGTGATATCGTCTTTGACCATTACTGCAACTACTCCACCCCTTTTACCTCCCTCTCTATCCCGCCTGAAGCATAGATATCCTGGGACAACTAGTTGCCAGTCATGCCCTTCCCTAAACCAAGTCTCAGTAATAGCAATAACATCATAACTCCAGGTACCGATCCAAGCCCTAAGCTCATCTGCCTTGTCTACTACACTTCTTGCATTAAAGCAAATGCACCTCAGATCACCTGTCCCTTTGTGTTCATCATCTGCTCCCCGACTACTATTCCCTTTAGTCACACTGACTCCATTGTCTAGTTCCCTACAGGCTTTCGCTTCTACCTCTTTTCTGTCCAATATTTGGTTCCCATCCCCCGCCACATTAGTTTAAACCCTCGCACACATCATTCGCAACAGCACCCCCAAGGACATTGGCTCCAGTCCGGTTCAGGTGTGAATCGTCCAATTTGTAATAGTCCCACCTTCCCCAGAACCGGTTCCAATGTCCCAAAAATCTGAACCCCTCCCTCCTACACCATCTCTCAAGCCACACATTCATCCTAGCTATTCTTTCATTTCTGCACTGACTAGCACGTGGCACTGGTAGCCATCCTGAGATTACTACCTTTGAGGTCCTACTTTTTAACTTGGCTCCTAACTCCCTAAATTCTGCTTGTAGGACCTCATCCCGTTTTTTTTGCCTATATGCACCATGACAACTGGCTGTTCGCCCTCCCCCTTCAGAATGTTCTGCAGCCGATCAGAGACATCCCTAACCGTGCACCTGGGAAGCAACATACCATTCGGGAGTCCCATTTTCGACCACAGAACCGCCTATCTACTCCCCTTACAATTGAATCCCCAATGACTATCGCCCTTCCACTCTTTTTTTCCCGCCCTTCTGTACAACAGAGCCAGCCACGGTGCCATGAACCTGGCTACTGCTGCCTCCCTCTGGTGAGCCATCTCCCCCAACAGTATCCAAAACGGATTACCTGTTTTGGAGGGAGATGACCGCAGGGGCCACCTGCACTGCCTTCCTGCTCTTTCTCTGCCTTTTGGTCACCCATTCACTATCTCCCTCAGCGATCCTAATCTTTATATCCAGAGAGATGGAGGTCAACTTATAAATGTCAGTTTAAGAAAAAAAAAATGTAATGGACCTTAACTTTACAGCCGACTAACACATTATGGCAAGAGGTGACAGATAGAAATGATCTAACTTAACATCAATTCAGATAATGCAATTCACATGATTTGACAGATGTTAGTTTGAAATTACCTGTGCTACAATTTAAAATGCATTAAACAAATGCCTCCTTTTGTTATTGTTGAAATGATATAAACTACAATTAACATCATAATACATCTTTTGAAAGACAATTATTTCAAGAGAATTATGATACATGTTATAGTTTGTGTTAGTAAAGGAAGATGGATATTGCAAATGCGTGGGAAACAAAAGAAATTTGAACAAAACCTGAATAGCTCATTATCATGAGGGAGAACTGACTGTAACCACTGAGCAAACAAACTAACAAATATCATGTATTTTCTGTTTGCTAGCCTTATCCTTGTCTGTTTAATTGTTGTGATTTTTTGCTCTGGAAATTGCTTTAAGGTGGAAATTTAAATAAACAATCTCAACTCGAGATCTTAAGATAATAAAATGTGAGGCTGGATGAACACAGCAGGCCAAGCAGCATCTCAGGAGCGAGATCTGCACCCTGTGTGTATGGTGCAAGCAACAATATATCTCCTTAAGTAATCAAACTGAAGCATTGCTATTGAGAAAATCAAAATCACAGGAAGAAAAACAGTAAGTTGTGTTTTTAAACAGATCAAAGTCAGGATTGGAGGTGAGCAGGACTATAATTTTGAGCTGTTGGCTATCATAATAGTTTGGAGTCATGATACCAACTCTGAGCAATCTTTGGAGAGACTGGTTTGTGTCAGCGTGGCAATCTATTTGAAGGCATCAAGTAGCTAATTGAGGGTAATTATCAACTAATCCTGTACTCAAGAGATAGACATTTGATTTAAAAAAAGTAGAAAGAAGCCCAATAAAGAAAAGCTTAAACAAAAACTACATTGATTTCTTCCTAATTTTCTAAAGAGATCCCATACATTTAATTGTCAGTGTCAAATAAATTGTTTGCAGTAATTAAAGTGTATCACATTATTGAAACAGACATTCAGATGGATAAACCGAACTTACTGAAAGGTGTTAAAATTTGTCTCTCCGTGGTACTATACCTCTGTACTGCATATTGGGCTTTCTACTTTTTTCAGTTTTCAAATCTTTTTAAAATATCAAATGTTACTATTTGTTTCTTTTTTCAAACATTTCTCATCTTCTGCATTCAAGGTAGAGTTTTCATGCTTCTTTTGGGTAAAATGGAATGTTTTCCCACTTTTCATCATCCTAAATATCATTCACTTCCTTCTACATAAATGTTTAAATAAAATTCCTTGATTATGACATTTACAAACCGTCTTGCTGACATCTCAGTTTAAATAATAAGTCACCATCATTTTACCCTTTAGCCTGTCTTGGTTTTCTTCTGCTATGAGACTATTTTATGAGATTTATTGATTTTTTTTCACCTTTCAGCTAAAGTAAATTTTAAGGCCTTCCTAATTTTTTTAGCCGCTAAATAATCTAAATGTATTTACTGGCCCTTTCCTTGTCTATTGCAGAGACCCTAATTTCCATGGTGGTGATGCATCGTTGTGAGGAATGAGAACTTTCTTTTACATAACTTATCATCCCCTTTCTGCTTTTTTTTGTGCCATTTTAAATAAAGTTATTTCCTTCTGCTCCAGGGAATCTCTAATTTTACCTCATGGAGCCTACTGTTGTTCCTTGGATATCTGCTTCTATTAGGTGTCTGCATTTTGTTCCTTTGGTTTGCTTCTCTCTTTTTTTAACCTTAAGCTCTAGCCATAAGGTAATTGTGTTTCAGCTGGTGACTGACAAACTGTGTTTACTTAAAGCTAGGTCCACACTGTTACAACCCTGTGAAATCTGGTATTTTCTCGGAGGTCTACTGCGGGCATCGTGTGATGTTTATCACTTCTATATATATTTGGTGCTGAATAAGAGTTTTTTGAAGTAGTTTGCTGTTTTAAATCCTCTTTTGACTTTGCTTAGTCTTGGGCCTATCAAATGATTAGTGGTTAAGGATATGCCATCACGAAACAGCTACAAAACAAACACTTTTTCAATAACAGAATGTTTTATTGCATGATAGCAATAGGCACAACTATATTTGGTCAGACATAATTACCAACTCCTTAGGGAACTGGTATGGATATACCTTTGCCTCCAAAAGCTCAAGAGGAATTCTTTGTTTCCACTTACAGACTGTGTATGACATCAATACATTGGCTGAAGCCAATATAACACGAATGTTAACTCCTTCACTATTATTGCCAATAGAACTTTGTACTACCTAACCCGTGTGATAAGTTACTGATATCATGTAATTTGCCAAGGAGCAGTAGAAATCATAGAGTAACATTCAGACTTTTGCAATGAATTTCATATCTGCAATTACCTGAAGCTAGAGCTCAAATCATACATTTTCCAAAATAAAAGTATGGGTGCTTTCAGCTTGGCCATTATTTTTATTGTAAATTCTGATCTGATATTTTGTATTTTACTCTTTCTTAGGAACGCTGTGAAGCCCGAGGTTGTTGCTGGAAACCAGTGACCAGTGGAAATGGGCCTTGGTGCTATTTTGCAGTGAATATTGGATACAAAATCCAGGAAAGAGAAAAGGAAACGCAAACAGGTCTATACAGTTGCTCAAATGACTTGATTTGTTGTCTGCCTCTTTTAACACGTAGTCTGTATGTTTTTTCTCATGAAAACATCTAATCTAGATTCTATTTTACAAAGGCTTTGAAACTCTACTCCAACGTCTTCCTTCTCCCTCTGTTTATGGAAATGATATCGAAACACTACGATTGACTGGCGAAATTCAGACACGAAATCGCTTCCGATTCAAGGTCAGCATGCTTTAAAGAGAGCAAAAGTCTTTATGTGCGTTTTGGTAATTATGTCTTATTGTGGATTTTAGGATAAATGACTGAGGCCAAACCAATGTTTTACACAGATTTAAAATAACTTTTTTTTATTCTCTGCATCCGTTAAAGCTCAGGATACTGTTTGTTTTGCTAAATGCTCTCTCAACTTGTCCTACCACCTTCATTGCATTATGTACACATGTATCAAGGTCTCTCTGTTTCTGTAACTTTATTTAGAATTGTATACTTTCGTCTGTACCGTCTCTCTGCTTTCTACTAATATGAATAGCTTCTATCTGCATTAAATTTCATCAGCCACTCGTCCACCCATCTCATGAGTCAATGCCTTTTTCAAATTTGATACTATGTTCTACCAGGGTCACAATCCTTCCAAGTATCCACAAATTTTTGAGCTGTACCTGTACACCAAAGTCTAGGATATCAATTTGTACTGTGAAGAACAGGGTTCCTGGGAAGCCTTGTGAACTCCACTATAAATATTCTCCCAGTTGGAGAATCAACCATTCACCATAAATATTTGTTTCCATTCACTCAGCCATTTGTGTACCTATGTTACCAATATCTCTTTTATTCAATGAGCTCTGATGTTGCTCATAAGTCTGTTGCCTGGCACTTTATTAATTCACTTTCAGAAATCCATGCATACAACATCAACTTCATTACACTCATCAACTTTCCCTGTTACTTCAATCAAAAAAAAATGAAGCAAGTTATTAAATGTGTTTTGTAATCTAGTTATACTAGGTCAGAAACTTATAGGGGACTAAGCAATGTGAGCCAGCAAGATTTGTGGCAGACTCAAATGAAAGTTCTAGTAAGGCCTATGACAAGCATCTTGTTCCATCTTTTATGTTTTTGACAAACATTGTGGCAGTTTTCTCACCAGGCAGTAGAAAGTTGCCAATAAGGGAATTTATTGCATATTAAAAGCCTTGGCAAATGCCCAGTTTGTGTATTAATATTTTGCTTCCTACCTGACAAGAAGCAGAAATCAGAATGTGTACCATCGGTTTCAGGTCTCCACTTTCCATATTAGTAAAGACCAAACAGCATCTCAAGACATGATCAGCAGGCACCGGCACATGCAAGGAAGCACAGATATGTATTTCAGGGTGCATCAACAACTAGCATTGGAAGAGCACTATGTCCACAATAATAGGGAGCCAGCTTATGAATTGGACTAGGCTACATCTCAGGGCTGAATACTTGCTTCCTTAGCACTAGTCACTAAGTGCTCGACCATTGATACCTCACCTTGCCTTGCAGTTAGCCTTATCATTAATGTAGTACAAGATGAAGCAGCTTGTTATGGTGGTGGAAAAATGGGCATGTTGATGCTCATGTAAATTAGTTCGGTAGGGACCTGAGGAATTGCACATTGTTTGGGCTGCAAGGAAAGTGCTAGCAGGATGACATTTGGATGTTTAAGAGCTTACTAACAAAAAAAAGTGAAGGCTAGATCCACTGGTTAAGGAGATTTCCATCATGCAGGAACTCAAAAGTAAGCAATGAGGAAGAAAATAATTGGAGTGGGTGGTGTAAGATTCTCAACATGTGAGGGGGGGGGGAATGTGAAGACCTATAAAGGTAAATATTGCACACAGGACCATGCACTGTGCAGGACAAAGGCTTACAAGGTCCCTAGTCCCTAGTTATCCTAATACAATGGCCCCTGTTTGCGATAAATCTTTTTGTCGCAGACATTAATGAACATCTCATTCACTTTTGGACACAGAAGCTAGAGAAAGGATAAGATTGTTGTACAATGAAGGCCAATGCTGCCCGCAGAATCCATTGCCCTGTATCTGCCTTGTTCCTCTTGCTTCACATACTGTGACCCAGACATTGATCCATGGTATCACCTGTGTGGCCATGAAGCTATGCTTTATGCAGTTACATTTAAGATTACACAGAGAGATAACTAACTAGATATAAGGTGAAAGCAGTAACATTATTTTTGAAAAAAGTACAGTTTGTTGTATGGGCCAGAGATGCCAAGAGACATCTTGCCAAAACAAGAAGGAAGTGAAGGCTCAGCTGCTTCTGTGAAGTCCTGAGTGGAGACTTTTCAGGAGGCCCTCTCTGGCTCTGTTTCTGGCTGGGGGGCTCCTGGCACCACCCTGTCTCCATATAAGAAAAGCATACCTGGAGTGAACACCAGGTTCCCCATTCCCATGTCACCATGTCTTCAGTCCTGAGGCCGAATATCTTTAACAATGGAGTACAAATGTCTGCACCTCTCCAGCAGGGAACCTGTGGGGGCTGGACCTGGCTCTCTAATGCAGCCACTGACCTGCTCACAGAGACAGAGATAGTTATGTGACTCGCTGCACTGCTGCAGCTTCTGGGCAATGAGGACTATCATTTCCCATATCACTGTCTGCCATTCCTGTTCTGCTCTGTGCATGTGGACAAAGTTGCTGAATCCTGAAACCACAGGGTCGTTTCCTGCCTGGAACTGAGCAGTTACCTAACCTAGAGCAAGTCTCTGAGTGCTAGCAGCCTGCACCACTTCTTCTTCAGCTAGCTATGGAGCTTTTGTAAATGTCGTGCGTAAACAAATTGTAGTTCCATACTTTCTAATGCTGATGTTCCTACTGAGATATTAGTATCTGAGCTGTGGAGAAGCAAGGGGGAGCCTTTTTGGTGCTTTGTCTGAGGCCTCAGTACTCTCATCCTGAAGCATCGAGGAGATGACTTTGGGGAAGCTGGTTGTTTCATGCTGGTTGGTGGCAGATATGCAGGGAGCACCAGATGCATGAAAAGCGGGAAGGCATTACCACCAGCAGTTATCAGCAGTGTGCAATGAATGAGACTGATAGTGGGGTTAATGAGAGAATTGCAGTGGAACAAAGACTGGTAGCTAATTGATTGGAGGGATATGGATGCCTCTGCATCCCTGCAGGTGTGAACCCAGCCTTCTCCTGTAGTAGTGATAATGGGAGCTGCAGATGCTGGAGAATCCAAGATAACAAAGTGTGGAGCTGGATGAACACAGCAGGCCAAGCAGCATCTCAGGAGCACAAAAGCTGACATTTCGGGCCTAGACCCTTCATCAGAGAGCGGGATGCGGAGAGGGAACTGGAATAAATAGGGAGAGAGGGGCAGGCGGACCGAAGATGGAGAGAAAACAAGATACGTAGAGAGGAGAGTATAGGTGAGGAGGTAGGGAGAGGATAGGTCAGTCCAGGGAAGATAGACAGGTCAAGGAGGAGGGATGAGGTGGTAGGTAGGAAATGGAGGTGTGGCTTGAGGTGGGAGGAAGGGATGGGTGAGAGGAAGAACAGGTTAGGGAAGCAGAGACAGGCTGGGCTGGTTTTGGGATGCAGTGGGAGGAGGGGACGAGCTGGGCTGGTTTTGGGATGCGGTGGGGAAGGGGAGATTTTGAAGCTTGTGAAGTCCACTTTGATACTATTGGGCTGCAGGGTTCCCAAGCGGAATATGAGTTGCTGTTCCTGTAACCTTCGGGTGTCATCATTGTGGCACTGCAGGAGGTCCATGATGGACATGTCGTCTGAGGAATGGGAGGGGGAGTTGAAATGGTTCGCACCTGGGAGGTGCAGTTGTTTATTGCGAACCCAGCAGAGGTGTTCTGCAAAGTGGTCTCCAAGCCTCCGCTTGGTTTTCCCCAATGTAGAGGAAGCCACACCAGGTGCAATGGATACAATATACCACATTGGCAGATGTGCAGGTGAACCTCTGTTTAATATGGAAAGTCATCTTGGGGCCTGGTATGTGGGTGAGGGAGGAGGTGTGGGGGCAAGTGTAGCACTTCCTGCGGTTGCAGGGGAAGGTGCCGGGTGTGGTGAGGTTGGAGGGGAGTGTGGAGCAGACAAGGGAGTCGCAGAGAGAGTGGTCTCTCCGGAAGGCAGACAAGGGTAGGGATGGAAAACTAGCTTGGGTGGTGGAGTTGAATTGTAGATGGCAAAAGTGTCAGAGGAATATACGTTGTATCCGGAGGTTGGTGGGGTGGCATGTGAGAACGAGGGGGATCCTCTGGGGACAGTTGTGGTGGGGGAGGGGTGTGAGGGATGTGTTGCGGGAAATGCGGGAGACGCGGTCAAGGGCATTGATGAAGGGTCTAGGCCCAAAACGTCAGCTTTTGTGCTCCTGAGATGCTGCTTGGCCTGCTGTGTTAATCCTTCTCCTGTAATAGTCAGGATTCTCTTCTAGTGGGAGGATGCGAGAAACTTAATGTCAGATCCCCCTTGACCCATGAGGGCAGTCATTGCCCTGATATAGAACATAGAACTATACAGCGCAGAACAGGCCCTTCGGCCTTCGATGTTGCACCGACCTGTGAACTAGTCTAAGCCCCTCCCCCTACACTATCCCATCATTATCCATATGCTTATCCAAGGGCTGTTTAAATGCCCCTAATGTGGCTTTCCCCTTCTCATAGTTGTCTCCACATCCAATGTACCTGACCCTTTCCATACTCTTTGTCCTTTCGCTTGTTTTGTTCAGTTTAATAAGCCTGATATAGACTGTTTTCTCCAGTAATGAAAGAAAGGGAGGGACTGAGTACATTGAAAGTGGGTGCCACAGCTGTTAGTACTAATGCAAAAAAAAGCATAAGGTTCGGTCTTACTTTTCTTTATAATATGCTAAAATGTTCCAGCTTTTCACAAATTGATATTATGTTTTATTAATAAAAAAATTGTTACCAAAACCTCCAATTAAAACAATTGGGAAAAAAAACACTTTGGTTCTCTTATTATCAGATTGATATCTTAATGAGTAGAATGGTGTTTAAGGCATTGATTTAATTATGTTTGTAATGTTCTTTGAACAGACAAATTCATTTTGTTGACTATTATGTTAAGATTACAGATCCTAACAAATACCGATTTGAAGTTCCACATGAAATCATTAAATCATTTGAGGGTCCTGCAGCGTCAAATCCTAATTATGAAGTCGAGCTCTCTGAGAATCCTTTTGGAATTTTAATAAGGAGAAAGTCCACTAGAACTGTGCTGTAAGCAACTTTCTTTCTAATACATATTTACCACATTATTGACACAGGATATTTATAATCAATATATCATCAAACTCATATGAAATTTATCTTTCTACTTTTTGGTGAAGGTTAAAGGTACATGGTGAATAGAAATTTCATATGAAGGTGTTTTTATGTTACAAAGTTTGGTTACCACCTGTTTATATAAGTGATTTTTACGGAAAAAAATACAGACCCTAGTTGCTTATACTGCATCAATTTCCTCAAATTCTATCTTTCTAAATAGATTTCCTTATAGATTGGCTTAGATTTTCATTCTTGAGGTGGCAACTGTGAGTTGACAACATTCCTGCCTTATCTCACTACTCAGGAAAAAGTTCCTGCAAAGACAGAATGTTCCTTGCTGTGAGGAGAGGCTTATGGGTGCAGTTGGACGAACTGACCCAGGAAAGAAGTCAGAGCCAATCATAGTGGCTGCAGGGATGGGGGAGGCTGTTTAACAAGGCCTGCCTCAGTCCTGTAGAACACCATCTGAAGTATAATGTGAAAATTAAGGCCAAATTTCCATCAACAGTAACATTTTGTCAAACTGCACACACTACTCCTGCCCTTAACATTTGACGTCATGCCCTCCAAACCAGCTACGTCCCCTTATGTCCATTCATGTACTGTACCAATCTAGAGGGGCCATGCCTCATTATGTATTATTGGTACACAGTTAGATACTCATTAGCATGTTGAAACAGCTGAGCCCCAGGGAATAAGTTCAGAGATAATGGGAACTGCAGATGCTGGAGAATCCAAGATAATAAAATGTTAGGCTGGATGAACACAGCAGGCCAAGCAGCATCTCAGGAGCACAAAAGTTGACGTTTCAGGCCTAGACCCTTCATCAGAGAGGGGGATGGGGTGAGGGTTCTGGAATAAATAGGGAGCGAGGGGGAGGGGACCGAAGGTAGAGACAAAAGAAGATAGGTGGAGAGGAGAGTATAGGTGGGGAGGTAGGGAGGGGATAGGTCAGTCCAGGGAAGACGGACAGGTCAAGGAAGTGGGATGAGGTTAGTAGGTAGGAGATGCAACCAGCTTGTAACTGATGCCCATTTCAAGCCCACTGACTCCCACAGCTACCTAGAATACACCTCCTCCCACCCACCCTCCTGCAAAAATTCCATCCCCTATTCCCAATTCCTCCGCCTCCGTTGCATCTGCTCCCACGAGGAGGCATTCCACTTCCGCACATCCCAGGTGTCCAAGTTCTTCAAGGACCGCAACCTGCCCCTCACAGTGGTCGAGAACGCCCTTGACCACGTCTCTCGCATTTCCCGCAACACATCCCTCACACCCCGCCCTTGCCTCAACCGCCCAAAGAGGATCCCCTCATTCTCACACACCACACCACCAACCTCCGGATACAACGCATCATCCTCCGACACTTCCACCATCTACAATCCGACCCCACCACCCAAGACATTTTTCCATCCCCACCCTTGTCTGCTTTCTGGATAGACCACTCTCTCCGTGACTCCCTTTTTCGCTCCACACTGCCCTCCAACCCCACAACACCCGGCACCTTCCCCTCCAATCGCAGGAAATGCTACACTTGCCCCCACACCTCCTCCCTCACCCCTATCCCAGGCCCCAAGATGACTTTCCATATTAAGCAGAGGTTCACCTGCACATCTGCCAATGTGGTATACTGCATCCACTGTAACCGGTGTGGCTTCCTCTACATTGGGGAAACTAAGCGGAGGCTTGGGGACCGCTTTGCAGGACACCTCCGCTCGGTTCACAATAAACTGCACCTCCCAGTCGCAAACCATTTCCACTCCCTCTCCCGTTCTTTAGATGACATGTCCATCATGGGCCTCCTGCAGTGCCACAATGATGTCACCCGAAGGTTGCAGGAACAGCAACTCATATTCCGCTTGGGAACCCTGCAGCCCAATGGTATCAATGTGGACTTCACCAGCTTCAAAATCTCCCCTCCACCCACTGCGTCCCAAAACCAGTCCAACCTGTCTCTGCCTCCCTAACCTGTTCTTCCTCTCACCCATCCCTTCCTCCCACCCCAAGCCGCACCTCCATCTCCTACCTACTAACCTCATCCCACCTCCTTGACCTGTCCGTCTTCCCTGGACTGACCTATCCCCTCCCTACCTCCCCACCTATACTCTCCTCTCCACCTATCTTCTTTTCTCTCATCTTCGGTCCGCCTCCCCCTCTCTCCCTATTTATTCCAGAACCCTCTCCCCATCCCCCTCTCTGATAAAGGGTCTTGGCCCGAAACGTCAGCTTTTGTGCTCCTGAGATGCTGCTGGGCTTGCTGTGTTCATCCAGCCTCACATTTTATTATCTTGTTCCCTCGTCCAGACTCTGTTTTATACCTTCTCTGAGGGGCCATGAATCAGGAAAAACAAGCTAAGCAAAGCCAACCAAGTAAAAATGGGATCACAAGGCAAATAGCTGGATGAACACCACAGGCCAAGCAGCATCAGAGGAGCAGAAAAGCTGACCTTTCGAGTCTAAACACTTCTTCAGAAATGGGTGAGGGGAAGGGGATTCTGAAATAGATAGGGAGAGAGGAGGAGGAGGATAGAAGATGGATAAAGGAGAAGATACATGGAGAGGAGACAGACAGAACAAAGAAGCGTGAACGGAGCCAATAAAGGTGGATGTAGATGTGGAGTTAGAGAGTGGATAGGTCAGTCTTGGGGGGACGCACAGGTCAAGGAGGCAGGATGAGGTTGGCAGGTAGGAGATGGCTGTGGGGCTTGAGGTGGGAAGAGTGGATAGGTGGGAGGAGGGACAAGTTACGGAGGTGGGGACAAGCTGGGCTGGTTTTGGGGTGCACTCAGAGTGGGGAGATTTTGGAGCTTGTGAAGTCCACCTTGACACCATTGGGCTGCAGTGTTCCCAAGCTAAATAAGAGATGCTGTTCCTGCAACCTTCGGATGGCATCCTTGTGGCACTGCAGGAGGCCCAGGATGGGCAGGTTGTCCAACAAGTGGGAGGGGGAGTTGAAATGGTTTGCGACTGGAAGATGAACCGTTCAAGCTCTTCGTGGGATCATGACAAAGCGGGTGGCCATGAGTATATGCATGAGCCCAAGTCATGCCTGCCTCTTTGTAGCTTAGGTGGAACAATCCCTCTTTCGGAGCTACACTGGCCCTATCCCCCACCTCCTCCTCCATTTCATTGATGACTGTATCGGTGCCGCCTCTTACTCCCACAAGGAGGGTGAACAGTTCATCCACTTCGCTAACACCTTCTACCCCAACCTTAAGTTCACTTGGACCATCTTTGATATCTCTCTCTCGTTTCTGGACCTCTCTGTCTCCATCTCTGGCAACCACCTAGAAAGCAATATCCATTTCAAGCTCACCGACTCCCACAGTTACCTACAGAACACCTCCTCCCACCCACCTTCCTACAAAAATGCCATCCCCTATTCCCAATTCCTTCGCATCCGCCACTTCTGCTCCTGGGATGAGGCATTCCACTCCTGTGCATCCCAGATGTCCTCGTTTTTCAAGGACCGCAAGTTCACCTCCACAGTGGTTGAAAATGCCCTCAACCAGATCTCCCGCATTTCCTGCAACTCATCCCTCACACACCCTCCCCGCCATAACAACCAAACCAGAATCCCCCTCGTGCTCACATACCACTCCACCAACCTCCGGATCGAATGCATCATCTTCTGGCACTTCTGCCATCTACAATCCGACCCCACTACCAAGGACATTTTTCCCTCCCCACCCTTATCTGTTTTCCAGAGGGACTGCTCTCTCCATGTCTCCCTTGTCCACTCCACACTCCCCTCCAGCCCCACAACACCTGACACTTTTCCCTGCAACTGCAGGAAATGCTACACACTTACACCACACCTCCCCCCTCACCCCCATACCAGGCCCCAAGAAGGCCTTCTACATCAAGCAGATGTTCATCTCCACATCTGCTAATGTGGTATACTGCATCTGCTGTACCCATTGCGGCCTCCTCTACATCAGGGAAACGAAGTGGTGTCTTGGGGACCACTTTGCGGAACATCTACGCTTGGACCGTGACAAACAACTGAACCTCCCAGTCGTGAACCATTTCAACTCCCCCTCCCACTCCTTGGACGACATGTCCATCCTGGGCCTCCTGCAGTGCCACAATGACGCTACCTGAAGGCTGCAGGAACAGCATCTCATATTTAGCTTGGGAACCCTGCAGCCCAATGGTATCAATGTGGATTTCACAAGCTTCAAAACCTCCCCTCCCCTGACCTCATCCCAAAACCATCCCAGTTCATCCCCGCCTCGCTAACCTGTCCTGCCTCCCACCTATCCACTCCTCCCACCTCAAGCTACATCCCCATTTCCTACCTACTAGCCTCATCCCGCACTCCTGACCTGTCCATCCTCCTGGGGCTGACCTATCCCCTCCATAACTCCCCACCTACACTCACCTGTACTGGCTCCGTCCCTGCCTCTTTGACATGTCTGTCTCCTCTCTACCTCTCTTCTCCTTTATCCATCTTCTATCCACCTCCCCTCCCTTTTTCTTCCAGAATCCCCTTCCTGTCCCACATTTATGAAGAAGGGTCTAGATCCAAAATATCAGCTTTCCTGCTCCTCTGACGCTGCTTGACCTGCTGTGTTCATCCAGCTCTACACCTTGTTATCTCAGATTTTCCAGCATCGGCAGTTCATACTAGCCAAGTCAAAATGGAACAGGTTTCCAGTCCTGCTTTAATCTTAGTATTTGCCAATTCATGTGTTGCAGTATCTTAATCAGAAAATGTAAACTCCATATTTATCCTAGAGATAATGGGAACTGCAGATGCTGGAGATTCCAAGATAATAAAATGTGAGGCTGGATGAACACAGCAGGCCAAGCAGCATCTCAGGAGCACAAAAGCTGACGTTTCGGGCCTAGACCCTTCATCAGAGAGGGGGATGGGGGGAGGGAACTGGAATAAATAGGGAGAGAGGGGGAGGCGGACCGAAGATGGAGAGTAAAGAAGATAGGTGGAGAGGGTGTAGGTGGGGAGGTAGGGAGGGGATAGGTCAGTCCAGGGAAGACGGACAGGTCAAGGAGGTGGGATGAGGTTAGTAGGTAGCTGGGGGTGCGGCTTGGGGTGGGAGGAAGGGATGGGTGAGAGGAAGAACCGGTTAGGGAGGCAGAGACAGGTTGGACTGGTTTTGGGATGCAGTGGGTGGGGGGGAAGAGCTGGGCTGGTTGTGTGGTGCAGTGGGGGGAGGGGATGAACTGGGCTGGTTGAGGGATGCAGTGGGGGAAGGGGAGATTTTGAAACTGGTGAAGTCCACATTGATACCATATGGCTGCAGGGTTTATCCATATTTATCCTACTGCTTATGCCAGTAGGATTTAACAACTTGAAACCACATAAATCAAGATACCTTTTTGTAATCATGCTCTGGAAATTTGGTCGTCTCTCAGCAACATTGGACTGAAAAGCATTGGGTTGCCCATGTCAATATTCCATCACTACAGTGGAAGTGTTGCCTTCCTCCATAAACTGTTCCCTCTCTTTTTGTAACTTGTTGTTGTGTTTAAAAATGAGCAGCGTATTTAGTGGTATCACTCTAAAGCACTTCTAACGCAAGTTTAATGAAAGGATAAGCATTATCAAACCACAAATTCCAAAGGGCCACCCTGTGATCACTCATAAAGCCATGACTTATTTAAGATAAGAATCATAAACTGCTTACTGATAAGCAACATTAAACACACAGCAATTGGGCCAAAAATGTAAACTTATCATAACCTTGAGATTAGAACTGATAATGCCAAACAAGGCACTACCTTGATGCATGGCCTAGATTTTCCACTGGCATACATTTGTTTATTGGCACAATCTGATCAAAATTAAATAATGTACTACAAAATGTCAGGAATCTAAAATCAAGTTTATGGGACCTTTCATGCTGATTTAGACTGGCCCAGTTCATAAAACTCGTTAAGTCTCCAGACCAAAATGAGGAAATTGCCACGCTTCTGCCTATTTTACTAAGTTTTGATCAGGAAGGATTTTCAACTCAAGCTTGATTATTAGGCATACAGACAATGATTGATACATTTTAAAAGAAGTTAAATATTAAATATATTTACTGTAGTGAGCAGCTGACTAATCATCAGTATAGATTTTCCAAATCATTTTCATGGCTTAAATCAAGTCATTTGATGCTTATTTTCTATGATGAAATCATTTTCAGCTGTCTTACTAAGTCTTCAGAAAGTTAATATTCTATATACGATGTGCCAAAGGGCTAAAAAGTTAATGATGATATTCGTCAGCTGCGTGAGAAATAGATTGTACAGGAAGGGAAAATAGGCTGGGAAAGTTTAGAATAATACTTGACAAGCTGCATGACCTTGAATGAACCCTGTGAACATACCTTTACAAACTGAAGATGACAGCTGCACTTGTTTACCCAGCCTGTGTTTTCTGTACCAGCCAGCAGCTTTGCCTTTCTATACCTGCTTTCTCTGTGCTGGCTGTTTGTCACAGTGTATTAGACAGAAAGAGTCTTGTTATAAGCTGCTGCTCCTACTGTACTTTGCTTCAGCTTAGAATCGGGAACAGTGCTGGGAGCAAACCTCAGCCTCCAGACCAGCCATTGTTTGAGAGGTCCCCGACAGACAGAAGAACATGAGACTTGTTGCTTCTTCTAGGAAGTCGTGAGATTTGTTGCTTGTTTTGTCTTCTCATTTCCATTTGTTAGTACCAGTACAATAATTTATTATTGCCACTGCGATCATTATTCTTACTTAATAAATATCTTTATTTAAGTAAATTGCTATCGCCAAGCCTTCTCTTAATTATATTTCATCAAATCTGAAGAGAACCACTTGGATACACACTATGATCCAAGACACACTCTTAAATACCATCAGACACAGGAGCAGAAATAGTCCAGTCAACCTATTGAATCTACTTTACCACTTGATTAGATCATGGCTCATTTGATAATTCACAATTCCACTTTCCTATCTTTTCCTAACATTCCGAGATTCCTTTATAGATTGAAAACTGATTTGGTATTGAGGGAAGGCTCAGGCTCATTAACTCATAGCAAAATAAATGAAATAATGCAGTATAAAGGTACATATTCCACGACATTTGCAGTGCCCTCTAGTGAAAGTCAGCAGCCTTTAGCAGCCATGCTATAACCATGCAGCTGACATTGTAAAAGGTAAAGGCAAAGTTGCCATAGTCCGAGAGGATTTGTGGTGGGTTAACGTGAAGGATACCATTCCTCAGACAAAGGAAGATGTTGAGAGGAGAGTCTCTCTCATTGATAACCTCAGCTGGTGCAATAATTGAAGCAACACTGTTGGCGTCACTCTGCATTGCAAACTAGCTATCTCAACTAACCCACTTCATATGCCATTGTTTTGAGGAGACTTAATGAGTTTTATGAACTGGGCCAGTCTAAATCAGCATGAAAGGTCCCATAAACTTGATTTATGAAGACAGCAAAGGCAAACAGATTGCAGGCACTAAAAAAACACAAAATGATTAGTTGACATTTGTATGCAACATGACATGTTTTGATTTTACATTTGCTTTGGGATGTTTATTTTCTATTGGCTTTTATTTTTGGATTATGGTCAAACATTTAATGATTGTCAGCAACTTGGGGAGAGTAATGTGTAAAACTGTGGTGTGTTGGTTGTTCCCTTTTACTGCTTTCCATTGTTGCACTTGAATATTGGAAGGTTTCTGCTTCTGCAGCCATTAAACCTGAAGAGTTGTCCATTGTATTTTCAATCAAGATTGGGTCCACAGCTGTGAATTGTTTGTGGCATTTACAGTTTACAGCAGACAACCACAAGTCATGATATTTGCTCAGTTTTGTATTACAGGACTCCTGCAGAGTGATCTATGCAATAGATTTATCTTGTCAGTATGCCAGTCTGAACTGAAATAATTGTTACAGCACAGCTTTCGTTGTATGCAATTGGGCATTGGCGCGATGAGCTAACATGCATCAGAGACAGCAGATAGCATGTGTCACCTGATCTGTTTGTTGTGCAGCTCAAATGCAGAATACATAGCAGACAGTTACAATAATTAAGGCATTATAATACAGTCAGGATCAAAATCATTGACTTGTATGATTCGCTACATATGGTCACACACTAGCCTAAGATTGAGGGTCTGAATTCCTTGCATTTGTGATATAGCTTATGGTAACATGCAGTGCTGAGAAAACAGTATGCATGATGTGAGTCGAATCCTACACTGTGGGGAAGCCTATAATCCTGGCAAAGTTACCTAGTCTCTGCTGTTCTCTGGCAAGTGAAAACGAAATCTAGTTAGGTCTCTGAACAGAGACCCTCAGTAATGTTTCCCGTGACAGGGGACAGCAAACTGCAAGCCATTTCCAACATTAAAAATGTTACAAGTTTTTCTAGTTTGAGCCTGGAAAGGTACTCTTGCATAAAATTTGATAGCCACATTTACCCATTTTGAATCTCTATGCGGAACTGTAGCACCTAACAGCTGTAAGATTCCATTTGAATTTTGTACGATGCTTGTGTTTCAGCGAACGAGTTTGGACAGAAACTTGAATAATACTTAAGACTAATTTCATTGTGTAACCACAATGCAAGTTCAGTCAGTTCAGTCCAAAATTGAAACTCTAGAATGTAATTTCCAGATTTAGAATGAGTTTGTACTTTGAAATAAATTTTATTAAAGTATCATGTCTAATGAAAAAACAATATAATCAGCTTGTATTTTGATCTATAAATTAACTCAGACTGGTAACGTATAACCACTATTAATTTGATAAACAATAATTAGTTATTATCTATGATAAAAGTCAAAGTGCATTTAGCAAAGAATTTGAAATACCATATCAAATCATTCGTGAACCTTACACAGGGAATTCAGGAGCTCTGTGTGCTGGGCTTTACAATGAGAAATGTGAAAATGAATAATGTCAAATGTGATACAAGCACTGGTATACATGATAGCTTTTTAATAATTTTGCAAACGTTGCAGATATTTTTGGATTTATTTTTCCTAGTGTGATGTAGACTGTGCCTTACATGCTTGTCAAGTTATGTGATTTACTTACGTGTATTTAGTCTCACAAATTGGATTTTTAAACAAAAATTGTGGCAACTTATAATTGTTAGGAACACATATAAAGTACATGGACTAAAGGTACAGGTATGATGAATGTGAATCATGTGAACTGAGAAAAGGTAAATTGCTCTTTGGAAGATCTTTTACAATACAATTTTGCTTGGAAAACGAGGTTGTTGGTTTATTTTGGTTTTGAACAATTAAAAAGAGGGACACAATTTTTTTTGCATAAATGCAAGTTATAGATTATAGTTACATTTTTATAATAAAATATTTTCAATGTACTTCATACAGAATTTTTAAAATATATATTCCTACCTGTAGGTTTGACACTTCAGTGGCACCTTTGATATTTGATGATCAGTATTTGCAAATAACTGCGAAACTTCCTAGTCACAACATCTATGGGCTGGGAGAACATGTTCATAAACACTATCGACATGATACTAACTGGAAAACCTGGCCTATCTTCACCAGAGATGCATTTCCTAATGGGGTATGAAAACCATTTTGAATGCCAATTTTCTTTTAAGTAATACCATCAAATGTTTAAACACACTATGTTTTCACATTGTTGTTTTATCCTTATTCTGGAACAATTGAACAATGATGCACAGAAGACAGACTCTATGTCAGCAGCAATCAATATTAAGCCAGCATTTGTCTCAGAAAACTGTAGTTCAAGTTTCCTTTCAGGCAACTGAGCCTGAATATCAAGGCTGACATGCAAGAGAAAGATTGACAAAATACTGCAGCATTGGTGTTATTACTTTTTTGTTAAACTGTGGTCTAGTGCACCCTTTCATGGGGCAGTTGTATAAAAGTCCCTCAGCACTAAAAAGTCCCTTGCTTTTCATGAGCACGGTAATTTTCATGGTCAGTATTTGTCCTTTAATTAGCACTATTAAAATAGATTTTCTATCAGGAAGTGATGGTTAAAAGGGAGAGAAAAAAACTATTGACTTGGTGTTTCTCAAACTTGAAAAAGGTATATACAAATTATCCTCATTAAAGCAGTCATCTTAATCAGATATTACTTCTTTTCTTTCCTACTGTTATATTCATGATACTTGTTCTCTTTCTTCTCCCCATCCAAAAACTTTTGAGTCTGTACTCATGCCTTGATGCAGCTCGATAAGCAATCTTTCATTATCTCATGTGATTGACTGTTCACTCAGTATGACACTGATCAAGCTGAATATGTGCAATGGACAACAAAGTGTGAAGCTGGATGAACACAGCAGGCCAAGCAGCATCTTAGGAGCACAAAAGCTGACATTTCGGGCCTAGACCCTTCATCAGAGAGGGGGATGGGGAGAGGGTTCTGGAATAAATAGGGAGAGAGGGGGAGGCGAACCAAAGATGGATAGATGAGAAGATAGGTGGAGAGGAGTGAGCTGCAGTCTCTCCCACTGCAATTCTCTCCTCTCCACCTCTCTTCTTCTCTATCCATCTTCGGTTCGCCTCCCCGTCTCTCCCTATTTATTTCAGAACCCTCTCCCCATCCCCCTCTCTGATGAAAGGTCTAGGCCTGAAACATCAGCTTTTGTGCTCCTGAGATGCTGCTTGGCCTGCTGTGTTCATCCAGCTCCACACTTTGTTGTCTTGGATTCTCCAGCATCTGCAGTTCCCATTATCTATATGCAGTGGAGTTTAGTGGATTGACTTGGAAAATTTTACAACTCAGCAGGTCTGCCTTGAATATAAAGTGCCTATTGCATGTAACCTGATACGAGTAAGCTCCAAGTTGTGCTAGGTAGAAGACCCAGAGCGACGAACGAAGACATTGTCTGAGTTGTTTTAAAAGTTGTTAGGTCCTTTAGCCCTCCGTGTCCCAACCATGCAACCTTATAACTCCATGCCACATTCATGCCAATCTATGCAATGTCATACTTTCCATGCCACTCGACAACCCCTTATCCAGGAACCACTGTAGTCAAACGTCAGAGTCACATGGAGCTGAAGAAAAAAGCTTCTCACAATCTAATACAGTTCTCATTCATTCACAGTAAATACAGAGAAAAAAATGCCATTCATGAAGCTAATTCACATAAATCTGCTCCAGCAGTCGATCTACTATAAAAAAAATAAATTTCTTCTCAGTAAACACATCAAAGACAGATAAACCTTTAAAAGCCTGCAGCCCTATGGTATCAATGTGGACTTCACCAGTTTCAAAATCTCCCCTTCCCCCACTACATCCCTAAACCAGCCCAGTTCATCCCCTCCCCCCACTGCACCACACAACCAGCCCAGCTCTTCCCCCCCACCCACTGCATCCCAAAACCAGTCCAACCTGTCTCTGCCTCCCTAACCGGTTCTTCCTCTCACCCATCCCTTCCTCCCACCCCAAGCCGCACCCCCAGCTACCTACTAACCTCATCCCACCTCCTTGACCTGTCCGTCTTCCCTGGACTGACCTATCCCCTCCCTACCTCCCCACCTACACTCTCTCCACCTATCTTCTTTACTCTCCATCTTCGGTCCGCCTCCCCCTCTCTCCCTATTTATTCCAGTTCCCTCCCCCCATCCCCCTCTCTGATGAAGGGTCTAGGCCCGAAACGTCAGCTTTTGTGCTCCTGAGATGCTGCTTGGCCTGCTGTGTTCATCCAGCCTCACATCTTATTAACCCAGTCATCCTTCCCACCACTTTTAAAGGCAACTTTAGAAATCTGACACATTTCATTTATCTTTTGTCTTTATCGTAGAAATGAACAGAAATCATTGGATGCCAAGCACAATACTTAGAACAAAAGTTTAGTTAATAATGTAATATTTCAAGAAAAGTCTTAAAGGACAGGGTGAAGGAATTGCATTGGAAATTTTGAAGCATGAGGCTGAGGTGGTTAAACACATCATTATCAATGATGAGCATTGAACCAGCACTGTGTACAGGTTAACATGGAATCCAATTTAATGTGTAAGAATTTTGGATGTGAGTTTGCTCGCTGAGCTGGAAGGTTAGTTTTCAGACGTTTCGTCACCATTCTAGGCAACATCATCAGTGAGCCTCCGATGAAGCGCTGGTGTTATGTCCCGCTTTCTATTTATCTGTTTAGGGTTTATTATCCTAACCAGATAAATAGAAAGTGGGACATAACACCAGCGCTTCATCAGAGGCTCACTGATGATGTTACCTAGAATGGTGACGAAACGTCTGAAAACTAACCTTCCAGCTCAGCGAGCAAACTCACATCCAGAACCTCAACCTGAGCTACAAATCTTCTCAAGTCTCGCTAGTGTAAGAATTTGCTTATAAGGATATTTTCCAGGTTTTTTTGGCAATATGGCCTTGCTTGCAACTGTCATTCTTGGTATTGGTCATAAGAAAAGAGGATGGAATATTCCTGAGTTGTAACAGCACCTACACACTGTTTCCCATTGCTTGGTGCCTATAGTGTTCTTGAGAAACACAGGTAGATGTTTCATTCCAGACCATGTAAGTGTAAATTGTTGCCAAGCACACTGCCTCCAGCAATTTAAAGTCGTCACTGGTGTAAGGCCTGTGGGGCTGTGAAGATTAAATTGAAATTGATGACTGTAAATGTTGCATGAGATATACACTCTCAAGATAGTTAAAGCTGCTTTTCTGCTTTGACAGGACATGAGTAATCTCTATGGACATCACACTTTCTTTATGTGTCTGGAAGGAGAGAATGGCTTAGCCTTTGGTGTTTTCTTGCTGAATAGCAATGCAATGGGTAAGCATATTATAATGACCATGGCAAGGGATGATCTGGTAACACTGTCCCAGAGGGTGAGCAGATAAATAACACATTTATCTGTTATAGCTGTTCTGAATCTAGATTCTTGATCGAGTATGAGAATTGCCTCTGATTTATTCTTTCATCGATCAGAGATACTTTTTTGACTTTTCTCACCACTGCAATAGAACTGAGGTAAAGCAACTCAGCATGTGGAGACCTGGAAGTGCAAACCTTAGAAACTTCACAAGATTGCTCAATGAGTCTCATTTGATCCAGATGACTATGTTACCTTTTATTGAAAGATGTAGAGTGATTGAGTAAAATACTCACCAAATTGCATTTTAATTAATACTATCTGAATATGTAACATGGTTCTACAGTTCTGGCTTGCAATTGCAATTGCCAGGAATCTGTTTTTAATTAGGGTATGATTCTGAAGTGAAAAACAGAAAATGCTTAACAAGCCAGCTAGCTATTGTGGTGAAAGAGATTTCAGGCTGATCCATTTCTCATTCTCAGAATTGGAAGATATCAGAGATTAAAGTTACAAAATTTATCATCGTGTTGTTGGTACTGATACTATAGAATCCCAAAGCATTTACAACTACTTTTGGCAAGATCTACATTGTACCTCCAAACTCTGCTAGACAAATGCAGAGAGTGCTGGTCCTGATTTCAAAGAGCCTCTAAAATCCATTTCATCACCAATCTGCTTTTTTGAACCTTGCAAGTCTTATAAAATACAAAATATTCCCAGCTGAAACCACATTTGACGCTTGAGGTACTCGCAACCAAGAGTTATTATGATTCAACATTCTGGTGGAGTACTTTTGACTTTCCTTTGATTTTGCAGAGTTGATGGAACGACTGTGTTTTGTGTTATAGAGTCATGGAGCTGCACAACATGGAAACAACCCTTTGGTCCAAGTCATCCATGATAACCAGTTCTCCTAAATAAATCTAGTCTCATTTGCCAGCATTTGGCCCATATCCCTCTAAATCCTTCCTATTTGTATACCCATCTAGATGCCTCTTAAAATGTGGTAATTATACCAGCATCCACCACTTCCTCTGGCAGCTCATTCCATACCTGCACCACCCTTTGCATGAAAAAAATTGCCCTTAGGTCCCTTTTAAATCTTTCTCTTCTCATTTTAAATTTATGCCCTCAAGTTTTGGACTCCCCCACCCCGGAGAAAAGACTTTCTTTATTCACCCTATCTGTGCCACTCATGATTTTATAAACCTCTATAAAGTCAGACCTCAGCCATTGATGCTCCAGAAAAAATAGCGCTAGCTTATTCAGCCTCTGCCTGTAGCTCAATCTCCCCAACCCTGGCAACATTCTTGTAAATTATTTCTGAACTCTTTCAAGTTTGACAACATCCCGACTGTTACTGGCTGTTGTTTTGGGGGTGACACGGTGGCTCAGTGGTCAGCACTGCTGCCTCACAGCACCAGGGACCCGGGTTCGATTCCAGCCTCGGGTGATTGTCTGTGTGGAGTTTGCTCATTCTCCCTATGTCTACGTGGGTTTTCTCCGGGTGCTCTATTTTCCTCCCACAGTCCAAAGATGTGTAGGATAGGTGGATTGGCCATGCTAAGTTGTCCATAGTGTTCAAGGAGGTGTAGGTTAGGTGGGTTGTGGGGAATGGGTCTAGGTGGCATGCTCTGAGGTTCGTTGTGGACTTGCTGGGCTGAAGGGCCTGTTTCCACACAGTAGGGATTCTATTCCATCATTCCTTTGCTGGGATGACCAGAATTGCTCACAGTATTCCAAATTTGGCCTAACCAATGTCCTGTATAGCTGCAGCATGACATCTCAACTCCTATACTCAAAGTACAAACCAAAAACGGCAAGTATACCAAATGCCTTCTTCACTATCCTATCTAGCTGGGATAGCACTTTCGAGGAATTATGAAACCGAACACCAACGTCTCTTTCTTTGGCAACACTCCCCAAGAGCTTACCATTAAGTTTATCAGTCCTGCCCTGAGTTGCCTTTCAAAAATGCGACACCTCACGTTTATTTGAATTGAACTCCAACTGCCACTCATCGTCCCATTGGCCCACCTGATCAAGATCCTATTGAGTAACTTTCTTCGCTGTCCACTACACCTCCAATTTTGGTGTTATCTGTAAACTAGCTAACCATACCTCCTATGTTAACATCCAAATCATTTATACAAATGGAGGAGTTATCATAAATGTTTTTGTTCACAAGCTAGTGGTGCTAGAATTTGTCATGAGATCAGATTAATTGAAAAGATCAATCAGAATAAGGCCAGTGATTAGGAAGGTAAGTTGACATATTTCAAATTCTGGATGGTGAGTCACTTGGTGGGGGAACTTGCAGGTGGTGTTCCCATGTATCTGCTGCCCTTGTCCTTCCAAATGTTAAAGATAATGGAATTGACAGTATCTGTAACAGGGGCTTTGGCTCTAATGAGTCTCCTTAGTACATCTTGTACATAATTCACAATATTCTTCCTGCTGGAGAGAATAGCTGTTTGAGGATGTGGTGTCAGTCCAGTAGCTTGTTTTGTCCTGGATGACGTGCAGCTTCTTATGTGTCATTTGAGCTGCACTCATCCATCTGAGTCGGGAGTATTCCACTGCCTTGTAGATGTTGAGCATAATTTGGGAATTCTGGAGGTGCGTTACTTACTGCAGGATTTCTAACCTCAGATCTGCTCTTGTAGCCGCTGTATTGGTGAGTCTAGTTCAGTTTGTAGTTAAGGACATTGACAGTGAGGGAATTCAAAGGCGGTAAGGATATTGAATATCAAAGGGCAATGGTAAGATTTTCTCAAATGGAGACGATCATTGCCACATTACAGTTTCTGACTAGATATTGTCCATGTTTTGCTGCATTTGGATATGGACTACTTCATTACCTGAGGAGTCACAAATGACGCACATACATTTCACCAAGTAGCTGATTGCTAAACTGCAATTTCCTACAATCACACCTACAGCCACAGAGCAGAATAAAGAAGAGACAGCAGGGGCTTTAAAAGTTTACTATAGTCATCAATTTCTATGCTCAGTGGTAACTCCAAGCCGGAATTGAAGCCATTTTAACATTTTGAAAATATCTCTGCATCAGGAAGGCAGCCAAAATAAATAAAATTGTTTGCCTGGCTCAGAAGCCTGGGGTCCCAGTTAGCGTCTATCCAAGTGCACCACGTATAAAACACGGTGAGAAGAGTGGCACTGATAATTTATTCACTCCATTGTTGGCAGCTTTTAGCACCCACCTTTTTATGCTGCTTAGTGACTTCATACACATCCAAGCAGATGTTTTGTCCAGATGAAACATATGACTCTATTTGCATCAAGTTGTCAAAGTAATCTGTTTTTAACTTATTTCCGGATTTAGACTTAATCAGGTTTATTCCACTAAATCTATGCATACAGAGCATTTGATACCTAAAATGTTGAACAAGGTCCAGAGGACATTTCTTGAAATATATCATCTCTTAGGGCATGGTCCACTAAATCACTGAATATCCAAATAGAACCAACCTTGACATTTTCAACAGCCATAAATTTGAAATTGGAATATTACGCATATATTTGTGACCACACTTTCTATACAGGTGGGTACAAGGGTGAAATATTTTTCTATCAGCCATACAACTGTCTTTTCCAAATTTATAATTGGTTGCATTCGCAATTGCAGCCTTGTCTGCTTGAAAAATCTGCTTTCCATGTAGTCACTTAAATGGTGAATAAATTTATAGTTTGCAGCAATGTCAAATATTACTGTTGAAAACAATCAGAACCTCTTATTTTCATCACTCCAATAAACAGTTTCACCTAGACACTGAGTCTTCAGTTTATTTGTCTTGGCCTTTGCAAATTGCAGAGCTTCAGTTATTGTGCAACAACATCACTGAAAGAAAATGCACAGTGATCCGGCTCACTTATTCCATGATTCAGAGCTTTCAATACAACACAATATTGTGGCTTTTCTGAGCATTTTCAGGCAATATTTGTTTATTGGATCATTGTAATTATTCACTTGTGTTGTGCAGAAAATAGCAAAACATTATAGTTTTGCATTTGTGCACTGACTGTAAAGTGCCGTGACAGCCATCTCAATTCATTCGGAGAATGAAATGCCATTGCATTTCACTCTGTCTTTGGCAAAGTCTTCAAATCATCCTTTTTGCACAGCTGAATATTATATACATTTTTGGTAGAAGTATTTCAATATCTTGTATAATTGAGACCTGTTCCCAAGCATCACCTGTTCCAGGACCTTCTTCACGAGCACTGCAATACTGTTCTGACAAATATTTGATTACACATTGCAATATAACCACTACTCCATCTTTCTTTCTAAACACAGCAGAAGCTGTAGCTGATATAAACATTATCTTCTGTAAATTAAGATCACTATTAACATAAAATTGCTTGATTCCTGTAACAATAGAGACACTTCACAAGCAATCATTTTCAAAATACCTACAAGAAAATATTGTAAAACAGTTCAGATTATGGTGAAAACATGTACGAAATCAACATATTTGATTTACAAATTAATTTACATTTAATTTACAAATCCAAAACAACAGTGACATACATCTGCACTTTTTTGGATCTAATGTTACTTTATGCAATCCAGTTTCCAAAGATACCACTTTTACCTCAATGCTGAACCAACCTCCAGCATTGCTTTAGAACAAATAGTGCATAAGACATTGTCAGTTTCATGATAGAGGAAAATCTCACTGATTCTCACCTTCTGTTTCTGCGTTGAAGATGGGACCTTGATTTTGATTATCCTGAAAAACCACTCCCTTTTGAAATGTACTCTGAATTTCTTTAAGGGATTGAAGATGCCTTGTGTTTCTTTTGAATATATTTAAAACTTATCCTCTCAAGAAAACAGTTCAAAAGTATAAATGAAAAACAATATTCCGTTACATCTTTTTGGAATAGCCACCTGCTCCACAAACGTCATGCTATCTGATCCTCCTGGTTACTGCAGACTGTAAACTCTCTCAGGGAGCTTTCCATCAGAGTTGTGGCTTGGGGTCTTCCCTTGCCCCTTCTCTAAGCCAACATCCTGCTCTTTCCTTGTATTGGACTTGTATCCCATCACAATGTGGCTGGGGTTCTGACACTGTGGAAGTGGCTGTGCGGTCGCATGCCAACCAATGGTCCAGAAAGCCAGGGATTTGAGGCTGTGGGATGCACATAGAATCATGGGGTGAACAACTTCATTTTCTCTCATAGATGGTTCAAATGCATGCGGCTTGCAGAGAATATAGCTACATTGCTCTTGCTTCACAAATCCTCATCTTCACATTTATTGTAATGTATGATCATAGTATCCTCCAGGTAAAATCCTGAAATAACACCCACCATTAAAAAAGTTCCATAACTTTATCACACAACACCTCAATTCAAAATCAAATTTTTCACTTTTATGCATTCCCTTAGTGCCTAGCTTGCGTGTGTTTGCCTGTTTCTGTGCTCCTGTGCAGTTACACTACAAAGATTACAGTCTGGCTGGTGGAAAGCTGACCACATTTGCTGGAGTAGTCTGCAGATGAGCTTGCAGAATGTCTTTGTCTTTGAGCAGCTCTGGGTTCAGAGGGCCTGGCTCAAGACCATACCAACCTAAAAGGAACAACAATAGTCTGGACAAACTGATTGAATGAATGCCACTAGCAAGTATACTGGTGGAACAGCAGTGCTGAGAGCAGAACTGCTGTAACTGAGAGAGAAGACAGAAGTTTTGTTCATCTCAGAGCAATTGCCACTTCCTCAGAGCTGTACTTCAAAAATGTGAATAATGTCAGAAGACAGATTGTTGAACTGTGTTGAAAGTTTGCAGAATTAGGCTAATTTCTCAACCTCATTCTCCACAACCCTTGACCATTTACTAATCAAAAACTTATCTATATCTGTCTTAAAAGCACTCAATGATTTGGCCTCTCCAACCTTATGTAGTAAGGAATTCTGCAGATTAACCACCATCTGGCTGAAGAAATTCCTCCACATCTCAGTTCTAAAGAGTCATTCCTTCACTCTCAGGCTGTCCCTTGGGTCCTAGTCTCTCCTATTAGTGGATATATATTCTTGACATCCATTCTATCCAGCCCTCTCAGTATTCTGTAAGGTTCAAAGAAATCCCCTCTCATTCTCTCAAACTTTGTTGAGTACGGACTTAGAGTCGTTGTCGGCCCCAAATATGACATGCCCTTCATCCCCTGGATTATTCTTGTCAACCTCCTCTGAACCCCTTCCAACACCAGCACATAATTGCTTAGATATGAAGCCTAAAACTGCTAACAATACTCCAAATGCAGTCTGACCAATGCCTTATACAGCCTCAGTAGTACATTACTGCTCTGTCATTCTAGCCCTCTTGAAATAGATGCTAACATTGAATTTACCTTCCTAATCTAGAGAATCCCAAGTCCTTTTGTGCTTTGGATTTCTGACGCCTTTCCCCATGTAGAAAATGGCTTATACTTCTATTCTTCTGACTAAAGTCCACAATCTCACATTTAACCACATTGTATTCCATCTGCCACTTCTTTGCCCACTCTCCTAGCCTGCCCAACTCCTTCTGCTGTCTCCCTGCTTCCTCAATAGTACCTTTTCTTCTACTTATTTTTGTATTATTTGCCAACTTAGCAACAATACCCTCAGTTCTATCATCAATGTTTATGTAATTTTTGGGAAACTGAATGAAAAGTACAAACGAGGAGTATTGGGTTAAGGGAATTGGAATTGCATGGAGATACATTGACATACATGGAGATACATACATACTATCAAGAGATACATTGACACAGCATCTGCAGCACTTTCTCCTACATAGCTGACCGAAAGTGATTCGACAACATGCATAAAGCAGGAAAATGCTATCATGAAGAATATTTTCAATGTAACAGCCTCAGTAAAACCTCATCCCATGCTATGACCGTTGTTTGACTCCTAGATTCTAATGAGGTGCAGGCATACATGACATCTCTGCTTTTCCAACCTTGTCCTGTTTAAGGCTGAGTTGAATAAATTCTTGATCAATGGGTAATTAAAGTTTACAGCGAAAGGGTAGGGAATGGCTATGATCTTATTGAATGGAGGAACAGGGTTGAATGTCTCAATGGCCTACTCTGCTACTATTTCTTATGTTCTGTGAGGTAGTAGGGAGAGGAGAGATGGTTAGGGCATCGCTTTGAAGGCTATTCTATAGTTATAACTATCATCTTGAAGGGTTGAAGAACATGTGGTTTCTCATTCTTTGTTGAAACTTGGTGAAACTACACTGCTTACCTTCTTAAAAACATATCCAAAACAATTCAGACATTAATGTCTAGATCTTGACTGTATTGAGGATTTAAATAACTTGGGTCTTTTTCAGCATGCTGCAATTGGCTTTTCATGACCAAATGCTGCTGTTATTACCAATGTTAAACATAACTATAAAATAACCATTGTAAAAGATGTTTGTCGAGCACAGTAGGAAAGATTTATTGTGGTTACTTATTGTGCTAAAATTGTAAATATACCTTTTTCATAATGTACTAAAATTCAGTATTAGTATTACAAACAGAAAATATTGTAATCGGCCTATACAGTGCAGCACGGTGGCTCAGTGGTTCATGCTGCTGCCTCACAGCGCCACCCTTGGGTGACTGTCTGTGTGGAGTTTGCACTTATGCCCTTATCGACATGGTTTTCCTCTGGGTGCTCCAGTTTCCTCCCACAGTCCATAGATGCGCAGGTAAGGCGGATTAGCCATGCAAAATTGCCCGTAGTGTCTAGGAATGTGCAGGCTAGGTGGATCATCCATAGGAGATGCGGGGTTACAGGGATAAGGTTGGGAGTGGTTCTGGGTTGGCTGCTGTTGGGAAGGTCAATGTGGACTTGATGGGCTGAACTCGTCCTCACACTCAACAACTTCTCTTTTGATTCCTCCCACTTCCTACAGACAAAAGGGGTGGCCACGGGTACGCGCATGGGCCCAAGCTATGCCTGCCTCTTTGTAGGTTACGTGGAACAGTCCCTCTTCCGCATCTACACAGGCCCCAAACCCCACCTCTTTCTCCGTTACATTGATGACTATATTGGCGCCGCCTCTTGCTCCCCAGAGGAGTTTGAACAATTCATCCACTTTACCAACACCTTCCACACCAACCTCAAGTTCACCTGGGCCATCTCCAACACATCCCTAACCTTCCAGGACCTCTCAGTCTCCATCTCAGGTAACCAGCTAGAAACCGATGTCCATTTCAAGCCCACTGACTTTCACAGCTACCTAGAATACACCTCCTCCCACCCACCCTCCTGCAAAAATTCCATCCCCGATTCCCAATTCCTCTACCTCTGCCACACCTGCTCCCAGGATGAGGCATTCCACTCCCGCACATTCCAGATGACCATGTTCTTCAAGGGCCGCAACTTTCCCCCCGCAGTGGTCAAGAACGCCCTTGACCGCGTCTCCCGCATTTCCCTCAACACATCCCTCACACCCTGCCCCCGCCACAACCACCCCCAGAGGATCTCCCTCATTCTCACATACCACCCCACCAACCTCCGGATACAACGTATCATCCTCTGACACTTTCGCCATCTACAATCCGACCCCACCACCCAAGCTATTTTTCCATCCCCACCCTTGTCTGCCTTCCGGAGAGACCACTCTCTCCACGACTCCCTTGTCCGCTCCACACTCCCCTCTAACCCCACCACACCTTCCCCTGCAACCGCAGGAAGTGCTACACTTGCCCTCACACCTCCTCCCTCACCCCCATACCAGGCCTCAAGATGACCTTCCATATCAAGCAGATGTTCACCTGCACATCTGACAATGTGGTATATTGTATCCATTGCACCTGGTGTAGCTTCCTGTACATTGGGGAAACCAAGCGGAGGCTTGGGGACTGCTTTGCAGAACACCTCCGCTCGATTCGCAACAAACAACTGCACCTTCCAGTCGCGAACCATTTCCACTCCCCCTCCCATTCCCCAGACGGCATGTACATCATGGTCCTCCTGCAGTGCCACAATGATGCCACCCGAAGGTTGCAGGAACAGCAACTCATATTCCGCTTGGGAACCCTGCAGCCCAATAGTATCAACGTGGACTTCACAGCTTCAAAATCTCCCCTTTCCCCACTGCATCCCAAAACTAGCCCAGTTCGTCCCCTCCCCCCACTGCACCACACAGCCAGCCCAGCTCTTCCCCTCCACCCACTGCATCCCAAAACCAGTCCAACCTGTCTCTGCCTCCCTAACCTGTTCTTCCTCTCACCCATCCCTTCCTCCCACCTCAAGCCGCACCTCCATTTCCTACCTACCACCTCATCCCGCCTTCTTGACCTGTCCACCTTCCCTGGTCTGACCTATCCCCTCCCTACCTCCTCACCTACACTGTCCTCTCCACCTATCTTCTTTTCTCTCCATCTTCGGTCTGCCTCCCCCTCTCTACCTATTTATTCCAGTTCCCTCTCCCCATCCACCTCTCTGATGAAGGGTCTAGACCCGAAAAGTCAGCTTTTGTGCTCCTGAGATGCTGCTTGGCCTGCTGTGTTCATCCAGCTCCACACTTTGTTATCTTGATGGGCTGAATAGCCTACTTTCAAACTGCATGGTTTCTAAATTCTAAGCATGACTTACATAATGCCAAATAGGAATTATTGAGCTTTCATGGATTCTCACAATTCTTCAACAGGGAATGATACCATTTTTCCACCAATGGCTCAATCCTGAAATAAGGAAGAGTTATGTTGTGCCCTTGTGATGTTCCAGGAATCTCTCAGGATGCATTAGGACAGTCAAGGCAGCATTGTTAAATGGCTGCGACTCCTGAATGGGTAGAAATATAGGAACATGGAAACAGAAGGTTATCCAGCTCTTCAAATCTGTTCCATCATTCAATGAGATCATGACTGATCTGTGGCCTAACTCCATATACATACAATTGACCTGTAATCCGTAATACATGTGCTTCTCAAGAAGTTATTTATCTCTGATTTTAAATTGACAACTGATCCAGTATCAACCACCATCTGTGTAAGAGAATTCCAAACTTGTATGTTTCAGGCACTTTGCAAAAATCACTCTGGACAGTATAAGCTCTGGGTGCAAAAAAATTCAGTATCTAACTGTATTTGAATGGAATGGTATCTTTCCTTTCAGTAGCCATGCTTTTCTGAACCATGTGACATTGGCAGTCTATTTAAGCATGATACTGTATTATGGACCTTTGATGTACATTGATGCTGGGAGCCTAAGGAGTACAACTCTACCAAGTGACAAGCTCACCTTTTTATCTAATGCTTACATCGGGGAACTATTATGAACCTCAGAATATACAATCCCATTTTATGTGGTTGTCACCACAACATATTCTGCTTTCAATTTTTGTAGACAGAATCAGCCTTGAGCTTATCACCCATAAATACTAGCTCAATCTTTCTGCAAGCATTACCACATTCCTATTATGCACTTCATTCTTCATTCTTCTTTACATGGGTTTTAAAACAAAATATTTTGGACAATAAATAATAACATGTAGGCATTATGACAAGCCATCTCACAAACACAATTTTAGGTTGTCATAGTTGCTTACTTTGCTTTCCACTGTACTGCACAATGAAACTCCTCATAAATGTCATTATTTAAGTATAGGATACGACCTACTTATAAATCAGGTCAGGCACTATTCTAGGCTGTAGCATTTACTATGTTAGTGCCTAACTCCAGCATCAATTGCCGTGATTTTGATAAGGACTTTTAACATTTAAAGAGAAATCAAAACGTTTAATTTTGACCAATAGAACTATGCCACAGAAGGCTCATTTTAAACTAGGGAGGAACTTTTACTGTGTACAAAATACTTTCTTTAAAAAAAAACTTGCTTTGCGAGTACAGTTTAAACCTGCATATGTTGTTCACTGATTTTTACATCTTATTTTCCACAAAAATCTCTCATACATCGTGAAAGCTTTGCATTATTTACTTCTGTCAGGATGTAAAAGTATTCCATAACATTCTGGAATTTTCTTTAATTTTCCTCAGATTTACCTATTCTTTGAAGTCAGATACTTTGTGTCATGCCTCTTAGCTGTGAATGCCTGAGTCTCCTTTGTTGTTTCGCTTTACAATAATTCCCAACTAATTCTTTCTGTTTGCTTTCTTTGAGCAAGTTTTTTTGAGGGCTACTATAAATTTTCTCCATGAACTCTGCTGAAATTAACTCTTCCAACTTATTTTCCCTCTCAATGTTCAAACAAATATTGACCACCTGTATTCCATATTGGACAATGAAATGAGCAGTTTCTTGGCTTAATTAATGATCTAACAACCATCAACTTTGGTTATCTTCTCTGTAAGCCATAGTCTGTCAAAGCTAAAAATGCAACTTGCCTGTCTTTGGAGCAAGCACACAGAGACATTAAACAAAGCAGTTTCTCATCTCGTAGAGCTTAGCTCTTTAACAATGTAAATTTTTGTGGGGTGGGGGTGTCCTCAAATGCAATTTTAGTTTAAGAGTAAAATATTGTGGGATCACTGGGATCTGAAACATAAAGTATTCCTAACTCAAAAATACTCAGATAGTAAACTCTCTTTTAATTCTGAGATCTTGATAAGTAATTTGAATTGCTTTTAGGTGTGATTGCCCTTTCTTCTGACACTCGAACCCACGAAGCTTTCCTTTTGTTTGTAAAGCTTCTTACACCTGAAGATTTGATACATAGCATAAATTTAATTAACTCAATAAATTCAAGGGGAGGCCTTTCATGTATCTCTAAGATTTGAGAGCAAATCTTCCATTATTTAAATGCCTACATTGATCTCTGGCCTTGCAAAATAAATATAGATTAACTTTGAAGAGTAAATAACCTTAAGTTTGTTAGAATTACTTCTACTTCAGGGTTTCTAAGCTTTAATTTAAATCCAGATAAGCTCCTTTATTTACATTTAACCTCAAACCTAAATGGCATATTCCTAAAACAAAGTTATATTCTAAATATATAAACTATGAGCTAATTATGATTGACACAATGAAATAATGTTATCACAAAACTTGTACGTGATTCTTTACAATAGCACATGAAAGTAATCGACTCGTATAATTAATTTATCCATGATTAAAAACCCATTGTTATTTACTTATTTTTAATAGACTGATACCTCATCTAAATAACACACACAAAATTTTTACAGAAGTATGCTATTTTGTGCAATGAAATGAAGTTAAATTCCATTGTTTTTCATCCTTCCAATATGTTATATTTGTTAATAAAGTATCCCTGAAATATAAATATCATACTTTCAGTCCTCAGACATAACATAGGAGCACAACTCATTGGTTCCAGTGTGCTTTTATATATTATAATGTTACTTGTAGTATGTAAATAGCTAACTACAAGTACAATTTATTATTGCTATTGAAAACCTGACTCAAAATAATGGATGTGAAACTTAATATGACTATTAGTTGTGTATGGTATTAGATTAACATATTCTGAACTGCAAGCTGCCATTATTAAACTATTTTATTATACTTTTCCAAAACAGAAAACAGCATGGAAGGCTGTACCACAAAATGCTTTTTTATTATCATATACACACTGTTAATAGCCAATTCTGATTTATCACTGTTGATCACACAGGTTAAATCTGATTAATGAATAATGATTCTATTCCTTCTCTTGACAGAGGTTGAACTTCAGCCAAGTCCATCAATAACATATAGGACAATTGGTGGAGTTCTGGATTTCTATATTTTTGTGGGTTCTTCACCTGAGGATGTTGTTCGTGAATACTTAACAGTACGTATACAATTACTATCGGTAACTAGCAATAGACCGAGACAACATTACAAAATCCCGATTTTCAACCAATTGCATATACTGTATTGTGTTATTACAGAGAATTATTATTAGAGAATTATTACAGAGAGTGTTATTACGTCTGAGTTGTGTTTTTACAAGTTTTTCATTGAAATCTGCACAATAGTGAACATAATATATATTTATTTCTATTTTTAATTGAAATAATGTAGCTGATTGGCAAACCGAAAATGCCTGCCTACTGGTCTCTGGGATTCCAACTTAGTCGCTGGGGTTATAAAAACCTCAGTGATGTTGAAGCTACAGTGGCGAGGAACAGAAAGATTAATCTGCCATATGTGAGTATGGTGCATTGTTACAAAAAAAGTCAGATCAGTAACGTGAAGAAAATAGTTTGATACGTTTGTTTACTAAAAAGGTTATGACAGAGAAAGCATAAAACTGTAGGAGAATGTAACATCACAAAAGGAGAATATTTGGTCCATTGTGTCCCTGCCAGCTTTGTGCAAAAGTGTTTCAGCTAATCCCATTCCCTGGTTTTTTACTCCTCAGATAATTATCCTCTTATCTTTCAAAATTGTCAATCTAATCTGCTTCCACTGGGTACTCAAGCAATGAATTTCAGATCCTAAGCACTCATGACTTGCTGCGTTATACAGTTTCTGCTCATGTCACAGTTGCTTCGTTTTCCAACCATGTTAAATCAGTGACCTCTAGTTTAGACCCTTCCATCAACAGGAGCAGCTTCTCTCCATTTTGTCAAGACCCCTCATGATTCTGAACACTTCTACCAAGTATCTTTAACTTCACTTTGTCAGGACTGCAGTCTCAACCTTGTTAGGGCCAGAGTGGCAAAGTCACTGGACTGGAAATCTAGAGATCAAAATGAATGTTTTACAAGCTGGTTCAACCATTGATATACAGCTGGTTCACTAATGTCGTTTACGGAAGGAAATCTGCATTCCTTATCTGGTCTGGTCTGCTTCAGCCTCACTGCAATATTGTTGGCATTTAACTGCTCTCTGAAATGATTTAGCATGGGACTCAGTTCAAGGGCAATTAGAGATAGGTAGTAAATGCCAGCTCAGCCAGCTACACCACATTCTATTAACATTTTTTTTAGAAACTGTTCTCACATTAAAAGTTTGCAACCTTGAACCGTTCTTGTAAATCTTCCTGAATTGTTTCTAATGTTCTCACAATCCTCTTAAAAGTGTGGCCTTAGCACAAGATTCATATTTCAAGCTGGACTAGTGTTTTGTGTGGTTTTATTTATAACACCTTTGCTTTTATGTCCAATGTTCCTATGTAAAATGTTTAGAAATATGCATGCATTATTAAGCACTTATGCAACTTTCCCTACCACCTTTTGAATATGCGTGTTCATAAGTCTCTTACTGCTTCTGCACCTCATTTGGAATTGTACTTTGCTTTCAATTGCCTTTCATTATTTCTGCTAACAAGAACCACTTCTAACAAATAATGGGAACTGCAGATGCTGGAGAATCCGAGATAACAAAGTGTGGAGCTGGATGACCACAGCAGGCCAAGTAGCATCTTAGGAGCACAAAAGCTGACGTTTCGGCCGAGATCCTTCATCAGGAAAGGGGGAGGGCGAGAGGGTTCTGAAATAAATCGGGAGAGAGGGGGAGGTGGATTGAAGATGGCTAGAGGAGAAGATGGGTGGAGAGGAGACTGACAAGTTAAAGGGCCGGGGATGGAGCCTGTAGAGGTGAGTATAGGTGGAGAGGTAGGGAGGGGATAGGTCAGTCCGGGGAGGACGGACAGGTCAAGGCGGCGGGATGAGGTTAGTAGGTAGGAAATGGAGGTGCGGCTTGAGGTGGGAGGAGCGGATAGGCGAGAGGAAGCACAGGTTAGGGAAGTGGGGACGAGCTGGGCTGGTTTTGGGATGCAGTGAGGGGAGGGGAGATTTTGAAGCTTGTGAAGTCCACATTGATACCATTGGGCTGCAGGGTTCCCAAGCGGAATATGAGTTGCTGTTCCTGCAACCTTTGGGTGCCATCATTGTGGCACTGCAGGAGGCCCATGATGGACATGTCATCTGAGGAATGGGAGGGGGAATTGAAATGGTTCGTGACTGGGAGGTGCAATAAACATCAGCACCTCTATCTTCTCCTCTATCCATCTTCGATCTGCCTCCCCCTCTCGCCCTATTTATTTCAGAGCCCTCTCCCCATTCCCCTTTTCTGATGAAGGGTCTTGGCCCAAAATGTCAGCTTTTGTGCTCCTAAGTTGCTGCTTGGCCTGCTGTGTTCATACGCTCCACACTTTGTTATCCACTTCTAACATGCATGCATTAAATGTTATTTGCTATTTTCCATACATTTCAAGAACCTTTCTATTTAAAGCAGATGACTACTTCCTCATTATTCATAATACTTTCACACTTTGTGACATCCACATGTGCCCTATACATTCAAGCCATTTCACTTATATATCAAGGAGACAACGGTTCCAACACTGACCCCTGCTTCGTACAACTATACATCTTCTATTCTGAAAAACAATCATTTACTATTACTGTCTGGACTTAAGCTTTCAACTGACATCAGAACTGATCCAACAGACCCATATTACACAAAAGCTGCATACATACCTGCCCATGTTTTGTCCGGCCAGTTTTCCAATGCTGGTCACTCCCTGAAACCTCCTTCATAGAACACAGGGAAGGCCTCGATACAGCATTGAGAAAGTAAAAACACCATTCCCCATGACACCAGAAGAGTTGGGAATGCCGCTTATTGGCAGCAGCTGAAATCAGAGGGATTTAAAATGCAAGGCAAGTTGAATTAAACCTACACTGTAAATGTCATTTATTGCATAGTTTTTTGAAAGTTTTCTCTAAATATTTAAGGCTATTGATATTGTCTAATGCATGCATCTTGTTTAGTTGATTAAATATTTAATGTTACTATTATTTAACAATTCTAAGCTTTTTTTTCTTTTTATTCAACATTGAATGTTAATTGACTATTTTTAGTGAATACGTGTGGGTAAATGAGGTAAGTAAGGAAGGTTTGAACATGAGTTAGTGGGTAACAGCATTTGGGTAGGGTGGAAGCTTTTACACAAGCACCTGGATCAGATAGTGGTAGATAAATGAGAGGTCGGTGGTTTGGTCAGGTAGTAGGAGGGTAGCAGGCTGATAGAGCTGCAGATTACCATTACGAACCATTTGTTACATCATTAAAACAAATTTTTAAAAGATTTCAACATAGTTTGCCCCTTTTACAAATCCAATCCTTAAATCAATCCACATTTGTTCAAGTGACCGTTAATTTTGTCCCATATTATTATTCCTAAAAGTTGCCCCACCTCTGAATCTAAATAGATTTTCCTGTAGCTGCCAGGCTCAACCTAACATAGTTTATTGAAAAAAGGTGTAACATGTGCAATTCTCCAGTCCTTTGGAACTACCCCTGTGTCTAAGGAAGATTGTTTTTAGTGTTTCTGCAATTTCCACCCCTACTTCTCTCTAGATTCTTGGATGGAGATGATCTGGATCTGATGTCTATCTAATAACTCTAATAAGTCCCACCTACTAGAGTTTAGCCCATCCAGCATCTCACCTATCTCTCTTTTCACCATGATGTGGGCACTACCATATTCCCTGGTAAAGACAGATACAAAGTATTTATTTATTACCTCACCATGATCCTTTTCTCCATGCACATTCTCATTTCAGTCTCCTATTGGCGCCTCTTGCTGTCTCATTATTCTTTGACTATTTCCATCCCAATAAAACAGGTTCTTGTCATACTCTTTTATGCTTTTCTTATTTGTTTATTTTAAATTTACTTCCTCTCCAATTGTTATAGCCAGTCATCAGCTTGTTCTCACTTATGTTATCCTTCTGATAACTGTTATTTGTCCTATTTTTCTGCTTTGTCAAACCCATTTCTCTTTCCGCTAGATAGGTTTGGACTCATTTGTCCTATTTTCTCTCACATAGAACGTACCTGAACTGTTCCCAAATTACCTTAACATTAAATTTAGTTCAGTAATCCATTATACTTTTGCATATCATTCCTTGTTTCCAATTTACCTGATCCAGTATTTTTACACCCCATTGAAATTTGGCCCACCTACCATTTTTAAAATATAATTGTTCCTTGTCCTTCTCCCGAACCAATTTATAACATAAGAAGCTATGACCGTTGTCTCGTAAATTTCCCTTAATACTAATTAATCATTTTGAGTCACGTCATGCTCAAAAATCTGATCCAACAGTGAATTTATAGAAACTTGGAAAATAAGAGCAGAGGTAGGCCCTTTGACTCTGCTCAGACATCTAATATGATTACTGCTGATTATCTAACTCAGTACCTCTTCCCACTTTGACCTCACACTTTTTGATCCTTTAGCTGTAAGAACTGTATATAACTCCTCTTGAAAACCCATGCTGTTTTGGTCTCAGTTGCTTTCAGTGGCAGGGAATTTCACAGGCTCACTACTCTCTGGGTGAAGAAATTTCTCCTCATCTCAATCTCAAATGGCCTACCCCATATCTTTAGAATGTGACTCCTGGTTCTGCACTGCCCAGTCATCAGCCATGTCTTTTCTGCCTTACCCTGTCTGTTCCTGTTAGAGTTTTATAGGTTTCTATGAAATCCCTATTCAATCTTCTAAACTTTAGTGAATGCAGCCCTAAGTAATTCAGTTTCTTTTCATACATTAGTCCTATCACTTCAGGAATCACTCTGGTAAACCTTTGTTAACTTTCTCCACAGCTAGAACATCCTTCCTCAGATAAGAACACCAAAGGCGGGACAAAATACTCCTGGCGTTGCCTCACCAAGAGCCTGTACAATTGCAGCATTACCAAACAGTCAGCCTAAACATCTAGATTACAAATCCAGTAATATTACCACTATTCTTCCTTTGGAGTCTGTTCATGTTTTTTCAAGCTCCCTAACCTCAGACTCAGAGAGCTTTTCCTTCTTTCCACCAATGTCATTTGTACCTTAGTTGGCTATGGCCACCAGCTGTTCAACCTCTCCCTTCAGAGTGCTCCATATGCTTACAGTGGAGACTTCGATCCATTCTGGGCATATGTCAGCAGCCACAGCTGTTAAGCTCCCTTTACTGATTTCCTCACATTCTTTCTGGTTCTTTGTGTAGCCAAATGTATGTGATGCCATGGAATAGGCTGTGGCCATACTCCTGCACTTCAGAACACAATACACATTGGAGAAAAGAGATGCATGCAACTGCTGCACTGCTTCCTTGATTATCCAGTGGTCACTAATTCCCTCTCTACTTGCCCAGTCTCAAGCTGTGGGCTGAATACATCTATCTGCAAAACTCTCAACCTTGACTTTTACATCAATCATCAGCCATGCTAGGAGCTGCTCAAGATATGAAACCCACATAATGAGCTGCTGCTGCTGCTGACAAAACCTCTGGCACATGTGGAAACTTTCCCCACTGCATGAGAAGGGCCCTTCATTTCCTACCAGGAACGGAATGTGCACTCCACAGCATCAAGCTTCCCTGCCATGTCCCTGTTTATTAGATTTAAGACAGTACTTAAATTAGGACTCATCAGTTCATTACCAATTAGCTGATTATCCTCTGCTGATGTAACTTTTTTAAAAACTTTGGTTAAGAGAAATAATATCACTAAGCCATTTTAATAATAATCTTCGATTTTAAACTGTTAGTGAAATCAGGGAGCTTTAATGCTGTTTTTACTTAAAGAATTATATGCCCCTAGATCTGATTAATTTATTAAACATTGACTTTAATTATTTGACAAATTATCAAATTGGCTTTGTTTTTAGTTTTTGTTCTAATTAACCGATCAGTTGATTAAACAAATTAATTAAAAGTTCACCAGAAAATTCACTCCATATGCTATCACATAATTTTGAGAATTATTTTCTCCCCTCCTTTTCACTTTAGACTCACAGCTCATATCCCACTTCATTTGCTGGCCTGTCTGTTTCTCCAATCTCTATTTGGAATGATGCAAACTGGTCCAATTCCCCTCGCATATCTGAATATTGAATTCTAATATGATAAGTACATTTATTGCCAAGCTTCATTGTTTTCTCCTGGCCAACCCTGGCCTGCTTGTTATTCTGTTCGACGCTCAGCCTGCTTTGCTCCAACTCCCAGTAAGCCTCACACCATTCTCTGCCTTTTATTTTTCCATTTTGATCCCAGCATGCTTCTTTCTTCACACCACTAGCGGCCTGCTTTTCCTATGCTCCATTCCATGCTTGCCGATGTTTTTGTACATGTTGCCTGCTTCTTTATGGAGTATGTGGAACGATCCTGCTCCAGTCCTACACTGGGCCCCTCCCACAATTATTTTCTTGGTTCATTGACGACTGCCTCAGTGCCACTTCATGCATCTATCAGGACCGTGAAAACTTCATTCATTTTGCCTCCAATTTACACCCATCTACAACTTTCACATCATCCACCTTCCAATGCTTTCCTTCCTTTCTTTGATCTCTCTGTCTCCATTTTGGGGAATAAACTGTCCACTGCCATCCATTACAATACCACTGACTCCCATAGTTACCTTCACTGCAGCTCGTCACACCCTACGTCCTACAAGGATTCCATCCCATTCTCCAAGTTCCTCTACCTACATTGCATCTGTTTGGATGATGCCACCTTCTAAAACATCGCTGCTGACATAGCTTGTTTCTTCCTCAATCGTGGTTTCCTACCCACTGTGGTTGACAGGGCCTTCAAACACATCCGATCTATCACCAGTGTTCCTACCCTTGCCCTTTCCTATCACTCATAACAGTGTGATCAGGTCCGTCTTGTTCTCACTTTTCAACCCACCAGCCTCTTCATTCAAAGAATCATTCTCTACCATTTCAGACAACTCCAGCAGAACGCCACTGCCAAGCACATCTTCCTGTCACTCTCCCTGCCTGCATATTGCAGGGATCATTCCCCTCAGGGCACTCTAGTCCATTCCACAACCACCAACACCACTCCACTTCTCCATGACATCTTCCCTGTAACCGCAGAACATGCAACACCTGCACCTTCACCGTCTCCCTGCTCACTCCCCAAGGGCCTAAATAGTGTTCTAGATGAAGCAGCAGTTCACCTGTACCTCCTCCAATTTTGTGTATTATATTTGCTGCACCCAATGTGGCCTACTCTACTTTGGAGAAACCAAACCCAGACTGGGTGACCTCTTTGCAGAATACCTCTAGTTTGTACACCAGCTGGACCCCGACTTGCTTGTCATTTTGACACAGTGTCCTGATCATGTGCCTGTTCTCGGTATGCTGCAGTGTACCAGTGAATAACAGCGCAGACTGGAGGAATAACATCTCATTTTCAGTCTACACACTTAACAGCTTCTGGATGTAATATTGAGTTTGCCACCTTCAAGTTGTGGACATTTCTTCCCTTCCTTTTAGCTTGTTGTCATGTCCTGCCCTCCTCTCATCCCACTTACTGTCCTTTCAAGTCTGGCATTAGAAACACAATTGTTCTGCCATTCTCATATTCTATTCACTTATTCTGAACTATGAAGATGTCTTCTTCATCAGTACCCTACACACACTACTCCCAGCCCTGTGCCAACCACACTAGAGCATAAATGCTGTCCCGTCCACACTTTACTTCAAGTCTGATGAAAAGTAACCTAGACTTGAAACATTAACCTACTCTCTCTCCATAGATGTCTGATCCTTTTTGCTCTCCAGCAGTTGTAATTTTTTCAGCACATTTGTTGTATTATGGAATTGTTTCCAATCCAAACATGTCTGTCGCCTTATGAAAGTGACATGTCATGCACTACAACAGCCTGGTCAAATTTAAGGCATACGTAATATTTCACATGGAGCTCTGATCAGAATGTCTTGTCAGAAATATGGATCCCTTTCTTAATGTATAAAATAAAGGAGCAGAGTGATGATCTGAGAATAATTGACACAGCTTCAAAATCCGCTCAATGTATCAATTTTTATCTTGGTATGTTTTTATTAGGGAAGGGAATCCCATTCTTTAAAGGGTAAAGCAGGCATGTTGTGATATAACAAATTATTATTTGGTTCCCAAACTAGATAGGTACCTGCCTTTAAGACAGTCACATTTCATATTATGGTAATAAGGAACCAAGTTCACTTTCAGTCACTATCTCTTTGTCACAGGATCAAAACACAGTTAGTTTTGTGTTTGTGGCATGAAATAACATCAGTAAACACAGCACTCAGACAATGAATGGAAGTAAGTTATATTATAGCCATTTAAATTATCAGTGTTATTAATAAACTTCAAGATATTGATATTTTCAAGTTTGTCAGCTTTTGCTGAAAGGAGGATTCCATGGATGATACAGAATGACTTGGAAAATATTCCACAGTTTCAGTATCTTAACGGGAAGAGTAACTATGCTACAAGAGATTGTAGGAAGACAATGTAATGGGAATAAATACAATAATTTCTTTCTGACTTATACCATAATAACGTATAGCTATTATCCTCTGACAAATATTCCAATTTAACTTAAGGCAAAGGTTAATTATTGTGGTGACTGCCTCTAATTCTTATGAACATGTTACGAAAAAAGTTGATCCAGTCTCTTTTCTTCACTCTGTCACCACCATATTAATCCACTTCAATTGTTTCTTGCTGTCCTCATGTCAGGAATCATAATTGCCTTCTTCCCAACCAGATCAACAGGAAAAAATAGTTTCTAGGTTTTATCCAGGAATTTTTGAATGCTTACCTTTTGTTGTTTTATGCTTCTTATTAATTGTAAGGCTGGACACATCAGATCCCAGAATAAAAACTGACTTAATAGAATTTTTCACGAGATATTGCAGAGTTTGTCATAGCACATATTCAGACATGGCTGTCAATGTTCCTTTAACACAAGAACAAGTGTTTATCACATAAAGGAAAGAAAAACAAACAAACTATTCATGCATTTTTATAATATAGTAACATGAATAGTAAAACCGAATCCACCTCAATTTTTAAAAAAATAAGTTCCCAAGGTATAACAATATATATTATACTCCTTCATTATAGTTATGATATGAATTATGATAAGAAGTTACTTTTTTCTGTTTTAGCTAATGAAATAAGTGTATAAACATTTCACAAATTGTCGAATAATTGTTTATTTTAAAAAATGTCTGCCTGTATATGTGAAATACATACGCAGTTTTGTTTTTTTAACCCAGCAGTGTTAATTATATATTAATTGACTGTTTAATTGTATTGAATATTGTCCATTAACTGTTGATTCACTTATGCACCTATATATTGAATAAGATACTTATACTGAAAGTATATGTTTATACTCTGTGATTCTATAAACAAATTGTGTTAACATCAGGTTTATGTTTGAAACTCCATTACCTGATTGTTTAGTGTTGAACAATAATTACACTTTTAGATGATGGAGACTGAGAGCAGAATTTGCAGGTTGCAATTGACTTTTCATTCATAAAACTTAATTCAACTCTAATTATCATTTTAGAATGTGTATGTCAAAGTTGGATATTTACATGGATTAAGTCTCAAAAGCAAGATTTTATGTGTGGTGACATTGTTATTTATCATGTTAACTGAGTTTGTACAGGATGAAATTTCCATCACCGATTGAACATGAATGTTGTATCCATTTTACCATAATCCAAATATGAGTTTACATTCTCAGGGCAAGGAAGCAATATTAGGACATTTGCTCCTTCTGTAAACCTGACCTAGGATAAAATACCCTATGGGGTGGCATTCTGGGGGTGGCATTTCCTCAGCCCACACATACCTCATTTACATTACATAACAGTGTATTCTTTCAGTTTGTAGTGAGTTATGCCAGGAAGAGTGTAGAGGCTGAGGTCATCAGATCTGGAGAAGAGTTATGTGCCTCAATATGCCTATACATTGTGAAAGAAAACTTAAAAAAAAATAAACCATCCGTCGGACATCACCTGTCACATTCCTTCAGCCCACACACAACTCATTAACATTGCATGACAATGCATTCAACCTTATGCCTTTCATCCAGCCCCAGGGCTCTCCACAACCCCTATATTAACTAACATTTCTCTTCACAGCCTACATTTCTTTTTATAGGCTCTAATGCCATCTTAGCGCCAACTCATGCCTCTTACCCATTATGCTTTGCTCTCTTATTTATTGTGGCAACTTACCCAGAATCCAGCATGGGCAGAACTCAGGACCCATGATGAGATTAGATAAAGTTCATAAATTGCAACAAAATAATTCACTATTTTGAAAACCAAACACTCTGTTTGATTAAATTAAGCTCACTACTTTCAACTTGCATTTTTAAAAATAAACAATGCAGCATGAGCCTTGAAATCGTCTATAATTCCCTTGGTGGTGTTTACCAAACTGTAATTTGAAAGGAACTAGACTGTGATAATGGAAGGTTATGAAATCAGCCATGCCTCACTAATCCAGTCATGTTAAACCTCTTGTATGTGTCAACAGAGTGAAATGCCAAGCACAAGTTATTTTAAACACGACAGGGATTTTGTTCCAAAATTTAAAAGGAAAGTGTTTTAAATGTCTTGACATATCGACAACCCCTTTTGACAGCTCTGTTGACAGTTTCAATTGGTTTGTGCACTTTTTATGCAGATTTACAACTACATTTAAGCTCCCAAAGAGTAGCTTACCTCAAGAAAAGAACTTTTCTAAGGGGTATATGGTCTCCTCATAAGTGGCCTGGGAGCACTCCAAAATGGCACCATACCCATCTGAAAAATTTAGATCTAGTCCAACCAGACTATATAGTTTCTCTCACTCATCTAATTGATGAAAGCAGACATGAGAGGAGGCAGTGTACTATCTTAGCAACTGTGACTACAAACCATTGGTGTGCAATTATGTTTGGGTCGAAACTTTTAGTTTCAGAACTCCAGGGTTATTTTCACAATGATAGAGAAGCTGTCAACGATTGTGGAAATTCAGGCCCTAGATTCTAAACTAAACTGCCACTAGCCTGGCCGTCCCACTCATTGAGGCAATAGAAACGCTTGCAAAATAAATAAAATACATAACTGTGGTTTCAAATGTCATCAACAATATTGTACTATTGCAGAAAATTATATTTTTGAAGAAAAATCTAGCCTGAAATGCCAGCCTCCCTGCTCCTCTGTTGCTGCTTGGCCTGTTGTGTTCATCCAGCTCTACGTCTTGTTATCTAATATTTTTGACAAGGCAGGGTAAAGTCTTAACCAGTATTGAAAATAAGGAAAAGAAGTATCAAATGCAGAATATTTTGATCTTCTGTCAATACAAGTTAGGGCAACAATCTCAATTTTTGGAAAATATTCTATCTATGCTTTAGATTCCTTTATCAGTTATGGGCTAATGGTGTGTTAAATAACATTGTTTAGGATATCCAGATCACTGACATTGACTACATGGAAAATAAAAAGGATTTTACTTATGATTTGGAGAAGTTCTACAATTTACCTGAATTTGCTCGTGATTTACATGCACATGGCCAGAGATACATTATCATTTTGGTAAGTTGCATAATCTTACTGCTGTCCATTTCATTGATCATTTGAAAATAACTTAAAATAGAATGAAGTGTTTTAAAGAAGCAAAAATATATAATGATTGCATGTCAAGCTGTTACTTGAATATAAACCACATAGAATAAACATTAACAAAAATAGCATTTAAAAATATCACAAGACAGGCTACGATTACCCATATTTCTGTTGCTATGCTAAAAATCACTCATTTACGACCTTGGAAGAGCGCTGCACTAAGAATGATCTAGCAAAAACATTATGCTGTTAAATACAACAATACTAGAAACATTAGTACAAGACTGGTAAACCAGAGGTGCTGAATTCAAATGCCAACTATGTAATGAACTACATTTCATAAATTTGTGAGCTAACAGTATGAAAGCTGCTAGGTCATCACAAAAAATGCAACTATTTCACTAATGTCTGCAGGGAAAGGATTCTCAGCACAACTAAGTTTAGAAAATAAATATTGCTTTACCATTGTCTACTGCAACTGCAAAACAAATTAAGATTAACATTTTGGAAACACGATGTGATTGACAGTTTTTGTGACTTGACTGCTTATAATTCTGCTTTTTTCATCATAATTCAGGATCCAGCCATTAGCACACAGGCACTGATACATGGTCCCTACAATTCTTATGACAAGGGCACAAAAATGGGAGTGTGGATCAATGAATCTGACAGAAAGACACCCCTTTTAGGAGAGGTAACGGTTTTTTTGTACATATGCTTTGGAATGCTAATTCCTGAAAGACAAAATCTGGAAATATTAAACTATAAATGGACATATGTAGATGTTGACTACAATAATGCATTTTTATTGTTTTGATAGATTACATATGCGCAATGATCTCAACACCCATCTATTACAATGGAATTCTAAATTTGAAGTTCTTTACAGTGAAAAGTTAATCATGTTCTGATTCATAACATTATTTTTCCATTATTGTTTATAATGCTATAAAGACAAAATTCACAATCCATAAACACACCACTGTTTCTTTATCTCTTTTCATTTAGGTCTGGCCAGGTGAAACTGTCTTCCCCGACTACACAAATCCCCAGTGCATTAAATGGTGGGTGGAGGAATGTGCAAACTTCCATCAAAAAATAAACTATGATGGACTTTGGATAGTATGTTCCAATTTTTATCTCACCTGTTCACCTTATTTGTTTGTGTTTTCTCTACTTTATGAAGACTAATTGTAAAACCTGTCAGTATATATTGTTAAATACATCTTGTTATATCTTTCAATTGCAGGATATGAATGAAGTGTCAAGTTTTAAGTTTGGTTCAGTAAAGGGATGTGTTAAGAATCAATGGAACAATCCACCTTTTGTTCCAAGTAAGTTCTATTTTGCACAAAAAAAACAGAAATTGCTGGAGAAACTCAACAGATCTGGTAGCATCTGTGGAGAGAGAACAGAGTTAACACTTTTGTCAACTGAAGGGTCACAGAAACATAGAAGATAGGAGCAGGAGGAGGCCATTTGGCCCTTTAAGCCTGTTCTGCCATCATCACAAGCATGGCTGATTGTCCAACTCAATAGCCGAATCCTGCTTTCTCTACATAACCTTTGACACGATTCACCTAAGTGCTATATCTAGCCAACTCTTGAATTCATTCAATGTTTTGGCATCAACTATTTCCTGTGGTAAGGAATTCCACAGACTCACCACTTTTTGGGTGAAGAAATGTCTCCTCATCTTCATCCTAAATGGTCTACTCGAAATCATCAGACTGTGTCAGTGAACCAGGAATGTTATCTCTGTTTTCTGTCCACAGATGCTGCCAGACCTGCTGAGTTTCTTCAGCAATTTCTGCTTTTGTTTCAGATTTCCAGCATTTATTTCAAGTTTTATTTTAAAATGGAGTGAGCTCTTCCTTGAATCATAGTAGCCAAGGTTCAGCTGCATGTGTTTTGTGCATGTATTCCCAGATTCTATACAGTCCACATTTCAACAAGGTGCATCAAGTCCATTGAACAACTATTTGACACCATGATCAGACATTCCGGATATTTCAAGGCACACAAAACACATTCACACTAGTATCTTTCCCAGCGTGGAGTACTATGTAGGGTATACAGATGTTCAGTGAAGAGCAATGCACCATGTTCAGATATCAGGGCTGCCTGCCATGTCATGGTGGCACCCAACATGTCATGTCATGTCTTTCTGCTGTGGCATTGGATGAGGGGTATTCACCTCCTTCAAGTGCTGCTTTCCATATCAGATGTTCTGGGTGCCTGACTACATCTTCCTCCATTCCCCCATTCTTCTCCCAGTCCAATAGATCCTTCCAACCTCAACCTCCCCATCAAGGCATTGGTCGTTATCACTTCACTGCCCCAGGACAAGAGTACCCAACTGAACATCAGGGCCTACAGTTGGTTTGTGGGATGAGCTTCTGTTGAGGAAACTCTGTACAGGAAGTCCTAAGTCGAGGCAGTAGTCAAATAGACATGGGAGCAAACAGATTTTGCACAGACCACATCAATGTAATAACACAGTGTGGAGCTGGAGGAGCACAGCAGGCCAAGCAGGATCCGAGGAGCAGGAAAGTTGATGTTTCGGGGTTGGTTCCCTTCTTCAGAAAATCATCTGTTCATCTTACATGTTTGAGCTTTTTTCTGTTTTATGAAGTCCTCTGATGCTGCCCGGCCAGCTGTGTTCCTCCAGCTCCACACTGTGTTATCTCTGACCCCAGCATTGGCAGTTCTTACTATCCCCACATCAATGTGGTTAGCTTTCTGCTGGCTAAAAATTCTAATGAAGTGTATATACCTCGGATTTGATATGCTTTCAGAGTGAAAATTTAGGCCTACAAGAGTTATTGAGTGTGGTGCAATGGGAGAGGAATTGGGTAGAGGGAAGAGGAATTGGGCTGAGGGGATGGTTTGCAATTGTTGACTTTGGGTGAGGGACGAAGCCATAAAACAAAACAAGAAGGCAAGATAAGCATGTTCTCTCTCTGCCTATCTATAGTGTTTGGTTACTCTAAACATATACGAATTATGAGCTTTTAAATAAAAAATATTGCAAGAAAATCTTGCCTAACACATCGAGCCCAAGTAGAAACTTGGACCCATGTGCTAAGTACCCTTCTCTCACAGGGAACTTTGTGCCAGAAAAAAAAATGTGCCTGTGTTAGACACTGAAATATGCTCAGTCATCCTCGCAATGAATTCTGAGCCAAAGGGAATATGGGTGTGTTAATGGCAGACCCTGAGAAACACCAGTTACCTTCCCTCCCATTCCCACAAACTGTGAGTTGGGGAAGTAAAAACCAAATGCATGTGTCACTGTATCTTGGAGCTCTTCCCAGGACTTTCTCAACAGATTGTCCACTCCATTAGCTCAATTATGATCTTGGAGATCATGACCCCAAACTCCCGTCCCGTCCAAAGTGAATGTTTGTTTCCCAAATTAATCCATTATTGTCCTTTGAAGGGGAAAGAATAAAATCCCTTCTGGGAAAATGTTTGAAGCAAAGACTAATTCCAGGTATGGCCAGCTGGTTTAACACAGCTGGAGGAACACTGCAAGCCAGGCAGCATCAGAGGAACATGAAAGCTGACATTTCAGATTGGGACCCTCCTTCAGAAATGGGGAGGGGAAGGGGGCTCTGAAATAAATAGAGGTAGGTGTTGGGCTGGGAGCGGATAGGTGAGAGAGAAGACGGACAGATCAAAGCTGAATGTGAGGTGCTGCTCCTCCCGTTTCCTGGTAGCATTTTTATGACACTGGATGAGGCCCAGGATGAGCATGTTGTCCAACGAGTAGAAGGGGAAGTTGAAGTGGTTTGTGACTGAAAGGTTTTGTTGTTTGTCACGAACTGAGCGTAGGTGCTCTGCAAAATGGTCTCCGAGCCTCCCCTTGGCCTCACTGATGAATGAGGAAATTGCAGAAAGATCAGTCCCTCCAGAAGGCAGATAAGTGTGGGAAGGGAAATATATCCTTCAATGTGGAGTCAGATTGCAGGTGGCAGAAGTGGCAGAGAATGTTGTGTTGAATCGGGAGGCAAATGGAGAAATATGTGAGAACAAGGGGGATTCTGTCTTTGTTTTTGCTATGTGGAGGGGATGAGAGGGCTCTCCATGACTCCCTTGTCCACTCCACACTCCCCACTAGCCCCACCACCCCCAGCACCTTTCTCTGCAACCACAGAAAATGCTACACCTGCCCCGATTCCTCCCCCCTTACCTCCACCCCACCCCCAAAAATACCTTCCACATCAAACAGATGTTCACCTGCACATCCGCTAATATAATAAAGTGTGAAGCTGGATGAACACAGCAGGCCAAACAGCATCTCAGGAGCACAAAAGCACATCCGCTAATGTGGTCTGTTGTATCCGCTGTTCCCTCCGCCACATCGTGGAAACCAAATGGAGGCCTAGAGCTCGCTTCGTGGTGCATCTACGCTCAGTTCGTGACAAACGACAACACCTCCCAGTCAGTAAACCACTTCAACTTCCCCTCCTACTCCCTGGACAACATGTCCATTCTGGGCCTCCTCCAGTGTCACATCAACACCACCCGGAAACTGGAGGAACTGCATCTCATATTCTGCCTTGGGAGCCAACAACCCAATGATCTTAATGTGGACTTTACTAGCTTCAAAATCTCCCCAACGCCAGCCTCATCCCATTGCCAGCCCTCACGCTTATCCCCACCTCATTGACCTGTCCATCTCCTCTCCCACGTCACTGACCAATTCCCACCACTACCTACCAGCTATCGCCAACCCACCTGCCATTCCCAGCTCAATCACACCCCCCCCATTTATTTCAGAATACCCCTCCCCTCCTCCATTTCTGAAGAAGGGTCCCAACTCAAAACATCAGCTTTCCTATTCTTCTGGCTGTCTGGCATGCTGTGTTCCTCCATCTCCACACTGTGTTATCTCTGACTCCAGTATTGGCAGTTCTTACTATCTCTCATTGCCAGCTGTTTTGTTGTTCAAATAGGCACAAACACCATTCGAACTTGCCCTAGGTCTTAGTAGAAGTTTTCCCTCAGAATTCTCTATATACAAATTAGCTGAGTTAACTGGTGTAAAGAAGTTGCTTCCTGAACAGGTCAAATTCTTTCTTATATAATTCAAACATTCTTTTAGTTTCTTTCTATTTTGCTCTGTTTTACTTATTAAGTGGATTAATGTAATGAAGCAAATTTTCTGGGGATTATTTCATGACTTCCCTGCATTGTCACCTGAGATTTGATATTTAGATTTGAGAATGAGAGATCCTAATCTACAAGGAAAGACATTGCTACATGCCAGAATCAAAATAAGCAAATAAGACAAGATCCATACACAGTGGAATTTTCATGATAAGTTTTTAACTTTGTCTCAGTAGAACTTATGCCAAAGTTAGATGTATATTTTTGTATTTTTGGATATGAACTTCTGTATTATGAAATCTTTTCTTTTGAAGAGATTGTTGATAGACTGATGTATGCTAAGACCCTTTGCATGGATGCCTGTCAAACTGGAGGAATGCATTATGATCTTCACAGTCTTTATGGACATTCAATGATACTTGCTACTGAACAGTAAGTGTTAAACGTAGGAATAAATTTTAATATGTTGAGGTGAATCAGTGCCATAAGGTGAAGGAGTTTGTTAATGATTTTATTGTTTTACGAAACCAATTATCACAACACTTCTGCTGGAGTTAAAGACCGCCTCCAAACATTCTGCTTGAGGTTGATGACAATCTCACCCACAATCCAAGCTACAAATCATAGCAAGAACCTTAAACATTTTGCTTGAGTTCAGACCTTAGGATGATTTTTTTTTCTTCCAGCCTTATTGTAAAACAGATTTTTGTGGATCAACTTCATGCTTATTACAGAAACGATCAAATAATTGTTTCTACTTCAATCAATATCAGGAAAATCAGATGGCTTATAAAATGGGGAGCTGATCCATAATGTTCCAATTTTATAACAACCAGCTAAACATTCACCTGCATGCAAAATCACTTATGGTACTAATTCATTCAGAAATTGACTATATTCAGTCTTGTATCCACTTTTATAAGTGTCTGCATTCTTTGAAGCATATGCCAATAAAGGTTAATTTCACATCTACTTTCATTGAGGATCTGGCATTAGGTAGGCTGCTTTAATGATTGCAAAGTATTTATCTTCCTAGGATCTCCCATGGTTACAACAGCCAAATTTATCATAGAATCATTTTAGCAAATAAGGGCAAATATGCTTTTTTCAAAACAAAATCTACGTGAAAACAATTGGAACATTCTGGCATTACAATTAAACAGTTTAGGCTTTTGAATTGCTATTTTTTCTCAGCTTGGAAATTTAGTCTATGTAACGCATGATCTGAAATTCTGACTTAATTTATTCACTTCATATATTCTAAAAGCCAGAATTCACTCAAGTGGAAGAGGGGATTAAAAAGAATTTTATATATTGGCTTTAGATCATTTCTCAAAATTGATTTTATACAGAGCAAAAGAGCAATGCATTTCCATATGACAAGGATATGTTTATCAGTGTTCCTTTCTCTTTTTTGTTTGCCAGTCCCTACGTGCTCTACACTACTTAGTTGAAATGGCTAGTATCATGGTCTTGAAATTCAGAAAGAGTCTCCTAAGTCTTGTGCTATACTCCAGCTCATGCCAACATCACTATCAGAGAAATACCAGTATATGACAGAAAACAATTTCCATTTGTCTTCAATTGAAGTTATGCCGGAAATTAGGGACATTCCCATAGAATTTCAGGAGCCATTATCTGAAGAGTGAGTTCTGAAAACATATTCAACTCAGCACTTATACACTTTCAATAGAGGAAAATAGCCAGACAACCCGCAAATGATTGTCCAATTCTTGAGCCAAGTCCAGTGCAATTAACTGTAGCACCCTTACCGTAGGCCACCAAAGATCTTGAACTTGGGGCCCTTCAAGTCAATATTGCTCAACCACAAATGATGTATTCTTTATTGGGTTAGTCCCCTGTATCATTGGATAAGGTAGTCAACTTTTAATGGTACAACAGCAATTCAAAAGAATTCATTGGCAAAATTGCTAAAATCATGCGATGCAATTTTTATTTGTTCATCCATGGGATTTCAGTGTCACTGGCTGGGCCAGAACTTATTGCCTTTCCCTTGTTACTCCTGAAAAGGTAGTTGTGAAATGCCTTCTTGAACCACTATAGTCCATTTAGTTAAACACCGACAATGGTGTTAAAGAAGGAGTTCCAGGAGTTTGACCCAGAGACACAGAAGGAATAAGGTTACATTTCAAATTGGGATGTTAAGAGACTGAGAGGGTAAATTGTAGGTGGTGGCGTTCCTATGTATCTTCCATCCTCATCCTTATAGCTGGTAATGATCATGGGTTTGGAAGGTGCTATCTGAAGGACTTTGTTGAATTTCTGCTTCTTGTAAAATGTACACATTTTTGCTATGCATTGGTGTTGGTAGAAATAAATGCTTGTGAATGTGTTGCTAATTGCTATGGGTGGCACTGCCTTGTGCTCTTTAAGTAGACCTAGCAGGGGTTTGTTGTTCATTATTATTACAAATTTATGTCGATAAAGGTATTGGTAGACCTTCCTGGTTCCAAGTCTGACTGTCAAACCTTTCTTCTCTATCTGGGCATGTTTACACTCTGCAATACCCAAAGTCCTGGATGCATACGCTTTTGAGTGTTTCTCTCCACTGGACCACAAATAAGCTCATAACTAACCTGATGCCATATGGGGAAGCATCGCATTCTACCTTAGGATCATAGTGTGCCAACACCTTAGAAGATGTTAGCTGTTTTTTCACTTCCCTGAAAGCTATCACTTGGCTACGTGACCATTTCCAAGGCTGACTCTTTTTTAGTAGTTGATGCAAAGGTACCAGGTTATGTATGAACTGTCCCTAATAATTCACCATAAAAAGGAAAGACCTAAGCTCCCGAACAGATGTGGGAACTGGGGCACATTTGACTACCCTTGCTTTTTCTTCCAATGGGGGTAACCAGGTCTTGTCGACTTTGTATCCAAGTAGGTCACTTGGGTTGCCTGGAGTATGTACGATTTTCCCTTCTAAGTTGTTCACTCACCTTGAAGAAACATCTAAAGACTACGTCCAAGTTCTGTAAAAGCTCCTTATAGGTCTTCTGTGTTATTAGCACCTCATCTAGGTAAATGGTAACTGGGATAGATTTTGTAAAATGTTCTCCATTGCCCACTGAAAAATTGCACAGGCTGACAATTCCCTATATGGAAGACTCGTGTATTGGCACCAACCCTTATCTGTATTAATTGTAGCATCTTTCTGGGAATCCTCATCGAACTGCAATTGCAGGTATGCATGGTTAACGTCCAGCTTTGTGAAGACAGCCTCTTGCCAGCTTTGCACATAAACTTTCAATGCAAGGAGTAGGGTTTTATCTTGCTGCGAGAAGTGGTTTATCATTTGTTTAAAATCCCCACAGAAGTGATCTGCCCCATTGGGCTACACAATTGATCCGACTAATGCTGCCCATTCCACAAACTGCACAGATTTAATGATTCCTTCACTTTTCAACCTTCTGATTTCTGCCTCTCCTTTTGTACATAAGGCAAATAGTACTAGGCAGACCTTGCTGAATCGTGGGTCAACATGCAAGGTGGCTTTGGATCATTTGATAGTCTTCCTGAAAAACTTTGGGGTATTTAATTCGGACTTCACTAAGGCAGCCATTTTCTAATTGAAAAATCTAAGTGAATCTTTCCCAATCAGGGAACAATCACTATAAATCCGACTATTCACCACAATTAAATATAAAACATTGCTCGTAAATAATTATCCCTTAGTTCAGAATCATGGGCTCCATAATGTCTGATTTTGCTTTCTCTGTTTCAGGAACAAATGTAAATTTGTAACAATTCACATTGTGCTTCCATAAACATGACTTTTAGAATTGCAACCATCTCTTTGAACATTTTCCTTGGTTGAAAACGGTATTTTCTTTTTTTTAGCCCATGAGCAAAAATAGGAAATACAAAGTCGTCTTTGCAACATTATAACAAAAGCCTTTCCTTGACATTGCAGAGTAATTAACCATGTGTTTCCTGGAAAAAGAAGCATTATTCTTTCTCGATCAACATTTGCTGGGTCAGGAAGTTACTCAGGACACTGGCTGGGAGATAATGCAGCAAACTGGAATGACATCAAGTGGGCAATTCCCGGAATGCTTGAGTTTAATCTTTTTGGTTTTCCATATGTAAGTTAATTTATGCATACATCAGCAAAATTGACAGTAAAAGTCAGAAAAGCAACATTCAACTGGTTATATGTCTTGATGACAAATCCTTTTTGAGCAATATTTGGCATGCATTATCAAGATTACAAAATGTCAATCACAACAATGGTTTGTTTGTGGAGAGCTTAACTGTTTATAGAAACTGAACAGTCTTAATTATTGAAGAGCTGCAGGAGTCACAATTGTACTTCCTTTTAACAGATAGGAGCAGATATTTGTGGTTTCTTTGACAATTCACCTGAAGAACTGTGTAGGAGATGGATGCAGGTTGGAGCATTTTATCCATTTTCTAGGAACCACAATGCTGAGAATTATAAAGTGAGTTGATATTGAATATTTTATTGCAATATTGGAAAAAGCAACTTATGAAAATATATTTTGACCCAAAAATTGGTGGGGCCTAAGGTCAGATTTAATTAATAACAATAACAAAAAAAGTCATCATAATTCAAATCTTGCCTTTTAGCCTCAAGATCCTGCCTTTTATGGTGAAGACTCCCTTTTAGTGAACAGTTCCAAGCATTACTTGAATATTCGATATACATTGCTTCCTTACCTCTACACACTCTTTCACAAGGCCAATGTTTATGGAGACACTGTAGTTCGACCACTGCTTCACGAGTAAGTTCTTTAAAGAATCAGTGAATGTTGTTAATTATTAAACATATATCAACATATTATCAAACCATCCTAGGGAAATTAATTCCCCAATGATATTGAAATTGTGTTCAATGAAATTCAGTACATGTGGTATTCTTTCTGCTTAAACAGTTTTGAGCTCAAATGAACAATTTCAGTTGAAATTAATTTAAACAGCAAGAAAATGGAAGATGAAATCCGTGAAAATATAATTCATGGAAATATGGCCAAACTTGCTACTGACATTATGTTGATCAGTAGTATTTCTTTGCTTTCACATCCATGTTTTGTGCAACCCATATTGATCGGAACTATGACATCTCAGATGATGTGAGTATAGGGCCAAATCTTCCACACAATATATTACCTCAAACTATTGTTGCAAATTTTCCATCAAGCAACTCAAGGTGGAATCGTTAGAGATCTAGAGAAAAATTATCTGTCAAAGTTGGTGGGTGAAAAACATGGCGCAGATTTCACAGTACAGGAAAGATACTGAGACATTTTGTATGATTTAAGGTAAAGTTCATTAACAGGATCAGTATGGATGAGAATTGTGCAGTTTGTATTATATCATGCTTCCAACATGCCTGCAGAACACTTCAAATATATCCCAAATAGAAGGATACATTTTCTTTCTTGCATGGTAATTCGGAATCACAAACAAAATAAGTCCTAGCAGAAACCTTCCAGCCACCATAGACTGGGATTATACCCATTGGAATTCAGAAGAATGAGGGGAGATCTTATAGAAACATATAAGATTGTGAAGGGAACAAATAAGGTGGAGGCAAGGAGATTGTTTCTGCTAGCAGGTGAAACTAGAACTAGTAGGCATCGCCTCAAAATAAAGGGAAGCAGATGTAGGACTGAGGTCAGGAGGGACTTTTTCACCCAAAGGGTTGTGAATCTGTGGAATTCCCTGCCTAGTGAAGAGGTTGAAGCTACCTCGCTGAATGTTTTTAAGACAAGTCTAGATAAATTTTTGAACAGTGAAGGAATTAAGGGTTATGGTGAGTGGGCGGTTGCTGGAGCTGAGTCTCATAAGGATCAGCCATAATCTTATTAAATGGCCGGGCAGGCTTGAGGAGCCACATGGCCTACCCCTGCTCCTAGTTCTTGTGTTCTTATCTTCTTATGTGCCATTCATATGATGAAATTGGTTGTATCCTAAGATATGATAGAAATATGGAGCATTAATGTGGCCTGTCCAGTGGCTGTTTCTGCTTGGGCTTGGTTATCTCTCCTGGCCTGAATTGTAAAATGTCTTATAATATTTTGCTCTATTAGTTATGCTGTATAGTACAAATCACAACAAATATTACATAGATTTCTAACAATAGATATGAACAAATTTATCAGGAAATGTAGAAACAGATTTGATTATATTTTCCTGATTCCACATGTAATGTTGTATTAATTATTCACCGTTACAATTGACGATAAAGTAGCAAATTTCATTTTAATATACTGTTAACCATAATATAAAGACATTCAAATGCAACAATGTTCAAACATGCAAACTGTTTTATCGTTTACAAGGTTTCCTACAGACAAAACAACATGGACTATCGACCTTCAGTTCCTCTGGGGACCTGCACTTCTTATCACACCTGTACTGGATCCTGTATGTTAAAAAAGCTGTCTTTTTAAAAATACTTGAACTATGTACAAACTAGTAACAAATGACAAAGTTATCACTCTACTATTGTAGAATAGGAATGACTTTGATTTTTAAAATATCAAAACAAATGTGAATTTCGTACAGAGCAGTTTATGGTTTACTCTCTCATTAGTAATTGGATGCTTTCACTGAATTTAATGTGATTTGATTCGTATGCTCTTTCCTGTTATTTTGACTGCTCAGTCAAGGCTATCCATCCAAGTCATTCCAGGGAAAATGGGTCATGGTCAGTCTGGGAGATTTGTATATTCATGGTCAGGTAACCTATTAGGGTAAATTCATGAAGTCCTGGGGAAAGTGAGAAACTCAAGTTGAGGTATGGGCTTCATTGAAAGGCAGTCCTGGGGAAATGATAGCAGGAAATTCAAGATAAAAAGATTAGACCCGATAGAGCAAAGGAGGGGATAGGAGGTTGAGATGCAGGCTGCAGGTTAAAAAGTCGCTCTCATTCTGAATTCTACTTGAGGCCAGTGTATGACTAAAGATGACTGTGCAATTCATGAAGTTCTGTAATGTGTTACAACTTAGTGCATTGATTTTGGAGTCTTACTTTTCCACAAGCCAATGTGTAACTACCAAATGAAGCCAAATAAGATGACCAATTTTTCTGACTGACTATTAATCAGCGCAAAAGCAATTTAAAAGTTTCACCGCGAACAACAAAATAACTCCAATAGAAACATACTTATGATTTGACAAATGGCTGAGAAAATAAAGGATTATAAATCAACTACCATCTGACTAAAACCATATCCATGGAAAAATTCATTCATGAATACAAAGAGACAAATATTTTGACCCAGGTACAATAGAGAGAAAAATGTAGACAGGAAAAACAAAATTCTGAAGATCAACAGTACAGATCACAGGGGTGAGTTAAAGTGTCTCTCACAGTTCTTTTCATTTTAGCCATGATGGTACATTGTGTGTGAAGCAATGGCCATTCTTCACTTCAATAGTTGATCTGGTGCTTAGGTCTTTATTTAAAGATTTGAATTTTTCCTTTTAAATTTTTTTATCTTTTCACTCACACCAAAAGTTGAGAGAAATATACGTTTTCCGTTTGCTGACTCTGGAGTTCTGTGGCTGCTCTACACTTACAAATCTGGTACAAAATGTAGCTGGACCAATTCAAAGGTTGTTATCAGGCAGTCTCTCCTAACTCAAAGAATCCTGGTGCTACTCTGATGCAACACTATCTTGATATCACTACTTAAACAGAAATATTGTCTTGTACAGCTAAATATGTACACCATTTGATTTTACCAAGTTGCAAAACTTTTGTGTTATTTCAGCTGTGTAGCAGTCTGATTTCCATTCCACTCCCGCAGTGTACCACAAATAAATTAATTATATTAGATGCATTTGTATAAGGTGACACATCTCAGAGTTCCATTTTGCAGCATAATATATGAGCATATGAATTGGGAGCAGGAGTATGCCAAAGCTAGGAGGCACTGTTTCTAAATTAGGGGTCACTCTTTTAAATGTTCTCTTTCAGAGGTTTGAAAGGCTTTGCAACTTTCTGTCTCAGAAGGTGATCGAGGCAGAACCATTGCATATTTTTAAGGTGTAGTTCACAGGTTCTTATTAGGCAAGGTACTCAAAGTTTATCAAGTACAAATCTAGGAATATGAAATTTGAAATAGAAATAAATCAGCCACGATCTAATTAAATTGTGGAGCAGACTTGAAGAACTGAATGGCCTATATCTGCTCCTAATTAATACATTTACATGATGCAGGTCCACAGTGTAAAGTTTAGTTTCTGGCTTGCAGGATCTGAGGTGGTGTGGAGCTGGGGCTTAAATATGGCTCTACCAGTGTGAGCATTGCAAGCCCCCTGTAGCAGCAAATATTTCCACCTCTCTTGCCATACAGTTGCATATTAGAGGCCAATTACAGAAATAAGATGTAGAGCAGAGGATTACATGAAAAAAAGTGGCATCAGCCACAGGAGGCACTCAAGAAATCCCTTTGCCAAAAGTGGGAAATTTCAGCCTTTAATATCATAAAGATATCAACACTGTTTCACTCCTTATTTTTTGCCAATCGGTTTAACATCTCACCTGAAAAGTTGTACCTCTGATTTTACAGCGGTCCTTCAGCACTGCACTGGAGTGCAAACTATATGTGGTCAGTACTCTAGAGTGGTGTTGATCCCAGTCATTGTGCTACAGAGATATAAGTTATGAGTTTTGGCTGAAAATATTGTAGAATTATGGCACATCAGAAGCCAAGGAATGTCTGTCAGGGTGAAATAAAAATGATGCCTTTCTTATTTCATTTTTCAAATGTAAGCTAAATATCTTTCTTAAAAATTCATAACAATGATTCTTATATACTTTCCTTTATTTTCAGAATACGGAAATTGTCCGTGCCTATGTGCCTGATGCAGTTTGGTATGAGTATGAAACAGTAAATATCACTTTAATTCAATTTTGAACTCATAAATTCTTATTCCACAGTTGAACACTCCTGCAGTGCGATAGCACTGACAATGAACAAACAATAAATCATGGTTCAAATGCATCAGATTTTCCATCTATTAAATTAATGGATAGAAAATTATACACTGCAGACCCACAATTTTTGGCTACGATTCCCTGCTAGGATAGCACACATAGGAATCAGTGCTATCATTTGTGAGAACGAAAGATTTTCCTTAACCATCGAGTACAGCAACAGATTTAAAAAACATTAAGTATACTTTGAGCCAGAAATCAGATATTCAATTCCAGTGATAATAGCTACTACAAGAAAACACTAAAGATCTTTATCGTTGTCTCTGAAATTAATTCTACTGCCTCCAAACTTTAACGTGAATGGGGAGGTGTAGTCAACTTGGTTAAGACATAAAAACAGGGAGGCTATATTTGCTATTTTTTCTATCATCCAGCATGCAACTGTGTTATCACTGTGAAGAATTCCAAGGTAATAGCTTGGCTGACCACTTATCCCATTGCCCAACAGTTTGCTAATTTTATTTTTTATCAGGATAGAAATCAGTTCTGTTCATTTTTAATGGCTTCAGAGTGCTGTATGACTGAATTTAATGGCCCAGATATTCCAACGGCCAGGTAGTAATTGGAGAAGCACAGACTTAAACTGCACATTTGAATGCCATGGAATTCCAGACATAACAGTGTCCGCAGGAATTACCCGGTAAACTGAAGATTATGATGTGTAACTCCCCCACAAACGGATCTCACCAAAAATCTTTCTTAAGTTTAATGGATTTGGACGGGTCATCTCCTGTTAATAAATATTTACCCAGGAAAGATTAGACTGTTAAAAGGTAATCTAACTCCTGGGTAAGTGTTAAGCTGCTCCTGCAACTTACCGCTCCACCACAACTGTAGTCAGTTATTGAAACTTTACATCATTGGATGATTGGCACTTTTCTTATTACTTTGAAGTAGGAAAGAAGCATTTTCAGCGTAGTGTCATGCTGACACCTTACATCTTCCAGGGTCTCCGACAAACTCACCAGCTATCAAATGCCTCGGTTCCAAATTCATCTCATACCTGTTTCACCCCAGAACCCAAAACAATTCGCCCACTGGCCAACCCTAAAACTACAGTATCCACTCCCCCCTCCCTACCTCCATTCCAAACCCTCCAGGCCTAACACCATGTTCTTTGGACAGATATCTCTCCATGCCTGAACAACACTCCACTCTACTCAGTGTCAGCCATACTTCTTATTAACTACTCCAATGGCCCACCCATCCACTGGCTGGCCCTAAGTATCAACCGCCACTCCCAGCCATATTCCTCATGTGCTGGCCACAGCATCCCTGTTCAGCACCAAGAAAGGCCCCTCACCAGCCCTGACACCTCTCAGATATCTCCAACAAGCCCTCACCATACCCTGCCAACCAGCTCTGACACATCCTGCTGAGCACAGCAAATCCCTTGCTTGCTGGTCTCATTGCTATCCTCTAATTCCATCACCAACCCAGATATAATCTCTCTCCCATCCTGATCAATCCTCATAACTGGCACCCATACACTTGACACTTCAACGGTTTCATCATTCAAAGTCTGCATGAGGGTACCTCTTGAAAGTTAACTTCAAAAGAAACTTAAAACACTAAAATATATTCTCCACCCATACCACAATAGTTCCTCAAGCCCCATTTTATGGTGCTTCAGTGCCCATTCAACAACTATGCACTACAAAGAAGCAATGAACCAGAAATTGATTGTAGAATGTGTTAAAAAAACTTTCAAAAAATTCAAAGAAAACATGACACTATGCTGAAAATGCTTCTTTCCAACTTCAAAGTAATAATAAAAGTGCCAATCATCCAATAATGTAAAGTTTCAATAGCTGAAACTGCTATCATTTAAAACTTTCTAACATTATATAAATGAACTTTGTGAAATTGATGACATTGATTGTCAGCAGTGCTGTTTGATCCAGCAGGAACTCACACATTTCAATACTATCATGGATTTCAGTAAGTATTCTTTAAGGATGAGGCATGCACAAAGTGTACTGTTTGACAAGTGGACGTAGGGATTGTTTGGAGGACATGAGGCAGCATTGGTGACCATAATGAGTGTGTGGGGGTAAGCAGGAATGGTATAGGATGAAAACTGGCCTTTCTGTTTTCATTCTAACTTGAACAAAGTCCCACAAGGCTGAGGCTGGCCTTTTAAACATTCTATCTTCATATCCTGCAATCACTGTGGATGTCTCAGAATATTTGCCACATCAGTTAGTCTGACCATTGTGAACACCTTCCACCTTCCACCAACATGACCTCACCCCTCCCATCCCTGGTTCAATGTCATATCTCTAGAATTGGTATTCCCTGAGATGGGAATGTGAAATATGGAAATTTCTTATTTCCACTGCCAACTTCCAGGATAAAACTTCGGCTCCATAAGTCTATTCTTTTTTTGGGCAAAATGGCCACTGGACAAGAGTACAGTATTTACATTACATGCCAGGTTAAAGACATAAATTGATGCAGAAATTATATTAAATAACTATCATTATCACGCTCAAATTTTCCAGTACTGTCATGCAAAATTAGAACAAAATGCAGTATGCATATATTCTTAAAAACTTTGTTTATTACTAAATTAGGGTTCTGCTATATCATCTCGAAAGCAGTTTCTGGACATGCATCTACCAGGCGATAAATTGGGGCTTCATGTCAGAGGTGGATTTATATTCCCAACGCAGCAACCAGCAAACACTACCTTTTTTAGGCAAGTACAGCCAGATTCATATTTAACTTTTCTGAAGTTAAACACACTTATGTTAAACTATTATAGATAATGAAAGTGTTGCTGAATTGCATCAAATAAATATTTTATTCTTATACATAGTCGGAAGAACCCATTGGGTCTCCTCATTGCCCTTGATGAACAAGGGAAGGCTAGTGGAGAATTATTCTGGGATGATGGAGAATCGAAAGGTATTGTTTTAATTACTATGGCAGTCCAAAACTGCTTTAAATACTGGATATCCACTAAACAACACTCTACATGTCAGACCAGAGAAATCATTTTCCTCAGAATATTTATTTACTATAAAAGACGAAGATTGCTGCCAATTATATCTCGGTTAGCCTCTGATCAAGATAATTGTCCAAGCCACATATTTTATTTCTGAACTGAGACTGTCATTTCAAAAGAAGTATTAAATCTGGTTAGCACATAGTTGGTAAGCTAATTCAACATTTATAATCAAGCAGTTATATTACCTGTAGGGGTGATCTGTTGTTCTTAATTCTCAGTCCTAAATGCTTTTAAATATATTGCCTCATATATAAATAGCTGTGACTGGTGATTCTGATACAGTGCTGCTGAATAATAAATTGCACTGATTTTGCCTTTCAGATACATACAAAGAGGGAGTTTATACTGCCTATCAGTTTACAGTTGCAGAGGTTAGCTTTTTCAAATTTGGTTCAATTAATTATGTTATAGTATTACAAAATGTATTGCTCACTTTGTACTGGAGCACATTTCTCAATTGTTGGTTGAGATGCTTTACAGCAGTAACTGTCTATCCCTCTAAACTTCATAAATACTATGCTTTGTCAAGACAAACTGCTTTCAGATCTGTTTCCGAAGGTTTGGGATATGTGCATTCTCCAATGCATAGAAATTTTAAAATGGGACAGCGTACCGAAGTATATACTGAAATGTAATTTTTCATCATTTCAATGGCATTCTTAGAGGATGTGTTAATTCATTTAAGATTACCAAATTAATTCCTTACTAAAGTTGCATAAAAATAATTTAAATAGGCCATTCATGATTTGCAGTGTCACAGTAATTTTTAGGTTCAAATTTGGCATGTCTCATTTTATTTGGGGTTGTCTCATGCTATTTAACGTATCCAAAAGAGAGTTATCAGCCAAGTATGGTACCAAGAAGCACTTCAAAGCTAACTTCAGTGAGGCAAACAAACAGAAAACTCTCTAATGACTGAAATCAAACCTCTTACATCAGGCAATGCTATGTTTATCAGACACCAGCCAGCACAGTCCCAGGACATCACTCCATGATTTCCTCAGCCCATCTGTTTTCTTTATCTTCTTCAATTAATTTCTTCTATGTAAGGGACTATTTCCATGTTGAGAGTATATTAGTTAATGAAGAGGAGGAAATTAATCAAGGATGAAAATTACAGGTGCAAGAGAAGTTTGCATGAATTATAAAATAGTAATACTAGAGAATTTGAAGTATTCTGAGACAGAAAAAATTGTGATCAATAAAGACAAAGACTGTAAGAGTGCATCCAAAAACTTTGCTACATCAATATATTATATGCAAAATAATCCAGCATTTGACCTGGTTCTAAGTAATGAAGCAGGACAAATAATTTACCTCAAGGTAGGAGAACAGTTAGATAATTGCAATAAGCTTAGAAAATTCACATAAAAAATGTCAGTTAAAAATAGTGCAATATAAAAGTCTTGAACTGGAAATTATCATACTGACATGAGATGTGTAGGGGCAAACCAAAATTTAGCTCAGGATTAACCTGAAGTTTTTTGCAGTTGAGTGTGACATGGTTCTAATTTTACATTGCATGTTGACAATGTGACCAACTCAAGTATAAGTATTCGCCAATATCATACAGAAGAGCTGGTGTGAGGGAAATGTTGTACATGGGTCTAAAAGGTTTAATACTTGATCAGTTGCAGTTAAGTAATATCAAATCTGATGATGTCATGGGGGCTTGGTTGGATTAACAAAGGAGTTGGTAGAAGACAAATCATCACGTTTTCTTCCTGCCTCTGAGCAAATTGTTAGTTCATACTGTGGTGTGTGCATTTTTTTCCTGTATCTCTTCCCAGATGTAAGAGGTATTCTTACGAGCCCCTTCTAGGCATGCTGCCCTGTTATTTTGCGGAAAGGATGCTCAGAACAGTTGAGCATCTTTCTCATGTCTGTCAACTATATCTCCTCTCATCTTACTTCCATGTTATGGTGTCTATACTTTCAAACTGCATCTAATACTTATTCTCTGCATATCGCCTTTACAAAAAAAAACTTGAGTGAACTACAGTTCTATCTTTAAAAATGCTCCAACATTTTTATTTCCATACAAAACATCACTTAACTTGAAGTGGTAGCATACGTTACATGGTAGCTCTTGCATCCTGTCAATCCTGAAAGTTTCCCCTCATTAAATTTCCCAAATAAGGCTCAAAATAAACTGGTAGGTAACCAGCTTCAATAGTAGATGTATTTTTGGCCTTATCAGATTCACCAAAGCAAATTAATCACTATGATGTTGTCATTTTTGGACCTTCACCATTGTCATGTCATTTTGAATAGAAAAAGAATCAGTTCAAGCTATAACAAAAAAAATAGTGTCAGCCTTTTATTGTAAGACTCAAAATAATTCAATGTCCTTCATTTGTCCTTCTAAGTGGAAAATTATGTGATCAAATTTCGAATCCTCAAGGTGTGTGGAGGATTGATTTGTTTTTAAGTTGGTATTTATTGGACTATTTGGTGGAAAAGAATAGAGAGAAAGTTTGGGTGCCACAGTGGCTCAGTGGTTGGCACGGCAGTCTCATAGCACCAGGGACCCAGGTTCAATTCCAGCCTTAGGCAACTGTCTGTGTGGAGTTTGCACATTCTCCTCACGTCTGCATGGGTTTCCTCCCACAGTCCAAAAATGTGCAGGCTAGGTAGATTGGCCATGCTAAATTGCCCATAGTGTTTAGGTGTGCATGGGTTATGGGGGATGGGTCTGGGTGGGATGCTTCAAGGGGCAGTGTGGACTTGTTGGGCCAAAGGGCCTGTTTCCACGCTGTAGAGAATCTAATCTTAAAAAAATAAGATTATCATATTTATCTACATTTCTGAAAGTAACAATTTGCAATGAATATGAAACAATCTGTTTATAGTCAATTGAGCATTGTCAATTCTAAATAACATTTTATCAACAAGCGAGACATTAACGAGCAACCAACAACAAATTTTGTTGTCACTGAAGTGTGAATCTATCCTTCTGATGTGGGGATTTTAAAAATGAAAGATCTTCCTTTCTATTGAAAACCTTCTGTCCATCTTTCCTCTTTCCCTTAATCCTATCTTTGTATTCCTCTCTATTTTGCTTTGTCTACCTGATTTTACATGGAATTTACCTGCTCTAATTTACACTTCTGTCATGGTCCTAGCACTCTCTTTATTTCAAAAACCTTCAATATGTTTGGTTGAAGGGATGTTTAGAGCTACATAACCAGCTTGTGAGTGCACAGCTAGAGCACAGTTACAACCAGCATGTTACAGAATGGATGTGATTGTACTGGAGGTTACAAAGGAGATTTATGTAGCGATTGCCAGGTCAATGAAGATAAATTGGGTAGGTTAGGATTATTTTCCTTGGAATAAAGGAGGCTAAAATGAGATTAATTTGAGTTGTACCTAATTTTGAGAGCTGAAAGAGAGACGATAGATAAGACAAATCTCCCTTAACAAAGAGTTCAATAACCAAGAGGCATACAATTAAAATTGAAATAGGAATTCCTGGTCAGAAATGTGGAACTGCAGAAAAGCAGGAGTGGAACAACAACCAGATGGTGACTATCACATTGTAGCAAACTTGACCATTATCAGAATCAGTACTAGGAATAGAAGCACTCATGACATTAAAATGCAAATAACTTGGTTCTCCATTTGAAGTATTGTAACTTAGAGAGCTAGAGATCACATACTGTAAAGTGACACAAGGCTGTATGTATTAAAACAGAAACTACTGGAAGCATTCAGCAGGTTATGGTGGCATTTATGAGTGAAATGTAAATAGAGTTTCAGGTCTGTGACCTTTCCTCAGATCTGGAAAAGTTTAGAGATGTAATAAGTGTTGCGAAGGGGCAGATGAGATAATGGCAAAAAGAAGTTCTGTGCAAGAGTGAAATTCAAGCGAGATTTTGAATTAATTTTCCAGTTCTAAATTGAATGGAAAGAAAAGGAAAAAGTAACAACAAAGCAAATATGCACCTCGAACAGGTTTGCTGTTGAACGGATTAAAAAAAACACAAGCAAAGTAAAAGGAACAAAATGGAATGGAGATCATGGTGTCAAATTGATTAACACAGTATGATTGCAGAAATGATAGACATATGAAGAGGGGCTGGATCAATTAGGACCCTATTCACTGGAATTTAGAGGAATCAGGGAAGAATCTCATAGAAACGTGTAAACTTCTAATCAGGTTGTACAGTGTAAACACAGGAAAGATATTCCCAGTTGCTGGAAAGTCCAGACTGGGGGTCATAGGCTAAGGATATGAGACAGGCTATTGAACTGAGATGACGAGATATCTACACATTCAGAAAGGTGAGCCTATAAAATTCTCTGCCACAGAAAGCAGATGAGGCCAAACTATGTAATATGTTCAAGAAGAAATTAGATATAAGTCCTTAGGTCAAAAGGAATCAAAGGGTATTGAGGGAAAGCAGAAATGGGGTACAGAATTGAATGATAAGTCATGATCATTTGGACTGAGAAGTCTCTTGCTCCTGTTTTATGTATTGCTATGTTTGTACACTTCTAACAGGTCCCTTGTTGGCCTTCTTTGCTCCAAGGAAAACATCAAGCCCATCCATACTTTTCTCATTGCTCAGACCTTCCTACTCAGGCTGGTGAATCTCCTTTGTACCGTCTCTAGGGCGACCTGTGATATGGTAACCAGAATTGCATTCAGTATTCCAGTGAATACCTGCTTTAAACATATTTCCTCCCTATTGATTTTTTTTTCAGAAATCAAGCTCAGTTCTTTGTGCAGCCAACATATACACAAGACCTAGAGATGACATAATGTGGACTAATATTTGAATGATTAGTTTCAACTCTTCCAGGGAAATGAAATATGGAATTGATTTTGTATGTTTTTATTCTCTTTTAGAATGTTTTGGATATTATAGTCCTAAAAAGAGGATACATTGACCCAAACAACCTTAAATTTGGAGAAATAAAAATTCTTGGCATGAATAATTCTCCAATTTCTGTCGTTGTGAAACATGGGCAGCAAATCACAACTTTATTGCCAGAAAATATCATTTATAATGCCACCACTAAGGTATGGAAATGTTCTCACAATCTCGATAATTCTTGCTAAAGTTTGTTGTTCTCTAACTATAACATTCTATGCTACTTTGTCAGAACAGTTGAATTTTCTTTTGCCTTTAGAAATGCGATGTCAAAAGTGATGTTAAATATGTCCTGTTTGCAGCAGAGGTTATTTGTCCCAGAGTTAACTTTGTTCTCAAAAGTTGAAGATAATGCATGCAGAGTGAGAATTAAGTAAGATTAGACTGTTTTGTAGGACAAGGTTATTAACATTAAAATGATTTTAAAGATTATGATCTGTATAAGTGACAGTTGTTTGTTGCAAAGCAAATTCTCACAAGAGTTTCTTGCTGTTCATGTTAGAATATGACAAAGTAGACTAAGACATGTACCTGTCTATGATGCAAGGGTCTAGGCCCGAAACGTCAGCTTTTGTGCTCCTGAGATGCTGCTGGGCCTGCTGTGTTCATCCAGCCTCACATTTTATTACCTGTCTATATGTTGTGTTTGAACAATTTGGATTTTGCTGGATAATTAAGCCTTTTGTCTCCCTCAGGCCATACTTCACTTTGACACATGAACCTGGTGTGTACACTCACCGCAATCTTTCATAAAATTCTTTGAGCTAATAATGAAATAATGTCTTTATCAATTAAATGGATTAGTACATTAGGTATCCCACAGTAACAGGGATTCCTGCTACAAAAGCACTGGAATCCTGGCTATATACGTGCTCCAGAAACAGGTTCGTTTGAAGTTTGGTGGCAAGTATTTTCGGGGCAACTGGATCACTAGTATTCAACAAGTGAAAAATATTTTTGTGGTCAGTCGTACGATAGAAGAGAGAAAGTAATTGAAACATTACAACTAATTTTATGTTCATATGATTAATTGTATTATTCTGGAAAATAGACTTCTCATACGCAAGAGAAGCACTAGATACTGAATGAACGTCATTATTTACACCATTATTTAGAATAATGAATAAAAAAGGATCATTTTCATCAGAAGTCACAATTGACCTGTCCAATAAATGTGTTTTTCTCTGCACAGGTTGCTTATTTTACCGGTCTTCAATTAAAATTCGGAGAATCATATTCAATAGAATGGAATTGTTCAATAAGGATTGACTGTCACCCTGAAGTAAATGCAAATGAAGATGCTTGTAAAAAGCAGGGTTGTATATGGGAAGTAAGTAATCCATGGACTGAAAATTAATTTAAGACAAATTTATTTTATTTGATACATTGACATGAATCTTAGTGTGTACACACATAAAAATTACCTTAAGATGCAGATTTGTGCTTTGCAGGATCAGTTTGTAAGAAGTGTGGAGGGTATATTTTTGATCATCACTAACATTTCAGGCAGCTCAAATATGAAATGCAATTTTATCTTATTATCAGCTGGATGAATGCCTCCACTTGAACTCCATGTACGTATGCAAAGAGTTGCAGAGTTGAACCTGCAGATACCTGAGCATCTTCAGACAATTATCACTCCAGGGTTTGCAGACTCCATAAGACAATAAGACATAGGAGTGGAAGTAAGGCCATTCTGCCCATCAAGTCCACTCTGCCATTTAAACCATGGCTGATGGGCATTTCAACTCCACTTCCCTGCACTCTCCCTGTAGCCCTTGATTCCTTGTGAGATCAAAAATTTGTCGATCTCTGTCTTGGAGGCATCCAACGTCCCGGCCTCTACTGCTCTCCGTGGCAATGAATTCCACAAGCCCACCACTCTCTGGCTGAAGAAATGTCATCTCATTTCCGTTTTAAATTTACCCCCTCTAATTTTAAGGCTGTGCCCATGGGTCCTAGTCTCCCCGCCTAACGGAAACAACTTCCTCACGTCCACCCCTTCTAAACTATACATTATCTTGTAAGTTTCTATTAGATCTCCCCTCAACCTTCTAAACTCTAATGAGTACACTCCCAGGATCTTTAGCCATTCATCATATGTTAAACCTACCATTCCAAGGATCATCTGTGTGAATCTCTGCTGGACACGCTCCAGGGCCAGTATGTCCTTCCTGAGGTGTGGGGCCCAAAATTGGGCACAGTATTCTAAATGGGGCCTAACTAGAGCCTTATAAAGCCTCAGAAGCACATTGCTGCTTTTATATTCCAACCCTCTTGAGATAAATGACAATGTTACATTCACTTTCTTAAGCACGGACTCTACCTGCAAGTTAACCTTTAGAGAATCCTGGACCAACACTCCCAGATCCCTTTGCACTCGAATTTGCGAATTTTCTCACCGTTTAGAAAATAGTCCATGCCTGTATTCTTTTTTCCAAAGTGCAAAACCTCACATTTACTCACGTTGAATTTCATCAGCCATTTCCTGGACCACTCTCCTAAACTGTCTAAATCTTTCTGCAGCTTCCCCACCTCCTCACTACTACCTGCCTGTCCACCTATCTTCATATCATCGGCAAACTTCACCAGAATGCCCCCAGTCCCTTCATCCAGATCATTAATATACAAGGTGAACAGCTGTGGCCCCAACACTGAACCCTGCGGGACACCACTCGTCACCGGTTGCCATTCCGAAAAAGAGCCTTTTATCCCAACTCTCTGCCTTCTGTCAGACAGCCAATCCTCAGTTCAAGCCAGTAGCTCACCTCGAACACCATGGGCCCTCACCTTGCTCAGCAGCCTCCCATGAGGCACTGTATCAAAGGCCTTTTGGAAGTCTAGATAGATAACATCTACTGGGTTTTCCTGGTCTAACATGCTTGTTACCTCTTCAAAGAATTCTAACAGGCTTGTCAGGCACAACCTCCCCTTACTAAATCTATGCTGACTTGTTTTAATCTGACCCTGCACTTCCAGGAATTTATAAATCTCATCCTTGACAATGGATTCTAGAATTTTACCAACTACCGAGGTTAGGCTAATTGGCCTATAATTTTCCATCTTTTGCCTTGATCCTTTCTTAAACAGGGGGGTTACAACAGCAATTTTCCAATCATCTGGGACTTTCCCTGACTCCAGTGACTTTTGAAAGATCACGACCAAAGCCTCTGCTATTTCCTCAGCCAACTCCCTCTGAACTCTAGGATGTAGCACATCGGGGCCAGGAGATTTATCAATTTTTAGACCTTTTAGCTTTTCAAGCACTTTCTCTTTTGTATTGCCTACCATACTCAACTCCGCCCCCGACTCTCCCTAATTGTTGGCATACTACTCATGTCTTCCACTGTGAAGACTGATGCAAAGTATTTATTAAGTTCTTCAGCTATTTCCTTTTCTCCCATCACTAGCCTTCCAGCATCAATTTGGAGCAGCCCAATATCTACTTTATCTACTCATGACAAAAAAAATAGTTTACCATCTTCAGTATCCAATAATAATTATTGGTATTTTTTAAGGGAATATTTAGAATTTCATTATCAGTGACAGACATGCTCCCAATTATAAGTTGCCACCATCATAGAAGCAGGAAACTCCAAGAACATTCACGAGACAGGGTCTATTCAAACTTTTACTGTATTACCATATTGTTAGTGGATTATCTGACCGATTAGCTTGAGCAAACCTGATAATGAAGCAAATGGTATCAGAGATAATGGGAACTGCAGATGCTGGAGAATCCAAGATAATAAAATGTGAGGCTGGATGAACACAGCAGGCCAAGCAGCATCTCAGGAGCACAAAAGCAATGAAGCACAAAAAATGAAGCAAATGGGTTCATTCCACCTGACTACTTAAGGTCAGGCATGAAATTGGATGGATTTTGAAGTAGAAAACAATGAAGAAGAATTTGATAGTATGGGGTCCACACATTTGTAGGCTTCCACCACATTTTAGACATGCATGCTAATTTAAATCCTTCTAGATTTTTCTACTCTCTGTTCTTTGGATTTCTGCAAGGCAAGTATGCTGCTAGATCTCAATGCATAGCTACTCCCATCAGCCAAACATTAGCAATGGCTGCGCTTGAGAGATTTTCTGCTACTTTGTCAGCTATTTCGAACATTGTTTAATTGACTGCCTTTGGATATCTGACACAGGAAATGAGCATACAGGGCAAAAAAATCATGGCTTGTGGGCAGTAGGTCATCAGTGGACAAAGGAGTCAAATGGAGTAAAAGATCTTTCTGAACAGGAGAGAAACTAATACTTTGAATTTTGCTTACTGCCAGAAAAAAAAGACACAATGATTTGTGAGATCCTTCACGTATGCCTGGACTCTCTCTGCCATCACACTCTGCCCTCGAACAGCTGTGCTGGTGAAGAGACTATCAGACATCTCCGACTGGAATAAGCCTTTGCAAAGAAGATGTGGGAGAGATGCAGTGGTTTTTATTGAGTTTTGTCTGAAGTGGCTCTGTGATGTACGACTCTATGCCCTATGGTCTGTTCTTCAGAATGCACACCAAGACCAACATCAGCTGTGCCTGGAGAGCCATCAACTCAGTGGAAAACTCTCTTTGGTCTGCCCAAGATAGGTCGGCCTTCCAGTGCAAAGAGTTGATCGCAACAGAGTGAAAACCAAAAGAACCGCGAATGCTGTAAATCAGGAACAAAAACGGAAGCTGCTGGAAATACTCAGCAGGTCTGGCAGCATTCGTGAAGAAAAAATCAGAGTTAACATTTCAGGCCTGGTGACCCTTCCTCAGAGCTAATGGTTGCTGGGAAAACATTGATTCATACGCAGAGGATACGGAGGGGGATGATATAGGAAGTAAATGATAGGATAAAAGATAGAACCCAACGAGAGAGAAGAGCAGCTGGATAGACAAAGGAATTGATTACCCCTGGGTAGGAGGGTGAATAGCTGTTAATGGGGGCTGTCAGTGCCAAACTGTATAACTATAGGTGGCAGCTTCTCCATTTCTGTCGCAAATGTTCAGATGAGGCCAACTCCTACAAGGGATCCTCCAAAATGTCCACCTTTTTCCTCAACCAAGGATTTCCGAGTACTGCTGTTGAAAGGGCCCTCAATGAGATCTGACGCATCTCCTGCACTTCCACCCTCACACCCTGTCTTCCCTCCTGCAACAGCGATAGGGTTTCTCCTGACCTTACCTACCATCCCACCAGTATCACATCCAGAAGATCATCAGGCACCATTTCCGCCAACTCCAATGAAATGCTAAAACCAGACACAATTTCCCCTCCCCTCCCTTTCCGTCTTCCTCTGAGGCTGTTCCTTCTGGGGTACCCTGGTTCATGCTTCCTTTACCCCCACAGCCCTATGGGGGTAACTGGCGAAGGTGCAACTCCTGCCCATTTACCTCCTCCATCCCACTATCCAAGGGCCCAAACATACCTTCTAGGTGAAGCAACACTTTACCTGCAAAACCCAGAATCTAATCTACTGCATTCACTGCTCAAAATGTGATCTCCTCTACTTTGGGTAAATGAAGCGTAGACTGGGTGACTGCTTTGCAGAACATCTACTTTCTGCTCGCAAGAAAGACCGTGAACTTCCAGTTGCCTGCCACTTGAACACACCACCCTGTTCCCTGGCCAACATATTTGTGTCTGGCTTGCTGTAGTGTTCCAGCAAATCTCAGTGCAAGCTGGAAGAACAGCACCTCTATTTTCTCTTGGGGACTCTGCAGCCCTCCAGACTCAATATCACTTTCAGTAATTTTAGGGCCTAAACTCTCTCATGTCCTTGCCCCCGACCCCACACACCAGGCCCTGTAATCATCTTGGCTGCCATAACACACTACCTATGTTAGCCAGACACCATTAACAGCAGTTCATCCCCCTGGCCTGAACGTTATCATTTCTGAAGAAGTGTCTAGGCCCGAAACATCAGCTTTTCTGCTCCTCTGATGCTGCTTGGCCTGCTGCGTTCATCCAGCTCTACACCTTGTTATCTCAGATTCTCCAGCATCTGCAGTTCCTCCTATCTCTGTTATAAACTACTTTGTCTATCCACCTGCTCATCTCTCTCTTCAGGCTCTATCCTTTATACTATTGTTTACTCCCTACTCCACCTCCCTCCTAATTTTCTGCTTATAAACTGACATTTTCCCAGCCACCATCAATTCTCAGAAAGGGTCACTGGATCCAAAACGTTGATTCTGACTTTTTTTCTTCACTGCAGATACTGCAGGACCTGTTGAGTTTTTCCAGCAACTTCTGTTTTTGATCTCAACAGAGAGTTGCAGACTGGCACATTCCATGAGGCACGACTACATGCTGAGGGAAAAACTAAAGCTTGGGGCAGCCCTGCCAAGGCACAGATGGAGAGGCCACCTTTCTGCTAAATTACCATGGAAGTTTGTCAGTTATCAAAACCTTGTGGTGTCTCAAGTGCTTGTAAATATTGTCCTGTGTAAATAAGAAATGCTTTGGGCTTTTTGCAACTTCAGGGAATGCCAAATTCAAATGCCTGCTTGTTTATTTCACATGCAAAGAGTGTTGTGAACTGCATCAATAACTGGATATATGCACAAAGATCTTTATGGATAAAGTATATTTTTGCAATAAAAATGCAAGGTATATTGTGCAAGAATACAAATGGGCATTTTAAATGTAATACAGTACAGAATAGTTAGAAAAATAATCTTTGCCATTCTGATGGAAATGTTCCTTCACTCAGGGTCAGGCAGACTGCTAGTGTCACTGGAATATCAATAGACTCACAAATGCAAATTTGACACTGAATGAAACAGAATGAAAACAAAATGGAATAAACCAGGCTATTAACTTGCACCACAGACTTGAACACTTTGAAACAAGCTGTGAAATATAATCCTATTAATTCCAAAAAACACTGCTATACAGATTCTAAAACATGACTGTGCCTCATCCAACATCATTCCTTTTACAGCAGTCATCCAGAAAAATCTCTTCTTCTTATGTCTGGAAAACGTTGCAGCTTGTTCCTGAAACAACCATTCACCTAAGATTAAATGTTCTCGCCCTCAAATTACCTCTTCAGGATTTCATCTGAACACTTCTAATGCAGAACTTTCACTTTTACTCTATGCTAATCTAATATTAACAAATAGAATTGTCTTCACCCTTCCTCAGGAGTAACTTTACATATGAAAACTTATGCAATGCTGCCAAAAATGGAAAATAAAACTAAAATAAGCCTCGTTCTTAACTATAGGTATTCACTTTAAGCAAAAACAAATCAGAAACTCCTAACTGAAATATAGAGGCACATATGTTCAGTTGCTGGGCCTTAATCACTCCTAAGATACATGAAAACCCACTAGCTCTGAAATCTAGCTTTCTCAAACTGCTCTTAAAAATCACCATGGCTACAGGAACACTCACAGGTTAATTATGAATTCCCTCGGACTCAGAAAACCCCATGTCATTATGTCAAAATCCAAACTTACCATAAATTATGTTAAATATGTATGTGTATATAAAATCATACAGTCTACATCACAGTAAAAGAAAATTTAAGGCTCAGAGGTTGTCAGAATAGGATAGTGTAAAGCTATGGAGAGATTTGAAGGAAGGAGAGAAGATTTAAAGATGATGCATTGATGAACCTGATGTTAATCATTGAGGGGATTGTTTGGAACAGACATTAATACCAAACAAATTTAAATCTGCTATTTTTAAGCACTTGTTAAAGTCAATGAAGGATGGTAGATGAGAAATTCAACAGAAGGTAATTAGAATAATTGAAGCAAGAGATAATAAAAACTGTGAATAAGGATATCAGCAAAAATGTTATGAAGGTAGAAATTAACAATCATTCTGAAGGACAAGGCATGAGAATTGGAACTTGGTTCTGGTTTAATGCATGTTCCAAGGTTTTGGATTGTCTTTTTAATCTTATCCCACATCTGTTGACAAGTATTTAAATGCATTAGTTTAAATAAACTCGCACTTTTTTCCTCATTTTTATGTTATGAAACCTGGGTTTGTCTCTTTGCAGAGCAGTTCCAATCCTTCTGAACCGTACTGTTTTTATGAGAAAGACTATGGTTATCTCCTGAACACGAACAAAGGATTTACAGTAACAGAACGTGGAATGAGAGCTGAAATTAAGAGAAATAATGCATATCCAAAACGTTATGCAGGCCTAACACCAACTGTGGAAACCCTGCAAGTTGATGTCACATACCTCAGTGACAATATGTTGAATTTTAAGGTACGATTCTGAAGGAAGAATAAAAGTCAAGAAAGTTTGAAAGTTTACAATTAAACAGAAGCCACGTTAAATTTATAGCCTGCTCTTGGTAACTCAATGTTGTGCTTTGAGGTACAAATGTCAATTATTCAAATATTCAAATGCAATAATCTAAGTAAAAAGTGTAAATTTGGGCTGTCAGCAGGAAGGCCTTATCCACCCAGAAACTTGAAGTAACAATTCTCTTATCTTCGGCTGAGCTAGGAACAAACATAGTAAAGGATAAAAACAGGTATATCTCCCTGTTTTATAGGAGATGCTCAAGAAGATCTGCCACCTGCAGTCTCATATGAGGTTAAACATGGCATTGGCAGTGACTGCAAAGGTTACCATGGCCCTAAACTTCTTCATACAGGAGCAGATAGCACGCTAAACATTTTTCAGTTCGCCATCATTTGCAGAATAATGTGGTGACTGATAGGAAAAGGGAGTTAATTATGTTCCTAAAACTAGAGAGTATGAGGAGGAATGTGCACATGGGTTTCTCATTGCAATAGAGTTTCCTTTGATGCAGGATGCCATGGACTGCAGGGATATATTTTGCAGGTATGAAAACATTTAATCTTCTGAAAAACTTAAAAGCTTTAAAAGCCTTGCCATTTCAACCTCACCCGCCAATTTGAACAAATTACATCTAATCAGCTGAACTCACCAAATGCCAGCTTAGAACTCCTCAGTCAAGGCTCATCAGCTCCAATCACTTTTCTTTATTTCTTCTTCCTTGTTGCTTTCTTCTCCTCATTTCCTTCACTTACCTCTTGTCCTGATCGCGGAAGGCATTGGCAATGGCTCGAATCCCAGCAGGGACCTTGTGGCAGCAGTGAGTGGGCACTAGCTTACTTTTCTGGAGTGTAGACAGAACATGGCTTTGATATTGGTGGCTGCCACATTGGCAGAGGTCAGCCTATGTTGGTGAGGTCAGCCCAGAAACGAAAGATGGCGCCTGAGGATCAGTAACTTCGCCTTTGGTTGGGTCTGGCACTGGCAGCAGTGACACTGTGGCAGCAGGGCATCACAGTGTCATTGACAAGATTAGCAATGTATGCATTTCTGACATGGGTGCGTCTGGTGGCGAAAGAGAACTGGCCTTGTGGTGAAAGATGGTGTCTGAAGAGTGATGGCTTCAGTTTTGGTTGCATCTGGAGTAGATAGCAGCGAGGCAGTGGAGGAGGGATGGTGGCATAGGTGTCGTTGGTGATGAGCTGGCTCAGGACTGATGGGCTCTGCTTAAACTGTATCTTTCTTGTTTTTCTAATTCTTAGAGCCAGTCAAAATGGTACTGGATCATGGTGACAGTGAAAAGGATTTTCATTGCAGTTTAATAAAATGTGAGGCTGGATGAACACAGCAGGCCAAGCAGCATCTCAAGAGCACAAAAGCTGACGTTTTGGCCTAGACCCTTCATCAGAGAGGGGGATGGGGGGAGGGAACTGGAATAAATAGGGAGAGAGGGGGAGGCGGACCGAAGATGGAGAGTAAAGAAGATAGGTGGAGAGGGTGTAGGTGGGGAGGTAGGGAGGGGATAGGTCAGTCCAGGGAAGACGGACAGGTCAAGGAGGTGGGATGAGGTTAGTAGGTAGCTGGGGGTGCGGCTTGGGGTGGGAGGAAGGGATGGGTGAGAGGAAGAACCGGTTAGGGAGGCAGAGACAGGTTGGACTGGTTTTGGGATGCAGTGGGTGGGGGGGAAGAGCTGGGCTGGTTGTGTGGTGCAGTGGGGGGAGGGGATGCACTGGGCTGGTTTAGGGATGCAGTAGGGGAAGGGGAGATTTTGAAACTGGTGAAGTCCACATTGATACCATATGGCTGCAAGGTTCCCAGGCGGAATATGAGTTGCTGTTCCTGCAACCTTCGGGTGGCATCATTGTGGCAGTGCAGGAGGCCCATGATGGACATGTCATCAAGAGAATGGGAGGGGGAGTGGAAATGGTTTGCGACTGGGAGGTGCAGTTGTTTGTTGCGAACTGAGCGGAGGTGTTCTGCAAAGCGGTCCCCAAGCCTCCGCTTGGTTTCCCCAATGTAGAGGAAGCCGCACCGGGTACAGTGGATGCAGTATACCACATTGGCAGATGTGCAGGTGAACCTCTGCTTAATGTGGAATGTCATCTTGGGGCCTGGGATGGGGGTGAGGGAGGAGGTGTGGGGACAAGTGTAGCATTTCCTGCGGTTGCAGGGGAAGGTGCCGGGTGTGGTGGGGTTGGAGGGCAGTGTGGAGCGAACAAGGGAGTCACGGAGAGAGTGGTCTCTCCGGAAAGCAGACAGGGGAGGGGATGGAAAAATGTCTTGGGTGGTGGGGTCGGATTGTAAATGGCGGAAGTGTCGGAGGATAATGCGTTGTATCCGGAGGTTGGTAGGGTGGTGTGTGAGAACGAGGGGGATCCTCTTGGGGCGGTTGTGGCGGGGGCGGGGTGTGAGGGATGTGTCGCGGGAAATGCGGGAGACGCGGTCAATGGCGTTCTCAATCACCGTGGGGGGAAAGTTGCGGTCCTTAAAGAACTTGGACATCTGGGATGTGCGGGAGTGGAATGTCTTATCGTGGGAGCAGATGCGGCGGAGGCGGAGGAATTGGGAATAGGGGATGGAATTTTTGCAGGAGGGTGGGTGGGAGGAAGTGTATTCTAGGTAGCTGTGGGAGTCGGTGGGCTTGAAATGGACATCAGTTACAAGCTGGTTGCCTGAGATGGAGACTGAGAGGTCCAGGAAGGTGAGGGATGTGCTGGAGATGGCCCAGGTGAACTGAAGGTTGGGGTGGAAGGTGTTGGTGAAGTGGATGAACTGTTCGAGCTCCTCTGGGGAGCAAGAGGCAGCGCCGATACAGTCATCAATGTACCGGAGGAAGAGGTGGGGTTTGGGGCCTGTGTAGGTGCGGAAGAGGGACTGTTCCACGTAACACGTAAGCAGTTTACTGCTTTTTAATGCTGATAGTAAATGTAGCATTTTTATTTTCCTGAACAACAAAGCATGTCACAATTAAGTTTGCCAAGATAATACCTGTTAACTGCTAGAATCTAATGATATTAATGACAAAACTTAATTTTTCTCCAGATTTTTGACCCAAAGTCAAAACGATTTGAGGTTCCAGTCCAACTAAACATCCCCAAAGGGACACAAGGTGATAATTCGACAAGACTTTATGAGGTTCAATTTACGGATTTTCCATTTGGGATCCAGGTCAAAAGGAAGAGTACAGGTGTAATCATGTGAGTAGTAGGTTTTTGGATTATGTTTTGTTTCTGATTTAATAGCCAGCACTGATAATAACTTTCAAATTCTCCCACACAAAGGGAGATAAATGTTAATGAGGTACAGGTAATCAATGCAACACCAGAACAAAGTGGAACTTGATTACAGCAGATGATCCTTCTAATAAAATAAGTCATAGCTAACAAAGCAATGAACTAAATTCACAACGGCTAACTCTAGCTTTACAGAACTAATTGATTTTTTTTTTAAGTGGAGCTACTGGCTTCAATATTATTGAATCCTGTTTACAAAGAAGCAGTGTTTTCAGTAAAATTTTTAACATAAACTTTTGAACGTTATACTGGACCTGGTGTTGGGGAATGAACCTGGCCAGGTGGTTGATATTACAATAGGGGGCTATATTGGAAATAGTGACCACAATTCCATAGGTTTTACAATACTCATGGACAAGGATGGGAGTGGACCTAAAGGAAGAGTAATGTAGATTGGGTGAAACTGTTTGAAGGTATATCCACATTTGATATGTGGGAGGCTTTTAAGGAGAGGTTGATTAGCGTGCAAGAGAGACATGTTCCTGTGAAAATGAGGAGTAGAAACGACAAGATTAAGGAACCATGGATGACAGGTGAAATTGTGAGACTAGCCAAGAGGAAAAAGGAAGCATACATGAGGTCTAGGCGACTGAAGACAGACGAAGCTTCGCAAGACTATTGGGAATGTAGAGCGAATCTGATACGAGGGATTAAGAGGGCTAAGAGAGGACATGAAATATTGTTGGCAAACATGGTTAAGGAAAATCCCAAAGCCTTTTATTCATATATAAAGAGCAAGAGGGTAACTAGAGAACAGATTGGCCCACTTAAGGACAAAGAAGGAAAGTTATGCGCTGATTCAGAGAAAATTGGTGACATTCTTAATGAGTACTTTGCATTGGTATTCACCAAGGAGAGGGACATGACAGATGTTGAGGTTCGGGATAGATGTTTGCTTACTCCAGGTCAAGTTGACAGAAGGAAGGAGGAAGTGTTGGGTATCCTAAAAGACACTACGGTGGACAAGTCCCCAGGTCTGGATGGGATCTATCCCAGGTTACCGAGGGAAGCGAGAGAGGAAATAGCCGGGGCCCTAACAGATATCTTTGCAGCATCCTTAGGAACGGGTGGGGTCCCAGAGGACTGGAGACTTGCTAGTGTTGTCCCCTTGTTTCAGAAGGGCAGCAAGGATAACCCAGGTAATTATCGACCGGTGGACCTGACGTCAGTGGTAGGGAAGGTACTGGAAAAGATACTGAGGGATAGGATCTATTCCCATTTGGAAGAAAATGGGCTTATCAGTGATAGGCAACATGGTTTTGTGCAGGGAAGGTCATGTCTTACCAACGTAATAGAATTCTTTGAGGACGTGACAAAGTTGATTGATGAGGGAAAGGCTGTAGATGCCATATACATGGACTTCAGTAAGGCATTTGATAAGGTTCCCCATGGCAGGCTAATGGAGAAAGTGAAGTCACATGGGGTCCAGGGTGTGCTAGCTAGATGGATAAAAAAGACGGGCTGGGCAACAGGAAACAGAGAGTAGTAGTAGAGGGGAGTTTCTCATATTGGAGGCCTGTGACCAGTGATGTTCCACAGGGATCTGTGCTGGGACCACTGTTGTTTGTGATATATGTAAATGTTCCGGAGGAAGGTGTAGGTGGTCTGACCAGCAAGTTTGCTGATGACACTAATGTTGGTGGAGTAGCTGATAGTGAAGGAGACTGTCAGAAATTACAGCAGAATATAGATAGAATGGAGAGATGGGCAGATAAATGGCAGATGGAGTTCAATCTGGGCAAATGCGAGGAGATGCATTTTGCAAGATTGAATTCAAGGGCGAACTATACAGCAAATGGAAAAGTCCTCAGGAAAATTGATGAACAGAGAGACCTGGGTGTTCAGGTCCATTGTTCCCTGAAGGTGACAACGCAGGTCAATAAGCTGGTCAAGAAGGCATATGGCATGCTTTCCTTCAGTGGACGGGGTATTGAGTAGAAGAGTTGGCAGGTCATGTTGCAGTTGTATAGGACTTTGGTTCGGCCATATTTGGAGTACTGTGTACCGTTCTGGTCGCCACATTACCAAAAGGATGTGGATGCTTTGGAGAGGGTGCAGAGGAGGTTCACCAGGATGTTGCCTGGTATGGAGGGTGCTAGCTATGAAGAGAGGTTGAGTAGATTAGAATTATTTTCGTTAGAAAGACGGAGATTGAGGGGGGACCTGATTGAGGTCTACAAAATCATGTGAGGGGTATAGACAGGCTGGATAGCAAAAAGCTTTTTCCCAGAGTGGGGGACTCAATTACCCAGGGTCACGAGTTCAAAGTGATAGGAGGAAAGTTTAAGGGAGATATGCGTGGAAAGTTCTTCACACCGAGGGCGGTGGGTGCCTGGAACGCGTTGCCAGTGGAGGTGGTAGACCCAGACACATTAGCGTCTTTTAAGCTTTATTTGTACAGGTACATGGATGGGCAGGGAGCAAATGGACACAGACCGTTAGAAAATAGATGACAGGTTACACAGAGGATCTTGATCGCCTCAGGCTTGGAGGGCCAAAGGGTCTATTTCTGTACTGTAATTTTCTTTGTTCTTTGTTAATATAATCATCGAAGATTGTCAGTTCAACCATAAAATTATCTTTTTTTTTGCCACAACTGAGTAATTTGTTCTTGTTTTCCTTCGGAATTTCTCTTTGAAAACTTTGTGAATCTTTTTAAAATTATCAGACGTCTCTAAGAAAACATCATCGCCTGTTATTTATCTTGCTGCGTTAGAAAATCAATCTAAAATAAACAAAAATATATATTAGCCATTCACAAGTCCAAATTACTCTAAAATCTGGACTCAAAAACTGTTGTAAAATAAATCACCATGGTTACAGAAATTCTTAAGTTAATTATTAACTGTGGACACGGAAAATCCATTGATTACTAACTCAGAAACCCAACATACAACAAATAGTCAGGATAACAATGTATATAATCCCAGTTTGTTGACACGGAAAATCCATTGATTACTAACTCAGAAACCCAACATACAACAAATAGTCAGGATAACAATGTATATAATCCCAGTTTGTTTTCACAAAGGAGCCCTTTTATCCAGGCTTTATTGAGTTAACAAAGTGTGAATTTATTAATTAGTAAATGGAAGAAGTATTCTATTATAAAGGAGTCTGAAAAGATAAGAGTTGAAAAAGCCAGTGTACTGCTCAATCTCTGAACACAAAGAACTGAGCATTAAAGGTTATTGCCCTGGCAGTGAAGGTTACCAGTAGCATTGATGCTGGTAGTGTCATGATCCCTAATTGTTCAGATTTATTGAGATTCTGTAGTTATAGTTCTTTTTGATCATCACTGTTTATAAAAAAACACAGCTTTCCGAATGACAACCTAAAATTGCTCTTACAACTTTGAGTTTCCAAACAGTTGTCGTGACAGAATGCTCATGTGAAATCTTTTGAAACATTTTATTACAAAAATGGAATTTACTGTTGCTATTATCACAAAACTGCCTCAATTGTAATAGTAAAATGTTCATCCAAACACTGAGAATATTGAAAATTCTGTCTTTGGCGTCAATTTCAAAATATGTACCCTGAGAACCAATGTCCTTATTTTGACTGCTATCTCAGGTTGAATGACACTGTCTGGACTCTCCTGATTAACTTCAAATGAGCCCTGACGTATCTCTTCTCTATTGTAAAGACAAAGTACTGTGTCTCTGTAAATTGCCTTTCCTGTCTCTGCCATTTTGCTGTTGAAGCCTCATCCATAAGCTGTTTGATCAGAGTTCAGGACTAACATGTTTCTGTGAGAATGGAAGATGAGGATGGCAAGTTTCTGGAACCCTGGATGACAAGAGATATTGAACATTTAATCAAAAAGGAAAAAAAAGAAGCATTTGAAACATTTAAAAACTTAAAATCAGCAAGGTGCATGAAGAATAATAAAAAAAGCAGGAAAGAAACAATGAATTAGGAAGGCTAAAAGGGGCTATAAATGTCCCTGATAAGTAGGATTAAGGGGAATCCCAAGGCATGCGTACGTATATTAGGATCAAAAGGGTAGCTAGAGAAAGATCAAGGTCCACTTAAGGACAAAGGAAGGAATTTATGCTGGGAGCCAAAGGAAGTGGGTGAGGTCCTCAGTGAGTACTTCGTATTGGTATTCACCAAAGAAAACAACATGGAAGGTTAGGGAGTACTATATTGATATTCTAGGGAATGACGATATTAAGAAGGAGGTGCTGAATTTCTCAAGAAACTTAAAGGTAGATAATCTCATTATGCTCTATTTGTATTTTGAAAAGAACCATGCTATTAGGGATAGTCAGCATGGCTTTGTGCATGAGATGATTTGTCTTACAAATTTGTTGCACTTTTCTGAAGAAGTGCCAAAGATAATTGATGAGGATAGAGCAGTGGATGTTGTCTACATTGACTTTACTAAAGCATTTGACAAGATCCCTCAAGATAGGCTGGTCCAGAAGATTAGGTCATATGGGACCCATTAAATACTTACCATGGGTCCCATTTAACTTGCTAAGTTAAACACAAAATTGGCATGGTCATTCGAAGACAGAGGGTAGTTGTGGAGCAATATTTTTTTTCTGATTGGAGGTTAGTGACCAGCAGTGTTCTTCAAGGATTAGTGGTAGGATGTGTGTTGTTTATAATATATATCAATGATTTGGATGAAAATATAGGTGGTCTGATTAGTATGATTGCAGAAAACACAGAATCTAGATGGTCTGTGAATAGTGAGGAGAGTGTTAAAGGATACATCAAGGTATAAATTAGTTGCAAAGTCGAGTGGATAAGTGGCAGATGGGGGAGTTTAATGAGGGCAAGTTTGAGGCAATGCATTTTGGGAGATCAAATGCAAAAAGGAAGTACTCTACCTTACTACTCTGATATACAGAGGAATCTTGGAATGCAAGTCCATAGAGGGAGAAAATATAAGTGGATGCGATGGTTAAGGAGGCATGTGGCGTGCTTACCTTCATTGGTCTGGGCATTAAACATAGAAGTTACTAAATCATTTTGTAGCCGAAGAAACTTTAGTTAGGCTACATTTAGAGTATTGTGTATAGTTTTGGTCACCACACTGTAGAAAGGATGTAGAGGCTTTGAAGAGTGTACAAAATAGGTTAACCATAATGTTGGTGGATTGGAGTGTATTAGTTGTAAGGAGATCTTGGACAAACTTAGACAGTTTTTGCTAGAGTGTCAGGCTGTGTGTCACCCGATAGTAGTATATAAAATAATGAGGGGGGGGAATAGGGTGGATAGTCACAGTCATTTTCCCAGGGTGGAAGTGTCAAATGCTATAGGCCTTTGGCTTAAGGTGAGATGGAGAAAGTTTAAAGGCGATCTGCAAGGTCTTTTACCTAGAGGGTTACCTACATTCCTGGACGGTGCCAGGGTAGAAGCAGATATGATAGCAACATTTAAGAGGTATTTAGACACACACATGAGCAGGCAGGGTATTGAGGGATATGGACCATGTGCACGCAGATGGGATTAGTTTAGAATGACTTCAAGGTCAGTACAGACACAGTAGGCCAAAGACCCTGTTATTATACCACATTTTTTTTATCTTTGTCATAGATTTGTTTTCTCCAGGCTTGGTTAATCCAAGTTCCTCATGGCTGGCCCCGCTCTCCAGCTTCCATATCAAAACTTATTCAAAATTCTACTGCTTATACTATCCAAAGTCCCACTTTTATACTCTGGGTCCAATGATTTACATCTCAAGCCCCAATACCTCAACTCCAGAATTATTTTCCTTACATTTAAGTATCTTCATGACCTCTCCCAATGTCATTTTTCTCACCACTATAACTCTGGAATCTCTGGAATTTCTGGTATAACCTCTGGAAATTCTTTTTAAATTTGTCTGCTGTTAAGGCACTCTTTAAAACATTGCCTTTTAACGAAGGCTTTAGCCACAGTTCTAATATTTCTGTCTTTCGCTCCTGTTGAGCTTTATCTAATTAGTCTTTTCTGAAGTGAAAGTGTATTCAATTGCTAGAGGTTGTTGCTATAATTGTTGTATCATTATGTACTTTATACGTATTCAAAACTTTTTTTCCATGCTATTCCAATATTCTCTATAAACTTTGCAATGAGTTTTCAAATGCATTCATTAAGGTCTGGTTAGCTGCCCATAATTGTTACTAGATACTGGTAGTTAAACACGCAGATGCAATATTCCCTTTGTGTCAGAAGCAAGAATCTCGCCCACAACTAGTGGAAACTAGAAAATTGTACAGTGCAGCCTTAATTTTTGACAAATACTAATTGAGACGAGATGAAATACAATTGACACGGACCCAGAGTGGTGATCCATAATTGTCTAATATAATACAATCAAAATAACTAGCTCTTTTCTTATATATTAGATATACTACAACAAACTCCTACTGTGTTAGCATCTAATTGCATGATTTCATCACATTTAATTGCTTTGGACTAAGTAAACTGTTAATTTCTCTTTCCCAACTTATAAAATAATATTGTCTTTTGTGTGAATACTTAAGAATTTGGACTTGATAATAGCAGTCTAAACCAGATTAGAACCCTATTAGATGTCGACATTTTCTTGAATTAATTTAATGCCAAAATGCTAAAAATTCCATTCTTCTTTACTTTTGCAGTTGGGATTCCCAGTTGCCTGGTTTAACATTTACTGACCAATTTATACAAATTTCAACCCACCTCCCTTCAAAATATATTTATGGCTTTGGAGAAACCCAGCATCAAAGTTTCAAACACGATCTGAATTGGAATACTTGGGGAATATTTGCTAAAGATCAGCCACCTGGTGTAAGTTTGAAACTTATCTCCTTAGCTGTGCTTATTGTGTTTTATTACTAACATCAAGTGCTGTGAAAAATTGAATTACCCTAGCTACACATCAATGCTGGGATTCAATGTTGTAAGTCAAAGTGATTACAATTGCTTGAAGTTTTACAGTGAAGAACAACAGAGCCCATTCACACATAAATCACAGAGCCTTGATTTACTGTAACCCTTTATCTCTCCTATTCAGGACTGTTGTCTTCAAAATTGTAAAGCAAATGACTGAATATTCCTGTTTGATGGTAGAATGCTGGTTCATGCAGAAATAGCAACCTCCATTCTATTCGAGGATTGTTTATGCCAGAGCAATGATCTCTACTCTGATGTCGGCATCCTGAATGCTGAGCATCTTTGACTTAAAGTAAACTGATATTTATTTGCATTTTCACAAATGGAGTTAGATTGCACAATGCGAGAAATTATTTTTATCAGATGATTCAAATGAAACTCCACTATCTTTTATTATAATCCAAATATTTTAAATAAATTTCATGTGGGTGATCTAGGTTAAAGTAAAGGTGCTTCACATTTCTATTTTAAAATAACATCTCCATTAAAACAGTTGACAAAGAAATATCAACCAGGGATCTAATTATTCATCAGTTTATGTTGCCAATGGTAATAGTGTGCACTGTAAAAACCAATATAAAAAGTGATTTGTAAATACAATATTTTTTTTTCAATTGATGACACCTGAAAAAGGCAATAGTAGCATAACAAATACAGCTGCAGGTAAAATTGTTGGCTCAGTTCCCCTCTTCCTCCATCATATGTGTGTCATGCCTAATTGCAAATGTGAAGCAAAATTACAGATTTTGGTCTGTGTGTAATTTTCAATCCACTATTTTGAAATTTACTTTTCTTAGTTATTTTTAAGTTACCTTTGTTAGCTTTATTACTAATATTTTTGTACTGAGGTAGGGCAGAATTCTTTTTGACCTCAGACATAATCACAATATAAAGATGATTATGAGGTTGTTAATGAAATGTAACACTTCAGCACCTTAGACTGTATTCCTAAGAAAGAGCATTGATGCCACACTCTTTTAGAATGTATTGAAGGTGACTACTTTGAGGATATTTTAAAATGGAGTAGATGGCAAATTGAGTTAGTAGAGGGAGAAGAGACAAATATTAATGTTATCAATCCTGGAAAATTGAAGACAATGAACAATTTGAATTCAAAAGAATGCAGAAATGTTTAAGAAAATGAACGGCATACAGATTTTAACAGTGAAAATAAATGAAGTTTATATGAAAAGCGTGATTTTAGATTTAGATAATACTCGAGACAGCAGTGACTGAGCTGATGAATATACAGCAACAAAGATGTTACATCTAATCTCAGATCTGAAACACACTGACGTTAGGAAACATCAACTTAACACCCACCCTCACACATTCGTGGAAACATAATAAATTATTCTGGATTGGTTATTGGAAACATTCCTCTGAGAATGTAAAGTCATTTCTTGTTTAAAGTGGCAGTGATCTACATTCTTCTCAGGTCACAGAAAGACAGTGAGCGATGAGCTATGATGATCAGTGCGTGCAAAAAGAATGTGATTCATCTGTAGATCTCAGATGGCATTATCCTCTAATAGAATCTCATGCTTGTTGCATTTTGGTTCTCCACTCTGGGCAACTATAATACCCTGTCTTCACTAAAACAAAACTTTCACTGAATTGAATTTTCGGCTCAGTGAACAAAGGGCAAATAACTTATTAACATAAATATAATTTGATAATAAGAATATCAATGTCCTCAGTGGTAAAGTAGTTGCTATGTAAAGGATATTTACATATTGAAAGAAACTTCATCCGTAGTACTTTGATGGATGTTGTTGATTGCCTCTGTCAGGAAGAATCACTCAACTTACACATAGGACAGAATTTTAAATAGAGCATTCTACATCTTTACCACTAGAACAGTAGATTGTTAATGAGGCAAACTGATCAAATTAAGAACGTTGGCAATCTGCAATAAACATAAAATGCTAGGAATGCACAGTAGCTATTCAATGTTTGAAAAGAAACGTGAGTTAATATTTGGATGAACTTTATTAAAGTTATATGAGAGGTTTGCATGAAAAGAGAAAAGGCTCTTATTTGTATTATTTTTGGATGCAGAGAGGATGCAGGGACACATTGTGCATCATAATGGTCAATCTAGTCGAACCCAGGAATGGATCGCTACGATTTTGCAGTAGCCCTCGGCAAACAATGAGTCAGGAGTTAAGAGGTCAAAGGAAATATCAGAGGCCATGGGAATGGGATTAATGAGTCCAAGTGATTGGGTCAAAGGCCAGAATGAGAAGGGATTTTGGAGTTACAAGTGAAGTTCAATATTCAGGCATTCAAAATCTGGGTTGGTAGACACAAAATCATTTCAAAGAAGGGTTGCAAGTAAGAGCAGTCATGTTTTTATTCTTCAATTGCCAATGATTCATTCCTACTGCTTCCAGTATTTATTCAGATAAATACATTTGAAAAGTTTATCTTTTGATAGCAGGTAGTTCCAATGTCTGGTTTTACAGCATGCAGATGTTTGTTGGCTACCTCAGGACAAAGAAAACCCTGTTTGTGTATTCAGGTTCAGGCATGGGCTCTGAACACTTATTTTTATCCCCTTAACAACATGGCGGGTTGCATACTTGCAATGGAAAATGCTTACACTCTTGCATATTACAATCTGAATTAATCTGCTGGTGTTGAAACAACATCTTCTGCATGATTGAAGTTACTAGTCATTGATTTTAGTCCATCAAAAATTTATGATTGAGTTTTCAATGTTCTGACTGATGCCATCGTAGATTTTTCTTGCCTGATTTTCACTTAATATATGTTTGCAGTATAAAATGAACTGTTATGGGAGCCAACCTTTTTATATGGGTCTTGAAGAAGATTTCAAAGCCCATGGTGTACTATTGCTGAACAGTAATGCAATGGGTAAGTTAAGGTGCGAAATTAGGTGTTTTATTTTCAAAACGTCATGTTAATGATTTTTAAATATTTTTGTTGGTGATAAAGTCCAAAATATAACAAAAGTCTAGCCTAAAATCACTATAACCTTCTTGACTTGCCTGCAGCCATTGAAATAGTTTATCACAGCATCCTCAGTGCGTCTCCCCTGTCATCCAGCTGGGTGAAACTGCTCTTGTCTGGTTTTATTCTCATCTACTAATCTCAACCAGAAAATTGCTTGCAGTGGCTTATCTTCCCATTCCACACAATTCTTTCTGATATCCCACAGGGATTTATTCTTTCCTTCCACTAACTTCTTATCTGCCTTTTGGTTACATTGTCCAAAAGCACAGTATTGTTTTTCACATACATGCTGAAGCCACACTACTCTATCTCCCCAGCACCTCTCTCAACTCCTCCACGGCTGCTAAGTTACCAGACTGTATCACCCAGAAATGGATGATCAGAAATTTCATTAAATCACATAAACTTTGTTGCCTACTTATTAACTACATCCATTTCATTGGCATGGGTCTGCAATTAAGCTAATCTGTTTACAACCTGGAGACACACTCAAACTTCACATGATTTTCTTGCCTCATCAATAATGCCACCTATTTATCAGCTTTACCTGCTGCTGAAACCTATGATTATATTAAAGAAAAGAAAATCTTATCCTTCATTTGTTACCTCTTGATTCTTCCAGCTTGCTTTTGGCTGATCTCCCACATTCCATCCTCTGTAATCTTCACACAATGCAAAACTCTACCCATAATCCTCTCCATTTCTGTAATTTTCTGTAGCTCCACAGTCCTTCAGGGCCTCTGGGTTCTCTGATTCTAGACTTTTGTGCCATCCAATTTAATTTGCTCCATCTTTAACATCTGCAATTTCTTTTGTCTAGGCACCAAGCCTGAAATACCTTATGAGCACCCCTCTGCCTCATTCCAAAGCTGTCCTCCTTTAAGATAATCATCAAAACTTACCTCTTTGACCGAGCTTGATTTGATATTTCTTCAGTGGCACAATATCATGTTTTATTTTATAATGCTCCTGTAAATTAAACGTGCTGTAGAAATTTAAGTTGTTATTGACAGAATATCAATTAACTTCTGAGTTGACATCCACATTATAAATGGTATTCAAAAGCACATAGAGACTTTGCATGTTACTAAGAGAGCCCAATATTCAAAGAATTAGGCACATTTCATTTAATTAGGTTTTGTATCCAAAATAAGCAACAACAAAGATAATCAATATATTAATATTAGTTTATCTCACCACTATTCAATTTGTTCTTGGCCTAAAGACCTATATAGGCCTTGGTGACTATGACTTTGCCTGAAAACAATCTGTATCTTTCACAACAGATATCAAATGATATAGATATGAAAGATTATTTAATGACTGATATAATGACCAAATAATTCTCCAAGGAGATAATGACAGATGATGTGAAAGTAAAAGGTTAAAATCTTAAAGTAATTTATCTTAAATGACACTGAAAGTAAAATGAAACCAAAGGAAATAAAAGCAAAATACTACAAATGTTAGAAATCTGAAATGAAAACAGTAAATGCTGAAGAAAATCAGCACTTGGAGAGAATGAACTCACTCTTGTGTTTCTCCAGCAATTTCTCAATCTGTGGAATACAAATATTTTAGTTCTTCCATCTGTTTTAATAAGTTGGTATCTAAAATGAGTTAATAATATGAAAACAGCAAAGTCAAGAATGCAACAGAAATTTTTAACCACTGCATTTTGGTCAATAAATTTAAATTAAACAACGAATGGAACTTCAACCTTCATTCTTCCACCAATGTTTACTGTCTCCAAGCCAAAAAAAACAAATATAAATTATCACCTTGTCATTGAATATTTCCCTGAGTTTTTAATTGACCACAATAGCAATTTAGCACTCATGCTAGCCATGAGAATGTTGGTAACATGCTAGCCTGAGTCAGAAGGTAGTACCATTCTGGGACCTGAACATAAAAGTCAAGATTAATATTACATTATAGCATAAAGGAAGTGCTGTACTTTTAGAGTTGTTGGTTGTAGGTAAGACATTAAACTGACCCTGCTTGTCCTCCCGAATGGATACAGAAGAATCCAGGCACCAATTAGAAGATCAGGGAAGCTATCACTAGAGTTCTTTCCAATAGTTATCCTCAATTAACATCGCATAAATAAATTATCTGTATACTAGTATTGCATTATTAACTGTGCAATCTTTCTCTATGAAATTTGCTGATGGTAGATCCACTTCAAAGTACTTTTTTGGCTGTAAAACATTTTGGGATATCCCAAAGTTAAGAAGATTGTTACATAAATGCAAATCTTTCTTTCTATGTACTACAAGTCATATTATCGTGAAACTATTTGTAACGTAGCTTTCTACAACTACTATTTTGATCTATATCATCATGATTTTCATAAGTATGCAGATATACTCAAAATAAAGCAATTTTGTTATGTGAATATTAATTTGATAAGTCAAATGTCCTATGTTGGGCAATGGTTCTTGCATATATTTTCAGTGAGAACCCGTAAACTAGTGGTACAAAGTTGTGTGGAGTGATCATGAATTGGAAGGCTGGAAGGTGGAATTTGTTCGTGGAAAAAATGATAATGGGAGGAAGAGTGTGTAGTCATTTTAAGAGGTGATGTGCTTATCTAAGCTTGGAGATTTAAACTTAAATGTGTCTGTCAGTAGCTGGACAAGTGCAGCCAGTTCTAAAATGAAAACATGTATCATTTGGATGTGTGATTGGAAGCTTTTGGCTTATTTAAATGTTTGGCAACTAGCTGGCATCAACCAATTAATTTAAACCAAACACATAGTCATGAAAGCCAACTGAATTTAAATCTGAAGGTTCTGACAACTTCAGACCAAAGCTATTGTAAGAAAATCGATAAAAGTCATCCAAGATATGTGAGGAGAGGGATTTTGAAAATTAGTGGGAGAGCAAATCACCATCCATGAAATAAGCGCCTTGCTCTTGCAAGAAATCGCTAAGTTCTCTAAGAAAGCACTATCTTATACATAAAAGGTACCATGGCACTTCTCGCTAAGAATCTTCACAGGCAATACATCCCTGACAGCAGGATCAGCAGAAGAAAGACATTAATGACTGGAGAAACAGTGGAGGAGACAGAATATTCCAGAAGACACATTCTGTGTGGACTTCGAGAGACTAAGTTTTAGTTCATTTCTCTCTGACTACTTGGGCTTATAAGTGGGAATTGTGTTTACTGTAATAGCGTACCAGCAGAATTTTGTTCAGTTGGGGAATTGTTAGGAGTTGGGGGGATTTATTCGGTTTGTTAGTAGTTCTGTTAATTTGTTCACTGCTAGGGTCAAAAAGATAAATTGTTACTTATAAAGTGAATATCAGGGATTTTCTTTCATTTAACTTCCCTTCCTCCTGAAGCTGAATTTAACAATTACTGCTAATTTTATAGTATTTATGGTATTTCTAACCTCCAGATGTAACACTTCAACCTTATCCGTCTCTGACATATCGCACTATTGGAGGAATCCTGGATTTTTATATGGTCCTTGGTCCAAACCCAGAAAATGTTGTTGAACAATACACAGCAGTAAGTATCTGTGCCTTAATAGTCTGGTTTGAATTAATTTCAGTATTGCTATTAAACAAAGTATTAATTTGTATATTTATATATATATACCTAGGTAGCATAAATATAGAAAGCATATCCTCAAGATCTTGATGAACCTCAATCTAATGATGATTGAGGATTAATTCACAAGACAAGTTTTACATTTCTCATCTGCAAGAAATTTTGCAGAAGAACAAATTCCAATCAACATTAATGCACCTCATCTTTCCTGCAGAAATTGAACTTAAAGAGCACAACAGAATGCTGAAGAAGTAATGGCCGAAAGAACATAGTCTTCCACATTTCTAAGCAGATAGAAAATTCCAGTGTAGCCAACAGATGCATCAGATAAAATCATTTGAAAAAAGGATATATAACTTTTTTGAATTTATCGGGAAAGCAGGGTTGTGGCACTGTTATTTTATTGAACATCAGAAGGTCACTTTATCTTTATGGGATCTAAATTACATCATACTATCACTCTCATGGTCTCTGTTTTAGTTTCTGTATAGATTGCAAGCAGTCAAGTCAGCAGTCTGTAGGACAAAGATTCAGTGGGTTAGTCAGCCAGTGAACTGTGTGCATGATGTATATGACGTAGAATATATAGAACTTAGAAGAGTACAGCACAGTACAAGCCCTTCGGCTCACTGATGTTGTGCCAACCTAATATGCTACTTAGATCAAACTACACTGCATACCCTACATTTTACTATCCTCCATGTGCCTATCCAAGAGTTGTTTAAAAGTCTCTAAAGTAACCGACTCCATTTCATCTGCCAGCAGCGCATTCTACATGCCCACCAGTGTCATTCTGACATTCTGAGGTATCATTCTAACATATATTGTTAATTAGACATAGTCATAGAGATGGACAGCTTAGAACTGACTCTTTGGTCCAACTCGTCCATGCTGACCAGATATCCTAGATAAATCTAGTCCTGTAATTGTTACTAAACTTCAAGTCATCTGTCTTAGTAATAACTTTGTGGTGCATGATGTGCACTAAATTGTAGAAAAACTCATCACCCCAGTCACCATAGATTCATAGAGTAATACAGAGATGAAACAGCCCCTCAGCCCAAACTGGTCCAAGCTTATGTTCTGAGCTGACCTCAATGGAATTCACAGAAAAGTGTGTTACTTTTCATTCTGATTTCCTATTCTACCAGTCTGCTTTGTGGAAGCAGGAGGAAAAGGTTGTTGTGCATATCTAACAATAGTCTCCCTCACCCAGCCATTCACCTAAATCCATTCGTTTACTCACACCTATTCACTGACCTACCAGCACAACCATTCACTCAAAACCACATGTATTCATTCACCCACATCCAACCACAAGCTATTGACTCAAACTTACACAAATTCCCCAGCCACATATCCCATTTTTTCATGTTTGCTCACACTCACCATTTACGCATGCACACAATTACTCACGCAAGTCAGGGAGATTTAGTGATCAATATTGCTGAGGAGCAGTGCTGACAGCGGCACAACCACCATTCCTTGCGAGCGCCCTGTTCCTTCTTTCTGCTTGGCCCCCACCCTCAACATTCCCCAATACAACACAACCACCTCCAATTCTCTTTCAACTCGGCACCAAAGTCCGACACTCATTTCTAACCTTCCCAAACCAGTGTCTGCTCATAGCCACCTCAAACCACATGTCGCAGAGTCACTGCTGCAGCTTAAGCTCATTAAAATCCTTTGATCACCAGCATATACATGTGAGAAATCATCTTTGATTGGAGGACCAGGTTCACGTAAAATGTACTAATTACACTCAACTAGATTTTGAACAATGGCTCCACGAGCACACACTGTATCCCTTTGCATGTGCCACCTGTTGGACCAGCCTTATTTCAAAGATCACCCAAGCATAATCCAGCCAATCCCAGTATTCTGTATTTGAACGTCCCCATTGTGGCACTATACCAAATTGAATGTGCTCCTAATTGTACCCAAACAATATCAATGTAAAACAATTAATATGATTTTATTCATCTAAGCATGGTGAGTGGATGAATTTCAATTTTGGTGCCATGAATGAATGCTTATTGTCTCATTTCTTTGGTTATTCACATGGTAGTCGTTAGGTAGGTCAGTATTGACAACACTGCCAGAGGTCAAAACTCTGGTGTGGTGAGGGTGAACCAGAATAAATATTTCCATAAGTAGTTTCAACCTACTATTCACACTTGACTGTCCAAGAGTAAAGCCCCATTCAGGCCAGGCATTGTATATTAGAAAAAGCACCATCTCACCTCTGCAAAAAGCTATGAAGTCATTAAGCATCCTACTGAATTGATATGACTTCCGCAGGAAGTTATAATGATAAAAAGCCAAACAATTCATCAATCCTTCTGAATCCTGCACTTTAAACTAAACAGGCATGTATAATCACATGGTGAAACTAAGAACAAGATGTGCATTTTTCCCAGCTTGGAAAACAAATTTTAATAATTCTTTTCTTGTACTTTTTAGCTTATTGGCCGCCCAGTCATGCCCCCCTATTGGTCACTGGGATTTCAGCTATGTCGATATGGATACAAGAATACCACTGAAATTGAGAATCTCTACACTGACATGAAGAATGCAAAAATGCCATATGTATGCTACTTATATACTTCAGTGCAAATATTGTATCATTCTCTCTAATAGCCTATCAAGGATATAAATTGTTTACTTAATGCAGTAAGAGTAACTGATGTAAAAAAAAGAATTTTGAAGATAACATAAACCAATTTACGCCAATAGAAATTAGTTTCAGATGCATGCTGTTACAAAATCAGCAGCAAATCTGTCAGAATCTTTGCGTAGCCAATCGGTGTAATATCTCCTAAAATAGGTGACTTACATATTGTTTCTCAGTGGTATGATTATACACAAGTGCTAGGACCTCTAGTAATTGTATACTTTAAATCTCTTTAGTCCCTCATTAGATTAAACATCATTCTGTTTTTCAGGAAGAATCTATACATAATGCAGAGTGTGCTTGCATAGTATTTCTGTGACATTGGGCTCAATCTGACATAGAGAGTTGTGGCTTTCAATGAAAATCAGGTCACCAAACTATGTATTATGAAAATTGTTTGAGACTGAAATCACACGACACCTGGTCATGCTCCAATAGATTTATTTGAAAACACAAGTTTTCAGAGCGTAGCCCCTCCTTCAGGTGAAGTGAGAAAGAAGTAGAATTTATATGTAAAAGATCAAAGGGTCACACAACTGATGAGGATGTATTAAACAAACCTAAGATGCTGCTAAACCTTTAATCAGTTAGAAGATAGTAATTGATTAATATGTGTGTACATAAGTCCCTAAATTTCTTTCAATTCACTGTGCTGAGAGAACTATATGTTTTAACAGTGTAAAGAAAAGGTGACATTTTAGATCAGACAATGCATGTTAGGTGTAATGCCTTGTTCAGAATCTGTTTGTGTTTTGGCTTGGAGCCCGACTGGTTTTATTTCTAAAGTAGGAACTTATGGAACGCCACATTGAGTAACTGTCTATAAATTGTGTGCTTTTTGAACAAAATAGAATACATCTGCAAATACAAATTCACCCATAGATTTGTGAGTGTCTGTGTGTCTGTGTGTGTGTGTGTGTGTGTGTGTGTGTGTGTGTGTGTGTGTGTGTCTGTGTCTGTGTCTGTGTGTGTCTGTGTGTGTGTGTGTCCGTCTGTGAGGGATGGAGAGAGAGGGAGTGTATGCATGCATGTTTATGCTTGAGAGACAGTGTGTGTATGAGAGAGGATCTGTGTAAGGGAGTGTGTGAGAGTTTGTGTGAGGGAGTGTGTGTATATGTATGTATGTGTGAGTATACATATGTACAAATACAAACACTCTCTCACAAAACAAATACACACACACACACACACACACACACACATTCTATCTCTCCCCCAACACACCCATCCATACACAGATACACATGTAAATCTATGGGGTGAATTTGTATTTGCAGACATGTTCTATTTTGTTCAAAAAGCAAACAATTTTTAGATTGTCAGTCAATGTGGCATTTAATAAATTCCTACTTTAGAAATAAAACCAATCTGACTTCAAACCAAAACATAAACAAATTCCAGAGAAGGCATCACACTGAACTAATCTAAAATGTCACCTCTTCTTTACCCTCATAAAATTTTTGGTTCTCTCAGAGCAGTAACTAGAAAGAATTTCACGGATTTACATATGCATATTAATCAATTAAAACTGTCTAACTGGTTAAAGATTTAATAGCACCTTAGGTTTGTTTAATTCATCCTCATCACTTGTGTGACCTTTTGATCTTTTACATATGAATTCTGTGTTCTGCGTGCGACTTTCTCACTTCACCTGATCAAGGGACTACATTCCGAGATAAAATTGTATCAGTGATAATGGGAACTGCAGATGCTGGAGCATCCAAGATAATAAAATGTGAGGCTGGATGAACACAGCAGGCCCAGCAGCATCCCAGGAGCACAAAAGCTGACGTTTCAGGCCTAGACCCTTCATCAGAGCTCTGAGAAAGGGTCTAGGCCCGAAACGTCAGCTTTTGTGCTCCTGAGATGCTGCTGGGCCTGCTGTGTTCATCCAGCCTCACATTTTATTATCTACTACATTCTGAGAGCTTGTTTTTTCAAATAAACCTGTTGGACTATAACTTAGTGGCATGCAATTTCTGGCCTTGTCCACCCCAGTCCAACACTGGCTCCTTCACATCTTTTTTGAGACTGATAGCTGAGATTATATAAAGAAACCTAAATAATGCATATTCTAACTAGTCAGGATTTCTATGAAATAAAAACTTTTTTCAGGATGTGCAATATGTTGACATTGAATACATGGAGCGGCAGTTGGACTTTACTCTTGATGCCAATGATTTCCAGAATTTGCCAGCCTTTTTTGATAAAATAAGAAGTGAAGGGATGCGAACTATTATTATTTTGGTAAGTTTCTTGTGCATTTTTTCCAAGAAGGACATGGATTAAATTAATAATGTAATTTGGAGCTATGGATTTGATATGTGTGATTGTGCATTTTTTTAAAATTATGCAGGATCCAGCTATTTCTGGTAATGAAACTAAACCTTATGAAGCCTTTACCACTGGAAACAATAATGATGTCTTCATTAAATGGGAGAATAGCACTGATATTGTATGGGGGAAGGTAATGAGTTTTTCTTTTAATTTTTGAAATCCATTTGAAACTTAGCAACATTATGAAGTGGCTTTGGTTGCCTTTTTTAATTAAGACAATTTTAATGCTTCCAATTTCATACCATAAATTCAATTATTTGTATATCATAACAGCTGCAAAATACATAAACCATTTGTAACCTTTGAACTTCCTGAATGCCTATTGCAGGTATGGCCAGATTTTCCAAATGTAACAGTTGATACGTCAAAATCCTGGGACTATCAAGTGGAGGTAAGCCTTATTTATCGAACGAATTACACATCTAATTATATTCCTCCAACTTAATCACTCTTGAACCTTAAATACATTAATTTAGTTCTTATCTGAAACCATATGATTTGCCATTAATATTTGCACTGACAATGAAAACCTGAAAAGATTAAGCTGGAGTCATATCTAACTTCAACATGAACACAATTAATAATTAACAACTAAGAGAGCAGAGAAACATGATTGGAGATAATGGGAACTGCAGATGCTGGAGAATCCAAGACAACAAAATGTGAGGCTGGATGAACACAGCAGGCCAAGCAGCATCTCAGGAGCACAAAAGCTGACGTTTCGGGCCTAGACCCTTCATCAGAGAGGGGGATGGGGTGAGGGTTCTGGAATAAATAGGGAGAGAGGGGGAGGCGGACCGAAGATGGAGAGAAAAGAAGATAGGTGGAGAGAGTATAGGTGGGGAGGTAGGGAGGGGATAGGTCAGTCCAGGGAAGACGGACAGGTCAAGGAGGTGGGATGAGGTTAGTAGGTAGATGGGGGTGCGGCTTGGGGTGAGAGGAAGGGATGGGTAAGAGGAAGACCAGGTTAGGGAGGCGGAGACAGGTTGGACTGGTTTTGGGATGCAGTGGGTGGAGTGGAGGAGCTGGGCTGGTTGTGTGGTGCAGTGGGGGGAGGGGACGAACTGGGCTGGTTTAGGGATGCAGTTGGGGAAGGGGAGATTTTGAAACTGGTGAAGTCCACAGAGAAATATGATTGGCCTGATTGAGAAAATTAGAAAGAAAGCTACAAGAAGGTGCAGAAATCATTTTTAAATAGCATATGTAAGGTATTATCCTGTGTTTGTTAAATTGGTGTTTTGTGTCGTTACAGCATTATCGATCTTATACTGCTTTCCCAGACTTCTTCCACAATGAAACAATCACCTGGTGGCATACAGCAATAAAGGAGTATTATGAGAAAACCTTGAAGTTTGATGGACTATGGATTGTGAGTTTTTGCTGTCCATTTTCTGTCTCATTAAAGAGCAATTCCAAATCTCAAACAGCAAAATCATTTTTTCTTATTTTCCTTTTAGGACATGAATGAACCTGCCAGCTTTGTTCATGGATCTGTTCATGGGTGTCATGATAAAAAATTGAACTATCCACCTTATATGCCAGGTTAGGACATTTCCAATTAAAGGATTCATCAAATGTGTCTTTCAAAGAAAATGCAAAGAAAAAGAATCAGTTGAGTTTGGTGATTGATAGTCTATGCTACTTTGTCATTTAGACTGGAAACAGCTGGTCTGTGTTTAATGCAAATCTCTGTGTACTGAATTGCTCTGTCAAATTTCAACTTTGCTGAATATTTTGTTCGAAAATATGTCATTGTAGTGAATCATAGATTGTTAGGTAAAAAAGAATTTGTTTTATCAACAGTGCAATTTCAGTTTAACTTCTGAGTAGATCAATAGTTGATCGAATCAATGTTAACAAAGCAGTAATATCTTCAAAATGGGGTCAATACACATTAAAAGTAGCTACTACTTTTAATGAGTCCTTCCCTTGGTAACCAGGTTCTCTTCATGCTAATGAGCAGTTTCCTGCCTTTGGTGATTGACTTCTGAAATACGCAAATAGGAGATTTGGATGCTTAAACATTTAAGTGCCTTCACTTCTTGTTTTGTCAGCTGGCATTTGAACTTTATGAATGTAGCAAATCTGGTAGCTACGCTTTTCTCAGTTCATCTGGTAACCAAACCTTATTTTGCCCAACTTGAAAATATAGGGCAGTATTTTCCCTGGAGGTAAGAGAAAATTAACAAGTAAGGGAGATAGTCATTGAATTAGTACTGGCAAGATACGATTTATTTCATCGATTATGATCTTGACAAGATATAGAACATAGAACATGGAACATTACAGCACAGTACAGGCCCTTCGGCCCTCGATTTTGTGCTGACCTGTCATACTGATCTGAAGCCCATCTAACCTACACTATTCCATGTACGTCCATATGCTTGTCCAATGACGACTTAAATGTACCTAAAGTTGGTGAATCTACTACCATTGCAGGCAAAGCATTCCATTCCCTTACTACTCACTGAGTAAAGAAACCACCTCTGATATCTGTCCTATATCTTTCACCCCTCAGTTTAAAGCAATGGCCCCTCATGCTCGCCAACACCATCCTAGGAAAAAGGCTCTCTCTATCCACCCTATCTAACCCTCTGATTTTTTTTTATGTTTCAATTAAGTCACCTCTCAACCTTCTTCTCTCTAACAAAAATAGCCTCAAGTCCCTCAGCCTTTCCTCGTAAGACCTTCCCTCCATACTAGTAAATCTCCTCCGCACCCTTTCCAAAGCTGCCACACCCTTCTTATAATGCGGCGACCAGAACTGTACACAATACTCCAAGTGCGGCCGCACCAGAGGTTTGTACAGCTGCAGCATAACCTCTTGGTTCCGGAACTCGATCCTTCTATTAATAAAAGCTAAAACACTGTATGCCTTCTTAACAGCCCTGTCAATTTGGGTGGCAACTTTCAAGGATCTGTGTACATGGACACCGAGATCTCTCTGCTCATCTACACTACCAAGAATCTTACAGTTAGCCCAGGTCATTGCCTTCCGATTACTCCTACCAAAGTGCATCACCTCACACTTTTCTGCATTTAACACCATTTGCCACCTCTCAGCCCAGCTCTGCAGCTTATCTATGTCTCTCTGCAACCTACAGCATCCTTCCTCACCATCCACAACTCCACCGACCTTAGTGTTGTCTGCAAATTTACTAACCCATCCTTCTACACCCTCATCCACGTCATTTATAAAAATGACTAACAGCAGTGGACCCAACACCGACCCTTGCGGTGCACCACTAGTAACTGGTCTCCAGGATGAACATTTCCCATCAACTACCACCTTCTGTCTTCTTTCAGCAAGCCAATTTCTGATCCAAACTGCTATATCTCCCACAATTCCATTCCTCTGCATTTTGTACAATAGCCTCCTGTGGGGAACCTTATCGAATGCCTTGCTGAAATCCATATACACCACATCAACCAGTTTCCTCTCATCTACCTGTTTGGTGACCTTCTCAAAGAACTAAATAAGGTTGTGAGGCACGACCTTCCCTTCACAAAACCGTGCTGGCTGTCCCTAATCAAATTATTCTTTTCTAGATGATTATAAACCCTATCCCTGATAACCTTTTCCAGCACTTTACCAACAACTGAAGTAAGGCTCACTGGTCTATAATTACCAGGGTTGTCTCTACTCCCCTTCTTGAACATGGAAGCCACATTTGCTATCCTCCAGTCGTCTGGCACTATTCTTGTAGACAATGACGAGTTAACAATCAATGCCAAAGGCTCGGCAATCTCCTCCTTGGCTTCCCAGAGGACCCTAAGATAAATCCCATCTGGCCCAGGGGACTTATCTATCTTCACCCTCTGTAGGATTTCTAATACCTCTTCCTTGTGAACCTCAATCCTACCTAGCCTGGTAGCCTGTATCTCAGTATTCTCCATGACAACATTGTCGTTTTTTGGAGTGAATACTGTTGAAAAATATTCATTTAGTACTTCCCCTATCTCCTATGACTCCACACACAACTTACCACTACTATCCTTGATTGGCCCTAATCTTACTTTCATCATTCTTTTATTCCTTAAATACCTATAGAAAGCCTTAGGGTTTACCCTGATCCTATCCACCAATAACTTCTCAAGTCTCCTCCTGGCTATTCTGAGCTCCCTCTTCAGGTCTTTCCTGTCTACCGCGTAGCCCTCAAGCGCCCTAACTGAGCCTTCACATCTCATCCTAACATAAGCCTTCATCTTCCTCTTGACCAGAGATTCCATCTCCTTCGTAAACCACAGCTCCCGTGCTCTGCAGCTTCCTCCCTGCCTGACAAGTACATACTTATCGAGGACACATAGGAGCTTTTCCTTGAATAAGCTCCACATTTCTAATGTGTCCATCCCCTACAGTTTCCTTCCCCATCCTAGATGTGGTTCACCTGTTCAAGATTCCCAAGAAACTTTTCTGACATGTCTTCAATTATGGCACTTAACTACAAAATTAATAAGTAATTAAGAATCTCAAGTCACCACCAACACGATTACTTGCATTCCCAGTGGATGAGAAATGTTTCCTGACTAAATACCCAGGGCAGCCTGCCATCTATTTTGGGGAATGTCTCCATTTCGTACAGCGAAAGGACAATTAGAGGCATGGTGGTGGTGGTGGTAGCGGTGGGGATGGGGGGCATTGGTGGTGCTGGTGGTGGGACGGTGGTGATGTGGGGTACAGACTTGTTGGAAGTGGCACCTAAAAGTCACCGCTGTGCCTTTACTCTCCCAGTGACTTCCATCCTGCAACCAGAAGCAAATAAACTTTCTGATAGTTGTATCCTTTATGGAGTAGAACTGGGAGCTAAGGGCTGCAGCCAACATATGAGCTGATAGCATCTGATGGCCCAAAGCATCATGTCGAAACCTTGTACAGGCTAAGAAATTCATTGAAGCTTGAAACTTGATGGTGTGCAATTGATTGAGTTTTCCAAGTTGTGTGTTTGTCAATATGTAACACAACCATCCCACATTTAGACCCTTAGAGGCAATGTCACAGCCATAATTTAATGAAAGTTTTTATTCCTTGCCCTGCATAGGGGTGGAAACAAGCCATTATAAACCAAAGCCAGTCTTGAAATATGCTTTGATACAGATCTTACCCAACCTAGAAGTTTTGAGCTGACCAAACTGAGAAAATTGCAACAATTTCCTCCAAGTTCTGTTGCTGCCTCCTTTAAAAATAATATTTGTACAAGAAGCGCTGATAATATATTAGGATATAGTCATCTACAGGGTCACTGATGACATGACTATAGTGGGACAGATATCTAACAACGACTATTTAGATAGGTTTCGACAGAGGATCTGGATCGGCACAGGCTTGGAGGGCCGAGGGCCTGTTCTTATGCTGTAATTTTCTTTGTTTTTTTTTACTCAAAATACGGAAGGGAGATAGAGGGCTCGGTGAGATGGTACGATGAAAGCAATCTGTCTCTCAACATCTGCAAAACTAAAGAACTGAAAATTGACTTCAGAAAGAAAGGAGGAGAACACGCTCCCATCTGTATCAATGGAACAGAGGTTCAGAGCGTGAAGAGTGTCAAATTCCTAGGAGTGACGATAGCTGACAACCTGTACTGGATTTCCCATGTAAACGCGACAGTTGAGAAGGCACAAAGCTACCTCTTCTTCCTCAGGTGGCTCAGGAAATTTGGCATGTCCATAACAACCCCAACAACTTCCATAGATGTACCATAGAATGCATACTGTCTGGGCAACTGCTGTACCCAGGACCTTAAGAAACTACAGAAGGTAGTGTACACAACCTAGATCATCACGGGAGCCAACTTTCCATCCATGGACTCTATTTACATGGCTCTCTGATGTGGAAATGTGACCAACATCATGAAAGACACATCACACGCTGATAATGACCTCCTACAACCCCTTCCATCAGGTAGAAGATACAGAAGCTTGAACACATGCAGAAGCAGGTTCAGGAACAGTTTCTTCCCGGCTGTTATCAGACTGTTGTATGGGCTCCAGCCTCAAATAATGTGACCTGTATGCCTCTAAGCCTTTGATCTGTACATCCCTTGCTTGTACCACTCATAAACAACGCTTTTCTCTGCATTTCGGTACACGTGACAATAAATCAATCAATCAGTTTACAGCTTGGTGGTTGAGCCCTGAACTTATTGTAAAGGGAATATTGAGAACCTGGTGCAGAGATAAGATTCTGATTTTTACACACAACATTTTTCTATATAAGGCAGAAGGATTAGTGTTTTTCATCATTTTGCTTTTGCTTTCATATTTTAAAAGCTTGTGAACTTAAAAGTTACAAGTAATATGTTTTAGTGGGTGAAGCCTATTCAACAAGAATTCCAAGTAAAGAAGCATGTGGTTAATCATTTTACCTATTTCATTCAGTTACTGTCTTTTTCAGCATATGTTATGTTCTCATTTTTAAGCTCTTGAATCAAAGCATCTCGGACTGAGTCATAAAACCCTCTGCATGGAAAGTGAACAACTTCTACCTGATGGAACTTCCGTGAGACACTATGATGTGCATAACCTGTATGGATGGTCACAAACAAAGCCAACATTTGAGTAAGTTGTGGTCAATTACTTTTAAATAATTTGTGGTTTCAAAATTATATTTGATGTAAAACTAATAGTTATAATTGTAGATGGGCTGATTTTGAAGTATGAAAATAGAATCAAAAATGGATGTGACAGCATCTGAGTTAAGTACAGAAAATCAATGCAAATGGTATGATTGCAAAATCATTGAAATTATATGTACAGAATAACACTATGTTGGAGCAATTTTTAAAGGCCTCAAATTTTTGAGACTGTACTTTTATTGGGTATTGTGGAATCACTATGTGTATGCAGTTCTACAATATTTTAGTAAGTTCTAGCACCTAAACAAAGAAATCTGGCCAGTTGTTCATATACTGCAATCATCTTCTTCTTCAAAATTGAAAGAAAATGAGCAGCAGACAAAAAAAAATCAGTGGGGCATTATGAAATAGATAGTGTGTGATCTTGTAGCAGGACAGGCAGCTGTATGTATTATTTTGATAAAGTAATGTAATGTTGTCCTCAGAGGACTCACTTTAGACGTAGTTCTTTATGGTGAGAAACATTGCTGTAAAAATGTATAATTTGAGAACTTGGAACGGTGGAATTTTATATTCATCAAAGTGAAGATCGCTAGAGCAGAATTAAGTACTTCTCTACTTCTTGACTGCCAGATGAATCGCAACCTCAACCTCAGCTTGTTTTACATATCGATCTACCCAATGATGTCTGAATCAGATTGGCAACTTCTTCAAAATTAAAGATAGCTTGGGGTTCTCAGATTTACAGTGCAACCTTCCTAATCACAAGATCTTTACAGATGGAGAGAGCTACATGTCCTGTTCAATTAGGAAATGGACTTGGAGAAGTTAATGCAATTAAAAATCAACAAAATTGCTAGAGCCTGAGGGTCTACACGCCGAAGTACTTAAGGAAGAGACATTGGAAATAATGGATGAATTGGTGGTCATCTTTCAAGATTCTATAGACTTTGGAACAGTTCCTATGGATTGGAGGATAGCGAATGAAACCCTTGTATTTATAAAAGGAGGTAGAGAGAAAACACAGTCCAGTTAGCATGCCAAATCAGGCGGCATTTCTGCCACCTCCAGTACGGTGCCATCACCAGACACATATTCCTCTCCCCTCCCTTGTCTGCCTTCCGCAGGGACTGTTCCCTTCGAGACACCCTGGTCCATACTTCCTTCACCCCCAATACCTCCCCACAGCCCTACGGCACCTTCCCCTGTAACCTACATAGGTGCAACCTGCCCATTTACCTCCTCCCTCCCCAGTATCCAAGGGCACAAACATACCTTTCAGGTGAAGCTACACTTCACCTGCACTTCCCAGAATCTAGTCTACTGCATTTGCTGCTCACAATGTGGTCTTGTCTACATTGGGGAAATGAAGCATAGACTTGGTGACCACTTCACAGAACATCTACGCTCTGCTTGCAAAAAAGACTCTGAACTACCTGTTGCCTACTATGTCAAAGCACCACCTTGCTCTCTGACCAACATCTCTGTCTCTGGCTTGCTGCAGTGTTCCAGTGAAGCTGAATGCAAGCTGAAGGAACAACATCTCATTTTCTCCTTGGGGGCCCTGCAGCCCTCCGGACTCAATATTGATTTCAATAATTTTAGGGCCTAAACTCTCCAAAGTCCTTAACTCCCACCCCCACACCAGGCCTTGTTACTACATAGCCTGCCATTACACACCCCCTGTTGTTAGTCGCTAACAGTCCCCATTAACAACTATTCAACGCCCCCCCCCCCCCACCCAGAGCCTGATCGTTAGTAACTCCTTTGTCTGTCTAACTGTTTTTCTCTCTCTTTGGGCTCTAACCTATCGTTTACTCCATACTCCACCCACCTCCCAAATTTCTGCATTTAAATTGACGTTTTCCCAGTCACCATCAGTTCTGAGGAAGGTTCACCACAGCCAAAATATTAACTCTGTTTTCTCCTTCACAGATGCTGCCAGACCTGCTGAGCTTTTCCAGCAACTTTGTTTTCGTTCCTAGTTTGCCTGACATCTGCAGCGGGCATAACACTAAATTATACTAGCAATGAATTAATAACAGAGCACTTGTAAAATAGTTTCAGGATCAAACAGAGTCAGCATGGAATTACAGAAGGGAAATCAAGCTTGACAAATACACTGAAGTTTTTCGAGGGTGTAACTTGTAGAGTTGAACAGGACAGCCAATCATTGTGGTTTACTTAGATTTTTCAGAATGCCTTCACATAAGAGAATAACTTGTAAAATTAAAGTACGTGTGTTTATGGGTGGTGTACTGACATGGATGCCAATTGAATGCTCCACCAGAAAATAAAGAGTAGGTCAACATCCTCTCTCCCCCAGCACTCCATCTCCCCCACTACAGCATAAATGCTGTCCCCTCTACACTTTACATTGGCTCTGATGAAGTGTTATCTAGACCTAGAAATGTTAGCTTGCTTTCCTCCATGGATGCTGCTTGACCTATTGTGATCTCTATCACTTTTTGTTTTCAGTCAAGAATAAACAACATATTTTACTGATAGGCAGGCAGTGACTAGTGGGATACTGTAGGGATTAGTACTTGGACAAGCAATTTGCATTTTCCTGTTATGATGATGCTGTGGTTTTAAGGGTTTTTTTAAACCCTTTTTATTTGAAGGGAGGTTTTCAGGCAGAGGACATGAGCTTCCTAGTGAAGACCCAGAAAATAAACAGCTTGGGTAACGTTGGGTTTTTTTTAATAAAGTTTGAACAACGGAAGCGACATGGATTGGTATGGCCAGCTCTCACAGACCAGAATTTCGAGGTTTTTTTTCAGTTTTTAGGTTTAGCCTTAAGCAGTTGCTTTTGGAGTCTCAATAGGGTCGAAGTTGTTTTGAAGAAGTAGAAGCTATCTTTTCCCTCTCTCAGTTACAGCTAGAAACTGGGGTTTCTCTCTGCTGATGGATTACCTGTGAGACAAATCTATTATTTTTTTGAATTTTCCTTTTTGCCACGGGATGTATTTATGGTATGCTGCTCTTTTGGAACAGTTAATTCATAATAGCTGCAATATCTATTTTTTGGATAAGTTTTCTCATAAAGTTATTCCAAGTTCTTCTTCTATTATTGCATTTTAACTATCGTGTTTACATAAATTGTGTTTTACTTAACATTGAATAGTTTACATCTGGAGCAAGGCACATAACATTTCCCTTTAAAATAAGAAAACGTTAAGGTCTAGGCTTCCTTCTTAAAATATTTTGAGGGGGGCAGATCTGGTCCATAACATTGTCTGCAACATTAGAAATTGACACTGATCATGCAAAGAGACTCCATATTTAGTAGTCACTTTTAGCAAAAAGAAACTTTTAAGTCAATTTCTGCATATAAAATGAATACTTACTCTGTAAACATTATACTCTATAGTAATCACTTACTTCCCATAATGTTAATGCTATCTTAATTTTGCATCTCGCAGCTCCTCAAGTTATTCTGCAGGAGAATTCCTATGTTATACCAATTCTACTTCTCTGTTTCTGTCATGTACTGAATGCGTAAAGATAAGAATAAATGTATAGTTGGTGAAATAATCCCAATCTCTCACCTCACTCCAATTGAACACAGACCTTGTGCCCATCCAATACTCTGAGAGACCACTGTATAATCTTAATAAATTTGCAGTCAGGTTTAGTTTGGGATTTCAGGTGACATGGTTTGTTTGGACCAAAAGGTCTGTTTCCATGCTGTATGGCTCTATGACTCTGTAAAACAAATGTCAGATGCAGTGCACAGAACACAGAAATGTAATTGTTCATAACACATTCTGAGCAAAGTGGAAAGTTTTAAATCTAATTTTTAGGAAAGTATTGTTCTCAATTGATTCACTGTTTTTTTGGTGTCAATCTTACTATTGTCATTGTAAATAATTATTTGTTTTTATAGTGCTTTACAGAATATAACTGGACAGCGAGGGATTGTGGTGACACGTTCAACTTTCCCATCTAGTGGTCAATGGGCGGGACATTGGCTTGGAGACAACACAGCTGCCTGGAACCAGTTGCATAAATCAATCATTGGTATAAACTATAAAATTCCCAAATCTTAAATATAATTATATTTAATGTTTTCCTGTCATTTTTATCCCCTTTCTTCCCATTTCTATCTTCTTCAATGCAGCTTGAACTCACACAAATATACTCCTACACATGAAATCATAGCATGTAAAACTCCAGCCGTAGAATGCCTTTCACCTTTGAAATAACTCCACTGATGCTGGTTTCCTGTCACCAATTCACACTTTATTTACATGTGGAAAATCCTTGACAGTAACCAAGCTTCCTTAGAGCCAGGTCTCAGAGTGAACAGAATCTCTGACACTCTTATTTCTATATGTCAGCCAGGGGTCCCTGATTGGACCACGTTAACAGCCCCAGTCAGGGAACTCATTATGTTAGAGACATTTAGCTGACCTTGTTACAACCACCACACCCTTAACTTTCAGAATTGCTTTTAGAGTCTCCCAGCAATCCAATCCTGGCCTTTCTACTTCTTCATGTACACATTGCAATTTGGTAACAATGCTGGCAGTATTTATCACCTTCCTTCTTCCTAGAAAATTCCTCAGGATTATAGATAACTTGGTTGCATTCTTATGGTTCTGAGATGACTAGTAAGTCTAATGTGCAAAAGCAGGTTATTCCACATGCAATGTAGATGATGCTTAAAGGATTGGGTAGATGAGTTGTTTGGAGGTTGGAATGCTCTCTCTGGCATCTCCTGTCAGACTGCTTGTTAAAGTTGCAAAATCAATATCTTATTTTTGATTCCATCTATCTCACAATCCAACACAAAACACTGCTGCAACACGTGCAAAGATGTTGTGCACACAGTTTATGCCCAGTTCCAGCCACTTATCTCTGGAAGGCATATATCCAAAACACATTGTGAAATTCTCACTGAACTATTTCCCTGTCACAGGATCAGGCAGCCCTTAATTGTTGTTGACACCACCAAACTGGTGGGGATGGGAGCACAGACATGGATGCATATGCTCAATCTCTTGAAAGAGAACTTGTTGGAAATCCTGTGGCAAATGAGGAAGTGGTATTGGTGGATTAAAACCATAAAGTGTGACAGTATATTCCTGCCACAACCACATTCCCATATTCCATTTAGTCAATTTCTGAACATCAGCAATTATATAATAGTTTTTGCTTGTACCTTTGGCATTCTTGCTCACCCATCCAATTTCCTCTTCCTAAGCACTACTCAACTGATGTGAATGTTTTCAATGAGGCCACTGCTAGAATGATGATGGGAAGCAAATTTTTAATGCAGAGCCCCTACTGTCACAAACAATGCCTTCCCCACATGCAACGTTACTTGTTGCATACTTAACCACATGTAAATGACTCTGCAAAAGATTGGACACTTTCACAAACATAATTCAAGCCTGTAGAAAGTTAGAAGTAACACCCATAATTTGATGATTCAATCCTACATGAGTACAAGGTCCATGTGATTCATACTGCCATAAAGCTGTGTTTTGCGAGTAGAAGAGTTTATTATAAGCCATTGTAGGATCAGAAACTGGTATTTTCCTAATGTATCACTGAACATCATTGATAGTTTCAATCTGAAAGAGTAATATAGGTAACTAGTCAATTATTTGCTACTCAGATTGTGAGTGAGAGTTCAATCTCAGCTTGAAGAGGCCATATTCATGAGGATTAAAATAAAGCTAGAAGGTTTGTCTCAATTTAGTTAAAGAGAGGGATTTCCAGAATAATGTTTACTATGAAAGTCAGACTAGACGTTAACTGGCTCAAAATGAACAAAATAAAAGCAACAAGCCATTTTTGAGCATAGCTTTTGGACTGATTCTGAAATGTAAAGTTTCCATTCAAGTGACAGAGTAAAGTGTAATTGTAGAGACAGACACTTATTTGTTTTAAAAGTTAATGAGGGAAACATTGCATTTAATTATCAATTGTCTGTTTAAATATAAATTATAAATGCATAAATTGTCCAATGTTTAGTCAAGTTGCTTTTAGTTTATTACGGTCAAAGTCTTAAGGCTTGAAGAATTGTCATGTGACCTTTTCTGGAAGTTTAGATATCTATTTAAAAGTTGAAGTTATTTGCCTCTGTGGGAGGAATATAATAATACATGACACAAGAGTTTTCTTTTTTTGTATCGTAGGAATGATGGAGTTCAGTCTGTTTGGAATTTCTTATGTAAGTCCATTTATGATGTTGTTTACAAAATATGTGGAAATCTCTTTTTCATTTTACTAAACTGAAATTCAACATTTCTCATGGAATAATATATATTCAATTAAATCTCAGACTGGAGCAGACATCTGTGGCTTTTTCAATAATGCTACTTATGAAATGTGTCTTCGATGGATGCAGCTTGGAGCATTCTACCCATATTCTAGAAACCACAATGGATTGGGGTCCAATGTAAGTCAGTTTTGAGTTAGTATGACAAAATCATTTCTAAGTGCAAAGTAGAAAATAAAGATTTATATATTTATTTCATCATATTTGTATGGTAAAGATACTTTTGGTGTTTAAATTTAATCCTGGAGTCCTGTTACATTTTTTTATATTCATGGTTCTTTCACATATTTCCAAGGATTAACAATCACGCGGCTTTCCCAGCATGGTGGCTTGTATAGAAGTTCTGTGGTATTTGTGAACAAGGCTAGAACCAGTGAGGAACTTCAACTAGTCAGATTGAAGTAGCCTGTCTGAGTCTGCAGAGTCTAAAGAATAAAGTGTAAAACAGAATGTATAAACTATATTTAAATACAGGACAGAAGGCAAAGTGGCAGCTTAGGAAGTTAAACAATAATATATTGATAAAACTCTCTACACCAATATTCTTCTGAAAGAATTAGATTCAAAATGTTTAAAATTAATTACATATTAATCTGTTGTCAAATTTCATTTATTAAGTTGGTAAATGTTGATAGCTTCATGATTATGATTAGTATATAACATGAATTTTAACCTTCAAAGTTTTCTGAGGTCAATACAAGTGTGTATAATCACATCTTGTGTAAAATGCCCTCCTCGGTCATTAATGTACAAACGTTTTGATGCTAAAAGTAAGTATTGCAGATGCTGGAGAACTGATAAAAAAAATGAGTTAAAGAAACTCAGCAGTTCTGGTGGCATCTGTAAGTTACTCCTGAGGCCTGATGAGTTTCTTCAGCGTTTTGTTTGTTTATTTCAGATGCTGTTATGAGTTGTTGGTGGCACAATACTCTTATTTAAAATTAAGCAGTAAATATCTTGCTGCTTTTGTTTTTTATTTTAAGTGCACAAATTAGCAATGAACAAATAATTTGTATGTTTTACCTTAAAACCTAAAGATTTTATATTAGTTACAGCCAGATTTTCATTCATAAGAATTTGTGACTAAATTGAAAAGATTTCACTCAAACCAGAATGACATCAATATTTTTGTAAAGAGAATGAATGAAATAATGGGGGAGAATTCAATTTCTAAGGTACGGATAATGACTAGCAAGGTGGACCGAACACTCAGACCTTAAAGATGCAGTTATAAGTAAGAAATCTTAAAAGAATATTAAACCAACAGTAGAAGTAACACAAACCAATGAAGAAAAGACAGGCTAGGACATAAGGTTAATGTGACTGACCTTAAAGAGCAAAAGAAGGGCAAATAGTAAGTATAGCAATGAGAAAAACCAAGACGTGTACTGCTGGTGTTACAGATAATAATAGCAAATAGAAAAGGCAATATTTACTGTTGCAAAGTGAAAGGTGGTAAATGCACCTTGATTAACCTTGGTCTGTTCACAGAAAACCCTTTTTAAGTCGGGCATATATCATGGCATTATTGAGAAAGAGGACAAGAGTCCAGACAACTTTATTGAACAGTTTATCAAGGAAAAACAATACTTATCAGACTATATCATTACCTTTATTAAACTTTATCAAAGACTATCCATCTCTTCTCAGGGTTCTACAGCAAACAATCTTAAATCTCAAAGGAAACAATCTCAAATTTTCACTCAAGTTAACAAGGTGGAGAGAGCTGGATGAATACAGCAGGCCAAGCAGAGCAGCTATTTACTTGTGATCTATACTTTTGAGGATTTGCTGCACAATACTCCCAGGTCCCTACATTTCTTTTAATTTTCTCATTGCTCTATTTAGTATTTGCCCATCTTTAAGATCACTCACATTAACCTTATGTCCTGGCCTGTTTATTCTTAGATGGTTTGTTATTAACTACCTTCTACTGTTGGTTTTATTATTCTTTAAGATTATTGCTTGTTTGAAAGGACTGGGAATACCCAAACAATAAGGCTGTTTGTCAGGCCTTGAGAGTTGGCAGATGTTGCAGGAGCTGTAGCCATTGATTTCAGTTTCCACTTTCATCTAGGGCCGATTCTAGCCATAGGGTCATCTCACCAGGACATATCTTTGATGATGCCATTGAAGAAGGTGCAAAAAAAACAGAAAGCTGCTGGTACTGCAGGTTGCCCCTTTTAGTCACCTCGTCACACCCTTCTTGAAGATTCTGTGGCTTGTGTCCAATACTAGCAGTTTCAGGAAGTGGTGGGGGTGGGGCAGTGGTTGATGCAGGGATATCCAGTGATGTAACTACTTCCCATGTGTGGAGGTTGCAGAACATGGCTTAAAACTTTGAAATATCAATGCTGTCCTTGTCATTCTCTGCCTCTGGCCTCCTTCTGGGCCGGGTGCCACCAAGTCGGTGTAGCATTCTTCTTACAAAGCAGTTTCACTGGACGAGGTGTAAATAACAATTCATTCTGAAACAATCGCCGATTGGCACCTGGTCAGACAGTTCAAGGCCTGTCAGGATTCAACAGGAAATTGATTGTCCCAGGCCTGGTTGAATGAATGCTGTCTGTTCCAGCTCTATAACTTGCCTGTTCAGATTGTTTGATTACATCACTGTTGTTGGACACCAGAAATCATCTATATCTGACCTCTGAACTAAATTAACAATGTCAAAGGGGAAATCCATGTCACTGTGACTGTTTTGTAAGCAGCTGCTTTCAAGGCCAGCCTCCTGAACCTTCACCAACACTGACCACTAAGTACATGGAAATCGTCTTATGTATTAAAGAATTAATCAAAATTAGGATATTATAAATGAAGACAAGCAAATGAATTGGATAATTTACCACCAGCCAAGATGTAGATAATAACAAATAACCAGCTAATTTGGGCTTGCCTTAATACTCTTTTCCTTCAAAATGAAAGCATTAAAAAATTAGGAGGTGTAAATAAGGCAGCTGATCCTCTAACACATCTTTTCATCAAATGATGAAAGTTAAAATTATCCAGTGATCGGTCAACTGCCAGAAGAAATAAAATGAGAATTACAATATTGGGAATTTTCTGCTCAAAGTATTATTCAATCAGGATGTCAAGATTGAAATCAGAAGACAGTTTCGCAAATAGTAGGGTGTAGAAACAAAAGAAACTTTTGAGGTTTTTTGTCCTTTAAAGTTGCATTATAAACTACTGTTTTAAATTTTTAATTATCTACATAAAGTAATGGTTCCTTCAGACGTTAATACTGAAAATTAACATTGGGTTTTAAAATTTCTTTGCAGCTAATCGGAAAGTGAATGATAAGAACTGATTGACAAATGTAAAATATGTTTGTCAATCGTTGTTAACACCAGATGGAAAACTGATTTTTTTTAGGCTTTTAGACCATGATTTATTTCCTAATAATTTGAACAGTCTGTGTGACAAGATGAAGGAGTGTAATTTAAGTTTAGGAAGTAAGACTTGTTAAAATGAGGCTTTTTTAATGTGGAACAGTTATGGATTATAGGCGTTAATTAAAATGTTATCAAAGGAAAGTGTACTTTGTTTAGGAACAACAATAAGTTAATTTTGAATGTATTGTATCCAAATGTTTGATGGGGTGGAATGTGGCAAATGATGAAATAAATGGGCAAATGGCATGTGATATTTGTTTGAGTATGTAAACTGGTGCAGAGATGTGATTGGTTGTGTGTGGCGATGGATAGTTTATAGCAATGTATAGATGGCAGTGTGGTAATTGGGGACATCAACTGGTCTGTGGAATGCAATATTTGGTGAAGTATGCTGCAGATGGACTGCAATGGCCAATCATCTGAAGTGATTGGTGGAAGGATGAATGGTACAATGTGCCGTCAAACGGAGTGGACTATGGTGATCCATAGAGTATGGAAATGTGGTGATTGGTGGAGTGTCCGCTTATGGAGTAGGGGAGTGATGGTGGTGTATACCACCTACTGGAGTGTTTTGGTTTGTAGGGTGTGGTGGCGTCCTGAATATTTTGTGGGTCAGTGCCAGCTTTTTTGTCTAAAGTAATTCCAAAACATTTCGTGCTGCTGGGCCTCATCAGATGTTATGTTTGTGGAATTTACCAGATAGGGTACAGAAGAGGTTTACCAGAATATTGCCTGGGATGGAGAAATTGAGCTACAAGGAAATACTAGATAGGCTTGGATTGTCTACTTCAGAGCAGAGAAAACTGAAGAGGGACATGATTGATGTGTATAAAATTGGGGGGGGGCGGTGGGGTATGGACAGGGTGAATAGAGAGTAGCTGTTCCCTTTGATTGAGGGATAAATCATGAGGAACATAGTTTTGGGGTAAGGGGCAGGAGATTTAGAGGGGATCTGATTAAAATCTTTTTCATTCAGAGGGTTGTGATCCATAATGTACTGCTTGGGAAGATAGTGGAGGCTGAAACATTACAACCATTAAATATTACTTGAATGAGCTCTTGAAATATCATAACATTCAAGGATATTAGACAAATGCAGGAAATGGGGATTAGTGCATCCTTAATTTTAGTTGTTGTCAGTGCAGACTTGATGGACCAAAGGACTGTTTCTGTGCTGCATGGCTCTATGACTATATAAGCATACAGTGAACCCTCCAACTAATTCCAATCTAATTTGCACATTAAAGCACATCAAGAGGCCTACAAAGAATTTCATTTCAAAATTGTCCTGAATCCTTTGATGACGTAAGGTATAACATTTTAACATCACTGCCTACTTATTCTAAAAAATTTCATATCCATTGAACTTCTGAAATGGATGAAGGTCACCATCTACATTTTTAGATGAACAATCAATTTAGAAATTGTGTAAGATCCATTTACAAATTATTACTACCATTCACCCTGAATAGTTAATTAGGAATATAATGTAAATGACACATATGCAATGGAAGTAAAAGGAATTGTAGTTACATATTAAAGATAATAATATTGCATAAGGAATGTAGTGCATCACATTTTCCCAAATCATAAAAATAGGAGAGTTAACTCAAACCAATTGCATTCCAGGATTTCTGAAATCCATGGCAACCAGATGCAGAAAGCAGAACTAATTTGTGGAGCAAAAACATCAAGAAGCAAGGCAGAGATTTGTTTGCCTGCCTCTCAATTTTTCTTGTCAGTAAAATTACATATTTTGATGAATGAATGCTCTGTTAATTACATTACCTAGGCTTTGGAAAGAATACATGGATAAGCATGTATAGGCTTACATCTAAAGTTTGTATGTTGATGAAACTTATATTTGAGCTAAAGTTGTTTCCTTTCACATTTTGTTTAATTGATAGAATTCTAGTAATATGTATTGAATTTGACTTCAGTAATAAGCTAATTTTGCAGGCGTTCAAATGTTTGTAAAACAGCTTAAATCACATGGTTTAAATCCTGTCATACTAAAATACTGGTTTGTAGACATTTTAAAAAAAGCCTGTGAACAGAAAGCTATTTGTTCTATGTTAGTGCTAGGCAGTGTCAACCTCCAACAAAGAAAGGAACTAATCATTACCCCATGACATTCAGAATCTTTAGCATTGCTGAAAGCCCCATTGCAAACATCCTGGAGTTTACCACCGACCAGAAGTTGAATTGGATGAACCGTATAAAAAGTATGGCTACAATAGTGTTTCAAGCCTAGGAATTTTATAACTAACACACATCCTTTTTGTCTAATGCCTGTCCATCAATTGCAAGACACAGGTCAGGGTATGATGGAGAACTTTTTACTTGCCTGAATGAATGCGCTCCAAGAGGCTCAACATCAATCACGACAAAGCAGCCCACTTGATTGGCACCATATCTACCATCTTCAACAGTCACCCTCTTCACTACCAAAATTCAACAGCAGCAGTGTGTACCTTCTACCGTCATGCACTACAGTAACTCACCAAAGAGGCTCCAATAGCACCTTCTAAACCCACAACTTCTACTAAATTGAAAGAGAAAGACAGCATACACAAGAGGACACAACCACTTGCAAGTTCCCCTCCAAGCCACTCACCACTTCTTGGTGAAAAATATCTTGAAAATATCACCTAACTTTCACCATAACTGGGTCAAAATCTTGGAATTCACTTCCTAAACCCAAGGACTGAAGTGGTTCAAGAGGCAGCTTATACAACATTATCAAAGGCAATTAGAGATGAGAGTAAATGCTGGCCCACCCAGTGGCGCTGAAACACTTGAATGAACCTAAAAATGTACAAAAGAAAGTTAAGATAATGATTTGGATTTTCCCTAGACACAGGAGATGGAAATGGAAACCAGGAGCCTATGAAAATAAGCAAAATATTGCTGGGGCAGCTCACAAACACATCCCAGCTTCTGGAAGATTCCATGGAATAAGCCCAGTTCCCTGCTCCATAGAAGTGGGCAACCAATCAAAGCAGTTAATGTCCTATTTAGGAACTAGTTAACAATGGTGCCAACATTTTTCTGCCTTTGGAGAAGCCCTCCACTCTTTTCCAAGGCTGCCTGTTTTGTAATTGAGATGCAACTGAGATGCCTTCCAATGGCAGATTAGAGGTCCTTTGAAGCCAGAGGGTCCATTTGCTAAAATAGGGCCATGGAAATCAAAGGCCAGGGCCATCAGTACTCCTTTGGCAGAGTCCGCTCTCAAGAATCAAGGGTGTTCCAGCTTTGGGCCTCTTAATTTGCTAACCTCAGAGTAAGCATCAGAGGGTAACTCCAAATTGAGGTGCCTTCACGCTAACTTGACTACATCAGTAGTATTCATACTGTCCAATGGGGCTGCTATCATCAGGAACTACCTGACATCGTTAATAGGTTGGTAACTCAAAGCCACCTGGGACGGGGGCTACGTCACTGAAGAATGCACAGGTAGATGCACTGGCAACATGGGCAGGTTTGAAACCTCCTCACAAACCTGATATTATGATCTTGACATCAGCCAGAAAATCCAATTTGATATCTTTTCTGAAGTACAGAAAAATTTGAGATCATGATCAATATCAATATTGAAAGCAGATCAAAAAATTCTTCTCTAGAACGCCCCATGAGTTTTTTTTTAGGGGCTGAGGTAGTTGACCTCAGCCAGCAGGATTGGAATGTTCATTTCTATGTACTTTCCTATTGCACTGGATGTGAACAGTAATGTGTTCAGCTCTGGTTTTCCACTTCTCACCACTGCCAGGATGGAGACACAGCTGAAGGAATGGACCCTGAGGTGCAATGCTGAGGAATGGTGGCTGACACTACAAGGGTTAACATCTCCACAAGAGTTGGGAATCTGGGAAGAATGAGCAAAGTCAAATTCGAAAAAGAGCAATTTGTTGCTCTGTCAGAGATGTCATCTGTAAGATGAAACATTAATTAAACCCACATTTTCTCTAGCACAAAAGATCAAATGGCAATATTTATAGAAGAACAAGCAAGATTCTTTTAGTATCATTCTTGCCCACAAAATACAGTGACTGCACTTCAAAAATACCTCATCAACTGACAGCTGTTCTGTGCAGTCCTTTGAAAGTTACATTTGCTACATAAATGCAATTTCTTCATTTCCTCTGAACAAGATATGCTATGTTATAGCCAAATACCACCCAGCAAGGGTATATTAGGAATTTATTTTCCATACAGCTTTCCCTGTTAGACTTTGAAGAGCTGCTGAAGCCATTGATATGGCAGATTTTGTGTCATTTTTCTGGGAATTTGTATGATTCTTCTATTGACGATGCAGCAAATAAGCAAGAGAACATCTGTGGAAGTTCATCCCTGCATTTTCCGTATCTTGTTTCCATCATGATTGGATTGTTTGATTGTAATTTTTATATATACATTATGGCTCCTGTCTGTACAACCAAAGGTCACAAAAGATAATTATGCAAATTGCTTTTGCCTCACATGATTGGAAAAGTAAACAGGATATACTGCGACAGAATGTTTCAAGTTTCTTCTGGGATATATTTAAGTGAACAACTGATGGAATGATGAGTAAGTTTGCAGATGAAAATTAGGAGGCATCGTTGATAGCAAGGAAGGTTACCAAAACATACAGAGGGATCTTGATCAGATGGAGAAGTTGGCTGAGGATTGGCAAATGCAATTCAATACAGATAAGTGTGAGATGTTGCATTTTGAAAAGTCAAACCAAGGTGGGACTTATACAGTAAATGGTAAGGTCTTGAGAAGTATTATGGAACAGACGGGCCTAGGAGTTCATTGAGAGTAGTGAGCAGGATGATGAAGAAGGCATTTAGCATGCTGGCCTTCTTCGGTTGAGGCATTGAGTATAGGAGTTGGGTCGTTAGTTACAGTTGTATAAGTCATTGGTGAGGCCACACTTGGAGCACTGTGTGTGGTTGTGGTTGCCCTATTATAGGAAAGGCATAGTTAAACCAGAAAGTGTGCAATGAAGATTTACGAGGATGTTGCCAGGACGAGCAGGCCTGAGTTATAGGGAGGATTTGGCCAGGATAGGACTTTAGTCTTTGGAACTTAGGAGAATGAGGGGTGACCTTACTGAGGTGTATAAAATCATGAGGGGCATAGGATGAATGCATATAACCTTTTTTCCCAGGGATAGGGAATTGAAAATGAGAGGGCATAGTTATAAAATGAGAGGGGAAAGATTTAAGAAAGATGTGAGGGGCAACATCTTCACGGAGAGAGTGATGCATATATGGAATGGGCTGCCAGAGAAAGTGACACGTACAATAGCAGCATTAAAAAAAAACTAGGTAGGTACATGGACGGGAAGAGTTTAGAGGAATATGGACCAAATACAGGCAGTTGAAACTAGCTGAGTGGGCACCATGGTTGGCGTGGAGCAGTTTGGGAGAAAGGGCCTGAATCCATGCTGTATTAAACTATGACTCTATGTCTCTAAATGAATATAGTTTTGATTAATTAGACACCTGATTTAATGATCACATTCTCATTTCAAAGAGACAGGATCCAGTAGCCTGGAATGAAACGTTCCAAAACATCACAAGGAATGTTCTTCAAATACGTTACAAATTGTTGCCATTTCTCTACACATTGATGTACGAAGCTCACGCTCACGGCAGTACAGTAATTAGACCATTACTTCACGAGTAAGTACACTAACCTATTCCAATGTGCACTGATTAAGCATTGCTTAGTATTTCAATCCGTTCATGGTATTGTCTTGCTTGATTTTGTTTTGTGTATTAAGGTTTTTTGAAGATAAAAATACATGGGATATTGATCGACAGTTCCTCTGGGGTGGGGCACTGATGATTAGTCCTGTATTGGATGAGGTAGGGATTCATAGTCACTTCATTGTACACATACCTATTAGCTATCATTGATCATAAATATAAGTAATATTTCTTAAACATACTCTTGATTTTAGGGGAACACTTCTGTACATGCTTATATCCCTGACTGTCGCTGGTATGACTGGTTTACGGTAAGTTATTTCAAATTATCCTTAAACTTAAGAATATGGTGAAGTAAAATAATATTATTAAGAAAATATTCAAAAGACGCACTGAGTGAAGAAATTTCAGCTCACCCTTAGTGCCTCCCAGGTCTCAATGATAGAAAATGTCATCTCAGAATCTTATGTTTCAATAAGATCACTTCTAAACTCCAATGACAATAGTCTAACATAGTCAACCTTTTCCTGATAAGACCACCCATTTATTTCAGGAATCAGCTGAGTAAACTTTCCCCTTTCAATACCTCCAGTGCAAATATATCCCTTCTTGAGAAAAGAGGCTGAAGCATTATATAGTATTCTAATGTGGTTTTCTCAATACATTTGAAATAGGATATCCTCCTTTTATATTCCACATCCTTGCAGTAATTAGTTTTTCTTTGCTGTCATGAAATTTTGTTCTATAGGTCCAAATAATTCTCATCAATTGATACGTTGCCAAACCTTATTGAGATTCTATACTAGTTAATATTTTGCTTAAACTGCAGTCCAAGTGGGCAGGAGCATTTTGACATCTCCTTCTAGGTTAGGAATGGTTTATTGCTTGTTTCTTGCAGTCAGAAGAAACAATGGAGCATTCAGTGCTGGCCATGTGATAATGTACCACCCAATCTTTTCTATCACTCTCCTGGCTGCAGCAGTAATCTAACAAGGGAACAAATGTAGATGATTACCAGTGGCACTTTAGATTGCAAGAAAAGTGATGCCCTCTTTGGATATTACAACATACTCCCTGAGGTCTGTGCTCAAATCAGTGAAAGGAATAGTTTATTAACTCTTTTTATTTTTATACTTAGTGTAGTTTTAATCACAGATCTACTTCCACTGTTGCTTCCCTCCAAATCAAAGCCACAGTCCATCTCCACCCCAATTTCTCAGTTCCCCCATGTCAGATACAGTAATTAATGGACAAGAAAACTAAGTGGGATTGAGGAACTGAAGTAGAGAATAGTGTGTGTGTGTGTGTGTGTGTGTGTGTGTGTGTGTGTGTGTGTGTGTGTGTGTGTGTGTGTGTGTGTGAGAGAGAGAGAGAGAGAGAGACGGCGAAAGGGGTAGTACTGGGGTAGATAATTAGAGTTGAGTATATAGGGCAGAAACCAAGAAGGGGAGTTTTTTTTGTTAAAGATTGTTTACTTTACTTGTGCATATAGAAAGAGAGGAAAGAGAAATTTACATCTTTCTTCCAATTTCTACCAGCAATGCTTTCAAATTAACCTAGTTTGTGTTATTGGTTCCATTGAGTAACTTGGTTATGAACAATAATATCTACCTTGGAATTACATCACCTCATTTAGACTGATCTTGAGTGGGCTTCTTGTGATAGAATGGGTTTTATATGAATGATGATGATGTTACTGATAAATCTAACCAGTAACAGAGAAAGGTCACCAGTCCAGAATGAGCATTTGAAGATTAAACTCTTAGTGACTACACAAGAGGGTTGTGTTTGGTAGCCTGCTATGTCCAGAAGCAAATAAATAAGTGATGGAATATATAAGGAGTTGAAAAACCTCTGTAATAAAGAGCAAACAGCCTCAAAATTAATAATGTGCAGATACCCAGAGCCTGAGATATTCCAGAATGGTATCTCAATGCGTGGGTAGCAGTACTAGCTTAAAGCAATATCGTTGCTGGATCAACAACCCGAGTAATATTCTGGGGACTTGGGTACAAATCCAGCCACAGTTGATGTCGGGATTTGATTTTTTGTTAAAAAGAAGTAAATGTTTCATGGGTACTAATGTTTATTAGGAAAGTAAATCTGCAGTTCTTGTTGGTTGATACTTAATTGCCATTTGAAATGGCTGAGCAAGCCACTTAGTTCTCAGTTTCATCAAACTATAAAAATTTATCAGAAAAGGAATGAAATCAGGCACCTATCTCACCACAGAAAATGAGGATGTCAACTTCAGTTTTGTCAACCCTACAAAGCCCTCTTTACCTATATTGGGGGAGGGAACATGTGGCAAAAGCAAGAGGTCTATCACTCACACTAGTTAAGTAGCCCTCAAAATTGTGCCTCATAAACAAAGCCCCAGTCAACACCATCAACATCCCTGGGTACTCCAGTGCAATGATCAGGACAACCCTAACTACATTGGTGACATTGAGATACACAGTAATAAGGGAGTGCCTAGAGAGTCGTCAATATTGATTCTGGAATCCATGAAGTATCATGACATTAGGTCAAACATAAGGAAGAATAGCACCCGCTGATTTTGATGTATCTTCCGACAAGCTAGCACCAACCTCTCCCCGTAGCAGACAGACAGACAGACACACACGCACACACACACACACACACACACACACACACACACACACACACACACACTCTCTCTCTAACTTTAGTGAGTAAATATTCTTCCATTTTGATCACCACTTGGAGTAAGCATAGAAGTCAGGTAAGGACTTCAAGGTTCATCAGCAAACATCACTACTGATGAGCTAGTCAAGCCCAAGAGGACATAGCTTTTAATATAAGCTAAAAACTTTGGTTGTTCAACATAGTGTTGGATAAGGTCATACAACTCAGAGCCCCTTACAGGGATATAACAATGACCTCCTTAGGAAGCCTCTACATATCCACAACTTCACATTTTTGTGAACTGTATTGCACAAAGAGCATTTAATATCCTTTCTAATGTGCATGTTCCATGTATGGCTTAGGCGTTGATATGCTTTTGGGCATTTTATTGCTTTACTTTCATTTTCAGGGAATTACATATCTGAATTCTTACATCGCTTCATTGCTCACAATACCAGTGTATGACTTTAATTTTTTTGTTCCTATTCCTGCTTATCTCACAAATGCTGCTGTCCTGCATTAAAATGATGTCTGCCTCCTCTATTTTATGGACAAGTTTATGCTTAGGTCTCTTACTTGTCAGAAATAGGATTTAGTTTGTTTAAAATCATTTTATTTGATTCCTTTATTTTGTGCTGGATCTAATCCAAAGGTTGAACAAAACGTGTGCTAATCTGTGCACCACCTAGTCCCCAGATGTGATCTTGTTAAAAGAACTTAGATCGCTGCAAAATCTTAATGATTTAATCATCAGTATTATGCTATCATTCGCAGCTTGTGAAATCAAGAAGTTGAAATGAGTTAACAGCAGCAAAGTGGAATGACAGCAAGTAGTGGCTAATTTTACTCAGAACATATGTGACATAAGATCACATACAAAGTAAAACAGCCTACGAATTCCAAGTCACTCTATTTCACACTGCTAATGTTGAGTAGTTTAATTTCCCCCCCGCCCCGACCCCAACCTCCCAATACCTGTTGTGTGGCTATCTGCACATGATTTTGATTAACATTTCATTACAAGTTACTTATTTAGGTTCAGTTACATTAAACTGTCTAAGTTTACAGTACGAGGCTTCTTTATGCCAGTCACTGAACTGGAAAGATATTTGTGAATAATGCAAGAGCTTAAAAGATATGCCTTGCATGCTGTAACTCGATGTTTTTCCCCAAGAAATCAACAGAAGTTCTGATAATACTGGTATTCAGTATAATTCTAATTGGCAACTTGAACAGAGCACTCTTTATTAGTAATGCTTGTTTCATGCAGGCCAAAAGCATCCCTAAAAAACGCGAGTGGATTGATATACCAACACCGCTCGATCGCATTAATCTTCATATCAGAGGAGGTTATATTATTCCTTGGCAAGAGCCAGCAAATACTACATATTACAGGTAAATGTACATTTTAAAGTATATTTCAACTAAACTTATTCCTGCATTTTAAAAATTCCAATGGCAAAATGTCTTCCATAGAGATAATTTTCCAACTTTACATTCTTGGCAGAGGTGGCCAGCAGGAGAAAGTGCATTTTAGGAATCATCAAAATTTTCAACATGCAGTTGCAATAAACAAGAATTGCCAATGCTGAACATAGTCTTGGAAAATTATCTTATACATTTCAATTTCAGAAATGCTTGATGGATGCATGAAGGGTGAAGCAGGAATCAAGTCAGTTGAAAAAAAATTGCAGGAAGATGCTGTGTGCAAATGAATGCATTCAGGCCCTGAGATTTTAAAGCCAGGAAATAGTGGGATAGAAGGGAATAAATGTAGAAACATATAAAATTAACTACACATTTGGGTAGAATTCATGCTGTGTTTAGATGCTTAATCCAACATTTTCAATCCTATGCTAAATATATGAACATGTAGTAAGAACCTGATTTGTACATGTTGTTAATCTTAAAGAATATATGATGGAAAATTTCTTTAAAAATTAGTCCTAACTGAAGAAATTTTATTTTATAGCCGAAGGAACTTCCTGGGATTAATAGTTGCCTTGGATGATAATCAAGTTGCTCATGGTCAACTTTTCTGGGATGATGGCCAGAGCATTGGTAGGTCAGCTTTAGGCATTTTCACTGCAATTCTTTGTTTTTCCCAGCTATGAAATATATGATGGTGGGCAATACTGTTAAACAGTCATAAAACCTGTGTGGGAATGTAATTCTGTTCAACCCTTTAGGGGCAATATTGAATCTATTTTGTTGCAATTTATTTTCTTTGATCCTGAAGATGGAGTTCTTTTGGAGTTCAGTTCTATACACACAAATGCCTTACTAATGGCCTACTTCAGCTGTGTGACTGGACATTGCAAGGTGGCTCAGCGGTTAGCACTGCTGCCTCACAGTGCTAGGGATCCAGGTTCGATTCCATCCTCAGGTGACTATCCGTGTGGAGTTTGCACATTCTCCCCAAGTCCATGCAGGCTTTTTCCAGGTGCTCTGGTTACCTCCCACAGTCCAAAGATGTTCAGGTTTGGATGGGCCATTGGGCCTGGCTGGGGTGCTCTTTGGAGAGTTGGTGAACTCAATGGGTCAAATGGCCTTTTCCCACACTGTAGCAATTTTATGATTCTCTATGACACTTATTGCCTGACACCACCCTGCCTCCAACAAAACTGACATCAACATGCATTTATCTGGGTTAGCAGTCAAGTAAAGGAGGAGTGGTGTCTGATATTCTATTTCTTCTCACTGTACAGATATTGATGATAACTGAAGAATCTACTGTTACTGTGTTTGATGTCCAATGTGTTGATTTCCATGTTGTCTCCGTGATTTCTGTATTGTGCCATAAACTTTAGAACTAAGCTATTTAACTTTGCTAATAACACAGTGTGGAGCTGGAGGAACACAGCAGGCCAGGCAGCATCAAAGTAGCAGAAAAGCTGATGTTTAGTGACGGGACCCTTCTTCAGAAACGTCAGCTTCCCTGCTCCTCTGATGTTGCCTGGCCTGCTGTGTTCCTCCAGCTCCACACTGTGTTATCTCTGACTCCAGCATCCGCAGTTCTTGCTGCCTCAAAGTTTAATTTTGCTGTAGTGTTTCTCTTGTTTCACTGTATCAGCATAATCTACAATATGCAGAAACTGTTGAACATTATGGGCTGTATCTTAACTCCTAAAAACCACTGGGGTAGGGTCATTTTAGAAATTATGAACTAAAGCATCTGGAAATGGAACAGGAGTCACACTGAGACAGCTCACTTTCAGATTTAACAGAGGCTGGATGAAGGCAAGGCAAACAGCTACCCATGAAGATTGGAAAAGTAACAAGCTGTTACATTTAGGCTCCATAACATAATTTTAGAAGAGACACAATTTTTACCACAGGTGGCTGGGTTTCCAATCATGGGAAAATATACAGCATCAGGGACGCCAGTCGGGCTAGATCTCTGAGATAAGTGTTTTCATGGTATTGCTAATATGCCAAAAGGAACAGTGGTATTTCCTCTAGGGTCAGCAACCATATTCTCACTTGTCCTCCGTGTTAGCTTGCTGCTCCTGCATGACCAAAAAATAGATGCCTCCCAAAGGACCCTTCGACCTTAACTCCCTCCACCAGAGCACCTCACCACCCCTTCCCCAAAACACTCAGTCTAGAAGTGAGTAACAGTAATTCTTTGAAATGAATGGGCTGCACTCGCTCTCCATTTTGAAGTATAGAGGAAGAGTCTTATTCATCAGCTTTACTATCTTTTTCTTGGTTGCTCTTGGAACACCTCTAAATTATGATTTTGATCTCTTTATGAGCTAGAAACCTCCCCTGACACCCACAACCGCGCCCCCACCCCCACCAAAACGTGATCCAGAACAAGCCCTGAGCCTGTTCCAAGATCTGTTTAAGAAAGAATGCCTGTCAAAATCAATTGTGGGCATCAGAATGATGAGAATGCAATTAGTAGGAGGTTTCCATTTGTTCATTATCATTGTATAATTTGACCTCATTGAAATGTACATTTTAACCAGGTTTAGCAACAATGTGTTCCATTCTACAATAATTCTAAAACTGTATTAGAATGTCAGTTACATTTTATTCGTATGAGATGCATCTGTGCTTCTAGTTACACCTTCACTAGTGGAAAGTCATCATAATTCACTCATAGCTGTCATGATTGTGAGTAATGGATCCTTCATGCTTGTGAGAAAAGGGCAGTAGCTCACCATCATTGTTTAGATATAATACACAGTGTACCAGAAATGTTTTATTGATGTTGTTTCAGTCATGCCAAAGACCTTTGTAACTTATTAGAATCTTTCAAACCCATAAAGAAAATGAACGGTACGCTGTTATCAGCGCCAATTGCCGTACAAAATCCTCACAAAAGTCAGAAATTCAATTGACGAATTTATTGACACTTTATTTCAATTCTACCTTGCAGACACAGTTGGAAGAAAGGAATATTTCCTAGCTAAGTTTGTTGCTGATAAGGTAAGTTGATAAGCTCTGCCTTTCAAAACTGCCAAAGGTATTTTAATGGACTGAAATAGAATTGAAATGTATATGTCACAGAAATTTCTATTTAAAAAACTTGCCCTCTTAGCCAAAAACCCTGTGCACTGGAGTTGTATAATGGTAGTCAGAGCATGTGCCTGGCATGATTTGCCATCTGGTAATATTATTAAAAATAGTTCCAAAAATTATTGCTCACACATTGTTCATTTTCCCCGAGAGTTACTGAGGGTAGTTGTTTTTCCCCAGCTAAATTATATGGTGATATTGCATTGCCACAGTTGATCATGAGCCTGTGACAGCACTATCCTTAACCCAAAGGAACTGCTGTTTGTTTCTGATATAAAAATGAGATGGAAATATGGAAGGCAAAGACAAATAGTGAGAAAAGCTTTTGCTTCACAGTGTAGAGGGCATTTTCATGTTTTGGTATTTGGCTTCCAGTGAAACTCCATACAGTATTGTACGTTGTGTATCCGTTCCCAATTACTCATTCAACGTTCACTGATTTTCTCAGCAAGTCAAGCAGTTGGCCAGTCAGAGATAATGGGAACTGCAGATGCTGGTGAATCCGAGATAATAATGTGTGGAACTGAATGAACGCAGAGGCATCTTAGGAGCACAAAAGCTGACGTTTCAGGCCTGGAAGGGTCTAGGTCTGAAACATCAGGTTTTGTGCTCCTAAGATGCTGCTTGGCCTGCTGTGTTCATCCAGCTCCATACTTTGCTATTGTAGTTGGTCAGTCAACTGCTTAGAGACCTGCACAAACCTCCTAACCTGCTAGACCAAGAAAACCATACAGTTCCCAACCCATCTCAGGCCAAAGCATACCACTTACCTCTACCACTTGAATTTTCTTATTTCCAGCAATATTGCCTTCCTTGGCAACAAAGTGTACAAGCTACACTCTTTGGTATGAAACAATCGGCACTTCTCTAGTCTAATTTTCAAGTTAAACTGCAAAAGTACTCCAAGATAATATTTAGTCTTTCAAGTATCTCCTCAAATGTTGAGCCAAAGATGAATATTTTGTTCATAATACAACAAGGAACTGAACATTGGTCAAAGTTTCATGCACGAACACAGCAAGATCATTTCAGACACCTAACAGCATCATGGATATTCATAAAGTTTCCCTGTGCCTGTTTGGAATGCTGCATTTTCAATGTCTTGTTCGGTAATGGGTTATAAGAATAAGTTAAATCACAACTGCGGAAATACATTGTACCTTTGAAAACTTGTCATGCTCCCTCAGTCCCAGAGTTGAAGGAAAACATCCTTACGGACACTGCTGTTGCATGTCCAGAAATGGACACAGATCCTCTGTATTCCATATTTCTTCATAAGGCCTAAGAGGGAAGTGAATGAACTTGCCTCTCTCCAAAGATTTTTGCAAGTAGTTCAAGTCCTCTTTATGCAGATGTGGATGATCATCTTTAGTCAAAATCCTGTGGCTTACCAGATGACATACCCAATGTTCATCTTTACTCATCATCATTCTCCCTGAAAGATGTGCCATCCTTGGTGAGAGTAGAAACAAGCTGCCTCCTCTGGGTCATCTCCAACTCACTAAAGTCCACTTTGTAAATGAGGTTAAAGATGTTTCCCCCAGTTGATTCTCTGGCAATGACATTAGCAGCTTTAAAGACAGTGTCTGTTCTTAATGGGAGGTAAATGCCTTTGTCTCTGAAGTTGGCCCTCTACTGATCCTACTCACAGTGATGAAGGAAGCTCCCAGAGGTACACCAAGTGGGTAGCCCTGCCACATGTGATGGCATAGCAAAGCCCAATGTCAGCCAGTTGGCTGGCATGAGTTTTCAAGAACAGTAATTGGGTAGGCTGATATAAGATCAGCCTGGCTTTCTGCTGCTAAAACAGTTCTGGGACACCAGGGAGAGAGATATACTCCCAGGGAGTGCGCTGAGCAAGTTTAAAGAGTCCTCCCACAATGCAAGGTTTTCAAGGATTCTTAGATATTTCTTAACACATTCAACCTCAGCACCATGAGATTCTCAACTTCCTTACTTCCGTTGGAATGTCAATCAGGTCAAAAGCTAATAGAAACCCTGGGCTGTGATAAGTATGATTGAGGGATAAGTGGAAGAGTTTGATGTAGTTGTGAGAGGGCATAGCTTATCCCTGCCAAGTAGAGGCTAGATGAGGGAAGGCACTCCAATCAGCTTTCATTGCTCAGCGAGATGCTTGTGGAAAAACAGATGAGCAGTGGTGACACTTCCAATCTTCTGTCAGTTAGGCACAACACTTCACTGCAGGGAAAGTCTCTATTTCTGTACATAAGTCTGAGCCTCTTGCTGAAGGATTTCTGCACTACTCCACCTGGCTCTCTGTGGTAAGTCCAATTTGGCAAGAATAGAAGTGGATGACAGGTCTGCATCTGATAGCAGTAAAGGTATTTATTGTTAAAGGCAGGTTCATTTGAAGTGACCAGCCCCACCACAATTGTGATATGTCTTTGCAGCAGTGGATCAACTGTGAGGCTTATTGTGCAGATAGACCAACAAGGAACAGATCTGTGCTGACTGAGCACCAGTCTGCTCTCCCTGCATCTTCAAATACAAGGTTTACATCCCTGCCCATGTCAATTGCCACCTCCCTGATAGTAGTTTTTTTCCTGAACGTAGAAGTCCAATCGTTCTCCATGGTCCAGACAGTGGGATCCTGTATTTCAAAGAAAGACAATAGATGTTGGTCACTAGTAATCCTCAATTCCATTTCCTCACTGTTTCCATTAGGTACTACTTTGGTAGGGATCCAGGAGAATGATACAGTCAAACAACTTTATCAGCACTGGGGATATAGGGACCAGCTCCTCTCCTTCAATTTGCTTGTGCTTGACGAGCTTCTGTGTGTGCTGTATCAGGCTACAGCTGTCCCCAAAAACCTTCAACAGCAGTTTAAGGATCTGCTGTGAGCTCCGTTGAATACCCGTCCCTCTTCTCAATATTTCCTGATCGGCTTTTATGCACTGATGTTCAATCATAAATGCTGCCTGCTCACTCACTCGATGACAGGGTGTTTATAGTGTTGTCTGGGCTTCCTATTCTTTGGCAGGTGAATGCAACCAGGAATACCACTTCCTTCCTCAGGTATGGAGTTTTTACATTCTCCCCATGTCTTCTTGGGTTTCCTCTGGGTGGCCTGGTTTCCTCCTGCAGCCCAAAGAGGAATGCATATTGGGAGCCCCTGCCTAGGATCAGCCCAAATAACTATTTTCCTTGACAGATGCCTGAACCTACTATGATAATACAGTAGCTTCAGCCTTCCTCATGGACATCACTGACTTCAAAACCTTCACGATGCACTCCATCTTAGCTATGCACCTTTCAGCCTCATCCATCATGTCTTGATGCCTGTTCTGTTGAGCCCTGCTGACTGTCAAAAATTAAAGATGAGGTCTGAACTCACAGAAGGTCCAAAAATAATATAGCAGGGATTCCTTATTCCACTGATATCAGATCATAACAAACCTGAAGGGAAATTATAATTAAACATGTCAGACACAGAATTTATTATGGAGTCGCACTAGTAATGTACATCTGGTTGAGGAAATCATTCATCTGTCTGACCATAGAATCCCTACAGTGTGAAAGCAGGCCATTCAACCCATCAGGTTCACACTGACCTTCCAAAGACCATCCCACCCAACCCCAGCACTCCTTACCCTTTCCCCGTAACCCTACATTTCCTATAGCTAATCCACCTAGCCTGCACACCCCTGGACACTATGGGCAACTTAGAATGGCCAATCCACCTAACCCGCATATCTTTGGACTGCAGGAGGGAACCAGACCACCCAGAGGAAACCCAAGAAGACATGGGGAGAATGTGAAAACTCCATACCTGAGGGTAAAATCCAACCCAGGTTCCCTGGCACTGAGAGACAGTAGTGCTAATTACTGTACAATCATGCTGCCCCTTCTACAACCCCTTCCTAAAAGCACATTTTCTTTCAGAAAGATCAGATCAACTGATGGAATTGCCCTGTTAAGTACCTTCTCTCGCTGTAACTCCCAGTCCTTGGACGTCCTGGCACATCTTCCTCAGCTGCCGTCCTTCACAAGAAAAAGGTTATAACAAGAGAACATGATTTTATTGAGCAAAAGATAGGACAGAATAAACAAACTATTCACATATAACAAATATTGGAAGATTACGAAACATACTGTAAAAATATAATCCCATTTATCTCCTTCACAGTACTCACACCGTGTATTCCCTTCTCTATCATCTCTATATTGCTTCATTTAACAGTGGCTTCAATTCCCCTTCCTGCACCCTTTATTTAACCAAGCCTAAATTTTCATAGTTTCAAATACTACTGCAAGTTTTGATGAAACCAGGGTCTGGAACAACTACTAACATCCTTACCCTGAGACAATTTACTTTTATAACAATACTACATCATCTTCTCCCTTTCTTAGAAGCAATTGCTTCACACATTCACCTTCAGTCAAAATGCCTGAAGAGCTAACTCCTAAACTGAAGCTGAATGTTTTTTCAAGCTGTGGATGTTTCCCCAAGCTTAAGGCAAGCACAATATTCTGACCCAACTAACCATTTGCTTTGTTTGCAATAATCATGGTTACAGAAATACTGACAAATTAATCATTAAACCCCTCCATACACACTGAAAACACATATGCTGCTAGTTCAAATTCAAAATCCAAACTTAAAATAAATTATACTAAAATATGTATGAAAACACACCTCTCACGTCACTGTATATCACAGCAGAAACAAGTCACTCGAAATTAATCAATATCAGCACATAAAATCCTAATTTAAGTATTCCAGAATAATTTTATTAATGTTTTGTTGGCTGTGTTCTGAAAATTAAATAACAAGCTAGAACATATTAATAATGATTTGATAACACTTTCTTGAAAGAATCAATACTAGATTGTCGTAGTAATAGTCACAATATTATATAGTATAAGATCATTAAAATACTTAACTCACCTAAAAATAACTGTTAATAAACCTATCTGAAAAAAATGTAATGAGTTACATATAACTAGAGAGAAAAATAATGTATCACTTTCTAATTAGAATTGTAACACAATATTCAAATCCAAATAGAAATAAAGTCAGGATATTTCAACAAGTATTTCATGGCAATTATATTTACTACATCAGTATAAATTCAAGGGCTTAAATGATACAGAAAAAAAATAAGAAGAGTTCACTTTTCACAGAAAACTATACCTGTGGTCGTAGAAAAAGCTTCTTTTGTTCATTGTTAAGAATTCTGTTTTGTGAATAAATTCATTGAAGGACTGAATGATGTATCAGTGCTTTTTCTTTGAGTGTCTTATCTCAAGGTCATTGTTTTGCAGGGCACAATCTTGCATCAAGGTTGCTTTTGATTTGTCTCATCCTTACTTGCTTATGAGTCTTGGCCTTGGCACCGATTTAAATTTAGGATTTCTTTTATTTTAAACACAATACACATTTTCTTTAGATTTAGCACTTTAATTGCTACCTTAATTTTGTGACTTTCTCAGACGTACCTAATGATAGAAAAGTGCCCATTGTGCAATTTTCTGTTACTGTTCAGCATTTGGCAATAAGCATTGAAAAAGAGATAGTGTGGCAACATTGTAGCCATAATTTTCTAACCTGAACTCCACACTTACAAGACTTTGCGCTGTGAATTAAGTTACTCAAATGATTCCAATTGTATTGTCATTTATGTGCAGAAATCAGTTCCCAGTGTTTTGGTTTTCTATTTATGCTCGCCTTAGCTTTTTATTGCCCTACAATCGTACCATCTAATTCAGTCTCAACATTCATTTCCTGGATTTATCTTAATGCTATACTGTGTAAATCTTAGCTAATTAATCTTCAACACTAGTTTTTCTGACTTCAGTTAAATTTGTAATATAATTTGTCATGTAACATTTGATATTCTTTATATTCTATTTGTCAAATTACAGAATCGGCTGAAAACTGAAATTGTTCACAACAATTCGAAGAGTACAGCAAATGAGGTGAAATTGGGATATGTCCAAGTCTGGGGACTGGGAAACGTTCGGCCTTCACATGTCAATGTAACTTACGAGAACAAAGATTATTTAATCAACAATTTTGAGTACAAGTCTGAGTCGCAGGTAAGAAAATGTGACTGCTGCAAGGATGCACATGTTCACAGTGAAAGTAAGATCATTTATGTTTTAATTGACCAAGGTAAAATGAGGAATGAGCTATCTTTATTTGCGTAGACATGTACTAAATGCAGGAGTGTTGTCTGACCTCCGGATTTATCAAGGGACAATGTTAATTGTAGTATTACTTAAGTTGAGAGTTATTTAGTTATCAGTACACCTCTAAAAAATCAAAAGTATAGAGATTTTTGATTCATGTTTTATATGATAATAGTCTTGAAAGAGTTAAAATTGAACTTGGAAAAAGCACCACCTAACTTAATGCTGCAATACAGTCTTAAGTTAGAGAATCAGAAAGTCCCAGCAGGGACAGATATGCCAACTCTGACTTTGATAGTTGTGATTACTGTATGTCTAACTAGTTAATGTTAATAACACCAATTGCTATCTTGCAACAACCTAGGCCATGTTATGTAAGACAAGTGCCACTTCTTCACAACACTCGTTCGTGATTTGTTTTGCAAGACAACTCTCCACCTGCTCCTGAAGTGAGCAATAGCATCTCTGAACAGATTAGAAAATATTCAGAAAGAAAAACTGGCACAATTGAATTACACCACCACATGACACCAGTAATTGGTACCTAGAGCCCAGTCTAACGTGGTGAACAGTGGTGGGCACTACTTCTAAATGTAGCAATAGTGGAGAGGATGCATTTGACCCAGGAGGAAAAAAATTCTGAAGCCGTGCACGGTTATCATGTTACTGCTTTAAGAGGACACTGACAGTCAGTCAACGGGTTAAATGCAATAAGAGTCAACAGCAAACATGACCACAACGAAAGGGAAAAAAAATGCAGCACTCCACAAGAATGCCTTCACCTCAGAATGGTTAACAGATACTGAAAAACTCAATGTCAGTGAGGAGAGGAATAAAGGTAGCGGCAATTGGGAAGAAACAGATGCTGAATCCTACCTTTCCTTTTCGCTGTGGTCAGTTGCGATGAATTTTTGGTGGGATTCTCACCACAACGTCCGCCAAGATTTCTCAGCGTACATTAACAAACTGGCTACCTCTTTCCCATGGTGTCTTTCACATCCGATCCTAGCCACATTTTACCACATATCATTTCCAGAATGACACGTCACCTATTGGATATTGATTAGCAGACCAGAATCGGTTGTGACGGCGCGACCTTGAAAAGATTGCAGTGCACCCAGGCAAGTGCTGTCAGCCCTGAAATACCCTGCGTGGTTGCTGACATTTGCCCTAAACATGGCAGACAAGGAGAAATGCCTGTGCGGGCAGGGGTCTGGAGGTCCTGGTGGATGAGGTCAGATGGTGCTGGCCCAGGGTGTCCTCCTCCCCTAGATTCAGCAGTGTACTCCACAACACGAGACCATGCCAGCCTGGTCTGAGGTTCCAACAAGGTCAGTGCAGTCTCTGCTGTCTGGAGGAATGCCCGGCAATAAACAATCAGACAGGCTCAGAGGACGGAGTGCTACACAAGCAAATGAAGACACTGGGGGATGCAGCCTTTGTTCAGCCCATGAGCTGGGTGTGTGTTCCCAAGCACATAGTGTCCCTGCTGTAACATTACGATGATAGTTGCTGGTGCAGCCTGAGGTGCAGTACTGAAATGCATAAGCACAAGTGGGTCAAAGGTGTGCCATGAGAGTTAATAGAGGCTGATACACGTGAACGTCAACATCTACAAGTGTGAGGTGTGTGTGGCCAGTATCCATGGAACCTGTCTTGAGTGTCCACTGGTGTCCATTGTTCAACACGCAAGTAATTCAGAGCCAGCAGTAAGGTTAAATCACCAGGTACCCGTTTTGATTTCCATGTCAAGGATTTTTGGCATCCAGCTTATACAACATATTTGGTAAGGTTGGAAACTGAGTATTAATTAGGCAAGTTGGAGCATCAATAAGGCATTTAACCAGCTATAATAGAAAAGCATGAAATTTGCAGCAAGTTGCTCTTGACATCAAATTAAGCCTTGCCAGACTTCTCAGCTGATTCTACCACAAGTCTCACCATACCCTACAATGCTCAGACTCCTATATAATTCCTCCCAGAGTCCTTGGAGAAGAAGGGTCTGTGGAAATGCTTGGGATTTCTGGCATAATTTTAGACATCCATGCCAGCAGCCGTGGGAAAACTTTCAAATAGAGATACAAAGACAATGTTGTGAAGAAAAGAAATAGAAAAGAATCCTCATAAAGAACATCAGTACAATTGATGGTGGGCTCCAAAGAGCCTGGCTACAGTAGACAGAGCAAAGACCAGAAAATTTACAAAGTTTATTTAAGGAGACAAAAAGGCAAACATAAAAAAAATGAAGGAAGAGACTGATAAAGACAGCTAGAAGTCAAGAAGATCAGAGCACTTATAATTTAAAACATAATATTGGCAGGAAGCTGTATTAAGGCTGCAGTCATACAAGTTTATTTTTAATAATGTACAAGATAATGTGCATTATATTTTATCTGCTGAAAAGCAGGAAAATATTGATATCTATGAAAAAGTACTGAACTTCCATCTTGTCTACAGATGGTGGGCAACCCTGAATAACTTTAATAAAGTCTAAATTTCTTCATATAAAAATATAGAGGTATAGAGAAAGGAAACAGGACCTTTGATCCAACTCGCCAATGCTGACCAGGTTTCCTAAACTAAATTAGTTCCATTTGCCTGCATTTGGACGATATCCTTCTCAACCTTTCCTATCTGTATATGTGTCCAAATGTCTGTTAAATGTAACCGTACTCACCTCTATCACTTCTTCTGGCAGATCGTTCCTAAACACACCAATCTCTGTGTTGCCCCTCAGGTCCCTTTTAAATCTTACCTCATTCATCTTAAAGACAAGCCGTCTAGTTTTGGACTCCCTAAGATCTTGACATTATCCGTGCCACTCGTGATTTTATAAATTCCTATTAGGTCATCCCTCAGCCTCCTAAGCTGCAGTGAAGTTAGTCTCTTTCTTCAAATCTTTTCCATTTGCCTTTTATCTTCTTAAATGAACTTGGCAAGTCTTCTCCTAGAATATTGATATTAAATGCAATTTAAAACTTGGAAGAAGTAATGCAATACAGTTTTGCTAGTTAACTGAATTTAAAACTTTATTGGAAGAATTTCATGCAGTAATACAAAATTAAGGAATTTAAAGCTTGCAGGTAAAGGAAGCGTTGCTCCATTGTTATAATATTGAGTTTAAAAGTTTGAGCAAGCTTTAGAACATCATTTAAACAGCTTTGATTTCATGCAAGAATAAAAGCTTGAAGTAAGCAAATTATAAATAACATTGACATGCTACAGATTTAAAACAGCTTGAAGGTAAATGAATAGATAAACAAATTGAGGCAAAATGGAAGGAAGAATGATACATCCACTAAAAAAAATCAATGCCAGAGATGGACCAAACAGAACACTGTATTGCAAATCTTGGAGAAGACATTTCTTTAAGGTACAAAATTAATTCAAAGTTAAACTTTAAATCTGAAACGAAACGAGGTAATACACTTTTATTCTCAGTAGGTCCTATTTCAAATGATGTTAAGAATCACCAAAATATTACAGAACATGTTGATGCTTTTGAAAAAAATACATTGAAAAGCCTTTGGAAATTCCTTCAACCCATAAATGACTAAAATTCTTGAATGTGCAAGAATAAACGTAAAATTCATCATGAGATGAATCCATCAATAATTTCATTATTGATCACTATGGTTTAGTGGAAAACTGGGACTATACAGCTTGAAATCAGAATTCACAACAGCCAGAATTGGTGTTAGAATTAATCATTAGCCTGTGACAGATTTCTTAATGTTCAAGGCTTAAGGTTAGGGTTAGGTTAATTTTCCAGAAATCTATTTAACTTAACTTCATCTTAGGATCCTAAGAGGAAAGAACAACCTTACCTCAGAAGATCAACAGAGTCTGTTCACTTAAAATGTACAGACACTTTAAAGGGACATGTGATAGTCAGTGGTGGTGTTATGGAACAACAAAGCCTCATTTGCAGAGACAATGCCCAGTAAACATGAAATAATGCTACATTTGTACAACCATAAGTCACTTCCAGAAGGCATGCAGAATTAATACTCCATTCCAGAGCAGCAAAAATCCAAATGCTCATGCATTTGAAAAGGATATTGTGATAGAACTTTCCCTTAAAAAAAAACTTGCAGGAGAAGATGTAGCTACATTAGGAAATATATCAGAGGTAGCAAAGGAAAATTACTGATCTTGATGAACTCTCTGTCAGTAGACACCTTACTTTTAACCCTGACAGAGGAATTAGTGTCATTGTCTTGTTTGATTGAAATATGCTACAAGTATAATACAATCCAAGCAGTATATGAGAGTTGAAAAATCGTATGTGTTTCACAACCAACGTTCTATGCTTCTTGCGACTGCATGCATTTCAGAGCATCAAAATCTTTGGAGTGACAGAAGGAGATCAACTTGTTCTGAGAAAGTAACTAGTTAAGAAACAAACTCAAAGAGTAGCCGTAGAAAATTTAATTGAGCTTCCTCGGCTCATGGCAAAACTCCAAAAGAAGAAAGTATCAACTGAGATCATTTATGTCGGTACAACAAGATTGTTTTATACCATTAAGAGGAAAATTCTTACAAACCTGCTGGAATTTTTTCCATTCTGGCCATCACTGAAAAACATATTCAATCCATTGACTCTCAAAGCAGAATTTTCAATGTTAGCAGCAGAGATTCTTCTGAGTCTGGAGCCAATCTTCTGTAATGTGTCTGAGGATGTGAAAATGTCTAATTCACCAGAAAGACATGTATGACAAATTCACAAATATACTCAACCAGATCAACAAGATGTAATTGACAGCTTGTATATTCCAATTACAATGCATTGGTAGATTTAAAGTAAGGATTTGCTTAAAGAAAATGATGTTTGGCAGCATCAAAAGCCAATCCAACATCAATCAATTCAGTCTACTGTCAAACAAAATTACCTGGTCTCAATATCGATGATGTAAAAAAAGAAGAATACCTGTTCAAATTAAAACACAATTGACTGGTCCAAAAATCCAGGTTATATCAAGGAAGAAAATATATATGTTAACATTGCAGCTGTGTTCCGTGATGGGCATTCATGAGATAAAGGTCCCCTGATGATCTCATGGACAACCACCTGAGTATGGGGAAAAGGTCACAAGTGAAGGAATTTCCAGAGAGTAGGTGTCTTCTGGAAAGGTAACGAATCAATTGCCAACTTTAGAAGGAACAACATTCTTCACCAGAGGATCTAATAGATAAAGGATTGTACAGCAGAGAAATGGTTCACAGGCCAGTAAAATCAGAATCAGTGTCGTCCTTCCTCAAGGCAACAACTTTCCAATCTTGCGAATTAGCATGGAATGCAGTCTGAAAGAATTACACAGCCATCAGATTCCCTGCATTTGTGAAGTCAGAGGCTTCACATCAGATTTTGCATTGTATTCTATGTCAAATTTTGCCTTACTCCATGTAACTCAAATCCCTATAAATTTTGGCCATATAATTACAATCTTGATCTTTTGGTCGATGGGAATATAGATCTGGGTGATGAGTGAACTTGAAAGTTACATTTCAAACCTGAAGGTTATTAATGTTACTGTTGGGAAGATCAGAAATAGCATGCATTTTTTATGCTACCCTCTGTGCTCACATCTTCCAGTTCCTCCATTTCTGCACTTCTAATATGGTCCCATAAACTTAAACCCATTATCTTCGTGAATGACTATCAGCTTAGTTTAACAATGACATAGACCTTGCATTAGCATGCACAGTTCATACAAATTGTAAGATAATAAAATGTGAGGCTGGATGAACACAGCAGGCCAAGCAGCATCTCAGGAGCACAAAAGCTGACGTTTCGGGCCTAGACCCTTCATCAGAGACCCCGAAACGTCAGCTTTTGTGCTCCTGAGATGCTGCTTGGCCTGCTGTGTTCATCCAGCCTCACATTTTATTATCTTGGAATCTCCAGCATCTGCAGTTCCCATTATCTCTCATACAAATTGTACCTCAGTTTGTGACAATATTTCTTAGGTTTTATTTAGCCTGCTTACAAATAACTCTGAAATGTACTGCTGAGACTCTGATGGTGGCAGGTTCAATTAAGTCTTTCAAAAGGGGATTTGACTGTTATCTGAAAAGGAAGGAATGCAGGGTTACAGAGAGAAGGCAGGAGAATAGAGCTTAAGTGAAGCACACATTAGGAGAACCAACAAAAATCCAGTGCACTAAATGGTCTATTTTTTGCTTTCACAATTCTGTGTTTCTGTGAACTCTGTGCTATAGCTATGATAACATCAGCAATTACATTTTTAAACAAGAAGATACTCAGAATTCCTGATAGAACAGAAAGGATATTAGTCATAATTCTTCACAATAATATATTTTTAACAGTTATAATGATAGTGAAACATTTTTTATTGATGTTTATCTTACAGATTTTTGTTACAACCTTTAATGTCATAAAGATAAATTGCTGTATTATGTTTATCTCTTGATATCCCAATTCCTGCATGGTGTAATGTATCAAACCTTCTGAACATTGATTGATCAAAGTTCACTTTGTAATGGAAAGAGACTCAGGGCAGTTCTAAAATCAATAGAAATTTTTTTTAATATATTTATTCACTGGATGTGGTTATTATTAGCTGGGCTAGTATTTATCACCTAACCCTAATTGCCTTTGAGAAGGTAGCAGTGATCTGCCATCTGGAACTGCTGCAATCTAAGTGGGGTAAGTGCATCCACAGCATTTTTAGGAGGCAATTCCAGGATCTTGAACCAACGATAGTTAAAGAATGGTGATATAATTCTAAGTTCAGGTTGATTGTGGCTTGGAGGGGATGTTCAGGTGATAGTGTTCCCAAGTATTTGCTGCCGTTCTCTTTCTACATCACAGAGATTGTGTGCTTGGAACATGCTGTCTACCAAGCTTTGGTGAATTTCAGCAATGCATCCCGTAATGGCTGCAAATGTGTACTGGTAATGGTGGGACTCAGTGATTCAATGTTGAATGTGATATCGGGGCTACCATTCAAGCAAGATACTTTTTCCTGAATGGATTCCATCTTCATGAGTGTTTTTGTCGCTGAACTCATCCAGGCAGTTGGCATTGTTATAGCACACTCTTGAAATGTGGTATACAGATGGTGAGCAGGTTTTGGAGAGCCAGGAGGTGAGTTATTTACCTCAGAGGTCCTAACCTCTCATCTGCTTTTATAGCCATGCTATCAACATGGCTGGTCCAGGTTGGAGTATGGTCAGTGGCAGCTCCAAAAGTCTTGATAATGGGGATTCAGCAATAGTAATACCATTAGATTCTCTTTTGTTGGAGATGGTTATTGCGTGTGTTTTTTTGTGTGTGACTTAATTATTATTTGCTACTTATAAGCACAATCCTGGGAGATGCCAGGTCTTACTTCACTATATGAAGAAGAGTGAATTGTGGTGAATATTGGGCCATCATCAGTGAATACTCCCACTTCTGATCATATGATGGTAGGAGGACCTTTGCTATAGGCATATTAACAAAGAAAATCACAGCTCTGAGGAACTTCCATTATTCCCAGGACTAAATGATTGACTTTCAAAAACCACAACCATCTTCCATTTGTGCTAATGATGAGTCCAGTTAGGAAGGTGTTTTCTATCCATTCCCATTTATTCCAGTTTGTTTGGGCACACAAGTGCCATACTCGGTCAGGCACTGCCTTCTTTGATACAAAGGTAAATCACTCTCTCCTTACATGTGGGTTACGAACATTGTCTCAAGGTTTTGATCAAAGTTATAATAAGATCAAGAATTGAGTAGTTTTAGTATTACCAAAACTGAGCATCAATTGTGGAGGAAGTACTGCTCGAGTGCCCTATCATGCCCCTCCATCACTCTGGTGATGATTGACAGTATATTGAGGTGGGGCATGTGTTGGGGCCATAATTAGCCACTTTACATTTGTTTTGCTCTTTTGTGAAATCATTGCAGTTGACTTTTACTCCTAACTATGTAATCAGTAGCATTAATAAATCACGGAATCATCTTCCTGATGTGACACCATGAAATTTAGTGAATACATAGAAACATCGAAAACAGAGATAAGAGGAGCGTGATTAGGCCTTACAGCCCATTGTGTCCGCTTCACCATTCAAGAAGATCACAGCTAATCATCCAGGTCATTACCCAGCTCCCACTTTCTCTCCACTCCCTTTGATTCCTTTAACCCTAAAAAAACTATATTTAACTCCTTCTTGAAAATGTTCATTATTTTGACCACTTTCTGTGGCAGAAAGTTCGACTTGCTCACTGTTCTCTGGGTGAAGAAATTTCTCCCTATCTCAATCCTAAATGGCCCAACCTTTATCCTTAAACTGTGATGCCTGGAATTGGAAGAAAGCAAATGTTCTCAGTGAATTCCAGACTACTGCCTTTCACTAATTGTCAGCTTCAAGATATAACACACAGTAATTTAGACCAATTAAATGATAAAAATAAGAGTTCACTTTACATTTTAGGATTTAAGAAGGAAAATGCAAATATTACTTGTTAATTGGGCATTCCAGATAAAATGAAGTCATCTTGTGTATCAGATTATATCCATTAAGCAAACCTCATTAGTATTGATTTAAATGCATTCAAAATCAATTATTCTGGGAATATTCCCAATTTATATGAATGTGCCTATTATTATTCTTCCTGTTAACTGACATTAAGTGGAATATAAGAATATAATGGTTCTGTGTCAATGTGGCACATAAATTGACTCTGAAACAGAAGACAGCAAAAGAAGTGTAGTCAAGGAAATGTAGCAATCACAGAATTTGCATAATCTGGTAGAATACAGAAACTGTGTAAAGCCTCAACAACATTGATATTAACACTCATTTATATTATTTGTCCTGCAGCTACAAACACAATGTACAATTGTATAGATGTAGATGCTAGGACACGGAGCAGTTTGATAGAATTAGGAAACGGTAGAATTTAATGATTGCTAGAGATTTGCTTACCACTGGTAAACCAGGAGGACCACTGTGTTTACATCTCAATTGAGTGTTTACCTTCCATTCAGGCTTTTTCAATCTTCCCAGGAGAATACCCCCCAAAAACCTGAATGTGGGTATGATATCTCAAAGCTGAGATCTACTAGCCTATTAAGGTTTGGCATATTCCCACTTCTGTCAGCTCCAACATGAGAGACACTCACTGCCAATACTGCAGCATGGCCAGATTTGGGAAGAAAGGAATAAAGAAAAGGGGTGCATTCGCCATGCCAGACAGAAAGGGTGCAGGAATGTTAATGTATGCATCATGGGGGTCATCACAGATCTCTTGTGACATGTGCTTTCCAAGTACAACAGACCCTTTCCACTGAGGTGTAAACAAGGCTCATATAGCAATAGGATTAGCTCCCACCAGCTTGAATACCAGCGGGTTTAGATTTTTAAAAGGCCTCTTAATGGCCTGAGTTGGCCTCTGGATGAGGAGGATGGATACTTTCTAATCAACTTGTTTAGAGATGTTATCACACAAATTTAGAATCCAGGCCTCCTGACCCAGGTGTAGGAACCTAACCTGTACGTCACAAGACACCTTTTTTTGGATAGGAGGATATCCTTAGAACTTTCCATCCTGAAATAATTAGGGTGAAGACAGGTGGAAGGGTCTTATCCCCTGGCACATATGCTGCTCGAACATATGGGCAGCATTTGGGCAGCACGGTGACTCAGTGGTTAGCACTGCTGCCTCACAGTAGCAGGGACCCAGGTTTAATTTCAGCCTTGGGTGACTGTCTGTGTGGAGTTTGCACATTTTCCCTGTGTCTGTGTGGGTTTCCTCCCACAGTCCAAAGATGTGCAGGTTATGTGAAATGACCATGCTAAATTGCCCTGATTAGGTGGGTTATAGGGGGATGAGCCTGCATGAGATGCTCTCAGGTTTGGTGTGGACTTTTTGGGCTGAAGGGCCTGTTTCCACACTGTAGGGAGTCTATGATTCTATATGGCTCTGCCACATCCAACCTAGGGAAGGAAGTATTACATTTCACCCAAAATAACTTAACCTGCGTAATCAATCATGGTTAGCAGACTTATATGTGGTAAACCTGTTAGTATTGTTAGCCATCAAACTTTACGCATTTGAAGGGTTTTGAAAACAATATGCATATTAGATTTGGGTAAGTTATAATTTAATTTGCACTTCTTTAAGAACATCTGAAATACATGCAAATCAAACTCAATGGAATATAAAGATTCATTTGGCACAAGAATGGTTGTCCTGCTGTGGGTTATGTGGTAGAATCAAGAAGACAAAGTTGGAAAGCTATTGGGATTTGACTTTTAAGGTCTTCTGAGACTGACCTGTTGCACCTCGATATGCTCCAAATGCACAGGTTCATGTACATTCACAGATCAAGCAGCTCTCCATACCATTTGTGATCCAGCATGAATAAACTTTGCGGTTGAGGAAGAAACTAAAATTTGAGCCTTGCCACAGTTTTAAAGAGTCGGGCGTACCAGCAAAAAAACATTTTAAGCAGAATTCACAATTATTGACTTTGTGATTCGCTGTCCTAAATTAGTGTTAGCTCTTCCACAACAACAAAATCCTTGTAAACTTAAATACCTGGTTCATACAGACACACAATATGCCATGGGCACCTGGGGGTATGACTGGTAGAAAAATGTTATCATGATGTCAGTTTCTCCCATCACAGATAGAATTACTGTGTTTTATTACAATCAGTGTGCTTTGTATATGAGAAGTGTGTTTTCACACCTTCAGAGTTCTTTGTTTTCTTGATCTGTAATCTTCACAGCATGTAGACAGTCAAACTCAGGATGGTACACATGAGTGTTCACAGCCATCAGCCCACTTCAGTAGAATTGAAGATAATCAAATGTGAGGCTGGATGAACACAGCAGGCCAAGCAGCATCTCAGGAGCACAAAAGCTGATGTTTCGGGCCTAGACCCTTCATCAGCCTCTCTGATGAAGGGTCTAGGCCCGAAACGTCAGCTTTTGTGCTCCTGAGATGCTGCTTGGCCTGCTGTGTTCATCCAGCCTCACATTTGATTATCTTGGAATTCTCCAGCATCTGCAGTTCCCATTATCTCAGTAGAATTGAACTTGGCTTTTAACCCATTTGTGTCTTTGTATATCTCTGGGTTTAAACAGATGTATTTGCAAGGAGTGCCCTTCTACCAAGAGGGCAGACAAAGTCAGCCTCCTCATTATCTCTTCTTGTTAAGTTTTTCCTGTTTGACTTTTCATGCACAACATTCGATAGGCTTCTCACGGGAATTGGCTAAGACAGTCAGTGAACGTAAATCATCAGGTTTTCTATAACAGCTCTCCTTCTAAAAGCAATATAGTTTGGAATTGAAAGTAAACAAAAATGACTATCAATCCTTCAGAGCTTGGCTTCATCATCATTGTATTTTTCTACAAGAGGAAAGTAGTGAAATCCATTCTCATTTCATTACAAAGGAGTACAATAAAAGGGAAAAAAAGAGCAATAGACATACTCTTATGCACATTCTTTTAGCCTTATCAGTTAGCTTTTCATTTCTAACCAGGTCTCTTTAGGTTCTGGAACATAGCGTCTACATTCAGATTTCATTTCCTAGCAATGTGGGTGAAGTTTAAGAAGCACAACTGAAAGAGCAAGACTCAACAAAGTAACTTAGTGTTCTAAGTATTAAGCTTTCCCACAAAAGTTAACAGATTGTGGTCAACAGTGATAAATTTCAGACACATATCTCAAAATGTTTGGCAGCCTATAATAGACCAAGGGCTTTCTTTTCTGCTGCAGAGTACCATGTCTGATATTTGTTTAGTATTTTTGACAAGCACCCAATAAGTATCTCAATTCAGGCTTCATCTTCCGAAAGAAGCCTTTACTCCAATGTCAGTTACACTGATGACACCTTTAAATGCTTGTTTAAAGTTTTGGCCTTCAAGAACCAGCTCTATTGTTAAAATGACCTTCATCCTTCAAAACTAGTTTGACATATTTCAGTCCATACTGCCTTTGTTTTATCCTGAAGTCTGACTGTCACTGGTAGAGGACTGAAGATTGCAAAAAACTTCCTGTGGAACTCACACTTTGCCAAGAACCACAATGACTTTACATTCTGTTGTGGGAATGGGGAACTGTGCTACTGTTTCTACATTTTCAGCCCTAGACAGTATTCATTCTTGACTCACTACAAACTTGCTCTTTGCAACATTGACCATGAGGTCAACTGACTATATTTTTGAGAAGGAATCTTACGGTGAACTCAAATGTATTTCCAAATAAGGTGAGCAGTTAGGTTAGTTATATTTAATTTTTAACAATATTCACACATTTGAGACAGGTGGGGTCTTTGTACTTGAATTGTTTTCCAATTGAAATTATCTTTCTCAAAGCCCTTCTGGAAAATATGCTGTGAAAAGCATATTTTATTTATTTCCATTATTATTGGACTATGGATGATGAAAAGAAGACACTGCTTTAAGCCAAGGAGACTGTGCAAAGGAATGACTGCAGTTTTAAAATCATGGTTACTGAAGCACATTGTGAGTTCTGCACAATGCTGCATTTTTCCTGGGAGAGTGAGAGTAAAAGCAGACACTGCGGAGCCGAGAGTTCTGAACAAGTGAGAGAAATTCATTGACAACAATGTTTTGACTGGCTCCTGACTAAGTAACTATAGCTTGTGTCAGACCATTTTAGCAGAGAAATATCCAGGCCACAAACTAAAAACGTTAAAAAAATCTTCTTTCTCTTTCCTGTGTGGAGGACCAGACAGTCTCCAGGAATAGTTACTGTCTTCCACTCCCCTTGCTTTGTGGATTGCCTGTGGTGATTGAGCAATAAAATATCTTTAGAGGACTTAATCCCAACCAGCAATTGGAGAGCCCTGGTACGCAAACAAACTTGTGTCAGTAGCAAAAAACTAAAGACACAGGAAAAAAACTGAACAAAATCAATTTACCAAATCCTATACCCAAGCTGGTGCTATCAAACTGTGTTTCTTAGATTTTTTTTCTCCTTTTCTACCCTTTGTATCCATGCCATTTCTATATTTCTACATGCCTGCTGCTTATGAATGGAGGAATTTAAAAGGGTAGCTTTTAAGTTATAAAAAATTTTAAGTTCGCAATTCATGTTTCATTTTTGCAATTACTGGAAGTCAATTTGTTTGTTAGAAACAGTTACTTTATTGTGAAGAACAGAAACCTAGTGAGCATTTTTTTTTTCACCTGAGTTCATCAGTCAGTTAAATCGAGTACTTTGGATATTTTTGCAGAATATATTTATCGAAATATTTACCAAGCATTTATAACAATTCCAGAAAAAAAGGGGCTTGATTTTCAGCTCCTTATCTCAGTGAGTCATAACACTGCCAAAATGTCAATTATTAAATTATTTAAAAGGATAATGGGTATTTGTGGAAGTAAAGCTATTGGTGAATATAAAAGTGAGTGAATTATGATTAAATCAATGCCACAAATAATTTAAATGATGGAATATGGCCTATGAACCTAATCACAATATCTATTATTCCATTAGGAAGTTCTCAATGTTATTTTAAAATAAAGTTAGCTCAAAAGGTGACGGCCATTCTGGCGACAACAATGTGTGGAGCTGGATGAACACAACAGGCCAAACAGCATCTTATGAACACAAAAGCTGATATTTCAGGCCTAGACCCTTCATCAGGAATGGGGTGTCTTTTCTGTTTTTGTTTAACTTAATTACTTTACTGTCAAGGCTTTGATGGGAGTAATTACACAATTTACCTGATTATTATTTGAATATTAGCAATGCTCTTACAAGAACATCTTACTTATTTAATTTTCTTATTCACTTGCAGGAACTCTCTGTTCAAATGACAGATAAAAATTTCCAGATAGACAAGCCATTGGAAATAATTTGGAAAACATCCTGAGCTTTAATTCTACGTATCGGACGTGTATAGTTTTTTAGATGAGTTTTGTAATCTCAGATTGATTAATGAAGATTTCAAGGGAGCATACTGAAGAAACATCTAGCAGTTGATAAAAATAATGCTCGGAATCTGTATTAAAAACAGAAGATGCTTGAGAAAATGTACCGAGTCTGGCAACATCCATGGATCGAGAAACAGAGCCAATGTTTTGAGTCTGATATGATTTCTGAAGACAAAATATTGGACACAACACATTAACCCTATTTCTCTCTCCACAGATGCTGCCAAACCCACTGTATTTCTCTGACATTTCTTGAAGAATACAACAATTTAATATAAATTTAACTTAAATACTTAAAATGTTTATCAATTGAAAGGAATTCTGTTGAAAGTCTTTCATTATGCAATATTTGACATTGCATTTACATTTTTTTTTAATATTGCCTAGTAATGGTGTTGGAACTATTGCTTGTTAAAGCATGCCACAGTGAATCTATCAACCAACATTGTAAACAATTCAGCATGGTAAAAGTCATGTGCATTTTTACTGGTGAATTGAATGTAAGAACAAGGTGTGATTTGAAAATTATGCATATGCTTGGTTAGGCTAGGTAGAAGTATTCTTTGCAATCTGGTTACCCATTACCGTTGTTGAATCTGATTTCAAGTTTCAATACTTTCACTTCAGGAACAGATTCTTTAAGCAAGCCAGACCTACAATGATCGTAGGAAGTGATCTAAATTTCCCCATGATATATAGCATTTATCTTTTTTTACTTCAAATCTTTCTTGTGTTTTTGCTAATAACTTTTCATTAATATTGCTTAATGAATGATTGTGTAATAAAGCAATTTCATATTACCCCAAATGTAAGTCTACAGTGCTGCTTAGTTTTGAATTGAAACACTCAAACTAAAAGGGAGTTACAAAAAAAAACACTGGGTTCACTTATGTCCTTTGTAGAAGGAAATCTACCGTCCTTATCGAATCTGGTCTACATGTGACTCCAGACCCACAGCAACATAGTTGGCTGTTAATTAACAAGATACTCTGACTCAGCAGCTCTTGATCAAGTGAGAATGGGAACTGCAGGTGCTGGAGAATCTAAGATAACAAAGTGTGAAGCTGGATGAACACAGCAGGCCAAGCAGTATCTCAGGAGCACAAAAGCTGATGTTTCGGGCCTACACCCTTCATTATCCTCTGATGATTTTGCTTTTCCTTATGTATGAGATCAATATCCTTGCTGTTTTGCAAAGCCTCACACTTAAAAATAAATTTTCTGATTTTCTATTAGATAATTGTGACTGTGTTCCTGTGTTAGAATGACACTCATTGGGTGATTATTTGTGCTGTCTGAGGAATGTAATGAGTTGGTCAGTGGTTTCTTCTTCACAAGCAACCTGTGTGCGTTATATCTGTGTGTGCATGCTTGTGCGTAACTGTTGTGTATGCGAGTGTACCTCTGTGAGCACACACACGCATACCACTGTATATACCTTTGTGTGTAAGCATTCCTGTGTGTGCACTTGTGTCTATGTACCTGACTGTGCACATGCATACTGCTGTGTATGTATTTGTATGTATGTAGCTATATCTGTATGTATGTACCTATGTCTGCACATGCATATACCTCTGTGTGTGTTGCCAGAATGAGCCTTATGCATGTGTACCACTGTGTATGTGCAAGCGTTCACGTACCTGTGCGTACAAGCTATTGCCCTGATATATGTTCACTTGTTTCTGTGGGTGTAATCCTGTTCCTGCAAGCCTTGATAGGAAGGGTTTAGAGGGAGATGGGCCAAATGCTGACTAAAGAGACTAGATTAATTTGGGACATTTGGTCAGCACAGACAAGGTGGACTGAAGGATCTGTTTTGGTGCTGTTCACGTTTATGACTTTTATATGAGCTTATACAAATTCTTAGCTCACAGGGTCATGTCTGCTGGGTGGCCACAATACACCTATTTGGCATCAGTTTTGGATCTGTGGAAGGGCTGACCCATGAATCATTCAACTAACTCCTTCTGGGGCATTGCTTGTTTAGAAAGGCAACAATGATGTAATGATTTTACAGGTTAGATTCTAGGGTATGAAATTCTGAAGGGGTTTCCTGCTTCTCTGCTACATGTTTGTGGGAAGAAAGACAGCTATAAGAATGAGAATTGTCTGTGTGCAAATATGAAGCCCATTATTTTTTGTTTTTACCTCCATACATTTAGCAAATTTTCACTAGAATTTGAATGCCTTGGAGGACTTAAGTGATGCCTCTCAGTTCTGTCCCATCCTACTGACAATGCATTCACCTGAAAAGTGAAACTGGGGAACAATCACCGATTTGCCTTCTAAAATCAGTTTCCAATCTTCTCCACAGCTGCTTTCTGCACTTTCTAACTGTACTATTTTTGCAATCTTCCAGACGCATGTCAAAATATTTTGAAATTTTAGTGTGGGTTCACTTAATAATGTCATCTATAGAGAATAAGATAAATCTCTTTAAATTCACTAATAATTCCAAATCAACTGGTACATTTTGTCACAATTGTTTCTCCATGTGCAACTTATAAGTAGCCTTTTTCTTTCCATTTTTCCATTTTCTTATGGTTCCTTGATTTTATTTCATTAACGGTCAGATCTTTGTTTATTCCTGTTCAAATTGGATCGTTGGATGACTTTGAAGATTGGAAATGAATGGTTGTCGTTGACTGGCCTAAATCTAGCTCCATTTTGCTTAAGTGTTTTACAATTAAATACAAATTCTCTTAACGTGTTATATCTTTTTGTTAAAATAAAACCCTTTTGAAGCTGTATGTGTCAAATTTGATGAATGGAAGCTGCTTTAAGTCAGTGTTTTTGACTTCAATCTCATGTCCTCTATACAGAGAAGACATGCACCAAGAGATCCGATTAAAAATTATATATCTTTCACATAATTTGTTTCTAACTTGCTCTTTTTTTATTAAAAAAATGGTCACAGTAGAAAGCTCTAGCCGCTTTATAGTGATTTTGTGTTGGCTTAGGGACTTGGAGGAAGTAAGATAGTGTGAAAGTAAAATCATTAAATTGACACATTACAGTCTTCCCATCTGAGGCCTGAGGGCTAGCACTTCCAAGCAGTTAATCCAACAGGAAACAGGCATGAGCCCAATCGCTAGAAAGTAATCATGGTCCTGTTACTTAAGGTAGAATGTAAACGGTATTTACAAACTGTGTGAGGAACAGCAAAAGCAGTGGGTTATCAGCAGCCTCAGATAAGCAAAGAAATCTTTTGTTCAGGAACTTTATGCATTATTGAACTTCCTCCACCTTCTTAAAAAAGCTTCTTCTATTTCTCCTACTCTAGAAATTGATTTATATCTTCACAGTGAGTGTTTTCCATTGGCTGTGCTGGTGGGTTACTAAGTTCTGATCTGATCCCACTTACCAATCAGCAAAATGCTTTCAAAGATTCATTTCATACAGGCAAATTGTTTCTTGGTAATATATAAATTGAGCATTGTTTAAACAAAAACATTTTGGAGAAACTTTTTGTCTTCTTTTCATCAGAACAATTTGCAGGAATACCAATTTTAATGGAAAAAAATAGTTATAACTTGAGAGAAGAATGCTGATTGTTTAACAAGTGGACTCTGAATCTGAGATGCTTTGCCATTGAGAATGCACCGGTTAATGATACTTGATAGGTAACACATCAATTGCATAAATGCATGGGTAGCTGTAGGCAGTCAATTTTGGTACTGTAAAATGCTCAACCCTATCATGAGATATCTCAAGTTTGAGCAATATTGGAGCTTGCTATTTCTTGTTGTTTTTATGTAGTAGCAACATGAGTGGTCTTTGCCAAACAGGAGAACCAAAATGATATTTTGCCCATCACACAAATAAGTAATGTGGCATACAATTTCAATGCCAGTGTGATGAGATGTATGAAAGCTGTATGTTCCAAAGATTGATCCGGTTATATCAAAAAGCATAGCCTTTCCATTGTTTGCAAAGAGCAAGGTATTGACCACACCCAACCAGCCTACAGTCATAAAACTTTCAACAAAGTGTACAATATCAGATATGATTCTGTAATTGGACAACATTTATCGGATAATCCTCAGTGTGTGAATAATTACACTGTAAATCAACTTAGGGTGTTCAGACAGGCTTGCAGCATGGCATAATTGCATTAAATGAAAGCTGTGTATATTAATAAATGAGACCCTATATTTGCAGATAGAAATAACATGCATATATCCGCATCTTTTTTTAACTGAACAGAATAGGTGATAGTCATTCTTTTCTCAGGGCAACACCACGAACAATGAGTCAACCCGTCTGGTTTAAAATTTAAACAGAACTTATATTTAACTGTCAACAATCATTAACTGGTGCAGTATTCTCCCCGGCAAAGCCTTGATAAGTCAGAGTCCAGTTGTGAACCTACCAGCAATCTCCTCTCATATTGTATAAATATTGGTTTTCCCCTTAAATAGGTGTTCTTGCGAAGTATCCTGAAGAGTGCAAGATGAAAAGCTTTTACAAAATATGTATTTTTTCTACAAAACACAGACAGGTTGTTGATTAAATTTGATTGAAAAACCTGAACAGTAAATTGCTTTGTGCCCTTGGAAATCTACACAGAAAGATATCGACATCACTCTGATCACTCCCCACAGAAGAGGATGACTTTTATAACCCAGGCTTACAACTAGCAAATTTGCAGGAAGGTAGGGCCCATACCTCCCATCCCCACGACCTGTTCCCTCATTCATTGGCCAATTAAGAGCTTTATTCTACCTCCACTGCAATAATTTACATGGGGCTGGAGAAGATGGAATGAAGGAGACCAGCCCATGCCTTTTATAAATCAGACGAAAACGCAACAAAGAAAGGGGATTATCCTTCTGAGGGTGTACCTGTATTTATTGGGAATGTTCCCAAGAACCTTCTTCCCCCTACATCTGGCATGCAAAACCAGATACCTATCTCTAGGCCCCAAACGTCAGCTTTTGTGCTCCTAAGATGCTGCTTGGCCTGCTGTGTTCATCCAGCTCCACACTTTGTTACCTATCTCCCTGCCTCACTCACAGTCCCTCCCTCTCCACCATCACCACTTCCCTATCATCACCAACCACTCTCTGACAGGCTGGCATCTATTCAAACTTCATCTACCACATGCCCAGAGTCCCCTCAGACTTCCTTTGTGCTGTGTATAGGCCTTAGAGGCTCACAATAGCCTGCAACATTTGGAGCCAGAAGTCATTGCCACAATCGGGATGCCTACATCACTGCCCGTTCTATTAGCTTGTCTACATGTCCTCTTAAAAGTTCAATACTCTGCTTCTCAGAGTTGACACTGCTTCCAAGTTTTGTATTACCAGCAAATTTTGTACCTGAGCCTCATATGTTCTAAAGTAGTTACTAAAATCTATCCAGAAAAGCAGTGGCCCTGATCTTGGTCCTTTGTAACCCCTAAGTACGGTTTCGTCCACTCCAAAACAAGACTCTTCACCTCTACTCTGTTACCTGTTTCTCAGCCAAGTCTGTAGCAATGCTGTCACTTGCCCTTTCTTAATATGGCCTTCAACTTTGCTGGCAAGCCCATTATGTATCATTTTTATGAAACATTGGAGTTACTTTCAGTCGAGCTGCCATCAGCTTCTCTTCTCAAGGAACTGACTATTTCATGGGAGCAACCACCACTTAAACATCACACTAACATTCAGCAACTGATTTACGAGCAGATTTCTAAGGCAGGTCTTTTCAGATGAAAGGTAGAAATTTCATCCTTAGCCAATTATTATCTCATTTTTTGTTAAATGGTTGCAGACTAGCTAGTATCAGCAGAGATGCATTCCCTATTCAACTCTTCAGGTTGTAGTTGGGGAAAATTAAGTACTTTTACCTTTGATTAATCGTTGGCCACATTCATGATTAATCTAATGCTTATGATACTGTCACAATTCTGTTGCCCCGATCCCAATTATATGTTTTGCTGAAATGCTTAATCCTACCCTCTAGCCGCTTCATTAAGAAACACTGGCTATGCCCCTCAGCTGCTATCGATGGGTGGAACAAATACACAGCATGCTCTGTCCATTCCATCTCAAAAATTGAAACAGGCAGTCGTGTTTCATACATTAGAGAGTTACAAAGTTGACACAGGACTGAAATGTGATCAAGAATTCATCAGAAAACATTTTTTTAGATGTCTACTCCCACACGCCGACAGTTTAGCTTGTCTTCTCTGTAACCATTTCCACAGACCTGATTAACTGCACCACAGCACCAAGGGCAGTCAACAGACACACATAATCAAGCAGAACACAACAACCTATTTACTGACCTGCCTGAAAATTACACCAAGCATATCTAGTAAGTCTGTGGGCTGAGCTGCTATTCAATTTTCAATTGCACACTGCTTGTTTATCAGATAAAGAAATGGATGGTTGGCAGTTGAAAAACATGTGTCAGAGATATGTTCTCACACATCACCCCACCAACGCCCTTGACGGCGTCTCCCGCATTTCCCGCAACACATCCCTCACACCCCGCCCCCGCCACAACTGCCCCAAGAGGATCCCCCTCATTCTCACACACCACACCACCAACCTCCGGATGCAACGCATCATCCTCCGACACTTCCGCCATCTTCAATCCAACACCACCACCCAAGACATTTTTCCACCCCCATCCTTGTCTGCCTTCCGGAGAGACCACTCTCTCCGTGACTCCCTTGTTCGCTCCACACTGCCCTCCAACCCCACCACATCCGACACCTTCCCCTGCAACCACAGAAAGTGCTACACTTGCCCCACACCTCCTCCCTCACCCCCGTCCCAGGCTCCAAGATGACTTTCCATGTTAAGCAGAGGTTCACCTGCACATCGGCCAATGTGGTATACTGTATCCATTATACCCGGTGTGGCTTCCCCTACATTGGAGAAACCAAGCAGAGGCTTGGGGACCGCTTTGCAGAACACCTCCGCTCAGTTCGCAATAAACAACTGCACCTCCCAGCTCCGAACCATTTCAAGCCCCCCTCCCATTCTTTAGATGACATGTCCATCATGGGCCTCCTGCAGTGCCACAATGATGCCAACCAAAGGTTGCAGGAACAGCAACTCATATTCCACTTGGGAACCTTGCAGCCCAATGGTATCAATGTGGACTTCACCAGTTTCAAAATCTCCCCTTCCCCCACCGCATCCCAAAACCAGCCCAGTTCGTCCCCTCCCCCCATTTCATCCCACAACCAGCCCAGCTCGTCCCCTCCCCCAACTGCATCCCAAAACTAGCCCAGCCTGTCACTGCCTCCCTAACCTGTTCTTCCTCTCACCCATCCCTTCCTCCCACCTCAAGCCGCACCTCCATTTCCTACCTACTAACCTCATCCCGCCTCCTTGACCTGTCCGTCTTCCCTGGACTGAACTATCCCCTCCCTACCTCCCCACCTATACACTCCTCTCCACCTATCTTCTTTTCTCTCCATCTTCAGTCCGCCCCACCCCCCTCCCTATTTATTCCAGAACCCTCTCCCCATCCCCCTGTCTGATGAAGGGTCTAGACCCGAAATGTCAGCTTTTGTGCTCCTGAGATGCTGCTTGGCCTGTTGTGTTCATCCAGCTTCACACTTTGTTATCTTAGTTGAAAAACATCCTCATTATGTCATCTACTGTTTAAACATTAGTCTTAGGTGAAACATGCAGTCGCTATTCTATTCAATATATAACTAAAACCCGTGAGCCATTTATCGGAAAGAAACTTGAAGTTGCACAGTAGTTGACTGTTGCAGTTCTTACTGCATATGTGAGTTGTCAGATGAATCCTCAGTAAACTGAAATTGTTGCAGTTGTGGCTGGTTGTCAGCAGTTGTTACTCAGTGATGCACAGACAGATTCCATTCCAATCAGTTTTTGTTATCCTGACAAAAAAAGTAGTATAATTAGAACAGGGAAAATTAAGTGAATCGCAGGATCTCTGGGACATTTTGAGAGGTTTTGAAAAGTACACCAAATCTTTTTTGAATGCAAATGCTTGATTTGTCAGTGAAAATCCTAAATATCAGCACATCAATGACAAACTTGACTTCTGCTTACACCTCTTGATCCTTTCCTGTCTAATATTGTCTGTCAACAACATTGCAAGTCATTATTCTGCAGTCAAAGCTGCCTCACAGGCAAATAAACTGCTGGATTACCGACCAAGGCATTCTGCATTGATGACAAAGTTTTGAGTGTTCTACACGAATCTGTGGAAAGTTTGGTTACATTAGCAACTCAAACAAGCATTCTTGCTCTTAGCTTGATAAATGTGGAATAAAGTTGGACTCCAGAAGAAAATTTCCAGTCATTTGCTTTATCGCCCCTTTTCAAACATTTTAAAGCAAATGAAAATAGTTCTGCAGGTGATATCTGCAGTTTACAAGATGCTGCTTGGCCCCTTGTTTTGAGCTGTTCCATGAGATTGGAGATGATTTGTTTCCATTGTGCTTCAGTGGGCACTCAGATAGTCGATACATCTAATGCACTGTCTGGCACTTTCAAAGCAGGTGGTGTCTGAAAGGTGAGGTAAATGGGGTGGTTCAATGATTGTGTGCTCCCTGCAAAGCCGTGACATCACTGATGCATGTTCCTGTCCATGGCTCTTGACGTACTTGGTGCCTTCTCACATGGGCCTTTTCCAATTTAGTTAGACACATGTCAGGCACTTGTATGAGTGCCAGGTATTCTTCAGGATGCTTTAACAATACGTCTAAAATGCTTCCATTTTCTGCCTCGGAATCCACTGGAGTTTCCTTTCTATTTCAGCCTTTAATCTGGGCAAGCTGGCTTAGGAAAGGATGCTACTAGCAGAGGCCAATCTTATTATTAGAGTTGGAAAATTGTGTGGAAAGGCAACCTTGTGGAATTTCATGGCTGCTTTCTTTCCTGTCTAAAGTTAACGTTATCTCCAGTCACTGGTTACTGCTTTCTGTTTTCCTCTTCCATTTCCATGATGAGTACCCGTTACAGTAATACTATAAAGAGCATACAATGAAATTATGGGCATTCTGGTTAAGTTACACTGCATTACAACCTACTCTGCACTCTCATTTGGAAAGAGAGAATTCAAGATAAATTAAGGGACAGAAGAATAGTGCCATGAATTGAGAAAGCTAAAATAAAGTATGTTGATTAAATATTAGCATAGAATTTGGACCAGGTCTGTCTCGGTGCTCTAAAATCTATGTAGTTCTATATGTTGTCAACCAGATTTGTAGATCTAATTGTTAAAAAAAAAGCTTCAAAACAAAAATTTTCATTGTTGAAGAGTAGCTTTCTGTGTCAGAACACTTTGGAAAGGTCCTAATTATAGCCAAGATGATAAAATGTGAGGCTGGATGAACACAGCAGGCCAAGCAGCATCTCAGGAGCACAAAAGCTGACATTTCGGGCCTAGACCCTTCATCAGAGAGCCCTCTGATGAAGGGTCTAGGCCCGAAACGTCAGCTTTTGTGCTCCTGAGATGCTGCTTGGCCTGCTGTGTTCATCCAGCCTCACATTTTATCATCTTGGAATTCTCCAGCATCTGCAGTTCCCATTATCTCTCCTAATTATAGCCCCTGGTTTATATATGCCCTTTTAGATTGATAGTGGCCACTTGTGTGGTTCTCCTCTACTGCTCCCTGATTAATCCAATTTCCATTACAATCTCTAACTTCCTTAATTTTACGGATCATGTAAGGTTGGATCTCCAACAGCAAGTCTTTTACAATGTTCAAGCCTGACATCGTATCATAGTTTGAAATAGAATACCTTCCAAAGTGATGTAAAATTTAACTTCTTGAATAGGACAGTAAATATTCTTTCAAATATTTTAAAGATGATTGGATTCAAGAAATGGTCAAAAAGTCCACAAATCATTTCATGGTATATTGGTGAGACCAACACTTTTTATCCATTCTTAACTTTCCGTGAAAAGGTAGTAATGAGCTGGATTTTTTTTGAACTGCTGCAGTACAAGTGATGTGGGTGTACATTCAGGGTTGTTAGAAAGAGAGTTCCAGGATTTTGATCCAGTAATTGCGAAGGAACAGTAATATAGTTACAAGTCAGGATGTTGTTTGACTTGAAGAAGAACTCAAAGGCAATGGTATTCCCAAGCATCTGATGGCCTTGTCATTCTAACTGATTGAGGTTACAGGTTTCGAAGATGCTGTCAAAGGGAGCTCAGTGAGTTGAAAGTGAAGTTAAGCAAAATCTTTTTCTTTAGATAAATACTGCAGTTTGATGGACAGGTCCTCGAAAATTGTATCGGTTAAACAGTGATACACATTTTAAAGAAATATTTTAATGTAGAGTTCAAAGAACTTTGGATTCATGACACTTCTTTTCCTAACTCTAACATTTATAGGAAGCAAAATGGAATTTATGATGGCACATTTCTCAACCAAAAACCTGGTACTTACTTGCCCGACCAGATACGGCTCACTCTACAAATATCAGGCGATTAGAACAAGATAAGGTTAACTGAGATCATTAGATAAGCTCCAACCATCAGGTTGTAAAAGACAATTCTAGGCAGAGCCAAGTAGTATTCCATTCAATTTGATGTAAGTGCGAAGTCTATATAGCTAACAGTAATATATACTTACACTTAAGGCCAGCCAGCTGGCTCACAAAGACAAACAAATAACTTAGCTGTAATATAATTAACCATTAACTACCATGTAATAATTCTATTCTGTTAATCAAAATAGAGCCTATCTTCTAACTGGGCAAAGATGTCTAATGGGCACCTTTCACTATGTGGTATCAGTAACTTAGACTAGTATCAGTAAAAAGGATTGGTGACAGCTAATATACACAGGCTATCTGGGGTCTCTGTTGGCCATGAGCACAACGTACAACATGCTGACAGTGGTGCAAAATTGTAGCATAATTACTGGCTGATGTTCTCTCTTAACAAAAGATGTTTGGTCCACTGTAGAACGTGCCTGTGGGTCGTATTCTCCTTGATATGGTTTATTAGTGTTGGTTGATTGTTGCTGTTCTTAGATCATGTGGCAAGCTATGGTTATTGCAAACACTTTGATGGATATAAAAAGGATCCCAAAGCACTAACTCATGAAAATGTGATCTCACCCATAGAGTTAGTTAGGGGATCAAGAAGATAGCATTGGAATCTTGGAGTTTGAAATTGTCCACTAGTTTAGAGGTTCTTGCAGCTTGTATAGAGCAGGTGCTGCAACATGGACATCAAAACTGGCCATGGACCATGGTATTAGAAGCAATTCAAACTGGAGAGTCATCCATGAACCCTCTAGAGAATTTATAGCTCACTTCTACGATGCTCACCTTATTATTTGTGTATCATGCCTCCACAGCCCTACTCTCGCACTATTCTGTGCTCACCAATGGCAGAAGTGCTGATTTTTGCCAGGACCTTCCACGTTTCTCACCATTAATGCCAAATTAAACCCCAGCTGTGTGTCTATTCAAACGCTGAAAGCTAGGAATTGGACTTTACAGTGACAGTCTGTGGATGGCCCAGGGAGAAAATCAGTAGCCCACTTTAATGGCAAGGATGTTGGGGTCCTGGTTGGAATATAACAGTGGATAGCAGAGCCATTTCTTTCTTTAGGACTGCAAAAGGACATCATGGCATCAAATGCTGCCAACCTGCTCTGCGGTTGCCACGCTGGTAGGTATAGTTGCAAGCAGCATCTTCCTCAATTGCTCTCACCCATTGCATCCCTTCAGACAACCAACCCTTCCTACCACTGCATTTTCTAATCACTCACCAGGGCCATCTCAACACTTTTTCTCTACCTACACTAACTCTAAAGCTCATACTAGCCCAATCTATCTCATTTAATCCCTCCCCTCTGCTCATTTCAGGAGAAAACAGTCAACAATAGAGAAGAGAGAGGCAAGGTCAATGTGGTGTGTCTGACATTTGTCTGCTCAAATCCTGCAGGAAGAGAGCCCCTATGGGAGAATATCATGACTGGTCTTATGGTGATCATATCTAGCAAACTAACTGAAATGCATTTTCAAATGCTGTGCTGCTTTCCCACTACCATGACTGTGAATGTATTCCTAATGTGCCCAAACTTCTCCCACTATTTCACAACATGTTCCCTCTCTTGCCTTTTGCAGGCAAAAGCATTGTCTCTGTGGCCTCTACCATGTGGAGAGATGCCCCCATTTGCATCATTCCTCCTCCACCTCTGACAAAGAAGGAGGCAAAGATCCTACAAAGAATGCACTGTTAAGATTGTCTATTTCACCATCCACCAGTTCAGATTCTCACAGCTTAATTGTGATTTTGAGTCATTTTGACTCAGCAGCACATTCTGGTAGCAAGTGACTGGCATATCCCCACAACTGGTAGCAAGAAATAGCTCACCTCTGAGTTCTCTGAGGTTAGCTGGAGACTGGGTAGCTGCTCTGCCCTAGGCAGAACAGCCCCAGTCCCATGTTCTCAAACATTAATAACTTTAACAGGCTGCACATACTGACACAGAAGCAGTGAGCAGCTTTGTCAATGACGTTCAGGAAACTGGATCAATGTTTGAGGTGTCCACCAACACTATCTGTACCGTGCTGACTTCAGCATGCATGCGTCTGTCTGCATTCATTGCTCAGCATCAATGACAAGATGATATGGGATGAGGGACACCCAAGTTCCCTTTCTTCCCAAGAAGACAGGGAGGCGCCAGCACACACCCTACTGGAGGAGGAACCGCATACAGCATCCCCAGAAGTCTCCAACTCAGACCACCCCTGGGTTGCCAGGCCCCTCTACCTTCAGTCTACCTACAAATCTAGCCTAGGAGAAAGTTGCAGCTGAGGTGGCTAAGCCTGCATATTGCTTGAGCTCACTCTACATGCCTGGGTCCTCTAGCCACAAATGCTTCAGGAATCACCACTGAAACCTTCAAGACCAACAGGGTCCACTACTGAGCAGGCTTCGTCTAGCCCAGCTTTAGCTATGGTGGTACGCCTGGACATAATGTGAAAACAATGAAAAAGAAAAGCTACTTAGGACACATAAATGACATGAGTGGCACTTTGTAGTAAACAGAAGATCATATTTGTAAAGATATTTGAACTTAAAATCTTCACCCTTCTTATTGACTATCACTTTAGCTGCAGCTACAAAAATAAAGTTATAAAGGCTACCATTACTTTGCACAACACTGTTAGAACCATGTCTGAAAGAGAGCTACTCTTTCCTTAATAGAGATAACACAGTGTGGAGCTGGAGGAACGCAGCAGCCAGGCAGCATCAGTGGAGCTGGAAAGTTGACATTTCAGGTCACGATCCTTCTTCAGAAAGGGCCTGAAGAAAGGTCCCGACCCGAAACATCATCTCTGCTGCTCTTCTGATGCTGCATGGACTGCTGTGTTCCTCCAGCTCCACACTGTGTTACCTCTGACTCCAGCATCGGCAGTTCTTACTACTCTTTTCTTAATACTGATTACAACACATCTTGACATTGTTTGATGTGGGAGCATGGGATGTTGCAGAGCCTTAAAACAGCTGTTAACGCTAACTATTACTAATCAACTGGGAAAGCAAAGAAATTTTTTAAAAATCTACTTCTGGGTCTAAACAAGGACTGTTTGTATTTTGAGCGGCAGATTTACAGTCTATGAATGATCATTTTATGTAACTCTATTGGAAGTGGCTGTCAATTAAATCCCTTCTTTGTCTGCTCTGCTCAGCTGGAGCAGGCAAAGAAGTGACAATAATGGCCTTGACAAGCTGGAAGAGAAACAGCAGTTTTCTGAGGAGAAAGATGAGAACAATGAGTGGATGTAATTTCACCTTCATTGTGATACAGCAGTGCAGCGCCCTTGAATCCTAGTAGTTACCCTTGTAAGATATCTGGCCCTTGAACTGAAGCAGGAACCTGAGAGATGTCAAACATTTTTATAAGTTTCAGGTCTACATAGCAATGGCACACAATGCCGTGCCATTTAATGCACTTATCCTTATCCACTTATCCATCAGTAACATAAAATTTACAGAATTCTAAGTATAAGATTAGTCTTATTATCTAGATTAGTACTAAACTGGGGGAAGGCTAATGAACACAATATTAAGCAGGAACAGGAAAATGTAGATTGGGGCATTTGTTTGAGGGAAAGTCTACATCTTTCATATAGGAGTCTTTTAAAGGCCTGTTGATCAGTGATTAGGACTTGCATGTTCCTTTAAAAAATGAAGGACAAAGATGTCAGGATTTGGGAACCTTGGACGACAAGAGAAATTGAGAGCTTGGCCGAAAAGTGAAAGGAGGTGTTGGTTTAGGGAACTAAAGATTGACAACCCGCTCAAAGAATACAAAGATAGCTGTAAGGAACTCAGACAAGGAATTAGGAAGGCTATAAAGGGCCATGAAATGTCTTTCGAAAGAGGATTAAGAAAAATCCCAAGGTGTTTGATACATGTACAAGGAGCAAGATGATAGCTGGGTAAAGAAAATGTCCTCTCAGGTACAAAGGAAGGAACTTATATGTGGAGCTGAAGGAAGTGGATGACACCTTTAATGAATACTTTATATCAGTATTCATAAAGGAGAAGAGCATAGTGAATAGTTAACCTCGGGAGGGACAATTTGATATTCTGGAGCACTTCAATATAAAAATGGAGGAGGTGTTGGTTTTTTAGAAAAGCATCAAGGTAGACCATTCTCCAAGACCTCATGGGACCTGTTCCAGAATGCTGAGGGAGGCAGGTGATGAAATTACGGCGGCCTTGTAGGAAATCTCATATGAAATGAGCAGGGTGTAAGCTCAAACTAACAACAATTCTGGCTGCTGATACAGAGCCATAAACATAAGGAAGCTGGTGTGTGGAAGCTGCCACAGACCACAGAGAGACATGGGTAAGGTAAATGCCCTAAATAAAAGCTGGGGTGAAAGGGAATCCAGACATAGAAGACAGAATTGTCCTAACCATTAGGAGGCTATCAGTTGGGAAACAAGTGGAAAACCAGCCCAAGTGCTTCCACTGTGGGGAACTAGAGCACGCACAGGAAGATTGTTGGTTTCAGAATTCCTAAAAGTCAAGCGCAAAGCCAGTGTCTATAGCATTAAGGATGGCCAATGTCTGCTCAAGCCTCTTTGCGAACCAGGATTGCTGTCAGAAGTTTGTACTGAAGGGAACTGTAGTCTTTTATTCCCACTTTCTCTTGTCTGCTGAGGTTACTCTGGATATCAATAACCCAAGGAAGTTCTAACAATTAAATATGTCTAATGTCCTTTGTTAAAGCAGAGTACCCTTCAAAAAAAACTGTAAAAATCTTACTCATTAAACTCGATCAATTACTAGTGAGCTTCTTTACATGGATCTGTCTGAAAATCTGACAAGAACAGATGATCAGCCCACTTCATCTCAATTTCTAGTCATTTATCAGTTAACCTTTTCCCCAGGCTAGGTAATTTTTGAACATGAGGGCATCTGCTAAGCGGTTGAGACTCAGTTTTCATTTTTGCAACTTAAAGACTCTACTGTCTGGAAACTTCTACTTTCTAGTCTTTACCAGATATTCTTCCCTTCTCACCCACTTTGCAAGCTGTGTTTTGTGCATGTTTTGGGAATAAAACTCCACTCTTTTTAACTTTTTTTATCTGGTTAACTAAGTCTAATCTAGTGTAATAGTTACATGTTTAAGGGGAAAAATTAAAAGGCATTTTTTGTAAATGATTGAGGTGACAATGTGAGCCATGACCCTGTCCTCATCTGGTTGTAAAAAAACTTCTTGAAATGAATGTTTGTTATTTCATTTAGATCAGTATGTTTGGTTCAATTGTTATGTAAACCAAGCAAATATTTGTAAGCCTATGCACAAATAACTCTTGGCTTGATGTATATGTCAGCACAAAGACAATTAGCAAATGTTTTTGGAAACCAAGGTTGGGGGGGCACTTTTAAAAGAGTTGAGTGGGTAGAATTGAGTGGGAGTGGGGAAGTTAAATAGATACAACTGCTGAGCAGGTCGGGAAGGAAATTTGTCAACTTTTATCTTTCACTGAAGTTGAACTGGGGTGAGGGAGAGGTGAACCACCAAATTTCTCTCAAGAGAGGTGTTAGCATTTTAATTATTGATCTTTCAACCAGCAGCAAGGCTTATCAAATTGTCACTGTGGTTAGGAATTTCCACAACCTCGTGCTGCTGCCAATTTATACCATGGCTTTTCACTCCAGCTTCCACAGAAATGTGCAACAGACATAGAAATGGATGAGAGGCTAAGTGGGTGAAATGGGCAGGTGACTGACTTGAGTGAGTAGGTGCAGTGAGGAGATGGGTGAGGGGGTATTTGGGTTTGGGGTGAACCACATCAAGCACCTTTCCCATTAACAGAAACCCAAATGTAGAAGCCACACTCTGAAGGGAATGTATGGCCCACTTGAAGTCAGGGCGTGGAAACCGCTTTAAGTCATACACCCTAAGCCCCAGGGTCACTGTTTAGATGACTGTACTCTGCCCAGAATGGAGCTCTCAGCGGGATTGAATCTCTACCCTGATTGATGAGCTTGGTTTCCTTCAGGGCGATTGGCATTGTGGATGAGGCAGCAGGACCAAATAGGTAACTCCTCACCTCAGAGTGTTGAACCTGTCAATGCAAGAAAATGCTCGTTGAGGAATTAAAACTGCACAGCCTGAGGAGAAGCCCAGTCCTGTGCAGTGCCAGTTATCTTGACAAGTAAATAATGCTTCCCTCAGATGTCAGTTTTCAGTGCCAACTCATGGATTTTGATAGTGAATGATGCAAATAATATTTGTGATTTGACTATTCTTCATGACATCTCTAAATTGAAGCACAGTTACAACAATAATTTTTTTACTTTAGAAGATGCTTGTAAATTTTAAATATTTTATCTTCTGTTGATTTAAAATACTTCCTACAGCTGCAACTCAAATAAAACAAGACTGCAATCTTAATTCATATAAAATCCAGTATTAAAATGAATTGAAATCATATGAAAATGCCACAAAATGCCAATGATGATAATAGTAACATCAAAATATAAACTTAAGGCTTTAGCAGTTGGCTCCTACAGACTTAATGTCCACTTCACGCCACTTCAGAAAGATTTAATTTGATAAGCGACAGGAGATAGTAGGCTAGCGTAAGAACAATATGTATTTTGTTTCTATTAGAATAAATCTGGTCAGCAGATTTATATTGCTGACATTTTTAACCGCACAACTATTATTTATTCTTGAAGTATTAGCAATAAGGTTGCCCTTGTGAATTAAAATAGTAATTTTTCAAAATCCAATTATTTCTTCTAACATTCACTGTCATCAATAATACCACCCACGTCCCCCCCATTTCACCCACAAAGTAACTGAAGCAAATAGTCCCATTGACAAATTTGAGTGTTTTGCACAGTATATTCACCACCAGATTCTGCTGTAACTATCATTTCAAAACATAAAATGACTTCACTAAATAACTAGGGTATATTAATGCATGTACAAATAGTGATTTTCTTTAATAAATGGATGCAAAGTCATTTCATTTTTCCTTCACCAGAAGGATACCAATACTTATGGCTCATTAGATTTTAACTATATATGTAGATTGATTTATTGATTGATTGATTGATTTATTGTCACATGTATCTTGTTATAAAATTGAGTGAAAAATGTTGTATAGTGTCACCACTTTTCAGCGCCATCTTAAAACACAGAAAAATAAACAAAACACTAAGAAAGTGTCCTACTTTACAGTGCTTCTTGTTCAATGCTCCATCCGGAGCCGCGGGCCTGGGGCCAGCATGAGCCCCCCACCGCCATTGGAATGAAAGTTGGTACTCCTTGGCGCCATCTTCCCCCCACCAACACCTTTGCTGAAACTCACCAGTACAAGTGCCACCGATGCTGCTGAATACTGCACAGGCCCAAACTCCACTCTGCCACTGCCACGAATACACTCTGTGCCAACTTCACAGATGCAGCCAGTGTTGATGCTGCTGGGTTTTGTGCTTGGCCCAAACTTGCCTCTGCTGCCACCTCCATGAATCTGCACTGGAAGCAGACACTGCAGGGAATCCAAAATCACCTCTGCAGCAGTAGCCATGAGTATTATTTGTCAGCATATGCCATAACAATGCACAATAACAATACAGTCATTGAAGAACTAGGCTTAAGCAACTTTTTGTCACTAATGATTTACATAGTTTATGAATAATAAATGAATAATGGTTTATAAATCATATCATTTTCGCTTCTCTATAATCTTTATTGTGAACTAAAATGGAAAAGTGCTGTTTTAAAAAGCCAAGGATTGTGGAAAAGATTACTGTACTTTTAACTGAACTAACATCCCTTATAATTGTTGTCTACATTGTTGTTTGTTCAAATAGTGGGGGAGATTTAGTTGCAGACGAGTTCGAGCGAGGTAGTGTGTTCAAAATTCAATTTGGTTAGCACTAAGCACACAATAGATCTGTGGAATGGTGACCAGCTGTTGATGACATTTGCCTGCTGCCTGGCAACAGCAATGTGATTCGCTCCTGATGGTTGATAGATGTGAATGTAAGAAGCCAACGGACCTACAAAAAGAAAAGTTCAATTTTTCATCTACAGGAAAAAAATACCTCGAGCTTTTCTTAAGTGAGCTTATTCCCTCTCATCAGTTATCTGTAGCTTTTAAACAAAAGTTAAAGATATTATAAATGCAACTTATTGCTCTGCGCTTCTTACAAACAAATGATAGCACCTAGAAAAGAAAACTCAAGGAGCAGAAGAGCCTAACAAGCCAAAAGCATTATTTCAATGAACCCTGTTCACAGAGGCCATTGAACTGCCTGCCCAGTCTTTCCCTCCAAACGTGACAGTTGGGCAGAGGTAGTAGGAACTGCCAATGCTGGAGAATCTGAGATAACAAGGTGTGAAGCCGGATGAACACAGCAGGCCAAGCAGCATCAGAGGAGCAGGAAAGAAGAGGAAGGAGGGTCTCGACCCAAAGCATCAACTTTCCCACTCCTCTGAAGCTGCTTAGCCTGCTGTGCGCATCCAGCTTCACACCGTGTTATAACAGTTGGGTATTTTCGTTTTGGGTCTGCCTGTATGTGTGTGTAAGGAGAAGCTTTAGGAGGGATTTAGCGCTTCAACTATTAGTGTTGAATGCCGGTAGTTCATTGTTGCTTACCTATTGTCTAAATCTATTTATTGGTCATCCTTGTTAAGTTTAGAAACCTGATCCATGTATTTTGTCAACCTGGGTCTAAGATAAGTCAAGTAAATTGGGAATTTTGCATAATGTTTCAAAATCTTTAACTTTTGTGATAACTCCAAGAATGAGAAGGATTTGATTTCCAGTGTGCCTCCTCAGTGAGGTATGATCAAATCTTAGAAAAATGCTGACATTGCATTTTGTGGGGAAGAAGCTGCAGTGCATTTTTCAGCATGACATGACAATGGAGGCTGAGAAATCTAATTTCAGGCACACCCTGAATTTTGAATATTAGTTTAGAGGGATTTTACATGTTACAGATTTTAAAGTGAGATTGTTTTTGTAGTAGATTTTTGTCTTAAAAATTGCATTATCAGAACTGCACAGCCATGACAGTAATAAACAAGAATGTATGCATTTTGCTTTGGAATAATTTAATTAAAATTATATTTATCTAAAACCAACTGTAATTTGATGCATCTTGGACATTCCTAACTCATCATGTTTGCCTATGATTGCTGTAAATTAGTTTATTCTACTTGCTCAACCTTCGTTGTAGGAAGAATTAAGAAGATGACTATCATTTAAATGGATAAAGCCTGCAGAAAGCTGCAACACTGTAGGGTTTCAGAGTCCTCGTGCATAAATCACAAAAAAGTCCTTGCATGCAATTTTATTAGGTAATAGGGAAGGCAAATGTGATGTTGGCCTTTATTTCAAAAGGGATTATCTATTAAAATAGAGAAGCCTTGTGAAATCTATGCAAAGCACTAGTCAGACCATATCGGAATAATGTGTAGAGGTTTGATGCCCCTATTTTTACGGCAAGGCATACTGGCACTGGAGGCAGTTTCACTAAGATGACCCCAGGAAAGGAAAATTTTCTTATGAAGAAAGGTTCAGTAATTGGCCTACAGTCATTTGGAGCTTAGAAAAATCAGGAACAACCTTATTGGAACATGCAAAATTCTTAGGTGCTTGGTGGGGTAGATGTAGAAAGTTTGCTTTGTCAGGTGGGAGACCATAGGACCAGTGTGCATAATCTCTGAGTAGATTCGAAATGATTAGAATTGAGGCAAGGAAGCGTTTTTCTTCTCTCTCAAAAGATAGTGGAATTCTTTACCATGGAGGGCTGTTAAGGTTCAATCATTAAATATATTCAAAGGTGAAAATGAAATGTAGTAGGGAAAGGGAGGGAAACTGGAGTTGCCAATAATCAGATCAGGTATGGTCTCATTGAATGGCACAGGTTGGAGTGGCTGATTTTTCCTCCTTTGTCATGTAGTCTTGAGAAACCTCATACTCACTCTCTATCAAAAAAATGTGGAGCTGTAAAAGCACAGCAGGTCAGACAGCATTTGATAGTCCTTCTTCTGGAGTGGGAGGGAGAGGGAAGTCCAGAAATAGGGAGAGGGGGTGGGGCTGGCATTGGAGAAGGTAGGAGAGATGGAGATGGGTGGATACAGGTCAGGGGTTATTGTGGTTGGTCAGTGAGAAGGGTGGAGTGAGTAGGTGAGTAGGAAGATGGACAGGTTGTGGGTGGAGAGATTTTGAAGCTGGTGATACAAGTAGGCGTTATTGCGGTTGGTCAGTGGGAAGGGTGAAGCAGATGGGTGAGTCAGGAGGTGGACAGGTTGATGGGGATGGGGGAGAGAGATTTTGAAGTTGGTGAAATCAATATTCAAGCCATTGGGTTGTAAGCTCCCAAGGTGAAATATGAGGTGTTGTTCCTGCAATTTGCTGTTGGCCTCACTCTGACAGTGGAGGAGGCCAAGGATGGACAGGCCACCAGGGGAGTGGGAGGGGGAGTTAAACTGGGTGGAAACCAGAAGGTTTGGCTGGTTGGTGTGTGCAGAACTGAGATGCTCCACAAGCCGATCTGTATGTGGTCTCCCTGATATAGGGGAGACCACATCAGGAGCAATGGATACAGTGGAAGATGTTAGACAAAGTAGTGGAGAATCTCTGCCAAATTTGGAAGGATTGTTGGGGCCTTGGGTAGAGGTGAGGAAGTGGTGTGGGGTCAGGTATAGCACCTCCTGCGGTTGCAGGGAAAGGTACCGAGTGTGGTGGAGGGGTTGGTGGTGAGTGTGGAGCTGATGGCGGCGTTGTGGAGTGAACTGTCCCTGTTGAAGGCAGACAGGGGTAGTGAGGGAAATATGTTTTTGGTGGTGATGCCCAATTGTAAGTGGCGGAAATGTTGAAGGATGGCGCATTGTATATGGAGGTTGGTGGGGTGGTACTGTGAGGATTCAGGGGACTGTCTCCTTATTGTTGTTGTGGGGAGAGGGCTTGAGGGTAGAAGCATGGGTAAGGGGGGAGTTGTGGTTGAGGGCATCCTTAATAACAGAGAAGGGGAAGCTACATTCCCTGAAGTAGGAGAATATCTGGGAAGTCCTAGAGTAGAATGCCTCATCTTGGGAGCAGATGTGGCAGAGGCGGAGGAATTGTGTTTATGGGATAGGGGTTTTACAGGAGGGTGGGTGAGAGGACATATAGTCAAGGTTATTGTGGGAGTCAGCAGGTTTGAAATGGATATCAGTGGCGTGTTGGTTGCCAGAGATAGAGAAGGAGAGGTCAAGAAAAGGGAGAGTCTGAGGAAGGGGCACTGGACCTGAAACGTTAACTCTGTTTTCTCCTCCACAGATGCTGCCTGACCTGCTGAGCTTTTCCAGTAACTTTGTTTTTGTTCCTGATTTACAGCATCTACAGTTCTTTTGGTTGTCATTTAAAGGGAGGGAGGCGTCAGAAATGGTCCAGGTGAATTTGAGGGTGGGGTCGAATGTGTTGTCAAAGTTGATGTTCGAGCTCTTCAAGGGAGCACAAGGTAGCTCTGACATAGTCATCAACATAATGGAGAAAGAAGTGAGGTATGGTACCAGTGTAGTTGTTGAAGAGGAACTGATCCACGAGATCGCCACAGTTGCAGCCATGCACGACATTGTCTCTCCCTGCAGACGGCCTTGCCCTGACTGAGACCTTCTCTTTCCGAGGCCTGCAGGGGGTTTCCACTACTCTTTCTCCTCAGGGGGACCCACACCCTCAACAAAAGTCTTTTTTCTCCGCCCTATCAGACATCAAAAACTGTAACTGTGCCAAACTCTTGTAATTACCTGCAGACACAGACCTTCTCAGTTGTGTGGGGACCTAAGCTACTGTCTGACGTCTCCGGGGATCTGCCTGGCATAATTAACCACAAAGTTGTTCCACTCACACCCATGGATCGTACGCCAGCCACTTCCGCTGATACTGCCAACCACATGACGGCCACTTCCACTGACCATGTGACTTCCACTTTGGCCCACAGGCTGCTCTTGTCTGCACATCCACTCCTCCAGCTGCAGTCTCCACCTCTACTCCTAGTTCCAGATCTATATCCAGCTCCAGCCCTAAGCCCTATTGGGTATTCACCATCCCCCCCAAGAGCTCCCCTTCACTGAGGTTGAACGGTCTGCCCTCAGCAAAGTGCTCACTTTCATTCCCCTGCGGCCACACAAGAGGAAAAGAAGCCTTCAATAGAGCAGAAAGAGTTAAAGGCCGCCTGACACTCAGCTCCTCTCTTCTTGTGAAAAGATGATCCAGAATCTGACTGCCCCAAGCAACTGACTGATCCACTGTATTCAAGCCTGTGAACCTGTGTCAGAAGCTGCCCCTAAATTACTGTACTGTGAACCCTTGAGCAAAGGCTATCCTCATTGACTTGACTGAGAGCTGCTGACAACAACGACAAGATTCCAGACTTAATATCTGCACTAAACGGCACACGATACAGCAGTATGTCTGATATCTTTTTTTTGCCTGAGAGAAGTATGAAAGATGCAGCAAGTTGCTCCTCACATCAAGATAGGGCTTGGTGGTTGTCTCACATGAGTCTGGCATAACCCATATCATTCAGGATCTTATAAGATTCTGCCCCAGATAATATTTTGTTGTTCACTAAATATGATTAATCACATGACCATTCAGCACCCTGTTGCAACTGATTAAACAAGGTGTGGCTTGTAAATGGGTATAATGGCAGAGTGAGAAGAGAATTTGAAATTCTCGCTGATTTCAGTGGTTGGTGAATTTGGGGATAACAAAAGCACAGCCTGTATTAGAGCCCTGAATGACAGTCTGTAATTTAAGGATTTCCAAGCAAATCTGTGTATGGCTGACATCCCAAGGTGGCAGCCACTTTCATACAGATAACAATGGTGTAAGTTGACAGTTTGTCAAACTACAGCCATCCTTGAAAATATAACTGGAAAAATTGAAATAAAAAGTTAAGATAGAAGAGGGGTAGACCTGGGCAACTTGACAACATGATAAAATTGTTTTAGGGAAAAATATATTCCAAATTTTATAAAACTATACTTTAATGAATGTGGGTGGCCCTTGCAAGCCAGGATTTGTTACCGAGCCCTCTTTTTCGTTAAATTGAGAATGTCTAGCTCATTCAATTTACAGGGCAGTTAAGAACTGACCACATTGCTGGAGTCACACGTCAGTCAGAACAAGTATGACCAGCCGATTTCCTTCCTAAAGGACATTAGTGTGCTAGGTGGATTTTTACGGCAATTGATGGTGGTTTTAATTAGTTACCTTTAGTCAGATTACTTTCTCATATATATGGATTGAATTTAAAACCCATCAGCTACCATGATGGTTCCAAGTGTGTCGAACATTAACAAGGTTTTCTCAATTGTTAGTCCAGTGACAACACTGGTATGGAGCTGCCTTCAAATCAGCAACTCTGATAGTGTAGCAGTGGCAATTTTGATAATGGGGATGTGGGCAATTTTTTTAGAACTACTATTTGGGAAGGTGATTGCATCAGTGATCACATCGGTAAGAGAGGTAGATGTAAAGCTATCAGTAATAGTGGTAACAATGATAATGGCGAACAATGCTGATGAAAGAGGGAACAATGGTGAGTTTGGGCACTTTGAACTTAGCAACAAAGCATGAATAAAATAAATAGTTCATCAAAATTGAGAGCTCATGGACCATGTAGCATTAAAGCATCATGGAATTAAATGACGTTAAATAGATAAGGTCAGAAGCCAGACGACACCAGTCCAATGGGTTTATTTGAAGTTAGAAACTTTTGGAGTCAGCTTCACTTGGTGAAGGATCACCAACACCAGCACCTCTACACCATTAAATAGTAAAGAGAATGTGTAATGAAAAGGTAGTTATTCTCATATTTCACAGTGTAAGCATATGCCTCAAATCAAGTAGCTCTAGTTAATCTACTCCCTCTATTTGTTATACACATCTGTTTGCATGGATCAGTACCTGGTGCTATGATGTTGTGGCCATAACAGAGACATGGGTTTCTCATGGGCAGGAATGGTTGCGGGATCTTCCAGGGTTTAGAACATTTAAAAAGAATAGGGAGGGTGGAAAAAGAGGAGGGGGTGTAGCACTACTAATCAGAGAGGGTTTCACAGCTACAGAAGCCTCCATTGTCGAGGAAGATCTGCCTACTGAGTCAGTATGGGTGGAAATTAGGAACAGCGAGGGAGTAGTCACCTCGTTAGGGGTTTACTACAGGCCCCCCAATAGCAGCAGGGAGATTGAAGAAAGCATAGGTCGGCAGATTTTGGAAAAGTGTGCACGCAGTAGGGTTGTTGTAATGGGTGACTTTAACTTTCCTAATATTGATTGGAACCTCCTTCGAGCAGAAGATTTGAATGGAGCTGTTTTTGTAAGGTGTGTTCAGGAGGGTTTCCTAACGCAGTACGTTGACAGGCCGACGAGGGGAGAGGCCATTCTAGACTTGGTGCTCGGAAACGAGCCGGGGCAGGTATCAGATCTTGTGGTGGGAGAGCATTTTGGTGATAGTGACCATAACTGCCTCACATTCTACATAGCTATGGAGAAGGAGAGGATTAGGCAAAATGGGAGGATATTTAATTGGGGAAGAGGAAACTATGATGCGATTAGACATGAGTTAGGAAGCATGGACTGGGAGCAGTTGTTCCATGGTAAGGGAACTATAGACATGTAGAGACTGTTTAAGGAACAGTTGTTGCGAGTGATGAGTAAATATGTCCCTCTAAGACAGGCAAGAAGGGGTAAGATAAAGGAACCTTGGATGACGAGAGCGGTGGAGCTTCTTGTGAAAAGGAAGAAGGTAGCTTACATAAGGTGGAGGAAGCTAGGGTCAAGTTCAGCTAGAGAGGATTACATGCAGGCAAGGAAGGAGCTCAAAAATGGTCTGAGGAGAGCCAGGAGGGGGCATGAGAAAGGCTTGGCAGAAGGAATCCAGGAAAACACAAAGGCATTTTACACTTATGTGAGGAATAAGAGAATGGTCAAAGAAAGAGTAGGGCCGATCAGGGATAGCATAGGGAACCTGTGTGTGGAGTCTGAGGAGGTAGGGGAAGCCCTAAATGAGTTTTTTGCTTCTGTCTTTACGAAAAAAACGAACTTTGTAGTGAATGAAACCTTTGAAGAGCAGGTGTGCATGCTGGAATGGATAGAGATAGAGGAAGCTGATGTGCTGAAAATTTTGTCAAACATTAAGATTGACAAGTCGCCAGGCCCGGACCAGATTTGTCCTCGGCTGCTTTGGGAAGCGAGAAATGCAATTGCTTCGCCACTTGCGAAGATCTTTGCATCCTCACTCTCCACTGGAGTCGTACCTGAGGACTGGAGAGAGGCAAATGTAATTCCTCTCTTCAAGATAGGAAATAGGGAAATCCCCGGCAATTATAGACCGGTAAGTCTCACGTCTGTCGTCTGTAAGGTGTTAGAAAGGATTCTGAGGGATAAGATTTATGACCATCTGGAAGAGCATGGCTTGATCAAATACAGTCAACACGGCTTTGTGAGGGGTAGGTCATGCCTTACAAACCTTATCGAGTTTTTTAAGGATGTGACTAGAAACGTTGATGAGGGTCGAGCTGTGGATGTGGTGTATATGGACTTCAGTAAGGCATTTGATCAGGTTCCCCATGGTAGGCTCATTCAGAAGGTCAGGAGGAATGGGATACAAGGGAACTTAGCTGCTTGGATACAGAATTGGCTGGCCAACAGAAGACAGCGAGTGGTAGTAGAAGGAAAATATTCTGCCTGGAAGTCAGTGGTGAGTGGGGTTCCACAGGGCTCTGTCCTTGGGCCTCTACTGTTTGTAATTTTTATTAATGACATGGATGAGGGGATTGAAGGATGGGTCAGCAAGTTTGCAGACGACACAAAGGTCGGAGGTGTCATTGACAGTGTAGAGGGCTGTTGTAGGCTGCAGCGGGACATTGACAGGATGCAGAGATGGGCTGAGAGGTGGCAGATGGAGTTCAACCTGGATAAATGCGAGGTGATGCATTTTGGAAGGTCGAATTTGAAAGCTGAGTACAGGGTTAAGGATAGGATTCTTGGCAGCGTGGAGAAACAGAGGGATCTTGGTGTGCAGATACATAGATCCCTTAAAATGGCCACCCAAGTGGACAGGGTTGTTAAGAAAGCATATGGTGTTTTGGCTTTCATTAACAGGGGGATTGAGTTTAAGAGCCGTGCGATCTTGTTGCAGCTCTATAAAACTTTGGTTAGACCGCACTTGGAATACTGCGTCCAGTTCTGGGCGCCCTATTATAGGAAAGATGTGGATGCTTTGGAGAGGGTTCAGAGGAGGTTTACCAGGATGCTGCCTGGACTGGAGGGCTTATCTTATGAAGAGAGGTTGACTGAGCTCGGTCTCTTTTCATTGGAGAAAAGGAGGAGGAGAGGGGACCTAATTGAGGTATACAAGATAATGAGAGGCATAGATAGAGTTGATAGCCAGAGACTATTTCCCAGGGCAGAAATGGCTAGCACGAGGGGTCATAGTTTTAAGCTGGTTGGTGGAAAGTATAGAGGGGATGTCAGAGGCAGGTTCTTTATGCAGAGAGTTGTGAGAGCATGGAATGCGTTGCCAGCAGCAGTTGTGGAAGCAAGGTCATTGGGGTCATTTAAGAGACTGCTGGACATGTATATGATCACAGAAATTTGAGGGTGCATACATGAGGATCAATGGTCGGCACAACATTGTGGGCTGAAGGGCCTGTTCTGTGCTGTACTGTTCTATGTTCTATGTTCTATGTTCTATGTTTTTCACTCATCCATGAAAAACGTCATGAATCAATTAATGCAATGCCAGGGCATCACCAAGCCTATTTTGTTCTCTCAAAGATGGCGTGCCTGCAGCACTCTGTAATTGCACAATATTTTAGTCTCCAGCTCAGAATTAATGGCACATCTAATTAAATCACTGGCTTTAAAACAAAGCAGGTATCTGGCTCAATTATTCAAACATCCAAAGTTTTGTTTTTAGATTTTCTTTTCTGTCCGGGGGACAAATATACTTCAGCATATGTCTTAAATCATACAAAGCTATTGTTAAGTTTTCTGTATCCTTTCTGGAAATCCATTACAGCATTTTGAGAGTGGACCAGAACTTGAGTTTAATTAACACATAAACAGAATAGCCTCCAAGAAGCTTCAAGTTACTACGTGATGTGCTGTGTTCTTAATTCAATGTTCATTAGATACAAACTCCTAGAGTACATTTATAGTGCATCCTTGGTGTATCAAGAAACTTCCAAATGTTGAATAAGGAATTTGTGCAGATTTGTGGAGAAATTCCTGGGAGGAGCAGGTGGCATTCTCTCTCACTTGGTATCACCTGGGCTTTGAGTTCTGTTGACTTCCTTTCACTTAAAGTATGACATTTGTCAAGACAATATTGATTCAGGTCCAGAGGTAGTAGGAACTGCCAATGCTGGAGAATCTGAGATAAAAAGGTGTAGAGCTGGATGAACACAGCAGGCCAAGTAGCACCAGAGGAGCAAGAAAGCTGACATTTTGGGCCTGGACCCTTCTTTAGAATTGGGAGAGGGGAAGCGGATTTTGAAATAAATAGAGAGCAGGGGAGGCGGATGGAAGATGGATAAAGGAGCAGATAGGTGGAGAGAAGGACATGTCAATGCGTCAGGGATGGAGCCAGTAAAGGTGAGTGTATGTGAGCAGTTAGGATGGGGGTTGGTCAGTCAAGGAAGACGGACAGGTCAAGGAGGCAAGGATGAGGCTGGTAGGTAGGAGATTGGGGTGGAGCTTGAGGTGAGAGGAGCGGAGAGGTGGGAGAAAAGAAGGACAGGTCAAGGAGACAGGGATGGAGCCAGTAAAGGTGAGTGTAGGTGGGGAGTTACGGTGGGGGTTGGTCAGTCAAGGGAAAACAGACATGTCAGGGAGGTGGGGACTAGCTGAGCTGGTTTTGGGATGAAGTCGTGGGTGGAGAGATATTGAAGCTTGTGAAGTGAACATTGATACCATTGGGCTGCAGGGTTCCCAAGCAAAATTTGAGGTGCTGTTCTTGCAATCTTCAGATGTCATCGTTGTGGGACTGGAAGAGGTCCAGGATGGACAAGTCATCCAAGGAGTTGGAGGGGGAGTTGAAATGGTTTGCAATTGGGAGGTGCTGTCATTTGTCGCTAACCGAATGTAGGTGTTCCACAAAGTGGTCTCCAGGCCTCTACTTGGATTCCCCAATGTAGTGGAGGCCATAAAGGGAACAGCGGATACAATATACCACATTAGCAGATGTACAGATGAACATTTGTTTAATGTGGAAGGTTTTCTTGGGGCTGGGATGGGGGTTTAGGGGCAGATGAAGCATTTCCTGCAATTGTAGGGAAAAGTGCCAGTTGTGGTGGGGCTGGACGGGAGCATGGAGCGGACAAGAGAGCCACAGAGAGAGTGGCCCCTCTGGAAGGCAGATAAGGGTGGGTGCGGGCGGGGAATGTCTTTGGTAGTGGGGTTAGATTGCAGAGGATGATGTGTTGGATTTGGAGGTTGGTGGGATAATACGTGAGGACAAGGTGTATTCTGGTTTTATTGTTATTGCAGGAAAGGGGCATGAGAGATGAGTTTCGGGAAACGCGAGAGACACAGTCAAGGGCATTTTTGACCACTGTGGAGGGAAAGTTGCGGTCCTTGAAAAACGAGGACATATAGGATGTCTGGGAGTGGAATGCCTCATCTCGGGAGCAGGTGTGGGAGAGGTGAAGGAATTAGGAATAGGGGATGGCATTTGTGCTGGAAGTTGGGTGAGAGAAAGTGTATTCTAGGTAGCTGTGAGAGTCGGTGGGCTTGAAATAGATGTTGGTTTCTAGGTGGTTGCCAGAGATGGAAACAGAGAGGTCCAGGAAGGAGAGAGGTATCGGATGTGGTCCAGGTGAACTTAAAGTTGGGGTGGAAGGTGTTAGCAAAGTGGATGAACTGTCCAAGTTCCTTGTGGGAGCACAAGGCGACGCCCAAACTGTCATCGATGTAATGGAAGAGGAGGTGGGTGATGGGGCCATTGTAGGTGCAGAAGACAGACTGTTCCACGTATCCTACAAAGAGGCAGGTTCAGCTTGGGCCCATGCAGGTACCCACGGCTGCCCACTTTGTCTGTAGGAAGTGGGAGGAATTGAAGGAGAAGTTGTTAAGGGTGAGGACGAGTTTGGCTAGGCGGATGAGGGTGTCAGTGGAGGGGGACTGTTTGGGCCTCCGGGACAGGAAGAAGCAGAGGGCCTTTAGGCCATCTGCATGAGGAATGCAAGTATTAGGAACTGGGCGTCCATGGTAAATTTGAGGCTTTGGGGACCAGGGAGTCGGAAGTTTTGGAGGAGGTAGAGAGCATGGGTGCTATCATTGACTTAAGTAGGGAGTTCCTGGACTGGGGGGAGAAAATGGAGTCAGATAAGTGGAGATAATTTCATTGGGGCTGAAACAGGGAGAGACAATGTTCAACCAGGACAGTTGGGTTTGTAGATTTTGGGAAAGAGATAGAAATGGGTGGAGTGGGGTTGTGGAACAATGAGGTTGGAGGCTGTGGGTGGGGGGTCACCTGAAGTGATGAGGTTGTGGATGGTCTGGGAGATGATGTTTTGGTGGTCAGGGGTGGGACCTTGATCAAGGGAGCGGTAGAAGGAGGTGACAGAGAGCTGGCACCTGGCTTTGGCGATGTAGAGGTCAGTGCGCCATACTACAATGTGCCTCCCTGGTTCGCAGGTTGTATGGTGAGGTTAGGGTTGCGGCGGAGGGAGCAGAGGACTGCATGTTCTGTGGGGGAGAGGTTTCTTTGGGTGAGAGGGGTGGAGAAGTTGAGGCGATCGATGTTTCGACAGCAGTTGGAGGTGAAGAGGTCAAGGGAGGGTAGGAGGTCTTGGAGTGGCGCCCAGGAGGAGGTAGTGTATTGGTGGCAGGAGAAGGGGTCTGTAGAAGTTTAGGCTCATGATTAAAGAAGTAAGCACGGAGGTGGAGATGGCATAAAAACTGTTCAATGTCCAAGCATGAGGCCTCCTACCCTCCCACGACCTCTTCATCTTGAACTGCCTTCGGGACATCGATCACCTCAACCTCTTCACCCCTCTCACCCACTCCAACTCTCCCCCACAAAATGTGCAGCCCTCATTATAAAACCTGCAGACAAGGGTGGCGCAGTTGTAGTATGGCACACTGACATTTATATCGCGGAGACCAAGCGCCAACTCTCTGACACCTACTCCTACTGCCCCTTGTTCATGACCCTATGCCGAACCATCATATCCCAGACCATCCCAAACCTCATCACCTCAGGGAACTTCCCAAACACAGCCTCCAACCACATTGTTCCTTCAGCCCGCACAGCCCGTTTCTAACTCCGTCCCAAAATCTACAAACCCGACTGCCATGATCGACCCATTGTCTCAGCCTGCTCCTGCCCACTGAACTGATCGCTCCTTATCTCACCTCCATTTTTTCCCCTTGGTCCAGGAACTTCCCACCTGTATCCGTGACACCACTCATGTCCTCTACTTCCTCAAATACTTCCGATTCCCTGGTCCCTCATCTTCACAATGGACATCCATTCCCTAATACTTGCATTCCCCATTCAGATGGCCTAAAGGCCCTCCGTTTCTTCTTGTCCCACAGGCCTGACCAGATCCTCCCCAGTGACAACTTCATCCGCTTAGCCGAACTTGTCCTCACCCTTACAACTTCTCCTCCAATCCTTCCCACTTCCTACAGACAAAGTGGGTGGCTATGGGTACCCACAGGGGTCCAAGCTATGCCTGCCTCTTTGCAGGTTACGTGGAACAATCTGTCTTCCATAACGATACTCTGCCTCCGTTATATTGATGACTGTATCGGTGCCGCCCTGTGTCATACAAGGAGTTCAAACAGTTCATCCACCTTACTAACACCTTTCACCCCAAATTTAAGTTCACCTGGACCATATCTGATACCTCTCTCTCCTTCTTGGACCTCTCTGTTTCCATCTCTGGCAATCACCTGGAAACAGATATCTTTTTCAAGTCCAATGACTCCTAAAATACACGTCCTCTCACCCATCTTCCTGCAAGAATGCCACCCCCAATTCCCAGTTCCTTTGCCTCCACCGCATTTGCTCCCGAGATGAGGCATTTCACTCCTGGACAGCCCAGATGTCCTCATTTTTCTAAGACCGCAACTTCCCCTCCACAGTGGCCAAAAATGCCCTTGATCACATCTCTGGCATTTCCTGCCACATATCCCTCACAGCCCCTACTCACAGTAAAAATAAAAACAGAACCCCCCTTGTCCTCACATACCACCCCACCAACACATCCAGATTCAACATTTCATCCTCTGCCACTTCCACCACCTGCAATCTGACCCCAATACCATGGACAATTTTCCTTCCCCACCCTTATCCGCCTTCAGGAGGGACCACTCTCTCTGTGATTCCCTTGTCTGCTCCACACTCATCACAAGCCCCACCACAACTGGCACTTTTCCCTGCAACTGTAGGAAATGCTATACCTTCCCCTACAGTTCCCCCCTCACCCCCATCCCAGGCCTCAAGAAAACCTTCCACATTAAACAAATGCTCACTAGTACTTCTCTAATGTGCTATACTGTATCCACTGTTCCCGATGTGGCCTCCTCTACATCAGGAAAACCAAGCAGAGGCTTGGAGGCCGCTTTGTGGAAGCCCTATGCTTGGTTTGTGACAAACGACTGCACTTCCCAGTTGCGAATCACTTCAACTGCCCCTCCCACTCCTTGGATGACATGTCCATCCTGGGCTCCTCCAGTGCCACAATGATACCGACCTACCCCCTCTCTTACTCCCCACCTACATTCACCTTCACTGGCTCTAACCCTGCCCCTTTGACCTGTCTGTGTCCTCTTGCCCTATCTTCTCCTTTACCCATCTTCTATCCACCTCCCCCGTTTCCCTATTTGTTTTAGAATCCCCTTCCCCGCCTCCACTTCCAAAGAAGGGTCTCGACCCGAAACATCAAATTTTCCTGCTCCTCTGATGCTGCTTGGCCTGCTGTGTTCATCCGGCTCTATACCGTGTTATCTCAGATTCTGCAGCATCGACAGTTCCTACTATCTCAAGATTAAAGGCTTGCTGAATTTGTTAAAGATGTTTTACAAATGAAAGCCATTTACTTCTTCAAACAGTAGAGAAATAGCTTCAGTACCATCTTTATTAGCACAGAGCCACCTTAGATTTAGCCTTCATTGTGCGCTATAAATTATGATGGTCATTAATATCACTTGGAAGAAATCTTTCACTTAAGTTATGATATTTGTCAGGATGATATTGATTGTGGCCCTACTGTATTGCAGTAAATACCTTTTCCTATCAGAACATAATGTGCTTACAATCAAAGAAAACCAACCTGAAAGTTGCAAATATTCTGCCTTATGTTGCAATTATGCCAATTTGAAAAGTCATTTTCTTGCAAAATAGTGCGGGAGAATTAACACATAGTCATAAGTACTAATTGTTAATTAACATATTTCAGGCAAAACTGAAATGTACTTTGTTTTAAAACTAACAGAATTGATGTGAAGTTGGCCTTTCAAGTGAAATGACAAGCAGAGATCTTCTGAATCTCAGAATCATAGACTTGTTATACTACAGAAGGAGATAATGGGAACTGCAGATGCTGGAGAATCCAAGATAATCAAGTGTGGAGCTGGATGAACACAGTAGGCCAAGCAGCATCTCAGGAGCACAAAAGCTGACGTTTCGGGCCTAGACCCTTCATCAGAGAGGCCATGAAGGGTCTAGGCCTGAAACGTCAGCTTTTGTGCTCCTGAGATGCTGCTTGGCCTGCTGTGTTCATCCAGCTCCACACTTTGTTATACTACAGAGGAGGTCTTTTCCCCTTCATTTCTGCAATGGCCTTGTGAGGATTTCAACCGAGTGCCTTTTCACAGTAATCCTGCGCATTATTTCTGTTTAAACAATGCTGTCTTGAACACCTTGTGGCTTCTGAAGAATTCCACTGCATACCTTCTTGTAGCCCATGTAATGGGAAATACCCATTAACTATTATTGTCCTATTTCTCAGCCCCCAGAAATTTTTGTATCCTTGATTCAACTGACCCTTTTAATCCATAAACTATAACTTTCCTGATAGATGTGTTAGGTTGTTTGCATTGACTGCCTTTTTGCAAGCCCGCATACACCAGATAAATGGCTTTTCTTCTCATCAACTCTATCCGCTCTCTCTTCAAATAACTGCATCAAATTAGTTAGACTTGATTTTCAATTACAAAATTCATGTTGACTTCCAAATCAATCTACATTTTTCCACTTGACTATTAATTCTACCTTGAATAATTGTTTCTATTGACATTAAACCAATGGTCCATAACTACTAGACCAACCATTATAAACTTTTTGAATAAGTGTGCAACATTTGCAATTCTCTGGTTTTCCAGCACCACCCGTGAGTTTAGGAGTTATTGAAAGATAATTCCCAATACCTCTAAATTTCCATTCTCACTTCCTTCAATGTACTTGAATGCATCCATTTGGCCCTGGTACTTTATCAGCTTTAAGTAATGACAGCTTATTTAATACCCTTCTTTACCAATGTTAAAGCTTACCAGAGACAGAGTTTCCTTCTCTGTCACCATTGCCGAGATAGAATTCGTCTTGTGGGCAGAGGCAGATGAAAAGTATTCATTTAACACCTCATTCATGAATCTTGCTTCTAAATATAAAACCAATTTGCTGGCCCTTAATAAGCCAACTCCTCCTTTTAACAGTGTTGAATATTTTTGTGCTTATAAAAGATTTTGGGATTTCCATTTATATAGCTACCAGTCTTTATTTCATTAGCTCACCTTCCTTCTTATATTTTTACCTCCTTCTGAACCTTCTGTATTCACATTGGCCTCAATTATATTTCCTACTGGACACTTATCACCTGCATACATTTTCTTTTTTAACTTAATCTCCTTTTCCTTTGTCATCCAGGGACCTCTGGATTTGTTTGTCCTGACTTCCCCTTTTGAGAGAATATATCATGATTCTGGCCAAAATATTTCCTGTTTGAAGGTAACCTATTCTTCAGCTACTGCTGTTTCCATTAACATTTAGTTCTAGTGCATCTAGTCCACCTCCATTCTTGCCTATAGAATTGTTTCTGTCAGTTCTTTCTCTGTTCATTGTCATTTTTCATCATCATTCTAAACCTTATGATACAATGATCACTGTCCCCTAAATCTTCCCTCACTTTCATTTGATCTACTTGGTCCATGTCATTCCAGGAAGGTCTGGCAGTGCCTCATTTCTTTTGAACTGCGCAAATAGTGGTGCAAGAAATGTTACTTTTTCATGTCTATGCAGAGCCAGTTGTAATTGCAATCCTCGGATTCTAATTTAGGATTTGTTTTTATTTGCTCAAGGGATGAGAGTTATCATCCAGGTCAGCATGTGTTGCCTATCCCTAATTGCCATCAAAAATGCAACAGTGAGCTGCCTCTTGAATCGTTGTTGTCCTTGGGGTATCCACAACGCTGTTAGAAAAAGATTTCCAGGATTTTGACAAAATGAGATTAAAAGAACTGTGATATACATAGCACATAGAACAGTACAGCACAGTACAGGCCCTTTGGCCCACAATGTTGTGCCGACCTATTATCCTACTCTAAGATCAAACTACCTTGCATACCCTACATTTTACTAACATCCATGTGTCTATTCAAGAGTCGCTTAAATGTCGCTAATGTATCTGACTCCACTACCAGCTCCGGCAGTGCATTCCACACACGTACCACTATCTGTGTAAAGAACCTACCTCTGACATTTGCCTTATACCTTCCTCCAATCACCTTAAAATTATGCTCCCTCATAATAGTCATTTCTGCCCTGGGAAAAAAGCCTCTGACTATCTACTCTATCTGTGCCTCTCATCATCTTTTATACCTCTATCAAGCTAGCTCTCATCATTCTTCAATCCAATGAGAAAAGTCCTGGCTCCCGCAACCTTTCCTCATAAAACCTGCCCTCCAGACAAGGCAGCATCATGGTAATTCTCTTCTGCATCCTCTCTAAAATTTCCTCATCTTTCTTATAATGACGTGACCAGAACTGAACACAATATTCTAAGTGTGGTCTAACCAGGATTTTATAGACCTGCAGCATAACGTTGCAGCTCTTAAACTCAATTTCCCTGCCAATGAAAGCCAACTCACCATATACCTTCTTAAAAATCCTGTCAACTTGGGTGGCAACTTTGAGGGATCTATGGACATGGACCCCACGATCCCTCAGGTGCCATAGTTCCATATCAGGACAATGTGTGGCTTAGAGAGGAATCTGCAGGGCTCTTGATGCTATATTTGGGAAAATGCTACTTAAATGTCAAAACAGTCACACTCAACTTGTCTCCAGGGTTCAAATTTTGTCCATGTTTGAACAGAGCTGTAATGAGTTCAGCAGCCAAGTGACATTGGAGGAAACTAAACTGGTCAGTAGTGGTACTAAAAGCCTGTCATGGTAATAATCATTGAAGCACCCCACTCAGGGTCCTCCTTGCTATCTTCAGTATTTCCTCTAAGTGCTGCCCAAAAAGAAAAGCCCTGATTCATAAACTGAGGAAGGGTAAGGCAGCCTATTTGATTGGTACCACAAAGATCCACTCCCTCCACCAACAATGTACAGTGGAAGCAATATGCCCCATCAGCAAGATGCACTTCAGAAATTCACCCAGCACACTTCCATAGCCCCCTAACCCCCAAGACAGCATCTTGTAAAACCGCAACTGCTTCCATCTAGAAGGACAAAGGCAGCAGATACATGGAAACACCACCCCTGCAAGCTCCCTCCAAGTCACTCACCATCCTGGCATGGAACTATATTCACATTCTTTCATTGTCACTAGGTCAAAATCCTTGAACTCCCTCCCTGATGGCAGAGGGTGTACACAAATCATGTGACTGCAGTGGTTCAAGAAGACAGATCACCGCAACTTTGTCAAGGCCAGCCAACAAAGTCCAAAACTCTTGACTGAATAAATACAACATCACAAATGTGAACAACTCATCAGAGCATCTCCAAAACATACAGTACTCCTATAACAGAAGTAAGTCAAAAGCTCTTCACCTGGAAGCTTAATGCTTGTCATTTTAAAATAGCACTAGTAAGATATCCCTTCATTGTTCAACTGTGAATGATTAACATAACTGTACACTGGACTGCTGTGGTCAAGGAGAACAGTGGCCAATAGAGACTAGGTGGATGGGGTGGGGGTGTGGGGTTGCGAATGGGTCACAGCAGTGGTTAGGAACCAAAGCTGAGCTGGATTCTAAATGAGGTGCCAGGCATAGATCGGAACTAGTGATCACAGCCCCATACGCATTTAAAAGTTTTACAATTTTAATTGTATTCCCAGCACTGACTGCTGCCTGTGAAACAGCTGTAGAAGTCTTTCCGTCTCCCCTCAGTTTCCAATCGTGTACTGTTTAGACTGGCTGCATATTTCACTTCTGTAGCTGACTCCACACATAGCTTGAAATCAGATATCCCATCCCTGCTGTTGGGCTTATTGACCAACCCGCAGGGAAATTGAGACCTGATTGAATCATTAGCAGAGTTGCTGCTAGACCTGCTGAACTTTTCCAGCATTTTCTGCTTTTGCTTCAGCAAGGGTGGTCAGTTTGAACGAAAGCCTGTGAGAAGCAATCATATACAGCATAACTGCCCAAGACATGGGATTTTAGCCGATAACCAACATTCAAGATGTGCCGGCAAATGAATTAGCGTTTTGGAACTTAGTTTTAATTCTTTGCATTTTATTTTCAGAAATTTGTGATGAAATACAGGTGAGGATCCTTGCATTCCAGAGAGAAAAACCAGTATACAAAACAAGTTGGACTAATATGTGTATTTCACAGGCTTTTCTGTTCGTTCTTTCTCTACTGGAGAAAAAAGCAATGTATGTTACCAAAAACCTATACATATTTGCATAGTCTCTGGGCAAATACATTTATTTCCTTGTATTTTCTGACAGATGTTTGTAAAGGAATAGAGTAAGGGTATCAAGAGAAGTTAATTCAGGATTAATTATGCTCAACTGATTCTTTCGGGATTGTAATTTTATGGGAACATTTTTTTGACAAATCCAGTGGAATCTCATATAATCCTTGTTTTCTGTCTACATATCCTTCATCTCCACAATACAGAGGGTCCAGCCACAGTGGTTGTACCAGAATAGGTAAAGAAAAACCGGCATCTCCAGTACAAATACAAGGTCTCAAAGGTCAAGTATAAACAAGAAGCAACATTTCGTGATGATCTATTGGTGTGTACATTTTCTGAAGTGTTTTTTTTGTGTGAATTCTGTGCATATTTATGTATCACTTAACTTTTGCACTTTTGTTTGTTCACATATTTGTTTATCCCAGTATTTTTTAAAACGTAAATGTGTTCTTGAATTCCTATAGTTTTTTTTTACAGTTGCAAATGATATATATGCAGGCCTACTTCATTGAGGGCATGTCTTTACCGTTTCATGTACTAATACTGTCAATGTTATATAAAGCTAAAAATCATACTGAGGAAACAATTAACTTAAAATGATGAGGCCTCAACTTGATACCTTAAGCACCTCTATCTACATGTTCAAAGTAAACTGTCCAGCAACCAGTGTTAGCCAATTTCAACTGGTAAGGACCTGGCAACATTCAGTGATGATGGTGTTCAAGTAGTAATGGTGAATTAGAATGTTACTAGCCCCAGTTGCTCCGGCCAGGGAGAAATGTACTGTTCACAAGCAGAATTCCCTGTTGCTCCAGCCAGGGAGAAATGTACTAGCAGAATTAACTGTCCCAGAATGGCTGTACATGTTGGTTCGTGACTGTTTCATAAGTTCCGATTCTACTCTCTTTTTTCCTTCTTGCAGAAGTTCTGCACATAGAAGGAGGATTAGGGCACTCCACAAAACATGCTTACATGCCAAAAATTTCAGGAAACATTTCTCCTACTTGCACCTCACCTAGTAGTAAACCAAAGGCGGTAACTGCTGCACAGCAGGCCCTGTCGCCTCACCATGTGAGCAAAAGTGGGCAAGGGGGAGAGGGGTTGCACTTTCAGGGGTTATCAAGGTCAGCTCCAAACATCAATACAGCCAGATCCTGTCAGCTGATAACTGATGACATTGTGAACATAACCCAATTTATATTTCATTGCTAGACCTGAAAAAGGTCTATATGATGAGAGAGCTCTAGGCAGAGAGAAACAGAATGAGCAAGCACATGGTTTTATCATGTTTATAGATGGCCCAGTGGTACAGGGAGCCATTGATTTTTTGTTATTAGCTTCGTTGGCCCTGAGTGGTAAGGGATAGAGAATCCAGAAATGTTGCACACCATTAATCTACACTAATGCGCTGCTATCATGTTGGTGAATGCCAGCTTTTCTAGCAGCAACTATACTTTAGACAGGCATTTTGGTGATCCCACTATCTTTGGGTCATCATGAAGAATGAGAGACTCATGACTTGGAGATAAAGGGGCAACCCCTCTACATACAACAACATGGTGCCATAGTGGCTCAGTGGTTGAACTTCTGTTTCACAGCAGCAGAAACCTGGGTTTGAAGCAGTCTTAGATGACTGTCTGTGTGGAGTTTACACAATCTCTCTGTGTCTGTCTGGGTTTCTGCTGAGTGCCTTGGTTTCCTCCTGCATATCAAATATATGCAGTTTGGATGGATTGGTCACGCTATATTGTCTGTAATGTCCAGGTATGTGCAGACGAGGTGGATTAGACATGGGGAATGCAGAATTAAGAGGCTAGGTCAAGATGGAATATTCTTTGGCGGCTCATTGCAGACTCAATGGGCTGAATGGACTCTTTCTACACCATGGGAATTCTATGATTCTATATGGCTGTTGCTCTCCTCTGCAACTATTCACCCAAATAAGGACATTGGGCACATTATGAAGTATGCTGCTACAAGAAACACCATAGAGCCTGTTACTAGTGTTTTTAACCTATAATTGGACTGCCTATATTGCTGGAGGATTGCCTATTTTTAACCTATAATTGGACTGCCTATATTGCTGGAGGATTGCCTATAATACTGCCAGTGGGCATCTTGTGTACATATCAACAGTAAAACGACAAAGAAAAGAAGGGGAATATGATGAGACATGTCACCCTGGACCTCTTAACTCTGAATGTCCTGTTCCAGAAAAAACTGTTTTAAAAAACATCCTGCTAAGCCAACTGTAGCCAACAACACATCCAATTACAGAAACAAAATAAACTATTAACTTTTTTATGCAGTCTGTCATGATATAAATATAGGTGATTGATCTTTGAATTTCATCAGCTGTTTTAATATTTGGCACTTTACTGGACTGAAACTGTTTTTAATAAAAGGTATCTAACACTGACTTAAAATGGGTACTGGCATCACTTGACTTGAACAGATAGACCAAATTTTATGAAACCCATGTGAATTAGATCGAAGCCAGTCTGAGCTGAAATTAACATTTTCTCCAACGGCAATAAAATTAATTAGTCAGCCCATGGGAACTGTGAAGAAGTCCTCATCACCTATTTTGACTTACATTGTTATAAAAATCTTCAGATGTCGGAGATGAAACATAACTGTAGTCACCAAATGTAGCATTGCCACTGAAATATTCTATGCAGACACTTCAAACAGTTGATTATTCATAAAACATGCTTACCCAGGTACTCTTACCATATGAGTCAAATAAAGGATGGTCATTCAAGCTTAGTTTTATTAAAAGGCTTGCAAGTGAAAGAAACAACTCAAAATAAATGAAGTTAACTTTTCCCCAAACTAGGCTGACTGCCTGAAAAACACATATAGTACCCATTCTGGTGGATTTGATTCAGACACAGAATTCAATTCACTGAACTCTATCGACGGGCGCACTCAGGGTTTTTTTTGAACTACGAAGACTGGTCTTACACAACATCTTTATTGACAGAATGGCCACCATGTGACCCTTTTTATTCCCCACCCCATTTCTAAGCCCTCTGGAATACACTCAAACTTCATTCAATAGGACCACAGGCAAGGCTCACAGCACCCAATGAGGTTTAAGAAGGTCATTCCAGGTGTACCCATCCCCTTTCTAAGATATGATTACTCCATGGTGCCAAGAGGCCTGGCCATGAAGGGGGAAGAGTGTATAAGTGTAGATTTCGTACAGAAGTATAGTTTTCTCACAGATCTGTTGTAAGTGACAAATATATAGGTAAGAGTTAAAGGTAAAGATTGAAAGGGCACTTGCTGCAGAGACAGGCAGCTTGTTGGAAGAGAGTTCCCAAGGGAACAGGACATGGGATGTACCAGGTGGGAAACAAACTGCCTGCAGACATTAGCGGCAAAGGGTCTGGGCCAGGCACGATGCGTAACTGCATGTTTACTGCTGATAAAAGTTTCAATTGACAATAGCCCCCACTGTGATAGTGTAAGAGCTGTATGCCACTGATACTAATCTGTCTGATGTTAGATTCACTGTTCATGCTAGATGTGGACATTAATTAATATAGTTTTGGGATTGCGTCAGCCTGTTTGTATAATGGTATAAACAGAGTGCTTTCTTTTCACTGTATTTGGAGAGAGTTCAACCTCATGAGTGAGTCTTGGACCCTCTCCGCTTGCATCTACACCAGTGTTTTGCTTGAATAAAGTTCATAAAACATAGAATCATAGAATCCCAACAGTGTGGAAACAGGTCCTTTGGCCAAACAAGTCCACACAACACAAAGAGCATCCCACCCAGACCCAACCCTCATAACTGACCTAATCTACACGCCCCTGAACATTATGGGCAATTTAGCATGGCCAATCCACCGAACCTACGCATCTTTGGACTGTTGGGAGGAAACCAGAGACTCAGAGGAAACCCATGCTGATAAGAGGAGAATGTGCAAATTCCACACAGACAGTTACCCAAGGGTGGAATTGAACCCAGGTCCCTGGCGCTTTGAGGCAGCAGTGCTAACCATTGAAACACCATGCCACCAAAGCTCTTAAGTGCTGCTTTACTTCACTGTCTCTAATTGCCTTTACAGTGGTCACTCTTACAACCAAAATTGGGGAAATGACAAACATAATGTCTCTCACGATTATTCTGGATGAGTACTTTCTAATGATTTTCTGATCATATTGACTTACCCATGGTTAAGGCGGAGCACTCCTGTTCAATATGAACAACAGATTTGGGCTGGTCCTTGTTTGCTTTTTGACCTGCAGTAACAATGGCCTCTTTGCATTCAATCAACCCTGGCTTGCAGAAACTGTTTAGCCAGTTTTATGCTGGGCCAAGTTACTTAGGCTATTGGCCACTTAGCCACCTTGGATACTATTGAAACAATCATTTCTTTTCTTTTCTTTTCCATATTTTTGCCTTGAAATTGTGAGTAGCAGTTCGGAATTGAACTTTGAACAGTAGGTTGTTCTTTCCTCAATAAGTGCTGGTCCAGCCACCGATGCCCACATCCTGCAGATGAATGACAAAGTGTTATCAGTTTAAATATCTAGGATTTAACCTCCCTTGCCACATGCTCCCATTCATTTCTGAGGATGTTCTTTATGCGTTCCCTGGTAAACCATATGGAATCATGACCACTTTTTAACAAAAACAGATGCAGTAGTATATTCATGAATTTGGACTCAAGCTGATCATAATATAGGCAGTTAGCATCAACTTTGTTCTATTTAGTGAAGTGCCTCTTATAAGAGAGAAAGGTTGCCTTTGAGAAGCAGGCTACCCAAAATATGCATGAGGCATGCATGCTGTTAGATTTCCTGTTAAGCATTCAGCCAGGCTACAGTGCATTTAGCCCATGAGTTGAATGCTACAAACCGCCATAAGAGTAGGCAACGTAAAGGGAGTTTGCCGTCTGCCTCCAAAAATGTGATTGTAGGCATGTCATGAACCATGGTCCCCAAGCCTGAAATTGGGAACTCAGAGTGTAGAACAGTACAGAATAAAAACTGAAATAACTATGGATGCTGTAAATCAGGAACAAAAACAGAAGTTGCTTGGAAAAGCTCAGCAGGTCTGGCAGCATCTGTGAAGAAAAAAAATCAAAGTTAACGCTTCAAGTCCACTGACCCTTCATCAGAACTGATGGTAGCTGGGAATCTAGGGCTTAAGCTCTCCCATGTCCTAGTCCCCTGCCCCACACACCAGGCCTCATTATCACATAGACTGCCATCATACACTACATATTGCTAGTCATTAACAGTGCCCATTATTAGCTATTCACCCTCCTAGACAAATCGTTATCAACTCCTTTGTCTATCCAACTGCTCATCTCTCTCCTTGGGCTCTATCCTATCATTTAGTGCCTACCCCATTCATCTTCCTCTTTTCTGCATGTAAACCGACATGTTCCCAGCTACCATCCGCTGTGAGGAAGGGTCATCAGACCTGAAACGTTAGCTCTGAGTTTTCCTTCACAGATGTTGCCAGGCCTGCTTAGCGTTTCCAGCAACTTCTGTTTTTGTTATAGAAGAGCACAGCACAGGAACATGGCCTTCGGTCTGCAATGTTGTGTTCAACATGATGCCGAATGAAACTAATCCTTTCTGCCTGCCCTTGGTCCATATCCTTCCTTTAGTGAACAGGTTTATGTGAAAATCTTTCCATAGCCCGGCACCGTGGCCATAAACAACTTTGAGTTATCCCTCATCTTTCAATCGTGGAGCAGGTCTCTGCATTGTCCAAGCCTAAAGTAGATTCAGTTGTGTACTACCCACTGTCTTTGAGAGAAGTTAAAGCCATAGACCTCTGCTGTAGGATCACTGAGGTATTGATTCTTTACACTGCACACACTCCATAATTCCAATCATCTGAATAGTAGTTGAATAAATTTTATTTGCTTGACCCAGAATGATGACTTTGAAAAGCCTCCAAAGAAAGCACTCCAGTGAATGAAATGAAAGAATTGGTTTTGCTCTCAAATTTTTGAATGTCATGGAGCACAAAGGCATTGGTACAAATGGCAAGCAAGGAAATGTAGATCAGTACTAGGAGCAATTCAGTTGGAGCAGATTTAACATGCTTTGACACTGTCCTCACGGCAGTGTTTAGCTGCACATTCACATTCTTCCTGGGGCAGCAGGAGAACTGTGAGGCAGAGCAATATTCTGCAGCAAAGCTATCTCAGTCCCTGTTCAATGCGAAATGCTGTGGCTATACTTATCCATCTCTGTCCACGGGCTTCCAGATTAGCTTCACTGTGATTTTTTTCACGTTTTGCTTGAATTGGTCATTTAATTTGAGGGCAACAGGTGATAGCCATTTCTAGATTGATGCCCAGATGTTTTACACTTGGGCTTTGGGTACATAGCCTTCCGCAGAAGGAAACATTGTGTTCTTTTCCAGTGATATTATCCAGATGGAACGCAACTTTCTCTTCTGGACTGAGGTGGAGCAGATGGGTTGTGGTGCCAGGGTGATTGATTGCAACTCACGAGTCTCTTCTCTCTGCAACACTAGGTCACAAGAACATGACAGCTAATCTCGTCAAGAAGATGCCAAAATGACTGAAAGTGAATCCCTGTTAAAAAAAAAGGCTTGGAAGCTTGGGTGTGTTTGTAAAAGTTGTTTTCAAGTTCCCCATTCAAAACAACCTAGACAGAGTCATCAACATGCCATTGCTCCATGGTCAGACTCAGGGTCCATACATTCTAACTCTAATGCACTGTAGAATAACTCTAGTACGTCGGATGGATCAGTTTTTGTCCAATGTGTGCAGGAGGGTTTCCTGACACGGTATGTCAAAGGCCCGACAAGAGGGGAGGCCACACTGGATCTGGTACCTGGTAACGAATCAGGCCAGGTGTTTGATTTAGTGGTCGGTGAGTACTTTGGAGAAAGTGACCATAATTTGGTTATGTTTAGTTTAGCGATGGAAAGGGATAGGAACATACCACAGGGCAAGAGTTATAGATGGCGGAAGGGCAATTATAATGTGGTTAGGCAAGACTTAGGGGGCATAGAATGGGTTAGCAAAATGCAGGGGATAGGACAATCGAAATGTGGAGCTGGTTTAAGGAACAGACATTGTGTGTTCTTGATAAGTATGTCCCTGTCAGGCAGGGAGGAAGCAATAAGGCAAGGGAGCCATGGTTTACTAAAGAAATCGTACCTCTTGTTAAGCAGAAGAGGGAGGCTTATATGACGATGAGACAGGATTGTTCAGATGAGGCGATGGAGAGTTACAGATTAGCTAGGAAGGATTTCAAAATAGAGTTAAGAAGAGCAAGGAGGGGACATGAGCAGACGTTGGCAGGTAGAATTGGCAGGATTAGAAACTGGCTTTCTGTAAAAGCAACGAGTGGCAGTTGATGGAAAATATTCAGCCTGGAGTCCAGTTACTAGTGGTGTGCCTCAAGGATCTGTTTTGGGACCACTGCTGTTTGTCATTTTTATAAATGACTTGGATGCAGGCATTGGTGGATGGGTCAGTAAGTTTGCAGATGACACTAAAGTTGGTGGAGTGGTGGACAGTGTGGAAGAATGTTGCAGGTTGCAGGGAGACTTGGATAAACTGCAGAATTGGGCCGAAAGGTTGCAAATGGAGTTTAATACAGATAAATGTGAGGTGATTCATTTTGGGAGGAATAG